>NC_061868.1:10242769-11731104 GCF_907164915.1 Impatiens glandulifera
TAACATCCATTTGATAAACTTTGAAATTTTTGAAAGCTGCATATGCTAAAAATATTCTAATAGCCTCAAGTCTAGCTACAGGGGCGAATGATTCTTCAAAATCAATGCCTTCTTCCTGTTTATAGCCTTGAGCCACTAACCGGGCTTTGTTCCTCGTAACTAAACCGTCTTCATTGAGTTTATTTCTGAATACCCATCGTGTGCCTATAACCGGTTTGTTTTTCGGTCTAAGGACTAGGTACCAGACTTTATTTCTCTCAAACTCGTTTAATTCCTCTTGCATTGCCAAGATCCAATCTGGATCTGACAGTGCTTCATCCACCTTTTTCGGCTCAATTTGTGATATGAAAGCAGAGTTTCTATAGTGATCCAAATTTTGTTGCCTAGATCGGACGGGTGAGGATATGTTACCTATTACTAGTTCAAGAGAATGATTTTTGTTCCTTCTGAGGTTAATCCGAGACGTGTCTACCAAGCTTTCGGCTGGCTGATCAAGGTTAGACTGATCGGTAGGTTGAACAGAGTCAGACCGACCGATTTCTTCAGTAGAAACTGAAGCGTCAACTTTCTGCGGTAAGGCAGCTTGATCAGGCTGAATTTCAACATCAACCGCTTGGTCCTTGACAAAGCGTCTAAAAACCGGAACCTCGTCTTCATCATCAGAATAAATATTGAAATTTTCCATTCTGTTGTGAAGGTCGAAGGGTAATGTAGTGTTTCGCTCAACCGATTCATCGAAAACAACGTGTGCGGTTTCTTCAACTGTTAAAGTCCTAGTATTGTATATTCTGTAGGCTTTACTCACAGCTGAATATCCCAACATTATTCCCTCATCGGATTTTGCATCAAAAGCGGTCAAGTAGTTCTTGCCGTTATTGTGAACAAAGCATTTACTACCAAAAATTCGAAAATACCGTACACTTGGAACTTGATCAAAATAAATTTCAAAAGGGGTTTTCGAAAACCGTTTAGTTACTAAAGATCGATTTTGTGTATAGCAAGCGGTGTTGATAGCTTCAGCCCAAAACTTTTGAGCGATACCCGAATCGGCTATCATTGACCTTGCGGCTTCCTTGAGAGTTCGGTTTCTTCTCTCAGCCAGGCCATTTTGTTGAGGAGTTCTGGCACTAGACAACTCGTGCCTAATACCGGAATCATCAAGAAAAGTAGTTAAATTACTGTTTATAAACTCAGTTCCTCTATCACTTCTGATTTTGTTTACTCTAATAGATTTTTCATTTTGTATTCTCAAAATCAGTTTAATCAAGTTTGGAGTTGCTTGATTTTTAGAAGCTAGAAAAGTAACCCAAGTAAATTTGGAGTAATCATCAATAACCACCATAGTATAATGCATGCCTCCTAAACTGGTTACTTTAACCGGACCAAACAGATCCATATGCAAAAGTTCTAAGCATCTTTCAGATTGATAATTTCCTTTATTTTTGAAAGATGATTTCACTTGTTTCCCCATTTGACATGCAGCACATACTTTATCTTTTGAAAACTTAACTTTTGGAAAACCGTGAACCAGTTCTTTGGAGCAAATGAAATTAATCGTTTTGAAATTCAAGTGATTTAGCCGTTTATGCCAAAGCCAGTTTGGGTCATTTCCGGCTATCACACAGGTTTTTCGAAATCAGTTTTCCAATTTACTTTGTAAATGTTTCCTATCCGGTTACCGGTTAGCAAAGTGTCATTGTTTTGATTTTTGACCAAGCATGAGTTTTTATGAAATTCAACTTTGTATCCCACATCACACATTTGACTTATGCTTAGTAAATTAAAACTTAGTTTTTCTACTAATAGCACATTATTTATGGATAATTCACCATGGACAATCTTACCCTTGCCCACGATTTTACCTTTTGAGTTATCCCCGAATGTGATGAATGCTCCGGTTTCGTACTTGATGTCGGTCAGTAGCTCCTTGTTTCCGGTCATATGCCTTGAGCATCCACTGTCCAAATACCATTCAGAATTCTTTAACCGGTTGCTCCTCCTAACCTGCAACAAACAATTATTTACACCTTTTTGTTACCCACATTTAGTTGGGTCCATGGTTGATTAGTCCCTTTGGGATCCAGACTTGAATGAGTCGGATCACTTTCCTGGTTATTGTTTTGATAATATTTGGCTTAACTTCTTGACCGTTGCTCAAGAATGCCTTATGTGGTGATGGGCTTCTTTGATGTCGAGTTTTATTTGTTTTACTTGGTTTCCGGTTGGCTTTCCTTCTCTC
The DNA here is from genome assembly GCF_907164915.1 of Impatiens glandulifera. Classification (NCBI taxonomy): domain Eukaryota; kingdom Viridiplantae; phylum Streptophyta; class Magnoliopsida; order Ericales; family Balsaminaceae; genus Impatiens; species Impatiens glandulifera. The sequence goes on from NC_061868.1 coordinate 10,245,009, forward strand.
AGGATGAAGCCATTTTTCAGATTCGTTAGGACCTACATACTTAAGCGTTTCTTTCGGTTTTAGGTCATTTTCGGTTTGTGAACTTTTGACAAATTTTATAAATGGAAGATTATTTTTCGTTAGTTTCATCCCGTTAGGTTGTTTTGTTTCATTTTGTTTACTTGGTTCATAGACGATACCATATCTACACTTCGGATGTCTTTTATAGTTACACATTTGCTTCACTGCTTGACGTGATCTCTCCCACGCAGCCGTGACGTACATTGCTCGTTCATCGGTTTCGGTTACCGGTTGAACTGTCTTCTCATTATCTGAGAATAGTTCATCCGGTTCATACGTTTCGATTTCACATGTTTTATCATATACATATTTTGTTTGTTCGGTTTTAGGTTCTACAGGAGTTGGTATATACGCAAATATATTTCTGAACTCAGCAACCATTTGGTTGAGTGCAGAAACTAGATCTTCTTTAGTAAACTCATCAGAAGAGAAATCAAATACCTCTTCATCGTTTGCCATGAAGCAGGTTACTTTCTCTTCACCATCTTCATTATCAGAGTATGCCCACTCGCTTCCACCGTCGGATGCAATAAGTGCTTTTTGAATCTCTTTTCCTTCATCAGCATGTTGATCATCGTTTCTTCGGTAGTCATTTCGTTGGTTATTGTTGTTTCCCCGATAATTGTTTCCTTGATAATTGTTTCCCTGATACCGGTTGCCTTGATAGTTATTCCCTTGATAATTGTTTCCTTGATAGTTTCCTTCCGGTTTTCTATCGTCTCTTCTTGGTTTTCTACACTCTGACCTGAAATGTCCAAAACCATCACAGTTATAACATCTCTTGTTTGATTTATCTACATAGTTATAATTAAAATCATTATTAGATGGTGGCTGGCTCTTCTTCAAGAATTTCCCGAATTTCTGGGCTAGCATCGCCATCACATCGTCGGTTATTTGATCAGTGTTTTTGACTGGAGCCGGTGCGGTTGATACTGGAGCCGCCGGTTCCACCGATGTGACCAAAGCTCTTGTTGCGGTTGATGTGGATGCTTCATCTTCGATCCGAGACTTGATCTCGAATTCGTAGGCTTTCAAGTCCTCAAACACATCATGCAGCTTCATCTGCCCAAGGGTACTTGATTCCCTCATCACCATGGTCTTGATATCCCACGTGCTTGGCAAAGATCTTAGAGCTTTGATGATCACTTCTCGGTTGTCATACTTCTTTCCGAGTGTCTGAAGCTCGTTTACTACGCTGGTGAACCGGTTGCTAAATTTCTTCATGTTTTCTCCCTGTTTCATCCTTATGTTTTCATACTTCTGCGTAGCCACCAAGATTTTGTTCTCCTTGGTTCTTTCGTTTCCTTCGTGGATCTGAATGATCGTTTCCCAGGCTTCCTTTGCATTTTCGCACTCTGATATTTTGTTCAAAGTGTTGTTATCTATAGCCTTATAGATATGCCTCATGCAGTGGTTGTCCAGGTTACTTCTTCTCCGATCTTCACTCGTCCATTGGCTTTCCTCCTTGTTGATCTTGATCGGTCCCTCTTTCAGGACTCGGCTCATCTCATCATCTAACGTAATCAGATGTAGATACATCTGTTTCTTCCAACTGCTAAACGCTTCGTTGTTTAGCATTGGCGGCTTGTCGCTGTGGGTCATGCTTCCCATCTTCTTAGGTTGCTTGAGTGCTAAGATCCTCGCTCTGATACCACTTGTTAGGATCGGGGACGCCCTTGGAGGACCGGGGTGTTTTCCGGTTTCGGTAAGGGTGGCCGCTTACAACACACAACTCTTTTGGTGATAGTCCGGTTATAGACTAAAACCTTTCTCAGCACTACACAACCTGTCACAGACTCTTGAACCGGGTTCAAGGGCGGAAATGTCTATTTCAGGTTGAAGCAACGTTTGCGACTGTAGATGATGTTTTTAGGAGGATTTGGTTTTATGGATGTGAGTTACCGGTTTTAGAAGTATGATTGGCTTTGAGGTTAAGGTTTAAGTAAACAAGAAATGAAAGCAAGAGAAAGAACACGAGACAAGAGTTTGTTTATGGATGTTCGGAGCAAACCCTCCTACGTCACCCCTTCTTCTCAGGTTATGAGAAGGATCTCCACTAACTCTTTAGAGTTACAATTACACTTCCGGTCGAGCCTAACTTCGCTACTCGCCGGTTACACCAAACTCACACTTTTGATGTAATACAACAACACAACACAATAACACACAAAGAACTTCCGGTTTTAGACACACCGGTTTTGGAATACAGGACTTTATCTCTCTAGAATTTAATGCTTTATGACTTTCAGAATTTATGATGCTCACAACTACAACTACCGAACTGCATTGAATGAAGACGTTTCGACTTCCTTTTATAGCTGAAAGTAGCCAACGGTTACTTTCTTCTCTCTCTTGCGGATTGGTCGATCATTATCACGCCTGTTTGCAGAGAGGTTGCTTGCACGCTTCAACTTCCTCAACACCTGGCATTCATGCAGGTGACTCTGAGCATAGGATGACATAGCCGTTTTTTCAGATTGAGACACGTGTTGAACATCCACTACCAGTTGTCAGCATCGGATCAACAAAGCATCATTGCTTTCCTCGCATGCTTCTGATCGGATCTGATCTTCTTTTATTCTTTCAAGACACGTTTCTTCCGTCATGGTACGTCACTCTTGAATTTGAATCTTCTGACTTTTGTTCTGAACCATCCGGTTTTTGTGTCTTGTGCAGTGTCATCCGGTTGGAGAGTATAATCTTTCTTCTTCGTTAACCGGTCGCTTGAGAAGGTAGAACCGGTTCCTCTGATCTTTAACTTGATCACTTGAGGCTGGTTTCTTTGAAGTAGTAGCAACCGGTTTTTGATGCCCCAATCGGTTCATACGGTTTTAGAAGTACCTGCACATGAAGATTAACCTCTGTTTAGTTCGTCTGGCCGGTTCCAAAATTAATCTACTTAATTTTTCTATCAATTTCTCCCTTTTTGATTATTTAGAATAAATATTCAAAAATTGTAATGTATGGCCGGTTCCAAAATTAATCTTCTTAATTTTCTATCAATTTCTCCCTTTTTGATTATTTAGAATAAATATTCAAAACATGTAATGTATGGCCGGTTTAAAAATTTGCTTAGTAGCCAGTTTAGAAAAATTAATTTACTTAATTTTTCTGTCAATAGGTTTACTAAACAAATTATCTAGGATAAACAAGAATGCAACAAAGATTATAAGCCAATTGTTGTTAAAAATTCTGAAGAAAACGTCGTAGAAAAATAGGGGAAGAAAGAAAATTTTTGGAAGGTTAGTTACATTGAAAGAGCAAATCTCTTTGGATTGGAAACTCAAATCACAATGTTTCTAATGCACTCAAAAAAAGAAGAGATTGTGCTCAACAAAGATAAAATAAGCAAATCACAATTTGGTGTTCTTTATTGCTAAAGTTATACAACCGTCCAATTGAATATAAACTATCTTAAAGACTAAAATTTACTAAAGAAGGAAGAGTAAGAAAATATAGTAAATTGGTATGTTGAAACAATAAGGGAGTTGATGAAGTCTTCTAAATCAAAGACATATATATCAGGAGAAATTCCAGCTAGAGGGTAAACGAAGTCTGAATAAATAATGTAGGAAAGAAAGCAAGTGATAATGCTTATAAAAGAAAAATCTACTTGGGCGATGTTAAAACAAAAGTGGAGGTACTCAATTCTCTTTTGGAATATAAACTGTCAACTGAAGTAGAAGAAATGTGTTAAGAAATGGAAAAATAAAGCGGTTAGAAACTACATAGAAAAGAACAGATTATCCTTCTTAGTCACCAAGGAAGCCTTAATGAAACAATGTGAGTAAAGGGATTGAAGAATGATTTCTGCAAACATACATGATCTCTATTTTCTGCAGTTTAAGAAGTGATCAAACTTGAATAATATTCTGAAACATGAGTATACTTATTGGATCAAACTGTTAGATTAAAATAGCTAATTAACTTAGGATAATTAACAACGATTATAAAATCACTATGTTTGAATACTTAGTTTAAATAATAAAAAATGGAGAAATTGTTAAGTCAAAATAGTTAATCAACTGTTAGTATTAATTAACTATTAGCATATAAATAATAAATTAATTGTGTTAATTTAATCACATGCAGATTAAAGAAAACCGGAAAGAAAAAGATGTCCGGTATTTTGTAAACTCCAGCTTTATAAAAGAGACGCGTCCGATAGTTTAAATAATAGGTTTTATATAAACACGCGTTCGGTATTTTGCATAATCGGTTTTATACTGAATCGTAACCTGTAGTTTGGATTTCGGTATTATATTAAATCGTAACCGGTTATTTATGCATCGACTTTATATTAAGGGACGCGTCCGGTATTTTGCAAATCGGTATTTTATGGGGACGCGTACGGCTTTATCTTCTGGTAATTTATAGAAACACGTCCGGTTTTATCTTCCGATATTTTTTGGGGATGCGTCCATCTTTATCTTCCGGTAATTTACAGAAACGCATCTAGTTTTATCTTTCGGTAATTTACAAAAACGCGTCCGGTTTTATCTTCCAGTATTTCGTGGAAACGCGTCCGACTTTATGTTCCGGTATTTTATAGAAATGCGTCCGATTTTATCTTCCGGTATTTTGTGGAAACGTGTCCGGTTTTATCCTCCGGTATTATATAACTTCGGTTATATAAGAAGCGTGTCCGGTATTTTTTTGAAATCGATGTTTTCAAGAAAATCGGTATTATATTGGAGCGCTTCTGGTCTTTTCTATTTCTTATAATTTACCAGCCTCGGTACCATATAAGGACGCTTTCGGTAATTGCAGACGTCAGATTTACACGTCCTAGATACTTGTTTCTATTTTTGTTTAAAGACTAATGAAGATATTTTGGCAGCGGAAGAGCTATGCCAAAAGAACCAAACACAAGTAAAACTTTTTGAGATATATGTTCCTCGTTTACCACATCCCATAAAAGATATTTTGGCACTATCTCCATTCAGTACATCCTCGTACATTGCAATCACATTAATGGATATCTTGGCTTATTATTATCCAAGTACAGACAAGATAAAAAAATATCTCATCTGATGTACTCTTAGAACTCAACCAATCAAGATTGAGACAAATGTTATATGATGTAGATATAATCGTTGAGCAGCAAATATGTCCGATGACATATGCATACTTAAGAAGAAAGAGGGTAACTTACTTAAGAAGAAAGAGGGTAACTTATTTGAATACCTTCTTTACACGAGTCATAAAACAAGGTTTAAGAATCCTTGAACTATCAATTGTATTCACAACTTTCTCAAGTTCCAAAAGTCCTATAAGCTTTCAAGTTTGTTAAAGTTGTAAATTTATATTACATACTACTCATTCTGTGTGAGTTGGTTAGCATTGTAAGTTGACAGAATTTGTTTCTGCTCAACAGAGTGAGTGTGTTAGAAGTTCGAAAATAGTGAGTAACTAAGTCCTGGTTGTTCGACTGAGTTTGTACAAGTGTTGTATTTAACAAAATCTTCTAGTGAATATCCTTCTCAAGGTTGAGAAGAAGGGGTGACGTAGGAGCTTTTACTCCGAACATCCATAAACATCCTTTGTGTCTTGTGTTCTTTTTTATCGCATCATCCTAATCCTGTTGTATTGCTTTAAGTCGAAACAAACATTTCCGCACTTGAACTTCTTTCAAGAGTTTGTGACGATTTGCGAAGAGTAAAAATAGATATTAACTTCTAACAAAGTTAATATCAAACGAAGTGTGTGTAAACATTCAACGTAAGCAGACCCTTCTCTCTATCGTTGATCCCGATCCTAACACTATATGAAGTTGGAGAGATGGTTTGAAAATTGAACATGCTAAACAAACCAAAGGAAACAACCCAAATATGGTTTAAGCTTTGGAAAATCCCATCACACATATAAAATGCAGAAGCTCTAAATCACTTTGCAAGTTTATTGAGAAATTATTATACATTGACTCAATTATAGATGAAGGAGAGCAACTTATCTTTGCTATAATAAGTATTGAAGTGCATCCTCAAAGTACGCTGCCAAAAAACATGACATTAGTTGACAGGTAAGATAAGTCTACAGTTATCGAAATCTCATATGAATGGAGACCACACAAGTGTGCTTTCTACAATATTTTCCAACATGTTATCACTAAATGTGGAAAAACAATTGAGGAAGAGTAGAAAATCTTGAAAGCGCAAGAAGAAGAAAAACAAAAAAATGAAACAGAAGAACTAAGGATTAAAGAACATATTGGGGAAGTTAAAAACAATTAATAAGGAAAAAATGCAGAGAAAGAAATCAATGAAGAATCGGAAAAGGAATAAAACAATTTGTTATAACTGATGCGAGAACAATGATAATAATAATAATAATAAAAGACGGAATGAAAGCGACACCCGATTTAACGTGGTATCCGGCAAAAGTGCTGACTAATCCACGGGCAGAGCCACTGAAAATATTCCACTATAATCGTTAACACGAATTACAGATACTGATAGTGCAAGAAAAAACTAACACACAAGGCCTTTATTTATAGGGCCAGGTCAAGACATTTTTCTTACTCACTTCCTATGTGGGACAAACACCAAAAAAGAATATTCTAGGCAAAGAAACCAACAAATCTCCACCTTGACTTGAATATTTCCCAGATAGCCAGATGCACCAGATGTACATTAAGTACCAGATGTGCCAGATGCATTACACTGAATGCCCAGATAAAAAACAGATGCATTACACCGAATGCCCAGATGTGACCTGCTCTGCCTCAGGCCTTGCCCCTTCAAGGGCAATCAACAGCTTCTAACATTGAGCAAGTTCAAACAGTGTTGAAACTTGCTCTGCAGAACCGGCTTGGTAAACATATCAGCTGGATTGTCTGCAGTACCCACTTTGTTTACCTTGATCCTCTTCTCACTTCTCAAAAAATGGTACCTCACATCAATGTGTTTTGTTCTCTCATGGTGAACTTGATCCTTGGTTAAGCATATTGCACTCAAACTGTCGCAGTACACTAAAGCCTGATCGTGGTGTAGACCCAAGTTACTAACCAATCCTTTCAACCAGATTCCCTCCTTAGCAGCTTCTGTCAAAGCCATATATTCTGCCTCTATAGTAGACAAAGTTACTGTCGGCTGCAGAGTAGCCTTCCAACTCACAACAGAACCACCAAGCGTGAATACATAACCAATCATTGATCTTCTACTGTCTACATCTCCAGCATAGTCAGAATCTGAGTAACCAGATACTAGACACTGACTATCACCACCATAACTGAGACCAATATCAGATGTACCCCTGAGATAGCGGAAAATCCTCTTCACTGCTTGCCAGTGTTCCTTACCAGGGTCTCCCATGAACCTACTGACAACACTAACAGCATGTGCAAGATCCGGTCTAGTGCAGACCATAGCATACATCAAGCTTCCCACTGCACTAGCATAAGGAACATGTGACATGTATTCCTTCTCCTGAGATGATTTAGGTGCAAATGCTACAGACAAATGTGCATTTGAAGCACTAGGAGTATCAATGGGCTTAGTAGTAGCCATTCCAAATCTCGATAGAACTTTCTGAATATATCTCTTCTGTGACAAGAATAGCTTCTTATGACTTCTATCTCTGTAGATCTCCATTCCCAAAATTTTCTTAGCAGCACCCAAATCCTTCATTTCGAATTCTATATTGAGTAGCCCCTTCAACTTTTGAATGTCAGACTTCTTCTCAGCAGCTAGCAACATATCATCTACATACAATACCAAATAGATGAAGGAACCATCTTTGAGCTTGTTGTAGTAGACACAATTGTCATACGGACTCCTTGAATAGCCAATCTCAAACATGTAGCTATCGAACCGCTTATACCACTGCCTCGGAGACTGTTTCAATCCATATAAGGACTTCTTCAACTTGCAAACATAGTCTTCTTTTCCAGGTTCCTGAAAACCATCTGGCTGAGTCATGTATATCTCTTCTTCCAACTCTCCATGTAAGAAAGCTGTCTTCACGTCTAGCTGTTCGAGTTCCAGGTCCTGATGTGCAGCTATAGCAAGTAGCACCCTGATGGAAGTATATCTGACTACTGGTGAGAATATCTCATTATAGTCCACTCCCTCTTTCTAACTGAACCCTCTAGCAACTAACCTAGCTTTATACTTGACCCCCTCAGCTGGTGACAACCCTTCCTTCTTCTTGAACAACCATTTACAAGTGACAACCTTTCTCTCTGGTGGTCTTCTAGCTAATTCCCAAGTCTGATTCTTTTGAAGTGACGCCATCTCATCTCCCATGGCAGCAAGCCATTGGACAGACTCAGTACCTGTAACAGCTTCCTTGTAGGTGGATGGCTCATGAGGATCCACTTCCTCTGCAACCTGTAAAGCATAGGCAACCATGTCCTCATAGCCATACATTATAGGAGGTACTCCAAAATTAGCTCTTCTAGGGCGATTAAGAGCCAGATTATGATGTTCTACAGATGATGATGGAGCAACTGGAAAATCTGCCTCTGAAAGTGGTTGAGAAAAACTCTCATCTGCTTCACAACTAGCCTCAGTCTTTTCCTGCTCCACCTGTTTCTTGACACCACAATCTACCGGAATGGTGAACTTCACAGTTGGGTTAACCATGGAATTTTCATCAAAGACAACATTCCTACTCAGAATAACCCTCCTCTCAGAAGGGGACCAGATCCTATATCCTTTCACACCATCCCCATAGCCTACAAATACTCCCTTCTTTGCTCTTGGCTCCAACTTCCCCTCATTGACATGATAGTAGACCGTGCAACCAAAAGTTCTCAAATTAGAGTAATCAGCAAGCTTCCCAGACCACAGTTCATAAGGAGTTTTTAGATTTATACCTGTGTGAGGTCCACGATTAATCAGATAGCATGCTGTGTTAACTGCTTCAGCCCAAAACATTCTTGTTAACCCAGCATTTGAGAGCATACACCGAGCTCTCTCCAGTAGTGTCTGATTCATACGTTCTGCTACACCATTCTGCTGAGGTGTATTCCTAACCGTATGATGTCTGGCAATCCCCTCAGTCTTGAAAAACTCATTAAACTCAGACCAACAGAATTCCAAACCATTATCAGTTCGCAACCTCTTGACCTTCTTCCCAGTTTGATTCTCCACTAATGCCTTCCACTGCTTGAAGTTCTTGAAAGCATCACTCTTATGCTTCATTATGAATATCCAGGTCATCCTTGAATAATCATCAATCAACGAAAGAAAATACCTGTGACCCCCCAAAGACTCTACACGTGACGGCCCCCAACAATCAGAGTGGATGTAATCAAGTGTGCCTTTTGTTCTATGAATCGCTTTGGGGAACTTGCTGCGATGTAGTTTCCCAAAAACACAATGTTCACAAAACCCAAGATCCTTTATCTTATGCCCACACAGAAGATCATCTTTAGCCAAAATTTGCATCCCCCTCTCACTCATATGCCCAAGCCTCATGTGCCACAACTTTGTCATGTCTCCTTGGTCAATCTCGGAGGAAGCAACAGCAGCAGAATCAGATAGCGTAGTACCTTGTAGAAGATACAAAGTGCCCCGCTTCACACCTTTCAGAATCACACCTGAACCATTGTAAACATGTAAAGCTCCACTTTCACCTTTGAAACTAAACCCCTTCTTGTCCAAAAGACTTAGAGATATGAGATTCTTCGTCATGTGTGGAACATGTCTAACTTCGTTCAGTGTACAGAATTTTCCATCATGAGTCCTAATCTTGATCGAGCCCATCCCAACCACCTTGCAGGTAGAGCTATTGGCCATAGAAATATTTCCACCATCCACCTGCTCATAGGTTGAAAACCATTCTCTCCTAGGACAAATATGGTAAGATGCTCCAAAATCCAGAACCCACACATCAGTGTAATGTGTGCGACCATCAGCAACTAAGGCAATATCCTCTTCGGAGTTTGTACCATTTTCAGCAACTGCAACAGTACCTGGTGCCTTCTCATGTTGTCTTTGTCTCTTCTTTGGACATTCATTCTTCCAATGTCCCTTCTCCTTACAGTAATTGCACACATCTGTTAGTTTCGGACCCCTACTGACTGGTTTCTTGGGGAACTTCTTTTTCCCCAGTTTACCATATCCCTGATGGTTGTTTGCTACTAGCCCAACAGCCTGACTATCCGAAACAGTGCCACTGCAGCTATGTCGCAATTCTCTACTGTGAAGGGCAGATCTAACTTCTTCTAGAGCCAATGAATCTTTACCACTAATGAAAGACTCCCTAAAGTTTTCATATGATATTGGTAAAGAAACTAACAGAATCAAGGCAGCATCCTCATCATCTATCTTAATATCAATATTACGCAGATCTAATAATATTGCATTTAATTGATCTAGATGGTCTCTAAGAGGTGTACCTTCCTGCATACGCAGACTGAACAGACGTTGCTTCAGAAGCAACTTGTTGGTTAAGCTCTTCTTCATGTATAAAGTCTCCAGCTTAGACCACAAACCATCAGCGGTTTCCTCCTCAGCCACCTCAGTAATGATATCGTCTGCCAGAGCCAAGAGCAATGTCGAGTGTGCCTTCTCTTCCAAAGACTCCATATCAGCAGGTGGTGGGACAGGTGCAGGCTTCATCAAGGGAGCCCATAAGCCGTGTTGTTTCAACAATGCCCGAACCTTGATCTGCCACAGACTGAAGCTATTCCTCCCAGTAAACTTGTCGGCTTTCAAACTTTTACTTCCAACCATCGTTCTTGCCTGAGCAGATCTGAACAACCAAGCTCTGATACCAGTTTGTTATAACTGATGCGAGAACAATGATAATAATAATAATAATAATAAAAGACGGAATGAAAGCGACACCCGATTTAACGTGGTATCCAGCAAAAGTGCTGACTAATCCACGGGCAGAGCCACTGAAAATATTCCACTATAATCGTTAACACGAATTACAGATACTGATAGTGCAAGAAAAAACTAACACACAAGGCCTTTATTTATAGGGCCAGGTCAAGACATTTTTCTTACTCACTTCCTATGTGGGACAAATACCAAAAAAGAATATTCTAGGCAAAGAAACCAACACAATTATGTAGATGTAGAAAGTAAGGTAGAATCAGATAATAAAGAAAACAATGAAATTGTTAAAACAGAGGATGTTGAAGAAGATAAACTGAAAGACGAGGATGAAGAAGATGCAGAAGATGAAAGTAAAGATATAGTAGAGGAGAAAGCGAAGAAGAAACTAATGTTGTTGATTCTCAAACATGTAAAACTGAAGTAGAGAAAAATAGTGACAAAAGCTCTGAAATCCTGAAGAAGAATACCTTTTATCATATTAGTTTTCTGAAAAATGTTAACTTTTATTAATAAGAGCGCAAGATGTGTTCAAACGTTACAAAAAAGAAAGAAAAAATAAAAACAATAAATAAGAAAACAACATAAAAATTTTAAATACTAATAAGATCAAAAAAATTTCATCTCGTACAAGCCCCTCTTTTTTGAATTAAGGCGAACGCGTGTAACATAAATCTTTAGAGACACTCGTATCTATAACTTTTCTTTCGAAAACTCTTCTATTTATTTTTTTCCAGATTGTCCACCACATGATGAGGGAAATTAATTTACAGTCGTCCGCGATTTTGTTGCTAGAACACAATTCAATGCATTTGACCCAGAAGTCAACGACTTTTGATGGTGTATCATATTTAAATTAAAGGAGGTTCTGCAGAAGAGCCCACATGCTCTTGGCAATGTTACAATGAAGAATAATGTGATTAATGGATTCTTCACTCTTCAAACAAATGTTGCATCTACTAGCGAGATGAAATCATTTCTTTTTTAGTTTGTTAGATGTCAAGACTCCTTCATTGATAACTTCTCAACCAACAAACGAGATTTTTTATGTAATTTTTTATTTCTTCACCTCTTTCCAAGGAAACCGGGTTGGAATTTTTTGGAGAGACGCATATTAAATGTAGCTAGTTTTAAAATTGAAAGAGCCGGATAGAGAAAACTTGTCGTTAGTCTCTAGTCAATCGAAACGTTGATAAGAGCATCTATGAGGAGATCTCGTCTCCCCTCCTCTTCGGTGAAAAGTCCTATATTTAAAGGAATTCTTCAAAAAGGAATGATAGAGAGCGCAACTGGGAGACAGCGACTGGGAGAGCGATGGTCTACGTGGCCGACAGGTGGAATTAATAAATAAATAAAAATATAATAATAATTAAAACACGTTGGTAGAATATTCTCTCTCCTTTTATTAATCAATTTCTCTCTCCTCTTATTAAATAATTTTTCTCTCTATCTCTACAAATTAATTTATCTCATTTATCCATATTCTCACAATTATTATTTTACTCAGATATTTATTATCTCTCATTTAACGGTTAAAATAACTCAATAATTTACAACAAACTCTCACATTAAATATTTTAATAATATGTTTAAATAAATTCTAAACTCTAAACCTTAAACCCTGAACTCTAAACCCTAAACTCTAAATCTTAAACCATATACTCTAAATCCTAAATACTAAATTCTAAACCCTAAACCCTAATTAATATCTATGAATTTATCTCTTTTATTTTTATTTTATTTTTATGACTTTTTAATTCATTTATTTATCAAATATTTTTTATAGCCTCTTTTTTCTTTTTTTTTTATTATTTTATAGAATAGAAATTATTTAATAAGAAGAAAGAGAAAATAATTAATAATAGGAGAGAGAATATTCTATCTGTCAATCCACGTAGGCATCGCTGGATCATTCGCTGTCTCAAGTTGCGCTCTCTATCATTTGTCTAGTTTTGGTTATTGACTCTCCCACTTTTAGGATTTCTTAATAAAATTGTATTAAACCGTTTTAAAAAAATAATATAATTGATGGATAAATTTTAATTTATTATAAAAAATTATTTAAATAATATAATTCAAATGTGAAAAGTTTATTTTTTCAACTATGACCTTATTCCATAAGAATTATTTGAATAATTATAGAGTTATTCAAATAATCTATCACATTTTCTCATAATTCTTTTTATTAATCAAATTAATCAATTTATAAATTAAAATATTTATTTATTTTGTAAAACAAATATTATTTTTCCAAAATATTAGTACATTTTTAATCTTTTCACTAATAACTCAATTTTACATTACTCATACTAAATAAGATTAAAGGCCTAAGCTTTTTGGAATGTTAATAAAATGTTGTTTTACCTTGATTAGACAAATCTTTCTAATTTTGTTAAAGTTTATTGTTCAAACCAAGATTCAACCTCTATAAAAAGCAAATATCTCTAAGCGAGCCATCTCATCCAAATACGAGGTTTTTGAATCCACATTAAGTATTCAAATTTTTTCAGAAAAAAAAAATCGATAATATTAATGTGTATATGTTTTGGACGTACAACCGAAATTGAAATCTTAAAATATCCTATAAAAGCGAATGTTTAAGTGAATGATTTTCATCAACAATGGTGTTGTTGCTGGCAAAAGAGACCGAAGAACCAATCCAAGGGCTGTCTAATGACATGGTCCTTCGGTCTCGAAATGATTGGGACAACGACAAAGAGACATGTGTTTGGCTGTCGTGCGAAAGCCTCTCAAAGGTCTTAAACCTCAGGTCTTCCTCGACCGAGTGTTTCTTCATTTGTGGTACCTCAATGAGACTCTTTCCTTCAAGCATGCTCACTACCGAAGACATCGATGGCCTCAAGGTGGGAGAGAAATTGCTACATAAAAGGGCAATGTTCAACATTGTAGTAACTTCTTCCTTTGGATAGTTTGGACCAAGATTATCATCCACAATCTCCAATAGATTACCTTTCTCTTGTAGGACATAAGCCTTCATTTCATGAAAAAAGACACAATTAAATCTACAATAATAACCTTAAACTATTACTTTTTTTTATTTATTTTTGTAAGAGCCACATAGAATGGGGATATAAATATGATCAAATAAGTGAAAACATACCATGACTTCCTCATCTCAAAAACACAAAACATTGTTGGATTGAGGTTATTTAGATAACCAAGAATAAGATTATGAAAACACAATTTGAGTAAAGAGACTTATAATTATTCAGAAAAAATCAACTAAAAGTATTGTAATAGTAAATGTGATTAATGAATGGAAGGATGAAAAATGATTCAAATAACTCAACCCAACAGTCAAAGGATGGTCTCATAATTAAGGACTATTGAAGCTCTCATGATATAAGCAAGAGAAAAAAATACCATTTTTGTTTACTCTTTATAAGTTAAATAAGTGTTAACATGAAATGGCCCAGGTAGGAAAACAAAAGATCTTTAAGTTATAATCTTTTTTTTTTAAAGTTAATGGTTATATTAAAGGAAATATAGATAGAAAGGATGAAACTCATTACCCAATCAAGAAGGTAAACACACTCCTCCTTAGGCAAGTAATTGGTGTTGCTTTTCCCACTAACAAGCTCTAGTGCTACCACTCCAAAACTGTACACATCTGCCTTCTCAGTTAAGTAACCTCTCATTGCATATTCTGGTGCCATGTACCCCCTAAAAGAAAGGGATAAACATAGTTTAGATATTACTCAACTCTAATTCTTCAACTAAAACATGTTATTCCATTCAAATCATTTTCAAATGATAAGTTCATGGAGATGAAAAGAGAGATGCTTACATTGTTCCAGCTATTCGTGTGCTAATGTGAGTGTTATCTTCTTCGTCCAGTTTGGCCAAACCAAAGTCCGATATCTTAGCATTCAGATCCTTATCTAGCAATACATTAGTAGCCTTAATATCTCTGTGAACAATTTTTAGCCTCGATTCTTCATGAAGATATGCCAACCCCTTGGCTATCCCTATGCAAATCTTCATTCTTGTTCCCCAGTCCAAATTCAATCTGTTTTCTTCTCTACCTGGATCATGTCATGACTTTAATCAGAAAAATAAATGATGGAACAAAGAAATTAAAATTAAAATAAAAGAGAGGCAAATCTGTTACCAAAGAGTGCTCTTGCAAGACAGTTGTTTTCCATGTATTCATATACTAGCAATAATTGGTTTCCTTCAATGCAGCAGCCATAGAGTGTGACTAGATTTGGGTGCTGCAAGGCAGATATCATTCCTATTTCATTTACAAACTCGCGATTTCCTTGCTTTGATTTGGAGGATAATTGCTTAACAGCGATTGTTCCACCATCAGAGAGCACACCCTAAAATCAAACATAAAATGTCGAAATGATCTTTTTAAGCAGTTCAAAAAGTAAGAGATCGAGCGTTAAAGGTCTTCAGATAAATACCTTATAAACAGGACCAAATCCACCTTCACCAATTTTGTTTGAAATATCAAAATTACCTGTGGCTGCTTTGATCTGTCTCAAAGTAAAATAACCTGTCTGCAGATCATGCAGCTGAAGTTCTGTAAAATAACAGGTACAAGCTATAAGAAAAAAACCAATCATGAAGGTCATAATCACTATCTCTTGAAGGAAAACTCACCTTTTTCTTCAGTCTGTTTCCCTTTAAAGCACCATTTCATCCAGAGAGCAGTCAATACCATCATAACGAGTGAAATTGAAGCGATAACAATACCAACAATATAGCCAGCTGATATTCCTGAGTCAATTTCAAAGTCTGCCAGCAAAAAATGGTACAAAAGAAAGAAAGTTTATGGCTAATGAAACTATGAAAGTTCTGTGTTCCAAAATTTAAAATATAAAGGCGCGAAACTTACTTGGTGTTATCGAGATAGCTGATATAAGAGGTCCATACACTCCCCTTTGAGGTATGGCATTTGTCCCTTTCCCTGACCAATATAAATGGATTTCTAGAGTGCTTCCATTTACATAAATATCATTTGATTCCACAATTATGACCTTCCCAACTCCTCCAGCTTCCTTAGCAATGTTAAAATCCTTTCGAATAACATTTCCCTGAAGAAGAAAAAGATGACAGATGACAGAAAACTCGATTACTAATACAAACATTGAAGATTTTAACCAAATAAATACTCAATTGTGATTTCTCACTTGGATTGAGATATCAAAAACTCGCTGACCAAGGCTGCTGAAAGTCTGATCATCAGAAAACATAATTTCGGCAAAATGGAGGCGAACTCTATAACTTCCCTTGCGCAAACAAAGTCCATAATACCGAAGAGAATTAGGGGCGAGACGAGCTGATTGGTAGAACTCAGGACCAGTAATGTTTAGCGAAAATAAATTTTTCCTTAAGTATAGGGCTTTATCTTCATTTATGAATGTTCCTCCACTGCTAAAAGCCCATTTTTGTCCAGAAGCAAAGAAATAAGAAGGTCCTTCTGTGGACAAGTCTTGTTCATATCTATTCCCCCCAAAACTCATCTCTTTCCCTCCACAATTGATGAACAAGGAATTATCTGCACAGACCAAACAAATTCACTAAAAAATTTGATTTTAAACTGACTAGCATGCAATAACAATGTGTAAAAAGGCTATAGTTATTACATTGAGCTTTCTTGGAACAAGGGAGATCTTTCCTCAAGCACCAAGCAACTCTACAGCATGAATCAAACATAAGAAGAGAGGACAAATGCTTTTTCTAAGAACATACCTTAAACAAAGATTAGGAAACTTACGAGTTGTTTGATGCTTCTGAATGGCTTGAAGCTAAGTTCCTGTTGAGTAAACAAGTGAGTATTTGGTTTTTAAAAAATTAATATGTAAATAGGACCTTGTTTGATGTGGGTTAGTTGAGATTAATTTCAAATAACCATATCAAAAGACCTTTTTTCTCAAAAAAAGGTAGCAACATACTGATGTATTTTTTTCATTATATATTTATACCACTAATGTCTTTTTTTACCAAAATTAACATGATTTTCAATAACCTGCGTCAACTAAGGTTATTTGAAATAATCCACCATCAAACAAGGCCTAGAACTAAATTGATAGAGAGGGACTTACACGCTTGATGACTGACAACCTGCTTGTGATGGGCCGGTAAAGTCGTTATAAGATAGATCACTGCAAAGAAAAAAATAGGAGTAATTGAACTCTTCGCTAATTGCCAATTTAAAGAAATTTAAAGTTTAAGGTTTGAGAATCACTAACATTTTATCATTGCTGCTCAACAACCACTCTGGTACGGTTCCGGTCAGGGAATTGTTGGCTAGAAGCCTACATCAAAAGTGCCAAAACCATATCCCTCAAATGAACAAAGAAAACATTAAATTGCTAGAAAGGAAACACAATGGTCCCAATCATATGATATCATAGTCATACATAAATTCATAAACTTATAGGTAGTTTCTCATTTGAATCTGGATTCAGATCCAAAAATATGAAGTGTCTTCAAACGGCCCTTGAAAAACAGGGGGTGGGGTAGAGCAATTTCCTACTCTTCTCACTTTTTTGTATATTTCAAAATGATTACATAAACGTCCTTTCTTATTTAAAGGATTGTAAACATAATATTTGAAGATTAACATGACTTCCTAAAACATATTCTTAGTTTGATATTTGCAGCATCAAAAGGAATATGCAAGCCTTCAAGAGATTTCCTATCTTGGCTTAAGTAATATTCTTCGTTTAGCTTTGACTAGTTGTAATTGCCTTGTTCAGATTTGACTGAGTTTGTATTTTCCTTGTTTAGCTTTGACTGAGTTAATTGAGTCAGTAGTTTCATTAACATTGTTAACATTTGATGTCAGTGAAGTTGCATATTTGTACTTACAAAAAATTAAATTTCAGATTTTGAAATGTTGCTGGAATTGGGCCTGACAAGTTGTTAAATCCCAGATCTCTGCAGAATTAAAGGAAATACTGAGAATGATGAAACTAGTAAATCAGACTTCATATTAGTTCAAATATAGGTCAAGTTGCACTTACAAGGTCTTTAGAGATGGAAATTCACTAATGTAATCAGGAATTGGACCATTAATTAGGCAATTTCGCAGCAACCTATTCCATAAAAAAAACAACAGAAACAACTTAATGAGATTATTGGTGTCGTCAGAAACATGTTGTCATGGTTAAATCTGTTTTCAACTCACAATATTTTCAGTTGCATCATGCCCATCAGATTAGGGAACGATTGGCTAGGTCCGTTCAGATTAGACAATCTCCTGAAAGAGTTCCATATATTTAAAAACTAATGTCCAAATAAAAATGTAAGCAATTCAGACAAAGAGTGATTGTCAAAAGCAAGTCTTTACAGCTCTTTTAAGTTTGTCAACTGAGAGATTCCAGACGGAATAGGACCACTTATCCCTGAGCCTTGCATATACCTGCAAGAGATATGAATCTTTTAATATGCAACAAATCAAATGAGGAAATGTACTAGGCATTGTTTGATATGGGTTATTTGAGATTAATTTCAAATAACCCATTATCCAATCAACAATCTACTCATCAATCACATCATTCATATCATCCACCCCAAATAACCTAATCTTCTTTGACCTACATTAAACAAAGTTATTTGCATATAAAAAGTCCTTACAGTTTTTTCAAATTTGTCCAATTTCCAATCAGATCAGGTATCTGCCCAGATAGGCTGTTGCCATCTATCCTACTGCAGTCAGCAAAATAAATCATGTTTATTATGTGATTTGAGATTCAATAGAATCCAAACAAATAGCTACTAAGAACTTACAATTCTTCTAAGTTCTTCAAATTGCCATAACTTTCAGGTATTCTTCCTGTGAAATTATTGGAAGAAAGCAGGCTGCAGAAGATCTTACATTATCAGTCTTTTTCTTGCATAATGAATACATCAAAAATGAATTTCCAATTGCATGCAAGGAATTTTTAGATGGTCACTTGATAAAAGAATGCTGTATTCTAAGGAGAGACATAAATAAAAGTACAGCAAAGAAAATGCAAAAAACAGAAACAAGCTGTATCCTAAGTATTTTTTAGAAGTTTGACATAAACATAAAATGTAAGGGACTTTTGCAATCTTACAGCCTCTTCAACTGACTTAAACTTCCAAGGTTTTCAGGAAGAGATCCTTCAAGCTGGTTATTTTCAAGGATCCTGAATAATGTAGACCATGTCAGAATCACTAATAGAGACTTATCAAACAATATCAAAAGCAGAGGATTTGTCCCAACTCCCAATACTTACAGATCCTCAAGTGTTGGAATATTTCCAATTTCCCTGGGAATTGAACCACTTATGCGGTTTCCTAAAAGAGACCTGCACATTGAAGATGTTTTTCAGCCAATCTATGATATCAAAAATTTAAATTATATGTCACAGATCCAAAAGCACAGATTCGTGAGAACTCACAGGTTTCTGAGAGGGAGTTGAGAAAAAACTGTGGGAATAGATCCATTTAGATAATTGCGACTAAGATCACTGCATGTGAAGAGATAAGGCTTCATCAGGAACTTTGAAAATCATAAATAGGTTGCATATACCGGAAGAACTAGTATCATTTGTAAATGCTTAACTTACATATCCTGCAAATGAGGGAGATTAATGAATTCGGTTGGTATATCTCCTGTTGAGTTTTGACCCTTCAACAGTCTGCAGTACATGAATTGAATAAGTTGAACTAATCATAATGAATAAGCAGAAAGTAGCACTATTGAATCTGTATTCAAAAATCAATGTGGCAAAAGTTTAAGGTACATCTGCAGATTGAAAAAGTAAAATAAAATTATATTTTCAATATGGCATCTTTACATTGAAAAAATTATTTTGCACTACAAATATAATAGCTTTTCATTCTATAATGGTGAACATAATAAAAGAGGACAGAGAATTGGAACCCACATGCGAGTAACATGGCAAACTGTATTGTTGCAGTTGCATATGATGTTGATAACAATCATATTTCTGATGGTCTCATTCAGGAAACTACTTTCACTATTACTGCAGAGGCTCTGGTTGATAATCAAGTTCTTGATCTGAAGCTTTGATGATATTGCTTGAAGAGCTTGAACTGGTGTTGCACGAGTAAGGATAGAGTTGTTCAGCACAAAATCAGTACAGAGAAAAGTAAGAAAATGAAATAAATTAATCAGTAAAGAAGGGTACTACAATCAACAATAATCTAGAAAATAATCTTAATCATGATCTAAAAATAATCTGATCATGATTCAAATATTCATATAACAAATGAAGCAAAAGATTACATTAAGTAATTTGTATACCAAACACATTATAATTTGCATCATGATTTACAAAGTAATTTGTATACCAAATGAAGCAACTAAAATCAAATTATAATCTGATTATGATCCAAAAAAAAACCAAGAATTTAAAATTTGATTGTGATTGGAACAAAAATTGTGACAAAATACAAGTTTTCAAATAGGCTCAAAACGGTTAAGCCACCGTAAAATCACATGGATGCTTCTTGCCCTGAACTCGATAAGATGTGAAAACATATTCCCTTCACCAAAGGTATGTTGTTCCTTTCCATTCAAATAGACCAAATAATACAAATAAACATAGTTATACTTCCTCATCTTCAGTTTTATACGATTATCAATAGTCTCAAAGTACAAAAAGAAAAGAGAAAGAAACAAACTAAACAAGTGCCAAATGTAGGACGGCATATAGAAAATCATGTTCGTGACATTTCTCAAAGAAGTATACTAACATTTCTTGATCTAAATCCCGAATTATACACAGGAAGGAATTCATATTCTCCTGTTGATCAAAGACTTATAACTTTGAGCTGAATTTAAGAAATTCATAATTTCAATGGTAGAAGAACCGAAACAGCCAATCATTATTTGCAACTTATACTGAAATTATAGTAATCGATTTTCCGTACCTTCACTTTCTGGAATAAGTTGAGCGGTCAATCTCAAATAACTGAAGCAACTGAAAACTATAGGAATGAAGAGAAACAGATTCATCATCATCATCATCCTCTTCTTCGCAGTCGCGGTCGCGAAAAGAAGTTCGATCCAGTATCGACGATTCCTACTGCTGATCAATTGAACAAGTGAATCACGTCTTCACACACAAATACGCTACAGGATGAAGGCCGGACGGCGAACGAAGAAGGCCGGACGGCGAACGAAGATGGCCGGACGGCGAGCGAAGAAGGTTGAAATACCAGCGGTTATTTTGACTACCAGAGAGAAGAAGAGAGAGGCGGGAAAGGAAATATCAGACTTTAAAGAGACAAAATAAATAAATAACAGAATCTATATTTTAATTTTTATGATATTTTATTACCTGAATAATACACTTAATTACCAATTAAGTTTATAATTTAATTATTTCTAAATAAACAATTGAAAAACAAATAGAATTCATTAGCCATAAAAATATACTTAAACAAACACACCCAAGAAGACCAAAAGTGAGTAAGAATACAAAGAATCATTAAATATATATAAATATGTAGAAGAAGTTATTTGTATTCCATTAACCTTATTATATATTTAGAAAAGTTAATTACTTCTTGAATTATTATTATTTTTTTGCTAGAAATTTCTTGAAAAATTTAGAGAATGGTTAAAACTTAACAATATAAATTACAAGATATCACAGTATATCATTTTTTTTTCTCAAATTAAATTAAAAAAAAGCCTATTATAACCACTTTAATTTAAATTAAGATGTATTTAAGTAGAAATTTAATTAATGATCTTTCATATTTTTTTTTGAATTAAAGAAGAACTAGTATAACACATTCCGTCGTGATTTCCCACTTAAACTCAAAACGTTTTCAAATGAAATCGAACTCTTTCATATTTTAAATAATATTTTTTCTATTTTAAATTGTCTTTATTTATAAAAGGTTAAAAATATTACTTCCATGAGAAATGTATTTCAAATGTAAAATCAAATTTATTTAATAGATTTAAAATATTTTAAATTAAAGAAAAAATTAAAATGGAGTTAATTGATATGATGTTAACAATATAATTGAAATTGGAATTGAATTGTTTAATTCAAAATTTTATTTTGGTTATACATTTAAAACTAAAAATTAAAAATGCAAATTCAAATGGAGTTTTAGTTAAAGTAATTTTGTAATTTTCAATTCTACTTTTTATTTTTATTTTTTTAGATTGAAATTATAATTATAATATATTTTTTCAAATAATATATTTTATTAATTTATCATTTACATATGGTCAACATGTCCAAATAATATATATATTTGACATTCTAAACTTAGACACAATTTTTGTAATTTGAAGTACTATAATATCAATATGTTTGTGGGATTTTTCTTTTGCTTTTGTTTTCATTTTTCAACTCCACTAATATTTTTTGGTAATGACATTAATTTTTTTTAGTTATTGATTGAAAGTTTATAAAAAAAATACCATAACATCCTAAATGATATCTTAATAACATGAATAATATTTAAACATAGATAATATAATTTTTAAGTATAATTTATACTTTTTCCAAATATAAGAAATTCAAAGTCAACCCTTATAGAATTGATAATAAAATTCAATTATAGTCATCCAAAAATGCACTAATAAAAACAAATTATATACATCCAAATTTTATGCCCTATTTTATAACTAAAATTTTGGTCTAATTTAAATAAAATAAAACTGATACAAATAATTAGGGGTGAGCATTTGAAGCATTCATCTGAAATCCAATCCGATTTAATTCAAAATACTAGTTCGAATCCAATTGATATCAGGTCAGATTATGTTCAGATTGAATTAAGATTATCCAAATTTTCCAAATAAAAATATATTTTTTAATATATTTTTCTCTAAATTATATTTCACAAATATAATATATTGTATTTATTTTCATATTATTTGTCAATATTTATTTTTAAAATTTTAATTAGTTAATTGAAATATTCGAAAAGTAACAAATTAGAGGTTTTAACAAAATTAATAAAATATTATTATAAATAAACAAAATTAATTATAATACTAAATATTAAATAATATTTTTTTATAATTAAATTAATTAAACATTAAATAATAAAATAAATTGAAATTTATTTATTGGAGTTTTCCATTTTATGTCATTGTAGGTAGGTAAAATTAATTATGATTAATAAAATTGAAGAGTATACATACATTCGAAATAAATAAAAAACACAAGGGTGAAATTTGTGTTGAAACGAAGTTGACGAGATAATCTTTTCGAAACATTAAAAAAATAATAGACCACTCGATTTAATTCATACAGACGTGTGTGATTTAAAACGAACACCAACACATTGTTGAAGCAAATATTTCATTAATTTTATTGACGATAATACAAAATATTGTTATGTGTATATTCTTAAAAGTAAGATGAAGCCATAGAGAAATTCACATTGTATAAAAATGTGGTTGAAAACCAATTTAGTAAAAAGATAAAGGTGTTATGAAGTGGTAGAGGATGTGAATATGAATCACCTTTTGTCGAGTTATGTGTTCAACATGGTATAATCCATAAGACGACAACACCTTATTCTCCTCGACAAATTGATACGGCTGAGAGAAAAAAATAAACATTAAAAGAAATAATGAATTTACTTATATTAAGTTTTTGTCTACCACAAAACATGTGGGAATAAACTATTTTGATGGATAATTATTCTTTAAATAAGATTTCACGAAAGAAGCTAGATAAGTGTCAATATGAGTTATGACATGAAAAAAAAACCATCATATACTTACGAATGTGGGGGTGTCTAGCTAAAGAAGCTCTACCATTACCTAAAAAGGTAAAAATTGGACAAAAAACTATTGATTGTATATTTATTGGATATGCACATAACAATAGTGCTTGATTCATTTTCTTGTGTTTAAATCGGACATTCCGAATATTCATAAGAATACAATAATGAAATCGAGAAATACATTTTTCTTTGAACATGTATTTCAATATAAGTATAATGAAAAACAACGTTCCCCAAAAAGATTTCTTGAACTAGATGAAGAAGAAAAAGAAAATGAAGTTGATGTTGAACTTAGACGAAGTAAACAAGCTAGAACGAAAAAGTCATTTGGTCCAGATTTTATTACTTTCATGATGGAAAGTGAACCTCAAACGTATAATGAGACAATTACCTCGTCTAAAGGGCCTCAATGAAAAGAGGCAATTAATAGTGAGATATAATCTATCTTGCAAAACCATACGTGGGAAACTAGTGGAAATAATGGAATCGAGAAATGAATTGTTCTTTGAACATGTATTTCAATATAAGTATAATGAAGAACAACGTTCTCCAAAGAGATTTCTTGAACTAGATGAAGAAGAAAAAGAAAATGAAGTTGATGTTGAACTTAGACGAAGTAAACAAGCTAGAACGAAAAAGTCATTTGGTCCAGATTTTATTACTTTCATGATGGAAAGTGAACCTCAAACGTATAATGAGGCAATTACCTCGTCTTAAGGGCCTCAATTAAAAGAGACAATTAATAGTGAGATATAATCTATCTTGCAAAACCATACGTGGAAACTAGTGGATCTACCTTCGGAAAATAAACCACTAGGTTGCTGAAGAATTTTCAAAAGGAAATGAAAGTTGATGGATCAATTGATAAATATAAGGCAAGACTGGTGATAAAAGAATATCACCAACGAGAAGGTCTTGATTATTTTGATACATATTTTTCGGTTATAATAATAACTTCTACTCGATTGATTCTTGTGATTGCTTCTTTGCGCAATCTAGAAGTTCATCACATGGACATAAAAATAACTTTCTTAAATGGAGACTTGGAAGAAGAAATTTACATAGATCAATCTTAAGGGTTTTCTGCTCAAGGGCAAGAACATAAAGTTTGTAAATTGGTTAAGTCATTGTATGGCCTAAAATAAGTTTCAAAACAATGGCATGAGAAATTTGATCATGCTATGATCTCAAGTGGATTCAAGATCAATGAATGAGACAAATGTATTTATATTAAAAACAAAAAAAAATGGTTACGTCATTTTATGTTTTTATGTAGATAACATACTTATCATTGGAAGTAATGATAAAATGGTTAGATTCACTAAAGATATGTTAAATTTAAAATTTGATATGAAATATATGGGATTGGCTGACATGATTCCTGGAATCAAAGTGATTAGAACATCATAAGGGATAATTCTAAGTCAATCGTATTATGTGGATAAGATTATTGAAAATTTTAACAAGGATGATTCTGCGTTGGCTAAGACTTCGATTGATACGAGTCAACATCTATCTAAAAAGCGTGGAGAGAGTGTTTCTCAATTAAAATATTCTCGAATAATTGAGAGTCAAATTTATTTAATAAGTTATACAATATCAAGCATAGCCTATACAGTAAGTAATTAAACTAAGTAGATACACGACTAATTCAGGTAATAAATACTGGAAATTCATTGTACGACTTAGATATTTGAGAGATACTCGTGATTATAGTCTTCACTACACGAGACATCCTGTAGTTATCGAAGGATACACTAATGCTAATTGGATTTCAGATATGAATGACTTTAAGTCACAAGTGGATATGTATTTATACTTGAAGGTGCAACTATATCATGGAAATATTCCAAACAAGCTTTTATTGCCATATCCACGATAAAATCTGAATTTATAGTTATTGACAAGTGTGGTGAAAAAGATGAATGGCTACGTCTATTCTTAGAAGATATTCTAATTTGGTATAAGCCCATACCGACAATTTCTATTCACTATGATAGTCAACCTGCGATCGAACGAGCTAAGAGCCATATGTATAATGGTAAGTCTAGACATATACGTTGTAGACATAATACCATTAGACAACTACTCTCTACTAGAATTATCTCAATTGATTACGTAAAATCAAAAGATAATATTGCGGATTCGTTAACCAAATGTTAAACAGAGAGTTGGTGTCCTCATAAGGAATGAGACTTAAGCCTATAATAAGTTAGTATGAAGGGAAACTCCACCTATGATGACTAGAGATCTCAAGAACTAGGTTCAATGGGACAACTTAACTATTATAAACTTGGTATATTACTATGGGTAAAAAATCCTACGATAAAATAGTATTTTGAGAAAAGATAAGCATAGAAGTTTTTAATGATTCTTTGTGAATAAGGAGATCACCAATGTGAGAGAGAAGTGGGGCCGCTTCGAAAGAATTGCACGGTTCAATTCTAAACACGCTCATTGAACTAGACGAGTGTATCAAGAACTAACATGTATCAAGAATAATTCTATGTGATAGTATACACAAAAGGTATAATAATTTAACGATATCGAGTCTACTAATCAGCTAGTAAAATTATATACTTTCATAAGGGAATGTTCAAAATGTTACACATACCTATCCTATGTAGGATGCAACTATTGAACCTTTCACCAGGTTAATATTTCAATTTTTATTAATGTGGGAGATTGTTGGAATCTATATATATATATATATAATGATGCTTAATTTTTAAAGTGTCCGGATTGCCGGATTGAGAGTTGTGGTTAATTTGGATATATGTGAGAGTAAATGAATACTTGGGTCGGATTGTGGGTTGACCCGCCCATAAACTTAAAACGGTTAAAAATAAAATTAAAAATGTTATAGGTATGGTTCGAACTTGCAACCTAACAAAACAAGTTCAACCTTTTAACTAACTAGGCTAATAACACTTTATATTTTAAATTCAACCCAAAATTTGATAAACGCGTGACATTTTAACAATATAAGTTCAACTTTTTAACTAACTAATATATATATATATAAAATGATGCTTAATTTTTAAAGTGTCCGGATTGCCGGGTCGAGAGCTGTGGTTAATTTGGATATATGTGAGAGTAAATGGATATTTGGGTCGGATTGTGGGTTGACCCGCCCATAAAAATTTTACCGTAATATTTTTTCACGGTTTTTTATATTATTAATCGTGCAAATGCACGAGATACATGCTAGTTAAACTAATTTCATAAATTAAATGGAAATGGTGATTTGGGCAAAATAAAATTCACACCAAATTCAAATGTAAGTTAAGGTGAAATTTAATCCAAATGAAATTCACACTAAATTCAATGTGAATTAAAGTGAAATTTAATCCAAATAGAAATGAATTTATTAATTGTTACAATTAACATTAATTTCTTGAATGAGACAATTAACAAATGTTGTTAATTGCTATTGTAACTACAAAATACTTATTGCTGGATGTAACTTGAATTCTTTTAATGAAGATGAAATGTCTATGTAATGAACATGAATGCAAGAATAATCATTGGATGGATGAATTAGTGACCATTGGATTAAAGAATTGATAAATAATTTTAGGATTTAATTTTCAAAATATATATATATATATATATATATATATATATATATATATATATATATATTCACTCTAATTCCTTTCTACACATCATCTTATTATTTCTCACTAAAATAGCCTTAGAAACAGTATATCTTTCACATAAAAAATTTGAACAATGTCACAATTTCATATATGATGGTTACACTACTAGTTCAGATTGCATGGCATCAACTATTTTAAAATTTTCAGATGAAAAATAAAAGGTTCATGTATAAATTCACTTGGGAGACATTTTTTATTTTTATCTTAAACGCAAAAGGCTGATATACTCTTACTCTTTGGGTTACCCTATTACATTAGAAGATTGAAACAAAATTTGCTCATTCCAAAACAGTTATATTCCTATTCAATTATAAATGTGAAAAGATAAATTAATAACTTCCAAAAGGCTTAGAGAAAATAAATTAACTACCTCAAAAATACATAATGAAAACTATTTATTCATACATTGTAAAAAAGCACACAAACTGAAATACTAGTAAGTACTTCTCATGTCAAAAAAAACATTGCACTAATACATAATATTATACATACCAAGACCAAAAATTAAATTGGTTTATGACTTCTTCATTAGTACTATTTTCACATTTTCGAACCACTCTGATAACGACGGAGGGGAAAGGAAACTAGATCTGGTACAAATGCTGCAGCTTCGGCTATTTTTTTATGCTTCTTTGGCCAGTACATACCCGATGATGTAGGTGGAGAAGAAAGGGTTTAAGGCACAACCATCCATGAAGCATCTCCAACATGACCAAGACATGTTTCTCAGTCTAGTTTATCCTCCAACAAAGATCATAAGCTTAACAAACAATCTGAGTCACTGCCTATACAACCAGTGTCAGCCTCCATTTTCAAAAAATCAAAATCCCACTAATATGAACTAATCAAACAAAATGTGTAAAGATTGTCTATAATATGAGCAAGGCCTTGTTAATTTGATGTGAGTTAGTTAAAATTTATTTCAAATAACCCACTGTCCAATCAAAAATACCAAAATACATAAAGAAAAATAAAAATTATTTGAATTATATATTTATACACTCAGTGTTTTTTATTTCACTAAAATAACATGAGTTTCATCAACATCAAAGAAGATCATTTGGAAATAGTCACTTGGTTAATCAAATAACTCTTGATCAAACAAGGCTAACTTGAGTTTATTTAGGCCTTGATTGATGTTGGGATTATTTGAGATTAATTTTTATATAACCCACTATTCAATCAACAATTTATTCCAAAAAGCATCTATTTTTATTCTACTTTTAAAAATAATTACATTTACACAATTAATGTCTTTTTACCCCCACTAACATATGTTTCAATAACCTAAATCAAATAAGGTTATTTGTATTCAAATCAATTCAAGATCAAACAAGACACTAATATATTTTTATCCAAATAACCTGAACTCTTCAATAATTACATAAAAACCATATTTGAAAATAACACGGTGGTTATTGAAATAACCCAAGATCATTAAAGCAAGTCAAACCCAATAAGTTAACATGATAGTTGGGCATGACTAAATCCATCAAAAGCAAGTAAAGCAACTAGGTAACAAAATCTGATACTTAAATCAACCTAGCTTTGTAATAACTCATAATTAAAAAACAAGTAAAAAAATTTAAGCAAACATGAAACTATAACCGGGTTGTCAACATGGTACCTTATAGGGCAATATAGGATTATACATTGGACAAGCTATTATAACCCATAAATCCATAAGTCTCATTGAATTCAACAGGTTGAAGATATTCATCCAACCATTCAGTGTCAATTTGAGATCCTCCATCTGATGGCAAAATCATTGGTGTAGAACTCCCACCAGCAACATCATCAACAAGAGTGGATATCGGGTTTGGCTGATTAGCCACTAGAGCTTGTGGTGTCCTCATATTAGATGGACCAACTTCAACAGAACCTACTTTCACTCCTGTCATTAGATACCTCTGATGAGATGACACTAAACTATTTACAGAGTGTATGGCAACATCACATTTTCGACAGAAGAGTGCTCGATCCTCCATACAAAAGAAATGGCCAACAGTTTCCTGTAAGTGACAAAGGAATTGACACCGTTGTTCTAAATTTAAGAATTGAACATAAACCTTAACAAATGAATAGATAATTGTACTCAAAATTATATGAAGTACCTGACATATATCGCAATTGGGCATCACAGATGATGAATCGGTGAGAGGCACTCTGTGATGGTTACTTGCGAGATTATTGAGGGAGTGAACATTATTGTCACAAGACCAACACAAGGCAGCATTGTCGGCACAACAAAGTACGTTTGCCTCAGCAAACTCGCATATATTGCACTGAATCTTCATAATCCTCTGATTTTGCATCATCGATTGCTTTCTCCTTTTACTTAAATTCACTGTAATTCTTGTTGTAAATGATAGAAGCTTTTGAGTTTTGATGAAAAATAAGGCGGTGAGGCGGTGATATGATATGTTCTAAAGAAAGACCGATTGAATAAAAATTTATTTCTTATTATGAAGGAAATTACACGTGGAGAATTCAACTTTGACTCACGGTCAATCCTCAATATGCTTTATTTGTACCACAATTTCTTATATATAAATAACTTATTGTCTAATTATTTTGGTTTATTTAATAAGATACAGAGATAATTCAAATTATTTGTTGTTAAGGAAATTTCAGACATTTTCTTTTAAATACCTATCTTCTAGGATTTTTTATTATTAAAATTATACAAAATAAAATTTTAATTAAAATAAATTAATGATAATGTCAATTACAAACACGGCTAATTTATTATTTACGTGACATTTATAAATTAATGATAATGTCATCCATCTAATTATAGAATTTTAGCGAATCGATAATTTTGCTACCGATTTTCTTAATTTCGATAGTTAAAATTCTCGGTTCGATAGTTAAATTAGTGAAATTAATATTTTATTTATTTATAAATGATACATAAATAATAAGTTAACGACTTTTAATACTGTTAGGATAAAAATTCGTTTGGTAAAATTTTAACAATAAATATCCAAAATTTTGAATTTTAAAATAAAATGTCTGAAATTCTCATTTACACAGATAAATTCAACACTTATTTATAGTTAAAGTTTAGACAACTTATGCAAAGTTACATTGTTTATGTCATGAAACAAACACATAAAATAAAATGTAAAATATACAAGTTTATTTGTTTTTATTATATAAGATTATAGTTTAGAAAATAATTCTTAGGAAGTGCAAACATTATTTTTTGTGTACTTAGATCTAATATTTATTTTCACTCTTTATTGTTTTTAATAAATTTTAACTTGGTTGTTCGTTTTGTTTAAACAACTCTCATTTTTTTTAAATATTTTTGAGTATTCTCAGAAACAAAAATTAAGAAAAATTAAAATATTGATAAAAAGAATAATCTTTATAATAAATAATGTCAAATATACAATTTTCTTGATGTAATCTAAATTAAGAAAAAAATATCAAGAATTAAATAATTATTTAGAAAATAGTAATACACCAAACAAATTAATATATCATTTTCAATTCTAACATTTGATCAGTTTTGATCGTGATTATTTGAAAGATTATGACAATGTTATATAATTATTTCCAAATATATATTATAATATTCAAATGATAAATAAATAATAGGTCTAACCGACTACAAATTCTTACTTATTTTGTTGTAGAGTGGGTCATGCTTAACTCATGCCGACCTCAACATTTATCATAAATAATCTGAAATTCAAATGTAATCTTATGCGAATTAATAATTTGGATGTTATTTCAGTTGGGTTGAAATTGAGTGGAAATAGGATTATTTAAATTAACTAAATAATATATAACCCAAATAATAATATATTTTAGCTTTATATGAGACAATCATTAATAATTTAATTTTTTAATTTTAAATATAAAACAACAATAAGTTTTTATTGTTAGATTATTATAGATATATTTAGCTTGTTTTAATTGTTGTTTAGTAAATGATTAATTAGTTGTGAGTTGAGTATGTTTAGTGTTATTTTGAACCTCGTGTTTTTTTAATTATTTTTGTTAGCAGACTTAAGCTAGTTTCATGTATATCATATTATATTGACTATTTAAAAATAAATAAATAATGATTAAAAAAAATTATAATAAAATGTCACTCCTACTATTTTGTTATCTTGATGAGTTAAAAAAAAGTGTGATTACTAATTAACTTATAAAAAAAATATAATAAAAGTTTAGCAGCCTAAAAAATTGACTAATATATGCATTTATTTATATAGTATAACTGAGATTCACTAGGTGAATACTTAAATTTGTTGTACCATAAATAATTATATCATAATAATATATTAATTTTATATTATCATAATTTTTTTTTAACTATCTAGATTAAGAGAAATCATTAACTTTCAGTTATTGTAATTGTTCAATGCGTATTATTCATAAAACTATTATTATGACGTTTTCTATTATTTGTTCTAAAAAATCAATGAAATTATTCGTTTTTTCTTTGAAAATCTATGAGTTCGATAACCTTTTGACTAACATGTTTTTTTTAATGTTTTGTGATTTTTTTAATGTCATGCTTTTGTTGATAAAAAGAACCTCAGAATTAGTAATGAGGAAAATATTAATTTTATTTTAGTGCTCCGTTTATAACCTATCAATCTTCAATCAACCAAACAGAATATAAAAGAGACGCGAGCTTTAACGTGTAAAAATTCTTCAACAAAAGTAAAAATCACAGTACCTTTAGGCCGGTTAAACCATCCATTATAATATCGCTTATAATGAGTTACACAATATTCTTACAAAATAAGGTGTTTATAATCTAAGAGATTACATAAATCTTCAAGAATAATATCATCATTAAAGATGACCGACACATATAAAATGAATCAATGTTAGTTTAATCTCCTAATTTAATTAGATAACGTTTAAAATAATTAATAAAGTGGTCCACATGTCATATCATATTTTAGTAGTAGGATCAAACATATCCCTACTTAGCCAAATGTCCACTTGTCCAAACGTGGAAATAACACATTGCAATAACTTTTTTTTGATGAAAAATTTCTAGATTACTTCCACCGTTTGGATATAAAAGGTTCATAGAATCATTTTTCAGTAAGGCTCATACACCATTTAAGAGCTAAAAACAAGAGCATAGAAGTATCAAAGATAAATTATATAAGAAGGTTTACAGGGATTAAGCAATGACTAGAGGTATGTAACTTAATCCGTTTTTTGTTTCCGCATTAATTGTATGATCTCCAAACTGTTACTCACATTTGGTATGAAAGTCTGATTTGCACTTCTCCAAGATATAGCTCCATTGCTAAGCATGAAAACATAACCAGATGTTGATTTTCTAGAATCAATACAACCAGCAAAGTCTAAATCGGAGGAGTCAATCACCTCCAAATTATCAGTTTGTCTGTATATGAGCATGTAGTTTTTTGTCCCTTGAAGGTATCTCAATACCTCTTTGCAACTCTCCTGTGGTCAAGACCTGAATTACTCTGATATCTTCCTAACATTCCAACAACAAATGCAATTTCTGGTCTAGTGCAGACCTAGCATACATAAGGCTTCCAACAACTGAAGCATATGTAATGTTTTTATTTGTTCCCGTTCAAGCTCATTTTTTGGACATTGGTTTAAATTCAACTTGTCACCCTTCACTATCGGTGCTATACTTAGTGAAGAATCCTTCATACATAATCTCTCAAGAAATTTATTTATGTAGGTCTCCTAAGACAAACCTAAAATGCCTCGAGATCTATCCCTATGAATTTTAATCCCGATAACATAAGATGCCTCACCCATTTTATTCATATCAAAGTTTTTGAGAGAAATTGTTCCACCTAATATAACAAATATTTATCATCAGTAGTAAATAATATGTCATCCACATATAGCACTAGAAAACAAATATGACTCCCTGAAATGATAACTTCATGGAAATTGAAAAACCACTTACGAGAAGCCTGTTTTAGTCCATATATGGATTTATCAAGATTGCAAACCAAAGAAGTTTAAGGATCATGTAGTGAGAATGGGACTTGGTCCCGTATTGTAATTTTCAAGTGTACGTACGTTTATTGTTTTTGTTAAAACTCTTATCCAATTGATATTTTCTTATTTGGTTTTGTATATAAATTTTTGTCCTGAAAAATATCATTAAAGTTTGGACCTATAATAAACATGGAGTTTATTCATTAAGTAATAAAGTGGTAATTAAGAATTAAAGTATATTGTAATACATGGAAGATAATACTCGTTCTAGAGGACCTATCGCCATGATTCATTTGCTATGTTTCTTGCGGTAATTATTTTGATGACATATGGACCAAGAAGGACAATGTTAATTTTATCTCTTAATTTAATTAGATAAGGTTTAAATTAATTAATAAAGTGGTCCATATGTCATATTTGAGTAGTAGGATCAAGCATATCCCTACTTAGCCAAATATCCATTTGCTAAATGTCCACTTGTCCAAAAGTGGAAATAACACATTGCAATAATTTCTTTTATGGAGTGAAGTTTCTAGATTCCTTCCACCGTTTGGATATAAAAGATCCTTATGCTTATATTTCAGTAAGGTGCATATACCATCTTATATTTCAGTAAGGTGCATAAAAGAATTTGTTAGATAAATTAGATAGTTAATTAATAAGTAATTAACTATCTAAAGAATTTAATTAAATTCAACCTTTGGTGCATGAAAAAGCTTGGAGCGGTCACATCTTTAAGATTGGTCGGTCGAACCGATATCATAGAAGCGGCACAAACCAGAACTCCCAAAATTAATCCATCCTATAAGTTTAATTAGAAGACTGGTTCGGCTCAAATTCGGGATCGGAGAACTTTCTCTTGAAGATCGGTTTCCCTTCCTCGGCGGTAGAATCAGTCAACCGGTCAAAGCAGCAAACCGATATGTTGTCCGATCGACTCAAAACATTCGCTCAATCTTAAATGACCGTACAATCCTAACGGGAAGATTAATCAAGATCAAATCAAAGATATGGAACTGCTCAAAGTTTCTATTTTGATGCAACAAGTTTTCTTTGAGAATAGGAAGAAAGAGATTTTCAAATATGCAGATTGTGCTATTTCCTATTTGATACAAGTCTGTTGATAGATTGTAAACTGCAGAAAACTGTCAAAGGATCAAATATACCTATTTTGGTATAAGTCCAAAAGCAGCCTCCAAGGAGCAGAGATCTGTCCAACCGACCAGTAGTTAAAGTCAAGTGAAGACAAAACTAGTCGGATGCATTGTTTCTTGGGAAGCATCAACCGCATTTAATGCATTGCAGATTCTTTTGACCAACCAATCAGATTCAAGGATTACCTTGCAGGTATTCGTTGAAAGAGAAATATGGTCGTTGTCATATTTCCATTATAAAAGGAGAAGCTGAAGAATAGAAGCAGAGGCTGAACAGTTACGAGAGTTGAAGTTACATACATACGCATACAACTACACAAGCTAAGAGAGTTAAAGTTACAATACAAACTTATTGTTATTACAATCTGTGTATAACAATCTCAGTGATTCTGTGTGAGTAGTGAAATTTTGTAAGTTGACAGAAGTTTTTTGTTCAACAGAGTGCTATTGTTGAGAGGTCAAGAACGAGCAGTAAATCAGTCTCGGGTCTTAGACGTAAGCATTGTAAAGTGTGATTGAATATTCTTAGTGAATATCCTTCTCAAGGTTTGAGAAGAAGGGGTGACGTAGGAGTCTTTATCTCCGAACATCCATAAAATCCTTGTGTCTTGTGTTCTTTCTCCATTCCGGTTATTCCTATCATCCGAACGATTACTCTCTATTCCAACCGATTCTTTCTTTATTTCATTCATTCTTATTGCTGACCGAGTTGTGTGTGTTGCTTTAAGCTGAAACAAACATTTCCACACTTGAACTCGGTTCAAGAGTTTGTGACGGTTTGTGTAGTGTTGAGACCGGTATTAATTTCTAACCGGATTAGTACCAACCGTTGTGAGTGTGTAAGCGTTCTCCTTTAGCTGGACCCTGGTCCCCTATCGGCGATCCCGACCCCCTATCGGCGATCCCGATCCTATCAAAGTATGATACTTACATTTGGTATCATGGTGAAAATACTTAAACCTATAGATCTAGAAAGTGAAGTAAAAAGTAGTTTTTCTTTGTTACCCTTCCTTTGTCTTCCCCTCTATGTCTAGTTTTTTTTTTCTGACTTCTTAATTAATTAAAAACTCATGCTTTAATGTCTATTATATAATATATAATAACAACTTTGTGAATAATCAATTCTTATTATTTTTAAATTAATCATTTTTAAAATAAAATAATTTATATAATAAATTGGATAAATTTAATACAAACTAAATTAAATGATATTTTTCAACACTAAGAAGGAGAATGGATCGATATCTAGGAAGCACGGATACGGGTGCGTGAGTGCGGGTGCACAGTGCGGGAATACGCCGATTCGGCAAAATTTAAAAAACAAGGATTTGAGTGCGGGGATACGTCATATAAAATATAATTATATAATTATATAAATTATAAGTACACAAAGTTACAATCTGACTTCCATATTGCCAACAGTCTTAATCATCTTGTAAAAACATTACTTCAAACTCCAGCTCATCTAGTACTTGAAGATGAGTTAGAGGAAGCCATTGATTCCATCTGCTATAATCTCTCTCTCTCTCACAGAAGAAGAAGAAGAACTAACCTGATAGTGGAAAAATGGTAGTGAAAGACAGACAGTCGAGAGAGAAGCATCGTAGAGATTAAGATTTTTAATTTGGGGGCTAGGGGCTCATAGTTATATTTAATATTTGGGGGGTTTTTTAATTTGGGTTTTTTTTAATATTTTGGAACTCATATTTACTGAATATGCCATTCCCGCACCCCTCACCTTCGATTCTGGGATACGCCACGTGGAGCACCCCGTACGCACTCCCAGCCGCACTCCCACACCTCCGAAGCACCCAGTGCGCTACAGAAACGAAGCACCCATGCTTCCTAGATCGATATACATGGTTTTCACCTTTTATGCACGAGTTACCCAACCCTTACAGTTGGTTTCTAAATAATAAATTTTTTATTTTAATATACTTTTGTGTTTTTTTAAGAAAATATTGAGATATATAATCTTAATTTTAGTCGAGTTCAAGCCGGATCATTTAAGCCGAATTCGAGCTCATATAATTTGTTCAAACTTTTTCAAACCAAACAATATATAATGCCCCGACATCATAACGCTTATTTGGTTTTATCGTCAAAACTAATTCCAAGACCCTAATTCTCTTTGCAGTCATCTTTGTCTATAACATTCTTTTAAATCATACTATATCAATCCATCTCTTTTTATTGTCACATTTACATGCTCTCATATTTACCAAATTAATTAAAAAAGATAATTTATTTAAAAAAATGTAAATTCACTTTTATGTAAGTTATATAAAAAAAAATAAAATAAAAAAAATTTAAATTTTTATACAGATTTAACTTAGTTTATCTAAATCAAATTCATTACATTCTTCATATAGTATTGTAATTTTCTAGAATAAAAAATTATTTCAGGAATTCTTTAATATATACAAAAATAATTCATTTTCATACTAATTCTCTTTAATTTAAAAATAAAATTAATTTTGTGCAGATGTTGCTCTCTAGTCTAGGGATATAAATGAGTCGAGTCGCTCGGTCAAAGTTCGATTCGAGCTCGGTCGAAATCGAATTCAATCCGAGCTCGAGCTGGTTCGTTTAAGATTCGAGCCGAATTCAAGTTTAAGTAAGACTCGTTTGATAGCTCGTCGAGCTTTTTAGAGCCTAATCATATAATTTATTTTTATTATATTTTACTTTTTAATCAAAATTTAACACATATCCATAAGACTATCTATGGGCTTATTGTTTATGGATCTCCCAAAATTCAGTTATTCACATGACTCTATTTTCTATCTTATTTTTCAAATTCCAAATTTCTAATACAACACATCATCAGCAAACAGTGTCCATAGTTCATTATAAGCAAGAAAGTTGCAATGCCCACGGTAAGCAAGAAGGGTTTATCGGAGTAAGATTTAGGGCTTCAAAACGATATCTAAGTTTATTGAAGAAGTATCAATGAACAGTCTCTGGAGTCTTCTTGCAAAATGGTTGTAAAAGTTAGGAGTCAAAGATTGTTGTGTGGACTGTAGAGTGAAATACAAATGAAAGTCGAGAGTCTTCTCAAGAAAGAAAATTAGAATGAGCTATAGACACTATTTGCTGATGATGTGTTGTATTAGAAATTTGGAATTTGAAAATCAAGATAGAAAATAGAGTTACGTGGATAATTGGATTTTGGGGAGGCCTAATAAACTCGTAATAGTCTTATGGAATGCTTTAAATTTTGATTAAAAAATAAAATATAATAAAAAAAAAAAATATATATATATATATATATATATATATATATATATATAATATAGACTCGAAAAACCTCGACGAGTCATCAAACGAGTTTTATTTAATCTCAAATGTTAAACAAATTGGCTAAATCTCGACTTGAATTCGATATTGACCGAGCAACTCGGCTCATTTACACACTTAGATTACCCTCAAACCGGCCCTTTGATATAAAAAAAAAAAGCCTCCCTTCTATCAACTGGAAAAAAGCTCGACGCCCAGGGATATATATAGAGAATATTAATATGTTTATATTTTTTTTTATTAATATGCATTGAATAGTGATGTGATATTTTCATTTTGAAATTTGATATTTTTTTTTAGTTTAGTTAAATTAATTCAAGTTTTTCGAGCAGGAAATTGTCAAATCAAGTTTGAGCTGAGCCAATAGAAAGTGAATCAAAGAGGCTGTCGTCGCTCATCTGGACTCATTTGCCAACCTAGTTTAATACAATCAATTTTTGTCTAACCCTATGTTATCATACACTTTTGGCAATCGTCCTGTTATTTGTGAACCTATTATTTACAATTACAAACAAACAAATATCTGCAGAAAAAGAGGAATCTATTGTTTGTAAGATAGATAAGTGTCTCAAACTTTAACTTTTAGAGTTCATCTACCTCTGCTAAAAAAAATTACAAAATTCCTACATGTTCTTTTACAGTAACCGTTGAGGCAAGAAAATTTTCAGAACAGGTGCATTCGAAGATAGTTCGATAATATCTCCATGTCTAACATTAAAGAAATTATTCGAACCATCTATGTATATTTTCCCCTCCTTACAGAACCATGAAACCTCCATAGATTCGTCAGGTTTTACAAAACCATGCATAGGTTTATCTTTTTTTCCTATACCATGCTTCAGTTTAGATCTACAGGTACTAGACAAAATGGGCTCTCTTACCATAAACTGAAGATCTTTTGAAAATATCGGCATCACAAATCCACCTGCTGAAAGCATCGCAGCCGTTGATCCTGCAGCTGTCGAGACTCTGAGACCGCTTGAACGACAATGCACCAGAGGAGAATGCTGTTTCCCATCTCTTTGTATAATTCTGCCACAAAGATGACAAGACTCAGCTATTTCATTTAACCCGCTATCTTTTTAAATAAATAACCAGATTTTGTGTAATCTACTTCGAACAATATTATTTGAAAATAATCATCAAGATGAAACAAGGTCTTAATTTCTATGATCTACAGCAAAGTGTCTATATACCTGAACGAGAATTGAGATACAGTAGCGGGACATGGATCAGCAATCAAAATATCGTTAAGTGCGTGTGTAGACAATAACTCTGAGTTAACAGAAATCAACATCCTTGATATAAGAGAAGGAACTCTCCTGTTTTCGAGAATGTCATCTAGTATCTGTAAGAACATTGCAACAATAATGAACCAAACATACTAAAGAACAATATTTAAATTTGCAACCATTGCTATTTAGATTATTAGTCAGACCCCATGCTTTGCAGGAGAAGAAGTGAAACTCCATGACGGGCATAACCTCATTTCAGAAAATGCAAACTAATCGTTTTTTGTATCTAGGTCTGGATAAGAAACATTCAATCAATTTAAGAATTTGTATCTAATTAAGTTTAGTTTGTAAATGTGATATCATATGGATCTAGATTCATATCAGGAAATGCAAATTAATATGAGGAACCACAATAAATGTGTTTGCTTTTGTAACTAGCTCAAGATGAGAAATCGTCAATAAGTTTGATTTTCAAATGTCATCTCACATAGATATGAATACACACGAGAAATATGACAGAAAAAGTATTTCCAAATAAATCTGCTACTATGACAGCATAGAGCTTTGCTGCCCTTATGAGTTTCCACCGGCTCACATTTAGATTATTGAGTTAGAACCCATAGTTCATAATAGGAAGAAGTGAAACTTCATGATGGGCACTCACTTAAGAAAATGAAATTAACCTTTTTCTCTGTATTCGGATCCTGAAAGAAACCGTCATTAACTTTTTCAACGATTCTTTCTTTAATTAAGTGAGTTGATGATTGAAAGAATATGTGATGTGATAAAGGCATTTCTAGAAAAATCTCAAATAACCCAAGATCAAGCAAGCTTCAGTGTCCAAATGTGATCACATACGCATTTGGATCCAGATGAGAATTTTGACCCAAAAAAATTGATTCCAAAAGAATCCCATATGAAAGCATTGAAACCCTAATAGCACCAAATGTATCTAAATCCATTACAAGGTAAAATTTCATTGAATACAGAGCTTAAGCATATTGTTTAGATAACGACAACTGCTATGATGGCTCATAGAAATATTGCTTATGCAAACATCTTTCCAAGTAAAAGAACTGGTTAATATGCTTTAAAATCGAGATGAAACCTAAATACTTAATGGAAAACTAGTTAAAGTCTTACATTTTCAAAGTTATTTACAGTTGCTGCACAAAGATGGCCAGTACTTCTTGAGGCATCAACCTCATCACTGAATTTTTCAACCTAAACAAAAGAAGATAACAACATAGACCAAATTCAGGTTCAACTAGGGTGAATTAAACAAGAAATTAGTGAAACTGACCTCTTGAGGTTGAGTGGGATCAGAATTGACTCCTAAAACTGGAATTGAATCATCCACAAAATGACTTGCATGAAGAAGAGTCCCATCACCTCCAATTGTAACAACAAGATCCACGTCTCTTATTGGCTTCAATAGATCTCCGCGCATAATAGCTGTCCAATCGACGAACTTCTTCCTTAAAACTTTCTGGCAGAAGTTCACCGAATCCTGTTGAACTTTTCGCCGACTTTCTAGATGTCTCAACACTTGCATTTCCTTCAAAAGAAACACCAGAATCAGGATACAGTTTCATATTAAGAAATAAATTGTATCGAAGGTGAGTGAATACTGTCAAGATATCAAATTTATTTTGGCATTTCATCAAACAGTTGTGTGCATGCAAATGAAATCAATTGGAATCGGAATAATCAATTGAAATACCTTAGGGTTGGAGACACGAGAGATTCCGCCATTAGAATGATGTTGGATCGGGTAGACATCCCAGGGTTTCAAGAGTAGCAGAAGTCGCCTCGTTGCCATTTCTCTCACAGCTTCGTTGCCATTTCTCTCGTACAAGGTTTTATTTTTGTCTGATATTTCTTTAGTTGAGAAGCACTTACAAAAACAAAATATATAATATAACTGAAATACATCTAGGGCTTATTTAATGTCGGGATATTTTTAAAAATTTTGAATAATTATGAAATTATAAATAAGCTAACTGATTTGAACGTATATATTAATAAAATATCATTTAGGAAAAAAAGCTCGTGTATATATTAATAAAATATCATTTAGGAAAAAAAAACTCAGCGTGTATATATTAATAAAATG
The DNA here is from genome assembly GCF_907164915.1 of Impatiens glandulifera. NCBI lineage: Eukaryota > Viridiplantae > Streptophyta > Magnoliopsida > Ericales > Balsaminaceae > Impatiens > Impatiens glandulifera. The sequence goes on from NC_061868.1 coordinate 10,286,025, forward strand.
TCGTGTATAATTAGTTCACTTAAAATATATATTAATAAAATATTTTAAATAAAAATTAATACATTTAACATTTTTTAATAAACCATAGTTAATTTTTATTTTTTAATTTATATATTTATTATTTAAATATTAATATATTTTTACTCTCCTTTTTTATTAACAAATGAATTCTTTGTTTTTATCTTTTTTATAAATTTATTATTATTTTTATATGAATATTTATTATTGATTATTTTAAATATATATATATATATATATATATAAACATTCATTATTAATTATTTTAATTTTATATTCTTTTATGTTTTTCTCTTATATTAACATTGATTATTAATTATTTTAAATTTATTTGGTCTAATATAACAATGACTTATCATTTCAACAATAAAAATCCTTCAACACAACACAAAAATAAATAAATTAAGAATTAAGAATTGGATAATAATAAAAAGTCATTCAACAAAAACCAAAAAAGTAATAATCAAATATTAGACAAAATAATATTTTACTATTATTATAAATCATGAATAAAAATTAAATAAAAATTATTAATTTTATTTTTGTTTATATTAAAATAATAAGAAATAAATCATTAAAAAAATATTAAGTAAAATATAAAATTCATAAATAAGTTACTAAGTTTAAAAAAAATGAGAATTTAAAATTATGAAAAATAAGAACCGGTAAAAAAAAAGGAGTATCAAATAAAAATGAAAAATTAATATAAAAATAATAAAAAAATTTAAAAATAAAATAAATTACTTAATTTAATTAATGAATAAATGGAGAGAAAATATATTAATATTTAATAAAAAAATATATAAATTTAAAAATAAAGATTAACTATAGTTACTAAGAGAGGTTAAATGAGTCAATTTTTTTTATAGTAAGTATGTTTAAATGCTCATTTAGTAAATACGTTTAAGTGAGTTAGTTGTACAAGTATATACGTTTAAGTAAGATTTTTTCCTATCATTTAAACATACTTACTATCAAAAGAGAAATGATAAATACAACGAATGGTCAGCAAAAGCAAGACCACGAATTCTACGTAGCCTTGCCAGCTAGGAGAGAGAAAAAATATATATAATTCACCAATAGGGCTTCATATTTTCCGGCTGGATTTATTTCTGCATTTCTTTCTCTCTCTGAAACGTCTTCGGCTTCATTTATTTATTTTCTCTAGTTGCATTTATTTCTCTTCTCTGGCTGCATTTATTTCTCTTCTCCGGCTTCATTTATTTCTCCCCCTGAAACTTCTCCATGGTATCGTTTTTAAGGATCTAGATTATTGTTTTTATAGATCTAGAGTTTAGATTTTACATATCTAAAGGTTTATAGATTTATTTCAATTCGTTTTTGTATGATTTATTTCAGAACTGTTTGAACTTTCAGGAAACTAGCACCGTCGAAGCATCGACCTTGAACAATACAGTAGATGAAGAGCTGAACCTGAACAAATTCACCCATGTTGAACCCGAAAGGTACCTAATTGCCCAATTGGTATAAAAAAATGTACATTTCAATGTGTCAAAATGTCCCGAAACCTACCATATCTGGACCTTAAATGATGATTTCGGGACCAAAGAGGGTCGTTTCAGGACCAGAAAGTTTGGTTTAAAGACCCTAAAGGGTCATTTCGAATCCCGAAAGGATGGTTTCTTGTCCCGAAAACATGGTTTAGGGACCCCATTGATTGTTTATGGTTAAAAATAGCTAGTATTGGAATCCATGATGGTTGTTTCGGGACCCAAAAGGGTGTTTTCGGGATACATTATGAATGTTTATTTTCCCGAAACCACTCTTTCTGGACCCATAGGGTACTTTCGAGTCCTGAAACTAATCTTTTAGGTCTCAAAATCACCTTTCTTGTCCTGAAACCACTCTGAAATGGTGCTTTCTTGTCTTGAAATGGTGGTTTCGAGACCTGAAAGATTGGTTTCGGGACCATAAAGAGTGGTTTAAGGACCCGAAAGAGTGGTTTCTTGTCCCGAAACTGTGTTTCTTATCTCGAAACCGTGTTTCTTGTCCCGAAACTATGGTTTCTTGTCTTGATACCGCTGTTTCTTGTCCCAAAAGGGTGGTTTCTTGTCCCGACAAGAAATGTTGGTTTCGAGACCCGAAACGGTGGTTTCGGGACCTAAAATGGTGATTTCGGGACACAAAAGGGTGGTTTGGGACCTGAAAGTGTATTTTCGGAACGTATTTCTTACGGTTACACTTAATTTTTGCAGTCACATTCCCAGTGTTGGAATGACATTTTCCTCCGAAGAACAACTTTTTTAATTCTACACATCATATGCCCACTTAACTAGATTCTGCATTACCAAGTTAGGGAGCAAAAATGTAGGTGGTAAGAGGAAATACTTCAGCATTGGTTGTGCCAAGAGTTTTATGAAAGAATCGAAAGCCAAAAATAAGTTTCATCAGCCTAAACCAATAACGAAGACAAATTGTAAAGCAAAGATTATTGTTGTTGTTCGAAATGAAGGGGAATATGTGATAACAAGTATTTCTCTTGAGTACAACCATACATTAATCCCTAAGAGGATACGTCATGTTAGATCCTACAAAGTAATAGATGGAAATGTAAAGAGAAGATTTAATACAAACGATGAAGCTGGAATAACTGTGGCCAAAACATTTCAATCACTTGTAGTGGAAACTAGAGGATATGAAAACATGTCTTTCGATGAGAGAACATGTAGAAATTACGTTACAGAATCACGAATGTTGAGGTTAAGGAGTGGGATGCTGAAGAACTCACTAATTATTTCTTAAGAATGCAAACCAGGAACTCAAACTTCTTCTACCTTATTGAGTTGGACAAGGAATCCCGAATTAAAAACGTGTTTTGGGCAGATGGTAGGTGCAGGGCTGCCTTTGAAGATTTTCACGATGTTATCTCTTTCGATACAACCTATTTGACAAGTCGCTATGACATGTCGTTCGCTCCGTTTGTTGGGGTTAATCATTATGGTCAATCCATTTTACTTGGATTTGGGTTATTGTCAAGTGAAGATTCAAATTCTTTCACTTGGTTGTTTAGAACTTGGTTGGAATGTATGGATGATAGACCTCCAAATGCCATAATCACAAACCAATGTTGATCCATGGCGTTTGCAATTGAGAAGGTATTTCCTAAAACTCATCATTGATTTTGTTTGTGGCATATAATGAAGAAACTTCCTATAAAACTTTGAAGTCATACTGAATACCATCTAATAAAGAAGAAGTTGAAAACATAGTATACAACTCCATAAATATTCAACAATGCGAAGAGGATTGGAATAGACTAATAGAAGATTATCAGCTGGAAGATAATGTTTGGTTGAAATCTTTGTATTTGGAAAGATCTAAATAGATACATGTTTATGTGAAAGGAAAATTTTGGGCCGGGATGTCAACATCTCAACAAAATGAAAGTATGAACGCCTTCTTTGATGACTACGTGCAGTCTAAAACATCCCTCAAACAATTCGCCGAGGAATATGATAGGGCTCTGTTGAGAAATATCGAGAGAGAAAAGAAATTGGATTTTCAATTGTTTAATTCTTTGATACCAACTGTCAGTCGATTTGCATTTGAAAGGCAATACCAAACCTTCTACACTCCAGATATATTTAGATTGGTTCGAGAAGAAGTTAGAGGTTTGATGTTGTGCGACATCTCAGTCATTGAAGAGGAAGGGTTAACTTGTATATTTAGGGTTGAGGAAATCATTTTGGGGTTAATGGAGAACATGTAAGATATGTTTCTTACAAAGTGCATTACACCGAAATGGATTGCAATGTGAAATGTCAATGTCGATTGTTTGAGTTTAAAGCTATTTTGTGTAGGCATATCATGGCTGTGTTGAAAAAAAATGAGGGTGAATGAGGTATCAATGTATTATATAATGGACCGATAGCGTAAAGATATAAGTGTGGGTATCAAAATTTCACCAACATTTATGATTCAGATATGTCTATGGAAGAAAAAAAACGTCACAATAGTCTAACTCGATTGATGCAAGAGGTTCAACAAGTTGGAGTAAAATCTGAAGTCAAATGTTCTTTTTGGATGAACGGAATAAAAGGCTTGATAGAATAGTTTATGTCACTTAATCATGGAAGCACTGAAGCATCTAAAGACAAAAGCACAGAAGTATCTCCATCTCCATCTCCATTTCAATCTCCCGCTACATCCATTTTGATACACTCTCCTAACAAAGTTAGAAGTCGAGGATGACCACCAACAAAGAGGAAACAATCTTTAATTGAAAAAATCCTCAAGACTTCGGGATCTAAAAAGAAGGGAAATACGGCCACAACATCTACAGTTTTAGATTCAACACAACAACAACAATGGAATGATCCACTTTCGACTCAATTATCCTTCACATAACTTTTGTCTTCTCAAATATATGTCGAAGATAATGCATGTGGGGATAACATTCAACGAAGATAGTAACTTATTTCATCATGTTGTTGTCACTTTGAATATTTTTACGTTTTTGTCATATTTTTAACGAAGATAGTAATTATTTGATCATCATGTTGTTATCACTTTGAATATTTTTACGTTTTTGTCATATTTATGTCCCGAAATCATGGTTTTGGGACAAGATGGTTTCGGATCAAGAAAAGTTGGTTTCGAGACCCAAAAGGGTGTTTCCAAGACCTGAAAGATTGGTTTCTTGTCCCGAAATCATGGTTTTGGGATAAGAAATGTTGGTTTCAGGACCTGAAAGGGTGGTTTCGGGACCTGAAAGAATGGTTTTTTGTCCCGAAATCATGGTTTCGGGACAAAAAATGTTGGTTTCAGGACACGAAAGAGTGTTTTCGGGACCTGAAATAGTGGTTTCTTGTTCCGAAATCATGGTTTTAGGACCTAAAAGAGTGGTTTCTTGTCCCGGAATCATGGTTACAAGACAAGAAATGTTGGTTTTAGGATCCGTAATGGTGTTTTAGGACCCGAAAGAGTGGTTTCTTGTCCCGAAATCATGATTTCGGGACCCGAAAGAGTGGTTTCCTGTCCCGAAACCATGATTTTGGGACCTGAAAGGGTGTTTTAATTGAAGACTAGAAAATACTACAATGTACTACTTATTTAAGAGACCTCCTTATGTGCATACAACTTATACGATTCAGGACAATCTACTTTTAAAATGTCTATAAAATTTTGAAAGATAGTGCTCAAATTTTGGTTTAAATGTGAACGGACGATGAATGCAGTGTATTTGACTCGTAAAGCTTCAAGCATTCCCCTTGCCTAAAAAAAATGATAATTCAGCATTTATTAAAGATTTATAAAACAATTAAAATGTGAAAATATGTAACTTACATTTGTTATGGTTATACCACAATCCCAATTTGCATCGCTCATGTAAGTTTGAATATGTCTCATACAGTATATTGCGCAATCTGTTTTATTTGAACTTTCTTGCCAAGTTAATTTCAAAACTTTGAACGGGAATTTAGCAATTTTAGTTTTGATCTTTAGGTCGATAGTTTTGAAGAACTCCACAAAGTTTTGTACATGTTTTACCAAAGAAGTTAATAAACACTTTATACATTAAGTGTAAAAAACACTTCAACATTACCCGTTTCCAAGTTGTGACATATTTATCTTCCCATGCCATAATAGTGATGATAACAAGATAATAGTGACTTTTGTATAAAATTGGAAAAAATATCTGCAAAAATATGACCAAGATTCAGATAATATATATGAGCAAGAATCAGATTATATAAAAATATTGGACTTACAAGATTAACATTTTTCATGTCTTCGGTTGTTATTATGTATTGTCTAATTTCTTCAATTATTTGTAGAATACAAGGTTCTGAATCATTCCAAATGTCCTGCAAATGAAATCAACATCACAATAAGACCATTGGTATAAACAACAATAAAAGATATAGTGACTTACAGAAACGATTATCGAAAAAACTATTTTCCCCTGGGAAGATAATTTACTATTATGACACGAAATGTTTGTCCACGCATCAATAATACCACTTTCAACATGGCATTGATTTTTCAAAGATTGAAATTGCCCTATGTTAATCTTGGTATGCTCGGTTACATACAATAATTCCTTCCTAAAACCACGTAAAGAAGAAAATAAATTAAAAACCGCCAGTTAGGGATGATGAACCACTTTTTCAGGTCCCGAAACCAACATTTCGGGTCCTGAAACTACCTATTTCGGGTCCCAAAACCACCCATTTCGGGTCCCAAAACCACCCATTTCGGGTCCCGAAACCAACATTTTGGATCTCGAAACCAATCTTTCGGGTCCTGAAACCAACATTTCAGGTCCTGAAATGACACAAAAGGCTGGTTTCGGGACCCGAAAACACCATTCAACTAAGAAATATAAAATTTGTTAATTACCTCGCATTCTCATCATCTTCATTTGCATAAATGAACCCCATAACAACTTCATCTCGATAATCTATTTGGGTAGAATCGAATAAAACTTGATTTATTTGTTTGTTCTTTATCATATATGCAAATTTAAAGCGTGCTGGAATTTTCATCTATCGTAGGGAATATTTTCTGAGTTTTTTTGGAGTCACCAATTCTCTTCTTTTCACCACCACTTTAGGTACTTCATCTTCGGGTACTACCTCTTCGTGTAGTCCCTCTTTTTGTACCACCACATCAGGTACAACTTCATCTCGGTAATTCTTCGTCGTATATGGAGATTGAAGGCGTGCTGAAATTTTCAAATGTCACAGGGGATTTTTTCTGAGTTTTTTTGGAGCCACCAATTATGTTCCTTTCACCACCACTTCAGGTACTTCCTATAAGGGTACTCCCTCTTAGGGTACTCCCTCTTCGTGTAGTCCCTCTTTTTGTACCACCACATTAGGTACTACCTCATTGTGACCCGCCTCCGCCTCATTGTGACTGGTCTCATTGTCACCCGCCTCATTGTGACTAGCCTCATTGTGACCCCCCTCATCGTGACCCCCTCATTGTCACCCCTCTCATCGTGTACCCCATCTTTTGCAGTGGTTGTTCGATCTTTGAAGTATATGTGCATGGCATCCTTAAAACGTTTATTCTTGTCCATTGTTGTGTGTATGATGTGGATTGCGTTGTCATACAATGGCGTTGTATCCCAGCCAGAACTTAAAGATGTCAAATTTTTCGTGGCTTTGTCAATCATCACTGTACATTTAGCAATTCACATCAAATTCTTTGTAAAATTCATACTTGTTGCGTTCCCAGGTCCTGCTGTGTTCAGAGGTGTTATATTCAGAGGTGTTGGTGAATTCATAGGTGATGCCTTCTTAGGTGTTGCCTTCTTAGGTGCTACATTTTGAGGCTCAAACACCCCCACATATGCATCCTCGTTCTCCCCCACATCCATATCCACCTCCTTGTTCGCCCCCATATCCTGATATGTCTCTTCGTACTCCCCATCATCCCCATCTATCTCCTCGTTCTGAAGAGGTGGTAGTGGAATTCGTCCAACATCGCTTCCACGTCTGAATCCTCCATTTTCCCACATCGTATCTAACCTAAAATTTAACGTCGTGTCATTCCAACATGAAAGTATAGGAAATCGACGCTCATTAACTCCTCCCAGTTCAGGTTTGCTCACCCTATACATGTAGCACAGCTGAAAAATATACATATGTTAAAACCATTTATTTTTGAAACCAGGGAAATTAATTAGTGATAACTTACAATAAGGAATGTCTGTGGTCCTTAGAAATATCGTTTTCATTACCGTTCCATTTTTTACATGAATTAACTAATCCTTCAAGTACAAATTTGCTCCAATTGAACTTCTTGATATTATCAACATCTGAAATAAATTTCAGAATTCTATACCTGTAAGTGAAAAAACAGATTTAAGGATTATTTAACAATGCATATACCATACATATATGTTGTCATGCAAGTGAAAATAACATAAATGAGATATACCTAGTAAGTTGACCTAAATGATCACACAAGAGAAAGCAGCTAACTACAAATAGTACGAAATATATCTTGAAATTGTTGTCAGTTGCTTTGTTCTCAATCATTTTCATTGGCATAGTAGTCACTAAAGGGGCGTCATTAACAAAGTTACCCCATCGAGTCCTAAATGCCTTCAACTTGTCATTGGTCTCGTTATTCTCGTATTCTACAATGTTCAGCTCCCCTCTAAGGAGACCCAATATGATTTGAACATCCTTTTCTTCGATTTTCACAAGCTCGTCACTCTCTAGGGTGAATGCACATTTACTACAATCAAACTGTCTAACTAGATAACGAGAGATCTCCTCGGGACATTTTGAAAGAGATAATGATAGTATAGATCCAAAGTCTATTGACTTCACAACCTCTTTTTGTTCATTAGACAGCAGTTGAAGAAGATTGAAAAAGCCAAAAGACGATGTCCTAGTTAAAAATAAGTTGGGGGCGCTGTTGCTTTTTGGGAGCTGTTGCTTTTGCTTTGGTTTCTTGGGCATTTCTTTCATGTTTATTTGCTCTACAAAAATAAAATATAAACATTTAAAAACCATGAAGTAGATAATCAAATAAATGAAGCATTCCAGGTCCCTAAATCACCCATTTTGGTCCCAAAACCACACTTTCGGGACCCATAATTCATCCAAAAAAAAATAAATCAAACTTTCGAGTCCTGAAACACCCATTTTGGGTCCCAAAACCACACTTTCAGGACCCTTAATTCAGCCAAACACAATATAATCATACTTTCGGGTCCCGAAACACCGTGGTTCTGATGGAAGTTCGAAAAACTCCGCATATGACGCCTCATTGAAAGAAATAACTGTTTCATTTACCATTGCCTTAATAGAATCGCCAACCATGGTTGTCGATTTAAAGAACACACGGACTTCCTTCTCGTAGAAGATAAACGGGCCTCCGAGATACTTCTTGAGACCGAAATATTCCAAGGATCTGAACATGTCGACCACCTCTTGTTGATCGAATGTATACACCGATGCGAAATCCACCTGCAAAGTACAATGTCCGAGGGTAATCTTCTTGTTGGCCATTTGATAGAAGACGAACAGACACAGGACGAACAAAGGTTCTTAGAGAAAAGTTTGAAGAAATCTAGGGTTCTTGAGAGATTTGAGAGTGAAAAACTTTTCAATCACATGCAAGATATCCTTAAATATACTTCAAAGAGTCGCATGGCTTAACCATCACTTTTCCTAAGGGTATGACCCATTAATTAATGTTAGACGTCTTTTCCCACAGGGTCATCATTAATTTTAGGGTATATTAGTCATTTTCTTTTAACTTGAGACACATGTCTTCATGTTATTTGAAGGTGGATGTTTTATGTTTGAGCGGGAAAGATAGATGACACGGCATGTATGACAGTTGTCCTTAATCAGTCTAATACACACGTAGTTAGACGTTTTTCTTACTTCTACAATCTATGTGGTCTAAGCGTCTATTAAACGCATGAGTATATTAAACGTAGGCGTCTAATCACGTATCTTATAGATGTCTACGTCTATTAGACGTTAACATCTAATTACGCGTGAACAACACGTATTAGACGTGTGTTTGATTAGACGTGAGCTTCCAATTGCTCTTGTCTTATAAACGTCTAACCGCGCAGGTTATTAACTAAGACATTTCAACTTAGATGCATAGAGTGTGTAAGTAAAAATACGTCTAACTACATGCTTTTTCTTTTAGACGACCTAGTCTAATAGACCGATTAAAGCTTTAGTCTACGCGCATCTTTATTTTATTTTTTTACAATAAATTTCCCTCTCAATATAGGTAAAAGAAAATGAATAAATAAATGTTTTGAGGTTCTTAAGATCAAAAATATTCTTAAGACAGAAAACACTTAGTCCTTAGGAATGGCAAGGGCTATTGTTGATCTTCTAGGATATATACTCAGAAGAGTATGCTCCAAGTTTCCTTTCTGCAGCTTCCTTGTACCACCTACACAAGAAAATATTTACAAACTTTGGTACCCACATTCACTTGGGTCATCGATCAATCAGTCTCTTAGAAATCCATATTTGACTTATTTTGATGGATTTCTCATTTTGTGTTGTGATTAATGCGTATGTTTTTGACATAGCAGACACCTTCCTTCTAGCTTCTAATCCCTTAGCTTTTGAAAATGATTTTCTTTTAAAAATCCTTGACTTCTTGTCAGGTTTTAGATTGCCTAACTTACTAGCTGCATCTAACTTAATTTTCAGTCCGCTAACAGTTGGCGGAACATATGTTATTTCATTCTTCAAAGCTAACTCTTCATGTATTGGATCAGTTTCAATGTTAGTTAGGCTCCCTTTAACAAACTTATTGGCTTAAGCTTGTTAGTTGTTGAGTTTAACTTCTTACAGAACTGAATTGGGTCATTGCTATCAAATCCTAAACCGGATTTGGATCTAGCAGGTTTCAACAGACTAATCTGATATTTGTCAACTTCTCCAGACCTTGTCCAAGCACTAACAATATAGTTTAACCTTTTATTTTCAGAAGAAAGAGTTTAAATATGTTCCTTGAGTATCTCATTCTTAGATGAGATCTCGATCTTGTCATTTTCAAGAGTTTTTGATTCTAGAGTTTGAGACAAAGCAGGTTGAGACACTTTAGAGGAAGATTTTATTTCATTTAGGGATTCGGCTAGCTTTCTGTACTCTATGATCATGTCATCTAGTGCGGCTACCAGTTGTTCCCTTGAAAATTTTTCAAAAGAGAAGTCAAATACCTCAGATTCTTGAGTTTCTTCTTCGCTTGCCATGAAGCAAGCCACCTCATCATCATCACTATTGTTGGATGAAGAGTAAGAATCATTATAGTTCCGTTTGTTCTTCCTGTCCCCTGCCAAGAGAGCCTTCAGCTCCTTTTCTTCGTCTTTCTTCTTCTCATCACGCTTTGGCTTTCGACATTTCGATTGGTAATGACCTAAGATACCACAGTTAAAACACTTAACATTAGATTTGGATTTCTTATTATCATTTAAATTTGAATAGTTTTAGTTAGAGTTGCTCTTCTTCATGAAGTCGCCAAACTTCTTCACAAAGAGAGACATGACATCGCTGCTAAGCTTCTGGGAAGTTGTCTTCACATCAGGAGCAATTAATGGCTCTTATGCAGTCACTAGGGCTTTGGTGATGATGATGGATGAGGGTTTATCTTCTTCAATCCTTGAGTTCAAATCGAACTCATAGGCCTTGAGATCAGTAAACAGATCGAAGAGCCCAATCTTGTTGAGGTCTTTAGATTCCCTCATTGCCATCGTCTTGATGCTCCACTCCCTTGGTAAATCTCGCATGACCTTGATAGCAATCTCCCTATTGTTATAGGTCTTGCCAAGAATGGACAAAGTGGAGATAACTTTGCTGAACCTTGCATCAAACTCGACCATTGTTTCTCCAGGACGCATTTTGAAACTGTCAAACTCTTGAGTGACAACCATAATCTTGTTTTCCTTTGTTTGCTCATTTCCCTAACACAGTTGGTTGGGTTTGTCCCAGAACTCCTTGGTAGTTTCACACTCAATGATGTAGTTGAACATGTTGTCATCAAGAGATATGTACAGAACGTCTATTGCCATGTTGTTAAGGTTGTTTCTCCTCTTGTCTTCACTGGTCCATTCGGATTTCTCCTTTTCAGTCTTGATGGGACCATCTGTGATAACACTCCACATGTCATCATGAAGAGAGGAAAGGTGAGCACAGGCTCTCTTCTTCCACACAATATAGTTTTTTTTAATGTGGGGATTGCGGTAGCATTAGCATCTTTGGATATGGTTGACATTCTTAGAGATAGCTTGAGAATAGAAACCTGGCTCTGATACCAATTGATAGGATCGGTGTAATCAATAGAGATGGGTGTCTAGCTATTAATGACAACTTCTTGCAAAAACGATTTGATAGAAATCCTGTCAGGGATTTATATCACTTTCTATTCTTCATAAACCCTTGTAAACTCTTGAAGCGATTCAAGTGCGAAAACGTTAGGTTTGAAGCTAAGAACCAATGAAAGAAAAAAGAAGATAGAATGTAAAAGATACAGTAGGTTGTTTATGGATGTTTAGAGCAAACTCTCCTACGTCGCCCCTTTTTCCAACCAATAGAAGGATTCACTATACTTTACTTTGAATCAAATACAGTTTCAGTGTTAGCTAACTGTTGAATAGAATAGACTATGTCCAACTTATAGTATGTTTAAGAATATCACTAAGCTAGACAATACTTTGATTTTATCTCTCTCTTGATGTAAAAACTCAGTAAGCAAATAAGCAATTCGTAAGATAGCGTGTAAGTGCGACTACTCGTCTGTTGTCCTTGAAGATCTTTAAATAGAAGACATGTACCAACGGTCGAATCTTCTACATTGAAACGTGGCAAGCACTCATTGGAAAGCCTCCATAGTACACGAGTACAACAGACTTTATGCACAAATATCGTGGTCGTACCAATATGGTAATGCGTTGAATATTCTTCTAGGATTGTTCTGCAAGGAACAAGTAGCGTAAATAATATTTACTTATGTGGCATTCATTCATTGGATGCAACTGGCTGTCGTACTATTCTGCACGGATTAGTGGAGCAGGAGTAGCGTACAACTAGTTGATCGTGGGTAGACGTATGCTGACTTCAAGCAACTGTTGAAGCAAGGCATTAGACGTGCTTCATTAGACTTCCAAGTCTAACGAAGTTAGACGCCCGCGTCTAATAGCTGGATCCATTAGACCGCTAAGTTTAATGGAGTTAGACGGCACGTCTAACTACAAGTCACTTCAGACTAGTCTGAAAGAGTTAGACTCCCTGCATCTAACTTTCAACTGTTAGACTCCACGTCTAACTACGTATCTGTTAGACTGTACGTCTAACTACGTATTTGTTAGACTGCACGTCTAGCTACGTATCTGTTAGACTACACGTCTAGCTACGTATCTGTTAGACTGCACATCTAACTAGCAGAGCGTCTAACAATCAATACGTCTAATAAGCATATTCCAAGTTAAGCATGTTTTGATGTACCTGCACAAAAACAATAGTTTCATTCTTATTTAAATTTTACATAAGTTCATCATCAAAATACCGTTAGTCAAAATAATTTGACCCAACAGGAAATTTCCTCTAGCGATTCAAGGAGAAAAAGAAAGAGAGGGAAATGAGAGCGACGATCTAAAGGATCAAATCGATCAAATCAAGGACTAGAGGAAGATCAAAGGATCTCTTTTAGAAATTTTAGACAAGGATGATGATGGAAAATAAAGGCAACTGACCGATTTGAAAACGAGTTTTTCCTTTTTGGGAAGGTCTCGAATTTATTATCACGGAGATCACATCAATTGATTTTCCCTCATGTCGTGTCAAGGTAAAGACCCTATCTTAGAGAAGTAAAAGAGGGATGCCTAGCTTCCAAAAAGGAGAAAAGGAAAGACTGGCAGAACCTTTTTCGGTTTTACCCACCTTTTCAAAAACAATTCCCAGATTACCAACATTTACCTTTCTTTTTCCAAATTACCCACATTCCCCTCTACATTATTAATTAACTCACTTTATCTCTTAACTCATTAATCATCTCTCTCTCAACTCATTAATTAACCATCTCTCTTAACTATTAATTAACATTCTTCTTCTCTAAACTATTAATTAACTTATAAATTAATCATTATATCTCAATCAACTAATTAAAATATATTATATAAATATTAAAATAAAATAATACATATATTTTATTTTTATTTAAATTTATAAAAAAAATGTATATAATATATAATTAAAACTAAACATACTAAACTAAATAATTTAAATAAATATTATAAACTAAAATAAAATATATTACATAAATGTTAAAATAAAATATTATACACTAAAATAGAATAAATTATATAAACGTTAAAATAAAATGCATATTTTATCTTTGTAATTTAATTTAATTTCTACATCATTGATCTTATCTTTTTAATAACTTGTCATCTAACTTTTGAGTTAGATAAATCATTATATTTATAGTGATTTGTTAATCAAACTCATGATATAATTAATATAAACTTTTAAGTTGAAAATTCAATTTTTTAATCTTATATTTGTAGTGAATTGTCAATCCAACTTTTGTCAATCTTATATTTATAGTGACTTGTCAATCAATCTTTTAAAATTTATATCAACTTTTATAGTGATATGTCAATCCAACTTTTGTCAATTTTATCTTTGTAGTGATTTGTCAATTCAACTTTTAAGATTTATATCAACTTTTATAATGATTTCTCAATCCAACTTTTGTCAATCTTATCTTTATAAGATTGGGGGAAGAGAGGGGGAGAGAGAGGAAGGGAGAGGAGGAGGAAGAAGGGGAGAGAGAGGGAGGGAAAGGGGAGAGAGAGAAAGAGATAGAAAGAGATAGAAAGAGAGGGAGAGAGAGGGATAGAGGAGAGAGGGAAAAATAGAGAGCATCAGTAATACACAAAACCTTTCCCCTCTTATTTTGTTAAATCTATATTTCACTTCAACAGAAAGCAGGCACTTGGGCAAAACACTCTCATATGCTTTCGCCCGCCCTCTTATCTAAGTAACTCTTAAAACGTGTTAATATAATTAATAAAAAAATATATTAATTTATTTAAAATATATATTTATTAATTAAATATATATATAACTAATTTTAAATAAATTGAAATATAAAATATTTTTATAATTTAAAATATATTATAATATTAAAAAAATAAATTTGAGAATATATATCTAATATTCCTATATTATAGGAAAATTTGAAAATATATAACTAATATTTCTATATTATAATAAAATATAAAATATTTTTATAATTTAAAATATATTATAATATTATTATAATTAAATATATAATTAATATTGTTGTATTATTCTAAAATTTTAGAATATATATTTATTTAATGTTATTATAATGTTACTTAAAAATAATATAAAAAAAATATTATAATTAAATATATAACTAATATTCCTATATTATAGAGTATATTATATTATATAATTATGAAAATGTCAGGACATGACCCGGCATAGAGGGCACTGCCCTCTTTTTGCTTTTATCTACAATGCAAAAAATGAAAAAAAGCAATGACCTGCCCTTTTCCACGCTGTCCGATGCGGGCACAAGTCATGCGCTGGAGATGCTCTTAATGAATTAAGTAATAATGTAGAGAGTGAAGATGGATAGTTTGAAAAAAAAATGGAAATGTTGGTAGTTTGAGAAAAAAATTGAAAGGTATGTAAGACTAGAAAAGATTTACATAAACAAATCTAACAGATAAAATAAAAAGGAAAGTCCAATAAATATACTTTTAAGTTTTTTATAATCTTTAATTAATAAAAATATTACATTTTTTATAATCTCCTATATTTAATTGGATAAATCAAGTGACAAAATTAGTTCGACTTTGGCATGGGGGAATAAAACAAAGGATATTAAGAGGGGGTAAGAGTTAATTCCTTTGGTTCGGAAGAGGAGTTGATCGGATTTGACATCTTTGTGTAATGTGTAAGCTCTTAAATAAAATCTTTGTTCGATAAATGTAATACATTTTGCTAGAGTCGGATAGTGAACAAGAATAGCATACTATTAACACAAATGTTTGTTGATATGTTTATGTGATACCTGTTTCATGAATGAATATGATGCATGTTAGATTGATTTGAATATTCAGAATGAATTGAATGTAGACTTCATAAAGTTTTAGAATTCAGTAGTGCGGGTCTTGTTCTTAAGCTTATTGTGTATGTCTATTCGCTCATAGTTCCAAGCATGTAATATGTGTGTCTAGATTAGTTTGAACATCGTGATTGAATTAGAAATGAGAACTTAATTTCGAAAACTTAGTATCTTGTTGTGCAATTTTGGCTATATGAGTAGGTTTGTATTTGGTCCAATTTAAATTTTTGAAGATAGTTAAAGTCTTGGTTCTAAAAAAGTCATAGTTTGAATGTTAAGCATGATTTTCCTTTTGACGTTTGAAGTTATTCTTATGACTGAAATCATGTTGGAAAGATGTATTTGGCTATGTGGGTTAGTGTAGAGCTTAGAGTTGTCAAAAGTAAGAAAACAAACTTGTTGGAATCAGTTTATGTCAATTATTATTTGAATCTAATGTAAAATGTATGTTTTTGTTTGAATACCATGTAGAAAAATGAACAGCATCAGCACCTTAGCAACCTGTGATCTTACAACCACTAGACTTCGCAATAAAAAATGAAATAAAATGTAGTTCCTAGGATTGGACCCATGACCTCCTTCCCCTCCTTTTCAACTAGCCTTCAGAACCATTGGACCAAGCTTCCCTTTGTGTTCAAACCCGAAAGCCTTAATTAACCACACCCGTGACCGCCCTGCCAACGTTAAGGTCAGTTTGATTTGCGCCCTTTGTCATTTTTGTTTTATTTATTTATTTAAAATGCTCTAACTAAATCTGAAATTTTCAAAAATATAATAATAAATATTAGAAAATAGTATTTTCAACAAAAACATATTTTTTTTTAATTTTAGGACATGTTTGGTTCTTTCTTTTACCTTCTCTTCTTTATATATATATAAATTAAAGTAAAATTAAGATATCAAATGGCTGTGCAAAAAAAAGTAAGAAAATAACAGATGGTTTATTTAGTTAACCAGTTTAGATAATTGGTTGAACACCCCACAAAAGATGGGCAATGGACGGTTCGGAGCGGGAAATTTTACCATCTTCATCCCGTTTTGATTTTGGGGATTTTTTTAATATCATTTTCGTCCCGTTCGGTTTCGGGAAATCCCCGCGGGACATCGTTTATAAAATATTTTTTAAATGATTAAAAATTTATAAAATAAAATTATATAAATAAATTTTTTAATATAATAAATATGGTAATATATAAAAAAATTATTTTATTATAAAGAAATAAATTTACCATTTTTATAAAATATAATGAATAAATAAATATATTGGTAATTTTATATATTTAATTGTGTTTTTATAGTGTGTTCGGGGTGAGATCGAGGCGGGTCGGAATGGGGGACACAAATATCATCCCGTTCGATTTCGAGAAAAAACTGTCACAAACGAGGTAATTCAGTTTGATTACTGCAAAACGGTTTCAAATTGTCTTTATTACTCTAAATACCTAAAATTAACACAAATTTAAAAAAAAAAAAATTATCCTATTATTAATATATGTGAAAGGAATATAGTACCTATGAACACGATAACATTCAAAATTCTATAAATATAAATATAAGTTTGCCCTAATATATTTTTGAATAACTTTGCATTTAATTAAGATATCATTCAAATATAAATTGCATAATCAATCAAAAGAGTAGTGTTATTATACATCTAAATATAACAACAATAATTATATATATATATCTATATATATATCTATATATATATATATCTATATATATATTAACACTGATATATATTATATATACTAACAAGAAAGAGCATGTACAAAACATATATTTCACTATGACAAACCATACTGAACAGCTCCCACCACCTCCCTATGGGCATTAAACTGAGACTGATCATGCATTAACCTCGCATTCATCGCAATCTGGTCCGTTAACATCGATACTTTTGTTTGCCTCTCATAAAATCGATCCTTATTCATTTCCATTCCCATCTGTGAAATTGGTTTCGAAATCGACATGCCATTCGATCGTGGTTTCTCTTTGCCTGTTGTGGAAAGACCACTCTTATTAACTGCCTCTGATTCTGTACCACGTTTATTGTGTAAATGTGGGGAAACTATTTGCTGGGAGGATAGATTCATGCCGTTGTAAATGAAAATCCGTGTTTCGTTTTTGTAACTTTCGTATGGTATAACTGGCCCAACAACCCTCCCCGGTTTTGCTGAAGGATAAAAGTATACGAAAAATTAGAATCATTGTTCAATTGAACAATTTTTAGAGGAACTTGAATGACATCTATATATATATTTAAAAGAGGTCTAAACATATTTGGATTTGTATCCAGAAATTCAGGTGCAAAATTGTTTCAAATATAAAAACCATTATGACAACATACCAGCAGGAATCCTAGGTGGAGGGCGCGATGGTCTGACGATGTTTCCTGAAATAGTATCCTCGATACCTTGTCTATTGGCATAAGGTATCGCCGCCATGTTAGCATTTGCTCGAGGAGCTATCATATTCGAGGAGTTAACCGTAGTAGACCTGTCCAAATATGAATCAACATCCGAATAATTACTCATTCCATCAACTAAAATACAAACATGCCTTAGTCGTCTGACCCAAATAATCATTTTATACATCAAACAAGCTCAAACTTTTCAAAAAATATAGATGAATTACCGAGGAAGAGAGACATGCTTCCTTTCTGGCGGAATAACTGGTCCACTTTTACCACTATTTTCCTCAAGATAGGCAAACTGCTTTCTGAATTGGCCTACAGCACTGCAAAATCAGTTCATTCATTTTGGGTGGTCAATTTTTTTGAAATTTTGTTAAGATAAAGAGACTAGATTTGACATAATTCGTCAATAATACAATTCACCTATGCAACAGTCTTGGCAGTATGAATAAATATCGAACCTAGGATAGAGGAAGTTTGGCCCGTCGTATCCTGACATATAATCGTTGAGCATCTGAGGATGATATTCCAATACCTCCCTAAATATTAGCTCTCTGATATCCTCTTTTGTCACCCTTCTTCTTTCAAACTCAAATTCTAGCTTTGAGATTGCCTGACAAGAAGGTTCTCTTTCAACTTTGGCTAGACCCTTGAAATATGGATCAGCCAGAGCCTGCATGTTTTTGAGTGTCAAAATAACTTCTTAACATAAGAAGAACACTTGCTTTATATATATACCTCTTGGGCAGTTGGGCGATCCTTTGTATCGAAAGCCAATAATCTTTGCAATAAATTGAGTGCTAAAGGATCTGCATTTGGAAATTTGTCGGCAAATGCAATGGCTTTTTTCTTCCGCATAGATGTCAAGTATTTCCTCGCCTTCTCGTTTCTAACCTGTACAAGAAGAACAAAGGGATTTTAAAAATTCAGTAGTCAGCAGCATTAGAAATTATAGAGTAGTATTCAGCATACTCCATTTATTGTGTCTGCTGATGGTGTTCCAAGAAGATCAGTGATCAAATCCAACTGATGAACGATACTTTTTCCAGGAAATAGTGGTCTCCCGGTTAGTACTTCAGCAAAGATGCAACCGATACTCCAGATATCAATGGCGGGTGTATACTGAAATCAAACAAGAAACAACAATTATAATTCAAGATGCTTTGATTACCCTGTTCAAATGAAAATATCTGAATATGAAGTACTTCATATATAGCTTTTATAGTAACTTAATTTGATGACTATAAAAATTGATGAGATTGCCTAAAGAACATGTATTTCAACGAAATCATACTCTTGACAATGTAGACCTAAATCCCCATAAGATTTAGACTTTCATAATTGAATCTAATTTCACTTATGGATATTAATATCACCCCACAAACATGTTCCTCCAATGCATGATCCAAAACAAAGTTCTATATACCTTTGAGAAGAACGATCCGCATAGCTCAGGAGCTCTATACCATCTGGTGGCTACGTAATCCTGCAACAAAATCAAAGTAGATTTAGAGAATCATTTGAAATTTCTCAAGACAGTAGATTGGTTGGTTGGTTGGTTGTCATACCGTCCAAAATATTGTTGTGGGTGCATCATTAAACGCAACTCTTGCTAATCCAAAATCACAGATTTTGAGCTTACAATTTGCATTCGCCAATATATTCTTAGGTTTGAGATCCCTATGGTACACATTTGCTGCATTAAACAACAACCAAGTATAGGTCCGGTTAACACTATATATACCTAAATTCAGTATTCAGATCCATATATGTATGTATGTATTACCTGTATGCATATATTTAAGGGCACGTAACATCTGATAGAGGAAAAACCGATGATGATCCTGCGTCAAATCATCGTTAGCTTTGATAACCTGATGAAGATCTGATTCCATTAGTTCAAAGACGACATAAATGTCCTTGAATTCCCTCCTTGACGGTGGAAGCATGATGCACTTGATCTCAACAATGTCAGGGTGTCTCAAAAGCCTGAGCAACTTGATCTCGCGCAAGATTCGGAGTGCATCGGATATGTGTTCGAAAATGTCGGTTATCTTCTTAATTGCAACTTTTTCTCCTGTGTGTGTATCAACAGCTGCACAAACAACTCCATAGCTTCCCTTCCCTATCACTTCAATAATTTTATATCTATTAGCCTCCCCATACTCCGTGAAGAACTCACACTCTTTTTGATCCTGTTCACAGAATACAACCATTTAGTGTTGCAATTACATTTCCATCCATAATTCAGCTAATCAATCTGATCTAACCACACTAAATGGATAATTTCAAGATAAATCTAAGTTTCCAAAATGAGCTTAATAGAAAACCTAAGTCCGTAATAGAACGAGGAAATTCATCATTTCTTCGATAAAATGTAAGCAATAATCGTATTGATTTTAATTAAATATTCATTTTCAATCAAATATCACTACGATAACAAGTTTAAGAGGTGTAAGAAGGAGAATAAGAAGATAGAAACCTTGTTTCTCTGATCTTGCTGCATATTTCAAATTCTTGTACTTGTACTACCACAAGTCTAGAGAAACTTAATTAAGCGTCTTCTCCTCCGATCAATTGAGAAGAATTTAGAAGTTCAATTTAGCTCGAGCGGTTGTTACTACATCAGCCGCACTTGCCCCACCGACACCAACTCCGGATAACTAGACCGCAGTCTCTCCTTCTTATCGTCTCCGCCACACTAGAAGTTACTTCAACCGCTGTACGCATTCAATTGAACTCAGATTCCACCAACGCGAAATTCGAAGCTTCTCCCCTGGCAATTCGACAAGAAACTCATAGAAACGCGAATAAACGAAATCCGTAGCGGTTGAGAGATCTGATCGGTAAAGTTGAGAGGAAGAAGTGAGATATATAGAAGAAGATGATGAAGGATGTGGCATATATGCTCTCTCTCTCTCTCTAGTCTTCTGCTTATCTAGATTCGACGAAGCTTCTCTCTCATTCTCCTCTCTCTCTCTTCTCTTGGTGCCGTTGGCTGCATGGTGACATACGGCAAGCAGTAATTTTCTGCACCGTTGGCCCTATTTTTGTCTTTTTTCCATTCAAAATTTGCTCCACATTTTAACTACCAAGCGCGTTCATATAGTTAGCTCTATGAGGGTTAGGTTCTAATATTTTTTAAAATGGTATCTAGTTATAATAACATAAACATGACATTAAAATTAATAAAAAAAAATAAGAATAAAAGTCACAAAATATATGAAGATAATAAAAAACATTGTTCAACCATCGTGATTGCATACGCGTTATAAAGTCTCGGTTGATCAACACTTATTTTTAAATCGACATTTCTCACTATCCCCCAATGTTATATTATCAGTCGGTGAACTCGTCAGGCGGTAAGTTCTGCGTCTGGTTAAATGATTAAATGTGTTTGCGAGCTACATTCATGCTTAATCTGTTGTCCCATTTTATATATATTATCGTCGGTGATCTGAACAACTTTATGAATATTTTTTTAAAATATATTAGAAATACGTCGATACGAGAATGAACATGATTTCATTGTCTTTACATCTCCTAAATACTAACTGACCACCTTTTATAATCGATTAAAAGTATTCTGTTGTCACTGAGAATTCACTCATTATGATATTAGGTTTATTAACCATTTTCTTTCGGATGGATCTAATTTTGATATAATTAGTTTAATTTAGTTTATAATAATGAATAAATTGTTAAGTTATTTTAATAAATAAGTTATCACAAATAAATAAAATTATATATACAAGTATTTAGCAAATAAGTTTGATAAATAAATAAAATAATTAAAATTTCAAGCACACTCAATGCTTAATAATTTAAGCAGTAAATTAAATCAAATTATACTCTTGGTACTTATTTAACTTTTGTTGAACTCAAACAACATTGTCTTTGTTAGATGTATTGAAAATTTGGTGTATGAATATGAAATGAATTAAAAAAGAAAATTTGTGACAAATTTATAAATTATAGATTAGAAAAAGTATTGTGCTAATATTAATCTATTGTGGGAGTGGTCAATGCTAATGCAGGTGACAAGTTACATCTTATAGTCCACGTGTTTGGTATTAATTATTTATTTTTATATAATAATTGAGAATTTATTAATATAATATTAATGCAGCTAAGTGACAGGTCACCAATCATTACTTGATTAATTAATGTGTTATTAATTAGGAAAAGGAAGTATATTCCCTTACACTCAGTATAGGTTTTAGGGCCTTGTTTGGTGTAGATTTTAATATTATCAATCCTAATATGACAATAAATAGTTGGTGAGCTTGAGGTCTTTGAAGCACTTGATTCTAGTAAGATTGGAAAATCAAACTAGACCTTACTATTAAAATTTATTTATTTTTAGATTTTTAAGTTAAAGTTAATTAAGTTTCATCTATTGTGAAAAAAAATATTATTATTATTGACAGTAATTCCTACAATTAATAAATATTGATTTGAATTATGAAATTTTGATTCTTAACATACCGAAAATTGACAATTCTTTGATTCATCGTTTTCTTGTGTTCTTTTGGGTGTTTTGTGACTTTTGTTTTCATTTATTTTCGGATCATAATTTTGTCCATTGTTTTTTTGTCGCTAATAATTGAATGACTTTAATTAATTGGTTGTTTGGGTAAATTATGTTTATAAAATATTTAAATATGATACGATATTGTATTTGGTTAAAACTGATAGAACTTTCAATACCTATCAAAATATTTGTGCTTTGTACATGATGTAAGATTAGTGATGTATAACATAATGTTAGTGAAATAACCAATAATTAAAGTGATATATGAATCTCTATCGAATTTTAAAAAAAAGATCATGTTAGTCACTTAAAAAATAAATTAAATATTATTAAAATTCATAATAATATTATAATATAAATGAATTATCAAATTATCAAAAGCAGACATTGAAAGGGAAAAGGACCTCTAAAAGCATAATTGTTGACATCAAGGGCTAGTTTGAATAAGAAAAACATATGTTTAGACTTTAGAGATTAGACATCAACCAAGCATCAAAATACTTAAATTGTTTATAAATTTAAATATTTTATTATTGTTTGTAAAAGATTGTAAAACATATGAGGTCATTTTTAAAATGAATAAACATATGATTAGAAGAAGAAGAAGAAAAGAAACCCATGTAGTTATCTAGGTTTTATATATTGTCATTTGTAAAACAATTATTTAAGCCTATATTATTAAATGTTACAAATCTATATCAATCAATGTTTAAACCATAATCAAATTATTTTTTAGCGATAAAAAATTAATATGAATAATGTATTAATAGTCACAACTTTTATTTCTAACTTAAAACGTCTTAAATAAAGAACGTGACTTTTAAACTATAATAAAACTATATTTTGAGAAGACTAGTAAAGTTATTGCACCTTAGGAACCTATGAATCACTCAAAGTGCCTTTAAAGTTTAATAACAATTATTTATTTTAATTATTTGTTATTGTGAGAAAGAGAGATAAGGACCATCCAACTTGAAGAAACAGCTAAAATTGATATTTTATTTATAATGTTTAGTCGGTTAGGATAAAATTGACATTTCATTGGGTAGGGTAGGTGCCCAATAATTTATGAGAGGGGGTCATTTAGGGTTTCATTTTGGGAGAGATGTGAATCATGTGGTTAATCAATTACCGACAATCTTTAAGGCTTCTTTGGTTTCTAAATTTATTCTAACCAAGGTCATATATTTAAATTATTTGAATAATTTTTATTTCATCTTTTTAAGAATTTTTTAATTAATTAAAATACTAAAATATTTTACATTTACAAATATATATTAATATTTTTTAAATATTTTCATCAAATAATTTGATTTATTATAATTTCAAATTCAAACATGCTCAAATCTATATATATATAATTATGCTTAATTTTTAAAGTGTCCGGATTTCCGGGTCGAGAGTTGTGGTTAATTTAGATATATCATATATGTGAGAGTAAATGGATACTTGGGTCGGATTGTGGGTTGACCCGCCCATAAATTTAAAACGGTTAAAAATAAAATTAAAAATGCTATAAGTATGGTTCAAACTTGCAACCTAATAAAACAAGTACAATATTTTAACCAACTAGACTAATAACACTTTATATTTTAAATTCAATTCAAAATTTGATAAACGCATGACATTTTAACAATATAAGTTCAACTTTTTAACTAACTAATCTATATATATACAATGATACTTAATTTTTAAAGTGTCCGAATTGCCGGGTCGAGAACTGTGGTTAATTTGGTTATATGTGAGAGTAAATGGATACTTGAGTCGGATTGTGGGTTGACCCGCCCATAAAAATTTAACCGTAATATTTTTTTAACGGTTTTTTATATTATTATTACTCGTGTAAATGCACGAAATACATGCTAGTTTTAATAAATTTTAAAAATAAATAAGCTACACTCATTTCCCTTGAAATAATCTAATATATGCTGATAATTAATTATTGAAAAGAGGTGAGAGATAATTTATTTTTCTAACTATAAACATTCATTATTTTTTTATATTTCAAACTTATTATTTGAATAATAAAAAATACATGTGAAAATTATAAAAATGTTTATATATAAATTTGGTCTAATTGATATTTGTGACTCAAATGAAAATTTTTATTAGACTGGTCGAAATTTGAGTTATGACAAACTAGAGTATAAATATATTTATTTATTTGTTTTTGTTATTGGAGAGTTTGTCACAAATAAATTATCAATCTCCCTACTTTGACGAGCTATATTTATTTTTTATCTAGTTGGTCATGTTTATAAATGAAAATATATTTAGACTTAAACATAAACAAAATATTTATTCACTTTTTAACTTCCCTTGCCTCACATACATTCACGATTCAACTTTTGAAAGTTGTGTGTGACATCTTCAATTCCGAACTAACTATTGAACCTCACTAAATTCAATCTCTCAAGATTTTGAGCAGACCTAATAGTTCGGAGAGGTTAAACATAATGAGATTTGATCGTTCGGGATTAAAGATTAAATCGTCGTCACATCAAGTAATTGATTGAAATGGCAATGTATGGATTATGTTTGAGTAAATCTATTTAGTAAAAAACCAATTTCTTTTTTTTAAATCTAAATATTCTTTCATATGTAATAGTAAAAAAAAAATTATTTAATTAAAAACATTATATTTTTGACATAAATTTAGTTAAAAACAAAATGCTAGTCAAAATTATGAAAGAATATATATTTAGTTAAAAACATTTTCTATAACACAACATTAGTTAAAAGTAAAATGTTAATGAAAAATTAGTTAAAATAAGATGTTATGTTAAAATAAAAATAGTTCTTAATACAAAATTAAACTCAAGTTATTAAAATTGTGATATTGAGTCTTGTCACCCAATTTCAAGTTCACATCTTATTTAATAAAAAAAACTAAGATGAGACCAAATAACAATACTGGTCATTTAAATTTAATTTAAAAAAAAGGTAAGTTCAAATTAACAGGATTTTAAATCATATAAAATGTTTAACATCACATCATATAATTTGAGATTATTTGAATAGTTACAAGAAGAAAACAACAAAACAATAACTTTTCTTTCTTTATTTATTTATTTATTTTAAATTAGACTAAAAGCTTCAATTATTTATCAACTATATAGCATCACGGGACAAAAAAAATATGATTCAAAATATTCGATTAGTTAATTCGACCAATTGTGATTTGAAAAAATTCGAATTGGATCGGATTCGGATATTGATCTGATCCGATATTTTTACCGGATTTTTGGATCGAATACGAATCAGGCAAAAAGAAATTTGGATACACAAATTCGATCCGGTGAGTTTTAAAATTTAAAAATAAAATAACATATTTATAAAAATTACAAACTCTAAATGCCTAAACAATAGTTAGTCTATTTTTATTATTTGTCTGAAATAGTATTTTAGTAATTTTTAACCAACAACATCTGCTAATTAAAATAATTCTCTGTTTACCCAAACAAAAATATTATTAAAATTAATTATCAAACAAGACCTAGTTAATCTCATTTTCGTCAATTAAAATAATTTTCTGTTTACTTAAAACAAATATTGATTTCATTTTGGCATTTCAATTATATTTTTTTGATATGTATTATCGTTATCAATTCATAAATGAGATCCTTAGAATATTTTTTATTTTTTAGCCTATGAAAAAAATTAAATATATAAAAAAAATTGAATCGACGGGTGTCTGACTAGCCGATCCGGTATTTTCGGATTGGATACGGATAACAATTTTTAAAAAATAAATGTGGATATCCGATTTAAAATACCGAAGTAGGTTTGCCCCCAACAGGATTCAAATTCTCTATCAAGATTTTTATTTATATCTCAACGTATTGAAATAAATAAAGTGACAAAGAGTTTTATTAAATAAATTTAATTCTACTTAAAAAAAACAATTTAAATTAAATTGAGAGTATGAATATGGAGCAACACTAATTTTATAAATAAACAAAAATAGAAAAGTTTGATTTTTTATTTCATTGAAAACAAGTTTACTGAAAGAAAACCGACATGATGGCCCATGGGTGGGAAAGGTGAAAAAGAAAATTAAATTTAAAATAAAAAATGGATGGCATAGAAAATCAAACACAACAACATGAAATATTATAAATTATCTCCATGAAATTAAATAATAACCTAAAATATCTCCAGATATTTAAAACATGACATAAACGTTAGTACATTGACAATAAATTAACTCCATGAAAGGATTATTATAGTTCATAAAAATCTGAATTTGTGTATTATAAAACAATAATTATGATTCAAAAAAATATGTTTTCTTATAACAAATAAAGTCAAACATCACATAATCTATAGATTAATTATATTATTGCTAAATAAAACAAAAAGACAACATTAAAAATTAAATAATAATTCAGAAAACAAACTTATACCAAACTAAACACAAAAATTAATTCTAATTTTTAACTTTGTAAATTTTCTAATCTAAACAAAAATCTCAACAAAACATCAAATTTTAAATAATTTAAATATTTTATAATCAATTAAAGATTTATAAGTTATAGGTTCGATTCTCCCTTAAAAACACTTACAACTGAAATGGACCATGAGTATAGTTCTACCTATTTATTAAAAAAAAAAAAAAGTAATAATGAATCCATTCTTAAAAGTCTAAACTCGAAGAACCCTACTTTCAAAAAACAAATTGACCACAAATCATCTTCCCTAACTATTTAAACTTATTTCATTTTCGAAATTACAACATATGAAAGATATTCAAATAAGCCCCTTTACTTAAATTATGTCAAACTGAGACCTTATTAATCCTTTTTTTGTGTTCTCAACTGGATTCTTGTGAAGGGTCTTATCTAAGATTGAACAGATTGCAAAAGATTCTGAACTGAGTTCCGGTCAGGCATACTTGGAATTGCTCCCATTACTTGAACACATAAGGAAGCTGCCGCGGCTGCAAAAGAAAAATAAAAAATAAAAAATCAAGAAGCAGTCGTTATAACAGACATTCGGTCTGAGGTTTGCTTAATGGTTACCTGCAAATTTCAAGCATTCTTTCTTCGTCTTCCCTTCAACTAGAGCCACTGCAAAAGCAGCTGTAAAAGTATCTCCAGCACCAGTTGTATCGATGACCTTAGAAGCTGATATAATGGGCTGCTTTATGGGCTCTTCTCCTTCAACGAATAGAGCTGATCCCTTTTCTCCCAGCTTTACGAGAATTTGTTTCACACCCTATAAGAAAAAAGTTGGCTTTGATGTTCTTACAATTTGGTGAATTCTGTTTTTCAAAAAAAGTAAAAAAGTTGTTACCATTTGGTGACATTTGGCTACTGCTTGACTGATCTGTTCAAAGCTGTCGGTTTTAATTCCTGTTAATCGAGCAAGTTCAGATTCGTTAGGACTAAAGATATCGACGAAACTTAGAAGCTCTGCTGGAACTGGCGCATCTACTCCCCCAGCATCCAAAATGACTGGAACACCAGCACTTCTTGCAGCCTGAAAGTCCAACAAAAAACTTGAAAATAAATTGAATCTTCGTCTACACTAAAGGTATATAGGTGTTTTTCAAGCTAAGATCGAGAGAGAAACACAAAAACTTCATAGTGATGTGAATCATGACGAATCTCTGTACCAAGAGAGTTATAGTCAACATTTATTCTCTGCAGTTTTATTTTGATGAACTTGTGACAACTTATGTCATGACTTGGTTTGTAATGGTTTTCTGTGTTGGCTACGGTACCTGTGATCTTCATGGGACCATGGTTTAATGATACAAGTGTCATTTTTTTCAAAAGAAAAGAAGAAGGTATATAGGGTGATTTTCGAAAAACACCATTTAGGTTGACTGTTTTCTCAATATACTTTTATTCACCCAGATCAGGACTACAAACTGGGATACACCTATGATGGGAGGAGAAAGGAAGACAGTTCCACAAAGAATTGGAGCTCAGCTCATTCAATCTAGAATAGACAACCCATCTCATGTCTCGACTTTTACTTAAATACTTGTTTTTGTTTGGATGTTTCAATGTTATATGCAACATTCGCGGAAACTGTTGAACAATGAAAATAGTTTTACCCTAAAGAAAATCAAAGGCATTACATTACTGATTTGGGTTCTGTCAAGCTCAAAAAGTTACAAAATGTCAAAATTTCAGGTTAATCAACTGTTGGTGGCATGATTTTAGGGTATCTTAGTCATCTATATCTCAAATCTGGATCCACATAGTGAAATGTCAAATGCAGAATCAATAGTTCTTTGCATATATATACTAATTTGAAATGGGTTTCATTTATATATAGATTTTTCTGATTCTTGTTACTCTAATATCAACTCAATCCTAAATCCAGAAACTATACAAAAATGGTTTGAAATCTGAATCATAGAGAAAGTCTTTCTTACCTTTGCCACTTGAATGTTCACATGATCAGGAATCTCTCTCTGAAGCAAAACAATACCAGCATTCCTCACAATCTTCAAATCCTCCTCATGCATAATATCCGGCCAACAAGCCATATTAGCACCGCCAACAATAATGATCGAGTTCTGTCCATTTGGCTGCAACATTACAACGGCATGACCAGTGGGAGAGCTGGAATCCGCCGTCAATCTATCAAGATGAACCCCTAGCACCTCCAACGCATCCATGATTTGTTTCCCATTGGCATCCGCCCCGATCCGACCGACGAAATAAGTAGGGTACGCAAGCTTTCCGCCACACGCAGCCTGATTCGCTCCCTTTCCACCGGCGAGAGTCTGACTTGTCTTCGCCGAAATCGTCTCGCCTTCTATAGGTAACCGATCGATCTCCAGGAATATATCGAGATTTGCGGATCCGACGACAACGAGAGGAGGGAGTACGGATGATTGAGTTGGGGATTTGGAGGCATTTAGGGCTAGAGAAGGAAGTGAATTTACTCGATTTGCAACAGATTGATTGGCAAATTGGATGGGGAATTTGAGGAGATTTCGTAGAGATTGTTGATTGATTAAGCTGCTGCAGATGTTATTGTCGTGAGTTGGTGATGGAGACCATTGGTTTAACGGCGAAAGTGCTGCCATTACACCTCTCATCTTTCCGATCAATTATTCGCCGGAGCTACGGCGAAGAATTTGTCAATTGAAAATAAGGGCCTCGATTTGCTCTTGATGAAGACGGCGGATGTTTTCTTCTTGCTTTCTCGGGAAATTGGATAAAATGATCATAATAATTTACTTGCGCATATGACTGACGCCTACTAAAATTGGCACAAATGACATTTTCTATTTTTCGAATAAAAATGCCTCGTCGTGTAATTGGAACGTGACGGAACTTAATTCGTCGAGTGTGTCGTCGCGTGACGCGACCGTCATTACGTCACGAGATGTAATGCGACGGGGTATTTTTGTCTGAAAAATAATAAGTGGTCATTTGTGCAATTTTTATTAGGCGTCAGTCATCTGTGCAATTAAGACAATTATTAGAGTCATTTTATTAAATTATCCTTTATCTGGAGGAAAATTTGATGAAATGGTTCTAATAAAATGTCTAATTCCAAAAAGGTCCACGCCTGATAAACCTTGCAAAAATGGTATTTTTGCCCTACAAAATGTCCGTCTTACCCCCAAAACGCCCACTTACCGCTCAAAGACACGATTTACCACAAACGTGTTTCATCTAAAACGTGTGAGTTCATAAACGCGTTTTAGATGAATCGTGTATGTGGTAAATTACGTAAATTAATTATACGAGATTTACCACAATCTCGTTTCATGTAAAACGAGATTATGTACTCACACGTTTTACATGAAACGCGATAGTGGTAAATTGCGTCTTTTATCGTATATATATACTTAATTTGCCCTAATTAAAAAAAATCATTTTCATTCACAACTTCTCTCTCTCCTCGACTCTACTCTCCAACCCACGAAACCTTATCCCTCACCCCACTCCCTTTTCCACAACGCTCCGTTCATTCAAGATCAGCAACTGCCACAACCGCTTCGTTCGTTCAAGATTAACAAAATGGTACGTACAACAAAATCGTTAACTTTTGTTTATATTTAGGAAACCATAAATCTTAAACTCAACCCTAAACCCTATGTATGCACAATGTCGTTATGTTGAAATGTTCATATTTAGGAAACCCTAAACCCTACGTCTTTCGTTACTAGTCATCGACTCTTTGAGTCGGGAAGGACATTGCAACCATCCCTTGTTAAGAGGGAAACTACTTCTAATGTTATTTAAACTGGGCAGTTTTGTTACTTTATGAAATCGTACATATTTAATAACAAAACACTTTTTTTAATATGCAGGCAACAAACACTGTAATGACATTCTATCTCAATCAATTATCTACGGAAGATAATGTACTATTCTCTCTATTGATCATGTCCATATTATGTATGTTTTGAATGTAATGACCATGATATTATTGTTGGACACAATTGTTGATGGTGCAATTTGCTCTCACTTGTGGTGCAAGAGTGTCTATAAGGTGAAGAGATGATGTTACTCATGTTATAGCTTACACTATTGCTAATGGTGTATTTTTCTAACTCTAAAAGTATTGAAGACAATATTGAACAGGAGACGAGTCCTTACAATTGATTGTGAGTCTCTCTTAACACGATTGGTTTATTTTATTTTCACATATAGGAAACTAAATAAAAATTGTTTTTGTACAGGGATAAAATCATCAATGAAAGAAAAAGTTATGTTGATGAGGAACCGTATAAGGTTAAACAAGATAATCATGGGACCCAAGGTGGTCCTAGAGTTAACAGACTTCGGTATTTGAACAATGTAAGTTTGATCTGATTCCTCCTCTGTGTACTTTCATTATCTTGTTTAATAACTAATTGTTTTGTTTGTTTTTTAGTTTTTGAAACTGTTCAACAGTTACACTTTTATTTTTGTAAGGGAATTCTTCTCATCTTACAAACAAGATCTCATAGAGTTGGTAATTGCTGGAGGATGTAGCACTAAATAAATGAATAAACCATTTGTTGAGCAATGGACGACAAAACTATAATAGTATACCTGAAGATAGATAGCAGAAATTGACCGATGACTTTGAAAAATGTTTATGATGTTTTTCCCGACAATTGGCTATTTGAGACAATGATTGTTGTGTCATCAACATTGGATGAACATGTTGTTCCTCACACAAGGTTGCTTGAATCTATTGTTGCTTGTGATTTGAAACATGTGCTTACTTAATTTCTCCATGTTTGGACTTTTGTTAACAATATTGAATATTATGGTTTATCATCATTAGTTATGTAATACTGAATATTCTTCTATTTATAGTTTGTTGGTTTATTACAATACGCCTTAGTTATTGTCATATGCGTTAGTGGATGTAATGGAGAGTTATTGCAATATGTGTAAGTTGGCTTTTTGTTAATATACGTGAGTTAATCGAGTTGATGATACACATACTACAACATAACTCACACATATTGTAATATACGTGAGTTATGTTGTAATATGCATGAGTTGTAGATATACATACTACAACCTAACTCACGCATATTGTAATATACGTGAGTTATGTTATAATATGTGTGAATCGATGATACACTATACTACAACATAACTCTCGTATATTACAATATGCGTGAGTTGATGATACACATACTACAACATAACTCACGCATATTGTAATATACGTGAGTTATGTTGTAATATGCTTGAGTTGATGATACACTACACTACATCATAACTCACGCATATTGTAATATGCGTGAGTCGCAGTTTGTTCTTTGACCATCGAAAGGCAAAATAATAACACTGTAATAATATGTTTATCATCCACAAAAATGTTTTCACCAAACTACGAGCCACTATTTGAAGTAACTTAGAATATTATGTTCACACAATATAATTATTCATACAACATTATCTTAAGGAAATGACACACATGAAAATAGAATTATTCAACATGCTGTTGAGATGATGGTTAATGTTACTGCTCAGATGATGACTAATGCTACTGCTGAGATGATGCTCCTGCAGTAGATAGTGCATGCATCACTGATTTGCGTGAGTATATATTATGACATTGACCACCACATGAGCTGCATCGTCTCTAGACTTTACGAGTCTCACATTGGGATGACCTACGATTTGTTGTTGGCCGCCTTTTCTTCACCTTAACATGTGGTTTTAGGCAGACGCGTTATTTGATAATTTCGGGAATATCCCATTCTTCTTCATCACCAATAGGATAACATGTCTCCACATATGCATTCAACCACATTTAAGTTGAGTAATACCTAAAAAAGATAACGATTAAACATGTGAGCAATTATTACCTTGAGCAGAAGTCATATGGATCCAATTTTCTAGTATGGGCAGCAGCCAAGGCATGAGTACAAGGAAGACCAAATACATCAAATACCCTACAACTACAAGGAATTTCGTGTAAGTTAACTTTAAAATGAGATTCACCGTCATGCACATAAAACTCAAATCGGTTAAGTAGATTGACGTTATACATTTTGGCCTTCTCATCTTGCTCACATAAGAACTTTTCATAATATTGAGATAAACGTTCTTTGTGATTGTCTACTTTTTATCTTCTATTATGAAACCATTCCTGTATTGTGAATCTTAAATAGTCAGCTAAGGTTGTTACACTAGTAAAAAAACAGGCATCAATAAGGGCTAACGCCGTTACAGAAAGCACCATAAACCGTTACTATTGATCTTCAGTAAGGGCATATAATGCCGTTACGACTCGTTACAGACACGCACGTTACAGATACTTATGAACTATTAGTAACGGCTATTCATCACCGTTACTGTTATCAGTATCTGTAACGGCACTAAAACCGTTACTGTTATCACATATCTGTAACGGCACTTGAATAGAATAACCGTTACTGTTATTCACATATGTAACGGCACTTGAATTAAAGAATCTTTACTGTTATTAGGATCTGTAACGGCACTTGAATTAAAGAACCGTTACTGTTATTATCATCTGTAACGACACTTTAATTAACGAACCGTTACTGTTATTAGGATCTGTAACGGCACTTGAATTAAAGAACCGTTACTGTTATTATCATCTGTAACGACACTTGAATTAAAGAACCGTTACTGTTATGAGGAATCTGTAACGGTATTCTTAATTATAAAACTGTTACAGAATTTTTTAATATTTCATTTTTTATTTTAATTATTAATTCAAAATAACCAAATACACAAATTTTGCCTGTAATCCGAAAATAGACAAATTTTATAATCCAAAATACCCAAAAATCTCATTAATTCAAAATACCCAAATATCATAATTTTAAATACTCAAATATCATAATTCAAAATACCCAAATATCATAATTCAAAATATACAAACATCATAATTCAAAACACCCAAAATACACAAAATACCATCAAGTAGGAGGTGGAGGACGGGGAGAAAGACCACTGGGAAACATAGATAACATCATTGCCATCTGATTCTTCATCTGAAGCATTTCTTCCCTATATTGGTCACGTTCAGCCTCAGAACGCAGTCTCTCAGCTTCGCAACGCTGTCTCTCAGCCTCAATAACTTTACGTGACATTTGTCTCTCAACCTCAATCTCTTCACGCGATAGTCGTCTCTAAGCCTCAATTTCTTCACGCGATAGTCGTCTCTGAGCCTCAATCTCCTCTCGCAGCTCTATCTTCTCTGCTTCACGCTCCTCTCAAAACTTCCTCATCTCCAATTCACATTCCTCTCGCATTTTGCGCATTTCTTCTTGTAGAACTTGGTTATCCTCGCGTAATTGTTGAGTGTCTGTGCGATGATGACTGCTCGAAGAACATCGAGCATCTGCTCTAAACGATGTTGGTCGTACGCCTGCCCCCATACCTACAACTCTACCATGTCCTTGAGACCCGAAAGCGTACTCTGTCAACTGCAGTTCATTTCTAGTCGGGTCTTCTTCTATAGCAGTGCGCAACGTAGACTACAAACACAATTATTTTTGGATTAGTACAAACACAAATTAAACATATAAAATAAACCACACTTACCACTTTCTCAATAATAATATCGGGGATCTCCGGATTTGGATCCTGTAGACTTGGTTTCTTAGTATGTGTGTGGAGAAATAGGTCAGCGAAATTAGGCGATTGTCCAGTAGTCCTCTCCTTTACAAATTTAATTATACATTATAATAAACCAAAAAAACATTCGAAACTTTTTATGTATTGAGAAAACGCACCAGCTGCCTCTCGACTTGTGAAAAAGAGATGCTACCCGCATGATTCTTGTACACGACATTCGCCATATTACTCGTATTTGAAATACTTGTTTTCTGAAATTTTGAATAGTTTTTTGTTTAATAGATTATTAAAATAAGAGTTTGTTAAAAAAATAATAACTTACCTTGAACTCCGGAGTGAAGAAGCGACGCTCTAGAAGATAATGCCAATCACTAAGTGCGATCTCCGGGGGGGGTTTGGCCCGAATCGCTGCCACGTCATTTTCAAAGGGCTTAACGTACGAAGTGTTCCATTGACATCTCCACCTATCCCAAAGTTGTTTTGCGTGATGTAGCCCTTCACGACGATAGGTGTTGATGTTCCCCTCCGTAGAATTTTATTTCTAAGAATTTGTAATGGCATTAATGATACCGTTACAGATATACCTAAGTTTTTGTAACGGTGATATGACAAAACTGTTACAGATAAGAACCCTTCGAATCGTTTCTTTAAATGCGTTTTCTGTAACGGTTATAGAGTGATGCCGTTACAGATATACTTCAACTTTTGTAACGGTGATATAACAAAACCGTTACAGATATCTTAACAAAACAAAATGTCCTTTAATTTCAATAGGCAGAAGACGCGGCGGTATAGGCAGAGGCGCGCAGCAGCCTTGAGGCAATAGCAACTTTAAAATTTCCAGAATAATATAAAATTTTAAATATATACACTGTATTTTAAATATATGAAAGAATTTATTTTCAATTTATCTTCATTTAATATAGTAGGTGGGCTATAATAAGATTGTAATATAATAATATAAAATTTTAAAATTATTATATATATAAACTGCTATTTATGATTGAAATATATATATATATATATATATATATATATATATATATATATATATATATATATATATATACTTAATATTTTCCAAATTAAATATATGTATAAAATATTCAAATGAGTTCAAAAGTTTTTAAATATACACCTCCACTCAATTTTTATATTATACTAGTAAAATTAAATTTAATTAATATAAAAACATCAATATAATAATAATTGATTGAATAAAATCATAAAAATTTAATCTATAAATAATTATTATTTAAAATATTTTTTTAATTAAAAAAATATGAGAATATATAAACAATAATTAATAAAGAAAGTTTTGTAAATTGTATACAAATAATAACAAATGCAAAACTTAAGTAAATTTTTATTTATTCATATACATCCTTCTTCTCATATTTCTGAAATAACAATTCATTCTATTTTTTTTAATTAATATATACACATTTCTTCTTATACTTGAAAAAAAAAGTTATTATGCATCAATTTATATTGATTTTGTAACGGAGATATGATAAAACCGTTACAGATATCTTAACTAAAAAACGAAAAAGAGATTATCTATCTGTAAGAACCGTTACAGACATATATAATCAGTAACGGTTTTGTCATATCCCCGTGACTCCAATCTAAGAACCGTTACAGACATATATAATCAGTAACGGTTGTATATAGCCGTTACAGATATATTTCTATCAGTAAGGGTGAAATACTACCGTTACTGATAGAAATATATCTGTAACAGCTATATACAGCCGTTACTGAATTTCATTACCGAAAGCGCTTTTTCTCCTAGTGTTATGAGATACTTTATAGCTTTCATACTCTGACTATTAAAGCTCTCGGCGTAATTGTTTGTCATTTGATTGTATCGTTTACTAGGGAAAAAGGCACGACTCCATATCTCCATCTCAATATTTGCCAAATAGACAACTATACGAGGGTCTTTAATTCTAATTTTGTCAAAATACCGATTAAACATTGAGACAGTGTATGCATGAGAAGCCAATTCAAATTTTGCGTGGCAATGATCATTTTTAAATTTGGCCATTATATTCATCTTGATGTGGTATGTGCATGCACCGTGATATGCTTCTAGAAAAACTAAGCACAATGCATTGGGAATACTTGGGTGTCTATCGGATACGAAGACGAGATTCGGGACTAATCCAAATTTCACTCTTAGTTGTTGCATGAAATATGTCTAGGAGTTATTATTCTCTATATCAACGACACCAAAAGTAACATGATATAGTTGCTCATTTGCATCCAATGCTATAACCACCAATAGTTTACCTCCGACCTTTTGCTTAAGAAAACTAGCATCGACGCACAATACATGACGACAACCGTTTCTGAAACCCCTAATTGAGAGGCCTAGGAACATGAACATATATCTGAAATGGTCATTCTCATTCGTCTAGATGTCTTTTATGATACCCGGATTATTCATCTTCAACATGTAGAGGTATGATGACAATTTACCATAGGAATCCTCTACAGTTCCTCGCACCGCCATTAGGGCCTTTTCCCTAGACCTCCAAGCCTTATTATAACTCATCTTTATTCAATAATTTATCTATATGTCTTCCATTATTTTCTTAGGCATGTGGTAATGGTTATGAACCATGTACTTTCTCTTCATTCATTCTCCAATAACCCATTACGGTGCTTGCCTTTCATTCTCTCGTCTCATCACAATTGAACATGTATGATCTTTTACAAATTTCTGAATCTCAAACATTTCTGAGGATTTTCCTTTCACGGCATGCAATCTCCAGTTTCAATTCTGATCCAAACATTTCACCGTCCAAATATTTTTTTTTGAGTTCTCCACTTTGAATTCAAAATGATTAACCATCGCATATTTATATAACCTCAGTTGAAGTTCTTTTTTATTCTCAAACAACGAACTGACTTTGATTTCGCAAGTTTTGTCTCAGGTATCTGATTTTCACTACTTGATATGTTACTAGCAACCCAATCACTGCAATTTGGTCGGTTCCTAGCAACCCAAGCACTACTTGGATTGGTACTAGCAACCCAAGCACTGCTTGGTTGGGTAATAGGAACACAATCACTACTTAATTTGGGTAATAGAAACTCAATCATCATTCCCCTCATTCAGACGCAAACATGGTTCTTCTTCAATGTCATTTTGAGTTTCAAAGACAACCTTTCGCTACTAAAACTTAGGGAATACGCTAGGATCATCAATTTCTGGAACCACTACACTTTCTTGAGTTCGGTTTTTTGTATTTCTATGTAGTGAATTCTTTACTAAAGATACACACAATGTAGTGCGATTGTGGACTGACATTGCTTCATGTAAAAAGAAGTCCACATCTTGTTTAATATCAGTTATAAAAGAAAATTTGACATCCATGCCTAGAATATTATACTTGGCTTGAAACAATAAATCATATCTAGATTTGTCAACATTAGTAGCATAATAGATTAGATCAACTAATTGGACATATGTAGAATTTCAGGGAACATTCAAACCTCTGTTTAACTTTAGAGAAAAATGAGTAACACCATCCATAATTTTCCACTCTCCATCAAAAGTAAAGAATTGATTGAGCTGCAATTGAAAACAGTTCAACAATAAATAAATATACGCGTATTGTAATGTTATGTTGTTGCTTCACTCACATTTTTTACTTACTTCGGTTGTTGCTTTTTGAAGATGGCGTGAACCATAACCGAGGAGGAGTTTTCTAGTAGAGTTTCATGGAAATCCAATGCAACAACTTTTCCAAAAGTTTGTTGCAAAGGATCTAATGGATATGAGATCCATATCCAATAGGTCCATTGAAGCAAACTTGTGGGCAATTCTTGGCACATTGTATTTCCATGAAACCTATCAGCAAACTTTTCCTCAATGAGTATTACGCGTGAGTGAGAAACAATACGCGTGAGTGAGCAAAATACGCGTGAGTCACATTTGTCTTTGTTCATATAACATAGTATTCATTCACATTCAGGAGTTATCGAATCACTAACTAAGAATATAACCTAGCTATACTATATTAACCAACCTAGTGTTCATAATCACTAAATAACATAAAATAAACATACTCATTTTGAGAACGAAGAGTGGTGGGTCTTCAAACGCAGAGGTCGTGGTCGTGGTCTTCAGATGTTGGTCGCGGTCGTGGTCTTCAGCTGCTACTTGTTGAATCACTAACTAAGGGGGATATGGTTTCGTGGGTTGAAGAGTAGAGTCGAGGATAGAGGGAAAAAGTCGTGAATGGAAATGTTTTTTTTAATTAGGGCAAATTAAGTATATATACGATGAAAGCCACGATTTACCACTATCGAGTTTCATGTAAAACGTGTGAGTACATAATCGTGTTTTAGATGAAACGAGATTGTGGTAAATCTCGTATAATGAATTTATGTGATTTACTATATACGTGATTCATCTAAAATGCATGAGTTCATCAACGCGTTTTAGATGAATCGCTATTGTGGTAAATCGCGTATAATTAATTTACGCGAATTATCACAATCGTGATTCTTCTAAAACGCGTTTATGAACTCACGCGTTTTAGATGAAACACGTTTGTGGTAAATCGCGTCTTTGAGCTGTAAGTGGGCGTTTTGGAGTTAAGACAGACATTTCGTATAACAAAAAAACCCTTTTTACAAGGTTTACAGGCGCAGACTTTTTTTGAAATTAGACACTTTATCACGGTCATTTTATCAAATTTCCCTATATGGAATCTTTATTTTATTTTATTTAATGTAACTTCATAAATACATCCCTCAATAATTTCATTTCTTACAAATTAATCCTCTACCTTTGAATACTGATTTTTTTTTCTTTTTCAAATTTTATTGATTATATATAGAAAGTGAATTCTTAATGTAGTAAATAGCATTGATTCAATTCTTAATTTATTTAACATTTTGAAAAAAAAAAATTAAATGTGGTAACAACAAATAAATATAATTATTTAAGATTTCTAATAAACGAGAACGAGAAATATCTTTAAAATGAGATATTTTTTTCTTATACAATTCATATCCTCGTTGGTTTAGACATAAAAGATCTTATTTATTCGACGCTCTGATACCATATTTTTATTTTTATTTGTGTAGGCCTTAATTGAACTCTCGACTATTGATAATTTTAACTTTTGATTTAGATTGAGTTGTCGTATGCATCAATAGAGTGGATTTATAGCCTATAGGGCATAACAATCTTTGTCAATATATATAGATAATTGCAAATAAATTTATTTCACGATTCTTCCATTAGTGGTGGTTATATTGACATAAAATAACAGTTATTGTAAATCACAAATATCCTATTTTAAAATAAAGTAGGTCGATAATTACTCAAAATCGTACTCGAAACCCTAAATAATATTGGAGGTAGAATCTTGATGAAATCTAAAACTAGATTTTCATTGAATATATGGATTGAAGACTTAAATGCGCGCAAAATAAAGTTTCGCACTCTAAAATTGTTTTTTTTTTTTTTTTTTCGTATTTCATTGTTCAATCAAATTAAATTTTCTTCTATTCAAATTTGAATTATTAAATTAAAATATCGATTTTTTTTTATAAAATTGATATATTTTGAGTTATAATATGAAGAAAAATAAAATTAGATAAATATATTATGAAATATAATATAAACCTGAAGACGGTAGAATTTACCAACCGTTTTTGAACAGCCGTCAACGAAGGTCTCAACTTTACTTTGAGAAAAGTAGAGAGAGAGAGAGGAAGAAAGGCGGGCAAGGGAGGAAGAGATAATATTTTAGAGAGAGAAAGGTTATCGGCGGTGAGAGACGGCCGGAATCATGAGCTCCGACGACGAAGCGGAAGTGGAAGTTGAATACATATCACTGAAAGATCTAAAGATGGAGATCAGTTGCGAAGACGGCTTATTCACTTTATGCTTCTGGTTGTTTCTTACAAGTCCTGTTTCGTATCCATTTACACTTCTTCAGCAGGTTGATTTCTCTCTTTACATCTTCTAACTACTATATCTCTTTCCGATTTGCGATCAAACTCAGTTTTAGTTCCACATTCTTAGTTATTCGTTCGAAATTATCACTCCTTGAAACCGATAGACGATACCTGCGTTTTCTGATTGCTTTCTTTGTATCTTCTTTACCTAACAGCTTCAACATTTGTAAGAAATTGGGAAGCTTTATTTTAAGTGAGGGTTTTTGCTTGTGTTAAATTGTTACCCTTATGTTTTGTTCTGCAGTTTTTACCGGATAATGCGGATGGAAGTCCTTTTATTTCTTTGGACGAGGAAAATATATTGACTCTCTCGCCATTGAATTCTCTGAATAAAGAATCTCAAGCTCCGGTTGTTACTGCCAATAAGGTTTTCCCTATTGGAGTATGGGTTCATGTGGGATGTGAGGTATGTGTTGAACTTCCTTTAGATTGTTTAGTTATCAATAAGTGGAAACCCTATGGTTTTAGCCTTGTTTTGTGTTTCCATTTTATGTAATTTGACTGTTAATTGTTTGAAATATGTCTCTTTTTTCTTAGACCTACAACTCCTTTGAGAACCTTGAATTGGAACAACAATGACCTTGATGTTGTTTGCTGCCTGTTCTTTTTTGTTTTCCCAATTTGTTTAACTTATGGAAACTGGTGTCATGACTTGTTTTTTAATGGTTCAGTTTCTTCACTATAAACACGAAATTCGATTAAAGATTCTCACTTTGAGTAAAGATTGTTGTTATCTTGGATTTGGGGAATTGGATCAGGGCAACTTTCTTTTTCTATTTCCTGAAACTTTGAGATGCTAATTTTTAGTGTTCAATTACAGATAACTTCTGATTGTATACGTCTTCACTACGACGGAGATATTGTTGGAGAGGTGCCTCTGAAATTCTCACCCAGCTTGAAAAATATGTCTTTGTCTGCTTTAGATGAAGATATTGGCAAGTCCAAATGCTATTTCCATAGCATAGAAGTCCTCTCTCCAGAATCATCAATGAAAGATCATCTCATCAAGGTAAAAACTGACTTCACATGTATTAAATTCTAGTTCCATTACTTTATTTTGAACGTTTTTTTCACAAGGATCGCTTGTTTTCTTCCTTTTTACTAGGATCCACCGCACCAGATTTTGATAGATCGCTCCACTACCTCTGAAATTGAAGAAGAAAATGATGGTGTATGGAGCATTGTTGGTGGGAAGGTAAGTTAAGCCTTTGAGATAACTATTTTAATTTTATTTTTTAGTATGAAATAATATGCTTACACGTTAAAAATAATCTGCAACAACTAGTAAATATCTTTTTTTGCAAAATCTCGTTGTAATTTCCCTACATATGCAAATGCAGGCATCATGTCGTCGGAATTTTTCAGTGGATGTTGTCCTACTTGATGTTTTCGGAAAACATGTCAACAAGGAAATGGAGGTTAAAATAAAATCTCCTGTCTTTATATATTTTCTAAATATATGAGAAATTATTATCTTCATTTAAGATAATTAATTTTGATTGTTATAGTTACTGTTTTATTTTTGAGAAAACGACAAACCATTTTATTAAAATCCAAAAAAAAAATAGCTTGCAAATTGAACTTGAAATGGAGAGCAAAGCGGGCTTTACCTTCAACACAACAAAAACTAAAGAAAAGTTCAACTATAATTCAAACACAACGTGAAATAAAAACTAAACATCGCATAGAAAATTTTTCTTGTCACATAATCAGTATTCTTCATGACTTGCTCACTATCGATGTTATCATTACTGTTTTATCTTGTTAGGTTGCTGCATCACTATTGTATGCAGACAATGGATGTCCCGTTCAACGTCCTAGCGATGCAGAAGCTCCTCTTTTAACAAGTCATGACGGAATTGAATTCACTTCCTTCGAAAGACCAAGTAAACTAATCAACGGCCGTGCTTCCTTTAAGCTCAAGATAACTCAGGTGCTTATGTTATGCATTTGTATTTTTGAAAAA
This sequence comes from Impatiens glandulifera, assembly GCF_907164915.1. Classification (NCBI taxonomy): domain Eukaryota; kingdom Viridiplantae; phylum Streptophyta; class Magnoliopsida; order Ericales; family Balsaminaceae; genus Impatiens; species Impatiens glandulifera. The sequence goes on from NC_061868.1 coordinate 10,328,597, forward strand.
ATGAAAATTTCATTAGACCATAGTCAAAACGTGAAAGTCACGTAAACTATGATAAATATATGACCAAAATTCTTTTTTAGAGAAAAACCCATAGAGCAATTTATTGATAAGTGAGGAAAAAATTGACACTAACACGTCAAGAAAACTCCCAAGTTACCTAAAATGACCCGAGTCTACAAGGATAGTTCCCTTTGTATCATCATGATTTAATCAAAAAGAGAGAAATATGCCCACATACGTGCAAGTCATAACCTGTGTATGTCACGGTTCAAGAAAATAATCACAAAAGCTAGAAACTCGAAGAGGGACGTTTACTACAAATCATTTTCTTTTCCTAGCATCATAATTGATCCAGAAATATATGCGTTTTTGCTCTCTTTCCAGTTTCAATTTATCCTTCTTTTTTGAGGTGCTTATGTTATGTTGAATCAACAATTTCCCATTTTTCAACAAGGATAGTACATTCTAACATGTGATTTGTTTTTTGTTTGTTCTTATTTCAGCTTTCTTCCAAATGCGATAATAGGTTGTTCCTTATAAGGTTTGACGTTCCTGCAATGGGGGAATATCCTTTCCTCGAGGTATTCTCTTCTCCAATTCGATGTATTTCCAGGGGACGTAGTACACGAATCCCTCTAACATTCAAAAAACCGGGTTCTGCGACACATCTATTCAATGGATCCTCAGATATTGCTCATAATAGCAATGTACATGAGGCCAAATCAAGTCCTTCGTCAAAACGGGTCAAACTAGGTCAAGGGAATTCATTTTCAATGTATAAGTCTAGTCTTGCCTCAGACCAAGCAGATGAATGCAATTCTCATGCCGGTTCTCCTGATGAGGTAATATTAAATCATGTTGATTGTGGTTTAATAAAATGGCACAATGCTGTTTTCCCAAAACAAAAAAAAACATTGTTGATTGAATAACTCGGCCATAAGCCGCGCTGAAATTGTAGAAAGTCTTATATGTTAAGTAGATGATCCTAGTTTTCTATTCTTTTCTCTTTTACGTAGAATGATTGCACATATGAGAATAGATTAGAACAGAGGAGAAGAGAAGATAACGAGGATATGGGAAAATCTACATCTGATTCGGAGAGAAATTCGGATTTGAAGAGCATGTCAACCGGTAGCAGTTCAAATTCAGATTTGGCTATTTTTAAATACTGCTTGGGAGGGCTTAATGAGAGGGCAGTTATGCTCAAAGAAACAGCTATGTTAGCCTCTGAAAGACAGCTAATGGATTTTGCTCATCAGGTTTCCCTCTACTTGCAGTGCTCACACCATGGGTAAGTAGTTATAAATGATCAAAATTTTCTTGTCACGATTTCACACCAAAAAAAGGTCTTCATTTTCTTAATGGAAATAAGGGTAGTAATACTTTGTAAGGAATGTTAATGCTTCTTTCAGGCATCAAATAATGATAGCCAAAAGATTGACAGAGGAGGGAACAAAAGCATGGGATCTGATCACACGAGGTAACTCCCGTGTTAAGTGGGTGAACGTTGAGACCGAGATTAAAAGGCAATTCCAAATGATCTCTTGCAGCTCGAGGTCCTTAACACAACAGGTTTCTCTCTAGACTTCATATAGCTTTATCACTTTAAAAAAACAATCATTTTAAATTTTGAAGGAAAAGCATGTTTAGTTTGGTCTCGTAACTCTTCAACCGTCAATGTCGACTCAGCTGCCAACTCAACAAAATAATCAAATCCAAACTAACAGTTTTCCGAGACTATTCCAAAGAGCTTCTGTAAACAAGATAACAGTTATGCCAAAGATTTTGAGTCCTTGAATATTTTTTTGAAAGTAGGTCAACTATTATAGAAAAAAGATGTGAACACGAAATGTGTGCGCACTTTTTAACAATCTAGGGCAGAACAAAGAAGCAAAAAAGTCCCATCTTGTGCAAAGTCCTCCTTTCTTGATCGAAGCGCAAGTGTAGAGCCTTCTGTTATGCTCTTTTCCATTTAATCCACCACAGAACGAGAGGCATGCTTCTCCAATCTCCATTCAACGCTACTAGCCTCCAATGAACACCAACATGTCCATTGAACCCAAAAGTTTGTGTCTAATCGAGGCATGACCCACTGAAAGTTGAGAATAATCTGAAGTAGATTACAAATATCTAAGGTGAGTGCACAATGAAGCAGAGTGTGGTTGATTGACTCCTTGTTGCTATCACATAGGCAACATCTGTTATGTTAGCTGTTGCAAAACCTATTTTTCAAGAGTCAGAAAAATCCTTGAATGTATCTTTGATTGTTTGTGAATATCTTGTTTCAGGAAGCTTTTTAGGAATGTCCCTAATCTAGGAAAACCGATAGCTTGGATTTGAATCTTTGATCCTTTTGCCAATTTTTGTTGAGTTGACAGTGTCAATCCTTACTCAACTGCTGACATGTTATTGTGCTCATTTGGAAACACTGTCTAGGTCTGGGTTGATTCATATCAACGGTTTGTCTGGATTCAGAGTTCCAGACCTAAAGCCAGAAAGTGTTCTCAATCTTGACTCAACTGCTGGCATGTTATTTTGCTCATTTGGAAACACTTTCTACATCTTGGTCTTAATCCATATGTGAAACCATTAACAAATCTTTGAATATGTTTCTAACTAAGTTACTTTTCCAAACATGATCTCATTTCGATCCACATCCATACGAGTCTTAAGAGATACTCGATAGAAAAAGTGTCCAAATAAATTTATTAACTGTTTGTCTGAAACCCATAAAGTGTTTCCAATTATGTTTATGAATAGCTCAAAATTAAATGAAAGATTGTAATTGATTTGCCATTATTAAGGTTTTAGTTATTGCTAATCCTAGGACATGGAAATTCTGAGGAGAATTGGCGGGTGCGGGGAATTCGTGGCGTGTGAGGAGTTTGAGAAGATATGGTGTTGGCTATATCCGGTAGCTTTTACACTATCGAGACAATGGGTTAATGGATTATGGAATTCTACTGCATCAACAAAGTGGATAGAAGGGTTTATCACTAAGGAAGAAGCAGAATCTTCACTTCAAGGTGCTTGGGGAGTTCAAGATCCGGGAACATTTGTTCTTCGTTTCCCTACTTCTAGGAGCTGGCCTCATCCGGATGCTGGCAACTTGGTTGTCACTTATGTAGGAAAGGATTACACCATTCATCACAAGCTAATCTCAGTTGATCTTATTCAATACAGGTCTTTATACTTTCTATTTTTATTATTGTTTTCCATTCGAAAATCAAAACTCATATATCTTGTAAGTCGATTTTTGTAGGTATAATGAGAAGCAAGGGATTAATAATATTAGGTCACTTGAAGAAATGTTGCTTGAAGAACCCGATCTCTCCCAACTTGGAAGGCAAGTTACATAATATATCTATCTATCTCTTTATGTTGAAACTTGCTGCCATAAATTTATTTGGATTCACCTTTTTTCCATGTCATTTGGATGTGATTCTATATGAGATTATGTTAACTCATTTGGAAACACTTTCTGGAGGTGGATCTAGGTTTGGACGATAAAACATCTATAAATCTTCTTGAAAACATTTTTTTACGCGAATGTTGGTTTAAATATGATAATATTCTAGATAATAACTTACTTCGACATATATTCATAAAAATGTTTTCTCGTGTTCAGACCCAAATCCAACTTAGAAAGTGCTCCCAAATGAGTTCTCTTCTAGAACAAACTTAATTTGATATATATTCATAAAAATGTTTTCTCGTTCAGACTTGGATCTAGCTCTAGATCCAAATGAAGAACCGATTTGATATATGTTTAACATATTCCTTTGATTATGTTTGTAAATTTGATTTCAGGATCTTAAGAGCTGAGTAGATAGGAAGACCTGATTCCATCCATGATGTGTCTTTTTTAGTATTTCATTTTGTCATAATGAAGGAAAATACTTCTTTGTGGTAATGTACCTTTTACCTGTAACTAATTGGTCTTAGTGCTTATCCTACATTAAAAACTGTATTGTTTATTTAAGACTTGCAAATATTTATCATGGTAATATTATTTAAAGGGGACACTTAATTTTGGTCAAATTTCATTTTTGAAGTGTAACAAAGCTTCTAATTTCTTTTGAAAAAAAAATAAATTTTATTTTTAAGGAGATTGTCTGATCTCTTGGGTTTATTTCAATAAATCCAATTTTTACTAGGGAAAGTATATATAATTTTTCATCTTGAATAGTTTTTTTTATTATTATTAATAATTTTTTTTCTAACCTTTATTTGGTTAAACATTTTGTTATATGTCTATATAAATATTGCCTACCCTCTCCCAGTACATGTCCTTGAGAACCAAACTACTTTCCACAATTCCCTTACTAACCCTGTCTTTCTTTTTCATATTTTGATTTAAATTTTTTCTTTAAAATTAATTAAAGTATTTTAAATTACAAAAAAAATGAGTTGTGGGATAATGTTTAGCAAATGAAATTATGCAAAAGTTCTCAATAATTTATTTTTCATGCTAATTTTGAAGTATTATATATATATATTATATTATTATGTTACAATTAATAATATTATTTAAGCATTATTGTCCCTCCCATGCATAACATTAAAGCATTGTCCCTATCAGCTTGGAAACTCTAATATTGTATAAATAAATAAATAAATAACTTCTTGAATTGTACATTCATCTTTTTCATACAATTATTATTGTATTAAAAATATTGAAATCTTATTAATTAATAAGGACATGCATTTAGTTTTATTAGTATTTTAACCAAATATATGTACTAGCTTTCTCACCAATAATAATATTGTCTTTACTTATGAATTATTTAAATAAATTTTGAATTAGATTATATAAAAAAAATTAATTAGTGTTGATATTGAGAAAATGATTTTTTTTATAATTTTTTAAAAATGTATTAATATATAGATTAGTGGTGGATAAATCATAAATGAAACAACTAAACCAAAAAACTACTTAAATGAGATAAAAAAAAAAATTTAAACATTTTCATTTGTTTATTAACTTATAATTATTTCAAGAGAAAAAAAGTCAAATTATATTCATGATATTAAATTAATAAATTATTTTTTTAATTAAAAAACTAGTATGACTTTAAAACTTGTGACCTCAAAATTCGAATACTAAATAAGTTTAAACGTTCCTCTTAATATATTATTATTACTATTTTTAAAATATTACCTTTTAAATTTTAATAAAAAATTGTATAACTAAAATTTTATGAATAATTTATTAATAAAAAATTTAATCCATTAGTCATGAATTGTTTACTATAAAGAAAGAGAATATCGAATAAAATGAGATTACATTTTTTTTTGTTAGGTTAAGGCCATCTTCAACCGCATATGCGAACGCATCACCATTTTTTTTTCTAACCGTGGCAAAAATTTTCTCTCTAAAAAGCATACATATGCGTATTTCCTGTTCATTTTGCAAAATCTTTTATAAAATTTTAAATAAGTCCTTGAAATATATAAACTCTTTAATTTAAATATTAAACTTGTTTATATAAATTATTTGAAACATTTCATTTGGTCTTTTAATTTTTAATTTTTAATTTTAAGATAAAAAGTTATAATATTTTTAAATGTATAATTAAATTACTAAATTGTATTATACTTGAAATTTTATCTATTTTTTATATTTTATATTTTTACGTTATATTTTATAATTTAAATTTTAATATAATATGTTTGTTTATTTAAATATATTATTGAATTATTTTGTTGGTTATGAATTAGTGATATATAATTAATTTTATCTTAATTTTAGTAAAAAATTGAGAAAAGATTATGACTAAATATGTAAAGTTGATAAATATATAAATAATATTAATAAAGTTAAAAAGTTAGTAAAAGAAAGAAATATTTTAAAAATATTCTTTTGAGTTTGGAAATGAGTTTTTAGGTTGGAGATGAATTAGTATTTGATGTGACCTACTGTATTTTGAGTTTGAGAATGAATTTGTGGGTTGGAGATGATCTAATATCATAGTTTTGAAACTTAGCTCGATCATCAACCCGGTGAAGGAATTGAGTCACTGTATTACTTGTTCAGCCGGTAGGTCAATTAGTTAAACCAGTGTATTTCATATAATAATAAAATAATACAAAATAATAAAAATTCATCAAATTATTTTTACAATAATAATCAAAGTAGAGATCTGTTCTAAAAAAAAGTATAGATTAAAATTCAGAATATTGTTTCGCAATTACAATATGTTCATTGCCTCTATTAGGGACAACACAATTAAAATAAACATAAACTCTTTTGATCTAGAATTAGAAATCGGTAATCTACCCACATGAAACTAGAAATAGGTAAACTTAATGAGAACTAAAAAAATGGGGAGAGGGGAAATGAGAGAGTGATAAAAGAGAAAAAAAAGAAGTGATTTTTTTTAAAAAACAAAAATAGGATAAACCCGATAAGTTAACTCGGGCTGCTGGATTTCCAGTCCAACCGACGGGTTGACCGAATTTAACTGAGTTGATTGCATTTTTTATTTTTTTTATCAGCCCGGTTTGACGATCGGTTCACCGAGTTTGTCAGTCCGACCGATGGATTGAGTCTGAGTCGGGTTTCAAAACTATGGACAATGCAATTAGAAAAAATATTGTGACAATATTTTAAATATTTTTTTTTATAAGATATTGATGTTCATCTAGTTGAAGCTTAATTAAATGTGCAATATCATTTTCAGTCAAAATTATATATCTATTAGAATTTGATTGACTAGATATTCTATTATATTATTAATATTACAAGTATTATTTTCATATCAATTTTAAATAATATAAATAAAATTACTAAAAAGGAGTTTTATGATAAACAGCTAGTTCATTTAGGATGTATAAGAATGAAACACGTGGCAGATGGAAAAGACTTCTGATCACTCAATTTCCGAGTCTTGGCAAGCATCCGACCGTCAATTCTTGTGGCAACTAGAAGATTGTGTTTTTTTTTTCATATGAAAGAAGTTTCCTAATTTATATTTGACTGCTGGATAAGGCGTTTGGCTGCCGTTCTCTCTCTAGTCCATAAACTTTCTTGTCCTAATTGAAAGATCCCACCTTTTTCTTCTTTTTTTTATTTTCTCTCAGATAACTCTGATCACAAATTAGAGAAGCTTTACTAGAATTAGAAGAAAACGTATGTGGGCTTTCGCAAATCACACTTCTTAGTTGAGTCTCTCTCTCTCTCTCACTTTCGTCTTCCTTCTGCTGCGGTGGAAAGAGAACTCTGAAAGTCATTTAAGAATCTTCGAATTTCAATCTTTCCCCATTTCTATCTTTCTATTTCATGCTTCAAGTGTTGGGGGAAATGGGAAATTGAGCTTGTTTCTGAATTGGGTGTTTACTTCGGAAAAGAGAAAAAATTTATCGGAATTTAGTTTTGGGGGAGTTGCAGATGATGATGTCAATGACATGCCGTAATCTTGAGTTCGGACGAACTGGGTTGGATTTGGTTTCTTGTGGGTGTTCTTCTCCCAATGGTTCCTCCAATGACGGATTTTATTCGAGAAACTACTCCAAGGGTATTCTGAAGAGGTCTAACAGAGGCAATCGATGTCGGAAATTGGTCTGTTTCAGGCGTGATTCATTTCCATGCCGTGTTTTCTCTACAAAGACTCCCGGGACTTTGCTTAATGGTATTTTGCCTTGTTTTTTTTTTGTTTTTTTACATTTTGCTTGAATCCGTATTTGAATGTATGCAAGCTGTATGAATAAATGTCTGAATAGGAATTTGAGTTTGAATTTGAATTTGATTTTCTGATCTTCTATTGTTAATCTGGTGATGTCTTAGGGATATCTGCTGGTCTTCCTGAGATATTGGAACCCAGAAGGAGTATACCTTTGGCGAATTTGTTTGAAGTTGTTGCAGATGACCTGCTGACACTGAACAAGAATCTTAAATCAGTGAGTAAAAGCTTACATCAGATCTAGTTTTCTTTGTTTGTCATTGGTTTAGCAAAAAGAAAGAATCTTTATTGAAGGGGAATTGTTGGGAATTGCTGCCAAGGTTTTTTAAATGAATTTTTTGATGAATCCTAGCAAAGTTGGAACTTTATGCAGATGAACTTCTATTATTTCAATTGATAAATCTTGAATGATGGTAGAAATACCCACTCTAGTGAAAGGATTACTAGTTACTACCTTGAGTATCAATGGTTTTGTTTCTCATTGAATCCACCAGATTGAATTGGGAGATCATGTTGGTGGTGGATACCATGGTAACCAGATAAGGTTTTTAGATTTTTCCAATGTTTGACTAAGAGGATTTGGGAGATTATTATAGATGTTAGAATTTTGGAGTGATTGAGGATCTTGCTGTAGTCAAAATTTTGTTCTTTTTTTTTGGGGGGTGTTGATTGCCTTGCATCATGAATGTTCAGATAGGAGTTTCTCCTCAAGATTCATGGTTTAGTTAAGATTTTGCTTCGATTTTGTCTTTGTTTTGTAGATTGTTGGTGCAGAAAATCCGGTTTTGATGTCTGCTGCAGAGCAGATATTTGGTGCTGGTGGGAAGAGGATGAGGCCAGCTTTAGTCTTCCTGGTATCAAGAGCCACAGCAGAAATTGCTGGTTTGAGGTTAAAATTATTCATTACCTCTCACAACATTAAAATAAAAAGAAAAGATTTTCATGTTTCATGTTTCTATTCTTGCGACTCTTAGGGATCTCACCACGAAACACAGGCGTTTGGCTGAGATCATTGAAATGATTCACACTGCAAGTTTGATTCATGATGATGTATTAGATGAAAGTGACATGAGAAGAGGTTTGTTCATCTTTTCAATCTGTTCTAGTTTTGAATATGTTGGCTGCCTATTTGGATTTGTTTCTCACTCGGGTCATTGATCGGGTCGGATCCTATTTCAAATCCAAACTATAAATTTGGATATGTCTAAAAAAGGTGCGCTGTCTGATTAGGCTCCTTGAAGGTGAGGGCAAAAGTGGTCTAGATTGTTGGATCGTCCATTGAGTATCTTAGCCAGTCACACCTTTATACCATTGCCTTGTTTGATGTGGGTTATTTGGGATTATTTTCAAATAATTCAAATCTATTATCACGTCAATTAAAATACTAAAACTAAAGTACCCTTAAGCCTTGTTCGAATTTTTGTTATTTTGATAACTAGTAGGTTATTTTCAAATAATCTTCTTGAGTATAGATAGTTGAAAAGTAAGTTATTTGAGTAAAAGAAAGAAATAGAGAGTATCTTCATTGATGGTTATAATGAGAGTGATTGATAATCATGGATGGTGGGTTATTTGAGATTAAACCCAAATAACCCATATCGAAAAAAGTCTAAACTTTATTTCTTTTCAACATTTTAATATAGTAAAAGTACCCCAAATAATCCATTTCTTATATCAAACAAGTATCTTTTTTTCAAACAACCCCATATGAGTCTGGTTTATAAGGTTCTATGCCTTCTTCTTTTCTTTTTTGCAGGCAAGGAAACTGTTCACCAAATTTACGGCACAAGAGTCGCAGTATTAGCCGGGGATTTCATGTTTGCTCAATCTTCATGGTATTTGGCCAACCTCGAAAATCTCGAAGTCATAAAACTCATCAGCCAGGTAACAAAAAAATAAAGAAAAGAAAAACTGTTTTACATGTCATTATCCATATCCTTATATTTTTTCTTTCCATACCTGTTTTGGACCCGTCTGGCAGGTTATTAAAGATTTCGCCAGCGGCGAAATAAAGCAAGCGTCGAGTTTATTCGACTGCGACGTGGAACTCGAAGAATATCTAATAAAGAGTTACTACAAAACCGCATCCTTAATCGCAGCCAGCACAAAAGGATCCTCAATTTTCAGCGGCGTAGAAAGTGATATCAGCGAACAGATGTACCAATATGGTAAAAACCTTGGTTTATCGTTCCAAGTTGTGGACGATATTCTAGACTTCACTCAATCAGCAGAGCAGTTGGGAAAACCAGCTGGAAGTGATTTGGCTAAAGGGAACTTAACTGCTCCTGTTATTTTCGCTTTGGAGAAGCAACCAAGGCTGAGGGATCTAATTGAATCTGAATTCTGCGAAACCGGTTCTTTAGATGAAGCTATCGGGTTAGTGAAGAGTTGTGGCGGGATTGATAGAGCTAGAGATTTAGCAAAAGAGAAAGCAGATCTTGCTATTCAAAATCTTCAGTGTTTGCCTCAAAGTGAGTTTAGGTTGGCTCTTGAAGGGATGGTGATGTTTAATCTCGAGAGGATAGATTGAACGAAAGTTTCGAGCACAAATGAAAACAAAAAAGGTTTTTGGAAGAAGGGTTGAAACAAGATGATTGAATCCTAGTACAGATTATAAGTAGTTTGTTTTGTGATTCATTTATGTGTTCATAAGAGAAGCAAATACCAAATGACTTCTGTTCTTAATTTATAACATAATATATAATATATATATATTCTTTTCTTTTTTTGAATAAATTTTGTATCTTTTGCTCCTCCATTAAAACACTTCATGAGCTTCCAAAAATCATTGTAATTTGGTTGAGATTAATAGCCATAAAAACAAAGGGAGCAAAGTGTTATCCCTTGTTTGTCCTTTTCAAATTCTTTTGTTTTGTATAAATTATTGAGAATTATGTTATTTGAGTGAAAAATATTAAAGATGAGTAAAAATATATTAAGAATAAATATATAAGTTGTTAAGTGAAGATATTTTAATAATATGATTGTTGATTTGAAGAGAATTATTTAAAATTAATTTAAAGAAACACATATAATAAAGTAGAGGAATAATGAATCAAATTGAAGCTGAATGTAACCATGACAAATAATGGCAACAATCAAACTAGAAGAGAAATTTCAAATTGTCTTAAAAATAATAATGAGAAATTCAAATCACAAACAAATCTTGAAAAGGCTCCTTGAAGATCATTCCATCTTTTAAGGAAAAACAAAACCTAGAATCCCATCAACTAATTTAAAATGCTTATGTCAAGGTAATCAATTACTAATATAATATTTGAAATAATCTCTTAAAAAAATTAATATTTATAAAAAAAATATAAACAAATTTATAAATATATATATTTATTTAATTTATATTTTAAAATATTATCTCATCTAAATTAAATAATTAAAAAAAATATATATTTTAAAAATTCAAACCATAATTAAACACAATTTTATTTATTTATTTATTTTTGACTTTATTCGATTTAAGTTATTTCAATAACTCAAATTCCCACAAGTTTTTACTTCAGATTTTTTTACTACTATCCTTGCCTTGTTCAGGATTCTCCACGGTAGAGTACCATTTATACCAATATTCATTATTCTTTAATATAATATATTAAAAATTATAAAAAAAATTATATAAACTTTTTAATATAATATATTGAAATTTTATATTTTACAAAGAAATAAACTCAAACTCTTATAAAATTTAATAAATAAATAAATATACTTGTGATTTTATATGTTTAATTATGTTTATAGTGTTCGGGACAAAATCGGAGATCGAAACGTTGGGCGGGGTCACAAATATCATCCCCGCCTCATCCCCGGTCAACTGTCCCACATGAGGCAATTCAGTTTTGGTTACTGCGGGGCGGTTTCAAATATTCATCCTTAATTACTTCAATCAATTCATTAACCAAAATATTAAATACTTTTATTTTTAATTTTATTATTAAATATTAATACCATTTAAGTTTTTTTTATTAAAAAAATTCAAAACTTTTTCAAAATTAGCACAAATCATTATTTTTCAAATAACTCTTACATTCATTTTAAAAAATTAAATTTATTTTAATATTATATATTAATACATTTTTAAGTCTTTTTATTCAAAAAAAAAAAATTAAAAAAATATAAAAATTCACCCCTTATAAATTAACACTCAACATTTTTTAAAATAAAATGAATTTATCAATACAAGCTAAGTAAACATTTTTCTTATTTAAATTCATTTTTTTAAATAAATAAATAAAATTGTTTCTATGTAGGACCTATTATTTTGGTTTATTTCATCAAGAGGCAAAATTTATACTTAATTTCTAAGAGAAAGATATCAAATTGGGGATTAGAAAAGGAAGTTATTAAGACTTCTCAAGTGAAATGAGATCAAACAACAAAAACCCAGAAGCCCTTCAAGTAAAATGTACTCCCTTTAGGCACTATACAATGGCTAAAGAGAGGAAATTGGATAAACCCATCATCTATATTCTCAGCTAAGACACGAAAGAGGGGAAATTGGACAAACCCATCATCTATATTCTCAACTAAGACGAAGGAGAACAAGATAGCGATGGCATTGCTTCGGTACATAGGGCAATGGAGGAACAACGCCAAAGAAGCATTAGATCGAACGATGATAGTTGTAAAATTCCTCTGCTTGCTCCATGTTACAGACACCTATCTCTGTTCCCCAACCATCGTAAGCATACGTTCTCTCTTGCCTTCTTCTATCGCAAAACTTGTAGATTGAGAACGTATCTGATGTTTATCAGGTCTACGGTCCCAGTATGCTTCCAACCTTCAATCTGACTGGCGATGTTGTATTGGTCGATTACATTTCTCATCGGCTAGGTAGAGTTGGTCCTGGTGATATTGTTCTGGTTCGCTCGCCTGAAAATCCTAGAAGAATGGTTGTCAAGCGTATTTTGGCTATGGGTGGTGATACAATAACTTTCCAGGTCGATCCACGGAATAGTGAAAGATGCAGGACTATTGTGGTATTTTCAATTACTCTTCTATTTTCAATTTGTGTGATTCAAGGTTTTATCAAGTTGTGATTAATTCTCCATTATAGAGTTTTAGCTGAACAATTGGTTCCATTTGGAAATACATGGATTCAAAAATTCTGGCTTGAATTCAACCATGGTTTCTCAATTTGATTTGGATACAGAAAAACATAAATATAAGTGTTTTCAAATTGGGATATGTTTTCTTTAGACCAAAAGACCTATCTTCATTATTCACATTTTCGAGTTCATCTAGCTATTTCACCAGTCTTTGCTTCTTCCTCATCTGTCTCATCCTTGTGATGATCAAACATGGTTTGTTTCACAATTTGTATACTTTGCATTAACCATTTATAAGAAGTGACATTACTCTTAACTAGGCTTGTATTTTATTTTTTTTTTGAGAAAAGATTTGTGAATTTATTATAGGTGCCCAAGGGGCATGTTTGGATTCAAGGAGATAACATTTATCTGTCTAAAGATTCAAGGAGTTTTGGACCTGTTCCTTATGGCCTTATTAAAGGGAAAGTGTACAGTCGAGTAAGTATCTCTTTCTTAATATGTGTTTCCATATGTTGTACATTTATCCGGTTCGTCGAAACAAGTTGTCCTTCACTCCTTTCTAAAGGATCTTTATTAACTTGACAAAATTGTAGTTGGGATAAACCACCTCTAGTTGTCCTTTCTAAAGGATCTTTACTAACTTGACAAAATTGTAGTTGGGATAAACCACCTCTAGTTCGTTTTTCTTTTGGGGAAAGGCAGTGCTTTTTTTTAGATCCCAACAGATTAGTATATGAGTTAGGAAACTTAACCCTATATCCTACTTGTTTATTTGTGTGCGACCAAGGTTTATTCCCCAGAGAAAACTAGCACGATCCCTCACTGCGATAACCTCCCACTTAATTTAGAGCGTTCTTAGAGGGAATCGAACATGTCTCATTTGATCTCTTAGGCAAGTCTCTTTGCACTTGAGCTACTCTTGTGGGGTAATGCAACAAATGTGCAGGCATTTGAGAATGCAAGAGAAGAGGTTATGTCCAATAGTTTTGTTTGACCTCTACAATCTATTATGCCAAACAAGACAATCTTAGTCCAAAATCTTCATGGTCATTGAAAGAATCTTTCTTTAGACATGAACTTTAAGCTTTTAACCACCTTATTAATCTATTATATATGAACACTAGAACAAAGCCATCTACCTTAGCTTGCTTCTGAATAATCAATCGCTTAGGGAATTTTCCTCTATATGGAAACCATGTCCAATTTGAATAAATTATTGGTGATTTAGAGGTTGTTTGAGTTATTTGGGATTAAAAAATAAACTGGTTTATAAAAAATCTCAGGCCTAAAAGACCATTTTCCCTTATAAATCAGTAAATTTTAAGTAGTGATTTTGGTTTATTTGATGTGATAATGATTAGCTTCATTTAGAAATATCTTTCGAGATGAGATCAAATCTGAAAACAGTATATGGACTTCGTCTTACTCAAATTAAAAAATTAGTTGCTGGTTCATTTGTCAGTTCCAGATCCAGATTAAAAAACAGAAGTTTGAACTCTCTTTATTTTGGGTCTTATCTTTTGATTTGTAGGTATGGCCACCCAATGGTTTTGGGTTCCTGGAATGATCATTGAAAACTACAAGGTTTGTTGGTCTAAAGGTACATTTTCAAAAAATCATTTTCTTGGATGCAACTGCCGATCATTTTAGTGCTGAATGGGGAAAGCTATTGCCATTTTTGTTCCCAAACAGTGGGAAAATGTGGCCTCCTACAAAAGGGAAGAACATAAAGTTTTTGTTTTCCCTCTTGCCAATTCCTTTTGTATATTCTCTTATTCGACTTCTTTTGCATCTTCAACCCAAATTTCCATGATCCTGATGTGGTGAAGATGACTTTTGTAACTAAGAGACAAGTCAACAGTTAGGGTTTATAACTCTTCTTCAATTACTTCACCTAGCTTTAGAACTTTGTTTCATTTATGCAAACATTCTATTTTGTGACCCTAAATACTTCGGTCAATTCCGTTAGAAATTGCAATAATAACGATAAATATACGAAAAAAAGCACGAGATTTATGTCTTTGTGGAATCGTCAATTTTATAGATATTTCTTTATATCATCTCTATTTATAAATAGTCATTAAGACATAAATTCTATATAATAAGTTTAAACATATATATTCTTAACAATGTTTGAATATAAATTTTTTTCTTTTGTTTTTTAAATAAAAATCTTGTCACATTATAGGAACATGTCTATTTTATTAGTATGAAATTATAAAGGTGTGAATCAAATAGGATAGTTTAAATTTTATTGATAAGTTTTACATTGAAGTGAGAGCTTTTTTGAAGTTATGCTAATTTTTTTTTTGAATTTTTAAAAAGAAAAAACTATAAAAGTGTGGTATGATGAGTTTATAGTCTAATGAACTAAATAATACTTTTTTATTATTATTGTTATTTATGTTTATTAATCTCCAATTTGTAATAAAAAGTTAACTTTTTATTTATCACCTCAATGCTCATCATCTTTCAAAACAATCTTTCTACCAAATTAAGTAAGCAATCATATTATAATTTGAATCAATGTTATGTTTTCTCTCTTCTAGCTCAATATATAATTTATGTGACCATTAATGAATATAATATATATATATATATATATATATTTCATCACATTCTCATGAGAAACATCTTGAAAGGTAAAACTGATTCAAATTATAATTTGATTTCTTACTTAATTTGGTATACAGATTATTTTTTAATTATTACCCAAATTACCTTTTTCTTATATAAAATTAAAAAGTCATAAAATTTGATAAATAAAAACAGAGGTTCAATGTATTTTCACTGAAATTAAATCCCCTTGCTGATAAGAAAAACATGAAATCATGTATATATTGACGTGAACTATAATATGAGAAATTTATTCTTGTTGCTTTTTCACAATCTACAACCTGTCAAGATTTCATCACAAAGAGCTGTTTTATTCGCCATCTCTCACTCTTTGCAAATAATCTAAAAGAACCTTTTCCTTTTCTGCTTTCGTTACAACATTCATTCATCAAGTCTTCTAAACTGAGGCGAGCTCGGCATTATCTTGCAATCCGCAAACCATATTTGCTGGAACTGCAACATCAATCATCTTCGGGTATCCCAATTTCAGATCTGTGTATATTTTGGTCAAAATTAGCCAAAAAAACTGTATAAACAAAGATCTAAATCTCATCAGTCCATAAACTTACTTGCCATGATGTTCTTAAATGTTTCCTGCAAAACCAGAAAACCAATCTTTTTGTTCAGAGAAGGAACAAGAAGTGCATATTTACAAGTTGTAGGAGAATCACCTCATCTTTTGTGAGGCGAGGATTATAAAGCATCTCTTCTTCAACTGTAGTAAACTGGAAATAGAGTGATTTCAGATAATGTTAACTGAAGTTGTTTATTTAGCATACATTAAGGAAAAACATGTATAGAACTTACAGTGAAACCTTTGTAATCATGAGCAGGATACAGAAGAGTGTCTTTGGGGAGAGTAAATATCTGTTCATTGAATAAAACAACTTTTTTTTGAAATTTAATAGATATATGATAACAAGAAATTTGAATAGATTTCCGATTATCTCCTTGCCTGCGATTGAACTGACTTGTAAAGTTGCTCTGCACTTCCACCCTGGTAAAAAAAACAAATAAAAATCCCACGAGTTTCTAACTATAACCAATTTATTGTAGAATCAAACTGCAGAAGTTAGTAATGAGATTTAACAAGTTTTACTAAGGACCCTAATACCTGAAAATCTGTTCTTCCACATCCTCTTATTAACAAAGTATCGCCAGTAAAAGCTCTTCTCGGATTAGGTTGATCAGGCGCATCTCCTGTAACATAGGTAAGACATCCTACAGTATGACCAGGAGTGGCACGAACCTAGAATCGAAGAAAGCATTAATCGAAATGATCCAAAGACAATGACAAGAATGTGACGATTTACCTCCAAAAACAGATTTCCAAAATAGATTTTGTCACCATGTTCAACAAAAAGATCAGCTTTCGCATTGCTTGATTTAGCTATAACCGATTTCACATCAGGAAGCTTAGTCTGAAAACATAAAAATTGAATCAAGCAATTACCCAAGTTCTCTAGAGGATGAATTAACCAAATGTGATGAAATAAAAACCTTAATTAGACCAGTTCCAGTTACATGATCAGCATGAACATGAGTGTTGATAGCATAAATTAGCTTCAAACCCAACTCTTTAACAAGAGAAATATCCCTGTCAACTGTCCTGTCAACTGGATCAACCAACTACAATAGAACAAATAATCACATCAGAAGTAGAACTCTGATCTTTTGACCCTAACAACACATCTAAGTCAAACAAGATTGATCAAATACAAATTTAAACAAATACCCAATTCATTAAAGCAAGAAATTTCAAAATTGAACCAAGAGTAGGCTAGAGAATGCACATACCAGAGCGGGTTTATCAGGATGGGAGTGATCGGCGAGAAGGTAAGTATAGGTGGAAGATTCCTTCTCGAAGAGTTGACGGAACAATAGTTTTGGAGGTTGGGAAGAAGATGAAAATGAGGCCATTTGTGATCTGGGTTTGGCTATGGAGGCAGAGATTGAAGGGGAAAGAAAGGAGGTTGATTTGGGTCTTGAATGGAGAGAAAACTCGGTGGAGGAGTATATGAAGGAAAGCCGGATTGAACGGAGTAACATTTGGCTTCGTCTTGATGCTGAATCGTCGATGAAATCAATAACAATTAATATTCAAGATTTTGCAATAACAATTCTCTCTCTCTCTCTTTAGTGATGCAGTCAGCCGTCCAGTTTATCCCATGTCCCCAATCCAAAACCTTTGGAATTGCTCGCCGTCGGCTCGCCGGTGATTTTTTTTTCTTAATTTTTCTTTTACAAAAAAATTATTTTTTTATTAAATTTAATTTAATTCAAAGTTATATATATAATTATAATTAACAAATAATACAAAATAACAACCAAAAATAAAATTAAAAATTCCTTCAAAGACAAACTAAGTTGACTTTCTAGGTCAAATAAATCAATCAAACGATGTTTAAAAATTTTCCATCAAATATTTTGGGCTTTAATTAAAATTATTTTTAATGATAGTTAATAACAATGTAAAAAAATATATTTTCAAATAATAATTGATCATCTACATATTATAACAATAACAACCTGGAATCTTCAATAATAAAGATCATTTTGAATAATTTTTTTATTGAAAATAAAAAACAGCTCTAGATTAAATATTAACACCTCATTTAATGTTAAAATCCTTGCCAACACTAAAGATCAAACATAACTGAAAAATATTAGTACTAAAAATCTACAGAAGGAATATTATTCAAATTAAAAAAATCGACACAAAAAATCTGATCTGACCTAACATAAGGTCGAACAAACAAAATATAGTAACAACTCAAATTTGAGTGGTGAAATGATTATTATTGAAGAACCAAATATAAACGATTTTTAACTTTTCTTTATAAGTTTTAAATAAAATAAAAAATATACACAAACTTAATTAATCTTAATATAATTAATTCTCATTAAATTATATAAAAGGTTACAAATAGAACATTAATTTGCAAATAATAAAAAATATAGATATTAAATAATACAGATTTACAAATATTAAAATTCTTATAAAAATCATCCAAAAAATCAAATAAATTCTTCGTAGACTCAAAAGACGAATATATATATATATATAAAATGCTACTTAATTTTAAAGTGTTCGGATTACCGGGTCGAGAGCTGTATTTAATTTGGATATATATGTGAGAGTAAATGAATATTTGGATCGGATTTTGGGTTGACCCGCCAATAAACTTAAAACGGTTAAAAAAAAATTAAAAAAATATTATATGTATATTTCGAACTTGCAACATAACAAAATAAGTACAATCTTTTTACCAACTAGACTAATAAGACTTTATATTTTAAATTCAATACCAAATTTGATGAAATTTTTTAACTAACTAATATATATATATATATATATATATATATATATATGTGAGAATAAATAGATACTTGGATCGGATTGTGGATTGACCCGCCCATAAACTTATACGGTTAAAAATAAAATTAAAATTGTTATATGTATGTTTCAAACTTGCAACATAACAAAAACAAATACAACTCTTCAACCAAATATGTTAATAAAACTTTATATTTTAAATTCAACACCAAATTTGATGAACGCGAGATATTTTAACAATATAAGTTCAATTTTTTAACTAATATATATATAATGATTTTTTATTTCAATGAGTTTAGATTGCCAGGTTGAGAACTGTGGTTAATTTGGATATATATGTGAGAGTAAATGAATATTTGAGTCAGATTATGGGTTGACCCGCCCATAAACTTAAAACGCTTAAAAATAAAATAAAAATGCTATATGTATGTTTTGAACTTGCAACGTAACAAAACACGTACAACATTTAAATCAAATAGGCTAATAAGATTTTAAATTTTAAATTCAACACTAAATTTGATGAACGCGAGACATTTTAACAATAAAAGTTCAAATTTTTAACTAACTAATCTATATATATAATTATGCTTAATTTCAAAGTGTCCGAATTACCGGGTTAAGAGTTGTGGTTAATTTAGATATATATTTGAGAGTAAATGGATATTTAGGTCGGATTGTACGTTGACCCACCCATAAACTTAAAACGGTTAAAAATAAAAAATGTTATATGTATGTTTTGAATTTGCAACGTAATAAAACAAGTATTACCTCTTAACCAAATAGGCTAATAAGACTTTATATTTTAAATTTAACATCAAACTTGATGAACGCGAAACATTTTGACAATATAAGTTCAACTTTTTAACTAAATAATATATATATATATATATATATATATATAATTATGCCTAATAGTGTACAGATTACCGGGTCGAGAGTTGTGGTTAATTTGGATATATATATGTAAGAGTAAATGGATACTTAAGTCAGATTGTGGGTTGACCGACCCATAAACTTAAAACGGTCAAAAATAAAATTAAAAATATTATATGTATGTTTCAAACTTGCAACATAACAAAACAAGTACAACCCTTTAATCAACTAACAAAACTTTATATTTTAAATTCAGCACAAAATTTGATGAATGCAAGATATTTTAACAATATAAGTTCAACTTTTTAATTAACTAATATATATATATAATGATGCTTAATTTCAAAGTGTCTGGATTGTCAGATCGAGAGGTGTGGTTAATTTTGATATATATAAGAGTAAATTGATGTTTGGGTCGGATTATGGGTTGAACAGCCTATAAACTTAAAACGGTTAAAAATAAAATTAAAAATGTTATATATATGTTTCGAATTTGCAACCTAACAAAATAAGTACAACTCTTTAACCAAGTGTGATTGAGATGTGGTTTGTCTATGAATAATATGCCGGTATCAATTGAAAGTGGTTAAAAAATATGAATTAAATATTTGATTGTCCAAAGTGTGAGGTCACAATGTTAAATGTTAAAAAATATGAATCAAATATTTGATTGATCAAAGTAAAAATGTAAGGTCACGAGATGAGAGGTTGATTCGGAAAAAATATGTGATGAGATATGTGAGAAGATAAATTGTTTTATCCAAGTGAATAAAATGTGAAATGAGAGTGTTCTATTTTTTATTTTAATATATTATTCATGATTTATTAAGAATTTTAAACATTGAATACATATTATTATTATTTATTAAATTTATTAAATTTATAATTTTATACGTGTGCATCGTATTGAGAATCTTCGTAATAGAATATGTTTCCTAACATTGAGTGGTGAATGAAAACAATCTCAACAACCCAAAATTTTAAGCGAGTAAAATTTGATTTGATTTTATTTATTGTGAGAGTTATAATATATAAATATAATGGGCTAAGCATTTCAAAAACAATTTAATCAACTAAATATTTCATATTTTAATATATAAAATATAAATATATTGGTAATATTTTAAATAAAAAATTTAAAAAAACAATATATTATTTATTTGTTTGTTAATGTAGAAGCCTATACCAGATTTGTATATTTATATCACCCACTCATGTTCTTATATTCGGCTAGGTCACATAATATAAATTGTTTTCCTTAGAAGAATATCATATCATGGGTATTATTATCTTACCTAGAGTAGATTATAATAACATTTTATAAAATAATATTAATATGATATAACTAAAATCTTAATAATAAACTTCGTATCATATTTAAATGCTTTAATTCCCATCAATTCAGATTCATAGTCTAGTTATAGTAGATATCTAAACACCTAACAAAGATGGGCTTAAAATAAGTTTGGAGACCTAAGGCATATATCATAATTATATTAAGTGTAATTTTTATTTATTTTGTCTAAAGTATGATTTTACTTTTTACTTTTATTTTCTTATCTTAGCTCCTCACATTTTGATTTAGTGAAAATCGAACTTAAAATCCATTTTCTATTCAACAACAAACAAAATAAGTATGGTGCATGTTAAACTAACAAAAAAAAAATATAATAAAAATCATAACGTTCTTTTTAATTTTCTTATTTACATATAATAACCACTTACACCAAACTTATTTAAAAATTTTGATTGGTATTAATTTTAAAAAAAATTGTTTTTTTTAAGTAAAGTTTTAAAATATGTAATGTGATTGATAAGAGATGGAATGAAATTATATTTGATTGTAATAAAAAAATGTTTGAACCAAAAATAATGATTGTTTATGAAAAAAAAAAGTTTTTATAAAAGTAAAATAAAATAAAAAGGGAAATGAATAAAAGAGATTGATTTACTTTAATTAAAATGATTTGATATATTAGTAACAAAGCTTTCGGATTAGTCAAGGGCATATTAGGTTAACATTATTGTCTTAAGGTGTTTGGGATTTGATCAAAATAATTATTGTTTTATAGTATGTGAATTTTATTTTATTTTATTATTTTTATAAGGGAATTAGGTAAGTGAATACGTGTTTGACAAAGACAGAGACAATTAAATATCAAATTCTTAAGCAATTCAAATATATATAGTTTTTTTTGGGGTTGATCATATATATTCTCATAAAATAAAAAAGAATTTAAAATATAAAAAATAAATACAAAGAAAAAGAGAAATACTATTTTATATTAGATCAAGTAAATTAAAATTATATTTTTCAGAAATTGTGACCAAATTTAATTTTTTATTTAAAAATGAACTTCTTATTTTTATTTTAAGATTAGACTAAATATAATGTTACTTATCGAAGAAGACATAGATATGGATGACTTAATTTTATTTTTAGAAAATTATGAATGAAATAAGTAGATTAAAGTATTTTATTTTTTATTTTTAAGAATTAGATAAATAAATAGTTAATTGTTATTTTTATATAAAATTAAGAGGTTATATTACATTTTTTTTTTTAAATAACTTTTGAGGATGGACTTAAGCCCACCTAATTCATGTTCTTAAGTAAGAATTTATGATAAATTATAATATATTTTAATTCAAAATATCTTCTTGACATTTGATCTATATTCTTAAATTATTATTTTAAAGAGAAAATCAACTTTCTTCAAATTTAATATTAACAATATGGATATATGGAGGATTTTTTTTTTATATATATATAATAAATTATATACAGATTTGTATCATTATTGTTACTGTTATTTAAAAAAAAAAATTAGGTATATTTTTATTGTTTAGGGGTTTAGCAAACTAATAAAACTTATTAAATTGTCAGAATATTTTGATGACAACTATTTCATTAACGTAATTATTTACCTAAAAAAAACTAAAATGAATCTAGATGGAAAATTAGTGGAAGTTCAAATTCAAATGAATTTGAAATTATTAATTGATTTTGTAATGGCTAAAGTATATATTACCTGCTTTAATTACTTAATTTAATGGTCTCCCTAAGATTGAAACTTCTTTTTTCGAATATTTTTTTATAAAACAAAACTTTAAACATATTTTTGTTTCTAGTATAATTTTATAGTGATTCGAATCATATGGTATTAATATTAATTTGATAATTATATAAATGAATATTTTAATAATTAAAATCTTTTATAAACAATATTAAAAATATGTATTTTGGATTAGAAATAATTAATTAGGTTGTTCGTCGTCTTCAAAGTTGGCTTGCATTGTCAAAGCTGTTACGAAAAAGAATAAAATAAAGAGCTGGGATCCCCTGCAACACGTTTTATCTTAATCAGACCAATTGGACTTTAGCCTCACTTACGTGGGACCGGAAAAGTGTGACGTGGAAACGTGTAGAATGGTGGTGATGATAAGAGACCATTTTTCAAATCACGTGCCATTCAATCATTCATTTTATTTAATATTAGTAGGAATAATAATTGTATTTGTCTCAAACAATAAAATATTTATTATTTAACTTTTTTTTTTAAACAGCACAGTGTCATTTTAATAAAAAAAAATTCAAAAAAAAAAAAAAATACAAAAGTTTAAGATTAGATTTAGACAATTTCTAGATTTAACAATAAAACAATAATTGAATTATAGACAACAACAATCAATTAGCGTCTATAACGTTTTTACCTATGACTTTCTCAAATGAAATATCCATATCTGGCAGAATTTTCTATTCTCTTCATTTTTTTCGATTCCTCTCCAGGATTGAATGAGTGCATTTCCATCTGAAATTATATTTCCCCAAATATCTTCAATAGTTTTACTTCTTCCACTATGAGTTCTTGAATTTTTTTCCTTTCAGATATTTTAAATTACTACTCCAAAATAGCATTTCAACATACTTAAATATAAGGATCTTTCTTTTTACTTTATTTTTCATCCACTCTTGTATTTCTTCCCATGTTATTGGAAAGTTGATGATATTCATGTTTACAACATATATTCTCCATATTTGTATTACAAAAGAGTTCTTCAAATAAATGGTTTATGCTTTTCTCAACTACCGAACATATGACATAGGACACAGTTTATTATTTGATCTTGTTACATAAATTATTCAACAAAAATATCATCAATTATATAAAATATTATATATATATATTTATTTATACTTTTAATATTTTTTTATCTAAAATTAATTATCTCTTATTCATATAATCATTCTTTTTATCTATTAAAATTTTAAAATTAATCTTGTTAAAAAAAAACCTAGCTTAAAAATAAGTTGAAGTGGTCAAACTAGAGCTACTTCTAAACGGTTATGTGCCTAACTATCGTTCCTAAGTTTTGGAATGCCTAGTCCCACATAAATAAAATATGAGTTTTTATTTTTATTATTCTAGGTCTAATTTAATAAATTAATAAAAAAAATTGTTGTAAAATTTGAATCAATCTAAATCACTTTCTAAATTTTTATATTGAAACAATATGTTACAACATTTTATATTTATAAAATAATAAATTTTAACTAAATGTCATATCTTTTTTTTAAATTAAAAGAGAACTAACATGACATCTACTATCATGGTTCCCGCTTAAACTCAAAATGCTTTTAGATATAATCGAACTGTGACCTTTTAATTTCTTAAACTGACTCTTACCACTAGAGTTTAGAGTCTAGAGTCTAAACTATTTTGGTGGAATTCATCTATTTTAATAGGTCCAATTACCATTTGAGACTCGAATTTGGGATGATTTTACCAAATAGGGCTCAAACTATGAATTGAGCCATTTGAGGCTCGAACTATCAATTATATTGACATTTGAGGCTTTTCACGAACTAAACTGACGTTTACTCCGTTTGTTTTAAATGATGTGATAATATATTATTTTTGTTTAATTACACTTTACTATTATTTGAATTCAAACAAAAACTCATTATTTCTCCTCCATTAACCCATCTTCTTCTTCCATCCTTTCTTCTTCTATCTACTTCTTCAAAGAACCACACTCATATATATTATCATATATATTATTGTATCAGCATTGATCGATGAAGACATGGTTCATATTAGGAGATATTGCAGCTAGCCATGTTTATCGGTTCACCCAATAGTTAGAAACAATTTGTGCCCCCAAAGATCTGATTGTCTTAATACTATGTCATTAAGGCTAAATCTTATCCATTGAAGAATTCATACATGTTAAAGAAATCCAAGAAATGATTAATGTTGTTAGAAATGTGCTAGTTAATGCTAGTTTCTTTTATACCAAGAATCATGCTAGATTCTAATACCCGATTATTCATTGTTCTCAATCTAGTAGGTTATATTTTATTCATTGTTGATACATTAACATAGAAGCATGAACTATTTCTTTAATTTTCAAGGGTTATAATTTTTAGCAAGAAGTTGAACATGATGAGATTGATGACCAATCTGCTTATGGTGCAATTCTTCAAGGATATTCAATTATGCATACAATTGACACCACTGATAAAAGCTTTAATTTACTCTCCAACATATAATATGAAAAAATGGAAGAATGTAGCTTCATAAAGTCTAAGAATTAAATGTTACTATTACAATCAATTTAGAGAGAAATGGATTGGTGATTAATATATAGAATTATAATAAGGAGATGGAGTGTGATTCTCATGAGATGGAGAGGAAATGATGGAAGAAGATGAGTTTGTCGAGGAGGAGAAGAATGTGTGAATAGAGAATATAGAACAGAGAATAGTTTGAATTAATTAATACACATGTGGAATTAAATAAGAATAATATTGCCACGTCATTTAAAACAAACGAGTAAACGTCAGTTTGTGGAAAAGCCTCAAATTGTAAAATAATTGATAGTTCGAGCCTCAAATAGCTCAACTCAAATTAGAACTCTATTTGATAAAATCATCTCAATTTGAGCCTCAAATGGTAATTGAGCCTATTTTAATAAATAGGCTGTCTTGGGGAGTAGACTGCCCTAACCCGAGGGCTTGCTGAGCTTACCCAAGGCCGACCCTGCCTACATAGTTCGACCCCTCTTTAGACACCCACATTTTATATAATATTTATAATTAAAATTCGAATTTATTTAATAAATAAAAATAGTACAAATAAATCATACAAATTAAATAGATTAAAATGAATTTTATCTATTAACTGAATTTGTATTTATTTTTTATTTGATTGAAAATAAAATGTGCCAAGTCGAACAAGGCCAAGGCCTAGGCTTATCAAGCCCTACCTTCACCTTCAAAGGAAGGGAGGCCAAACAGGACAGGTCAGGTCAGGCCGACCCGAACATCCCAAATTTTTGGTAGTGCCAAATAAAAATTCACAAATGATTGCTTTATATTTTTCAGACGAAAATACCCTGTTGCAAGACGATCGTGCTGAACAATTATACTCAACTCACTCTTGAATTTCCGTCGCGTGAGGATCGTACCGCCGCGAGACAATCGTGCCGTTACGAGACGATAGTGTTGAACAATTATACTCAATTCAGTCTTGAATTTTCGTCGAGAGACGATCGTACTGAACAATTATACTTAATTTAGTCTTGAATTTCTTCCGTCGCGAGAGGATTGTGCTGAACAATTGTACTCAATTCAGTTTTTAATTTCCGTCGCGAGACGATCGTGCTGAACAATTATACTCAATTCAATCTTTAATTTCGACAGTTGGGACAATGAAGTGTTCTACTCGAGGTAAGGTAGACCTTAAGATTTTCCTAATATCATTTCGAGTAGGAGGATTGAAGCTAGAGAGGAGGGGAGGTCGAAAATCAAGAACGACCATGGTTGAACTCCTCAAGCCTTCAGATTTTTTGATTTGTTTTTAGAGCTAAAGGCCTATGTTCACTGTAAGGTTAGTTAGAAAATGTTTTTAGGCTGATTTGCAAACCGTATACCGATTGAGAGTTGTTTATCACACTAAATATTTCGTTTGTTCCTCATTTTAAATTTATGATATAACTTAGATACATGCCAATTATATGTTTAAATTTGAATTAATCCTGGTACACATTTATTAAGACGTAATAAATAATGAATAAAATAATATTATTGAAAATGATCTAAATTTTAAAATAGAGATTATCATTTTATAGACACGTGAGATATAGCGTCGATGCCTTTTCTCACGTGTAATTAAACAAAGAACTAAGAACAAAATTTCTAAAAATGTGTTTAAACACGTAAAATAATTTTCTTTCATAATTTTTCAAAAAGTAATTTATGTGGCGACTCTAAAAAAATCAAAACTAGTATAAATCGACAACTTAAATGTATTATAGTCAAACTTACCATTTTAGTTACTTATCTTCCTCGAGACACGATAGGAAAGTAAGTTATGTGACATGACTATAAAGTTCGAAAATCTTCTTTTAGACATGGTCAATTTTTGGCGTTATAAATTATTTTTTTTTTAAAAAAAAATTACCAAACAGTTTTTTTTAAAAACACCTGATAAAACTTAAAAAAAAACTTCATCAACCAAGTTCCAAGAAATTTCAAATAATCCATTTCTTAATATCTGAAAACTAATAAAATAAAATTAACCACCAAATTATTTCAATAATGTAAAATTTAGTAAAAGTTGAGCAGCTTATAAAAATTTAGTTATATAATTTTTCTTTTGTTAATTGAATTTATTTTATAAAATAGCATAGTCATGACATCATTGTCAAATCCTGAGATTAAAAAAAGAGAAAGAAATATGACTTTCTAATATTAAACAAAATTTTAAATACATTATTTTATTTGGTCTAGAAAACTATCATAATCCTAAAGCCATAAACTTCACCTAACTTAAAATTTTGTTTTACTTGAAATATCTTATTGAATTTAAAATATATTAACTATAATAACTGAGCTCATAAAAAATATGTATAAAAATAAAAAAGTTCTTATAAAAATAAATAGTATTTATTCTTACAATTCTAGAACAAACTCTAAATAATAATAAAAATAAATGAATATTAATTGAAAAAAAAAGAAAAATAAATTTGAAAGGTATAGATAACAGTTTACAACGGTTTAATTTGTTTGAAAAAAAAAAACGGTGACCCGAATAGTACACGTGGCAAGCAGTAACCAGGGGGAGAGTACCAACTGAAACTGAAAGTGTAAAGAAGAATGACGAATTTGACCTTCTAGTAATCCACATCTGCAAGTCAGCTTCTTCCCTTCTTCTCTCTCTCTTTCGCTCTCCATTTCTGACTTCGCCGGAAGACGATTTCTTCTTCGCCGGCGCCGGACTGCGTTTCGTCATCTTCATTGAAGCAAATAACCGCTTCATCTTCATTGAATGAAGATAGAGAAAACGAGAAGGAAATAAATTCAGCATCCTTCCGTACATGTGCTTCGGGTAACTGTATTCTTTTGATTGTTGTATATGAATTGCACTGCTGAATTAGTGATTTTCCTACATTCAGTACGATCGGAAGTTTCTTATTTAATCAAATTTTAGCTTCGTTCGATCTTCAATAGTAGTTTTGAACTTTATTTATGGCAATTGATATGTATCTATAGATCGTTCTCTAGCGGAGAGAGATTAGAAAAGTAGAAGATCCGTAACTATAAAGAGAAATGGATATTACAGAGGTTACGATTTTGCATCATGTTGGACTTGTTCTTGTTCTACTCTGGTTGTTGACTTTGTTCAACTGTAGCAACTCAATTGCCTACTTCGTCTCTTTCGTCTATCTATATCTGGTAAGAATGTATGAACTGAGATCTCGTTGTGGAGATTCTTAAAGTTAAACTTACGCATGAGATGGTTTTGCTGATACTTTTGCTTTTCTTAAGGTTCATGATCGTTACTTTATGAGATTGAAGAAGAAGTTGCAATTCGAAGAACGGAGACAGAATAATCAAAGAAGAGTAAACTATGTCTTCCGTTTCTGTTATTTACTCGTATTATTTGTTTACTAAGCGAGAACACGAAATTGTTAGTTAAATCTAAACCTACTAGTATCAAGCGAGTATGAGGCTCTGAGCGGTTGTTAAGCCAAGATTTTAACTCTACATTTCTAGCATATTCTAAATGCAGAGGTTGAAGATAGTGATTATTTTTCATAGGTACTCTGTGAATCCGAATCTGTTCGATGGTTGAATCAGGCAGTTGAAAAGATTTGGCCAGTTTGTATGGAGCAGATTGTGTCACAGAAGATTCTTTTACCTATAATACCTTGGTTCTTGCAGAAATACAAACCATGGACTGCGGTATGGTCTTTATATCCTCTTGTCTAGGTTAAGACTATATTTTCACACCGGAGAATGAGTTTCTTCAGTTCCCCTTCCGATCTTATTGCTCAATGTTTCCTTCCAATTTTGATTTTAACTAAGGAAATGGTGTTGGATATGTATTTACAAATATGCAGAGAGAAGCTGTAGTCCAGTCGCTCTATATGGGAAGATCACCACCGGTGTTCACAGATATGAGGGTTGTTAGTCAATCAACCGGTGATGACCACTTGGTATGGAATTTTATTAACATTCCAAATTCCTCTAGGCCATATGGATTTTTGAAGATTGTTAAAATGCAGGTATTAGAGTTGGGGATGAATTTTCTGACTGCTGATGATATGAGTGCAATCCTCGCTGTGAAATTGAGGAAAAGATTGGGATTTGGAATGGTGACAAAGTTGCATTTGACAGGAATGCATGTTGAAGGCAAAGTAAGTGACTTTATGTTCACATAGTTGTTTTGTTATGATAATTTTCTTGATCTGATAAAGAGAACTCATGAGGAAAACATCTATAGTATTCTTAGTTGATTAAAAAAAAACAAATTATTGGCCTAATTTGATGGAAAAGTGCATAACTGGAGGAGAATTCTGAGTGCACATATTTTGCCCTTGTGTATAGCACTGATAGAGCAGTAAGCTTTACTTGTAGGCTATGTTTTGGACTTTGGATTGATGTAATTGAAAATAGAATTAGAGTTTTAGTTCAAATAGAAATTGGAATTGAATTACAAATCAGTTCTTATGTGTGGAGAAATGTACTTGAGAAGTAGAAATGGTGGAATTGAACCATAAAATATCATGTGTTAATTCAATTGGAATTGTAATTTCAAAACTAATTTCTCATTTGAAGTGATCAAACAAACAATGTAGGGAGGAATTATAATTAGAACTGGAATTGGGGTCCAATTTCAAATATTTTGTTTGTTTGATGACTGAAACAACTGAAGTATAGTTCTAATGGAATTGACTATTGAGTGTACAATATAACTTTTGAAATTTCAATTTCATCATTCCCACTTCAGATATGCAATTTTATAATTTCTAAATTGATTTGTAATTCAATTCCAATTATTATAAAATTGGAGTCTAATTTCAATTATACAGATCCTCCAAACATAGACTATCTTTTTCTATTGTGAAGTATATTTTCTTGTTCACCTTTTTGTTGATGAAACTATCCCTTTCAATCTCTTTTTATTGTGTTAAGAGTCAATTGCTTCAGTTCACCTACATCTGAAGACATTAATATTGAAATGCTTTAGTTGTGAATAATCTCCAGGTATTGATAGGGGTTAAGTTTCTACGACATTGGCCATTTCTAGGCCGTTTGCGGCTGTGCTTTGCTGAACCTCCATATTTTCAGATGACCGTAAAACCAGTTTTCTCTCATGGACTTGATGTTACGGAACTTCCAGGCATTGCTGGATGGCTGGTCAGTTTTTCTTATATTTTAGGGGAAAGATTTACTAACATCCCATTATGGAAGCAACGTATATTTACTATTTTCCTTCCATTGATTAGGACAATCTTCTGGCCCTTGCATTTGAGCAGACACTAGTTGAGGTGATATTTTTGCCCATACACTTCTATTGTATTTTCTTCACTTAGACTATTTATAGATCATTATTTTCTGATTATTAGTAGTTTTAAGTTTGCAGCCTAATATGCTGGTAGTTGACATGAAGAAATTCGTTTCTCCAGACCAAGGTAATTTACAGGGGAAAGAGAACCTCTACATGTATATATATATATATATATATAACTCACATGCTCTGGTTATTATTTATGATTTGCCTTGTGGGTTTTTTTAGATTAAATTCAAATAACCCACTATAGTATCAAGTCATGAATCATTCAAATCATATTCTTCATGTCTTTTCACCCAAATAACCCCAATAACATGGATTTCAATCATCTACATCAAATAAGGGTTATCTTGTTTTCTGCTATCTGTATCAAAAAAATTCATATTAGAGAAATAAGGAAAAGTGACTGAATTTTGTTTGATTTTCACTTTTCAGCGGAACCTTGGTTTTCTGTGGATGAGAAGGAGCCCGTGGCTTATGCCTTGGTGGAAGTTGTTGAAGCAGCAGATATGAAGCCATCAGATTTAAATGGTTAGTCTAAACATCTTTACTTCATATATATACTTAATGTTGTAAAATCTAAACACAAGAATACAAAATGGATCTTCTTTTTCAGGATTGGCTGATCCATACGTGAAAGGGACACTCGGTCAATACAGATTCAGGACTAAAACACAAAAGAAAACATTATCTCCAAAGTGGCACGAGGAATTTAAGGTCCCCATATGTACATGGGAGTCTCCAAATACCTTGTCCATTGAAGTTCGAGATAAAGATCATTTCGTTGATGATACCCTTGGGTAATGAATGATTAATGAGCTAGTTAGTTACTTGAATGCCATTTTTCTAACATAAAAATTTCCTGCACAGTGACTGTTCTGTAAACATTACAGAATTTAGGGGTGGCGAAAGAAATGACATGTGGTTGCCTCTTCAGAACATCAAAATAGGGAGATTGCGTCTTGCTATTACAGTCATCGAGAACCAGAACAAGGTATCTATCTATCTATCATATTTTCCATTATCCAATAACTCTAATAAATAACAACATTTTAATGTTTCATGAATCTGGTGTTCAGGTAACAGACCCTATATTTGAAGATGAAACCTTAAACAAGGATTCAAGAAGTAATTCATTCACAGATTCAAGTCGTCAGCCAACACAAAGAGGTTCATTTTCATCTAATAAACCATCCAACAATTCCTCAAGAATTCCCGATAAATTCGAACCCATTGATATCAACAACGGCCAAGGTGGCAGTGAAGAGACAGGAGTATTTATTCATCAGCCGGGAAGCGAAGTTTCCCAAACATGGGAGCCTCGAAAAGGTAGAAGGAGCGGTCGTCTGGACCCACAAAACCGGGTCGAAGGTAGCGAAATGGGTAGTTTCAAATCCGGATCGACCGGTGAAAGTAACAAAGGACATTATTCAAAGAACAAGATTATGAGAGGTCTGGAGAAAATCGGTGGAGTATTAACTAATAACCGGAGTAGTAATAACAACACAAAGAAAGACGAGGAAGAAGCACCACAACCGCTTCCTTCCCCACACGTGAATCTGAAAGCAGTTAACTTAAAACAGATTAAAGTAAAGTTGGTGGTTGATGATGTTGAAGATAGAAATGTAAAGGATAATAATATGGTAAAGAGTATTATGAAACATGCAGGGAGATCTGCTCGAGGTTTTAAGAATGCGATAATGTGGAAAAGCTCGAGAATTAATGGGGAGACGGGATCATCAACTATATCAACAGATAGAGATTTGTCTGTTGATTCGGATTCGAGTTCGAATTCAGAGGAAGAACATGAAATGGAACAGGATGGTTGTATTAGACATCATGAAACAGGGGCCGAATGTCCGATAAATAATAAAGGCCATATTGGAAATGAAGGAGCATTGGAGATTAATTCTTAAAGATCGAGGTACATTTATTGAATTAATCATTCTCTAGTTTTTCTATTTTGTTTTTGTTATAGAATTAGGTATGGTATGATTATGTAATTTGTAACATATCATATATGCTTTAATGTGACATAACATATGTAATACAGTAATACTCTCTTTCTTCAAAAGAAGAAGGGTTTCAGCAGATTGAATCAAGCGATTTTCGATATATAAAATATTTTCGATACAGTAATATTTTAGGTCTTCGCCGTACAAACTTTAAGAATATAAAATATAATGATCATGTGAGTTTAAATTACGTGATATTTAAAAATAATATATAATTAATTAAAATATTTATAAATAAAAACTATGAATTAAAATGTAAGTGTAGAAAATAATAAATGAATATATATATATTTTTAATATAATTATATATAAAATTTAAATAATTTATATGAATATTTTTTTCTCAAAATATTCATATATATATATATTAAAATATTCTTTTATATATTAAAAATATATTTTTTAAATAAATTAATTATCAATTAAAATATAAAATTACATACAAAAAAATAATTTATAAAATAACATCAATAAAATTTAAATAACTAATCGAGAATTTAAATATTAAATAATATTTTTGTAAGAAATTAAAATTCTCATTCTTTTAATTTCTTAGTCCAAATATTGAGTGATAACTAACTCTATGGATAAAACATAAATGAGAAATCTAACAAAAATAATTAGAGGATAATTATAAAAGCACTTTCAACTAATAAATCGCTTTCAATAATACTTTATTGAAAAAAAAACAACATTGATCCTATAATTTTTTTTTTTTATTTGCTGCTACATTGAATGGATATGAACTCGAGATCACAAGATAACCGTGATAGACTAGCAAACTACAATTAAAAATAAAAAATGTTATTCAAATTATAAAAATTTATGATAAACGACTCAACTAAACCAAATTTTGTACCAAAGTGACCGATACAAGTTGAGAAACTTTCCAATGGAGAGAAATTTGAGCAAATGACCCTAAAAAAGCCTTAAATACGCCGGTAGTCACATCATAATTTTAATTGCGCGGGTGACCATTTTATATTTTTTGACAAAAATACCCCATCACGTAACGCAATGGGAAGGAACGTAACGCGATGGGAAAAGTATGAAAAGTCCAGAATACCCTTACTATTTAATATAACTTCGGCATATTTTTTCATTCCCCTTCTCCTCATTCTCTCTCTTCTCCTCATTCTCTCTAAACGGAAGCGATCTTCGACGGACACCACCATGAGCACGACGAGCACGAGCACTTTGGCAACTGGTACTCTCGATCTGTTTGTTGTTTTATTGTTTATTTAAATGCATGTAGATGAGTTCATCCTGTCGATGATGATATTTTTAAATGATGATGCTCTGATTCGGTTCCGTTTCAGGAAAAATTCATTTGATTCTCGCGACTAGGCTTCTGGCGAAGGACCTTCCTTTTTCGCGACGGGTCGCGAAGGACCTTCCCTTTTTGCGACGGGTCGCGAAGGGCCTTCCCTTTTCGCGAAGGGTTTTTCGATTGCGAAGGAACATATTTAATGAATAATTGCATGACTCCAATAGTATTATTTATCCATTCATGTTACAACTGAAGTTTTCGTTTTTTATAATGGAGAGTGGAAATTTGTTGCTGATGGTATAATGTATTTTCATGCAACTTCAATTAAAACTTTGGATTTACCCCAAAATACTACGTTTGCCGAATTAGTTGATATCCTCTATGATAGACTTAACGTGCAAAAATCTACATATGATTTAGTGCTTCAAGTCAAGTATGATGTTTCGCGTATAATAAATTCTCCCCCTCCTGTTATTGATCAAGATGAGGATGTGAGCACATATTTATCATAGTTGATTTTGGGTCACACTGTGTCACCACTGTGTGTCTCTGTAGTAGAGAAGTCACCACATACTCAAGAAAATATACCACTACTTACATACCCAACTCAAGAAAGTATACTACCACTACCACTTACTCAAAAAGTCTACCACTTACTCAAAAAAGTATATCAAAAGTGTACCCTCGCATGATGTCTTTGAAAGTCAAAATGAAGCAGCATAAGAAAACTCTTTGCCTCATTATGGGATACTTACTCAGGACTTGCATGCTACTACTAGTGCCGCACCAGCAATTGCACCCACGCCTCAACGAACATCAATACCTACACCATATACTCCAAGAGGTTCATTTCAATCGACAGAACGATCATCAATACCTACACCATCTAGTGCAAGAGCGTCAATGGCTACACGATCTAGTGCAAGAACATCAATGACTACACTATCGACAAACCCAACATACCCATCACCGACAGACCCCTCATTTGCGATGACATTAAGTAGTGAAACCGTATTGGAAGTCGGTGCGTTGTTTGATAATAAAAAAGAACTTCCACTGAGGTTATATATATATGTGATGACTAATCATTTTGAATTTAAAGTGGAGAAGTCAAGAAAACATTTTTGGTATGTGAAATATTTGGATGAGACATGCAAGTGGAGATTGCGTGCTGTGAAAGGTAAATTATCTGAGATGTTTGAGATTCGGAAATTCGACCAACAACACTAATGCTCAATTTTGTCGAGGCCAGAGAGAATAATGCAAACACCAACATGGGTTATTGGGAAGTGCATGAAGAGTAAGTACATAGACCATCACCATGACCACTTGCCTAAGAAAATAATTGAAGACATGCAGACAACTTATGGGATACATTTGAGTTATAATAAGGCTTGGAGGTCAAGGGAAAGGGCTTTAATGGCGGTACGAGGAACGATAGAGGATTTCTATGGAAAATTGTCATCATACCTTTACATGTTGGAGAAGAATAATCCGGGTACCATAACAGACATCCAGACAGATGAGCTCGACCACTTCAGGTATATGTTCATGTCCATAGGCCTCTCAATTAGGGGTTTCAAAGCCTCTTTCCGTCCTATATTGTGCGTTGATGCCAGTTTTCTTAAGCACAATGTGGGAGGTCAACTATTGCTGACTATTGCATTGGATGCGAATGAGCAATTATATCCTATCGTATTCGGCATTTTTGATTCAGAGAATAATAAATCATGGACTTATTTTATGAAAAAACTGAGAGAAGCAATTGGATTAGTTGATGATCTTGTCTTCGTATCCGATAAACACTCAAGCATCGCTAATGCCTTGTGTGCTGTTTTTCCATAAGTAAACCACGGTGCGTGCACATATCACATAAAGATGAATATTATGCCCAAATTCAAAACTGATAAATGTCATATGTAGTTTGATTTGGCTTCTTGTGTGTACATAGTCTCCAACTTTAATCATTTTTTTTAACAAGATCAGGGTTAAAGATCAAAGGATTGCTACCTATTTGGAAGAAATTGAGTTTCAAAGATGGAGTAGAGCATTTTCCCCGGTAAGCGATACAATCAACACAAGCAATTACGCTGAGAGTTTTAATAGTTAGAGATGGGAAGCCAAAAAGTATCTCATTTCAACAATGGTTAAGTATTTAATACAACATTGGTTTAATGATAGAATAGAAACAACGTCCAACCACCAAAAACTTCTATCTCTAACTTATGAAAAGTTATTACATGAGGATTCGATAAAGCCAGATTCTATATCGTATCATCGCTTAACCGCTTCGAGTTTTATGTGCATGAAAATGAGTCCCATTTTAAAGTCAATTTGAAAGACATGAACTGCACTTGTAGGTATTTGATGTATCCGGTCTTCCTTGTACGCATGCACTAACTATTGCCCGTCATCGGAATTTTGTTTCTTATGACTTCTGCTCAAGGTATTATTCAACTCACATGTTCAATCTATTTAACCAATTGTTGAATCGTTCTATTTTCCTTATTCACAAGTATTACACAACTGAATCTTGATTGAATTCATATGCGGAGACATGTTATCCTGTTGGTGATGAAGACAATTGGGTTGTTCCCGAAATGATCAAACAATGAGTGTGTTTAAAATAATAGCTATAAAGATACCCATATCATTGTCACATGTGTAAGGAGTGTGAGTTTGAAGTTTACCTAAATCTGATGTAATATAACAAGATGTATCGGATTCAGGATACCATGATGAATCTGGTTTACAAGGAGGAGAAGTCATCATAACTATTGGAGAATATTGTTTCTCCTCATAACGTTGATAATAATGTGTCTTTTGATGCTATTTTTTATTACAGATCTAACATATAATATGTGCTTGACAATTGACGCTAATATGTCTTAATATATTGGAAGTGGTACATTTTGGATAACTTTTGATGTTGATGTGGAGAGTGACATTGGGAAGACCGTTTCATTGAAAGTGACATATCGAGATATGAAGATCTGACATGTTGGAACATGTAACATTTGTATCCTTTGTGAGAAGAGCTATAACCAAGAAATAAACATTGAACCGATCTGAAATATAGTTTGTGTTGATTATATCGTAGTGTAAAAGGGTAATATGTAAAACCAAAAGTTTTTAGTATTGTATAGTCAGGTAGTTTATTGAATAAACCTTAAGCGAAGATTTACGCTCTAAGATTGATGTCGGTAATCTATTGATCAAATATGCGACTTGAAGAAAAACATCAACCCAATATGTATGTGGTAATTTTGCACACTAGTGTGTGGCAAGAGAGTTGGAGTTGAATACCATGAAGATTTATAATTGTTGTCAATTGCAAAATGAGTTACACTTAGTAAATATTTTGAAATATTTGGTCATGAAAAATATTTTGAAGATATAGTGACCTTTGAATGCTCGAAATAGTTGAGTTTCCAAAAATAGTATGTGCTCGACAATTGACGCTAGTATGTTAATATATTGGAAGTGGTACATTTTGGATTATTTTTGCTATTACAATTTGCATTTGGAGCAATCCTGTTTGAAGAATGTCTACTACCGTTAAGAGACCCACTTTTTAATCCATTTCAGTTACTATATTTTTCTGTTTGTCCGAAAAAATGTGATGAATATGAACTTGAAGTGACACGGCCTCCATTTCTGTGATTATTCTGATTTCCTTGTTGATTTCTTCCATATGCGACGTTATCGGTAAGTTCTCCTGTTGAGCGTGAAGAAAGAAGACGCTGCTCGTGCGTAAGAAGAAGTCCCATAAGTTCGTTGACGTTTACGAGTTCTTGTCTTATGGAGACTACAACAACGATTGATTCAAATTCTAATTTAAAACCTTAAAGAATATAAAGAAAAATATCAAGATACGTAATCTTATGTCTAGTAGTAGCCAATGCGTAAGTTGTCGATTTCATATTCTAAATGTATTTTTGAACACTTGAATTAGTTTTTTTGAAAATTTAGATTTGAAGTCTCATTTGCATTAATTGAGACGTAGTTTGACTAGAGCAAAATTCTTCTAAGACTTCCCAAAAATTTCGTGTCGTATCATTACCATCTACAATGACTTGTGTGAAAATAATCGTTAAAAATTAAGATGAATCAATTTAGAATTTTTGAATCTTGAATTTTCCATTCTTTAAATTTTGAATTCTTGATTGATTTTGTTCTTGATTTCCCATTATGTCGGTGATCCTAATTACAGTTGGCGGAGGATTTTCTTCTCCATTAATTGAATGAGACTAAATCTTTAAAGAGAGAAATAATTTAAAATTTTCATATAACTATAATCTAGCTTTAAAATAATTAATGAAACATGTTGTAATTTTTATTCCATTGATTCTCTGACATTGAAATAGGAGTTATCTTTTAGCTCTATACTAAACAAATAAATTAAAAGACTTAAATAAAAAATAGACAGTAATGTCTCTCTAACATTTATCTATTGCTAAAAATTATTAATTGATAATATAGGTTTTATTAATTAATATAATTAGTTATAATAAATGAATTATTCTATTTATAACTAAATTAAAAACAAATTAAAATAAATATATAAATAAAAATAAGAAAATGAAAAAGTTTTAAATAATAATAATAAGAGTAGAAGTATGAGCACATGATTTTAGTCTATTACTAAAAGTGATTTAAGTGGTTAATTTAACTATATTAAATATAAAATAAAATATTAAAATTCAAATGTTATCTA
Organism: Impatiens glandulifera; assembly: GCF_907164915.1. Classification (NCBI taxonomy): domain Eukaryota; kingdom Viridiplantae; phylum Streptophyta; class Magnoliopsida; order Ericales; family Balsaminaceae; genus Impatiens; species Impatiens glandulifera. The sequence continues at coordinate 10,367,032 of NC_061868.1, forward strand.
GTTATTTGTTTATAAGGTTTTCAAAAGTATAAATCAAATAAAATTCATAAAAATTGTCTTAGTAAAATTCAAATTTTTATTTTTATTTCTTTTTGTACTAGAGCTTAGTAAAATCAGTGGATCAAAGGTCAAACATAAATTTTAAGGTGAAAAAATTATTTGTTATTATTATTATTTTTTTAATTTAGAAAATGTAATAATTTTATACAATAAATTAACCTAAGTTAATTAGTCATTTTTTAAATCTAATGTTAATACAAATATTATGTTCTTAAGTTTAAAAACTTAATAATATATTGTTATTTTTATTTTTAGGGTTTCTACAGAGAAGACCCTAAACAATAGTCTTATCTTTATGATCTATCTCAGTATTTATTATGTCGAAGTCAAAAAAAACCATACAAAATGAAGTGAGATAATTATATTCACTTTTTATATTGTTTTAAACTTTCCGATATAATTACTTAATTTCGTTTAAAAATTCTAAATATGTCAAAGTATATATTTTGTTTTTTTAAACAAAATCATTATATGATTTTTCTATTTTGAACTTTTTGGACTGAACACTAAGTCATTTAAAAATAATAATAATAAAATTTGTCGATAGTCTGGTCATGTTTTTTTTTAGTTAAAATATTTAACTAATTAAATAATATATATTTGTAATTTTAATTTATTATATTATTATATTGTTTTTTTTTTGTATTTAAAATTAATAAAAATAAAATCAATATATTTGATTATATAATAAATTTAGTAATTAAATAATTCAAAATAAATATATAGGAACATACATAAAATTCCACATAGAAAAGGACATCAAACCACCTCAAATACTCAAAATCAATGAGGCCATGTGAATATGACTTGCCAAAAACCCATTACATTAAAAGCTTCTACAGTGTCTTTGACTTTTAATCATAGAGCTTATTGGATAATATTCATTAAAATAAACCTTATTAATTTAAAAAAAAATGATTGATTAAGGTTGATTTTAGAGAGGTATAGTATTTTTTTTAAAGAAATTGAAAGGATAATAATATATGATAATAAAATATATTTTTTTTTAAAATAGTTAGTATTTTAATATTTAGTTATTAAATTGAATAATATAACTGATGAGAAAAATAGATGTAATAATATTTGATTATGCATGAATGAATCAGTTTTTATAATAATTAGGAAGATTATTCTGATAAAAATATAAACAAAATAAATTTAATAAAAAAATTATAATAATTTAAAAATATGTATTTAAGGTTTAAAGTTTTTAATAAATCAAGAATAATATATTAGAATAAAAAATACAACATTCTCATTCTAAATTTTATTTACTTCGATAAAACAACTCATTCTCTTGTATATTTACCAACTCGACTTACTTATCCTCATTTCGAGTGACCAAGCATTTCATTCCATATTTTTATTCACCTCAATTGACATATAATCTCGTGATTTTACACTTTCATTTCGGTTAAATCAACAAACTCAAAACCATCTCATTTCATATTTATCCATTACTAATTTCATCGCATATTTTAATCATTCATCATAATCGACATCTAATCTAGTGAATGTCATTTATCCACCCACTAATTGTATCGCATATTTTAACCATTAATATCATTTTGTATCCAACCATCTTCTCACTTCGATAAACCAACATTCTTATTTCACATATTAATCATCAATATTTTTTTAATAGTTTAAAATTTGTGCCTAACGAAATTTGAACAATGGTCTCTATTACGTAGCATAAATATTTTAACCGCAAGACCACTTAATATTGTTGATTTTTATTTATAATTTTGTGCATACATATATAATTTATATGATTAACAATTAAAAAAAATTGATATATATATAGTATTTATATTTTTTAATATTTAATAAATACTTATTATTTTAAAATATTTATTCTAAACATATATATATTCAAATTAATCACATTTATATAAAACCGATAAAACAAAAAAATTCAAATTAATCATTATATATATATATATATTATGATTTTTATTTAGTTGGACTTTTATGATTACATATGGGTGTAGTTTATAATATTTTTGTTTTTCTATTGAGTTTTTTTAAATATTTTTAATTTTTTTTAAGTAAACATTGAAAATATTAATTGGTTGAAAATAAAATTTTAAGAAATTCAAAAAGAAATTCCATAAAACAAAATAATCCTTAAGATCAATCTAACTCTTGAAAATCTTTCAAATAGTGTTTGAGTTACAAAGCCATTAATTTTTTTTATATCTTTTAAAATATTATTTTATTTAAATTAATATAAAATAGATAAAATGTTTTACAAAAGAAAATACTTAGAATAATTATAACTTCAATTCCAAATCCTTCCTAATAAATGATAATGATTCCTTATTAATAATATTTTTTTTAATTATTTATTAATTAAAATATTATTATTTTATTTTATAAAATTTTAAAATATAGAAATATTATACTAATTTAATTATTTAAAATTAAATAACCTATTTTTCTTTTAAATTTTTTTTATTGCTCTGTCAAAGCTTTCTCTTTACTATAAATTTCATCTTTCTAAAAAAAAATTTGATGGTTTTGATTATTTGAATAATTAAAACTAAAAAATATTATTTTATTCTTTATTTTTAACTTTATCATTTAATTAATTAATTAAAATATTAAAATATATTTTATTTTAAATTATTATATTTTATTTTTATTATTATATATTAATACCATTTAAATATTTTTATAAAAAAAAAATCTCAACTTTCTTGAAATTATCACCAGTAATTATTATTATTTTTTATTTTTTTTAATAATCAACATTATTGAATAAGCTGTTCTAAGTAAACCCTACCTAGGAACTTATTTAACACGCTTTCTTAATTGCTGATTTGAAAAATTAGTCGTAGACTACTAAAATTTACTTTTTTTATAAATATTTGTTTCTTATCAAATATTTCTCTCGTAAGTAAAAAAAATCACTATCATATATTTAAAATGTCTTAGACCTCTGAAAAATGTCTGAATTAAAAAAAAAATCATTTATTAAAAATAAAAATATATACATCAAAATAATCAAAATAATAATAAGACAAACTTTTTGTTTAAACAAAGTCTCAAATAATTAAACTTGTGATAGTTTAAATTTAATATAATAATTTAAGAATAACTTTTTCAAATTGAAGTGTGTATATATTTTTTAAACTAGAACGTATTATAATATATTAATTTGATTAATAAAAGAATCACGGTATAAGAACTTGCTTCTAGGGTTTTAAAAAAATATTTATCTTATTTTAATTTTTAATAAGTAAATTATTTAATTTATTAATTAAAATATTAAAAAAATATTTTATTTTTTAAAACTTCAATATAAAATAAATTAATTCAACCAAATAAAAATTTAAATAACTTATATTTTTATTAAATAATTATTATTTTTAAAAATCCAATAAATATCCCAAATCACTTAAATCAATCAAGCTAATATTTGTTATAATTAAAAGAAAACTCATTATATATATTAACTTATTTTAATTAGTTTTGTGACGAGAGTCTTCTATTTATTAACTAACTTCATAATTATCGAACTCGTAAATTTTTGAGAAAAACGACTAACTCTTCGACATACTATATTAAATTTTTTGAACGAATTTTAGAAAATGTCATAATAATAGTATTATGAATTATACGTTATTGTATGACTATGATAATTAAAAGTTTGACAATTTTTCTCTAAAGGTATGTCATATCAACCGCATAAATCCAAACTTCAAACTACTACCCAAAGACTCGGGCATCACCCAATGAATTTTAATAATACTTCACAAAAGACTTCAAATACTAATCACCCATCGACAATACAAAAATAAGTGAGTTGTTGATCCAACTTTTTCGTGAAATATACGACTATTCATAATACAACATTTTTGCATTCACATATCATCTATTAGAATACTAGAATTTTATCATTAATAATGCTCTATCCGAAGAACGACACCCATTGACAATACAAAAATAAGTGAACTTCTGATTCAACATTTTCGTGACACATACGACTAGTCATAATACAACATTTTTCCATGCACATATCATCTATTAGAATTTCATCATTAATAACGTTTCATCCAAAGAACGAGATCTTGGATGAAAGTTTGACTCCCAAAGTTTTTCTCAAAAATTAAAATTATATGGAATCATCTTAGCGAACAACTTATAACAATGCCCACATTAAAACTACCAATATTTTGTCAACATATAAAGCCTTGTTCAGATTGTGACATTTGCTTGCGTCATACCAATAGTAAAACTCGATTATGGGACAAAGTCTCCACAATATTTAACCTATTTCTATATCTAATTCAGCTTGCTAAACCACAAGACCGATGATTAAATATGTTCTTAATTGTGACATTTTACATATAGCAATGAAAAAAAACTTAGTATATGTCGTAACTAGACTTTTGATATTATATCAAATATCGTCTCAAAATCTAATCGAATAACCATCCCCACAATAATCTAGATTGCTCACACCAACTTTTTAACATAAATTAAATTTCCCCTAGTGAAATTACACTAAGTCATATTAAAAAAATATAAATTTGGGAACACATCATCGTTTGTGCTCCATCATGAGTTTCGACCCATGAAAAGAAAATTTGAAATTTGGCCTTCTCTCGAATGGTCATGTAATTTTTTAAGTTAAAACATTTAACTAATTAGTTAACATATATTTGAATTTTTAATTTATTAGATTATTATATTGTTTATTTGTTTTTGGGTATTTAAATTTTATAAAAATAAAATAATTATATTTTATTATTTTGTTAGATTTAATAATTGAATAATACAAAATAAATATATACAACATCCATAAAATTCCACTGAAAAAACAACATCAAACCACCTCAATTACTTTGGATCAATCAGGCCACGTGAACAATATGACAAGCGCGATCGGCACAAGCGGCACGGCACATTCGACACGGGCAACACGATAAGCACATGAGGCACGACACGATCGGCACAGGCGATACAGTATTGTCTTGTGTCGTTTAATAAGTTTATCTTGTTTAGGGTTTCTTGTGCATTTGTAATCGTCACTAGAATTTTTCCCTCGATTGCGTTTTATCTGTGATAATCTCTTAGGGTTTTTTTGTAATTACTTTTTTTTTCTGTCATTATGGGGAAAAAGAATGACAAAAATAATAAATCTAAAAAAGTTATGGATTTTGTGCTGGAAGAAATTAAGTAAGCAGAAGTCAAAGAAATTAAAAGAATTGCTGAAGAAGTTATCAAAAAACAGTAGGATACCAACACAAGTAAGCAATTTGCTCCAACTGCTCATGGGAAAACTTTTGTTGAAAATAATGCAGGAAAACAGATGGATAATGAAGGAGCTTGGAAGATACGATATAATGAAAGAGCTAATATGTTTGGGCTCAAGAATCAGATTACAAACTCCTTATGCATGCCAAAAGAGGAGAAATTGTCATCAATAAGGAGAAAGCACAACATATTACAATTCAACTCAACATCCACTATCTTCAAGACTGGAATCTGTTGAAAAAATAAGAATATGAAGAAATTGTTCAATGGTCAGTTGCTACAATGAATGAGCTGATGAAGACTCCCGAATCTAAGTCATATACTATAAGGAGCAACTCGACATGGAAAACTAATAAAGTCTGAAAAAATAACAATGCAAAAAAGTCAAAATATCATGCCTATAAAGGGAAAAATTTACTTGGGCAAAACACAAACAAAAGTGGAGGTACTGAATTCTCCATTTGAATTTAAATTGTCTATTAAAGTAGAGGAAAACTGTATAAAATAATGTGAAAATTTAGTTGTGGGAAATTACATAGAGAAAAAAAGAGTATCCTCCCCAATTACTAAAGATGCACTATTGAATCAATGGGAAGGAAAAAGGCTGTAGAAGATTTCAGCAAATGTCCATGATTTATATTTTCTTAAATTCAAAAAGTGATCTAATCTGAAGGAAATTCTAGAATATGGGTATACATATATAGAATTCAACTATATCAAGTTGGAAAAATGGTTTGAAGACTTGAACCTATTGAATAAGCTAAAAGAAACTGCACAGACACGATTCAAGCTCTAAAATATACACGTACATATGTAAACTTCTGAAATCCTTAGTCATTTTGTAGGTTTATTGGGTAAACCATTATACATGGACTCAATTAATGAAAGAGGAGAACACCTATCATTTGTTAGAATTAGCATTGAGGTGCATCATAGAAGCACACTATTGAAAAGTATGACAATAGTAGACAAAAAAGGAAAACCTACTGTCATGGAAATTACTTATGAGTGGAGACTAGACAAATGCTCTTTCTATAATATCTTCCAACATGCAAGCCAAAAATATGATTTGGCTAAGGAAGAAGGTTAGAAAATTCATAAATGCCAGAAAGTAAAGATGCAGGAAAATGAAATAGAGGTGTCTATTTTCAAAGAGCAAAAATATGGTTAAAGAACAGGAAACAGAAGATAAAGAAAATTTTGTACAAAAAGAAAGCAGTACGAAAGAGGAGGTTAAATCTCAACCTAATCATTTTATAGAGATAGTTGAGGATTCTCAATCAAATCAAGTTGAAATGGTTGCTGATGAAAACAAAACAAAGAGAAATATACTCAGGCTAATTAAGAGGAAGAAATTTTTTTCAAGATATAGAGGAATCCAAAGTTGTTGAGGATTCTAAAGCTGAAGCTGGAAGAAATAAAGACAATGATCTCGAAATTTAAGTTGAGAACAACAAAATCATTTGATTGTCATCTTTTAATCATAGCTAAGATTGTCTAACTTTGATTCTCGACACTCTCACTTTTAAGATTTTAATGAAATGTATTTAACCCTTTAAGAAAAATATATAAGAACTTGTAAAAAAATCATGTAATTAAAGTTTGACTTTAAATCTTTTATATATATATATATATATATATTACCTAATATTATTTTATTTAAATTAATATAAAACAGATAAAATACTTAAATAATCATAACTTTAATTCCAAATTTCTATTAATAAATTGAGAATTATTACTTATTAATAATATTTTCTTTAATTATATATTAATTTAATTTATTAATTAAAATATTATTATTTTATTTTATAAAATTTAAGAATATAAAAATATTATATTAATTCAACTAATAACCTATTTTTCTTTTAAGTCAACCCTTTCTAGAATATTAAATAACACGCTTTCTTAATTGCTCTGTTGAAATTAGTTGTAGACTATTAAATTTCTCTCTTTACCATTTTTTTTAAATTTTTTTTTAAAGTAAAAAAATAAAAAACTATGTTCACCAACGGCGAAACGACGTGGCTGCGATGGGCTCTAGACGAGGATAGAATTTTAAAACAAAATAGATGTACATGTATATGAATAACAAATATGATGTGTAGTATAGTTTGCATTGGATTGAAATAGTTTTGCATTAATTCTTATAATTTTAATTTTTTTTATTATATTTTAAAACTTAATATAATTCATAATTATACATTTAAAAAATTATATAAATTAATATATTATTTAATTTTCTAAAATGATTTATATATATTAATGATCTATAATTTTTTTTCTAAATGTCTATTAACAAAATAATATATTTTTATCATGATTTTATAATTTTATTATTATTTTCATATTTTATTTACTTTTTCTTATATTCCCATCTAATTAGCTTCACTTATTCTATTTTCATATTTTTTATATAGTTAGTTTTTTATTTAAAATTTAATTAATTTAACTTTTTATATTTTTAAACTTAAATTTTCTTTAACTATATAGTTTTAAATTTATAAATTTCTTTTTTAAATGAAATATTCTTATCTTTGATTAGATTTTATATATTTATTTTATTTTAGTAAGGATATTCATGGAACAATTTGATTAATGTTTTTATTTATTGCACGAATAATAATATAAAAATATGAAAAAAATTACGAATAATATTTTTAATTTTATTTTTAACTGTTTTAAGTTTATAGGTGGGTCAACCCACAAACCCAAGTATTCATTTACTCAGCATCATTATATATATATATATATATATATATATATATATATATATATATATATATATATTAATTAGTTAAAAAGTTGAACTATAAAGTCTTAGTAACCCAATTGGTTAAAATGTTGTACTTGTTTTTGTTAGATTGTAATTTCGAAACATACCTCTAACATTTTTTATTTTATTTTTAACCGTTTTAAGTTTATGGACGAGTCAACCCACAATCCGACCCAAGTATCCAAATTAACCACAACTCTCGACCCGACAATCCGGACACTTTAAAAATTAAGCATTATATATATATATATATATATATATATATATATATATATATATATATATATTAATAATATTTTAAGCCCATTAAAAAAAAAATTATTTCATTTAGGGACAAATTATAAAAAAATGATAAATCAAAATAAAAAACAAATATTTTGTCTATATAAAACAAAATTTTAAATAATTAAATTTAATTAATTTAAACATCATATAACATCATTCATGATGTAGTCTAGTCTAATATATGTTTTATATATATTATATATTATATATTATTAATATATAATATATATTTTTAAATTAGAAAGTATTATAATATATTAATTTGATTAATAAAACATTAAATAAAAAACATTTTTAATTCGTGAGGCGCACATCTAGCATTATCAAAAGAATCACCGTATAAGAATTTGTTTCCGGGTTGTTCTTTTGAATTTAAAAAAAAAATATTTATCATATTTTATTTTATAATAGTTAAATCATTAAATCCTTTCATCAAAATATTAAAATTATTTTATTTTATTTTTATAAAATTTTAATTCAATCAATTAAAATTTAAATAACTTGCTTTTTTTTTATCAAATAATTATTATTTTAAAAATTCAATAAAAATCCAAAATCACCTAAATCAAACAAGCTAATTTATATTATATCTTTAACTATATCACATCATCGTTCCTTCATTTTATTGCGGAACTATGTCTTCATATATTTTATTGCTGAAAATGTTCAGCATTATAGATAATATTTATAAATTATGGACCATCAAGATATATCATTCTATTTATAATTTAATATATATATATATATATATATATATATATATAATACTTATAAGAAAAAATTAAATAAATTTAATATTAATTTAATTATAAAAATATAATTTTTGAATAATATCAAAATATAATTATACTAAAATATTATTCAATATATTGTTATAAAATAATATCTCTACATGAATAAGATTAATTTTTTAATTTAATATGTTTTTTTATGTATTAAAGAATCAATATCGATACTGTACCGAAATTAAAGTATAGCAAAATTAAGTTAGTGTGAAGGTATTAATTTTTTGTATACCAAAATTAAGGTATACTGAAATCAAATGTATACCGAAATTAAAGAAAATATAAATGTATAAATATATAAAGTTTTTGATAAAATATAAGGTATAAATAAAACTTTAAAATATATACCAAACTCTCAGATTTAATTGCCTGCTCTAACTATTTATTGAGAGTTTTGTATAGTTATTGGATTCATTGGATGATAATTATTTTTATAAATTTTATTTTGGAAAGTCAAGTATAGTATTTTAATAACTTATTAAATATTATTATTTTTTATTTTTTATTTTTCTGTCTAATTTTGTAATTGTGCTTAAATAATTTTTTGTTTTTTTAATAAATATGGACCATTTCTAAAATAAGAATGGAGAGAAATGATTGAGAGGGAATGATTTGGCCAATTTGTTGAAAAAATAACAAATTTTTTCTCTCTTCTCCCTCTCCTATTTTTTATCATTTTTTCAATCCAATGATACGGGTAATACATGATTCCTTCCTTCACCCCTCTCCAAAATTCTCCTCAATCATTTCTTATAAATAAAATAGTTATATATATATATATATAAAAATATAAATATAAATATAAATATAAATATAAATATAAATATAAATATAAAGTGATTTGAATTATTGTACCATTTATTTTATTTATTATTTAAAAATAAATAAGTACAAACAATTCTTAATTAAAGAAAAAATCTTCTAAGGTTATTTTATAAAATTAATATTATTATTTAATAAAAAAATTAAACTATATATATAATATGATAAAAATAACTTTTTTAAATAACAAATATTTTGTTGATAAATTTAATAACATAATTGAGAAAATAATGAATATTTTATTATTATTGAATTTACAAGAAAATAATTCATTCAGATGACTAATAAATTAGGGTTGACTGACTTTTCATCCAACTCTTGATTAAGCTTGTTTCATCTTTGAGTTTTTTTTTTTTATTTCCTTGAGTTTGAGTAATAAAACTATTTCATTTTATTTTAAAAAAATTAGTTTTCTATATTTCTTTAAATAAATAAAAATGACGAGAGAAAATATATTAAATTATTAAAATTTAATAAATAAAAAGAGTGATGTGATTAATTAAGTAAAAGTATCTAATATTGAGTTTGGAGTAAATATGCTTGCTTGTTTTTAATAATATTGGTTAATTTAGGTTTTGTTTTGAATTTTTTCAATATCAGTCAAATTATTTAAATATGTTTTTGGAAAGTATTTATAAAATATTAAAAAATAAGAGTAATTTAAATAAAAAGAAACAAATATGATATCAAAACAATTAAAATTCATACAAAAACAATATAAGATTGAAAAAAAAAAATAGACCAACATTAAGAGATTAATCTGAAAAAAAATCTTTCACCAAAGTCTTTGAGAAGAATTTTGATTCCCCAAACTTGATTATATGGGATACTCATTATTCGAGTACCGATCAAATAGGATATCAAAAATTTATTTGACTAGCTAAATAAAATAATTTTAATTTTAATTTTATTTTTAATTTAATATTAATCATTTATTTTAAACAAATCTCAAATAACTTATTTTATTTTTATCAATTTGTTTTTGTAAAGAACCCATAAAATCAAAAAAAAAATATGTATAAAAAAGTCCATAATAGTCAAAGTTTCCCATAAATTTGATGTGTATATAAGAAAACTAAGTGATTATATTATTTCATCAATCAATGGCTTCTACTAGAATTAGGATGTGGAAGAGCAGTTTAAATCTCTTGCTTGTAACGATTCTCTTGCTTAATGTTCTGGCAGCTAGAGAATTATCAGGTAAATTATTAAATAATTTCAATTCTCTTCAAATTAGTAACTTTTATTATTTTTTATCACTATTTTCACTGTGCTACCAAAACAATTGTGAAATTATTTGGTTTTCATTTTGTAAATATATTTTTTTTAATTTATTAGAATAGTTTAAGTAGAAAACTTATAAAGTTAAAATAGAGAAATGATTGGATGAGAGAATTTGATTAAAGAAATGAAAAAAATAATGACTTAACACAATGGCTGAAAAAATATAATAATTTCTCTATTTCCTCACACTTTTTTATTTTTCCAACCAATAAAGTGACATCATTTCCTCTTTTATTTCCTCCCCAAATTTCCTCTTCCATAATTATGTTTAATTTTTAATAAAATTAATTTAAATTGAAGTGATACATATTATAATTTTTTTTAATAAATTGATCAAATACAGAAAGCAAAGTTGGAATTGGAGGCGTAGGAATGGGAGGAGGAAGGGGAGATGTCGCAGAAGGTCAACCGGGTCACCAATATGGTCAACCGGGTCACCAATATGGTCAACCGGGTCACAAATATGGTAATATATCAATTACTTCCACCCAATTCATATTGAAAGAAAATTGTGACATTTTATCATTTCTCAAAAACCAATTAAATACACAAAATCATAGTATATTATTTTTTAAAAATAATTATTTTATTTTACAATAATTAACTCAATAAAATAGAAAGTTTGAAAAAATATAAAATTAACCAATCAAAAAAAAAATCACACATTCATAAAAATAGCTATCTAAAACTGTACAAAGAAGAAGACTAAATTATGTAACTAATATTTTATTCGTTTAGAGCAAAACAACATCATTCTAAATAGTTTTTTTTCAATTTTAAATAACTAAATCTCATTTTGTTTTCTATTATGATCTAGGTCTACCTATTTTGGACGATAATATTTATATATTATTTTGCAATTAATTGTCAAATTGATATTTTAAGATTAAACCTCTTCATTTCATTTTATTTCGGAGAGCTCACCTCAATTTTATTAGGTTAAGATTTATCATATTATATACATTTTTGTCAATTAATGATATAATAAATATGTTTTTGTCTTAATTGTGATAATAGTACTCATAATAATAATAATAAAAAGAAAGAATCACTTGTCATTTTTTTTAATATTTTATAAAATATATTTAAATGTTATTATTAGTTAAAAAAATTAATTTTTATATTTATTATCAAGACATAAATAACTTAACATTATACATCTTAACCATTATAAAAAGAAAAAATAACAACTTAAAAGAGAATTTTCTCATTATTTTAAAAATCAACATCTTCAATTAAATATATATATTTTTTAATTTAATTTTTTTTATGAAACTTTTTTTTATCAGTCTTTTTATTTAATAATATATTTTTAAAAATTATAATTATTAGGAATAGTTGTACAATTATATTATTTTTTATTTAATAACAATAATAATAATAATTTAATATTATAATATTTTTTTTATAAAATATATACATCTATAATAATATCATAAATTAAAACAATAAATATATATATATATATAAATTATTTATCAACGTGCTAAAATATAGCGTTAAATATTTTTTTTATTATTTATATATATATATATATATATATATATTATATTTTGTGAATTTGTTTTTAATATAAATATATAAATAATAAAAATAAAAAAAAAACTAATCCTAAAATAAAAAATATTATGTTAGATATTTTAATATTTTATTAAAATATTTATTTAATAATTAATTAAAAATATTATTTTACTTATAAAATTTCAATTATAAAATATCTTATTAATGTTATTAACAAATTATATTGATAATAATTAAATAAAATATAATTAAATTTTTATTTAAAAAAATATGTATTCACCTTAAAATTAGAATTGATAATTTTTTCATAACCTTCACTTCAAACAATTCTCGATCGATTTATCATATTATTTTTAACCGATATTTTGTACCGACCTATTACTATTAATTCGGAAAACCAAATCATGTTATTCCTCTTACCCTGACTTCTTATAATCAACCATCTCAGTATTAATTTCGTGTACCCACGTTGAGTATTTTAGTACCTGACTTTTTACTTTTTACTTTGAACATTTTGTACCCAAGCTCTTTTAACCTTCATTTTGGTGAACTAATTATCTCATTACTAGTGTCGTGTCACACTTCAAACATTTTGTATCAGACCTTTTACCCTTATTTCGGGCAACCCAACAATCACATTACTAATGACCCTCTTTAGCTTTCACTACGAGCATTTTCTCTACTCGACTTCTTTATCTTATTCACTTCGACCAACCAACCATCTTATTACTAATCACACGTCCTCACTTTTGTACCCGACTTCTTACCCTCATTTTAGTGAATCGACCATCTCATTACTAATCCCGTCCTCACTTCAAACATTTTAGTATCTTAAGCTTTTTTATGCTGACTTTCTTTAACCAACCATCTCATTATTATACTCGTACTCTCACTTTGAACATTTTGGTACCTCAACCTCTTACATTTCACTTCGAACATTTTGTACCTAACTTCTTATTCACATTTCGACCAACCAACCATCTCATTACTAATCTCGTGCCTTCAATTTGAACATTTTGTACCCGACTTCTTACCTTCACTTTGGGTAACCATCCATCTCATTACTAATCTCGTGCTCTCACTTCAAACATTTAGCATCTGACTTTTTACCATAACTTCAGACAACTATCCATTTTATTACTAATCTCGTGTCATCACTTCGAACATTTTGGTACCTCGATCTCTTTATCCTTCACTTTGGCCAACTAATATCATTACTAATCTTGTGCCATCTCTTTGAGCATTTTATACTCGATTTTTTTTATCTCACTTCGGTTATTCAACCATCTCATTACTAATTTTGTGTCTCACTTTGAGCATATTGTACATGATATCTTCTTACCCTCACTTCGGTCAACCAACCATTTCATTACTCGTTCCCTTACTTTGAATATTTTAATACCCCGACCTCTTTTACTTTTTATTTTAATTAAGCATTGTATATCCGATCTTCTTAACTTCACTTCAGTCAATCAACCATTACATTCACTTATTTAACGAGAGCATCTGGACCAAATTATCTCATCATTATCCCCTTTTACATTTGCTTTGGTCAACCAACAAATTTTTATAATTGTTATAAATTTGTATATTGTAGGATTCAAACATATATATATATATATATATATATATATATATATATATATATATATATATATATATATATATATATATATATATATATATATATATATATATATATAAAGGCATAAAAAATTAAACTAAAATATTAAATAAAAGTTTTTTCAAAAGTTTCATTAAACTCAAACAAACTAACATGCTATCTTTTTCTAATTAAAATATGTTTATAATTAAAATATCAAGTTATTATATAAACATATTTTAATTAGTTTAGTGAGAAGAACCCTTATTAAAATTAGTTTAGTGATAAGAACTCTTATTAAAATGTTGAGTCAACTTTAAGAAGATTAAACTTATTTAAATGTTATGTCAACTACGATGATTAAATTTATGCATTAATTAGTATTTAGTATTGAGTTATACCCTCCTCCAACTTAGTAAGCAGTATAAATTATATAAATTATAATGAGGTATTATGAGCTATAAATTATATAGGTTATTAGTGTTGGGTTAAGAATAAAAAATATATAAAAATTAAATATATTTTATTATTTTGTATTTGATTAGTAGTATAAGAAAGTAATAAAAAGTGTAAAATACTATTTTAAATTTATATTTTTTAAATTATTTAAATGTTTATTAGAGGTAGTTTGTATTATTAATTAGATGGAATTTTATATAAAAATAATATATAACTATTGTATAAAAATATTTTTAAAATAAATAATATTATTATATGGTTTATATTATTTTATTTATAATTCCTTATAATTTAATTTATATAATTATATAAATAAAACTTATTTATAAATTAATTAATATTTAATTTTGAAGTTTATAGATCATTATAAATATTTGTATATTAAAATAATATTAATTATTTTTATAAAATAAAAAATAATATTTTTAATAAAATAATTCGAATGTTATAAATATAAATTAGTTTAGACAAAAATTATATAGATATAAGTTGTATTAATTAATAATAATAATAATATAATTAATTTATATAATTATTTATAAATATTATTTTAATAATGTAATACAATTTTATTTTATAAATTAATTATATATATGACTATTATTTTTAATTAATATTATTATTATTTTTAAATAATAATTATATTTAATTATGTATAAAAATTAACTAATTAAAAAATTTTATACTTCAAATAATATAATTATTGTTTATGAGATAAAAATGTATAAATTAAAAAAATCAAATAAAAATAAGTAATTGTGTATTTATTATTATTTTAATTTAAAAATTAAACACTGTTAAATTTAAATTAATATTTAGATATAATTTATTATTATTACTATATTATAAAATATAATAAAATTTTAATAATTTTATAAAATTAAGAATAATATTAAGTTTTATTATAGTTTATACATCCTTTAACTAATGTAGATAGGTACTAAATTATATCCTTTATAAGGTATAAGTTATACTAATTAATAGTGCATATCAATCAACCAAACAATCCTAAAAATTTACTGTACATATAACAATACTTTTATGTATTGGATTGTCCTCTACTAAATTTAGATTTATTTCAAGATTTGAACCTTCACATATAATACTAAATTTATAAAAATATAACTAATCTGCTAATTTTTTTAAAAAATTTAATATTATATATTTCTCACATTATTTAAAATAATTATTATAAAAAATTAAAGTTGAATCTGCAGAAAGCTAACCAGCCTATATATTTGATTATAGCCTATATATTTGATTATAGATCATTCAAAATATTATATAAAAATAAAGGTTATTATATATTATATATTATATTATATATATATATTATAAATGGACTAAGAAATTTGAATCGAGATGTGTTTAAAAAAATAAGATAAACTTAAGAAAAAAAAAAAATTATAAATAAAACGAATAAATAATTAAAGATTAACTAACCCAAGTCCTAATATAAATCGTCACTTTATATATTTTGATTATACTATTGTTCAAAATGCTAATCTACATGGTTAGTTATGGATCAATCACCTAATCATTATATATATACACACTATTACAGTATTACATAAATAATAAAAATTTTGAGTTGATTATTAAAATTTTAATAGATGATTCAAACTTTTAAATAATTAAATTCTTACTATTTTAATTTTAAAAGAATAAATTTTTATAAATTTACAATTTTATAATTAATTTTAATTTTATGATTTTATAAAATTTTATTAAAAAATGAATTTATATGTATAAATAAAAATATATATTTAAATAAATTAATGTAATTAATTTTTAAATATAAAATTATTATTATATATATATTAATAATATATGTATGTATATTGGAAATGGGGTTTAAAATACTTAATTATATAATAATAATAATAATAATAATAATATATATGACTAATATTATTTTTTTAAAGTAAACTTGTACTATCTTAACTAAACTATAAATTATCAATGATTTTAAATAAATTCTAAATTTAAACTACTTTTAAATTTAATTTAAGTTGGAGGAGTATAAAATAGTCTTAATATAATATTTATTTAAAAGTAATTAGATTAAAATTGTAGAGTTGTATACATATTTTTAAATTAGACTATTTTTTTAAATAAAAAAATTAGATTAAAATTTTAGATTATGGAATCCAAATTAAAAAAATAACTATTACAAATTATTATTTATTTGAAAAATGTTTATAAAAATCTTATATAATATAAATATTTAATATTAATTTATTATAAATATATATATATATATTAAAAAATATAACATAAAAACTCTAAAATATTAATATTAAAAATATTATATAATAATATTAAAATGTATTAACTATTATATATTTTGTAACTATTAACATCAAAAGTTGTTTTGAAAAATATAAGAGGTTGATTTTCATATTAAATATGTTATTGAATTAGATAAACTTTTTACATTTTTTGATCAATTTTTAAATCAAGTTACATAATATTTTTTTTAACAAACATAATTGATTTTTTGTTTTGGCAAAAAAAAATTGTATCAAAAACGCTCTTAAAAGAATCATGTTTAAGTGTGAAAAAAATCTCATTTTCAATCTATAGTAAAAACAAAATGTAACTTAAGTATCTAGTTCTTAAAATTAAAAACAAAAAAATTATAGTACTTAATTGTTTTATAAAAAAATTACGTTGAGTTAATTAATTTTTACCTTGTTGTGGTCAACAGGTTATCATGATAAAGTAGTTGATGACGTGGCAAAGGGTAAACCGGGTTACTAATATGGTAATTTATTAACGAATTCACCGTATTATCTTCCTCGTCAATTCATATTAAAAGAAAATTATGAGATTTTTAATTTTCATTTTGTGAAGTATTTCGTATTTTTAATATAAAAAATAAACCGAGTACTAGCTGAGACTTTTTCCACTAAATTTTTATCAAAAAAAAGTTAATGATAACTTATTTATTGACGTTCTTAATAAAAAAAAATCATACATAATTTATATTTTTAAACAATTTTTTTCAAATTGTATCTTTATTTTTTATTTTTTTAACTTATTGAGATCTAACTGGTTGAAACCATGGATAAGGGTCGACATGCTTAATTATTTTGGTTATCTCCTATTTGGTTTATTCAGCTTTAGAGCTGAAGTTGAGTTTGAGCAATTTTTTAATTTTTTTTTTACAATAATTTATTGAGGTGTTGATCTAAATAAAATATTTTTTTAACATAAATTTTAGTTAAATATATTTATTAATAAATTTAATAATATTTATTCGTTCAACATCATCACAATTTCAAGTGTTTCCAAACAAGAAGATTATTTAACGTGATTACTATATCATAATAAAGCAATGATCTTTTATGTGTGTTAATTATATATTATTATTTTTTTTAAGCGAAGCTATCATGATCACCGTATTCATGACATGAACTTAATTTATCAAGTCTATCTATGATAAAAATATATCATGTATGTATTATGTTCTAATAATAAAAATAAACTTTATTTGTATATCTTCTTAATTTTCTTGATATATCATATGTGCCTAAAGGAAACAAATAAATTTATTTTTATTTTTTAATTTATAGTTATATTATATATTTTATTAAATAAATATAATAAGTTATGTATTATTATTATAAACAAAACTAAAATAGTTTAGTTATATTAAATGCTTTAGTTTGTTAATATATATATATATATATATATATATATATATATATATATATATATATATATATATATATATATATATATATATTTTTTTTTTAAATTTTGGGTGTCATGTAAAAAAATGAGATCCTATGCTACCAAACTTTACATGCTCCTTTGTTTTTTTACAGGGAGAGACATTAATGTAATTAATTTTATTTTATTAAAATAAAAATAAATATCTTTGAGGAGAAAACATTAATAAGTTATGTTGTGTTCCAATAAAAATAAGTTATGCTTTGTAAATATTCTTATTTTTCATT
This sequence comes from Impatiens glandulifera, assembly GCF_907164915.1. Lineage (NCBI taxonomy): Eukaryota > Viridiplantae > Streptophyta > Magnoliopsida > Ericales > Balsaminaceae > Impatiens > Impatiens glandulifera. The sequence goes on from NC_061868.1 coordinate 10,385,857, forward strand.
GTTCTCAAAATAAATATAATAATAATTGCATTACACACACTATTTGTATTATAGAATCAGGGTCGGCCTGGGGACTCTGGAGTAAGCCCAGTGTCCATTCCTAAGGGCAGCCAATTTATTAAAATAAAGAGGATAATTTTAGTATTTCTTTAAACATAAATAGATTTAGCCTAGTGATTTAGAAAGTAAACAAAATGATTTTATCTTGTCATGAATTCTAACTTCACCAAAACTTTTTTTTAATCATTATTTTAGCTGTCAAAATTGACGTTTTTTTTAGGCTGGAGTAGCCCAAAACTCGGGACCGGCACTGTATAGAATTAAAACACATCAATTATACTCATGGCAAAAAGCCTAACAAATAATTCAAAGTAAAAACTCAAAACAAAATTATTCGTTTAAAACTTTTTAAAATAATTATAACTTATATACTTATTTGTCTTTGATATACAAGAATTTCTAACTTAAAATATATATATATACACAGTAAATTGTATGAATAATGTAAATGTTAATATTAATCTTCTAATTGTTAAATCACTAACAAGGCTACGTGACAAATAATAACTACAATTGTATCAAAATTATTTCATATTGCACAAAATACTTTCGTTTAAAGAATTAATTAAACACGATAAATATTCAAATATGAAAAATTAAAATATAATTATCAAGATTCATAAACGTCTATACACAAAGAATGCAAATTGTATTTAATAAATAAGTGTAACATGCAAAAGAAAATATTATCTACATATTTTGTATGTTAAGGCTAATTTCATATATATCTTCCATCGTGATTAGTATAAATTCTCAATTTTCAACCTCTTATATCATTCTACTAAACAATGTTATGCTTAAAAATGCTAATAAATTCAACTAAATATATAATTTATTTTATTAACTGAGCTGTTAACATATAGACATATACATACAAATATATTATTGAAGAAATTAAAATATCAAACTTGTTAATTACACAATTTGCACCATAAATTTTAGTTAGCAGAGTTTTAGGATATTCTTGTTAAGATATCTAACATGTTCGTATCTCATTTAGAGGTAGAAATTAGGATGGTAAATTATGCTAGCTTCTTATATTAAAAAAATAAATTTTAAAAAAATTTGAAAATTATTGTGGGAATCAAACTCATAATTTTAATATTTTACAAAGCACTTTTACCAGTTTTAACTATCTTATTTTTATTATAAATACTAATTTACAAAAATATACAAAAATATTAAAAATGATATATAAATATATTTTTGTAATAAGTATAGTATATATATAATTAAATTATAAATATAAAGGAGTGAAAAATAAAAATCTGCTTATTCTCTATAAATATTTAAAGAGGAATGCAGAGGTAGCAACAGCCCTGAATTTTGGGGACCTATGCTGCTGCAAATATTTTTTTCCTTTCAAAATTTATCTTTAACTTGCTATATTTTTAATGTTATATTAAAATTTTGACATACTTATGCAATAAATATTATTATTATTTTTAATATTATTAAAATAATATTTTAAATTTTTAAATTCAAAATAATCCAAAAAGAGATTAAATGTCAAGTTAGAGTTGGTTATTGTATAATTAAACCTTAATTATATAATTAAATATAAAATTCAAAAATAATTAAAGGTTAAAATATTGTATTTAATTACCCAAATTAAACTAAAGAAGGGGTTAGAATTATTTAATTGGAATTTAATCATAAATTATGTGTAGTTTATAGCTTAAAAACAATTAAATAAATATCCCAAAATTCCTAAAATAATAATAATGTGAACATAATTTTTATTATGTTTCTAAAAATATTTTTTGTGTAATTTTTGGTGAAGAAAAAACGTAAAAAATGGATTAAAATCAATTTGAAATAACCTTTTTTATTAAAAATTAAACTGATAATCGGGTGTAACTTTTTAATTGATGCAGCCAGATTCTTAGCCATCGAATCAGCGTTGGATCCACTAGATCAACTAACGGGATGGACTAATCCAATTAGCCCAGATCTCCCAGACACCGACGGACACGGACGAAACACCTAATGGTGCCACGAAACGATACCGTTTTGGGTCGTCTTCCTTGCCAAGCCGGACGCTCGCCAGAATCACGATCGATCGGTGGCGTTTCTTCTAGAAGGTCTAGCTCCTTCGTTTCTCAAGCTTATCCTTTATTTTTTTTCACATGCGTGTTCGCTTTATCCTCGCCTACAATAGCCATAAGCCTATTTACCCCACCTTATCCTAGAACTAGGCTGCCACGATCGAAGATAAAATTAGGGATAAGATCGTCGATCAACAAATTTGACTTGAATTGCTCCTCCCAACCGACCTAAAGCTTCTACAAATAGTCCCTCATCGTTCCTCTACCAAATCAATAAAAAATTCACTCATATTACACTAGAAATTAAAGTTTTGAATTCCGGCAAAGAACTGGTTTTTTTGAAAACCATCTCCGGAGATTCCAACTTTGATCCAGGCTTCTAGAAAGCTTCCAACAACTCTTAGGAGTCTTCTCCAAGTGTTGATATGAATCCAGAACCTTTGTATATCAAATTGTGATTGAAGATTTGATTTTTTTCAAAATTTTTAAGTTTGATCGGTTTCATCTATTCTAGGGCTTAATCATGTGATTTTTTTTTGTTTAGAAATTCCCTATATCATCTATGAACTTTTTTTTGAAAGAGAATTGATCATATCAACTTAAAAAAGAATTTTGAATTTTTGAAATTCATGTTCTTGAGTTTAATCTTGTTTTTTTAATTCAAATAGATGCTAAACATGTTGGGATAATTTTCCAATGACTGTAACTCATTTTAATCATTTTTGATCAAATTATGTTTATGAAAATTTTTGATTTTGATTCCATCTTCGAAAATCGTTGTAATGATATTAATGTTTTGACTGTGTTCAACTATATTCATCATTTCAAAGCTAATGGAACAAAAATTAAACCTTGAAATGACATAATTTGAAAGATCTCAAATTTTGACCTAAAAATGATTTTTAAAAATTGGTCTTTGTAAAGATCCAATGATCGTGATTTAAGTTAAGTTTTTGTTCTCCATAATCATATGAACTAACTTCAACTTACAAATCATGATTCTATGATCTGTATCAAAAGTTACGAGACCTGTAATTTCTTCATACCAAATAAAGAACACTCGGTCATGGACTAAGTTATGTAGGACCGGGACCGAGAATCTTCAATCTGGACCTAGACCAAGGACTGGTGTTCTTGAGTTAGGATCGAGACTCTAGACTAGTGTTCTCGAGGAAGGACCGAGCCCCATAACCAATACCCAAGACCTAGGACTGAGAAACCCACCTGAGTTTTCTAACCTAGGACCAAACACTCCCTTTAGCCTATGACCGATTTTTCTAACCTAGGACCGAGCCTCCCTTAGCCTAGGACCGAGAACCAACTAACCCTATGACCGAGGACCTAGATCGATAAATATGACTTGTGATCGAGCCTCATAAACCTAGGACAGAGAAACCTGAGTTTTGGACCGAGCCTTCTAGTCCCTTGACCCATAGTCCCGAGCCCTGGTCTAGACCACCCCGGTCTAGACCGAGCCTGTTCGAGCTCAAATCGGCTAAACCAGACCCAAACCCTAGGACTCTGGTCTTAAGGTCTATTTAATTTCACTTTTCAAAATCCAAAATTATTTTTTGTAATTTTGTAACCCAAATCTATTTTCAAATAATCCCGAAAGGTCAGAAAATGATATTTAAATATTTTCAGAATATTTATTATACAAATGTTTTCGCTAAGACCCTGTTTGGAATTTATTTTTAAATTTTAACACTTTTCTTTTTAGGGTTTTTACTCAGTATTATATCAACGTAATCGCAGATACGCCCTTTTAAATAATTTTGTACAATTATTTACGCAATATAAACATATCATTGTTTAGGACCCAGACTACTAATTAAAATAAATAAATATTATAAATAAATCTTAAATAGCCAGATTTTGTATATTCTATAATTTTTAAACCGTCCTTTGACGAGCGTAGAAGACATAGCACGAAAGCCTTTTCCCCAGTGCAACAAAAAATGAACCACTTATAGAAATTATAGTATAAATACGTTTAAACACGTATCATTTTATTGATTTTTATAAAATTACTTGGCAACTCTGATTTTAAATAAATAATCTTTTAAATTAAGTTATGTTTAATTAATTTAAATTGGGTTTTAGCCAAATTGTTATTTGGCCCCCCATATTATTAAAATTTGAACAAAATAATTATTTTTACATGATTAATTTCAAATATTCTAGGAATTATTATAAAAATATTTTAAAATAATGTTTTCTTTTAAAAGAAACGTGACACACAAAATAAGGTTGAAATGCATCGAACCTCGAGTCTCCCCGCGATATTCTCTCGTATTGCCACGTGCCCACGATACGTGCTAAGATACGGAGGGGAGCGATTCTTGTGGGTTACAATTGTAAAGATGAATAATTTTGTAATGTATTTAACATAACTAATTTAGTTTAGTTGGTTAAATGATATAATACTTTTTAAAAGGTCTTAAATTCAAACATTGTTAAAGTTTTTTTTATAAATTATTTTGGGGCCCTAAGATTGAGGGGGCCTAAGAGGCTGCATTGGCTACCTTACCCTAGGTCGCCTTGAATAGAGGAATGATTGACAAAGAAGCGAAATGCAACGAATCCGACTTGACATGCCACGTGCAAGTTACGTCAGATGTGAGATAAAATAATATATATATATATATTCAATGAAAAATGGTTTCTCGCTCGGCAAAAAATCAATGAAAAAAAGGTTTATCTCTCTATCGGTCTTCGTTTCTTTTTCTTGTCTTTCGTTTATTCGCGGATTTTCATCTATTTATTCTATTCCATTTCTCATGTTTCTTTTCATCTTGGAGTACCTCGATATCAAATAATTCTGAAGCTCTTGTATTGTGAAGCGAAAATGGTATATTTATAAGTTTTATTTCTCACTGGCATGGATCTTATGTATTTGCATCAGTAAAGATATTAACAAAATATTATTTATATATAAATATTTTAAATAAAAATAATTTTATTTAAAATTTTGAATTGATTTTAATTTTTAAAAATTAAGTTAATTCAAATTTAATGTTTAAATATATTTTTAAATTTATCGAGTATACAAAGTTTGAAAACATCTAAAAGTTTAGAAAGATATAATGTATGCATGATGGTCATATAATTTGACAACATCATTAGGTGAGAAGAAAAATAATTTAAATAAAAAATCATCGATTATTGAATTTTATATCAAATTACCAATTAAATTATATAAAGTTAATATTTCTAATTATTTGAAAAATGAAATATTAAATAATTATTTAATCAATTAATTTGTGTTTTTTATTATATATATATATATATATATATATATATATATATAATATTATGATTTTGATTATTTAATAATCAAATTTAGTAAAAAATATTTTTTATAAAAATTCTTATTTTTTGAATATAATTAATTGTTTAAAAATAAATAAATTAATATAATAGTTAATTGGGCAAATATTAAAAAATAATTAAAATTAATTATATAATAATTAAATAAAAAAATACGTGCTAATAAAAATATTATTATTAGAATGTCTTAATTTGTTTTTTATAATAATAAATTAATATGATATATAACTGGACAAATATTAAAATCTATTTAAAATTAATATATATATATATATATATATAATTAATTAAAAAAACTTTGATAATAAAAAAATAAATAATATCTTAGTTTGTTTTTTATAATAATAAATAAGTCTCAAACACTCCTAATAAATTTAAAACTTAACATATTTAATTATATATATTTTTAATTTATATATTTTTATTAATTTATTTTATAATTTTTATTTTTAACAAACATTTATTTATATCTTCTATTTCAATTTTTTAAATTAATCATATATATATATTTTGATATTATTCTTTTTATTTTTTCACAATTTTAAAATATTATTTCAAGTATATAATATCTTATTTTATTTTTTTATAATAATAAATAAATAAAAACAATTCTCGTGAATTTAAAATTAAAGTATCTAGTTAATATATATATATATATATATATATATATATATATATATATATATATATATATATATATATTAAAATAAGAAGTATATATTATATTTTATGGATTTTTATATGTATATTTGATGTTCTTAGATTTTTGGCTTGAATTTTGATTCAATAGTTGCAATGTTATGATGATTTCTAAATCATAAAATAATATCCTGATCATGTTTGATCTAATTGAAATTTTGAAAGAAATCATAAAAATTGAAATTTCCAAATCTACAATATCTGAAAAGAAAGAAATTCAAGAACTCACAGTGGAAGAAATAGATCTACTGAAGATATTTGGGGAGATATAACTTCAGATGAAAATGAATTCATTCAATCCTAGAGATAAATCGAAAGGAATGAAGAGAATTGAAAGCTCTGCCACATATGAGATATTTTGTTTGAGAAAATCACAAGTAGAATCAAAGTAAAAACGCTATAGGCGCTAATTGATTATTGTTGTTGTTTGTAATTCAATTTTTGTTTCATTGTCAAATCTAGAAATTGTCTAGATCTTATATTAAAAATTTGTATTTTTTTTTCTTTTTTTGGGTTTTTTTAATGAAATGGCACTAAGCTGTTTTCCAAAAAAAAACTGAAATTTTGAAAAAATGGATTTGAATTTCAATTTCAAAACTTGTTATAGATCTGCTATCATGTTCTTATTTTGGTTGTGTTCGACAATGTTCATCATTTAAAAGCTGTTGGAACAAGAATTACGCCATGAGATTGCCTAATTCAAAAGATCCAAATTTTCTCCCTAAAACGGTTTTGAGAAATTGATCTTTGTAGAGATCAATTGATTGAGATTAAGGTTAGGGATTTTAATCCCCACAATCATATGAGTCATTTGCAACTTACAAATCATGTTTTCATGATCTGTAGGTGTAATTCTTGACTAATTCAAGAACACTCGGTCCTCTTGGACCAAGGCAAAGGACCGATGAATCCAACGAGAAAACTAAATTGGGACCGAGACTAATGACCTATGTTTTTGAGTTAAGACCGTGACCAAGGACCGATGTTCTTAAGTTAGGACCGAACCCAAGGACTGATGTTCTTAGTTTAGGACCGAGAAATTCGACCGACTTTTCAAACCTTGGATCTAACACACCCTTTATCATAAGACCGATTTCTCTAACCTAGGACCAAGTTACCTTTTAACGTAGGACCGAGGTCCCCTTAACCTAGGACCAAAGAACTAGACTAGTAAACTTATCCTGGGACCAAGCATCCCAAACTTAGGTCCGAGGAATCCGAGTTCGAGACTCAGCCTCCAAAACCCAAGATCGAGCCCTTCAGATCCATGGACCCACACTCCCAAGCTCTGATCCAGACCACCCCGATATAGACCAAGCCCGTTTGAGCCTTGATCGGTAAAAGTAGACCCAAGCCCTAGGACTTCGGTCCTAAGGCCTATTTGGTTCCTATTTTCAAAATCCAAAATTATTTTACCTAAGCCTTCTGAACAGTCAATGTCCCTTTATTTTGGAACCCCACCATTTTCAAATAATCTCGAAAAGTTAGAAAATGATATTTAAAATATTTTCAGGATATTTTCCAAACAAATATTTTGTCTAAGGCCCTATTTGAAATTTATTTTTAAATTCTAACACTTTTATGATATTTTTCAGGTATTATACATAATCTTATATCAACGCAATCGTAGATACACCATTTTAAATAATTTTGTATAATTATTTACGTAATCTAAACATATCATTCCCGGACTATTAATTAAAAGAAATAAAATGTTATAAATAAATCTTGTAATAGCCAGAATTTTATTTAAAAAATAAAACCGTCCTGTAAGGGGCATAGAGAACATAGTGCGAAAGCCTTTTCCCGAGCGTAACAAAAACCGAACCCCTTATTGGAACTCTGGTATGAAGTACGTTAATACATGTACCTTTTACTATTTTTTTCTAAAATCATTTGGTAAATCTATTTTCAAATAAATAATCTTTTAAATTAGTTACGTTTGATTAATTTAAATCGGATTTTAATCAAATTATTATTTAATCTCAAATTATTAAAATTTGAAAAAAATTAATTATTTTTGAATGATTAATTTTCAAAGCTCCTATGTATTTTTCAAAAAAATAATTATTTTAAAAATATGCCCGACATGTAAACCAAGGTTGAAACGCAACAAAACTCGATTTACCTCGGGCCTCCCCCGTATTGCCACGTGTCATCCAAACACGTGCTAAACTACGTAAGGGGACCATCTCTTAGGGGTTACACATATATATCATCTAAATTATCTTTCAATGATATGCATTATTAACCCTAACTATTCTCTTTTCCTACCATACTTAAGCATTTGATTTATGCCTTTTTGCATGATCTTAGGATTTTGACTCACCTTTCGTGGAAGAACTTTGTCTTCATGGGTGCATTCTTAAACATTCGATTTCACCTTTCAACATGATCTTAGACCCTAAATCACCCTTCATGGACAAACCCTTATGTTTTCTCACAAATATCCACATACTCAAGCTGACATTACCAAAATTTGATTACACCTCTTTCAGTGTGATCTTAGGTCCTAAATCACCCTCTATGAACGAACTTTTAGGTTTTCTCATTCAAATTTGCACCCACATATACCACAATCACACTATCGTCTCAAACACATATAATTTATTCAAATTTGTACATACATATACCACCATCACACTATCTACTCAAACACATATAATTTATTTAAATTTTTACCCACATATACAAATATTATACTATCCCTCAAACACGTATAGTTTATTCAAATTTGTACCCACATATATAACAATCGCACCGTCCTCTCAAACACATATAATCATTCAAATTTGCACCCACATATACCACCATAACATTATCGTTTCAAACACATATAATTTATTCAAATTTGTACTGACATATACCACCATCACATTATCCATTCAAACGCATATAATTTATTCAAATACTTATCCACATATACCACTATTATAATATCCCTCAAACACATATAATTTATTCAAATTTGCACTCAAATATACCACCATCACACTATCCTCTCAAACATTTATTGCCATTTTTACCCACATATATCACCATCATATTATTCTCTCAAACAAATATAAATTAACTCAAATTTTCATTTACAAGAATTCGAACTCTATTCCCAAGTGTGGAAGCTGATCACTTTAACAATTAGACTACTTCTGATTGATTAGTTTTATTTATAATTCTCTCTATATATATATATATATATATATATATATATATATATTTTGTAACCTAACAAATTATCAAAATTTTGTTTTTTTTAAAATTCACAAATAATATTTTACTCTTTAATAAAAAGTTAAAAATATTTTCTAACTATAAAAAATATTTTTACACGCCCAAGTATTTATTTACTCTCACATATATATCCAAATTAGGCACAACTCTCAATCTGATAAATCAAACAAATTAAAATTAAGCATTATATATATATATATTTCCGTATTTTTTTCAAGTTATACATTTATTTCTTATTTCTGTTGAAGCTTTACGTTTATCTCTCATTTGATAATCATGAATCACATAAACAAATCGTTCCGTTTACTAAATCGATTAAGAGATCAACAGATAAAACTAGGACATAATACATTTAAAACCATGTTTATGTAGTATCGACATATAAAACTAAGAATATATGTTAAAAATAAAAATATACGATGTCCAACTTAAACCGTTTTTATTTTGAATCATATGTCAATGTTTTAATGTAAATCACTTGACTGATTTTCTTTTAAGTAAATTATTTAGAATCTTTAGGTTAATAGTTGGTATAATAATTTAGAATCTTCAACTTAAATCGGTTTTTTCTTCTGAATCACATGTCAATGTTTTCATTTAAATCGTTTTAGTGATTTTCTTTTAAGTGAATGATTTGCTTTTAAGTGAATTATTTAAAATGTTTAGGTTAAAGGTTGCTATAATCATTTAGTAGGTTTGTTAGATAAAAGATAAAGACTCTTCCAAAACTTCTCTCCCAAAATTTTTCGAAAATTCTCCCAAGTCAAAATCCGGCCAAACAAAACAACCGGCCTACGGTTGCAAACTTACATAATTTTGATAATTCTAAATAAAATAATCAAAAAGGGAGAAATTGTTAGATAAATTCATACCGGTTCAAATAAACCTAACTTAAACAAATTTCCTACGCAGGAACAAGGAACCGGACCGGATGAACAAAAGAAAACCAACTGAAGAAACCGAACCGGTCAAGCTACCAAACCGATCAAGAGTATTCGGTACGTGACCGCACAGAGGAAGGATCGGCCAAAGCCTAAAAGCCAGATCCATCAAATAGCCGATTAATCTACAAGACAAGAATAACCGGAAGAAGTCCGGTTACTTCACTACCAAAAGACATTCGGCCAAGTCAAGAGACCGACTAGTACAAGAAGACACTTTGGGTATCTGTTGAGAATGATACCAAAGGAACAGACTGAATACTTCCATATCCATGCAAGTCTGAGGAAAGACTGTAGGCTGCAGAAAACAGTACTACCGGATCTTTCTACTTCGGGATAAGCCAGAAAGGAAATCTTCAAAGTACAGACAACTGTCCAAGCAGACAGTGCCTACATTGAGTAAAAGACAAACCCAGCAGGTTTGCTTTACAGACCGGCAGGTCTGAAACAGGATGCCAGGTCTGAGATTGACCGTCAGGTCTGAGGAGAAGACCGCAGGTCTGAGACACTGAATCACTGCATCTCTGATCAGCCAATCAAATTCAAGGCTTCGAAATATGACCGTTGGCATATTTCACCTATAAAAGGAGGCAGTTGCAGAAGAGTAAATGTGGGACAAACATTGGGATAACAAGAGCTAAGTGCATTTACTACAAGTGATAACAGTGTGGTATTCTAAGAAAGCCTAAGTGCTAAATTCTAAGTGTGTGTGCTACAATTTCAGTGTGAATTGTAAGAGTGTTATCGAGCAGGAAATAAGTCTCGATCGAATTGTATTTGTATTCCTTAGTGAATATCCTTCTCGCGGTTTCGAGAGGAAGGGGTGACGTAGGAGTTTTATCTCCGAACATCCATAAAACTTTGTTGTGTTATTTACTTTCTATTGGCTTCCTTACATAACCGACTAACTCAACCATACCGCTCCAAACCGACTCAATACTGACCATACCGAATATCCAGATAACCGAAACCGATCCACCATTCTTCAAATCTCCATCATCCGAAACCGACTTCGCCTATCATACACGTGTACCGCTTCAACTTGAAAGCAAACCTCTTCCGCGCTTGAACCTAGTTCAAGGGTTTGTGACAGGTTGTGTAGTATTGAAACCCCGGTGTTAATCTCTAACCGGATTAACCACCACCCTACGAGTGAGAACCGCTAACCGGTCCAACCCCCGGTCCACCAGCGGCGACCTAGATCCTAACAATTGGTATCAGAGCAGTTAGTTTCAATACTCAAGCAAACATGTATCAGGATAGGCCTCCAATGCTAGAAGGTGATGATTTTGCCAACTGGAAGGCACGCATGCATCTACATCTAGTCACCTTGGATGATGAAATGGAATCCATTCTGACCGAAGGACCGATAATCATTGATAAAGAAAGAAAAGAATGGACGGCTGAAGATAGGAGAAGGAACAATCTGGACAACCATGCAAGAAACCGGATCTCCAACAGCGTGGACAGAAATACATACTGCAAGATCAGAGACTGCAAAACCGCGAAGGAGACTTGGAACACGGTCATCCAGATCTTTGAGGGAAATGAAAGAACAAAGGAGAACAAAATAATGGTGGCCACACAGAGGTTTGAAAGCATCAAAATGAAACCAGGGGAAACTATGAAGGAATACAGTGACCGGTTCACTGGTGTATTAGATGAGTTAGCAAATCTGGGCAAGAAGTACGACAACAAAGAGGTCATTATGAAGGTCTTGAGATCTCTTCCAAGTGCTTGGGATATAAAGACGATGGTCATGAGAGAATCAAAGAGCCTACGTAAGATGAAATTATACGATGTATTCGAAGATCTTAAGGCATATGAGTTCGAGATGAATTCCAGAACTGAAGAGGAAGTCTCGGCCTCAACGTCAACTAGAGCTCTGTTCACATCTACGGAACCGGCTGCACCTGTTCCTGCTCCTATATCTACATCTGCACCGGTACCGACTCCTGCACCTGCACCGATCAGAACCGCCGAACAGTTTACTGAGGACGCCATGGCAATGCTTGCACAGAAGTTTGGGAGGTTCATGAAAAGGAGCCAACCGACAAACAACTACTATGGTGACAAATCCAATATAAGATGCTATAACTGTAACTGTATGGGACATTTTAAGTGGGAATGCAGGAAACCAAGGAGAGATACACAGAAACCAGACTACCAAAATAACCGGAACAACTATCAACAAACCGGTGAAGGAAGTGAAGTACCGAAAGCACTGATAGCCGATGATGGAGGAAGCCTATGGGCTCACAGTGACAGTGACGATGACCTCACATGTCTCATGGCAAATGAGGAACAGGTATTTGACTCTCCCTGTGAAGAATTTACTAAAGATGAGTTATATAATGCATTGAATGACATGGTAGAAGAATATAAGAACCTATTGACCATGTTACCTAAGCACCTCAACATCAAAACCGATCCCATAGTACCTATCCCAGTAGAACCAGAGGTACTCATCACAACCGAACCGGAGGTCATGCAATCTGATGATACTCATACCCTAGAAACCGAATTAGACCCTAAGATCGAACAACCTAGTGAGTCGACTAGAGAATTAACCGAGAAAGAGAATGCCAGATTTCAGTATACGATGGCCGCCTATAGGAGATCTAGCGATATAGTAAAGAACCTGAATAAAGAATACAGGCATCCACGTTGTAAGAATGGCCTAGGATACACAGAGAACAGATCTAAAAACCGAAAATCTATATGGAAAGAAAAGCTTACAAAAGGAAACCTTCCCTTTATAAAATTCCTTAAGAGCACCTGTACAGCTGAAGAAGAGGAGACCGCATATTATAGGGAAGAAAAGACAAAGTATGACTATGTTGGCCCAACCGATTCATGGCTTGACCTTGAGAAAAGGAAAGCAGAAATCCTCAAATATAAGAAAGACTTCCCTGAACCACGTAGATCAAACTATAGATCATCAAACCAAAGACCACCATCATTTAGGTCATCTGTAGGGAAACCGAAATACACCAGACCAAGCGTGAGGAGAACAGTTGAAACTTTAGCAAAGAAGACCGTTCGATTTATCAAGGTTTGGGTACCTAAGGGACTAATCGCATGTGGACCCAAGTAAACGTGGGTACCAAATAGTTGTAAATATGTACATTTTGCAGGATCCAAAGAAACGGCTAGGAAACTCCGAATGTTTCTTGGACAGCGGTTGTTCCAGACACATGACCGGAAATAGCAATCTGCTAACCGACATTAGATCAGTAACCAGTGCTCCTATCACTTTCGGTGACAACTCTAAAGGTAACACCGTGGGCAAGGGTAAGATTGTCCATGGTAACCTAACTATTGACAATGTACTTCTAGTTGAAAACCTACGTTTTAATCTACTTAGCATTAGTCAGATGTGTGATGCTGGATACACGGTAGAATTCCTTAAACATGCATGCTTAGTTAAGAACTCTCAAGGGATAGTACTACTAACCGGAAATAGGATAGGTAACATCTACAAGGTAGACTGGAAAACTAGAGTAGAACATCCTATATGCATGATAGCTAAAACTGATCAAACCTGGCTATGGCATAAGAGACTAAACCACCTAAACATGAAAACCTTAAACTACATTCGTGGTAAGAAATTAGTTGAAGGCATCCCAGATATAGTATTTAACCAGGATAAGGTTTGTTCAGCATGCCAGATGGGTAAACAAACTAGGTCATCATTTAAAAGCAAAGGAAATCTACAATCTAGCCGATGCCTAGATCTTCTTCACATGGATCTATTTGGACCAATTCAGGTCATAAGCCTAGGAGGTATGCTTTACACCATGGTAGTTATTGATGATTACTCTAGATATACATGGGTAATATTCTTACCATCTAAACGTGAAACGGTATCAAACCTAATCAACCTCCTTAAGCGTTTGCAAAATGAAAAATCAACTCGTATAAATTGCATTCGAAGCGATAGAGGTACCGAATTTACTAATAGCACATTAACTGCATATCTTGATGAATCCGGCATTAGACACGAGTTGTCTAGTGCCAGGACTCCTCAACAAAACGGCCTGGCCGAGAGAAGAAACCGGACTCTCAAGGAAGCCGCACGGTCCATGATAGCCGACTCCGGCATTGCTTAGAAATATTGGGCTGAAGCTATCAACACTGCATGCCATACACAAAACCGGTCCTTGATTAACAGATTTCACAACAAAACACCATATGAGGTTTATTTTAACAGAGTTCCTAAACTTAAATACCTCAGGATTTTCGGTTGTAAATGTTATATTCATAATAATGGTAAAACTCAACTCACTGCTTTTGATGCAAAGACCGACACCGGCATTATGCTAGGATACTCGTCGGTAAGTAAAGCATATAGAGTATATAACAATAGAACTGCAACCATGGAGGAAACAATTCACGTTGTTTTCGATGAATCGGTTGAAAGCAATACTGCTTCATGCTTTGATCTACACAACAGACTGGAAAACAACGATATTCATTCTGATAGCGACGATGAGACCCCGGTCTTCAGGGGATTTGTCCATGACCTAATGGGTAATATTGATACCCAGCCGGATCAAGCTGTTTCACAACGGGAAGCTGACACCTCGGTCCAACCCGAGGAAGCCGGTCGGTCTGACAATCTTGGTCAGCCTACCGACATGTCTAGCCTTGATCAATCAAACGGTAACTTGGTAGACACCCTTGAGCTGAATCTCAGAAGAAACAGTAAACATCCTCCTGAGCAAATTATAGGTGACCCTTCAGAACCTGTTCGAACTAGGAGTCAACTTCTGGAAGGATATTTTAACTCTGCTTTTATATCCCAGATTGAACCGAAAAGAATAGATGAAGCATTGTTAGATCCGGATTGGATCTTGGGAATGCAAGAAGAGCTAAACCAGTTCGAGAGTAGTAAAGTCTGGTACTTAGTTCCCAGACCGAAAGATAAATCGGTCATAGGAACAAGATGGATATTCAGAAACAAACTCAATGAGGACGGTTTGGTCACGAGGAACAAAGCCAGATTAGTGGCTCAAGGCTACAAACAGGAAGAAGGCATTGACTTTGAAGAGTCATTTGCTCCTGTAGCCAGGATTGAAGCCATTAGGATTTTTCTTGCATTTGCTGCTTTCAAAAATTTCAAAGTTTTTCAAATGGATGTTAAAAGTGCATTTCTGAACGGTGATATACGTGAAGAAGTGTACGTTGAACAGCCACCCGGCTTCAAAAATGCTGCACTTCCAAACCATGTATACCGGCTAAACAAAGCTTTATACGGTCTAAAGCAAGCACCAAGAGCCTGGTATGATACACTAACCGCATTCCTATTAGAGCATGATTTCACCATCGGTTCAGTGGATAAGACCTTGTTCAAATTTGAAAAGAAGGAACATATCCTACTTGTTCAAATCTATGTAGATGATATTATTTTTGGTTCCACCGATCCAAAGCTCTGTGATAAATTTTCAAAAATGATGACTGACAAATTTGAAATGAGTATGATGGGAGAATTAAGTTTCTTCCTAGGTCTTCAGGTTAAGCAACTCAAGGAAGGAACATTCATCAGTCAACCTAAATATACCAAGGAGCTTCTGAAGAAATTCGGTATGGACACCTGCTCCTCGGCGGCCACTCCAATGAGTTCATCCATTAAATTGGACAGAGATGATGAAGGGCAATCAGTAGATCAGATTGCATACCGGGGCATGATCGGTTCCCTGCTATATCTGACAGCGAGTAGACCGGACATCCTGTTTGCAGTCGGTGTGTGTGGGAGATTCCAAGCAAATCCAAAGCAATCCCACTACACAGCCGCAAAAAGGATACTGAAGTATCTAAAAGGCACTCCTGATGTCGGTCTGTGGTATCCAAAGGACTCATCCTTTAACCTAACAAGCTACTCAGACGCAGATTATGCGGGGTGCAAGATCGATAGGAAGAGCACCAGCGGAACATGTCAGTTTCTTGGTGACCGACTGGTGTCATGGCATAGTAAGAAACAGACATCGGTGGCTACATCAACCGCAGAAGCTGAATACTTGGCGGCCGGAAGTTGCTGTTCTCAACTTCTCTGGATCCAACAGCAGCTGAAGGATTTCGGTATTACAGCCGAAGTGTCCCCAATTTTCTGTGACAACACAAGTGCCATTGCGATTACATACAACCCGGTTCTCCATTCCAGAACCAAGCACATCGACATAAGGCATCATTTCATTCGAGAGCATGTCACGCTGAAGCATATCCGGCTGGAATACGTACCCACCGACCAACAAGTAGCCGATATCTTCACAAAGCCTCTACAGGAAGCTAAGTTCTCTCAATTTAGACTTACTCTCGGTTTAACCGACATCAGTCAGATCCTTCCTAAGGATACTTAAAAGGAAAACCGGCTTCGACAGATAAAACAGGTAGTTCTTCTTAAGCTGCTGATCTTTGAATTCTCAAGATGCCTATGGAAGAACCGCCCAGCTCATCAGACAGAGTAAACCGACCGGCTACTTGGTGGAAACACCAACTAACCGCATCGGGATGAACAACTGATGACTGACCGGTTCGGAAGCAGGTCATCCCAGATTATTTGAACTTCACAGATGTGGAACAACTACCAATGTTTGTAGATGTCTGTTCTGAAATGTTGCCTTTTTAAAGAAAACTGGTCGCGCCTAAAAAGACGTGAAGATCTTTTGATATCTTTCATGGTTCAGGCCTATGACCGACACCTAGACTGCAAACATACCCATTTTGGTGAAAAACATTTTATCCTGCAGTTAATACATGTCACTCCATTTAATGCCTGGACAATAGGTTAGCCCCTAAACTAGTATTTAAGAGAGGGAAACGCTCACCACAAAACTCACAAGTCACAAGAATATCCTCTCACTAAGGCAAACTAACCATGTCTCAATTCCCAAACATCCTCCAAGTAGATTTTGAATCCTGTACCGGTACCGAACACTATGAGGTGTATCGGATGATTAAGAAATTAGAAGACACCGGTCTCCAGTATTTTCTGGATGATAAGCAAATCATCTACCCTGCATCCGTCATGGAATTCTACTACAATGCCAGGGTATTCCGGGGCACACCCCATTTTGAGACCCACATCCAATCCAAAGTTGGGGGGGTAATTTTCGACTTCACCGAGCAGGACTTTGCTCGATGCTTCAATCTGCCTAAACAAGGTATCACAGACCTCAACCCCCCAGCCGATATTAAGGCTGAGGTTTCCCTAGCCTTTGCCCGGTCGGATGAGCCTGTCAACGACCGTGGCTCCAAATCTCTCTTGAGGGCTGAGTACCAGCTCCTCAATGATATAATAGGAAGGGGCATCTTTGGAAGAGATGTCACCAACACCTATTGCGTGGCAAGTTTTAATATGATGGCCGCAATCGTCACCGGCACACCGGTAAACTGGTCCCGGGTGCTGTTCGACACCTTGGTTTGGATGATTAACGTCCAGTCAGTCAGTCTCATTCCCCAAATGAGCACCCTCCTGGTGGAACTCGGTGTTCCAACTTGCCCTGGCGAAGGCCTGAACCAGGCTCAGGTGCTAACTAGGGAAATGACCGACTCTTTCTATAGTCGGTTTGAGAGAGAATGGAGGAGGAGGAACTTCAACCCCCCTCGCTAAGTCACTTCGTCTGGCATCCGGTCGTTTTGCTGCATGTACCGGATGCATCATTAATCTATTCAACTCTGACCATATCGGCCTCATCCATGTCCACTTCGGTTTTATTTGTGCTTTCTTTAACTTCATCATTTATGTATGTCATTTTCGGTGTTGTCTCTACAGTTTTCGGTCTCCATCTAATCTATATCATTATGTGTTAAATGCATTTAATGAGATAATCCAATTTAATGAGATAACTCCCAACCACCCGCATATTTAATTCCCAACTAATCTGGTCACTTTTCAACTACCATTTACCTCGGGCCTTGCAAACCGCCGCTTCCCCATGTGATTTGACAAGGAAAAGATTCTTTTCCTTAATAAAACAAAACTGACCATCAATGCACAGATTTTCCCTCCAAAAACCGACCCTATATAAGGAGCCATTCCCTTCTCATTTCATCACACCTGAAAGTACAAAATCACTCTCTCCTCTTAAATCCCGTTTCTCTCTCTCCATACCGAAATCATGCCTAGCAGAACTCTGGGAAATTTTCTGTGCATCGACTTCGACTCATGCACGGAAATAAGAAATTGCGATACCAAGACAAGAATCATGTATGACTCTCTTGTTCAATCCGGCCTTCAACCATTTCTTGAAGAGGCCGGACCTATCCTTATCGATGATGTCAAGGCCTTCTTCCGAAGCGCCTGCATCAGGGGCAAGTACATCGTCTCGACTGTCCGAGACCACACCTTTTGGATCGACGAGGATGACTTTTCTTCACTCTTCGATCTACCCGCTGAAGGTTTCTCTGACTTCCCGGATGTTCAGGACCCTGCGGGAACTGAAACCGCACTTTACCTGTCGGCCACTCCTCTTCCGGTGGCACAGTTTGGGCCAAAAACCCAACTTGCTAGTCACGGTCAGCTCTTGCTCGAAATCGTGACCAGGTCAATCCTATGTCAATCTCCCAATCAACGGTATTCCAGGAATACCTACAATATCATGACCAACATCCTTCGCAAATCGGCCATTAACTGGTCATCGGTCATCTGGGAAAACCTAAAGAACATGGTGCTGACCAAGAAGGGTCTCGGGTATGCACCGCATATCAGCAAGCTGATTCTTGGGTATCGACCGGAGTTCGGACCAGGCACACCGGCTTCCTCTTCGAACATTCTCAACGTTGCTTCGGCAAGAGAACGACTCTGGAGAATGCCTGCTGAATAAGGCTATATCTTTCGTTGTCTCTATATGCTTATTCATGTACCGAATCTTATAATCGGTTTTCTTCTTCCAATATTTCTTGAATCTTATTATCACTTCAGTTTAAATAACCGAGTCCTTTTCCTTGAACAATTATCTAAGTAACACCTATAACCACTTACTTGTCCGGTATTATAAAATATGCTTAGAACTGGTAAACGCCGATAAATCAAAATATCTGAATAAGCTTGGACATAATCTACCATTCGGTCTCGTAGAAAAATATGTCATCCATGACATAGGCAAAGTTTTGGAGGGAAAAACTCCCGCTCAAAGACACCGCACACCGTTTCGCACGAAACCATGTCCTTTCATTTTGGAGGGAAAACTCCCGCCCATTCATGATGGGACGGTTTGGCTTCCAAACCGTGCCTATAAAAGGGGGCCTTCGTCCTATTTTTCATTCTCACACAAATTCACTTTCTCTCTCTAAACTTCTAAAATCCTTTGAAGCCGAATTCTTTCACTTTCAAACTCTTCAAACATGGGTCGTGATTCGGCGTTGTTCAAACTATACTCTCAAGTGGACTTCGAGGAGATTCGGCAGAACGGAACGGCCGAAGCAAAAGAAGTAATTGACCGAGTGATTAAAACTGGTTTGGAATATCTACTAGACGGTCCCCACGTAATATACAAGGACGCGGTCGAAGAGTTCTTCAAAACCGCAACCACCTCCTACGACAGGATCCTCGCAACGGTTTGCGGCTCCCAAATAGAGATCACCGAAGCTGTAGTGGCCGAGAGTCTACGTCTCCCAACTACCGGCATGGACGCAACAGCAGAGATGGACGATGACGTTTTTAAGATGGCTTGCCGCCGTTTA
Organism: Impatiens glandulifera; assembly: GCF_907164915.1. NCBI lineage: Eukaryota > Viridiplantae > Streptophyta > Magnoliopsida > Ericales > Balsaminaceae > Impatiens > Impatiens glandulifera. Next base: position 10,405,850 of record NC_061868.1, read on the forward strand.
TCAGCAACAAACAAGTCGGTTCCCACATCCGGAAAGAAACAACTGCTGAAACCGGAGCTCATCCCGGCGTGTGACGTTTTTGCCAGGGCGATACTGGCAAGGGGAGGAAATTTCAGCAATCTGACCAAAGACAAAATCAGAATGATTTTTCGTCTAATGGAAGGCACAGAGATCAACTGGGCAAGATCGGTCTTCAGCAACCTTATGGAAATGGTGAGACCGGACTCAGACAGGTCTTGGGGGTATGCCGTACAACTCGGCAAGATCTTCTTACATCTGAAGATCAAAGTCGGTCCCGGTGTTGGAATACTAAAACGCAGCATCATCCGATCAAGGCATTTTCTTCCAAGAAAGCAATCGGCCTCCAGTTCCACAGGTGGCCGAAAGAAGAAAGCCGCAAAGAAAAATACCCCGGCAAAAGAAAACACCGGAGGGAAGAGAAAAGAAAAGGTAATTTTCGAAGAACCACCTCAAGAAACAGAGGATGAGGAGTGGGACGATGAGGAAGCCGACACAGAGGGAACCGAAAATAGAACGGACCATGACGATGATCTTTCGGCTCAAAGTCCAAACAATGCCGAACATAGCATAAATCCTGAGACCACCGAGGGTGAGGCCGGGGTTGACACAGGTGCCAATGATGAAGGCCTCAGCAGGGAAGAAGCCGATGAGGCCGAGGCCGAAAGATTAGCCCAGAATATCTTTCAGGGCATCATCAGGCGGGATGAGGACGTTATAAGCTTATACTTGGAGTGGCATGAGCACCGCTTTAACACGAACTATAAGAACATCATGACGGACTTGAACCAAGAGGATTGCTTCGCTAGGTTGGAGGAGGTGGAGGCCATGATCTTAAGCCTCACAAAATCCAATACCATTCATGAGGTACAATGCCGAACTTGCCTACTGATACCGAGAAGTCATCTTCGACAGATAAGAAGGCGTATCAGAAAGATTAAGGAAGAATATGCCGAAGGGGGATCGGTGTCTACAGTAGCACCGCGAGTATTGGATAAGCTTGAAAAGGGCAAACTGGAAATTCGGCAGGAAATAGAGCGGCTGGAAGCCATATGCAATCTAAAAGAAGTACCGGTATATACCGCTCCAGTCATCGAAGAATTTCCAATTGACTGGACAACAACCTCAAGAGAAGACACCGAGACACCGAGGGACATTGAGACACCGATACAGGACAATGCTGAAATACCGACTTCAAAGACTGTTGAGGTACAAAGTTTAGAAAATGTCGAGGTTCCAAACTCAGAAATTGAGGTAATAAACTTAGAGGATTCGGCTCAATTAGAACCTCCAAATGAAGAGGAGGCACCGATAAATCTTGATGAAAGAGCCGATCCTAATCCGACCGAGCAGTCCTCTCCCACTCCACCACCGGAAGCTACTGTTTCAGTTCCTCCTAAGGAATGGATTGAAGACCGGCTTCAAGAATTTGAAGCATCCGTTTCGGGACGGATTGGTGAGCAACTTAAGAAATTTGAAGTGTCCACATCGGGGCAGGTTGAAGACCGGCTTCAGAAATTTGAAGCATCAATATCAGAGCAGATTGATGACCGCATACTTGAACACAACGTCTCTAAGCTTCAACCGCTCAAGGATAGATGCGAGAACGTTTTCGATTCGGCCATGCAGTTCGCCGATGTGACAAAGAAGGTTGTGGATCACCATCAAGCGCGCCTAGCGGAACTCAGCACCGGACTATGGGAAGAGGCCGGTGAGCGAGAAAATTGTGCTCATCATATTATAGCTCTGGAGGGTCTCACTTCGGAATTAAAGAAGGATTTCGAACGGGTTGATCCGACAATTGAACGAGTCTCGGTACTGGAAAAGAAAAACGAAGATCTCGTGGCCGAAGTAAAGGCACTTACTGCACAGATGGCCGAAATCCTGAAAGCTAAGGAAAACGCGGATGCCGCGGCTATAGAGGCCGATGCTCTGGTTGCTAAGAGAGTCTAGGAAAGGCTGGACGCCGAAGTCAACAAAGACAAAGAGGCGCCGCGAGCGACTCCGCTGACCGAGGAAGAAGTAGAGGCCGAGAGAATAAGAAGGGCTGAGATCATGTATCCAGGGTATGCTGAGCAAATAGCAAGACAAGCTGCGGATGATGCCGAACGGCTGGAGAGACAAAAACGTGGGCTGGAAGAGTTCTCCGAAGCAAACAAGAAGAAAAAGAAAGTGGCCCCCTCTGCTTCAGCACCGGTCGTCTCCGCCTCAGCATCAAAGAAAAGAAAGAAGCCGGCTAGTAAGAAAGTTCGAATTGTCGAGACGCTCAACACAATCTCTGAACTGGTCGAGACGGGTACCTCGCAGCAAGACGCCCAAGTCGAGGATGAATTCGAAGAACAGCTGCGGTCCCGATCTAAACGACCACGACACTCCACGCAACAGCAACCGCAACCGCCACCGCAACCGAAGAAAAAGAAGAGTGCCTACGAATTCACGGACTCAGAATAGGGACTATCCTTCTTTTTCTTACTTGCCTTAGTATTTTTGCTTAGTCTTTTCCGGTTATCTATAAATATATAAAGTTATTTTTGAATACCGGCCTTATTTTGCATTTCTACATAATTTTGATAATTTTAAATAAAATAATCAAAAAGGGAGAAATTGTTAGATAAAAGATAAAGACTCTTCCAAAACTTCTCTCCCAAAATTTTTCGAAAATTCTCCCAAGTCAAAATCCGGCCAAACAAAACAACCGGCCTACGGTTGCAAACTTACATAATTTTGATAATTTTAAATAAAATAATCAAAAAGGGAGAAATTGTTAGATAAATTCATACCGGTTCAAATAAACCTAACTTAAACAAATTTCCTACGCACGAACAAGGAACCGGACCGGATGAACAAAAGAAAACCAACTGAAGAAACCGAACCGGTCAAGCTACCAAACCGATCAAGAGTATTCGGTACGTGACCGCACAGAGGAAGGATCGGCCAAAGCCTAAAAGCCAGATCCATCAAATAGCCGATTAATCTACAAGACAAGAATAACCGGAAGAAGTCCGGTTACTTCACTACCAAAAGACATTCGGCCAAGTCAAGAGACCGACTAGTACAAGAAGACACTTTGGGTATCTGTTGAGAATGATACCAAAGGAACAGACTGAATACTTCCATATCCATGCAAGTCTGAGGAAAGACTGTAGGCTGCAGAAAACAGTACTACCGGATCTTTCTACTTCGGGATAAGCCAGAAAGGAAATCTTCAAAGTACAGACAACTGTCCAAGCAGACAGTGCCTACATTGAGTAAAAGACAAACCCAGCAGGTTTGCTTTACAGACCGGCAGGTCTGAAACAGGATGCCAGGTCTGAGATTGACCGTCAGGTCTGAGGAGAAGACCGCAGGTCTGAGACACTGAATCACTGCATCTCTGATCAGCCAATCAGATTCAAGGCTTCGAAATATGACCGTTGGCATATTTCACCTATAAAAGGAGGCAGTTGCAGAAGAGTAAATGTGGGACAAACATTGGGATAACAAGAGCTAAGTGCATTTACTACAAGTGATAACAGTGTGGTATTCTAAGAAAGCCTAAGTGCTAAATTCTAAGTGTGTGTGCTACAATTTCAGTGTGAATTGTAAGAGTGTTATCGAGCAGGAAATAAGTCTCGATCGAATTGTATTTGTATTCCTTAGTGAATATCCTTCTCGCGGTTTCGAGAGGAAGGGGTGACGTAGGAGTTTTATCTCCGAACATCCATAAAACTTTGTTGTGTTATTTACTTTCTGTTGGCTTCCTTACATAACCGACTAACTCAACCATACCGCTCCAAACCGACTCAATACTGACCATACCGAATATCCAGATAACCGAAACCGATCCACCATTCTTCAAATCTCCATCATCCGAAACCGACTTCGCCTATCATACACGTGTACCGCTTCAACTTGAAAGCAAACCTCTTCCGCGCTTGAACCTAGTTCAAGGGTTTGTGACAGGTTGTGTAGTATTGAAACCCCGGTGTTAATCTCTAACCGGATTAACCACCACCCTACGAGTGAGAACCGCTAACCGGTCCAACCCCCGGTCCACCAGCGGCGACCTAGATCCTAACAAGGTTCAAATACGACTTTTAATACTTAAAAAGGATTTATACATTCTATAAAACGATTTACACATTTATGTAAGCCGTTTTACACATCTATAATGCGATTTACTGAAGTGCTTAAACAATAAAAGATATAACCAAAAGTTATTAAAATCATTTAAAATATTTGATTTAATGTTCAAATACGACTTATAATACTTGAAAATTGAAATATATACCGAAAATGCGACTTTTAACGCTTGAAAACTGAAATATATACAACAAATTGTCATGTAAAATGATTTATACATTCATGTAAACCGTTTTACACTACTTCAATTACACCTTCGTATTATTAATATCATTCCGTGTTTAGACTCTTATAAAAATGCAAAAAAAATTATAATACTTTTTTTCTTATCGATTTTATACATTAAAAGTACATACTTCCAATTCCATTTCTTAAATTCAATCCAAGTGAAAAATAACTATAAGTAAAAAACTAATAAATTTTATTTTTCTCAAGATCTAAGATTCTTAACCATCTATTGAATGGGACTAGTGAGATTCTTGTTAGCCAAATCAAGCTATCACAGCCACCACAGCCGCTATCGAAGCATCAATACGGGTGACAAATAATCGTCGGAATAGCAACATAGGGCACCAACCTTGAATTGGTCATTGCAGCGAATTCATCATTTGTTTTCTTGTCTACTATTTTTAAGTAGAAGTAAGTGATATGAGATGTGGAAGAAGGGTTGGGTATATTAAAAAAATAGATTTTATTATATTTAATAAATAATTTAATTCAAATAATTATACTTTTACATTTTTTTTTTAAATAGTACAAAAATATACATAAAATCAATAATGAAACAAATTCTTAATAATAATTACATTAGAATAAATAAATTAATGGGATTTGAAATAGTTTGAACAAAGATTAGCAGACTCCACCACCTCCACCCCCACCCCCACCTCCACCTCCATCGCAGCCAGCTCCACCACCACCGCCGAAGCCACCACCGCCGAAGCCACCACCGCCACCGGTTGCCCCAGCCATGTTGATGCTGACAAAATGGGCGGCTGTATGATCATGAATGTGTGCTCCTCCGTGAGTTTGGGCGGAGGAAAAGAATTCGGACTTTCTCCGGTCGCTATTTATTACTCGGTATAGGCATGTACAGAGAATAAAAATAAATGTTAGAGAAACCAAGACGACTGGTATGATGAACAGAGCGTTTCGCGGTCCGGCCATGTCTTTCTTTTCTTCGATTAAGTTGAAATATTTAATTACAATTAATTAATACTACTTCTCTATATCACAATTACTTATATAGAGATCAATTGGACCACGTGAACAAGTTGTTTTCTTTTACTTTGAAACCTCTTCTTTACTCCTACGCGTCTATTTAACGTTTATTTGGATAATCACTATTTGAATAATTAGAATAAGTCAACAAATATAAAATTTAGTTAGAATAAGATATTTTATTTACATTCTTTTGGTCTAATCTTTCCATTTTTTGAATTTTAGTGTTTTGAAATAGAGATAGTATTATAAATGAAAATGATGAGAAATTGCTTAGAAGAAAAATCAAAATCCATCACAAGTCAACCAAAGAATAATCTGCTATAGTTTTCAATTTCTTCTCCATTTCTTTAACCTTTCCATTTATAATTTCTTGAATTTTGTACCAATGAAATTATTTTAAAATATTTATGTAGGCTCATTAACTTTAATAGATTAATCTCTAATATGTGTTTCAAATTATCTATCTCTGATAAATAATAATAATAATAAATATAAATATTATAAATAAATCAATTAATAAAAATGAAATAAAAAAAATCAGATCTTTTGATACAGGATTACCTGTTCCCATATTCCGGACCAATCAAAACTCAACTTTATTATTTTACTATTAAATTAAGCAGCGAGTTAAAAAGAAAAGAGAGATATGCAATTCTATTAATCAGAGCTTCCTTCGCTTCACTCCGTTTTACATTACCAGGTTGAAAAGCACACAATTCTATTTTTTTTACATGGGTTTTAAAATGTAAAACAGAATGAAGCTTGACGGTAAAACTGAATGAAGTTTCATTTGATTCTGTAAATAATTAATATGAAACTTGCTTCATTTGACCCCGTAAATAAAACATACTAATTATTTTATATTTTATCTTAAATATAATTATATATAAAAATATATTTATTATTTTATTTATGATGTATTTAAATTAATTTGTATTAATTATGTATAAATATAAAAGCATACATTATTATTTTGTCACTATCGATCCTTACATTTATAAATTTATTTGTGATATATTTAAATTAATTTGTACAACTTATTTTATAATTTATATAATTATATATTATATATTAAATATATATATATATATAATAAAATATTTTTTTTAATGTTATTGATAAAATATTTTAATGAATTTGTTTTAATTATTTTATAATTTATATAATTATATATTAAATAAATATATATAACAACATATTAAAAAATTTCAGTTTAAGATATTTAAATAAATTTGTAAAATAAAATATTTTAAAATTTATTTACAAGATATTTAAATAAATTTATTTTAATTATTATTATATATTTTATATAATGATATATTAAATATATATAAACGTTCATGTGAAATTACTAACAAATTCATGAGAAAATATTTATACGTTCATGGAAGAGTATTATACGTTCATGTAAACCTGCAAGAAAAAAAAAAGATAAAACAAGCGCTATCTGGCGAGGGTTACTTCACAAGGTATTTACAACACTCAAATGAGTGAAACAAGCGTTATTTTTGAGACTTGCTTCACTAGGTATTTATATTTTATATAGTTACGTCGATGACTAGTCATGACAATCAGGTTTCAGAGGACACGAACCGGACCTCAACCGAATTTACCCCGAAAAAATTGAGTACTTAAATTACCCAAATTATCGGTTCAGAACCGATGGGTACCCGTACCCGAACAGGAACCGATGGGTACCCGTACCCGAACAGGACCCGATTTTTTAAAACTATTTATTTTACTTATTTAACTATTTTAATATATTTGTACTTTTTTAACATATTTATTAGTTAAATATAATTTGAATCAATTTAAAAAAATTTAAACTTTTTAATTTAATTTTAAAGCATTTAATAATAAATAAATAATTAAAAATTAAAAATTATTAAGCTTTACAAAATTTTTTGATAAAATAATTATAAAATATTATATTAGTTAAAATAAAACAGCCTTATATTATATCTTATAAAAATAAATAATATTTATACCAAAAAAATATAAATAAAACTAATTATCTCTTAAATTTATCTTTCTTTTTACCTCATCTCATCTTTTCATCTCTTATTTTCTCTCTTAAGTCCATTTTTTCTATCATTTTACGACACTCATTCTATAATAAAAAAAAATATTGGGAGAGAGAATTTTAGAGAGGAAATTTGAGAGAATTACGTATCGCAATTTGATTCGCTGAAAAAATTAATAATTTTTCTCTCTTCTCTCTATCCTCACCATTTATCTTTTTTCTAGCCAGTAATGTAGTGATACTTCATTCTCTCCCCATTCCCTCTCACAAATTTCCTCCCCTATCACTACTTAACAAAAACAGTCACGTGTTATAAAAAATAGTCATGATTTAAAAAATAAAAATAAAACTGAATTTGAAATCGATTATAATAATATAAAAAGACATATTTCAATAAAACGGGATTGATTGAATTTCAGAATTTTTTCTCGGCTACTCGAAACCGAACCGAAACCGATCAATTGCCACCCGAAATTACCAAGAACCGAAAAAAGAAAAAATCACACGAACCGATAGTTTCGATTCCTTCGGGTACCCGACCCGTCGGGGGCAAAAATGGCATTCCTATCGATGACATAGTCGTCCACTTAGATGTTTGTAAGTAGAGATTTAAGGAGTCCTAGTAGGCCGTGTTGGATCTAATAGCCTAAGTGGCCATGGACGTTGGCCTAATAATCATGATGTTTCTTGGTTAGGTCACGTTAGATTTATTTAAAATATAATTAATATTTTATAAAGAGACACACTAGTGAAAAAGATGTCAACAACGACAAGAAATATTGTAGTTATTGCTCACTTTACTGTCGCTAAAGGTCAACAACCACAGTAAATGTTCCTGTCACCAATCAACGCTATTGTTTCTATAGCTAAAATATGGCTACGAGAATAAGCTAAAAAGTGGCTACGGGAGTAAAATACCGTCACTAAAGGGATGACTATGAAACAGTTTAGTGTCGCTAAAATTGTAAATAAAAAATTTAAAATTGTCATCAACTACCATATCTATTATTAACAAAAAAAAATATATTCAAATGATCTTGATATACAATTTTCTAATACTAAAATTAAATATTTATACTACCCAAACAAACATAATATTTCTATAGTACAAATTTTGTTTAAAATCTATATTTGAACTCTTGTAACATGTTACATTCAATCCACTTCTCAACAATCTTCTTTTCTTATTGTAATTCATAGTCATCAAAGTAATCCCTACCAAAAATCAATAAAATTAATACGATCATCATCCGATAAAAGTTAAGTCAATCTAAAATAATAAAGTCTTTTTAATCCAATGATCAAATAATTTAGAGAAATGATATATACAGCACCCTTATACAACATATTCATACAATACCTACCTGATTTGGTAAGAAAGAGAAAATATTTTTCTCTCTCTTGTATTTTTTTAAAGATATAAAAAGATATATTTTCTCTTTCTTACCAAATCAGGTAGGTGTTGTTTGAAGGTATTGTATAAGGGTTATAAGGGTGCTGTATATATCATTTCTCAATAATTTAATTTGTTCCAATATACCTATTAAGAATTTAACATTCTCTTAAAATATATTTCTTAAGAGTCTAAATTAAAGTATAATAATGTAATTAAAAAAAGTAAGTTGATTTTAATAGATCTCGCAGAATCATGTAATTAAAGTATGATTTCAGACCTAATAAAATCAAAAAGATATTTTACAAACATTGTGATCAACATTAGAAATATAGACAATTCACTTGATATTGTCTTCTCTTTATTTTATCAGATTCAATTACTGTTTAAGACAAAGAAAAATAGAATATATATTTTCAACAATTGAATAAAGAAGGTAACTAAATTCACAAAGATTACCAAAGTAAATCCACAAACATTGTAAATGAAATTTCAATCCAAGAATGAAATTTCAATCAAAGAACAGTGTTCTTAAATCTATATACATTGCATTTTGTTGATAACTATGAAAACAAATTCAATTAAGAAGAAACAAACAATTAATTTGTACCTTGCATTGGGGATAAACTTTGTTACCTTCGCGCCTCTTGTATTTATATCAAGATATAAAAACAGGGGATACCATTTTCTTCTTCTTTGTTTGCTTGACTAGAGAATATGAATGAACTAAACCTAGTTCAGACCAATTAAGATTTTAGAACTTGTAAAAAGAAATAGTTTTCATTAAGGTTGAACACATATCTTAGATATACATGTATAAACTATGTCATAACCCATACCCTCCATTTAGTTCAATATTGTTAGTTTCAAACAAATTATAATTTTTATTATATTGTATAGCAATGACAGTTTCACTTGGTTTCGATAACGTAAAAAAATTTAAAATTAGAAAGAGCATGTAAATAATGCCTAGATGCTCATCATGAATCATGATTAATACGGTATTAAAATAAATTGTAGATTAATAAAAAAAAAATTACCCTTAAAATATACATTATCACACAAAGTGAACTTTTTACCTATATTGACATCAGCTTGAGTTCGGAAATAAGGACTATGTTCGTCTTCTTAATCCCTCATAAAAATTTGAACATGATTATTGTCAGCAACCGCAATACCGCAATCTGACATAATGATAATAATTTTCTTTATAATTTAGATTGCATCTTGAAGGTAATTAAAATATTTGAGAATTTAATCAAATGAAAATGATTAGCATTCTTCTTCACATTCACACTTTGTCAAATTACACATTTTGCAAATATGACTAAAGTTGTAAACCATACCTGTAAAATCATTTTTCTTTGCTCCAACTAATCTCACTAACTTGATTTCAACATATTTCACTAGATCTTCAAACTCAATCTTATATTCTAAAACAAAAGATAAGATAATAATGAATATTCAACTCACCTCTTAGTACTATTGCCACAATTAAAGAATAATTTAAGTTAGTTACAATGATTCTGTTAAGTCTTTATCATCAAATTCAACTAGTTTGCAAGTTTAGTTAGATTAATAAGAAAAAATTATCAACATTGTTTCACTTAATACTCAAAACAACATGTTAGTTGCTCATACTCAAAACTAACGTAAATATATTTTGGACAGCCAATTATTTGTGTGAAAGAAAATAAGCACACATATATTTCACAATCTCACAATCTCATAAAATATATTATCTAGTGGCTTTTCTTTGAGGTATCAAGGACGAATCTTAATCATTGAGAGTCAAATACTACATCTATATTCCTAGTTTTAAAAATATTCTAATTAGCAAGGATCGATTTATTGGTCTAATAAATATCCATATAATATGTTACTGTTTTTTAGATTATGGGATTCATAAAAATATATAAAACTAATCATCAATTAAGATAGATTAGTTGAACTTAGAGTTTCTATCTTTCTCATAAAATTGGTCTACAAACATAACAACATTGGCAAAGTAAGTTAATTCAAACTAGTTAGTTGAACATCAATTCTAATTGAGCTTCATTAAATTTATACTTTTTCATGTCCATAAAATCTCATTAGAACAAGGTGAATTTACCTGCATTAGGTGGTAGCAAGGACATACATGAATTCTAGTAAGATGGGTTCTTGATAGTTTTAATTTCTTTAGAAAAATAGATGAAGGAAAGAATATTAGATCCTATTTACATAAATAATTAGGAAGTTCAAGGTATGAAATCAGAGTAATATGAGATAAACACCTAGGACAAAATGAATATTTGTTTATCTAGATAAACTTATATAATTTACACAAATGAAAGAGAATATATAAAAAAAAGAAAATGAACAAGTCAATAGAAAACTAAAACAGATGTAATACTAAGAAGAAAAAAACCGTATATAGAGTAGTAGAGATTCTCAAAAAAATGAAAGTTGCATATCCATCTGAAGACAAAGATGTTCTTGTGAACATTTCGTCGAACACCTTGTAGACTAACATTTGAAGAGGTGAAGAATCATCAATAGAAACAAAGAAAAATAAGATAATGAATATGACCTCAACAAAATTAATATACAGAATCGGTCTTACTTCATTAAGAGAAACAGAGAACCAAACATAAAACATACACATACAAAAGTACACAGTAAAAATGTTTAGAGTTTGTCAGATTTCATACTTGGCTTATTTTAGTATATGAAAATTTGATTTATCATCTCCAGATTGAGAAGCTTTACGGATCTGATTCAGTGTCACTGGAACAAGTCCATAAGTTTCATAGTCTATAATTGAACCAGAAATAAAACCTCGTTAACGAAAACTACTATTAACTATCTACTTTTCTCCCTATGAAATATCACTACTAGCTTCATATGAACAAAATTACTTATACCGACGGATGCAAAAAATAAAACTCACAACCATTGTCATATATAAGGTTTGATAGCTCGGATCACAAACAAATGTAAATATAATAATTTGACCTAAAAGAGATGGATTTGAGAAAAAACTGAAATCGAAGATATTATTTACCTTAGCCGAAGAAAATGAATAGTCAGCGAGCTGAGACGATTGGGAATGGAATCGAAATGACTGGAGATCTTGAAGGAAAGAGATAAGCAGAATAAATCGATGAAAAAAGCAAGTGACATGGAAGATGGAGAGGTTAAGAGAGCGGATGACTACCATTGGAGTACTCTCTCTAGTTATCATATTTGTTAGCTAGATAATGAATTTAAGAAACATTTTTTGTTATTTAATTAATATTTTAATACTTAGGATTTAAATATAAAAAATATAATAAGGGATGTAATGGCCTTGACTATTAATAAATATATATGGTATTATTCAGTATTATATGATCAACAACGACGGTAACAACACAATTGTCGTTAATTTCGTCGCTAATGACAATTATTTTACTAACGACACAGGCAACGGTGAAAAATTCCTATAGCTATTTAAATATAGTTTGTGCCTAATTTATTTCTTTTATCAACAACCAGCAACGGGAATACTTAAACCGTGGCTAATGCTAGAATAAAGTGCATTTCTCATCCTCTAGCCAGATGTCATAAAGATCTGCAATATTGCTTCTTAATTTAATAATTTTTTAGAGACCAACTCATACCTTCATGAATTTTGCAGGTCCATATGCTGGTTTCGTATTTCATAAATCTCGTATGCACTTATTTGATCCATAGTGACTCCTGATTGCGCTCCAAAGCCCACCGATGTTTGAAGGTGAGAGCCTTGTTCCACTCGATACAGTTCTTCAATTCGATGCCTATATCGTCCTTCGGTTTACAGAGAGCGGTCCATTTGACTTTTTTTCCTCCTCTTCCGCTACTTCCTCAGATAAAGTTCTTCATCAGTGTATCGAGCTCCTTCATTACCTTAGGAATCTAGAAGGACAGAGGATACTTGATCATATAAGTAACATACAACTACACGATAGACCGGATATTCATGAATGGAAAGTTGAGGACAATGGGAAGCTGGTATCGAAGAAAATATGGGAGGTAACCCGGGGAAAAGCATAGAAAGTAGAATGGGCTCCTCTTGTATGGTCAACGAAGATTATCCCTAAATATCAGTTCATCCTATGGCTCGCCTTCTTGGAAAGACTCAGCACTCGTGATCGTATCAGAAAATATATGAGTATCCCGGACACGAACTGTATTCTATGTAGAGGAAATGAAGAAACCATAGATCACCTATTCGGGAGCTGTTGTAATGCTTTAGAGCTTTGGGACAGATTTTATAAAAGCCTGGAGCTGATCAGTTTCCCGAGCGAATGTAATGAAATCAAAGTTGGAGCGCTACTCAAAGCCAAGGGAAATAGATTTGAAACAAACATGTTCAAGTGCGGCTTTGGAGTAGTGGTGTATAACATTTTCCAAAAACGGAATACAAGGGTATATGGCAGAACTCGCAGGAGCGTTGAAGAGTTATGGAAAGATATTGTATAGGATTGCAGCGCCCTCGCGGGAACGTGGACAAGAATTCAAACACGGAGAAGAACTGGAATATCTGTAGTAACTAGAATTTACCATTTTTTAAACTCACTAGAATTGAAAGCATTGTAATCAGATAATTCATTTACGTTTTTAGCTTTTTAGTTTTTATTCAGAATGTTACGACTTCAAAATCATTCTAGGCCTGTTTAGAATGATCTCTTAAACTCGTGGTTTTTTATCTCATTTTTGGAAATTTTTAATGAAATGACGCTAAGTCATTTTTCCCAAAAAAAAACGTGGCTAATGTTCGTAGCTATTGACTCTTTTCGCCGGATGACGAAATGATGATAGATGAAAATACTTGATTTCAAGATTTTATATCTCGGTAAAAAAATTAAGAAATAAAGAAGCTCACATTACACTTCGTAACACATTAATTGATCATTTGTAGGAGGAGTACACAAATTCAGAGAATTGATACATCGTTTATTTTGATGTACAAAGTACTTTTTTAATAATGTTTATTTTGATGTAATATTTTTTGCTCGTGTAGTCTAATTTACGTTTATTTAATGTTGTTTAATTATTTTTTATATAAATTATTTATTTATAATTAATTTTATCATAATTTATTTTAATGGGTGTGAGTTTGAAAAATTATTGGTTTAATTTGTCCAATTGATGAATATATAAGTTATTGAAAAAGTTGGTATAAAAAAGAATATTCATAAAATATTTTTTTAAGTTTGAAAATGAGTTTTTAAGTTAGATATGGATTATTGTTTGATGTAACACCTATAGTATTTTGAGTTAAAAATGAGTTTATAAGTTAAAGACGGTCTTAGTTGAATAATATAAATAACCAATTCTCAATATAACTTTGTTTATCGTTCAACTTCCCAAACTAATTCATTTATTCTCAAACTAACCTAATTTACTATTCAAACTCAGTTTTTTTTATTTTTATTTTTTTTATTATTTTTATTTTTTTTAAATATATTTATTTATTTAAATTTAAACTCATTATTATTATTATATATATATATATATATATTATATATTATATATATTTAAATTATTAGTTTTATAAACTTGATAAAAAAATTATTAATTGTATAAATTAAATTATTTATATTTTGATAATTATTTTAAATTATATTTTAATGAATTTGATTATTTATATTTAGATAGATTTTTAAATTATTATTTTATAAAATGTTAAATACTAATAAAAATTTGTTGTGAAGAGACAATATAATAGAAAATTAACTACGTGGATAAATAATACAATGAAAAAATTAAATTAGACTGCTCATAATAAAAATTATATTTAGTAAATATTTATGAAAAATAATAATTTAAATATATTGTTATGGCTAGGGATGACAATGAGGCAGTTAGGAGAGGGGAATGCATTTATCATCATCGCCCTATTTTTATTTTGGGAATCTCCGCGGGGCACTATTTATAAAATATTATAAAAAATTAAAAAAATTATAGAATAAAATTATATAAACAGATTTTTTAATATAATATATATGGTAATATATTAAAATTTTATATTATTATAAAAAAATAAACTTACAACTCTTATAAAATATAATGAATAAATAAATATAATAGTGATTTTATATATTTAATTGTGTTTATAGTGTTCGGGATAGAATCAAGATGAGATCGGGGCGGGACGAGAGACACAAATACCATCCTGGCTCCATCCCCGTTAAGTTTCGGGGAAAAACCACCCAAACGGGGCAATTCGATTCGATTACCGCGGGGCAGTTTTAAATTGTCATCCTTAGCTATGGCAATAGAGAATATCTTTTCTAAAACATCGGTGGAAGTGTTTGGTGAACTTATTGATTTTCTTATTAAAAAATTATATAAATTAATAATTGATATATATATATATATTAAAATATAAATAATAAAATTTATAAAAATAATAATTTAAAATATATATCAAAATATAAATAATTTAATTTATAAACATAATAATTTAAATATATCATATTTATAAAAATAATAATTTAAATATATATATAATAATGAGTTTAAATGTAAATAAATAAATTAATTTTAAAAAATAAAAATTAAAAAAATTAAAAAAAAATAAGTTTAATATAAAACTAGGTTAGTTTAGAAATAAATGAAAAAACTAAGTTAGTTTAGAAAGTTAAACGAGATTTAAGATTATATTAAGAATTGGTTCTAATATAAAAGTACCAATATATTTAAAAATGATTTATAATTTATAATTCCTTATAATATGTTACTTTCTTTTTTGTTTTGTTTTATGTATATAATTTTCTTTTTATATAAATAGTTTATTAAAATGACATATTAATCAACAACAAAGTAGGATTATATTATTTTTTTAAAATCATAATTTAAGTTTGTTAAAAAAAATATTTGTTTTCTTAATTATGTTCTTTTATTATATGATCATTAATGCTAACCTTTGTCAATAACACATTTTCTTACAAAATTATGTAATTACATTATTATTATTATATTATTATTATTATAACATTCTGCGATCGAGCAATTTTGTGACCTCGAGAATATGACCGTCGAGGAGAGACTTTACGGCTATAGAGACCAAGAGAAGGAGCACATATATCTCACACATAATGAATGGATGTCACGAATGAAGAAAAACAGAGAAGCCAATTTTTCTTCTAGATCGTTGAGTCGTAGCGGCAACGGTGGAGATAACCGAGGTCGATGGCGAGGTCGTAAAGAAAGTTCACCTCGACAAGAAGACACCAAGCCCCGCAAAGACAAGAGCACATTGAAATGTTACTCTTGTCAAAAGTACGAGCACTACGCGTCTGAGTGCCTTAAAAAAAGGATCGACGATGAGGCAAACCTCACTAGCTTCTATGACAAGGAGCTAGCATTAATGTTTTTTGAGGGAGTGACGAATGTGTTGCCCGAAGACGAGGACACAAACCTCTAAGAGTTAGTACAATAATTGTCCAAGGAGGAACCCAATGTGGTTTTGCTCATTGAAGAGAAAGTTATGGCGAACCTTCTCGCAAGTGGTGATGAGTATAATCACACCGACGTGACGTACCTTGACAATGGAGCAATCAATCATATAACGGGCTATCGAGAGATGTTCAATGAGCTCAACGAGAAGATCACCAAAAATGTGAAGTTCGAAGATGGAAACAAGGCGCACAGGTTTCTTGATCCAGCTTGCAGGTAAATCTTTGTGAAAAAAGATGTTGTGTTCGTGGAGGAGAATAAGTAGAAATGGTGTAACGAAAACAACGAGCTCGTACAAAATCTAATGGAATTCAGAATCATATAAGATGTCTATGCGGAGGCACCACTGGTAGAGATGGATCGTGATGAATTATTGTTTCTCACCACCGACGACCCAACAACATATCACAAGGCGGTAGCCGAAGAGTCGTGGTATGAATCCATGAAGAAAGAACTCGAGTCTATTAGGAGGACAAGACATGGAAGCTCAACGATTTACCACCCGGTCACAAGACCATCAAGTTAAAGTGGGTTTTCAAGTTGAAAAAAGATAGTGAATGCAACATCCTCAAGCACAAAGCGGGATTGGTAACGAAAGACTACGTGCAGAAAGTAAGGCATTGACTTTGAGGAGACCTTTGCACCGGTGGTGAAACTTGACATAGTTAAGCTAATTCTTGCCATCGTAGTTCACCGTGGATGGGAGATCCACCATTTGGATTTGAGATCAGCATTTCTCAATGGTGACATCGAAGAAGAAGTCTACGTCACTCAACCTAAAGACTTCATCAAAATAAAAATAAAGAGCACAAGGTATACAAGTTTTACAAGGCTCTCTACAAACTACGTCAAGCACCAAGAGCATGAAACACTTGTCTTAACAAGTGAATAATGAGTTTCAGCTTCGTAAAATATTCTCAAGAGAAGGTTGTGTACATAGGAAACCATGGAGAAGAAGTACTCATTATTGGCAAATATGTTGACAACAAGCATCAAGGATGTTGAGTAGCTCAAAAATAATATGATGAAGGAGTTCGAGATAAGTGATCAGGGGCTACTCTCATACTATCTTAGTATCGAAGTGGACCACAGGAAAGATAACATCGAGGTTAAGCATGCGACTTATGCGAAGAATGTGTTGAAACAGTTCGCAATGGAGGATTGCAACCTGAGCAAGTATCCGATGGAAGCAATGTTGCAGCTTAGAAAGAATGTGGAAGGAAGTTTAGTGGATCTAAAGGAGTATAGGCGTATCATCGGGTGTAGGTACTTGACGCACACTTGACCCAATATCTCTTATGCAGTTGGCATAGTGAGTCGTTGCATGGAGGAACCTACCACTCTACACCAACAGACAGTAAAACACATTCTTCGTTACGTGAAGGGAACGACGAACTATGAGATTCAGTTAAGAAGATGACAAAAAGTTGAAGAACTCATTGGTTTTGCTGACAACAACCTTGTCGGTGACACAGACGATAAAAAAACACTAGAAGGATGGTGTTTTTTTTTTGGGAAAAGAAGGATGGTGTTTTATCTCAATGGGAATCTAATCACCTAATCACAGAAGTAACGAACTGTTGTTTTATCTTCATGTGAGGCGGAGTTTATGGCAGCTATTGCAGCGTTGTGTCAAGGACATTGACTAAGAAACTTGTTAAGAAAAGTGCTCAGATGCGAGCTGAGGCCGATAACACTCTATATCGACAACAAGTCTGCAATAACATTAATGAAGAGTCCGGTGTTTCATGGATGTATCAAACACATCAACACTCGGTTCCACTTCATACGTGAATGTGTGGAAAACCGACAAATCGACGTAGATTCATACGCACTAGAGAACAACGTGCAAACATTCTAACCAAGGCATTGTCAAGAGTCAAATTTGCGGAGATGCGAGATCTACTCTGCGTGAAGGATCTCGAACCAAATGAAGCTTACGGGGGAGATTGTGAGTCTAAGCATTGATTGTCAACAAATTTGAAAGTTGTTGGTCCTTTTGCGGCTTATTTAATTATTAATGGACTTTTGTTTCTATATATAAGTAGTTTAAGGTTCTAGACTAATCTACTCATTTAAAAGAGTTGTTTACAATGGTTAATATGCAACACTTAAAATTCTTAAAATTTTTAATCTTCAACATATATATATCATTGTTATTCCTAGTTTTTCTTTATTTTCCTTTCTTCATCATTGTTCTTAGAAGATTCGATAATCGGAACCAACCGTGAATATGAGATGTTGATGAAAGTTTGGGTATATTAAAAATATAGATTTTATTATACTTGAAAAACTCATTTTATTCAAATAATTTACTTTTATATATACAAAAATATACATATAATCAATAATGAAACAAACTCTTAATAATAATTACATGAGAATAAATAAACTAATGGGATTCTATTAGTCTTGAAAGAGTTTGAATAAAGATTAGCAGCCTCCACCTCCACCACCACCTCCTCCGCCGCCACTATCACCTCCACCTCCACCTCCATCACCGCCTCCTCCTCCGCCTCCGCCACCACCATCATATCCGCCTCCTCCTCCTGCGCCACCACCATCATATCCGCCTCCCCCAGGCATGTCGATCCCGACAAAATCGTCGCCTGTATGATCATTAGCCGCCATCATGTGTGCTCCTCCGTGAGTTTGGGCGGAGGAAAAGAATTTGGACTTTCTCCGGTCGTCCTTCAGGCGGTTAAGGCATGCACAGAGAATAAAAATCAACACTATAGAAGCAAACACGACCGGTATGATAATGAACGGAGCGTTTCCGGGTCCTGCCATGTCTTTCTTTTCTTTCGATTAATTAAGATGAAATATTTAATTTATAATTAATGAATTAATACTATATACTTCTCCTTATGACAATTACTTATATATAGAGATCAATCGGACCTCGTTAACAAGATGTTTTCTTTGACTTTGATACCTCATCTTTACTCATACCGCGTCTATTTGATTACTGCGTACCATTTGAATTAGAACAGTCAACAAATATAAAATTAAGTTAGAATAAGATATTTTATCTACATTCTTTAATTTGGTCTAATCTTGCCATTTTGAATTTTAGTGTTTTTAAATAGAGATAATATTATAAATGAAAATGATGAGAAATAATTGCTTAGATCATATTCAAAATCTATCACAATTCAACCAAAGAATAATCCACTATACTTTTCAATTTCTTCTACATTTGTTTAATTTTATATTTTAGTCAAATAAACTTTGGATATACATTTATTTTAACCTCTCGATTTATAATTTCTTGAATTTTGTATAATGAAATTATTTTAAAATATTTATATAGGCTCATTAACTTTAATAGATTAATCTCTAATATTGTGTTTCAAATTATCTATCTTATAAATAATAATCATAATAATAATAATAATAAATATAAATATTATAAACAAATTAAATTAATAAAAATAAGAAAAAGGATCTGTTTAAAAAAAAAATAGTTGGGCTTGATTGCAACCAAATGTATCCAAATTCCAACAGCTCATTGCCAAATTCAGGAATTAAATTAAACTTAATAAAAAAACCAATATTCAAAAATATTTCGTTGGAATTGTTAGTTTTGTCCTCCTAGTAGGAGATACCCAATTTAGTGTGGTTTTATTTGGCCACGGTATATAATGTGAAGAACATTATTTTTCATTTAGGTTAACTTGGTTTTGAGAACAACAAGAGTGATCCAAACAAAAACAGATTCAAGGGTTTGAGGTAGCAGCCGAAGAATATTTTCATTTGTCGGAGTTTGCACTGTTTGATCGACTTCAAAAGTTGACAGCTTGTTGATTATTTATGGGGCTACGTTTTGAACGGTGAAGATATATGTTTTCTAAGGCTTCTAATTTAGTTTAAAAGAAACCTGCAGAATGGTAGAATCGATAAAGTTAATTGATTTTACTCTTTCTGCTCTTTGTTATTATTTGTCAAAATTGTTGTGTGATCTTGAGGAAATTGATTAGTGACTCTAGTTTGATTATAACTAGAGTGAACTTATTTTTGTAACCTTGTTGATGATAGTGGATTGTTAAATGGTCTGACTAATCCTGTAATTTTTTTACTCGATCTCAATTTAAATAAATATTTTTCACGCTAAAACTTGTCTTGTATTATCGTTTTGATTTTATTATGTTTCGCTCATCTCTTAAACTCAATCAGTTGGAAAGTGTTCTGTTTAAAAAAAAAATACATTTTCCCATCAGAAATTTACCTATGAAGACCCGAGAATAGCCTATCCGTATAAAATCCGTAATTATTAATCAATACCCAATACCTATTGTATAAAAGAAGTCGAATTTTTTCCAAAAAAAAAAAGAAATTGAATGACCATTTTAAACAAGAGAGAATGTTTTGGGCACTTCCCTATTGCATTTAGGGAAAGTTCAAAATGTCGTCGTTTAGAAAGCCTCTATTTTAAGGCGTTGTGAAGTAAAAATATATACATGTGAGATTGAATTGATCGCTTTTGAAAAAACGTTGTTGACGAAGATGTAGTTAGAGATAGTGAGGGCACACAGAAATTGGTGTTAAATGATTACAATCAGGAAAAGATTCTGTCATTAGAGTTGTGATAAGTTTGCAATTTTTTTGGAAAGTGCTTAAAAACATAAAGGAAAATTTATGTATAAAATCTATGAATGATGTGGGTTTTGTTGTTTTTTTTAAGTGGAGAAATAAATAAATAATTTTTAAAAAAAAATTATGAGATAATTTTACATTTCTACTTTAAATAAATATATATATTTGAGGTCCGAATAAAGCTCACTTCGCCATGATAGCAAAGATAGACTAGATATGAGAAATATAAAAATAAATAATATGATAAAGAATATTATGAAGCATTAGGATTTTAGAATTATGAGAAATTAGATATTGACTTCTTAAAGATATCCGTGCTCATTAAAATTTGTTTTTTTTGTTTTATTATTGATGAACTATTTTGTATTCGGTGCTTTTTTATAAATATTTTTTTTCAATTTTGTAATATTTTTGTCGTTAAGCTTAAACGATTGTCATTTATATAATTTTTCATGAATCATTTTCAAAATAAAAAGTAGTAAGAAGAAGCAATCATCAATGTCAACAATATATTACATGAAGAAAATGTTATGATCAAGGAGGTGAAGAGAATTGATGGTGGATGATTATAATGATAACAAAGATGGTATAAAATATATATATATATATATATATATATATATATATATAAATAGATGGAAAGATCCTTGTTTCAAGTTGAAAACTTCCCTTATCAATATAGTTCATACCCGTACTTAAAAATCACTTGTTGAGATGTTTAGAGAGAAAAAAACAAAGATGAATCTTGTTGAGATGTTTAGAGAGAAAAAAACAAAGATGAATCTTTTTGAGAGTTGAACTCAAGACCTCTACGTTTATTAAAGAGATACTCTAACCAATTGAACTACACATTTTTGTCCTTATTTATGACTACTATCGTAATCCATTTAGAAATATTTCTCGAATAAATTTATTTGAAATTTCTAATATCATAGTTATATATTTATTTGGATTAGATAATATTTTAAATTATAATTTAACTTAATTAGATATTTTTACATTTTTTAATTTATATAATTTTAATATTATAACTAATTATTTTGAAAGTGTTTCTAAATATGATATAAATATATTGTTCATTTGAACATGAGAAGCTCAACAA
Source organism: Impatiens glandulifera (assembly GCF_907164915.1). Taxonomy (NCBI): domain Eukaryota; kingdom Viridiplantae; phylum Streptophyta; class Magnoliopsida; order Ericales; family Balsaminaceae; genus Impatiens; species Impatiens glandulifera. The sequence goes on from NC_061868.1 coordinate 10,427,795, forward strand.
ACCATATTTTTGGGATTTAGTAGGGTTGACAAAACAATTATATCGAGTCAAATTTTGAGAATATAAATAGTCAAAACTTTTATTTCATTAAAATTCGGTAGTTGAATGAGTGACATAAATCTTTTATTTATTTATTTATATATAAATAACACCTAAATAGTGAGTTAATGTTGTTTAAAAGAGTAGCAAATTATGAGATTTGAAAAAATAAATATGAAATCTTAATTGACTCTAATAAAGAGTCTCAATTCGACATTTCAACCTTATTTATACACATAAAGAATGAGTTGTGCTCCTTTTATATATATATATATATATAATTAACAAATTGAGAAATAATTTATATATATATTTATAATTATGTTTGATAATAAATGTATAGTTGAATAAGATAAAACATTTAAAAAATATAAATTTGGATTTGATATGTTATTGCATTTAATAATTTTTATTTAAATTAAACAAAATTATAAAATTTTAGAATTCATTAAATTAAATGAGTAAGTACTTGAATTCATTCAGATTTTTTTTCTCCTGAATCATAGTGTTGATAATAGTGTTGATAATGGAAGATAGAGTGAAAATAATAGTAATTTAAATTATTAACCATGACCTTAAAATTAATTTTGTCTTAGTTTTCTACAGTTCACTCACTTAGTAAATAAAATATTTTCATTTTATATTTCTAATAAATATTGTTAAATTAAGTTAAAGGCGATGTTAAATATAAAAAAAGAAATTATTAAATTAAGTTGGATTAATAAATATTGTTAAATTAAGTTAAAGGCGATGTTAAATAAAAAAATGAAATTATTAAATTAAGTTGAATTATGAAAAACATTTTAATTGATTAAAATAAATTTATGATAATTAAAATGAACATACATGGTTTTGATGAATGAATAAAACTAAGTTCAGCAATGTTAACGCGTAGGTAAAACTGAAGACTCACTAACAGCAGAGCTGCCATCAGCACACTCGCTATCAACAGAGTTACTCAAACAACAGAGTTTGTTGGTATCAGAGTTACTCCAAACAACAGAGTTCGCTGGCAATAGAGTTGTCAGCAGACACGTTATCAGCTGAGCTCGTCATCAGTAGAGTTCGCTGGTAGCAGAGTTGCCAACAATAGACTCGCTATCAGTTGAGCTAATCCATCAATAGAGTAGCTCATCAACAGAACTGTTCAACAGCTGAGTTCATCAGCAGAACTATTCAACAGCTGAGTTCACTATCAGTAGAGTAGCTCATCAGTAGAGCTCGCTATCAGCTAAGTTCCACATCAGCTGAATACGATAAAATATACAATCAGCTCTCAAATCTGACATGCAAAACGATAAACGAATATTTCATTCTTCTGCGCACTAAAATCACGTACGCCAGACATACGACAAATGTACTATTGCCACGTATCAACAAAATGAATTTGACTGTTGTCATGCTTCAAATATAAAAAGGCATCGGAGAACAACGGTTGACTCTCTAGTTCGCGCACTCGTTCATCCGAAGCACTCTCTCTCGACTAAGTCTTTTGCAAGTGACAACGTTACGCATACACGAGATGATATACGTTAAGCAATAATATTTTGTATCATTCGAAAATCATTTTACTTATTTTGTATAAGTTGAACAGATAGTGGTCTATTCAACACGGTGGTGTGAGAGCTAGAAGTTCAGACATGCAAGCGTTAAGACTTGTGATCTGAGTAGGTTGTGTAGAGGCTATACAAATCAAAGTCTTCTAGTGGAATCATTCTGGAAATAGAAGAAGGGGTGACGTAGGAGTTATCTCCGAACATCCATAAGATTGTGTGTTGTCTTTTCATTGCTTCATTCAGTCTTATATCTATCGTTTCAAATCTTGGAAGCATTTCTGCACTTGAAATCGTTCAAGAGCTTGCTACGATTTATCCAAGAATAGAAACAGATTTTCAATCCCTAATAGGATTAAAATCGCATTTAAGTGAAAAATAGAACAACAGTATTCAACCTCCTTCTACTATTGTTTTTGACCCTATCAAATATATTCATATACATGATTTTATTATTAAACCACATTATTTTAATTTATATTAAAGATGTCATTTGATTATAAATCCATAAATTCCGACCTCTAAAGCATTGTAGCAGCATCTCAATATTTTATTCCTAAGCATATATTGACGACTATTTGATCATGAATCGCCACGTGTATAGTTGTATGTTGAGACGCCATCAAGTGTGTTTTGAGAAATTGGGTAGCGTTACAAAATCAACACGATTGGTATGATAATGAACACCAGATGATGAATGGAGCGTTCTCGGGTTCAATCGTGTAATTTTTTTTTTCGATATTAAAGTTATAATACTTTGCCTTGTATCCTGAAAAAAAAAGACATGATCGTGTTAAATATATATTACTTTTATTATCTTATTAGCACTTAAAAACATTTTAGTCTAATGTAATCACTAATTATATAAACTCTTTCATTACATTCAATTTATTTAAGCTTGTTAATAAGAAACACTAACTACTCTCTTTAACTTATCTTGGTATGAGAGTCTACATTTATTATTCTCTTTGTTCAACCTAAAATTTTCAATCTATAGCTTCGATCGGGAAAGACGAACAAAAGGATATTGTTTTGTTTAAAAAAACATATTGTTATGTTCCGTTGGAGATTCGTCCGCATTTGAGAATCTCAGCTAACGAGCTTGACGTTTAGTTGCTTCCGTATGGACCGGGCGCGCGCGTGCCTCTACTACAGCGGGGTGCGTGGCGTCTTCCTGAGCGTTCGATGATGCCCAGGTGCTCATCTGATGGTCCATGAACATACTGTAATTTAATTTCTCATTTTCGGCTACACCCGATTATATGTTTTATTTTTTATATAAAAAAGAGTTATTTGAAATCGGATTTTAATCTCTTTCTTGTGTTTTTCTTCACCAAAAATTTCACAAAATTTATTTTTAGAAACATAATAAAAATTATGTCCATTATTTTTATTTTTTTGGTATTTTGGGTATTTATTTAATTGTTTTAAGCCATAAATATACATAATTTATGTTTAAAATCATAATTAAATAATTTCAACCCTTCCAAGGTTCAATTTGGGTAAAATAAATACAATATTTTAACTTCAAATTATTTTTGGAATTTATTTAATTTTACTAAGTAGAGTTTAATTGTCAGAATAATTAACCATAATTTGATCTTTAATATCTTTTTGAGTTATTTTAAATTTAAAAATTCAAAATATTATTATAATTTAATAATGTTAATTTTAAATTAGGCTATTTCAAATTTTCATGCTTACAAGTTTTATATATTTAAGTTACAATTTAATTTCCTTAAATTTAAATTGTTAATTGAAAATCTTACTAACATAATTTAAAAGTTGTTTCTTTTGTTGAAATAAATTTATTCTATTTAATTTATATTGAAAATACTCAACTTTAAATTGTGAAATTGGAAAAACGGGTTTGTCGTTCTTGAGCTCTTTGTTCAAGAACTACAACCCCAAAGATATCACAGGAAACCACATGATTTGCAGCAACGGGGAGGTTGAAGATGAAATTCGTTGACCAACCCACAACTCACGGTTTGTTTATGTTTTATTTTATTTTTCTTATTTATTTCACTTAAATAACATTGTACCATTTTATAAAAAAATCAAAAATAAATATAATATTTTTAATTAAAATAAATTTTTTTGATTTATTTCTTTTAAATATTTGTTTTAATTTTTTTTTGTCCCAAATATAAAAACTCCAAAAATTGTGAGTTGATTTATTTATAATCATAAATTTTATTTATGAATATAATAAAAAAAAGTTATTTTCTCACGTTTATTTATTTGTGAATACTTATTTTAATATTATTACTATATATTTTAGAAAGAATAAGAATGGACAAATAAATAATATAAGTGTAAAATATCTTTTAAAATTGGTCAAAATATTAGAAGTAGAGTCTGTTTTTTAGTAGGCATACGACACATAGCGCCAAATTCCCTTTTTACGTGTAATCAAACATCGAAACCCCTAAAGAATCTCTTTACAAAGGTGTTATTATCTTACATTCCAATAATTTATTTATTTATCCTAATTTTGTATGAAAATTTAGGTGGTCACTCTTTAGTCACAAACTGGTTTTTAAATAATTTCCCGATTTGATTTAATTTTATTTCAAAATTTTTAAAGAGATATGTATATTTTATATTTTTTTCTTAAAAGTGGAAAAAATTGATTTTCGGGGTGGACGTTTTTAAACGCGTACACAAGGCTTCTCATACTTTTGTGTTTGTAAGTTTACCCGCATCTTCAACGCCCACACCGAGTAGTTACTCTTCGTGAGTAACAGATATGAGAGCGTCACATTCCCTTCTTTTCTGATATTCATTGTCGATGCATCTTTAGTTGATCTTGTCGATGACATGTTATTCATATAGGCTCTAATACCAAATATTAGTTCCGATTATCGGATCTTCTAAGAACAATGATGAACAAAGGAAATTAAGGAAAACTGGGAAGTATAATAATATTTGTTAAAGAGAAAAAGTTTTAAAAGTCTTAAGTGTTGTATATCAACCTTTACAAATAATCATTTTAAAGGAGTAAATTAGCTTAGAAGTCCTAAGCTATTTATACATTTAAGTCTAAGCACATTAATAATTAAATAAGCCTTAATTGCATAAAATACAATAACGAACCAACAACTTTCAATTTATTGACAAACAATGCTGAAAACAATTTGTATGTGAGACATAGCCAAAGCCCTTTTTCATGTGTAACCAAACACCGAACCCCTAAAGAATCTCTTTTCAAATGCGTTATTATTTTACATGCCAATAATTTATTTATTTATCCTAATTTTGTAAGAAAAATTAGGTGGCCACTCTTTAGTCATAAACTGATTTTTAAACAATTTCCCGATTTGATTTAATTTTATTTCAAAATTTTCAAAGAGATATTTATATTTTATATTTTTTTCTTAAAAGTCGAAAAAATTGATTTTCGGGGTGGACATTTTTAAACGCGTACACATGGCTTCCCACACTTTTGTGTGCTTGTAAGTTTACTCGAATCTTCAACGCCCACACTGAGTAGTTACTCTTTGTGAGTGACAGATATGAGAGCGCCACATTCCCTTCTCTTCTCTTCTGATCTTCATTGTCGCCGCATCTCTAGTTGATCTTGTCGATGGCATGATCTTCATATAGGCTCTAATACCAAATATTGGTTTCGATTATCGGATTTTCTAAGAACAATGATGAACAAGTGAAATTTAGGAAAAACTTAGAAGTATAATAATATTTGTTAAAGAGAAAAAGTTTTAAGCCTTAAGTGTTGTATATAAATCTTTGCAAACAATCATTTTAAAGGAGTAAATTAGCTTAGAAGTCTTAAACTACTTACACATTTAAGTTTAGAAGTCTTAAACTACTTACACATTTAAGTCTAAGCCCATTAATAGTTAAATAAGCCCTAATTGTATAAAAGACAATAACGACCAACAACTTTCAATTTGCTGACAAGCAATGCCGAAAACAATTTGCATATGATTGATTCTTGTTTTTAAACATAATGTATTGTATTGTAATAATGTATATACTGTATAAAACTTCGGTAAAGTAATAAAATATTACTTTATCGATAACGTAATAAAATATTATTATATTAATAAAGTAATAAATTCGGTAAAGTAATATTTTGTTCATGTTCCTAAGGGTATTACCCTAAAGAGGTTTAATATATTGTACAAGATAAAATTTCTCAATTTTTCTGGATTTTCTAGTCGCTTAAAAATGTTTATTGAAAGTTTAAATGATTGAAAAAATCTGGTGAAATAAATTAGACTTTATAATCTACCCCAAAACATACGTTCTTGTTGAATTTCAAACGAGAATAAGAATAAAATGACGGGTTTACATAGGTCTCTTTTAGTTTTTTTTTCTATTTTAAGAATAAAATCCACAACAAAAAGTTGCCACCTAATTTTTCTCGCAAAATTAGGAAAAGATGATTATGGTGTATAAACACCAAAAATTATAGATTTTATTTATGAGTTTTATGCTTGGTTATGTGTAGAAAATGGCTAATAATGTTATCTCTTACAACGCCCGTCAAAATAGATGGACTTTACTACGGCAATTTTAGACTTTTTAGAATATAGTTTTACATTTTACATTTTATTGATTTTTCCTTATTCATATTTGTGTGGTTCTTTCAACTTTTGTTACAAATATAAAGAATAATACAAAAACAAACATATGTACAAGTATGTAGAAATTCTCCAAAACAAAGAAAGAAGTATTAGATAAAGCTCATACACATGCATCAAAGAAATATTACATATCTCAAAATATGTCCAGAACCTTTGAAAAGTGTCGAAAAATTCAAAGTGTTCAGAAAATTATGAAAACCCGATAATAGGATAGAAAATATTTTTGATTTCAATATGACTATGTAGAGTTGAGGAAAATTGAGATTTTCAGCCGGCCCTTATTTGGAAAAAATTTCAAATTTTCGTTGAAAATATTATTTTTGTGAATTTTATTTATATTTTATTTTTAGCAATTAATTAAAACATAGAAAAAAAAAATAAAATACAAAAATAAACCAAACAAACACAAAAATTACAAATAAACAAACATTAAGCATGAACTAGGCTGGTTGAACCGGGTCCAAATCAAAGGCCAAACTATTGCCTCTATTTCTCGGTCATGGGTGATTTTCTTGGTCGTGGCTAAATTTTTCGGTCGGAAATCTAGCGAGAGCTGGAAATGTGGTCGAATGCATGAGTTTGACTAGAAAACACGCTAGGCTACATGGAAAATGCGGTCGGGTGAATGGGGTTGGTTAGTTTTCTCGGTCGATTGACTGAAAATCTAGATATTTTCTCTATTTAGCCGAACAAAATATGAATTTAGAGTTTTTTTTAACAGCAGTATAACAACATAATCACATCTATAACATCAATCAAACATGAAAATTAAATTTTTTGAATAAATTTTCTTTATTTTATTTAATCAAATCAAAAGGTGTTTTTAGGAGCGGCAAGTATTTCATTCCATTAATATATAAAATTATACATCTTTTAAAGTCTTTCCCTTAAACCAAAAGATCAAGTAACAATTTTATAAATTAAATCATCAATCTGGACGTTTTTGATTGGATATGAATTTTGTAATTATATGAACACATCAAGCTTCTAAAACAATTTAATTAACAATGTGCAAATTTAATTTGATAATTCAAACACCACACATGCATAGAAATTAAAGAAATGACAATCTACTCTTTATTGAAATTGAAATTAAAAAAATAATAATAATAGGATTCCTTATAAAGATTATGAATATTCTTATGAAGCTAGCCACAAATTCTAAAGCAAAATAATTTGATTAAAGTACTAAGGAGACAAATTTAGTTATTTTACTTTGAAAAATAAAATTTGGGATATGGGAGTCTAGGCAACTATATATTTTTTTTATGGCAGGTGGCCTAGGGTATTTATAAGGTGCGGTAAAAAATACGACAAAAAATCTTAGCCGAACTCTGGGAATTTCGATTTTGGCTTTTTTTAAATTAGGTCAGCCAAACTCTCGGAATTTCGATTTTGGCTCTTTTTGACCGATACTTGTTCTATCCTCGTTGGAGAATTCGTGGTTGTTTATTAGTCGAATGTGCTAGCAAATTCAATTTATAATCTCCCATACATTTCTACAACACTTTATAGAGCTAAATTCAAAATTAAAACGAGTAAGAAAAAGCGTATTTGAAGAAATTATCAAGGCTCCACACAGTTTGGACCAAGTCATCCGGAATTCTGTTGAAGAACATTTGAAAAACGTCAAGAATAGACGCTCGGTCGAGCTCTTGGTCGGTCAATATTTTTTATTCTTAATTTCTTCCATTTTCCAAAATACATACAAAACAAAATAAACACATTAATACAAAAATAAATTCATCTATATATTAATATATAATTTATTTTATACATTTTAGCTTATTCTAAACCGAAATTATTTTTTTCAGAATTTGATCGACATGACGATGACTCTAAAATTAATCATTAATTTAATATACTCAAAATATATCAATATTATATTTAATTATTTAAATATAATTTTTTGTTATTTTATTATTTATTTAAAACCCAAAATTAATTATTTTCGTAGTCCGATTGACACGACAATGGCTCCACAAATAATTATTTACTAAATAATCCGTACAAATAGCCTGCATATTAATTTTATATGAGTATATATAATCATGGATTTACATATTTTACACTAAAAATATTCTCTTAAACGGAGGTATCCATACTTGTATGGTGGCTCAAGATCGCCTCGTTAAAATCTTATATTTCTTTAGGAGTTTCTGCTCTTAATGGAACTTTAACTGGTCGTGACTAAGAAACCACTGATTTCGCTTGGTGGACCAGGAATGCTCGACTTATCAATTTATCCGGTAAATATAGCCCTACCAGACTAATCGTATTCTAAGTGGGAGCAATGAACCTTTTTGAAGTGGCTATTTTGGACTATGGAAACCTATATACGAAGAACGATTAATTTTGCTTGACCACATAGCTAGCTAGGTTAGGGTCTATATATATTCCCATAATCCAAATATTGTTCAATTTTTTCTAACATAGCAATATTTATATTATGGGATTATATGAAAATATAAATATTTTATTTACTTTTTATTTTATTAGATAAAAAAACTTTACAGATTACTGAAAAGACAAGAAAACAAATATTAATATATTATTGTTTACTTAATGCATAAATAACCATATATATGCCACCATTTTTCATTTGGTAAAATCATTATTTCTTTCTCAAACAATATCCATCCTTGAGATTAAATTTAGTATTCTCTTTAGTCTTAATTTTTAGTCTTCTCTTTAGTCATGCAGATTTGATATATTTTGATGAAATATAAGATACAAAACACAATTATACTAGCTTTCTTCGAATTAAAACATATTAGGTAGATTTTTTTTAAATCAACATTAGTCAATGTTTTTTTTTTTCATAAAACCATAATTCATTTAGTTGCTATCAAGTAAATTAGATAATAGTTTCTCATAAGATCAAAGGTAAAACTTGCATGACCTCTATTCTAATAATAAAAATAAAAGTTGAAACAACTATATCGGCAGAAGAAAAGGATCTCTAATTAATTAACTTTGTAAAACTTTATAATCTCATTAAGAGCCTTCCATTAAGCTAATTAATTGAAACACTTAATTTAAATCTATTTACTAACTAATGTCTAACTAACTCATGACTTAATCAATCAACAAAATCGGATGACTAAGTCTTTATTTTTACTAAACAAAATTAACTGTTAACTTTTCTCAATAACCACCACCAAAGCCGCCACCACCACCGCCACCACCACCATCACCGCCATCGCCACCATCGCCACCATCGCCGCCACCACCACTACTATGGAACCCACCGCCATGACCACTACTATGGAACCCACCGTCATGACCACTACTATGGAACGCACTTCCGCTATCTCCATCCATGGTTATGCCGACAAAAGCTTGTGTAGCAATTGCTCCCGCTATCATGTCAGCTCTACCACCATCACCGCCGCCACCGCCACCGGAATCCCCTTTAAATGTATTACTGCCAGCACCTCCATAGGTTTGGCCGGAATAATAGAAAGAACTTAATTTCCCTTTGCCAATTTTTAGGTCATGATGTTTCTTCTCCTTCCAACTGGTTACTAAGAAGAGAAGAAACATAGTCACCACAATGGAAACAATGAGGACGACAAGAAGAATGGCAAGAACATTCACCATTTCTTTCACCTTAAATTTTGCAAAGTTAAAAACAAATGTAATAATATTTAAAACATATTCCATCTCCTCGGATTATATAGACCATCGTGAGATCTATAAGGCGTCACAAGCGGTCACGTGTTTTTATTCTTTTTAATTTTTGAAAGTTTACAATTTACAAGTCATTTTGGATCATCCTATATAACTAATTCCTAGTTACAAACCAAGTTATTCAACTAATTAATTCTTAGTTACAAACCACAAATTATGTCAATTATTATCACAAGTTAATTCACATAAAAAACATCAGAGATATCATCAAACACATAAACATCAAAATGAAATTGTCAACATAAATTCCAACTCGGCCAAGTTAGCAATTGTGTAAATTAACCACATACTCATATAGAGCATGTGCCGCTTGACAGGTTTCAGTTTCTTGTTGTACTTTTATTTTTATTTTAAATGCTTTAATCAATTTTTAAAATTTCAAAAAACATATTATTTTCAACCAAAACATTATTTAGGACTTGTTTGGTTTCTTCTATTAAAAATATTCCAAAATAAAAAGTAATTATTTCTAATATTATATATATATATATATATATATATAAATGTAATAAAGGTTTATTTGGATTCTTTCACCTTTATTTTTCCGAGCCGAGCCTCCTTTCTCGTTTATAGGTACTAGCATTTTATTTTATTTTATTTTATTATGCTTTAATTTTAGGACAAAGACATACACATGCCTTAGGAACAAAATGATACAAAACTAGACACATGTTTATGTTTAGATTTATCTCTAGACGCATGCCCTAGTATTGAATAAATAAGGTGTCAATAATACTCTTTTAAATGACCAAAAGTTTAAAATAGAGACTGTCATATGACAGAATGGGAGTCATAGCACGAAAGTCTTTTCTCACGTGTAACCAAGCACCGAACTAATAACAGAATTTATAAAATATGTTTGAACACGTAAAATGTTTTTCTTACCTAATTTCTCGAGTAATGTGAGTTATGAGGCTCGACTATCGAGTAACGAAAACCCCTTCACGGGAATGGTCGATTTTTTGCATTACATAATTATAAATAAAATCAAAATATTATTTTTAAATTTTTTTAATATTTCTTTGAAACATATTATATATTATATACTTTTTATAATATTGATTTTATAATAGCATTTATTAAGAAATTATTTTGAATTATTAAATATGTTAATTACAAAAATATTACATAAACAATATAATTCTAGTATTAAATAAATTTGAAAGAAAAATTTATTTTTAATTAAAATATATACCTTATTTTATTTATAAAAAAACTTTTTAAAATTCTTTTTTTGGTTTTTTTTTCTTTTTTATATTTTTCATCATTTTTATATTATTATTATAAACTTTTATATATATATATATATATATATATATATCAACTATAAAATAAAATGATTAATTATACTATATTTTATATATTTAATATTTTAATTTATAATATTATATATAATACATGGTGATTATAATAAAACCAAATATTATAAAATAAAAAAATTAATACTTTTTACTTTTATTTTTTGTATTAATATTTTAAAATTATTATATATATTTTTATAAAAAAAAATATTATATTATTATTGTTCATTAAAATAATTTTATTATTTAAAAATATATATCATTAAATTAAAAATATTAATAAAAAATGAAAAACAAAATTAATAATATTAAATTGAAAATTTGAAAAACAAAATAATAAAAATATTTAATTTAAAATATATATTAATTTAATAAATAAAAAAAATTTAATCATTTTTTTTATTATTCATAATAATTTATATGAAACCCAATGTCAAACTACTCCATCTTACTATTCCTATCTACGATGGTGGCCAAAAAATCCGATGTGAAATACCTGATCTGGCTTATTCGATCTGATACTTTTATCGGATTTCTGGATCTAATACGAATTGGACAAAAAAAAATCGGATACCTGAATTCGATCCGGTGATTTTTTAAATTTAAAGATAAAATAACATATTTATACAAATTAAAAACCCTAAGAGCCTAAAGTGAAGTCTGGATTGCTTGCTCGCGTCATTGACAAATCTCCATTCTCCTACCATGATGTAGCCGCTTTTTGGCCTCTACCTCGTTCAAGCCTCAACAACGAGCTGGACTTCATCTCCCGATTCTCTAAATCTCCTAATGCTGGCAAAGTTTTTCCTCCTTGGGAAATTATGCATTATTAGATGATTAATGTCGTACATGCTGATGTTGGCAAGGTGTTGGATGCTTAATGCTGAGATTAGATGATTAATGTCGTACATGCTGATGTTGGCAAGGTGTTGGATGCTTAATGCTGAGATGCCCTGATCCATTTTGTGAATCTTCTGTTGGTCAAGATATAGTAAATTTATTGATAGTTGATGATAAATGGAAGTATGCATGTTATGTTGGTCTTATGTTGAAGACAGTCGCAAAGTAACTACTATGATTAACCTAATAAATTTAGCAAAATTAGAGAATATTAATTCAAAGTTTACAAATATGAGTGAAAAATTTGTGTCTGATAGAAATGAACCTCCTGTTTCTACAAGTCAAAAACTACTTAGGCATCCTTCCTCTAGTGGTGTTTCTTCTTCTAGTTCTAGTCGTGATAATAAGATAAAGGATTCTATTTGGTGATCTCATTTTAATAGAATGAATGATATAAATTATGCAAAGTGCAAATATTGTGCTATAAAAATTAGTTGTGCGACAAAAAATGAAACAACTCATTTAGTTAATCATATCAAGAGATGTAAGCAACTTTCTGCTAATATGGATAAGAAGTAAAAACTTATGGGAGTTAAAACAAAAACTATTGACCGTGATGATGGTGTGTTTGAAACAATATATCTTCTGTCTTGTTGGTAATATGATCAAACAGCTTGTAGAAAGGCCCTTGTTAGGATGATTATCGTGGATGAATTGTCTTTTGCTTTTGTAGAACATGAGATATTTATATATACTTCTGCAAGTGTTTGAATCATGTATTTTCAATTCCATCACGCAAGACCATTGCTAGAGATTGTTATAGCTTTTTCATTGAAGAAAAGCGAAAGTTGAAAGTTATTTTTGAAATACTTTCTTCTCGAATTAGTTTGAGAACTAATGCATGGACTTCTGGTCAAAACTTGAGTTATATATGTCTTATCACTCATTTTATTGATGACAATTGGGTTTTGCATAAAAATAAAAGGATCATTGTTTTTTTTTTTTCCTCTTGCTGGCCATTTGATAGGTAAGTGTTGAAAAGTGTATGATTTAATTGATATCTTTAATTTATGCATGTCAACTACCATTAACTACAACACAACACTCATATCATAATTTCTAAATACTAATTTAATTATTTTAACAAGTAGACTAATAGCAAGAAGAAATCAACTGAAATATTATGGAATTACAAGCTTAATTACAAATCTGAGATTAGCCGTGAGAAAAATCATTCTTATGACTTATCTCCCTTTCTCTTCCAAAAAAAAAAAAATCCCATACATCTATACAATACAATAGTCAACTACATTTTGAAAAATCTAGATAAAAAAAAAAAAACTCAAAAGCAAATCCCACCAAAATAACCAACTGAGGAAAAATTCGAACTTCTTATTGATGTTTAGTTTCAGTTTGGAAGAAACGCTGTCAAATCATTTATAACTTCTATTTGCATAAGAGAAAAGGATACAAACATATAAAAAAAAAAGGATGATTCATAAAGATACAATTAGAGCAGTTTGATAAGCTTAACTTTTAAGATTTTTTTTAATTTTGTCACATTATTCTAATTATTATATAACTTATTTCATGGATTAATTTTTTTTTAATTTATATTAAATTTTCAATAAAAAAAAAATATTTTAATAAATAAAATTAAAATTTCAAATAACTTATATTTTTATCTAACAATTTTTTAGATAAAATAAAAAAAAAATCTTTAATAAAGAGATGAGTGTCAATAATAATAGTGTTGGGTCCAGTATATTTAAATTATTTTAAAAAAATAATTTTTAATAAGTCCGATTGACTCGAGCTAGACTTAGGTCTCGTTCGGTTTCAAACCACTCGAATATCATTTCACTCTATATTTTCATTCATTGCCTCGTTCAATTAATTAACTAAAATACTCTTTATTTTAAATTATTAGTTTTTATTTTATTTATATATTAATATTCTTTTAAAAAAAATTATTAAAAATAATCATTATTTTTTCAAAAATATCCAACCAATCAATATTTTTACTTCCTCTAAGTTATATAAATAACTCCAATCCGAACAATTTCTTAGACTTAGTTTTTAAATGTGGTTTGGGATTTGGAGTTTTTAAACAATGAGGAGAATAAATAATATAAGCTCTTAATGATATCAAAACTTCATTGTCAACTTTGCACAAGATTAAGATATCAAAACTTGTTTTTTATTCTAATTATTTTACAAAAATAAAAAGTTATCAAATAATCTATATAAACCGCCGCCGCCGCAATCACTATCACCACCGCTGAACCCGCCACCGCCGCCACCATCAATCATTATGTTAACAAAATCAGGTGTACCACATGCATCCATATGTATAAATGTCATCATATATATGATTCCTTCTTACATCTGGTTGTGCATATACATAGGATACAAGAGTAAAAAATGAAAGAATTAATAATGATTGTGATAATCAAATTAAGACGCATTCATCATGTCTTTGTCTAATTCAGATATTTATTAGTTTGACAAACATATAGATCATGTAAATTGTAAAGTAAGATTAACAAAGACAAGGTCATTGTCAACAATTCATATATAGCAGAAACAGTCAACCGAATGATGATAAATCCGCGTTCTTGAGACAATAGACAAGTCTCCTTTTGTAACCTTCTATTTTAATCGGGTGCTTTTTATTAGACAAAATATATTATAATTATTATTTATTTTGATTCAATTAAAAATACTATAATTAAAAAAATAGGTAAGAAATAATATAATAATAAAATATTTTGACATTTAATTTCAGAAAGATTAAAACAAATGGAAAAAAAAAATAGAACTCAAATATAATGTCAAAAGGGAAATCAAGATCATATTTCTGTTTTCTTTTTTAGTAACAATTTTCATCTTACCAATTCAAACATAAACATTGACATTGGGATAACCCATTTGACCTTAATCACTTGCTAAATCAAAACTTTCATAGCAAATGGTGGATCATATAATAGACTTATAAAGCTAGTATATATATATATCCATGGATTTAAAGGATTATTGATTTCAACTTTCTCATATTTTCCAGCCAAACAGACCATTGTACAAACTATGTTTCAAAATGCATGAATGGTTTTGCATAATCAAAACAATTGCTTCAAAAGATTGCATTAAAAATCATGGATAAATTAGTTTATATTAATATAACCAAAATTATTTTTTTACTTATTTTATTATGTTATTATATTTTTGACCAAACACAAAATAATAATAAAAAACTAGACATTTTTATCTTATTTTAATTAAAGGACAATAAATATATATATATATATATATATATATTTTGTTAGATTTATTGGACTAATATATATAAATAATGTGTTTGGGCTATTGTCTCTTCAGAACCCAATTGATAAAGTGATCCACTAAAGTATTTTGGTTATTGGGCTAAGTCATGTTTGGTTATTAGTATGGTACGATTTATTATGTGTAGAAACCGTCAATTTATTTATTATTTATGATGGTTAAATAATAAATAAATAAATAAATATAAAAGGGTTGTGGTTCCCCGATTCACAAGTAGCCAGTTTTCATTTTCTCATTAACCTCCATCGTAAGAGAGAAGAAGGGAGAAAACCGCTTGTAGAATTGGAAGAGCAAACCCAAACTCAAAGATCTTCATCATGAATTCGGGTACGCTTCCGCTTGTTTAATCAACTTATGGACATAGAGAAATTTATGTATTATGATTGTGATTCATCCATGTTAGATATTATCGATCTATAAGATTATAGATTAAAACATGAAAGAAAAGAAATCTAATATGTATTTGTTTAGAATCATGAATTTAGGACTAAAGAAAATTCCTACAATTGGTATCAGAGCCAATCTCTATGTTAGTTTGTTGATATTAAGATTTTTTTTTTTTATGATATCATATTATGATTAAATCATGAATTAAGATATCTAGTAAAGATGATTTGAAGAAGAATGATTTTTAGGGTTATCGTAGTAAAGATGATTTGAAGAAGAATGATTTTTTGGGTTTGCGATTCTGGTTATTATTATTTTCTGTAAATCTTTAATTTATTATTTAAATAATAAATTAAAGATTCAAAAATTTAATTATTTATTTAATAAATAAAGATTTTATTATAAATAAATCATATATATAAATAAAGAATTATATATATATATTTTTAAAAGAATTATATTTAAAATATATATACGGGTTATATACCTTTTTCATAATAATATTAAGACAATAATTAAGAATTTAAGGAATTAAGAATTTAATTAATAAATTCAATTCGGCTTTTGAGATTTAAGGAGTTTATTATTCTAACTAATCAATTGAAACAACATATTACCAAAGTAATTTATCTTGTGAATGTTGATTCGGTATATAGATTTTAAATGATAAATACGTCTGTAATTCATGCGGATATTATATCGGTCCAAAGATAGATTAATATTGTCGGGCCGAATTACAGAAGTACTTGTGATGATGAATATGTGACGATTATTCGGTTCCATGTGAACAATAATTCAATCCAAAGATAGAATCATTGTTTGACAGGATTTATTGTCAGTATTTGATCATTGCACAAAATATCACTTACAAGTTAATATTTCTGTCCAAAGACTAAATATTAATGTTGTGCTAGATATTTTTTTTTTTGTTGATGGAAAAATCTCAATGTGAATTTATTAATCAAGATGAGAAAAAATGTGTTCATAGTATTTTTTGTTTAATTTCAGTTAATGCTTCTGCATCTACAATATCTGTCAATGTCAATTCTATTCCTATACTGAATGGAAATAACTTTAAGGATTGGAAGGATAATGTTTTGATTATCCTCGGGTGTTTGGATCTAGACCTTGCGCTTAGGATTGATCGACCCATTATTACGGATCAAGGTTCCCTTGTTGAAAAACAGGACCTTGAAAAATGGGAAAGATCAAATCGCATGTGTCTAATGATCATTAAGCGAGGAATTCCAGAAACGTTTAGGGGTGATATCTCTGAAGTCACTAATGCTAAGGAATTCATTGAGGAAATTGAGAAACGTTTTGCAAAAAACGATAAGGCTGAAACAAACACGCTTCTTGCGAGTTTGACCTCAATGAAGTATAAGGGAAAAGGAAACATAAGGGAGTACATAATGGAAATGTCTCACCTTACTTCAAAACTAAAAGCACTAAAGTTAGAGCTTTCTGATGAATTGCTCGTGCATTTGGTTTTGATCTCTCTTCATGCACAATTTAATCAGTTTAAGGTCAGTTATAACTGTCAGAAGGAGAAATGGACTCTTAATGAGTTAATTTCATATTGTGTGCAAGAAGAAGAGAGATTGAAGCAAGATCGGACTGAAAGTGCTCATTTGGCTTCAGGAAGTAATTTCAGAGATAAAAAGAATAAAAGGAAGAACCCTAAAGAAGTTGCAGCTGGTCCCGTGCAAAAGAAACAACAAACTAAAGAAAATGAGGAATTTAGTTGTTTCTTTTGTCGGCAATCCACACACTTGAAGAGGGACTGCACTAAATATCACGCATGGCGTGCAAAGAAAGGTGAATCTCTTACTTTAGTTTGCTCTGAGGTTAATTTAACTTCAGTACCGAGTCACACTTGGTGGGTAGATTCTGGTGCTACTACTCACATTAGTGTTTCTATGCAGGGTTGCCTGAGCTGCCGAAAGCCAAGTGATGATGAAAGATTCATTTTTGTGGGCAATGGCAAATCAGTTGAAGTTGAGGCTATTGGGAATTTTAGATTATTATTAAGAACTGGTTTTTATTTGGATTTGAAAGACACTTTTGTTGTACCGTCTTTTAGACGGAATTTGGTTTCTATTTCCGTTTTGGACAAATTTGGCTATTATTGTTCATTTGGAAATGGTCAGTTTAGTCTTTCTTTAAATTCAAATATTATTGCAAATGGTTCTTTGTCAGTTTATGATAATCTATATTTACTTGATACAATTGCCTCATATAATGAAACTTTTCATACAAGTAATCGCGGTACTAAAAGAAAATTAACAACTGAAAATTCTGCATCAATTTGGCACAAGCGTTTAGGTCATATATCTAAACACAGAATTGAAAGGCTTGTAAATGATGGAATTCTTGATTCTCTTGATTTTTCCAATTTTGAGGTTTGTATTGGATGTATTAAGGGAAAGCAAACAAACGTAAGGAAATTGGGTGCCAACAGAACTACAGACGTCTTAGAACTCATTCATACTGATATTTGTGGGCCATTCCCTACGGCTTCTTGGAATGGTCAACGATATTTTATTTTGTTCATAGATAATTATTCAAGATATGGCTACCTTTATCTCATTAGTGAGAAGTCCCAAGCACTGGACGTGTTTAAGGCATACAAAGCTGAAGTAGAAAATTAGCTTGGTAAAAGAATTAAAGCTATCAGATCTGACTGTGGTGGTGAATACTATGGTCGATATGATGGATCAGGAGAACAACGTCCAGGACCATTTGCTAAATTCCTAGAGGAATGTGGAATTGTACCTCAATACACTATGCCAGGTTCTCCTCGCATGAATGGTGTATCTAAGAGACGAAACAGAACTCTTAAAGATATGGTAAGAAGCATGATTTCTCATTCTACTTTACCGGAATCTCTCTGGGGAGAAGCAATAAAGAATGCAGCATATATTCTCAATAGAGTTCCAACTAAAGCAACAACTAAAACTCCTTATGAGCTTTGGACCGGTAAAAAGCCAGTCCTAAAGCATTTTTATATTTGGGGATGTCCAGCAGAAGTAAGGCCTTATAAGCCTCATGAAAAGAAATTGGACTCCAAAACAGTTAGTTGTTACTTTATTGGATATTCTGAGAAATCAAGGGGTTATAAGTTTTTTTGTTCCCACGAACAGAACTATTTTTGAGACGGGAAATACAGTGTTCTTTGAGGATATTGAGTTTGAGGGGAGAAATACTAAGGAATTTGTATTTGAAGAGGAATTTGTTCAAATTCCTATAATTGCTACTGATGATAATCATGAATTTATTTATGATATTAATCAAGAAGCAATTCCAGAACTTCAAGACAATAATACAAATCTTCCCATTGAAAATGAGGTAAACATTCCTGAAGAACAAACTCAACAACCTCAAGAACAAATGCCATTACGGAGATCCACGAGAGAAAGAAGAAATGCTATTTCGGATGACTATATTGTATTTCTCCAAGAACATGAGGATAGCGTTGAAATGATGGAATATGATCCTATCAACTTACATCAAGCAATGCATAGTTCTAATTCTCATAAATGGATTATTGCCATGAATGAAGAAATTAAGTCTATGGAAGACAATAACGTTTGGGATCTAGTCTCATTACTTGAAGGTGCGAAACCTATTGGTTGTAAATAGATATTTAAAACCAAAAAGGATTCAAAGGGTGATGTAGAAAGATATAAGGCACGTCTTGTTGCAAAGGGTTTCACTTAGAGGGAAGGTATTGATTTTACAGAAACATTTTCCCCTGTTTCGACAAAGGACTCTTTTAGGACGATCATGGCATTAGTGGCGCATTTTGATCTTGAGTTACACCAAATGGATGTTAAGACTGCGTTTCTAAATGGAAACATTGATGAAACAATTTTTATGAACCAACCAGAAAATTTTGTGGTGGGAGATCCAAACAAAATGGTTTGTAAACTAAAGAAATCCATATATGGTCTCAAGCAAGCTTCTCGTCAATGGTATCACAAATTTCATGAAATTATTATCTCGTTTGGTTTTGAGAGTAATTTAATTGATGATTGTGTATACCACAAATTTAGTGGGAGCAGACATATTTTTCTGATTTTATATGTTGATGATATATTGCTCGCTAGCAATGATACAGGCTTACTGCATGAAACTAAAAGATTTCTTTCAACTAAGTTTGAAATGAAAGATCTTGGTGATGCCTCTTTTGTATTAGGAATTCAGATACATCGAGATCGTTCTCGAGGTATACTTGGATTGTCACAAAAGAGTTACATTGAAAATGTACTAAAGAGATATGGCATGCAGGATTGTAAATCAGGAAACACCCCCGTTGTTAAAGGAGACAAATTTTGTCTTCAACAATGTCCTAAGAATGATCTTGAAGTTAAAGAAATGCAGAGAATTCCTTATGCATCTGCAGTAGGAAGTTTGATGTATGCACAAGTCTGTACTCGACCAGATTTGGCATACATTGTCGGAATGTTAGGCAGATATCTGAGTAACCCTGGTATGGATCACTGGGTAGCAGTCAAGCGGGTTATGCGTTATTTGAAAAGAACTAAAGACTACATGCTCACATATAAGAAATCGGACCAACTGGAGATCGTTGGATATTCAGATTCGGATTTTGCTGGATGCCAAAACAGTCGGAGATCCACTTCAGGTTATATCTTCATGCTTGCTGGAGGAGCAATCTCATGGAAAAGTGTTAAACAAACACTCATTGCTTCTTCCACTATGGCCGCTGAATTTATAGCATGTCATGAGACATCCAATCATGGAATGTGGCTGCGAAATTTTGTCACTGGGCTAAAGATTGTGAAAGGAATTGAAAGACCACTAAAGTTATTCTGTGACAATAAATCAGCAGTCATGTATTCGAACAACAATAGGAGTTCAACTAAGTCAAAGCACATTGACATCAAGTTCCTAGTTGTTAAAGAAAGAGTTCGGAGTGGTCATTTATATATAGAACATATTGGTACAAACTCTATGATTGCGGATCCGCTAACTAAGGGATTACCACCCAAGGTCTTTTTGGAGCATACTGCTCAAATGGGTGTTATGTTATTTGAAGATATTCAGATTTAGTGGGAGTTTGTTTCTATATATATGTATGTTATAAAGACTTATTGATTACTGCAGTTTATGGATAATAAAGAATTTTGTTACACTCTGTTTATAGAAAATTTTGATCTCATTAGGGACCAATTAGAAGTTGACATGATGGATCACACTGGATGTCATTTCTATGCTACACATCCGTACTATGATCTATGTCATTTAATTATATTGATATTCGTGATCATTGATGGGTTGAATTACGAACTAATGTAATTAAACCGCTTTGGTTCAATGTTGATATGATTAATGGACGAGATTGATTTGGAGTGACTTTAAATTATGATAGCCACATTATTTGCGCATAAAGATGAACACATGTAATTATATATATTGTCCTAGTGGGAGATTGTTAGATTTATTGGACTAATATATATAAATAATGTGTTTGGGCTATTGTCTATTCAGAACCCAATTGATAAAGTGATCCACTAAAGTATTTTGGTTATTGGGCTAAGTCATGTTTGGTTATTAGTATGGTACGATTTATTATGTGTAGAAACCGTCAATTTATTTATTATTTATGATGGTTAAATAATAAATAAATAAATAAATATAAAAGGGTTGTGGTTCCCCGATTCACAAGTAGCCAGTTTTCATTTTCTCATTAACCTCCATCGTAAGAGAGAAGAAGGGAGAAAACCGCTTGTAGAATTGGAAGAGCAAACCCAAACTCAAAGATCTTCATCATGAATTCAGGTACGATTCCGCTTGTTTAATCAACTTATGGACATAGAGAAATTTATGTATTAGGATTGTGATTCATCCATGTTAGATATTATCGATCTATAAGATTATAGATTAAAGCCTGAAAGAAAAGAAATCTAATATGTATTTGTTTAGAATCATGAATTTAGGACTAAAGAAAATTTCCTACATATATGCCAAAAGGAGTAACATTTTATATGAATCATAAATTTAATAAATTAAAATTATTTATTTCATAAACTTTTATTTTGTTCCATTTTCAGATAAAAAGTTTTATTTATTTCAATTATATTTTTTATATTAAATACAAATAAGTCACTCTTATTGTGAATTTGATATCTACTCAGTCAATCGATTAGAAAGTACGATATAGAAAAAACAAAGAACAGAGAGAAATCAGATTTTGGATTAATGATTATCGCATGTCTCCAAACCACTAGTTTTTATACAGGACTCATAATAAAAGTATACTTATATTATATAAGACTTTATAAACTAGATATGGTTGAAATTTCCTTGAAACTGCCTTAATTTTTTCTTATTTTTATCATTTTAGTTTTAGTTTGTGGTGTATTAGGTGATTTCTAAGAGAATTTATAGAAGATCATGTTCATGTATTTCCCTATTTTTTCGCTCCACTATCTAGTCATTTAGTTGTATTTAAATGATTTCAGCTTAATTAAAAATTATTATGTTTTCCTTTCATCTCTTCTTCTACTCTAAAATGTATTCTTAGTTCAAAATAACCAACAAATTGATATCATTGCTATCTTCTTGAGGGACCTGTGAGTAAGAGAAACCCACCACGACATCTATCTTTTTCCATGGATTCAGATATTCCATTTGCATCATTAGCACCACTTGTGTTCATTAGTAACAATTACCATGTCTCGGCTGCCCGAATGGAGGCTTATCTGGAGATAAATGATCTTTGGGAAGCTATTGAGGAGGAGTATGTAGTGCCAGAATTACAAGTTAACCAAACATTAGCACAAATAAAGAATCGCAAGGAGAAAAAGACAAGGAAGTCGAAGGTAAGGGCTACTCTAATTGTTGATGTGTCAACTGTGATTTTCATCAGGATAATGACCATAAAGTCAACATTTAAGTTCTGGAATTTTCTCAAAGAAGAGTATGAAGGAAATGAAAAGATTAAGGGGATACAAGTACTTAATTCAATTAGGAAATTCGAAATGGTGAAGATGAAAGATTCAGAAATCGTCAAGGAGTACTCTAACATATTACTCACAATTGTCAACAAGGTAAGATTGCTTGGCATTGAATTTCCTAATTCCAGATTGGTTCAAAAGGTGTTTGTAACTGTTTCTAAAAGGTTTGAAGCTATCATTTCCTCATTAGAGAACACTAAAGATCTGTCAAAAGTTAGTCTTGTAGAAATCTTGAGAGCCTTCTAGGCTCAAGAACATAGAAGATTGATGAGGAATGAAAGGTTTATAGAAGGAGCATTTCCAGCAAAATTGCAATCAAGCCAAAGTGAAAAATGGAAGAAGAACTGGAAAAGCAAATAAAGAAAGTCCATGTTCAAATTCTCGCATAAGTAGAGATTTTAAACCAGATTTTCCTCTTATAAGTATTGTGAGAAGAAAGGTCATGCACCTTTTAGATGTTGGAGAAGGCCACATGTGCAGTGTGAGAAGTGTAATATGATGGGCATCACCAAAAAATTTGCAAAAATAATCTGCATCAGAAAGATGTGACTCAAGTGAACTTTCAGCAAAGAAATGTGGCTCAAGTTGCAGATCAGGAAGAGTAACTCTTTGTAGCAACTTGTTTTACAACAAATAGCTCAAGTAATAATTGACTTGTAGACAATTGCACCAACCACATTTGATTGAGGACTCTTCAAGGAACTAGACACGTCATTCAACTCCAAAGTTAAAATGGGCAATAGAGATTACATTGCAGTCAAGGGAAAAGGGAATGTGGCAGTAAACAGTTCCTCAAGTACTAAGTTGATTAAAGATTTATTATTTGTGTCTGAAATATTTCAAAATTTATTAAGTGTTGATCAGTTACTCGAAAGAGGTTTAAAGGTGATCTTTTCATTAATTGTTAGATATTTTCATTTATTTGAAAACCATTCATTAAATCATTTTATTTTTGTCAATTTCTTCCCCCTCTTCCTTGGAAGATAAGGACACCATATCACTTTGTATAGGACTTTCTTTGTGTGTTCTGTTTTCTCCTTAAAAGGAATAATTGTTTTATGAAATATGATCTCTTTATGTTACTATTTCGCCCGAATCAATTTGATATAGTATGTACCTTTTTTATTTGAAGGATGTCCAACAAATATGTATTAGTCTTTTGTGGTATTGTGTTAGCCATATAAACATCCAAAACCTTTAGAGTGTATTATAATCTATATTTAAACCATTCAGCATAAAAATGTGTGTTTTCTAGACAAGAATTTGTGTTCGCATTCGATTGATTAAGAAAGTATCATACCAGATCTCATTCCTATACTATGATACAAAATTATAAATATTAACTTTATTATATTTCAATCAAATAGGAATAGCATAAAGTTTATACAAGAAACCAATATTTACAGAAGAAAAATAAAAAACAAGGAATTAAACCAATCATTCAAGCAATAGATATTCATAGAATCCGGGAAGATCCAATTTATACAAGCTTCACCACCACCACTAAACACGCTGGTTACCTGCATTCATATCAGCTCCTTCACCACCACCTGCATAACCGACACCAGTTTGGCCAAAAGAACTTGTCCCGTTTCCATTTACAGGTTCATTTTCCTTAGATCTGGCTATACATACACGGATAATAACATACAAAACAATTAAACTATTGACGAAGACAATAGCTGAGACAATCAACCTTAACTCTACCATGTCTTTCAGTTTGTTATGACATACATTATCCTATAACAACAACATTTATACTAACAAGAAACAGGTGTCGAGACAATTCATAGAAGAAACAGTAAACCATGGAAATGTCAGCCTAAGAAGATAAGAAAGCCTAGCTCTTCTCAAATTAATCATAAGATGAAATCAACAAAACATTGTTTTTTCAAATAATTTGTTAAATTAAGGATTCTTGAGACAATTGACAAGGCTATCTTTGAAAAAATCATTTGTCAATGAAAAACAGACTATTTAGAAAGTCAATCAATAAGGCAGATTCAACATTAAACCTATGAAACAATCTAGTATGAAGACTCCAAATAGTTATTGACCCAACCCCCACTTCAACTTATAGTAAGACTATGTCACTTGATATACCATAGTTAGTTTTTACTATGAACATTTTTCATCCAATCAACTTAATAAACCCACAAATCTCCAATTTGAGCTTGACATAATAACCCAATTGAACTTAAACACCAACAAATCAAATGATATACCAACCAAAATGTTTGAATAAGCTTTCAATATGGTGCTTTCTCAAAAGTAAGCAGACAGACAGATTCTTAACACTTAGTTGTACAATGCTCTATCAAAGATTTTTAACTATGGCAATAAAGGTTGCTTGATCTCATAATTCTCAAATTTTTCAGCTGAAAGGACAAATCTTTAAACAAGCTTTGATTCAAAATGCATGAATGATTGTACATATCAGAAGTTAGACCCTGAAAAGATTGGATTTTGAAACATTGTATGAGTAAAGGAGATAAGGAATCAGACATAAAACGAAAGTATAGTCAATTGGGCATATCCTAGAATGATCGGCACAGCAAAATAAACAAGTTGCCGCGCCTAGAAAACATCTGGATACGCAAACCATCGTAAGTACCTGTTAAAATCATCATCTTCCTTCCTTCCTTATATAAAATCAAACTAAAAAGATTCTCTCAGTTTTATAAAGAATTCCAAAAGGGTTTAAAACTTAACGAAGTCGAAAGTAGAACAATTGAAAAATGAAGCAAAGAAAGAAAGAACTCGGATGAGTAAGGAAGACATCAAATCCAGCAGCATTGAGAGACACCAACGGCTAGAAAACCGGGTATCAATCGACAAAAGGATCTGTCAAAAGATTGTATCTTCATTGTTCGATTCAAAACAGTTTGATGGATTATTCGTAAAGTGAGAAAGAGATCAAGGCGGCGTAGACATATATGATCCATCTTCCCGCTTATAGAAACCCTTTGATTCACAGTTTGGAAGGATGTTTTATACAAAATGAAAATTTATGGGCTCATGAGCCCAAAACAAAACTTATCAGGCCCAAATGTTTTATTAACCAATAAAATAAAAACCTGATTTCAGTTTGAGCTACAGTTTGTATTGGCTAGATTAGTTTAAAAAATATATTATTTTTATTATTTATATATATAATTAAATTTATAAATTAATTATATTTTAAAATTATATTTAAATATTAAATTAATTATAAAATAATAATGAGTAAATAACATTATAACAAAAATTATATTTATAAAATTAATTATATTAATTTATTTATTTGAATAAATAAATTTATTTGTTTTTTAATGTAAAATTGTATAAAATTGTAAAATCAAAAATATTTATAAACTCGTAAAATATTAAAATCCTATCATCGTAAATTTAAAATCGTAAAATTTATTTATCTAAACGATTATCTTGTCTAAATAATATGATATGTTAACTGTGAAGTCATTCTTACGTGTCTCGAATAAAAATATCAAATTATTATTAATTTATTTATATAAAATTTAAATATTAAAAAAATTTAATAATTTAACCTAAATATAATCCACTTTTAATTGAAAATTTTATATTTATTAACCTTTATCAAATAAGCTTTTATGTTTTTTAAACATTTTATGAGCTATTTCCCTAAGCTAGGTTTATGTCATATTTCACAAAGAAATGTAGTTGTTATAATACATATACATTTCTTTTATACTAAAACTAAAATTAGAAGGGATGAAGACACTTAGCATAATGTATTTGAGGAAATAGACATTTTATCCTACTTAGTTAAAAATATCTAAAACTTTATTTGTGTTTATCTCCGATTAAATTGTTAGTGACCAAAGCTGATGTATGAACTTTGAGTCAATAGTGATTATTGAAATAAAGTTAGGAAAAAGATACATATTTTTCACTTCAACTCATATTATTGTATTGTAGTTAGGGAATAAAGTTAAGAGTTTGAAAAAGTTTTAAAAAAAATATGAAAAGCTAGCAAAAAAAAATAAAATCAAAAATTTTGATCCAAATAAAACTTGTTTTTGGTATTTTTGAAATTCAAAGTAAAATATCTATTTTTAAAACACAATATAATCTGAAAAACTAATAATATTTAGATATTCAAAAGACAAAAATACCTCTTCAACTTAAAGAAATAAAAAAAATTAAAAAAAAAATGAATTCTTCTTCTTTTCTGCATGATTGGTTCTCAAACCTTACAAAACCACAAAATTCGAAGCCAAGAGTTACTAAGATATGTAAATCAAAAACTTCGATTTCCTCCTGTTACAAAATGAACGATTATCGCACCTTACAATCCCCATTCAACCGTATTTGAAAACCAAAATTGGTAGGAAGATGCACGTTCCTAACCGGGGATAAGTTTTTCGCTTCGAAATTATCTATTCAAAAACTAGTAAATGGTTCAATTTACTACCAATAGCTACTAGTTTGGTTGTAATAATATACACTTGAACAATAGTTGCTATCCGAGGATGGTAAACTTCCCTCGAACGTGTTTTCTCCTCCTTGCAAATAAGACGAACTCACCATCCTGTCATGGGCGAATCTCGTCAGGGGTTTCGAACCAGAAAACATGCTACATTTGATCGTTCTATTCGATGAATATTCTGGCCCGTATAAGTTTTCAAATATTGAAGAGTATGACGAATCAGTGCTGAAAGAATCTCGATTGCTTTCTGTAGTGATTGATGATTCGTCGGAACTTGTGAACATGGACCAATCGCTGGAAGAAGTTGCGTCTGACAATTCCATGCTTAATGGATTGCCATTGGTGAAATTGGTTTCGGGTTGATGATTTTCGTTTTTGCTTGTTGACGATGGCTTCACATTTTTCGATGAAAAGTGCTTTATGAATCCTGAACTTTGATGACGGTTGTGTTTATCTTTATCGGTAAAAGACTTTGTTGGGCGAGGACATGACCTGGAAATGGTATGCATACATATTTTTATGTTAAAATTGAACAAATTTTATAAGTTTTGGGGATTGTTTTGAATATAACCTTACTAATTGCCTAAAATATCAAATTTGTTTTCGAATTTTAGGAAGTTATTAGTGACCAAATATCAAATATCATAGATTAAAAAAAAAACATTTATGTGTAAGCTTATTTCCAAAATAGGATTCTTTTATTCTAATTGATATATTAGGCAGTTAGTAAAGTTTATTTTTATCTAAAATTTGGATGCATATCAATTTTCATGTTAATAATCTATTTGTAAAAACTACATGCTTTACCTTTTGTAGAACAAGATATATGCTCCTTCAGACATCACTTGACTCGATTGTACTGACTGGACCTGTCATTAAATCACGACGAATGTCATTCAGATTCCCGAGATATGGCGATAAAACCAAATTGTACCCACAAATTAGGATTTAGCAAATGGCACATTTGAAAACACTTTCTTGGATTTTGATTTGGATCTAGATGAGAAATCGTGAATAAATTTCTCAGTTTGTGTCAATTTTCAAATGTGATGTACATTACAAAAAGAAATCCAGACCGATAAGTGTTTGCAAATGGCCCAATATGATTTAGCAAACATGAACAATTACTACATAGAAGAAATGGACAGACCTCAGTATCGTCGACTCTGAACCAATTGCCAAGCAGATCTTTCACATAAGAAACGTAATGCCCAGAAAAAGAAGCATTCAAAGTATCAACATGCACAATTACGCCATAAAGCGAGTAGAGAGGAGGAGAGTCTTCTTCCCCAGTCATGTATGGGATCATGTCCAGCATATCAGGAAAAGTTATCCATTTGTTTATTTTACCATAGCTTCCCTCCTGCCAATGGAGAAAAACAATCAAACTAAACAAAATATCGATAAAAAAAAGAAAAATAAACTGCAGAGAAACATTAATACTACCTGAAATCTCTTTAGCACAATTGTGAGAATGTTCGGTGCCTCGTGTATCTTCAACTGCTTCCTTGCCCGAACATAAGCAGAACACCTTTTCAGAGAAAAAAAAATATAAACTATTTCAATTGAAACAGTGGAAACCAAAAAGATACATAACAAAATCTGATGTAAACATACTTTCCACATCTATACATGTTATCTCCATCGAGTTCTTCTGGAGTCGTAAATTGGGTCAAGGCATCCTCTAGTGACTCGACCCAACCGTAAATTTCCAACGTGAGGTCCATGATATTCTCGTACCGTTCTGATTCGTGAAAACATCTCAAGCATTTAACCTTTGATTTAAGACGACCACCGAAAGCATATTGTATGAAGGTTGTTTCTTGCAATTTAGGGTCAACTGCATCCTCTCCTCCCACACCCTCCAAACAGATTGATTGCATTGAGGTAACAAGAAACCTGAATATGAAAAAATCATTCATTTTCTGTTTCGATTCTATTATAAATGCGGCCTACACCTAGAAAATGTTTAATTTTTTCAAGTATACAAAGAAGTCGTTTGATTTCAGTTATTTTGGATTATTTGAAGATTATAATCATAATCTAGAGTGCGTATTTTACCCTTACGAAGCAAATATTTAAGTTCAACTCACAATAAGAACGCTTTTATTGATGCGAGTACCATGGCTGCTGGCTTCCTCCAAGAAATAAAGTTAATAAACTATGAATTAAAAACATATTGATTATATTATAAATTTAGAGTTTTTATTAGTGTTATCTACTGTAACTACCGGGGTAAACCACCCCAAATGGGAAATTCGGATAGGGAATCATCGAGCCATAGTGGATTTCGACGTATAATTTTATTTTTCTTGGAAATATATAACATACCTTAAAAATTCATGAGCATCTTCTTGACTTCCATTTCCAATCTGAGAGTTACTACTCTGCATCTGGGAGAGAATTCTGCTAGGAGATAAAGGACCCCTACTTTCTCTTGACATTGTTACATGTTCTTCGAGTTCACACATAAGGCACCAATTTCTCACACGGCCTGAAAAAGAAGAGAATTGAATGAACTGCAAGATTTTGTTTTAGCAGTTTATAGCAATTGTATCTATAAAGTCTCACAGTATCTGGAATGTGCTCTCTCAAGTAAATAGACAGTCAGAGGCTTTGTGCTCGTCAGACATTGCAATACAGCATTCGCATAACAACTGAAAACGCATTACAATGAGTTGCCAATAAGATTTATGTCAGAACCTGTATTCGCCAAAGATTTTTTTTTTAACTTGTAAATCTTTATAAATTCCACACACAAAATTCTGATAGGTTGATTCAATGATAAATGGATTCGGGTTATAAAATGGAAAAAAGAGAATTACTGCTAATGGTACCTGTTCCCACAGTTTACGAGTCCTCTAGGTGATAGATCAATGATCTCATACTGAAAAAACTTCACAAATTCTTCATAAGGGAAAAGCATCTGAAATAAAATACAAGTTTAGAATAAATCAGCTTTACCTTGGAGGCTAAATACAAAGAGATAGTTTTTTTTTTTCAAACGTACCTTTAGTTTCTTATTCTTTTCACAAGAAACTTCTCGTGATTCTTGTTTGTTTAGCTTTGATGATTTCCTCATACCAATCATCTTCATGATTCCCATGGTTGAACCTCTAACCGTCTCCTTTTGCCTGACTTCTGCAAGAGAGTTTGCACAATAAGGATATATGATCAATAACAAAAAAATATAAGAATAATTTCAGTTTTCATACTTGGATCGTTTGAATCGTGTCTTTTTACATCCATTTCAGATACGTGTGTCTTTGTTCCTAAAGAACAAGATGAACTTTTGGCTTTGTTGCTTCTCTTTGTTATGTTTTCTGCAGGTTCATCATTGATGTTAAGACTTTCAAGATGAATTTCTTGCCTGGTTGTACTAAACACTCCATGTTCATGACCAAAATCGCTAGAGATATCAACCCCAGGTGCCCCATGATTTCCTTTTTGACTCAACTACATCAAGAAGAGAGTGATTAATTCAAATGAAGACCTACAAAAATTATTCAACCAAAACTATCTTTCGGAAACAACTCATTTTCTTTTGTTTTGACGATTTTTTTCCCTGGCAGAGCATAGTGCTTTCAGTAAAATTACCACCGCTATGATCCCCTAACTTCAGTGCTTTCAGTGAAAATCAAACTTGAGACCAAAGATCACAATTGAGCGAATAAGTCATTTGCTATTTTTTTCTATACTTTTTTAATTGATGAAACTTTGGGATAGCTGAATCAAAGACAAATATGTAAAGTAGATAACAACACATTAAAATAAAGCATTATGCAATGGAACCATCATAGTATTTTTTTAATTCTTACAATATGAAGGATGGTGATTTGATGATTTATCAATATGGGTCTAATCAGTTCTATTATTTTTGTTCTTCGAAGAAAGTTTAAGGGTCAATGTTATTGTAGAGCGTATGCAATACACAAAAGATGCCAAAACGTTTGTTCAATTAAAAAGTGAAAAATCGTTGTTTCCTTTATCTAATGAACTATGATCCCACCAAGCCACACTTGTTTTACCAAACGAAGAAAAATCTCTTACAACTACAACTCTGTTGATTCCTTAGTGATATCTATATGCAACCAAAACAATTGGACAAATCCTACTCTCCTAATGGCTCACTTTTCATCTTTATTTGAATTCACTTGGACACAATCTAAAAGAGGTAATTGAAAAATTGATCTATTTTCCCATTTCTTTTAAAATATTTTATAAATACATTTTCATTGAATCATCAAATAAACAGCTTATAAATACCTCGTCTGATGTTGTATCACTAAAGACCCTGTTCTTGGCTGTTTCTTCAGAAGAGTCTAATATAACTCCATCTTCCCCTCTAAGCTTAGATCTTCGAGAACCCCGTTTGTCTTTCGACCTTCTTTCCATGGTAGGGATCTTTGATGTTTCAGAAAACCCTGCCTCAGTAGATGTAACAGAGCCACTAGATTGATGTATCCTATCATTAGAAGAAAAGGGAATTTCATTCATCTGATTCTTATTGCCAACTAAAAACGATTGTGGATTCAAATTTCCATTTTCAAGAACTTCATTTGATGTCGAAACATCCAAAGACTTCTTGCCTAGTTGCACACACTCGTCCTTATGGACTTGTCGCCAATGAATTATCTGGCACTTCCCCGAGCTGCACACCGTAATATTGATGAATTAAAATTATCAACTATACGAAATCTAACATAAAAGGCGTTTCGAAATAAAATCAATACCAGTATCGGACAGATCTGCAC
The DNA here is from genome assembly GCF_907164915.1 of Impatiens glandulifera. Classification (NCBI taxonomy): domain Eukaryota; kingdom Viridiplantae; phylum Streptophyta; class Magnoliopsida; order Ericales; family Balsaminaceae; genus Impatiens; species Impatiens glandulifera. Next base: position 10,459,747 of record NC_061868.1, read on the forward strand.
TGTGAACAACGAGTTGTAGCTGGAGCTGAACACTTAGCGCATAAATGACCGATATTCTTTGGAGATGGCAACACAGGAATGACATCAGAAGCAGTCATAGCTTCTGCTTTAGACGCTTCTTCAGCAGCCAACAAAGCTAAATGATCTATCATCTCTTTCTTCATTGAAGTCTCACTCCATTTTCCTAGTAATATGTACGCAAATAGAGGAAACAAAACGAAAAACAGTAAAAGAATGGGTATATCATATTCCCTTGGCTCAAGCATGTTATGGCCAGTAGACTCATGACCAGATCTTCCCAAATATGTTTACAAAATCCTTTCCTGCATAGCATCAGTTATGAAGTAGCTAATTAGGGTTCTGAATGATACTCAACGCAGCCAAACTAGATTGAATCAGAAACCTAGAATGCAAAAAAATGGTTCCCTAACCACTGTTTTAGGTCAAAGTTACTGGATTTCAACCTCATGGAATCACAATTATGATGAAAACATAACAAAAAGAAAAGTAAACATGAGTTTCAAACAGATAGACCCTAATGAGTTGAAAGGTTTCTGCAAACTGGAAGAACAGATACAACAAAAAGAAACTGTTGGATGAATGAAGTGGGTAGCTTTCAATTGTACCTTTTTTGTTCTTGAGATGAAGGAAACCAAGATTTGTCTTCCTTGTCCCTAAAATAACCCTATAATCACAATAGCTTCTTCTTCTTCTTCCTCTTCTTTAACGGAGATAGTAAGAACACAGTACAACATTTGCTCGTCTTCTTCTCACTTCACACTAGTCTGAAATCAATCTCAGGCTTCTCCAATGTATCCCCATCTGATTTTCACCACGTGGGTGTCCCCCATTGGTTAGCAGTCGGAAACAGTCGGTGGGGGCCTACAATCAAGTGGGGACAAAGATGAAAGTTTTAAAGCTATGATTGAATAATCAGATCCATGGCGATCTATGGAGAATATATTTATTAGAGGGGAACTCGAAGAAGACGATTGCTCCAAAAAGCTTAGAGACGTTAATTAATACATCTCTATAGTTTGATTCTTTAAAAAAACATCTCATAATGTTCGGTTTTTATATTTTTTTAACAAAAGTTAACTTATAATGTCAAATGTTAAATAAAATTTTAATTAATTAAAAATATGAATAATATATATATTTTTTTAAATTATACCGAAACAAGTTCTAAACTATTTGAGTTCGAGTAACTCGTCCCAATCCAAATATATATTAGTCGAGCTCGAGCTCTAACATAAGAGTTTTGAGACGAACTCGAACCCGAATATATGTCAAACGAACAGAGAATTTGAGTATGAAATTATTCGGTTTTGATCTACTCGTTTACAATAGATAGTTTTTTTAAAAATTATTTAGTTCTCGGGCTACCTATTGGGCTAAAATTAGGGGATCCAGTTATGTTCATACCCTTTTCATGATTACTATCTTTAAATTAATACATTTCTATTGAAAAAGTTTATAATACATTCTTATATCTCTTCATATTATAATTTTAATTTCATATATTTATTAGAATTTTTTATGTTATTTAATGAAATAAACGTATATAATGGATTTATTATATATACATTAAATTTGTTAAGTTAAAAACAAAATATATATATATATATATATATATATATATATTAAAGAGACCAACACTACAAGTTCCATTAAGCATAGAGGCAACAATATCAACTAATTAAGATATTGGTGTCCACCCCCCTCAAGAACAACCTAAAAAAGGCCCTAAGTATTTATTGGAGCCTATACAAATTTTTTTAATACTTTAAAAAATGATATAAAAATGTATAATAAATTAATATAAAATTAATAAAAGTAGCATAAGTTAGTTTTTTAGTTATCCTTTATTAGCATAGTGATTATAGTTTTAATGATCAAATTATAGAAAAACATATTTTTATTTTTTAAAAGGCCCTCTAAGGTTTGGGCTTATGCGCTTATGCTTACGCATAGGTTGCATTATCTTTGGACCGGGGCCGGATTGATAATCTCTCAATAACAACTGAATTTTGACGATTACAATGCTTATCTATTTGTTGGGCCTTTGGGTCCAGCCCAATCAGACATTTAATTAAACAAGCAAAACTTAAGAATGTTACTCATTTTATCACTTCTAGAGAGTGAGAACATTCTGCAAAGAATAGAAGAAACAGAGAAAAAGAAACACAGGAAGAACAAGAGAAAGAGGCAATAAATCTCTTACATTTTCTTTCACCTTCAGGTTCCAATTTCTTGTCTTATATCTAGACTAGCTTGAGTCTAAATTAAATTGGTTTTCTCTGTTTGTATACCTCAACTTTGGGTTTAAAGTTGAGAAGAACATTTGTATCCGTTTCTTCTTTATAATGAAATTTTCGGTTGGCCCCGTGATTTTTTACCCTCCAGGTTGAGAGAGTTTTTCACGTAAATCTGGTGTTATTTTGTTCTGTGCTTGATCTCCTGTTTTAGATTTGGATAACCTGTGCATTTACCCATCTCACATCGTTTGATTACAATATAAAAGTATTCTTCGTTTCAAAATTCTCAACAAAGGTATTCGAGCTGTTATGTTTATTTTTTGAATAGTGCTTTTGTAGGTTGAGATGGAAGGCAATAGCACAATGATCAGGTTGACAAATAATAACTGACAGATTTGGAAATCCAAAATAGAGGATATTTTTTACTATAAAGACTTGTATGAGCCAGTTGAAGGAGATAATGCGAAGCCAAAAGATATGTCTGACGGTGATTGGACAAAATTGAATCGGAAAGTAGTTGACACAATCAGACAATGACTTGATGATAGCGTGTACCACCATGTAGCAAGTGAGAAGAGTGCACATGAGTTGTGGAAGAAACTAGAGTCATTGTATGAGCAGAAAACAGTAGGTAACAAAGCGTTTCTAATTCGAAAGTTAGTAAATCTGAAATTCAGAGAAGGTGCAGGTGTTGCTGAGTATTTAAATGAGTTCCAGAGCTTGATTAATTAATTGTCAGTGATGGAGATAACATTAGAAGATGATTTGCAAGCCTTATTGCTCTTAGTATCATTGCCCAACAGTTGGGGAGACATTGGTTGTGACAGTTAGTAATGCAACTCCAAATGGTGTTGTTACTATGAGTATAGTTACTAGTAGCTTGTTCAATGAGGAGACAAAAAGGAAGTCAATTAATACAAATAGTGCACAAACCCTTATCACAGAGAACAGGGGAAGAGCTGAATATCGACAACAATCAAGAGGCCATAACAAGTCCAGAGGAAGATCAAAATCTAAGGGAAGACAATGTTATCACTGTGGTAAAGAAGGTCACATGAAGAAAAATTGTAGAGCCTGGAAAAGACTACAGAATGAAGACAAAAATCAGAAGAAAGATGATGAAAACAGAAATACCACATCACAATAACTGCAGATGATGTAGTGATTCTTTCTTATGAAAAAGAACAATATCTACATGTAGAAGGTCACCAAGGAGTTAAGTGGATAGTTAATACATGTGATTGCTATCATTATACACCAAATAGAGAGTTCTTCACGACTTACCAGGCTGGAGATCTTGGTACATTAAAAATGGGTAATACTAGTCACTCGAGTATTGTGGGTATTGGTGATATTTTTTTACATATAGAGTTGGGATATCAGTTAACACTGAAAGATGTGCGACATATTCCTGATATGCGTCTAAACTTGATATCAGGTGATGCATTGAACAAAGATGGATTCAAGCATTACATTGGTAGTGGAGAATGGAAGTTAAACAAAGAATCAATGATTGTAGAAAAAGGGAAGTCATGGTACTCCTTATACCAAACCCATGTAAAGATACTCAAGAATGGGTTGAATGTAGTACAAGCTGAAACTCTCTAAATCTGTGGCATCAACGTCTCGGCCACATGAGTGAGAAAGGGTTACGAATTCTAGTGAGGAAACTTCACATCCCCTCAACCAAAGATGAGGTTTTGGATCTATGCGACTACTGCCCATTTGGTAAGCAACATAGAGTCTCTTTTAGTCAAACATCAGAAATGAAACATAATGTGTTGTACTTGGTTTATTCTGATGTGTGTGGTCCTTTTGAGGAGGAGTCATTGGGTGACAATCGATACTTTCTAACATTTATTGATGTTGCATCTAGAAAGGTGTTGGTTTATTTCATGAGAACGAAAGACCATGTATTTAATTACTTTCAAGAGTTCCATGTCATGGTAGAAAGAAAGACATACAATAAGCTGAAATATCTTCGCTCTGATAACGGGGGAGAGTATACCTCCAAGGAGTTTAAAGAATATTGTGTAAAATATGAAATTCGACATGAGAAAACAGTGTCTGGAACTCCACAATACAATGGTTTGGCTGAGAGAATGAATCACACCATTATAGAAAAGGTGAGATGCATGCTGAAGATGACAAAGTTGCCAAAACAATTTTGGGCAGAAGCAGTTCGCACAACTTGTTATCTCATAAACAGGTCACCCTCCGTTCCTTTGAAGTTTGAAATACCAGAAAGAGTATGGTCTAAGAAGAATATTTCATACTCGCATCTAAGGGTGTTTGGATGCAAAGCATATGTGCATATTTCAAATGAGCAAAGATACAAGTTGGATGATAAATTAATTTCATGTATTTTCCTTGGATATGGAAACGAGGAATTTGGGTACAGATTATGGGACCCAAAAAAGATATAGAGATGTTGTATTCTTCTAGGGTTAAAATAGGATAAATATAGAAATCAACGAGAAGTTAGAGAGAGTTGATGAGTCTATAAAACTCATATCAATTCTTTCACATGTACAGTCAACAATAACTAATGAAGATAAATATAATGAAGAGGTCATTTAGGAAACCTCTTACATGAATAATAGTAATGATGATGAGACTATTTATGATGTTTCTGAGCAGGGGGAGAAACATCATCAATAGAATCCAGAAGAGCCCCCATTAAGAAGGTCTGAAAGAGAGAACCAACCTTATAAAAGGTACTCTTCTTCATATTATATTCTATTGACAGAAGAAGGAGAGCCAACATGTTTTCAGGAGGCACAAGTTCATAAAGACAAAGCTAAGTGACAAAATTCAATGAAAGATGAGAAGAAATCATTGCAAGAAATGGGAACATATGAGCTGGTGGAACTTCTTAAGGGCCGAAAGACATTGAGAAACAAATGGGTGTTCAAGATAAAGAGAGATGAAAATAAAGAAATTATGAAGTACAAAACTCGACTTGTTGTAAAGGGTTTTGGACAGAAATAGGGCATCGACTTTGAGGAGATTTTCTCACCAGTGGTAAAGATGACTTCCATTCGTATAATATTAGGTCTAGTAGCTAACTTAGACCTTGAGCTTGAGCAACTTGATGTAAAAACTGCATTTCTTCATGATAACTTGGAAGAAGAGATCTATATGGTACAACAAGTGGGATTTGAAGTGCAAGAAAAGGAGAACATGATTTGAAAATTGAAAAAGAGTCTATACAGTTTGAAACAAGCTCCGCGACAGTGGTACAAGAAATTTGACTCTTTTATGATGAGTCATGGGTACTAGAGAACCAAGGCAGATCCATGTGTTTATTTCAAAAGATTTTCTAATGGAATGTTTCTAATTCTTTTACTTTATGTTGATGATATGTTCATTGTAGGATATGATGCTCAGATAATAGTCATGTTGAAGAAGGAGATATCCAAGACATTTGACATGAAGGACATGGGTCAAGCACGTCAAATATTGGGAATGAGGATTACTCGTGATAAAAAGGATGAGAAACTTTGGTTTTCACAAGAGAAGTTCATTAAAAGGGTGCTTCAAAGATTCAACATGCAAGGAGCAAAGGAAGTAAGTTGTCCACTTCCTAGCCATTTTAAATCGAGCAAGAAGATGTGTCCATCAACATAGAAAGAAAATGATGAAATGTCAAGTGTTTCATACTCCTCAACTGTAGGGAGTTTGATGTATGCAATGATTTTCATTAGGCCAGATATAGCGCATTCAGACGGTGTGGTAAGTAGGTCCTCTCTAATCCAAGAAAACAACATTGGGAAACAGTGAAGTGGATTCTTAGATATCTAAGAGGCACTTCTAATTTGTGTTTGAGTTTTGAATTTGGTGAAACTGTGTTAGAAGTTTACACAAATGCTGATATGGATGAAGATCTAGATCACAGAAAATCTACTTCGAGTTATGTGTTTACTTTTGCAGGGGGAGTCGTGTCATGGAAATCCAAGTTGCAGAAATGTCTAGCTTTGTCAACAACAGAAGAAGAATACATTACAACAACTGAAGCTGGTAATGAGTTATTGTGGATGATTAGATTTCTCCTAGAGCTTGGTATGCAATAAGAAGATGCAATTGTTTTATGTGATAGCCAGAGTGCCATAGATTTGAGCAATAATGCTACATATCATTCTAGAACTAAGAATATTGATGTGATGTTTCATTGGTTAAGAGATGTAATAGAAAACCAACAGATGAAGCTGAAGAAAATCCACACGGATAAAAACCCGTCAGACATGTTTACAAAGATTGTTCCAAAAGACAAGCTCGAGCTTTGTTGTCAGCTTGTCGGCATGAATACCAAGTGACGACTTGAAGATCGGTGTGCCTCTCTCCGTGGGCTGGAGGGGAAGATTGTTGGGCCTTTGGGTCCAGCCCAATCAGACATTTAATTAAACAAGAAAAACTTAAGAATGCTGCTCATTCTATCACTGCTAGAGAGTGAGAACATTCTGCAAAGAAGAGAAGAAACAGAGAAGAAGAAACAGAGGAAGAAGAAGAGAAGGAGGTAGTAGATCTCTTACATTTTCACCTTTAGGTTCCAATTTCTTGTCTTATATCTAGACTAGCTTGAGTCTACATGAATTTGGTTTTCTCTGTTTGTATACCTCAACTTTGGGTTTAAAGTAGAGAAGAACATTTGTATCCGTTTCTTGTTTATAGTGAAATTTGTCGGTTGGTCCCATGGTTTTTTTACCCTCCAGGTTGAGAGAGTTTTCCACGTAAATCTGGTGTTGTTTTGTTGTGTGCTTGATCTCCTGTTTTAGATTTGAATAACCTGTGCATTTACCCATCTCACATCGCTTGATTACAATATAAAAGTATTCTTCGTTTCAAAATTCTCAAACACTATTAAACAATAGTTGAGCAAGTCTTCAAATTTTTAAAAGTGAAACTAAACCAAATTTCTGTATGGAATCAAAAGTTGCATATGAGTAAAACTAGTAATGAATTGTCATATTTAATTCCTATAAACGAATAACAATAAGTATAAGGAAAAGATGTGTATGCAATACAATTTGAGAAGAGTCTATTAGAAATCTCATTTTCTCAAAAATAGAGAAAATATGTTCTTATAGAATTTATACACAAACCATGTAAGATGAAAGATCTTACCAACTGGTATATTATAAGGGCATGGTTGGTAAGTGGTTTTTGTACTCAAGAATGGGAAAGGGAATGAAATGAGATGTTTGGTTTGTGGTTTTGATTCCAGGATATTGATTTGATTCTCGAATACTCAGGAATCATCCAATCCTCTCTATATTGGGAGGAATGAATCTCATTCCGGAGCGATACACATTCTCTCCATTATCTCCACTCTCTTATTTTCTCTCTCATAATTATAATTATAATTTTAATATCATATATATTTTATAATTATATTATACGTTATTTTATAATTAATATAATAATAAATTTTTATTTATTTATGAATAAACAATTTCAATTATTTAAATAATATTAAGGAATTATTTAAAATAAAATTTTAGTGATAATTACAATAACTAATAATAATATAATTAATTTTAAATATTATATATTAATAATAAAATTATAATAAATTAATTAAAATATAAAAATATAAAACTAAAAATAAAATAACAATTTTATATAAAAAATATTAAAAAAATAAATATGAAATAATTTAATAAAAAATATTATTAAAAAAATTATACCATGTTATAATATATTATTAAATAAAATATTATATTTAATTTAAAATATATAATATTTGAAAGACTTTTTCTTATATTATTTATAATTAATAGATAATTATTTATTTATAATTAGTAAAAAATTGAAACATTCAACATTTTTTTTTGTTATAAATATTTTTATTTTTATTTTGAAAAATATTAGATGTTTATATTTTATTAAATTATGTCACTTAAATATTTTATATATTTTAAACAATTATGTTACAAAAATAATAATATTTTATATTTTTAATTTAATAAAATAAAATTAAAATTAATCATAATTTTAATAACAAAATTATATTTATAACTTTTTTCTCTTATAAATCCAAACGTTATCAATGGGAATGAGAATGATTAAAACTCTTAACCAAACACTACACTTCTATCAATCATATCCATTCTCATTCCACACATCTATCAATCCCAATCCTATTCTCATTCCTTTATTTGAACCAAGCACCCCTAAATGCTGAGAGCTGGCAACATATTTTTAGACAACACAATAATGATTAATGGATTTCAATATATACAGTTAAGCTTAATTTCTTGAGCAAACACTAATACATCCCACAAATATGTGATGTACTTAATATATATTTTTTGTTTTTTTGAAGTAGACCCAATGTTAATTTTTTTTTACATTATGTGGATACCTAAAAAAAAATCTTAGACACTAAAACATTTATGGTCACGGGGATTTTATTATAATTTGCTTACAGAATAGTATTTATGTCCCATTCTAATCTTACCTGATTCTGCACTAATAAACAAAATTAAATATATAATATCATTAATATATTTATTTATTCTTCCTATTTTAAAAGAGTTTTAACTTTATTCTTTTATAATAATATAAAATTTTAATATATTACAATAATATATATAATATATATAATATTAAAAACACTCGTTTATATAATTTTATAAAAATAATTCTTTTTAAAGAATAGGGCCGAAAAATCTCAGAAACTTAATTATATAGGATGATATTAAAACAAAATCCCCATCAATTAACGGAGGCGGGATAGCAAACAAAATCCATCATAATGTCCTTGTTATCACGTAATAACAACATATCATTATCTAATCATATTTATGATCTCTTAAATTTAAAGATTCTGAATCGTTGTTACAAAATCAAAAGTTTACTATTAAAGATTATGAATCTCAACATCTTTATTTATATTTGGAGATTTGTAATAAATTAAAATATATGTTTAGAAAAGAGTCCATTAAAGTTTGTGATGAGCAAGTAAAATAAAGGGGAAATTTGACGAAATAACCTTAAAGATTGAGTTATTTGAGTTGGTGGTAAATTATAAATTTAATTGCATTCGTGGTCATTTTATTTTTTTTTGACGAAATTGCCCTTGTAGCGAAACGCTAAGGGACTTAGCGTTTCGCTAAGTGGATTAGGTTTAGTATAAATACTCTAATTTTTCCATTTCCTTCATTTTCTTTCTCTCTCTTCCCTCTCTTCTCTTGTTCTTTCTTTGACGGCGGCGACGGAGGCGGCGGAGTTTACATGATCTTGATTTCAAACTCTAACCTAAATCGATTTATGTCTTTATTTACACGATCTTCATTTCAAACTCTAACCCTTAACTTATTTTGCATGCAGGTGAAGGATTCTAAGGATTTGAAGGTCGAAGAAAAAGGGAGAAGAAGATCTTTATTTCAAACCTTAACCTAATTCGATTTATGTTAATGTTTCCATTATCTTATCTTCATTTCAAACTCTTCGATTTAACCTGTTCTTATTTGGTTCATATTGGTTCCGTTTCAGGGAAGATTCGTTAAGTACTTATCGTTTCGCTAAGTGCTTATCGTTTCGCTAAGTGCTTATCGTTTCGCTAAGTGCTTATCGTTTCGCTAAGTGCTTATCGTTTCGCTAAGTGCTTACCGTTTCGCTAAGTGTTTACCGTTTCGCTAAGTGCAGACTGATAAGAAGTCAAAGATGATGAGTGATAATTATAATCCATTTTTTGAAGATCATCACTCCCATGAGTACAGATACTAAGCTTTGCGACTTATTGTTACCTTTATGATGAAGACTCTTTGTTTAGATCGGGATGGATGAAATGATGTATTATTATTATTAGTTATGTGTGTGTGAATGCTACTTAAGATTAAGATGATAACGATGTTTTGCTGTTTGTTGCAGCAAATACAGTTCATGTTCTTTCTTTTTATAAGGTTGCTAGAGACAACTAAACTAAACTTGACTATGTAGATATAATTGTTTTAACTTGTGTGCTTCTTGTGGCATTAATATATAATGTTCCTTTTTTCAATACTTTTGACATTCATCATCTTTTTATTTTGATTGTTTTTATATATGATTAAAAACAAATTCTAGAATTTACTCTTAAAAAGTATATTAGTTATTGTAAGACGTGAGAAAATAGACTATAAGGGAAATGATATAGAGAACGAATTGGGGAAACGAAATAGGGAGCGAAGCCACCTGGCATGCCACGGAGGAAAGAGAAAAAAATTACATCTCCTCTCTAGCAAACCCTCAAATCATTTCCCGCTCATCAAACAAAACCCTCTTTATTCTTCTTCTTCCATTTTCTTCACCCTCGGCACGCTGTTTATCATCTTCTCCTTCCATTCTTTAGATTCGTCTTCATCCGCGCCGTCTAGCTTCTTCTCCTTACATTCTTTAGATTCGTCTTCATCCTCGTCGTTTAACTTCTTACTGTTCTTGCGTCTTCATCCTCATCGTCCTTCTGTTCTTTAGTTTCGTCTTCATCCTCGTCGTCTTCTCCTTGCGTTTTGTTTAGATTCGTCTTCGTCATTGTCTGACTGCCCGATTAGCTTCTTCTTCTAATGGTATATCTTCTCTGCCATCATAGCTTACTTTTTTCTTCGTTTTATTATTCTTCTGTTTGTTTCTTGGATTCACGTTTTTCTGTTGTTATGTGATTGTTATGTGTAGGAACCAATATAGCTAGAACTTGTATAAAATTGTTAATATTTTTGTTATTTTCAAGAACCTGTATAAAACTGTTAATATTTTTGTTGGCTTGTGTTGTCCTCTGTTTTATTCTATGTTGTCCCGTGTCTTAAACTATGATGTCCCGTGTCTTAAACTATGTTGTCCCGTGTAAATATTGAAGTTGTTCTAAATGTTAATATTCTGATGTCATTTGTGTTATTGTAATATGTTGTTCTGTGTTTTAAACTATATTTTTATTCGTTTTAATGCGTTTTATCCAATATGTCTTCCTGCATTTTATTAAATATGTTGTCATGTATTACTGTAATATGTTGTTCATGTGTTGTCATGTATTCTTTGTGCCGATTTCTTTTTTTTGTCTTATGTAGCCCTATGGATGAACCATCATCACCATGTACCGAAGACAAAATTCCCAATGTTGGGATGTCGTTCATTTCTGAAAATAACCTATCAACAATTGGGGACATAAATAGGTATATCTTTTTGTTGTTTATGTAGTTAGACTGTTAATATTCTGTTATTTTTAAAAACCTGTGTAAAACTGTTAATATTTTTGTTGGCTTGTGTTGTCCTCTGTTTTGTTTTATGTTGTCCCGTGTCTTATACTATGATGTCCCGTGTCCTAAACTATGATGTCCTGTATTTTTATACGTTGTTGTCATGTGTTGTAAATATTTAAGTTACTCGAAATGTTAATATTCTATTGTCATTTGTATTATTGTAATATGTTGTTTCGTGTTTTAAACTATATTTTTTTTCGTTTTAATGCGTTTTATCCAATATGTCTACCTGCATTTTATTAAATATGTTGTCATGTATTACTGCAATATGTTGTTCATGTGTTGTTATGTATTCTTTGTGCTGATTTCTCTTTTTTGTCTTATGTAGCCCTATGGATGAACCATCATCACCATGTACCGAAGACAAAATTCCCAATGTTGGGATGTCGTTCATTTCTGAAAATAACTTATCAACAATTGGTTATTTTCCAAGTTAATTGTTCTGCTTTAGATGAAGTGATGAAAGATATGAAAGAAAAGTTCAAGATATCTTCAAATTGTACGACGGATTCCAAACCAACCAAAAAAGTTATCCACTCGCTCGTCAAGGTAAGAACTCGAGGGCGACCACCCACAAAACGGAAACAGTCTGCCATTGAGAAAACAATGAAGAAACCAGTTCCTAGAAATAAGGTTAGTGTCAACAATTATTTCGTCCTATGTCCAATACCATGTTGTCCCGTGTATTACATCATGTTGTCCCATGTATTACACTATGTTGTCCTATGTATTACACTATCGTGTCCTATGTATTACATTATCTTGTCCTATTTTTTACACTATGTTTTAATACTCCGTTTGTTATTTTTGTTTTAGGATACTACCGCAACAAGTAATCCTTCTCTAATATCAACGCAAGAGAAATGGAATCAACACTTCACCGCCCATCTAGTCTCGACTCAACTATCATTTACTTCATTGTTGTCGGGTCAATTACATCATGTATCTGATTATATGTTTCCCAAAGATAATTCATGTGGGGACAACATCATAAGATAACTTTGTTTAATAATATGTTTCCCAAAGATAACATTGTTTTGGATTTACTTTCTTGAATTTGATGAATTCATCATCAGTTGAGTAGTGGATGTCTATGTTTCTTATTTTGAAATGAAATGATATACTTCCCATAATAAGGCCATGTATATTTTATAGATACTGTGGGATACAAAATGGAACTCTTTTTATGCAGGAATTGATGGAATTGAATGAAACATGATGATGCAAAGACTGTATTCATTCTTTCTTTCTTTCTTACTTTATTTTTTGTTTCTTTTAGCAAAATATGTCCAGAATCATCATGTATGTATTCATTCACCATTTAACTACTACTTTTAATCATAATAATAATAAAACTAAACTCCGGTAGGACTCTTGCTGCCTCTGTCCATGCCTGGCTCAAAGAGCACAATAACGACAACAACTAGGATCATCAACTTTGACAAACCATTCTTAAGAGATCAGCTAACAATACTATTCAATTATAAATATAAACCATTACATTGAATTGAATTAAGCACACAGATAGATAATATAATAATAGTTTTGGATTGAAGAGAAAGATGGTGATCAGCTAACAATACTATTCAAAAGTAAATGTTTTAATTATACTAACATAAAACCATTACATTACTGTTTCGGATAATTTGGTTTTGTACAACTTTCTGGTCTTGTATTTTAAGTTCATCCGATAAATGTTAGAATCGGATTGTAGAATCCTCGATAGGTATTGGATTCATAGACAATGAATATTTTTGCTCGCATTTGGGTAGGTCCTTAATGGAAAAGTTTCTGGGCTCCTTTTAACCCGAATCGTATTTCTTCTCGCAGGTTGTATTATTTTTGCTGGAGTTGTGGTCTTGCATTTAGAAGCAGCCTTCGCAAACACTATTAAGGGGTCAGAGTGAGTAACCCTCATGTTATTCCTGTTATATACCACCCCACTAAATCTTCTGCAAAATAATAAAGAAGACATTAGTACTGTAATCAACATAGGACAACATAACTAAAAACACATGACAACATAACTAAAAACATATGACAACATAATTAAAAACACATGACAACATAGTCTAACACACAGGACAACATAGTCTAACACACAGGACAACATAGTCTAACACATAGGACAACATAGTCTAACACACAAGACAACACAATATTAACAATTTAAGCTTAATATTTATTAACTGTCTTTCTTCCTGTCTTATTTCATAACAGCTGCTTTAATCATAACTCTATTATCTTCTCCATTTCCTAATACCACTCACCTAAATTTCAAAGATTTAATCATATACCTCTACTTCATAAACAAAGAGTTAATCATTTCCTAATACCTCTGCTTCATAAAATGATATAGATATATCGACAGTTAATCATATACCATAAAATAAAGAACTGATTCAATGAAGATTAAACAAGAGGAGACAGTTAACGCTGCAATAGATCCACAATGAACAGGGGACACAGTAAATGAAATAGTGCAACAATGATAACTTACCTTTCAGCTCTATCTGAAGTTAACACTGCATCTCTATCTGGCTTTTTCCTTTTACCTAAAGTGTTTTTGTTCTTCTCTGTCATTGTTTGAGCGGATTCCATTTGAGCGGAGCGGATATTTAGGGTTAGAGTTTGAGCGGATATTTAGGGTTAGAGTTTGAGCGGATACTTAGGCTAGGGTTTAAACGGATTTGAGAGTGAGTTTGAGCGGAAATGGTAGTGAGTTTACCGGAGATAGAATGAAGATCGAAGAGAAGGTTGTTAATCAGAAATGAGAGTGATTTTTAACGGAGGAGATAGATTGAAGATTGATCAGAAATCGGAGTGAGTTTTTGAAGAGAGGGTTGTTTAGAGAATTTTGAGCGTTTTCAGATTGAAGAAAGAGAATGGTTGAGAGGAAATGAGAGGAGTTTGAATTGAGGGGGTATTATCCTACGTGGAAAAAGAAAATAAAATTAATTAAAATTTAACCTACCTGGCATGTCAGGTGGCTTCGCTCCCACATTCGTTCCACCACATTCGCTTCTTGTATCATCCCTCTATATCCTCTAAATATTAAACTTAATAAGGTAAATGTATATATATATATATATATATATATTTTTGTTAAACTTTGGAATTTGTAACAATGGTTGAGATTTAAAATAGTTGAATTTAAGATATCATAAATCTAGATAATGTTGTTATCACTTGACAATTATGAATGACAATGAGACATGGGATGGGAGGAATATGTTTAGTTTTGGCGAATTCTCGTAGAGAACTATTCAATCATATTTTTTATTAACAATAATTTTTAATATAAATAAAATTTTAATATTATTGTAAACCTGAGAAATTGACTTACCCTATTTTTAAATAATATTATTATTTTTAATAATATTAAAATAATATTTTGATTTTTATATTCAAAATAACTCAAAAAAGAATTAAATCCTAATTCAGTGTTAATTATTAGGATAATTAAACCCTAATTAAGAAAATTATTCAAAATTCTAAAAATAATTTGGAGATAAAATATTGTATTTATTTTACTCAAATTAGGCTAAAAAAGAGGTTAAAATTATTTAATTGTGATTTAATCATGAATTATGTTTAATTTATGACTTAAAACAATTAAATAAAATAACCCCAAATTCCCAAAAATACAAAAAATAAATAAAATATGATAATAACTTTTATTATGATTCTAAAAATAATTTTTTTTTGTGAAGAAAAACGTTTAAATTAAAGATATTAACATCAATTTTTAATAATTCTTTAAATAAAAATAAAATCTAATAATCCAGTGTGCCAGAAGTTATTTTTAATCTTTGTAACAGGATTATGGACCATTAGATGAGCGCACTCCCACGTAGCCGAATGTAGCAGAGTCACGCGTGCGCGCCCACACTCGATCAATTAATGGGACGGAATAACGCCATTAGTCAAACGAGCTGACCGTAGACGGAACTCTAACGGAACCCAACATCCCGTCACCCAAAACGACGTTTTTTCTCTCGTCATCTCCGATCGAACACAGGGTCGCCGAATTTGCGATCGTTGTTGACGCATTTATTCTAGAAGCTTTAGCTTCCTCCATAGGCCAACAAATCCGCTGATTTTTTCAGCCACGTGCTCCCCTCGTCATCGCTTCCATGGATAAGGCTGTCAACGAACTAAATAAAACTTAAGGGATAAGTTCGTCGGAGGGTAATTTCGACATGAATTACCCCTCCTCAACCGACCTTCCCCTGGTATAAATACCCCCCTATGGTTTGTAGACCAAATCATCGAAGAACATCAAACAATTACACAAGATAACGATCTAAAAGAAGATTTTAAGAATCCATCCAAAATTGGTTTTTGTCAAAACCTCCTCCGGTGACTCTTGCTTCGATCTAGGCTTCTGGATAGCTTCCAAGACCCCCCAAGAGTGTTCTCCAAATGTTGGTATCAATCCAGGAGCTCTATATTTTATTTTGTAATTGAAAATTTGAATTTCTTCAAATTTTCCTACTTTGATCGGTTTGATCTTGTTCTTAAGCTTGATTATGGAATTTCTTTATTTAAAATCATTCTATATATCATATATGAACTTTCTGTTGAAAGAAATCAGATCAAATTGCTTTAATTCAAAAAATTTAGAAATTTGAGCTTAAAATTGATTTTTTTTTTTTAAATTCTATGTTCTTGGTTTTTATCGGTATTTTTTCGATCCAAATAGTTGCTATACATTCTTGTTGACATGGATTGGTGGTGATAAACCTTGGGCCGCACTCGGTGACTACAATGCAACTAGAAATGAAGCCGATCGTAGTCCAGAATCTGAAATCACTCAAGATATGATCGATTTCAATAACTGCATCAGAGATATGGGATGCATTGAGCCTACTAATTCTGGGAACTCTTCACCTGGTCTTCTACGCGAGGGAATGAGCACATCAGGTAGGAGCAGGAATGCCTAATCAACGAGAAATGGATCAACCAATTTCAAAGAAGTCAACTTCATGTTCTAAACCCAGGAATCTCTGACCATTGTCCAATAAAACTGTTTTGGAGAAGGAGGAAAGGTTCAAGAGGCCCTTCAAATTCTTCAACTTCTAGATAGAAAATTACAAATTCAAGGATATTCTTGAAAGTGTCTGGTCTGAGCAAATCACGGGATCTAGTATGTACAGGGTTTTTGAGAAACTAAAGCTCCTGAAGAATCATCTCTAAATATTCGACAAGAAAAAGTTCAACAATATCTCCAACAGAATTCTAGTTGCAAGAGAGAAACTAGATGAGGTATAGAAAATGTTTTTAAATGGGGATAGTGGATGAACAACTCAACGAGGATGAGATGGATTCACTTGAAAACTTCAGGAAGCTGAGTCTCCTTAAAAAGAACTTTATTAGACAAAATTCAAAACAAAACTAGCTCTCACTGGGTGATAAAAATACGGCTTTTTCTACAGAAAATGCAAGGCCAGAAATATGAGAAACAATGTGTATATGATGAATAACGACGAAAGTGAATATGTTTAGGGTCAAAAGGGTGTGCAAGATTTGGCTATTGAGTTCTATAAGAAGCTAATGAGTACTAAAAAGAAACATCAAAGTCACCTGAATACTCTGTATCAGATAATTGATAGGAAAATCTTAGTTGAAGATAGTCGCGAGTTAATAAAGGTGGTCACGAGAATTGAGGTTAAAGAGACTCTGTTTAGTATTGATGGGAATAAGAGTCCGGGTCCAGATGGGTTCAACGCACAGTTCTTCAAGGATAATTGGTGGTTGTGGGTAATGATGTTAATGGGGTTCTAGAGTTTTTCAAGAACAGAAAGATGCTAAAGCAATGTGTTAGGATCTAGGTCGCCGCTGGAGGACCGGGGTTGGACCGTTCAGCAGTTATCACTCAAAAGGTGGTGATTAATCCGGTTAGAGATTAACACCGGGGTTTCAATACTACACAAACTGTCACAAACCCTTGAACTAGGTTCAAGCGCAGAAGAGGTTTGTTTCAGGTTGAAGCAGCACACTAGTATGATAGGCAGGGCCGGTTTTGGATGATGAAGGTTTGAAGATTGATGGGTCGGTTTTTATAACCTACTGATTCGGTTTGAATAGGGTCAAGTAAGTTAGGACGGTGTAGGTAAGTTAGTACGGGTCGGTTAGAAAATGGAACCGGCAGAAAGTAAATAACAAGACAGATTTTATGGATGTTCGGAGATAAAGCTCCTACTTCACCCCATCCTCTCGAAACCGCGAGAAGGATATTCACTAAGGAATACAAGTACAATCCAATCGAGACTTATTTCCTACTCGATAATACCCTTACAATTTACACCGAGACTGTAAAATACACACTTCCACTTCAACTTCAGCCCTTAGGCTTTTTCTTAGAGATAGAATACAATCTTATCACTTGTGAATTAAATGCTCGCTGTATCACTTATGTCTTACTGTGTGTGTCTCATTTACTCTTCTTCAACTGCTCCTTTTATAGGTGAAATATGCCAACGGTCATATTTCACTTTCTTGAATCTGATTGGCTGAGCAGAGGTTCAGTGATTCAGACTCTGCGGTCATCTGTTCAGACCTAGCGGTCAACTCTACAGACTTTGCAGTCTGTTCTTCCGGTGTGTAAGATAAACCTGCTAGGTTTGTCTTTTACTCAATGTGGTAACTGTTGGTTAGACAGTTGTCTGTACTTGGAAGATTGCCTTTGATTTATCCTGAAAGTGGAAAGATCCTGTAGGACTGTCTTCTGCAGCCTGTAGACTTTCCTCAGACTTGTATGGATATGGAAATGTTCAGTCTGTTCCTTTGGTATCATCTTCAACAGATACCCGAATTGTCTTCTTATACTAGTCGGTCATTTTGGCTTTTCACCGGATGGCTTCCGGTCTTTTGGTTTAACCGGGCAGCTTCCGGTCATTCCTTTGCCTTGTGGCTAATCGGCTGTCTGGTGTTTCCGGTTTTTAGCTTTGGCCGATCCTTTCTTTGTGCGGTCATGTTCCGAATGTTCCTGGTCAGTTTTATTGTCTTGATCGGTTAATCTTTTTAGCCGGTTCATTTGTTTGACCGGTCCGGTTACTTGTTCCTGCAAGGAAGGTTTATGTGTTAAGTTCTGTGAACCGGTCTAATTTTATCTAACACAATGGAACACGGTTGTCCTGAACTTGATCCCCAAAACTACGGTGCCCGAAAAAGTACAAGATTTCAGACCAATTTCCTGTGCAATGTGGTTTATAAAATAATTTCAAAAATAATTTCTAAACGTTTTAAAAAAGTCATAGGAAAAATTATAAGTCTTAATTAGTCTGCATTCATTCCCAGTAGAACAATTTCCCATAATATTTTTCTCATGCAAAGCCTTCTCAAAGGCTACGGGAAAAAGAAAATATCCCCGAGAGTGACTTTCAAAATAGACATCAAGAAAGCTTTTAACTCTGTTAGATGGGAAGCCATTCAAGACATTCTAGTTATTTATGATTTTCCTATGATTTTTATTGATTGGATTATACAATGCGTTTCTTCATTCTATTTTGTTGTTAACGTCAATAGAGTTCACGGAGGCTACTTCAAGGGTGAAAACAGAGTAAGACAAGGGTATCCCATCTCTTCTTACCTTTTCATAGCTATTATGACGATCTTTGAGAGCATCTTCGCGATGTTCTGAAAGAGTCGTCCATACATCTTTCACCCGTTCTGTGAGATAGAGGAGGTAACTCATTTATGCTTTGCCGACGATTTGTTCATTTTTGCGCACACTGACGTTGGCTCCATTAAAACTATTAGGGTTGCACTAATATTTTTTCTGAGGTTACAGGTCTTACTATTAACGAAAGCAAAAGTGTGGTATTTTATGGAGGAGTGAACGACGAAACAAAGTAGGACATCTTCAACATCATGGGCATTGAGGAAGACAGCTTTCCCGTAAGGTACGTAGGGATTTTGTTAACCGCAAAACAGATTCAGATCTCACACTGCAAACTGTTGATTGAAAAGGTAAAAATCACGATTTCTAACTGGGTAGCGAAGAAACTTTTTTATGCAGGGAGGATTGAGCTTATCAAGAGTGTAGTCATGTGCATAAATGGATAATAGGCGCAACAAATGGTCATTCCGAAGAAGGTAATGAAGGAACTCGATACGTTAATGCAAAATTTCATCTGGGGCAGTGGCGGAAGAGGAGGAAAGAAAGTCAAATGTACCGCTCTCTACAAACCAAAGGAGGAGGGAGACACCAGACTCAAGAACTGTGTCGAGTAGAACAAGGCTCAAACCTACAAGCATATGTGGGTATTGGAATGCAACTAGGAATCATTATGGATCAAATGGGTACACATAAAGTTTATGAAATAAGAAACCAGTATCTGGACTTGCATAATCAACAAAGGTATGGGCTGGTTACTCAAGAAAATTCTTAAACTGAGAAACGATATAACAGCTCTCTACGACATTCGGCTAGGGGACAAGAAATGCACTCTATTCTGGCACGACCCCTAATTCGAAACCAGCCTATCATTCACGAGGAGGAGTTCAAGAATATCCGCATCAAAATGTACTGTGTAGTGGCGAAAATCAAAGATATCAAAGACGGGAATTGGGACTCAGTCCTAAGAAAAGTTCTAGAAGGGCAGAGGATACTGGATCACATAACCAGCATACAACGTCACGACATCATTATAGGACACATTATTAAATTTGTCTTTTATATTTAAAATTATATTATTTTAGTTAATTAAATTTGTGACTTTCTTAATTAGAAGAATACATGTTATATAGATAATTTATAAGAAAGAGTGATCAAAATTATATATATATATGACCAAGATAAACTAGCTCTTAATATTATTAATTTCAAATTCAAATATCATTTGGCTATCAAATTAAAGTAGGAAAGATTGAATCTTATTTTACAATTCTTGAATAATTCATGTACAACCACCACCAACATAATAAAGCTTTAGAAACCGTCCTTCGACAATTGAAGTTTATCCCCGTGGTCGTGTGCAAGATCATAAGTTGCATGAAGACCGACAAACAAATAATAAACAACCATCGCAGCACTGCAAACAAAAAACCTAATAAAAGCAACCTTACCAAGCGAACCAATCAAAAACAAATTCATCCCAATTGAAATCGAAGGCAGCCAAGGAACCAAAGGAACACCCCAAACCTTTGGTTCTCTCGATTTACGAATCATCGACATCCCCAAAGTACCCATAAACCAAATCGACCCAAATATCGAATACCCAATCCAACCTCTTTTATTCAAATTCCAAAGAACTGTTATCCCAACCGAAGAACCAATCACAACCAACAAACAAACCATAAACTTCGAAAATTCAACCTTTCCCGTAACATCCTTAGCATAATATCTCCTCACAAGCAAAGCAACCGCAACCATCATGAATATAAAGAGTGTGCTGACCGAGAAAACACTCGACAAAACATCCAAACTAGTAAACAAAGCGATTATGCAACTTAGGATTGTAACTAACAAGGAAGCATAGATTGGCGTCCCTGTTTTTGGGTGGACCAATGCGAACCACGGTGGGATCATATGGGCTCGAGCGATTTGAGTAGTGTATCGAGCCTGGCCCATGGAACCTACTAACATACTTGTCGTCATTCCTTTAAGAGCACAAATGCTAACCAAATACTTAGCCCATTTCATACCAATTCTATCGAATGCAATTGAATAAGCAGCATTAACATCTATTTCAGTGTACTTAACCATCATTGTTAATGCTAAAGACATTAGACAGTAAACGACAGTTATTATGGTCATTGAGCTAAGCAAACCTATTGGGATATCTCTTGACGGTTTCTTCGTCTCTTCCGCCATGTTTGCTACCATATCGAAACCTGTATAAGACCAGTAAACAACGGCTGCTGCTTCGAAAACTCCTTCTGCTCCAAAGGGGAAGAATGGGTTTAGATTTGAGGGGTTTGCGTGGATGAATCCAACTATGATTATAAAGATTATGACAGCAGCGGTGATCATGGAACTGACCCAATTCAGCAACGATGTGTGTTTGGTTCCTGTCATAGCGATTATGTTTGCGATTGCTAAAACTGAAACGGCAAGTGGGTCTAAGAGATTAAAACCTTCTGCGAACGAATCGATTTTAAAACGGAAGAAATCTGTGTTTGAAGTGAAGATACTAGCGCAGTAGGATGACCATGAACGACCTAGGCCGGCGGCGCCAACGACTGCTTCAAGAAGGATGTTTCCGGCGGCGATGAATGCTACGAAATCGCCTAATTCTACACGGAGATAGGAGAATGAGCCGCCGGCGATGGGGATCTCGACTGCGAATTCGGTGTAGCAGAAGACGGATAGAAGGGCGGATAAGCCGGAGGCGGCGTAGGAGATTGTAATGGAGGGTCCGGCGGTATTGTGAGCTTCTTGACCGGTGATAACGAAAATGCCTGATCCGACTACTGAACCGAATGCAAGCCAGAGTAAATCCCACCAAGTGAGGCAACGATGCATCTCGTTTTCGCTTGTTTTTTTAAGATCTACGAGTTCGGTGGAATCGGATGATCGGGCGGAGAAACGGTCTTTGAGACGGCGACATGTTTGGGAAAGGGCGGAACGGTAAGAAGGGAAATCTTGGAATGATGATTCAGGGAAGAAATCGAGCTTACTGAAACGCCAATAGGATCGTGTGGATTGTTCTTCTTCCATGGTGGGTCTGATTAGTCTCTCAGTATCGTCTCTAGTATGCATAGAAGAGAATTGAAGAACTTGAAGAAGAAGAAGTTCGTTGAATGTAGACGAAGGGAAGGGGAGTATGATTTCAGTAAAACTTATCTTCTAGTCAGAGATGAGATAGCGGATTTTTTTATATTTTTTTTAACTAAAGGTTAGAAAAAATAAACTCACAAACCTATTTATAATTCTTTACATTAAATATTAAACATTAAGAAAAACTTTAAAATTATTAGACTTTATTTGGGAAATTTGACGAAATGACCTTAAAGATTGGGTTATTTGATCCGTTGGTAAATTATAATTTTTATTGCGTTCGTGGTCTTTTTATTTTTTTTTTGACGAAATTGCCCTTGTAGCGAAACGCTAAGGGACTTAGCGTTTCGCTAAGTGGTAATGTGTGAAATGTCCAGATTACCCTTACTATTTAATATATCCTAGCCTATTTTTTTCATTTCTTTTTTTCTCCTTCTCTCTCTTCCCGCTCTTCTCCTCCTTCTCTCTAAATTGGGCGGCGGCAATCGGCGGCGATCGGCGGCGACGGCGAAATCCACGACGATGAGCTCCACGACGAGCACAAGCACGGTTCCACTTTGTACGTTTATCCTGTGATTTTTTAAGTTTATTATTGATGTTTGATTTATACATCTTCGAATCTGTTGTTTAGGGTTTACTTTCTGTTTCGCTAAGTGCATAGCGTTTCGCTAAGTGCTTAGCGTTTCGCTAAGTGTTTAGCATTTCGCTAAGTGCTTAGCGTTTCTTTCTTTCTCTTGTTTGGTGTATTGAAGAAGATTAGCTTAGTTAAATTTGTCATGAGGAAGAAGATAAAGATGGATTAATGTCGTAATGAAGGGATTAGTTGCAGAAGAAGAAGTAGGAACAATTATTGCTTCTCTTGGTCTTTAGAATCAAAGGTAGTATCTTTTTCTAGCTAGGCTAATGTTTGTTTTTTATTCCATGATTGGATGAATCATTCATGAATATATACCAAGCTCCTTCTGCGGGCAAGTTATCGTTGCAAGAAGCATCATTTCTCCTGCAATTTTACAACTTTTTGTGGCTATTATTCATGGACATTGTTTATGTTATTGGGTTTGATTCTTAACTTTTGATGAGAAAAAGGGGTTAAAATATGTTCTGTTTTTGACAGGCAGGCCGAAGAACCTTCTTTTGTGAAGGAATTAGGGACTGATTGCTCTTTTGTCCTGAGGATTGGAGCTTTCAGTCCGTATCATATCAATGGCAACCAAAATCAAAAGGATTCGTAAAGGATTTAAATTTATATCACAAATCTTTGGTAATTCCTGCATGCAAATTGCAAACCCTCTTTTCTTTTTTTTTCTCCCTTTTATCATAAGTCACAATAATGATCAAGAATCCTTCTTGCAGTTGTGAAGGATCGTGAGTTGGATATTGGGTATCCAACAGACGTGAAACATGTGTCACATATTGGCTGGGATGGATCCACTAGTAATGCTCCCGGTTGGGTATGTTCTAATTCTTTCTCAATTTGTGTAAATTCAACTTCAATTATTGTCCTTTAATTTGATGATGATATGATGATGATGATGATATAGATGAACGAATTCAAGACATCGTCTGATTTCTCGACAACCTCCATAGGCAACATTCATGAGCTAAGAGGCGGTTCCAGTTCCATAATCTCGTCAACATGGGCGTCTCAAGGTTTGAAAAAACAAATAATTCTAGTTTGATTGATGACTTGATTTAAAGAACATATTTGATTTTGAATCCATATTTGTTTTCTTTCTCTTTTCTGGTGGGATATATAGATTTTGAATCCATGCACAGTCAACTAGTAGCTGATATATTCATAGACACGCCACCAATGGATATGCCAGATATTCCTAAGAAGCAAAAACGGAAGAAATCGAAGTCAAGTTCCTCATCGTCGACGTCTACATCCGCATCTTCGTCAAGATCGTCTCGAGCAACTGCAAAATTGAAGGCTAAATTCGTCGATGAAACTGGCAGACAAGAAAACAGAGATGTTGTGTTATAAAAGAAGATACCATGCATCCCTTTTAACTAAACCTTAATATTTTGACCAACAGATGAAGTGTTTGCAAGAACAAGGATTGAAGAAAATTGTCAATGTTTTATATATTGTTGTAAATGCTCTAATGTTTTCGGTTGCACAGAGCTTTGATCATCATTTGTCTCCATTAAAATTGAAAATAAACATTTAAGCCTTCCTCCATCAAAATTTCAGCACGCGTTTCGCTAAGTGCTTAGCATTTCGCTAAGTGCTTAGCGTTTCGCTAAGTGCTTAGCATTTCGAAATGGATATATTGAACCCTATTTATTATTATTATTATTATTATTATTATTATTATGCATTGTTAAGCTATCTGAGATTTTCTCATCTTTTGAAGATTATACATAATACAAAGGATATGTTAAGCATTTTCAACTAATAAGTACTTCACTAATAAACTAATAAAGATTATTTGTTTATTTGTATCAATTACTGTAAATAAGTACTTCACTAATAAAGATTATTTGTTTATTTGTATCAATTACTGTAAATAAGTACTTCACTAATAAACTATAAATACCTTTATAGGGTACCTCTTGAGTTTGATTATACTAGTCTCGAGGTACTTTTAGTATATTTCTTCACGGGTAATGATACTTGTATCAAAACCGACCCGATAGTAGGAATAAGGTGTCACGAAGAGTACCTCTTGAATCTTAAAGAGATCGCGACGACTAAATCCCCATCATAAAATCACAGTTAATATAGTGATATATTTGTGGTTTGTTTTGGATATTTATAGTCTAGAGGGATGATACAAGAAGCGAATGTGGGGGAACGAATGTGGGAGCGAAGCCACCTGACATGCCAGGTAGGTTAAATTTTAATTAATTTTATTTTCTTTTTCCACGTAGGATAATACCCCCTCAATTCAAACTCCTCTCATTTCCTCTCAACCATTCTCTTTCTTCAATCTGAAAACGCTCAAAATTCTCTAAACAACCCTCTCTTCAAAAACTCACTCCGATTTCTGATCAATCTTCAATCTATCTCCTCCGTTAAAAATCACTCTCATTTCTGATTAACAACCTTCTCTTCGATCTTCATTCTATCTCCGGTAAACTCACTACCATTTCCGCTCAAACTCACTCTCAAATCCGTTTAAACCCTAGCCTAAGTATCCGCTCAAACTCTAACCCTAAATATCCGCTCAAACTCTAACCCTAAATATCCGCTCCGCTCAAATGGAATCCGCTCAAACAATGACAGAGAAGAACAAAAACACTTTAGGTAAAAGGAAAAAGCCAGATAGAGATGCAGTGTTAACTTCAGATAGAGCTGAAAGGTAAGTTATCATTGTTGCACTATTTCATTTACTGTGTCCCCTGTTCATTGTGGATCTATTGCAGCGTTAACTGTCTCCTCTTGTTTAATCTTCATTGAATCAGTTCTTTATTTTATGGTATATGATTAACTGTCGATATATCTATATCATTTTATGAAGCAGAGGTATTAGGAAATGATTAACTCTTTGTTTATGAAGTAGAGGTATATGATTAAATCTTTGAAATTTAGGTGAGTGGTATTAGGAAATGGAGAAGATAATAGAGTTATGATTAAAGCAGCTGTTATGAAATAAGACAGGAAGAAAGACAGTTAATAAATATTAAGCTTAAATTGTTAATATTGTGTTGTCTTGTGTGTTAGACTATGTTGTCCTATGTGTTAGACTATGTTGTCCTGTGTGTTAGACTATGTTGTCCTGTGTGTTAGACTATGTTGTCATGTGTTTTTAATTATGTTGTCATATGTTTTTAGTTATGTTGTCATGTGTTTTTAGTTATGTTGTCCTATGTTGATTACAGTACTAATGTCTTCTTTATTATTTTGCAGAAGATTTAGTGGGGTGGTATATAACAGGAATAACATGAGGGTTACTCACTCTGACCCCTTAATAGTGTTTGCGAAGGCTGCTTCTAAATGCAAGACCACAACTCCAGCAAAAACAATACAACCTGCGAGAAGAAATACGATTCGGGTTAAAAGGAGCCCAGAAACTTTTCCATTAAGGACCTACCCAAATGCGAGCAAAAATATTCATTGTCTATGAATCCAATACCTATCGAGGATTCTACAATCCGATTCTAACATTTATCGGATGAACTTAAAATACAAGACCAGAAAGTTGTACAAAACCAAATTATCCGAAACAGTAATGTAATGGTTTTATGTTAGTATAATTAAAACATTTACTTTTTGAATAGTATTGTTAGCTGATCACCATCTTTCTCTTCAATCCAAAACTATTATTATATTATCTATCTGTGTGCTTAATTCAATTCAATGTAATGGTTTATATTTATAATTGAATAGTATTGTTAGCTGATCTCTTAAGAATGGTTTGTCAAAGTTGATGATCCTAGTTGTTGTCGTTATTGTGCTCTTTGAGCCAGGCATGGACAGAGGCAGCAAGAGTCCTACCGGAGTTTAGTTTTATTATTATTATGATTAAAAGTAGTAGTTAAATGGTGAATGAATACATACATGATGATTCTGGACATATTTTGCTAAAAGAAACAAAAAATAAAGTAAGAAAGAAAGAAAGAATGAATACAGTCTTTGCATCATCATGTTTCATTCAATTCCATCAATTCCTGCATAAAAAGAGTTCCATTTTGTATCCCACAGTATCTATAAAATATACATGGCCTTATTATGGGAAGTATATCATTTCATTTCAAAATAAGAAACATAGACATCCACTACTCAACTGATGATGAATTCATCAAATTCAAGAAAGTAAATCCAAAACAATGTTATCTTTGGGAAACATATTATTAAACAAAGTTATCTTATGATGTTGTCCCCACATGAATTATCTTTGGGAAACATATAATCAGATACATGATGTAATTGACCCGACAACAATGAAGTAAATGATAGTTGAGTCGAGACTAGATGGGCGGTGAAGTGTTGATTCCATTTCTCTTGCGTTGATATTAGAGAAGGATTACTTGTTGCGGTAGTATCCTAAAACAAAAATAACAAACGGAGTATTAAAACATAGTGTAAAAAATAGGACAAGATAATGTAATACATAGGACACGATAGTGTAATACATAGGACAACATAGTGTAATACATGGGACAACATGATGTAATACACGGGACAACATGGTATTGGACATAGGACGAAATAATTGTTGACACTAACCTTATTTCTAGGAACTGGTTTCTTCATTGTTTTCTCAATGGCAGACTGTTTCCGTTTTGTGGGTGGTCGCCCTCGAGTTCTTACCTTGACGAGCGAGTGGATAACTTTTTTGGTTGGTTCGGAATCCGTCGTACAATTTGAAGATATCTTGAACTTTTCTTTCATATCTTTCATCACTTCATCTAAAGCAGAACAATTAACTTGGAAAATAACCAATTGTTGATAAGTTATTTTCAGAAATGAACGACATCCCAACATTGGGAATTTTGTCTTCGGTACATGGTGATGATGGTTCATCCATAGGGCTACATAAGACAAAAAAGAGAAATCAGCACAAAGAATACATAACAACACATGAACAACATATTGCAGTAATACATGACAACATATTTAATAAAATGCAGGTAGACATATTGGATAAAACGCATTAAAACGAAAAAAAATATAGTTTAAAACACGAAACAACATATTACAATAATACAAATGACAATAGAATATTAACATTTCGAGTAACTTAAATATTTACAACACATGACAACAACGTATAAAAATACAGGACATCATAGTTTAGGACACGGGACATCATAGTATAAGACACGGGACAACATAAAACAAAACAGAGGACAACACAAGCCAACAAAAATATTAACAGTTTTACACAGGTTTTTAAAAATAACAGAATATTAACAGTCTAACTACATAAACAACAAAAAGATATACCTATTTATGTCCCCAATTGTTGATAGGTTATTTTCAGAAATGAACGACATCCCAACATTGGGAATTTTGTCTTCGGTACATGGTGATGATGGTTCATCCATAGGGCTACATAAGACAAAAAAAAGAAATCGGCACAAAGAATACATGACAACACATGAACAACATATTACAGTAATACATGACAACATATTTAATAAAATGCAGGAAGACATATTGGATAAAACGCATTAAAACGAATAAAAATATAGTTTAAAACACAGAACAACATATTACAATAACACAAATGACATCAGAATATTAACATTTAGAACAACTTCAATATTTACACGGGACAACATAGTTTAAGACACGGGACATCATAGTTTAAGACACGGGACAACATAGAATAAAACAGAGGACAACACAAGCCAACAAAAATATTAACAGTTTTATACAGGTTCTTGAAAATAACAAAAATATTAACAATTTTATACAAGTTCTAGCTATATTGGTTCCTACACATAACAATCACATAACAACAGAAAAACGTGAATCCAAGAAACAAACAGAAGAATAATAAAACGAAGAAAAAATTAAGCTATGATGGCAGAGAAGATATACCATTAGAAGAAGAAGCTAATCGGGCAGTCAGACAATGACGAAGACGAATCTAAACAAAACGCAAGGAGAAGACGACGAGGATGAAGACGAAACTAAAGAACAGAAGGACGATGAGGATGAAGACGCAAGAACAGTAAGAAGTTAAACGACGAGGATGAAGACGAATCTAAAGAATGTAAGGAGAAGAAGCTAGACGGCGCGGATGAAGACGAATCTAAAGAATGGAAGGAGAAGATGATAAACAGCGTGCCGAGGGTGAAGAAAATGGAAGAAGAAGAATAAAGAGGGTTTTGTTTGATGAGCGGGAAATGATTTGAGGGTTTGCTAGAGAGGAGATGTAATTTTTTTCTCTTTCCTCCGTGGCATGCCAGGTGGCTTCGCTCCCTATTTCGTTTCCCCAATTCGTTCTCTATATCATTTCCCTAATATTTAATGTAAATAACTATAAATAGGTTAAGATAATATTTAATATTTAATGCATATTTGTTAGTTAATTTTTTCTAACTTTATTTGAAAAAGAATAATAATGTTTCTTCGTCTACATACTGAAATCATACTCCTTTACGTCTACATTCAACGAACTTGTTCTTCTTCAAATTCTTCAGATAGATTCTTCAATTCTCATCTATTCTATGCATACCAGAGACGACACTGAAAGACTAATCAGACCCACCATGGAAGAAGAACAATCCACACGATCCTATTGGCGTTTCAGTAAGCTCGATTTCTTCCCTGAATCATCATTTCAAGATTTCCCTTCTTACCGTTCCGCCCTTTCCCAAACATGTCGCCGTCTCAAAGACCGTTTCTCCGCCCGATCATCCGATTCCACCGAACTCATTGATCTTAAAAAATCAAGCGAAAACGAAATGCATCGTTGCCTCACTTGGTGGGATTTACTCTGGCTTGCATTCGGTGCAGTAGTCGGATCAGGCATTTTCGTAATCACCGGTCAAGAAACTCGCAATACCGCCGGACCCGCCATCACACTCTCCTACGCCGCCTCCGGCATATCCGCCCTTCTATCCGTCTTCTGCTACACTGAATTTGCAGTCGAGATCCCCATCGCCGGAGGCTCATTCTCCTATCTCCGTGTCGAATTAGGCGACTTCGTAGCATTCATCGCCGCCGGAAACATCCTTCTTGAAGCAGTCGTTGGCGCCGCCGGCCTAGGTCGTTCATGGTCATCCTACTGCGCTAGTATCTTCACTTCGAACACAGATTTCTTCCGTTTTAAAATCGATTCCTTCGCAGAAGGTTTTAATCTCTTAGACCCTCTCGCTGTTTCAGTTTTAGCAATCGCAAACACAATCGCTATGACAGGAACCAAACACACATCGTTACTGAATTGGGTCAGCTCGATGATCAACGCCGCTGTCATAATCTTCATAATCATAGTTGGATTCATCCACGCAAACCCCTCAAATCTAAACCCATTCTTCCCCTTTGGAGCAGAAGGAGTTTTCGAAGCAGCAGCCGTTGTTTACTGGTCTTATACAGGCTTCGATATGGTAGCAAACATGGCGGAAGAGACTAAGAACCCGTCAAGAGATATCCCAATAGGTTTGCTTAGCTCAATGACCATAATAACTGTCGTTTACTGTCTAATGTCTTTAGCATTAACAATGATGGTTAAGTACACTGAAATAGATGTTAACGCTGCTTATTCAATTGCATTTGATGGAATTGGTATGAAATGGGCAAAGTATTTGGTTAGCATTTGTGCTCTAAAAGGAATGACAACAAGTATGTTAGTAGGTTCCATGGGTCAGGCTCGATACATGACTCAAATCGCTCGAGCCCACATGATCCCACCGTGGTTCGCATTGGTTCACCCAAAAACTGGGACTCCAGTCTACGCTTCCTTGTTAGTTACAATCCTAAGTTGCGTAATGGCTTTGTTTACTAGTTTGGATGTTTTGTCGAGTGTTTTCTCGGTCAGCACGCTTTTTATATTCATGATGGTTGCGGTTGCATTGCTTGTGAGGAGATATTATGTTAAGGATGTTACGGGAAAGGTTGAATTTTCGAAGTTTTTGGTTTGTTTGTTGGTTGTGATTGGTTCTTCGGTTGGGATGATGGTTCTTTGGAGTTTGAATAAAAGAGGTTGGATTGGGTATTCGATTTTTGGGGCGATTTGGTTTATGGGTACTTTGGGGATGTCGATGATTCGTAAATCGAGAGAACCAAAAGTTTGGGGTGTTCCTTTGGTTCCTTGGCTGCCTTCGATTTCAATTGCGATGAATTTGTTTTTGATCGGTTCGCTTGGTAAGGTTGCGTTTATTAGGTTTATTATTTGCAGTGTTGTGATGGTTGTTTATTATTTGTTTATCGGTCTTCATGCAACTTATGATCTTGCACACGACCATGAGGATAAACTTCAATTGTCGAACTGTTTCTAAAGTTGTAGTGGTACATGAATTATTCAAGAATTGTAAAATGGCATTTGAATTTGAAATTAATAATACTAAGAGCTAGTTTATCTTTGTCTTTTGTTTTTATTTATAAAATTTTGATAACTCTTTTTTATAAATTATCTTTATAACATATGTATCCTTACTAATTTAATTAACTAAAATAATATTTTTTTTTATTAAATTTTAAGTATAAAAAATAATTTAATAATGGATCTAATTATTGTTTTATGAAGTTATAATTATTACAATTTTAGTTAAGATTTATCTAACTATCAAATAGTACTATTTTCTTATTCTAATTTATTATTATTTAAAAATTAATTTGTTACAAAGTTTTAAAAAATAATATTTACATACAGTAACTTATTTTAGTATCATATTAAAAAAAAAAAAATTAAACGAGTTTAAAAAATATATATATAAAAATAGAGAAATGATATATACACACTCCCATACAACACTTTTATAAAAGCACCTATATTTATATTTTTTTTAAAAATAAAATATAAAAAAGATAAAATATAAGAGAGAGAAAATTAAGTGAAAAATAAAATATAAAAGATATTTATATTTGGTAAGAAAAATATAATATAAGAAATATTTATATTTGGTAAGAAATATAAAATATAAGATAGAGAAAAATAGGTAAAAGAGAAAATATAAAAGAGAAAAAAATATTTTGTCTTTTTTACTAAATTAAGAACTAGTATAAAAATGTTACGTATAAAGTGTTATATATATCATTTCTCATAAAAAAAAAATATTTAATTAGTAAAATCTTGTCATTACCACTAAACAACTAATTTAATTATTATTATTTTATACATATTTAATAGGTAATAAATTATTATTATTATAATTTCTTTTGTTTTTTTAAATTCTTATTTAAATTGGTTTCTCACCCTAATAAAGTTGTCTAATTATTATTATGATTTACAAATAAAAATAACTTCCGCTTTAATGTTATATATATATATATATATATATATATATATATATATATATATATATATATATATATATATATATATATATATATATATATATATATATATATATATATATATATATATATTGACTGGGCTGGTCTGGACTGGGCTTAAGCCTCACAACCCTCAAGTGCATCTGTTTCTTTGATTAGATATCAAATTAATTTAAATATTTTGATTATTTTTATAACTCAGCAGATGATTGATATATAATATAATGGGTATCAATTAATTAAATGTGTTGTTTTGATAGTTTTTATTCCTGATTAATTAACATTCAAAATGAGATTTTAATGTAATTTAAGACCCCTAGCATTTTTCTAACTTTTCTCTAACAATTCAAACTTATCCTTACATTGAATTCTTGCAAAAAAAAATAAAAAAAATAATAAAATTTGAATTTTTAATTATTTAATTATAAATTATTTGTTTGAGTTCTTTACTATAACAATGTTACTTTGAATTTGGTGATGACAATTTAAGTATTTGTCAAATTTATTATTCTTGTTTTTTTTACTAAATCATATTATATATTCTATTGTATCTCCCTATATATATATCAACAAAGAGTTATAACACAAGTAGAAGACGATGAAATAATTAGTTATTCCTGTGATATAATAGAACATACAATATGATTTAGTAAAAAAAGTGTGAATTAAATATGAGAATACAACTTATTACATACAAAGAATAAATAAATAAAAAACATGGATAACCTTATCTTTTGTTTTTGTTTGGGGTTGTGTTTTTATGTCTTTTCCCCAATGTAATGACAGTTATTTAAAACAAGAACAAAAATATCATAAAAGAGAACTGGACTTAGTAATGTGGGTGGTCTTTACAGTCATGGAAGCACAAGTTCATCATCATCATCATGAACCTATAAGAAAGCTTTCAACATTATTATTTTGGTTGTTTTAAATAATTTTATCTTCTTATTGATCAATTGTACAAAATGGATTAAAACTTAATTTAAAAACAAATAGAGATATATGTTATGTATTTCGAATCAATCTAGACAGCTTGTATATATACAAAGAACTGTAAATATGTATACATAGAAAGGAAAGAACACTAATTTTCGATTTTACAAATTTACATCTTAAATAAGAAATGAGTAATTTGTGAAGCAATAATGTACGCTTTATAGTATATTAGTATTCAACTTATTTAAATAGTTAACGATTAATGTGTTTGACATGTTTTATCGCGACAAATGATTCGATTTTCAAATACGTTTGAGTCTATTTATTCGAGTAAGTTTTTGTTTTTAAATGGTGGGATAAGATGAAATGACATAATGGTTTGGCTTCCACACATGTTTCCTTGCTTCTTGGCTTTTTTTAAATGTCTTCATATTTTCCCTCCATTACTATTTGTTTACCCTACACATCATTCAAACATTATCTTTATTGTAAGAGATAATCTTAAAACTCCACGTCATTAAATATTTGGTATAATCTTAAAACACAAATTCAACCTTCAACTTTTACTTAGATATTTCAAGGGGGCTAAGATTGAGTTTCAATTAATATTTTTTTTTCCAATTTATAAAACTGACATCGTCCCTCGTAAATAGGTATATCACTTCAACTTAATATGTTTATAAGTAAAAATCGAATTCGAAAATTTTATTCTTTTAGTTTAGACTTTTGAAACTTGACGAGTCTAGATAAAACAAAAGTTATCTCCCTTATTTTAATTTTAGACGTTCTAAATAATGATAAATAAATAAAAATGAATTTTTTTAAAGTAAACCATTATATTTGAGTCTATTTTCTAAATTAATATAAATAAAGATGAAGAATTGGACTATACTTTAGCAATAATACTTTGGAATCAATGAAATTTACCTTTAGCCAAAAGCATGTCAACTTTACTTACATCTGATCATGTCAAATAAATTGACTATATCAAAATAATTGAGATGTAATTATCATTATCATTGATTTTTGTTTTATTTTTTAATATTTGTTTCGGTTCCTCAACTTATCTCACAATTTGAATTTTGTTTCTTTTAGAAAAATATTTTAATTTGTTTCTCGAAATCCATTTCTTAGTATTTTATAATTTATTCTTAAAAAAACAATACATTCAATTAACTTGTCTGAAAATTGCCTTTTTTATAAGTAATTTTTAGTATGGAATTGTTTTTAATAAGACCATGCTAATTTATTTTGAGAAATAAACCAATTTTAATTTGATAACTAAGAAAAATGTAATTACATTAGTTATATTTAATACTAATGAAAATTAAATCATTTATTTTTAAAATACAAATATAATTTGTTTCTTTAGTAAAACTATTGTTGCGAGTGAATTAATATATAACAATACTTGTGAATGACATAAACTTGTTTGAATTCTTTATTAAGTTAAGCACTTAATATTAGTCAATTTCTCAAAATTTTAAAAAACTAATAAAAAAAAGTAAAATTTTACTTTTTATTATCTGTATTCTTATTCTTCATCTTTCCTCTCATCCCACTCATCTTTACTTTTATTTTTCCATTCACTTGGAGTAGATTGAATGAGAAAGGAGATAAAGATTAAATTATGTATATAGGGATATAATGGGAATAGGGGTGTTTACAATGGATGACAAATGAAAGTGATAGATTTGATGTCGATTTTAGTCTATCATAGAATTATTGGACGAGTATGAATACCGAGTACGTAAGCGATTTAAAATATCAGACTTAAAAACGTGTTAGAAGACTATATACATATTATAGATGTTAAACATCTTACACGCACTTGAATCTAAGAGGTAATAGTTTTATACAAGTTTATCATTACGTAATTGTCATGAATCTCGAAGATAAGGTTTTGATGATAAAATAATATAATATATATATTTTGGTTTTAAAGAAAGTTTGTATGAGTTTAAGTGTGTTCTTTAAAACGAAGATTTAGATAAAGAGTTGAAGATAAGGTTTGTGAAATATATTTAACAAAATTTATAAAATAGTTTAAGTGATATGACATAACTTATAATAAATTATATTATAACTTATTTATGCATAATTTTTTTCTTGATTATATTATTTAAATAATAATAATAAAGTTTTCAAAATATCTAGATAATTGAAATTAATT
This sequence comes from Impatiens glandulifera, assembly GCF_907164915.1. NCBI lineage: Eukaryota > Viridiplantae > Streptophyta > Magnoliopsida > Ericales > Balsaminaceae > Impatiens > Impatiens glandulifera. The sequence continues at coordinate 10,494,971 of NC_061868.1, forward strand.
ATTGCCAATTTTCCATCCACCACGTTCTCATGGCCGTTATCAAAAGTCAAATATATTATTATTATAACTAACTTATTTAATTATTATTATATACATATTTATTTATTAAGTAAATATCTTCAAATAAATAAGTAATTTTCCATTCAATTTTAAGCCAATCCCATCACATAATCATGACAACAATCAATGGTTGGATTCGGGGTGGTCTTCCAAACAATAGCTCATGGGAATAAATTAGTATTAAGTTTTTTTATTAAATATTGAATGGGACATATATCAAATAATTCATAATTAAAAATAATAATAAAATAATTATAAGATATAATACTCTACCCTCAATTATTTTAACTTCTGAAATTTAAATTGTCAACAAATTTTGAATTATGTTTTTTTAAATAAAGAGCAGTCAATAAAAAATAATAATATAAATATTACACTGTTAATCCAAAACAAGTAAATATATTTAACCCCATAAGCAAATTCAAAAAATTCATTCCCCCACTAAATAAAATAAAATTAACAATTGATATTTTTATTTTATATACTTGTATGAAATATTAATTTTGTATCTACATTTTTTTCTATTGTAAGGTTTTTATATATTTTTTAATTAGTTGATATACATATTATTATTATTAGGTTAGGGAAACAAGTAAAAACTATAATACATATAGGTAATATAAAGTTATGTATATTTATTTTCTTCATGATTTTTAGTAAAAAAAACATTTTTTTTTTAATGATTTTACCTTTTTAACCAAACATTTATATTATATAGGGTGACAAAGAATTATGTTGATATTTTTTTTATAGATTTAAATTCGGTTATAATAGTTTGGTTAAACTAGTTTAAAATACTAAATACTACTTCGTTGTGTTTCGTTTCTTCTTTATAGTGCGACTAATCTTCTGTATTAAGCATATATCTCGCAAACATACTTAACCAATTAACTATGCGAGCGAAATTTATCGTCAAACAAGTTCGAACAAAAGACCAATTACTGAGAATATGTACGTCTTGATGCTGCTAAGTTTAAAATCAATCAATTCAATATTTTTCAAACCAAATTAAGTTGTTATCGATTGAATATTTAGAATAAATTTAAATTCTCAACCATAATATTATATACATAAAATTTAAATAAATATACAGGACATAAATGAATAAATAAATTAAAATATATTCAATAAATAAATATATATATTATTTAGTTTAATTTTGCGCGTACAACACGCGTACACGTTGACCAGATGAATGTAAGAAAGAAGTGGGGACTTCAATTTATTGTTTGAGATCAAATTTATTAGATTTGATAAATTAATTTTTAAAGATATTTATCATCAAATGATTATATTTATCACTTTTTATACACCACTACCTCTACTTAATTAACATCATCTTATTAGATCTCAATTCTTTAATATTTTAATCCCTACTACTAATTAAATATATATTTTAGGGTCTTCTTCAACCTTCTTTTTTTATATATTTTTATATAACATTTTCTCTTTAATTATTTGATAACATTCTTTTCACCTTCTTCTCTATAAGCTTATCTCCTAATTATAAAAAGAAAATTTTAAAGATTATGATTTACAAGATTATATGGGTTATTTTATAACATTGAAGTCATCTTAATCTTAGAGTTTGTTTGATATGGGTTATTTAGAGTTATTATAAAATTTATATATAAAATAATTTTAACCTATTTTTATATTAGATAAACTTGTATGTATATAAAATTATATGATAATTAAAAATTTCAAAATATTCTCATTAAGTTGATTGATAAATATAAATTAAAAAAAAAATCAAGTCTTAAAATTTAATAATAACTTTAAATATTCTTTAGATTTTATTTATATTATTAATATTTAAACTCTAGAAGATACTAATACACATTTTAAATAAAACAATTTAAATTATATTTAAATTTGGAATCTTAATTTTTAAGTTCAAATCCTAATTTTCATTTTAAGCTATTGTAATGTATTTATTTTTTTTATTAATGAAAATGATGATGAGGGAAATTGACACGGTTGACCGACAATGAAAGCTGCGAATAGAAAGAGGCCGCGTCATCATAAATGTGGACCTAAGCTGTCAATATCGGTCCATGTGTGAACACGCTATTGTTAGAGCGTTGGTGCTTCCCAATTTTGACACGTGTTCAATGCTTTATTTTCTTTATTCATTTAAAGTCAAATATTAAATCAATTTATTTTACAGCTCCCCTGAATCAAAAATGTAGTAGTAGTAGTAGATAAGGTGGTGGGACTCATCTTTACAATAATTTCTTTATTTACTTCTTAATAAATATATTATATTGAGATTAATTTTAATTCAAACAAACATTTCTAATACAATATTCAACTCTAATATCTCATTCTATTAAATAATAATAATAATAATTAATTTAATAAACATATATATTTTGATCTGAATTATTATTTTTTTTTTAAGATATTATAAACAGTAAAACAAATCAAAATAAGAAAAAACAATCCAAATCTTATAAAATGGAGAAATATTATTTTACATTCACCTCTATAAGATTTATCAAATAAATTAAAATTATATTCTTTAAAATATAAAATAAATCATCATGCTCATGTAAAATTATTATTCTTAGTGATATTATCTTGTTTTATAAATATATTTAGTATAAAATTGTAACTAGTCTCCTCAGTATAATAATTTTTTTATATCACTTCATTTTTAATTTCTCATTATATTCTTTATTAATATTATATATAAGTCATTATTATATAATATTAAATATATTTTATTTAGTTTTAATATTATTATTATATATAATTATTTTTAATATTTGTTTTTTAAATAGTTAAATATTTTGAATTTTATCAATTATAGATTTATATATTTTCTTATATTATAAATAATATTGTTTATTTTATATATTATTTTTATTTTAAGTTTATTTTATTATAATTATTAATAATATTTAAATTAAATAAATATAATTTATAATTTATATTATAATTAAATTATTTATATTTTAATTAAAATTACATTAATTATTAAATAATAACACTACAATAATTTATAATAATATGATTTCTAATATAAGTAAATATAAAAGAAAAATAATAATAATAATAATAATAATTTTAAATTCATATTTATACGACTTATACTACATTCTTATATTATATACCAAACACAAAATTATAAGCTTTACAATTTATATAATTTATTATAATTCATATGAAACATCAATAACATATACAACTTATATTATCCTATATTATTTATATCTCGATACAATTTATACTTCTAAACAACTTATATCTTATATAATTTATTCCATATATCAAACACTACAATTATATCTTATAAAAGTATATAAGTATAAATTGTAAATAAGTATAAATAATATAGGTTATTATTTTTTTTGTATGAATTATAGGAAATTGTATAAGTTTAATATGGTTTATAATTTTGTGTTTAGTATATATATAGTATAAGTTGTATAAATATGAATTTAAAATTAATATTATTATTATTATTAATTATATTTAATTATATTATAAATAATATTTTTAATATTATAAATTTGTAAGCATGAAAATTTGAACTACCCTATTTTACAAAAAAAAAAAATATATATTATTTAGAATAATATTAAAATAATATTTTGAATTTTTAAATTCAAAATAACCCAAAAAGAGATTAAAGGTTAAATTAGAGTTAATAATATGATAATTAAACACTAATTAGAGAAATTAAATAAGAATTCAAAAATAATTTGAGGTTAAATATTGTATTTATTTTACCCAAATTAAACACAATAAGGGGTTGAAATTATTTAATTATGATTTTAAACCTAAATTATGTATAATAATTTATGGTTTAAAACATTTAAATAAATACCTAAAAATTCCCAAAATACCCAAAAATAAAAATAAATTGTATTATGTTTCCAAAAATAATTTTTGTGAAATTTTTGGTGAAGAAAAACGCAAAAAAGAGATTAAAATTCGATTTCAAATAACCATTTTATAAAAAAATAAATGAAACCGATAATCAGGTGTACCCAAAAATGAGAAATTAAATTGCAACAGAATCTTGGGCCATCAGATCAACGTTGAATTTTCATCAAGCGCTTAGGAATCAGCCATACATGTCGGTTATAACTAAGCGGACGTGCACCCGGTCCATATAGGATCGACTAATGACCCGCTAACCGCGTTAACCAACACAGACGGAGCTCCAATGGAACGCCTAACGACGACGCGTTCATTAAATCAAAACGAAGTTGTTTTAGGCGTTTTCTTCGTCGATGTAGGGGATTCGCCAGAAACGCAATTGATCGTCGATGATCCTTCCAAAATCTTTAGCTCATCCCTCAACCATCCTTATCCTCGCCATCATTAGTCCTATACCTAGAATATCCACCTTACCCTAGAACTAGGCTGCCCAAGATAAGATCAAAGTTAAGATTAAGAACTTCGGTGATCATATTGAAGTTGAATTCAACCTCCTCATCCGACCTAGATTAGTATAAATAGTCTCTAGGTCATTCTCTTTCAAGCCATAAAATAATTATCACATATTACATCCTAAATAAAAGATTCAAAGATTCCGGCCAAATTGATTTTTGTAAAAACCATCTTCGGCGATCAAAGCTTTAATCTAGGCTTCTAGAAAGCTTCTAATATATCATTAGAGTGTTCTCCAACTGTTTGTAAGTATCCAAAACATTTGTAATTTGATTTATTAAAAATTAGATTTTTCTAAGTTTGATCGGTTTGATCTATTCCAATCTTCAATTATGTAATTTATTTGTTTAGAATCATTCCCTATATATTATATGAACTTTTTATTGAAATAGTTTTGATCAAATCAGTCTTAAAAGAAAAAAAAATGAATTGAAATTATGGATTTTTTTTTGTAATTAATGTTCTTTAACTTTAAGCTTGAATTTTTTTTTTATTCAAATAGTTTCTAAACATTTTTATAAACATGTTAGGATGATTTTCATATCATTAAAACAACATCCCAGTCATGTTTGATCAAACTGAAATAAAAAATATTTAAATTTTATTTTCAAAAGTTGTTACAGAGCTTGAATGATGTTCTTGTTTTGATTGTGTTAGACTATATTCATCATTTCAAAGCTAATGAAATAAAAAATCAGACCTTGAAATGACCTAATTAATAAGATCCCAAATTTTGACCTATAAACGATTTTGAGAAATTGATCTTTATAGAGACCGATTGATCGTGATTAGGGTTAGGGCTTTTATTCTCTAAAATCATATGAATAGATTGCAAGTTATAATTCATTATTTCATGATTTGTATCAAAAGTTATAGCACCTACAATTCTTGACCAATTCAAAAACACTCGGTACCTGACGACCGTGCCCTATAGAACCGGGACCGAGAAATAAGACCGAAAATCTTCGGTCCGGACCGAGACCAAAGACCGATGTTCTTGAGTTAGGACCGACACTTAAGACCAGTGTTCTTGAGTTTGAACCGAGACTTAAGACTGGTGTTCTTGAGCAAGGACCAAGGAATCTGACCGAGGTTTCTTACCTCGAACCGAGAGGTCGACCTGGGACCGAGCCTCCGAGATCCTCGACCGAGAAACCTAGACCTGAGACCGAGCCTCCCAAACCTAAAACCGAACAACCTGAGTTCATGACCGAGCTTCCTGAACCTTTGGACCGAGCACTCCGGTCCCGCGACTCAACAGTCCGAGTTCGAGACCGACCCTCTCGAACCCAGGACCAAACCCTCCGGATCCATGGACCCATGCTCCCGAGCCTAGATCAGACAAATCAAACTCAGACCCTAGGATTCCGGTCTAAGGCCTATTTGGTTCCACTTTTCAAAATCCAAAATTATTTTTGTAATTTTGGAACCCTAATCCATTTTAAAATAATCTCAAAAGGTCAGAAAATGATATTTAAATATTTTCGGGATATTTCCTAAACAAAGATTTTGGCTAAGGCCTCATTTGGAATTTATTTTTAAACTCTATTATTTTTATGATATTTTTCAGGGTTTTTACTTAGTTATATCAATGCAATTGTATGTACGCCCTTTTAAATAATTTTGTACAATTATTTACGTAATCTAAACATATTCTTGTTTGGGACCCCGAACTATTAATTAAAAGAAATAAATGTTATAAATAAATCTCATAGCTAAACTTTGTTTTAATAAAATAAAATGATGGACGTGGAGGACATATCGCGAATGTCATTTCCGGAGCGTAACCAAAAACGAACCCCTTATAGGGACTATGGTATAAAGTACGTTTATACACGTATCTTTTACTGATTTTTCTAAAATCATTTGACGACTCTGTTTTCAAATAAATAATATTTTAAATTAGTTATGTTTAATTAATTTAAACCGGGTTTTAACGAAATTATTATTTGGTCCCCAGATTATTAAAATTTAAATAAAATTAATTATTTTACATAATTAATTTTAAAAGCTCTCAAGTATTCTCAAAATCTTTTAAAACAAAGTTTTCTTTTGAAAGATGTCTAGCATGCAAACCAAGGTTGAAACGTATCGAACCTCGAGTCACTCCGCGATCCCCATATTTTCATGTGTCATTCAGACACGTGTTAAACTACGAAAGGGAATTCTTGGGGTTACAAAATTATTGTACTGTTATTATTTAATAATTGATATAATTTTAGTTAAAATCTAAAAAATTAATTATAATAAACAATAAATTATATATATAATTTAAATATTATTAATTGTAATAAAATAAACTTAAAATAAAACAATATATAAAATAAATAATATTATTTATAATAGAAGTAAATATAGTAAATAATAATTAATAAAATTATGGCTATAAAATAAATAAATATTTTGTAATTAAAATATTAAATTATTTAATATATATATTAAAAATGATTATATATAATAATAATATTAAAACTAAATAAAATATATTTAATAATATGTTATATATAATATAAATAAAATGTATAATAAGAAATTAAAAATTAAGTGATATAAGAATAATGTTATACCTAGTAAAACTATACTCTATAAATTATATAGAGGTATAAATTTATACCAATAATAAAATTGTAACAAATACTATATCAAAACACTATAGGTATATATATATTATACCAATAGTAATAGTATTATACATCTTTATACCACCAACCAAACACTTTTTAAGGTATAAATTAGTAATATTTGTTTACATTTTACAAAAAAATATTAAATTCTTTATTTTTTTAATCATATTTTTTCTATATTAACATTATTAGTTTATAATTTAATGTTTCTTTAAATTTTAATTATTAAACTTTAAATATTTTTTAATTTGAGTATTTATTATTTTTTTAGAAAATTAAATTATTTATTTAAAAATTAAATTTATTTATCTTTAAAAGGAAGGTTAATGTTTGTTTTATAATTAGTAGTATAAATAACAATATTATTTATAATTATTTATCTCTCATATTAAACAATTATTAGTTTAATGATTTTAAAAAATATTATCTTTCATATTTTAACTAAATTATGAAATTATTATTATTATTTATTTTAAAATAATTTATTTTTTTAGTATCTCTAGTAAAAAAAATAAAAATAAAAGGCTTAAGCAAATATATTTTTTTTCATTAATTTATTTGTGATTTTATTATTATATATTTATTAATATTAATTATTGATAAATATTTATTTAATTATAAGAATTTAAATATAAGAAATCATATATATATATATATATAAATATATATATATATAGAAATATATATATATATATATATATATATATATATATATATATATATAGAAATTAAATAATCATATAGCATTATTATTTATTTTTAAAAATATTTATATAATAATTAAATATATTTTTATTAATTTAAATATAATTAATAATAAAATTTAAATAAAATAAATATTAAAATATTTTATTATTTTTACTATTTTCTTATATTATCAATCAAACACAAAATTATAAAATATATATAAATTATACATCTTCTTATATTAACCAAACACTAATAATATATATAATTTATACATTTTAATACCTTATACAATTTATGAATTCTTTCTATTTATACTTTTATAACAAAGTAAAGTAAGTTAATAACACATATCAAAGGCAGCATAATTATCAATGAATGATCTCAAGCAAAATGATTTGTAAGCATATAAATTTTATCCTAAATTTATAATTTCTTTTAATTAAATGCATCTTTGTTATTTATGTTTGTCTATATTATATTTCGTGGATCAAAATTTTGAAAAAAAACTCATTCACTATTCAAATAGATTATTTTTTTAGAAATTTAGATTAATACGCCTGACATGACAGACTTATATATTTAATTATCATCCCAATTAATTTTTTGTGTACTATTTGATTAGAGAAAAATTGTCCAACTTTCAATTATGATAGTCGTTCGATTAGTATTATTCATGTTAATCGTTATTTTAGAGAACATATAAGATTGATAACATATTGAGTAATATTTTATTTATTTTTATTTTTAGGTTATGATTAATCGGATTTTGATATTTTTAATATACATTTTAATATATATATATATATATATAACTTGAAATAATATTCTCATTCTTAATAAATATATATATTTATATATAAATAATTGTCAAATTAAGTATAATGTCTAGAAAGATTATTAGACAGGTCATTATTACAATAAATAAATAAAAAGATGTTAGAAAATATTGGGAAAAAAAATTACAAACCCTTAAGCCTAACTTAGTATCGTGCTATCAAACTTCACCTATTAATTCTCTTATAAAGTTTGACAGTAATTTAGATTGAATGAATTTTTTTTTAGAGTTTTGAATCAAATATCTTAAAATTAATAAATAAGTTTTTAAATAAGTTTTAATGGGAGGTCATACTAACCTTAAAAAAAGTATTTATTTTTATCCTATAATATATTTATTTATCTTGTTTGGTTTAAAATTAAAATTTATTTAACAAAATATTACTAACCGTGAGTGAGTAATTAATTTAATTTAAATATAAATATAAATATAAATATAAAATAATGATAATGTATATTAGTTATATTATATGTCCGATCAATCGACATGTCTAACCGAAATGATTGTATACAATTAATAATAAAAATAATAATAATAATAATAATGTATCATGTCCATAAAATAAAATTCATGTTATGTTATTGTGACAGTTATCTGTTGTCGGTAGTATTGTAAAAAAAATATTATATAAGTTATCAGATCATCATTAATTTAAGCATATTAGTTCCAGACGTTAAATTAATTATTTCAGAAATTAATATTATTTTTTATTAATATACTTTTATAAAATAAAATACTTCTACAATTAACATAAAACAATGCATATATATATTTTAAAAGCTTTTAGTCATTTTACAGGTTTATTAAGTACACCATTATATATAGACTCAATTACTGAAAAAGGAGAACATCTTTTATTTGCTAGAATTAGTATTAAGGTGCATTCTCGAAACATATTGTCAGATAAAATGATAGTAGTTGACAGGAAAGAAAAATATAATGTTAGGGTAATCACTTATGAATAGATGTCACACAGGTGTTCATTCTGCAATAATTTTCAACATGTCAATACGAATGTGCTCAAAACTAAGGAGGAATAGCGGAAAATACTGAAAAGCTAAGGAGAAAAACAAGAAAATCAAACAAAGGTGTCTAACATTAAAGAGAAAAATGTAAAGAAAGAGCAAGAAGTTGAAGTCAATGAGAACTCCGAAAAGGAAGAAATCAATGTGATTGAAGGAAAGAGGGTAAAAGAGACTCTGATTAAGAAGATGATAAAGGTTGTAATAAAACAGAGATTGAGATAAAAGAAGGAAGTTGATTCTTAAATAAGTCAAGTTGTAGTAGAGGAAGAAGATACTCAGACTAATCAAGTTGAAAGAAATGATAACAAGGCTGATGCAGATGATACGAAAGTTGATGCGGAAGAAAATAAATGCAAGAATCCTAAAATTTAAGTGAAGAACAACAAAGAATAACCTTGAAGTCCTGAAAAAGAACAATTTCTATTAGATAACACGAGTTCGTACAAAAAAAAAAGATTACACAATGAGAATAAGCAAGTCTCGTCTTCTTCTTCAATTAAATCTCCTTGCATCGCAAAAGGAAAGGAGAAAGAGAAAGAGAAGAGAAAGAAGGTCTTATGACGCAACAAATTTATATGAAAATAAACACACTGATTGGGGTAGTCAAGATCTATTTTTTGATTGTATTTTTTTCATTTGTAATCTCCGTTTGTTTTTGCGAATGATATTAATTAGATTTTTTTAGGGTCTTTTGATTGTAGTTTTTTAATCATATCTAAGGTTTGTCTAATTTAAATTTTTTATCTTTCAACTTTTGAGATTTTTAATGAGATGACATTAACTATTTTCTATAATAAAAAAAAAACACACTCAAAATGTCTTCCTATTGATTGAAAAGATAGCTCAAGTGAAGAGTTGTGCTTTATTCTTTTGTTTGATTTTTATTGACAGTTTAAAATGAGAGTTACGATAATGTGGATTAATCATACTCATTTTCTAAATTTTCAAAGAAAAAAATATTAAAATTTTGAGATTAATCCATAGAAGGGTCTTAGTTAGGGCTTGTTCGGATTGTGGTTATTTGAATAATCTAGAGAGAGAAAAAAGTAATGATTGATGATGATTTTGAGAAGGTGATGATTATATTTGGTAAATGACTTAAAGGGTATTGATATATATAAATAAAATAAAAAATAATAATTTAAAATAGAGGGTATTTTAGTATTTTGGTTAATGAAATGAGTGATGTGATTGGTGAAAAGTGATTGATTGAAAAATTAATTTGGTATAGATTAAATAAAAAATCTTTGAAGAACAAGGCCTTAGAGTAGAGGCTCGATTCGAATCCTCACCAAGGACAAGGACAAATACTTGAAATTCTTTTGAATATATTTATCATAAACTAACGAGCATACTCTAAAGAATATCCCAAAGACTTCTATATAGGATAGTGAATGAACAAATGATATAATGCCATTGATGTGACTAAAACAATTCATACTCTCCTTTCATATACTTTTTTTTTTAAAATGTTATGAATTCAAAACATATTAATTGAAGAAAAATATTGAACTATTTCTTTGGTTCACTCAATTTAATCTTTGAAATTGATAATTTTTTTTTATCAAAAATAATAAACTTGTGTTTTGAAATAGGCTATCAATAGATTCAATACTCATATTATCATTTTTTTTAAATAAAATTTATTCCCTCAGTTATTGAAGATATTTTTTAATATATTATAAATGAATGTGTTTTTAAAAAAAAATATTACTTAAAACTTATATATCACATTTTTTAAATCATTTCATTACTTAATTTATCAATTAAAATATCTAAATATTTTTATTTTACTTTTATATCATTTATATTTTAAATATAAAAATTCAACCCAATAAAAAAAAAATAACTTACATTCTCACTGAACAATATTTAAAAAAAAAACAATAAAATCCTCAAATAATGAAAACAACCGTACATCAATGATACAATGAATAGATAAAAAAAACAAAAATAAATAAAAAAAAGGAATCTTCCTTCCTCCCTACAAGGTTCATCAATCTCTCTCTAAAACTGAAAGTAGTATCGATTCATGGTTGTGGATTGTGGACCCACCGATAAGATGGGTCGGCCATACGTAATAATAAGTCAAGAATATTTGTATATATTTTAATCAAATTTATCATCTATATACTTTTATCTGTGTTTTATTTATTTTTAAATAAAAATTTATTCTCTAATATTTTTTTTTTTCATTTTTCAAACTTCATAAGTTATAGGATTTTTTTTTTTATTTTGAAAAATAAATAGTTTAAGTTAAATATATTAAGTAAGTTAAATATCATCTTAATATTTTTCATTTATTATATTATTCAGTTAATTAATTAAAATATTTTATATTTTATTTTATTTAAATATAAAAATACCTTTAAAATATCTTTATAATTTTTTTTATCACATTTTTAAAATTATTTCCATTATTATATTTTTATCTATTCAAGTTATTCAAATAATTGTTATCCTTTATATATTGAACTAAAATATAAATATATATATATATATGATTAATTATTCAACTACGGGGAAGATAGGGCTGGTCCCTCTATAAGTTAAACTTTTCAATTTTATAAAGTTATTTTTAAGTCAATTTTGTATCAAAATGAATATAGACCTCAAATTATATCTATATTAATATATAATAAAAATATTTTAATTAATAAATTAAATTAAATAATTACAGAAAAATAATAAATTATTTAAATAATTAAAAAAAATCAACTAATTAAAAATAAGTAATATATGTACGTAGGTCTTTTTGATTTTGAATTTTTAGAGATTTTTTTTTTTAATTTTGTTTACAAAATTAAGTTAGTTGAAATTTGCTAAGGATAAATTATTAGAATATTTATTTAGTATTTAAAATTAATAAAAAATAAAATAATGACATTTCAATATTTTAATAGATGAATTCATGATTGGATAGATAAAATAATATTAATATAATAAAAAGAAAGTTAAAAAAAAAAACTCAAGATCAAAGTGCCTTAAATGGATCATGTACACCTAGCTAGGTTAACTTGTTTGATCTTTAGTTTTTATTTTATTTTATATAAGTTTTGGGTAAAATATTTATTTGATTTATTTTTATTTTAAATTTAATAATAATTTTATCTCCTAAATAGATGAAATAGAAAGATGAGAGTAAATATATTAAATAAAATTTTAGATGAATAAAATGAATAATTAAATAGATAAAGTGAAAAAAAAAATATTAAGTTAAAAAATAAATATCAAACCAGTTGGACTGAAGATTGGTTATATTAGAATTGAGTATTAAATATAAACATTGTAATAATAACAATTTCAAACATGTGACCATTGAATTATTTATTTATGGTTACGATTTGATTGATATATAATTAAAAATATAGATAAAGGACATTAAGGTGACAATTAATGGTAATTATCATAGAATCTAAATTGAGTAATCCTAGATTGAGTATGTTAAAGAAAATTGGATTATGGCAAATATATAATTAGGAAGAAAATTAAAGTCTTATTTGGTTGGTTATCATAATTATTAATTTTTTTAATTTTTCTCATCAATTATATAATTCAATTCATTAAAAAAAAATATTAAAATATTTTTTATTATATATTAATACATTTTAAGTAATTTTACTTAAAAAAAAATACTCATTTCTTTAAAATTAACCATCATCAACCATTTTTAAATAAACGAGTTTATTCGAATAAACCGAACCAAACAAGGTTAAGAAATTTGGTTGCAACTGGCAATATTGAGGGATGATGACGGGGCAATGAGTCAACCGTTACTATGAGAGTTAGCTATCCTTGTCAATCTAACTTCACTGTCTCTTATAATTTTATTTTTGTTATTATTTGAATAAATTAAAGACGTGTTCGGATTCCTATCATTTAAATAATCTTCTTGATGGGTAAGTTATTGAAAAGTATGTTATTTGAGATTATGTTAATATAAAGAGTTTAGTGTATTGATATATATTTTTTATTTGATGATTTAAATAATATGTTTAAGTTGAAATGAAAATCTATATTAACTTCACCACCCAAAAAAAAAACAAAAAAAAAAAAAAGTGGAAAAAGAAGGAAACCGTTAACTTCATTTTGGGTCCATGAAAACATGCTAAAATTAATAGGTACTTTCAATTATCTTTAATCAAAATGTTATCATGTTCATGTTTTGGGATTAAATAATCAATACATATTGTGACTTTAGGCATGGTTTGATGTGAATTATTAGACATTAATTTCAAATAAATTTATTATTAGTTGAACATAATATATATATATATATATATATTCTACTTTGGATGAGTTTGGTATTACTACATTAATTATATTAGTTGATACTTGTTTAAATATTTAACCTTATACCTCTAATCTAATGATCTATATATTATAATTTTAAAATAAGTATTAAACAAAAAAACAATTGCAAAAATACTATAATAATAATTATTTTATTAAATAAAATGTTAAAATTAAATTAGTATACATATAACATTTATTCATCCATCATGAATCAAATTAATTTGATTATTTGAATAAACAATATATGCTATCATAATATATTATTCATATTAAATCAAAACTATATATATATATATATATATTTTGGAAAACAGTTTAGTGTAGTTTTCTTAAAAAAAACTCAAAAGAGAAAAAAATTACAAAAATCTAAGATCAAATTTAGACCAATTCTAGATTTGACAATGAATATATATCAAAGGTTTTTTATTTGAATTATGTTTGTACAATGTTTGAGCGGTTCAAATCAATTTAATTGTCATAATATTTATATCTATATTATATTTTTACATAGTTAACTTAATTTTCAATAATTCTATATTAAATTAGAGCTAAATAGCTTACCACTTGAATTGTCAACTCAAGATGCATTGAAGTAAGATTATTTGAATTATGTAATATAGTTTCTTATAAAGTGTGACTAAAATTCGCTAGAGGATGTTTAAGTTTAAGTTTAAGTCTTTCGATAGTTATTAGAAATTTTGAATTGAGACGACTGATATGACATACCTAACCGTGTAAACATCTAAATTATTTTGTGGTGGACTAATGGACTAATAATAAGTCAAATATTCAATTATCGAAGTCGTCCGATTCGAATTATAATGTTATTATTATCATATTTGATGAGATTCGTTTAAATAAATCACTAAAATCGATCGGGGGAGTTAATTAACTTCTTTAAAATTTATGAACTGGATAATACGTTGAATTACATATATTTTTTTTCTTCTTATTTTCATGTTTTAGGGTTTTTTCTTATTCTCATTTGTTGTTATGTTTTATTTTTAAAATTAAATTAGTAAGTTAACTACCTGAATAAATTTTATTTTCATATATATATATATTTATATACTTGAACTAAAATGTTTTTATTTTTTAAAAAATTAGGTAAGATCTAGTTTACCTCATTGGTAACAAACTTTTCAAATATGAGCAACCCTTTTTAGAAAGATTGTACAGTAATAGTGATTCTCTCTATTGGCCCCATCAAATTTTCTCATTTACTTACTTTGATAGACCACCAACCAAACAACCCTTTAAGTTTCTCTTTTTTCTCTCCCATCTCTCTCCTCTCCCCCTCTATATTCTCTCCTATAAATAGCATAACCAAAGCTTGTAGAACTCCCAAACCAATTTGCTCATTTCTCCCTCCCCACTCCAGTTATTAAAACCATTCATCTTTAAACAAAATCTTTTCAATTTCTCAAATCCCCCATTCATGGTGGTCCTTTCCAAACCTGAAATCGAACATTTCTCAGTACCCATCATGTCCTGTTCCAATTCTTCTTCCTTTATCTCTTCCAATATTCCTTTAATAGATTTATCAAAACCAGATGCCACAACCCTCCTCGTTAAAGCATGTGAAGAGTTCGGATTCTTTAAGGTCGTTAACCATGGCGTCTCCCCTGACTTCATCTCAAACCTCGAATCACAGGCCGTCAAATTCTTCTCACTTCCTCTCTCCGAGAAACAAAAGGCAGGACCGCCCGACCCGTTCGGATACGGTAGTAAAATCATAGGATCGAACGGCGACGTGGGTTGGGTCGAATATGTTCTGTTAACGACCAACCCGGAGTTTAACTATAAGGGACTTGCGCCGGTGTTCGGAGAAAACATTGAGATTTTCCGGTGAGTTCTTTTTTTAGTGAGAGAAATTAAAAAACACAACAAAAATTTGTTCTTTTTTAGTAAAGATTTGATTTTTCAGGTCTGCCGTGACGGATTACATCTCGTCGGTGAAGAACATGGCTTGTTTGATTCTTGAATTGTTAGCTGATGGGTTGAAGATTCAAGAAAAGAATGTTTTCAGTAAGCTTTTAATGGATGAACAGAGTGACTCTGCTTTCAGACTAAATCATTATCCTCCATGTCAAGATGTTAATGGAAGAAGTTTAATTGGATTTGGAGAACACACTGATCCTCAAATCATCTCTGTTCTTAGATCAAACAACACTTCTGGTTTACAAATTTCACTTAAAGAAGGACATTGGATTTCAATCCCACCTGACCAGAATTCATTCTTTGTTAACATTGGTGATTCTTTCCAGGTACCCAATTGAAAAAAAGGAAAAAGAATTCATTTTTATGTAAGTTTAGCTAGATTAATGTTTTTTTTGAATTGATTTGATAGGTTATGACAAATGGGAGATTTAAGAGTGTGAAGCATAGAGTGGTTGCAGACAATAGAAAATCAAGGGTATCAATGATTTACTTTGGTGGACCACCTTTAAGTGAAAAGATAGCTCCATTGCCATCATTGATGAAAGGATCAGAAGATAGTTTATATAAGGAGTTTACTTGGTTTGAGTATAAAAAATCTGCTTATACTTCAAGGCTTTCAGATAATAGGCTTTGTCTCTTTGAGAAAATTGCAGCTTCATAACCAATCATCATCATCATCATCATTCTACTCACAATAAACCCTAGAAGAAGAAAAAACAAGTCACTTTCAAACTTTGCTCAAAATCTCAATAGTTTGTGAATTTGTTTTCTTTTCTTTTTTTTGTTTTGTTATACTTTGAATTGTAACTTTGATTTTGTCAATAATACTTGTGTTCGTTCATCTTTTAAAGTTTTAAAAGTCCTTTAGAACTACTCGAGATATTGACGATTAAAATTAGGAACAAGCATCAAATTTTATAAATTATCTAACAAATGGACAATCGGGCCTATTACAAATGCAATACCTATAATATTTAATAATAAAAAAAAAAGTAAGTTGAAAAAGTCATTTTTTCATGTAACATTTCTAATATTTTTTCAAGCATAGAGTGCATGGTGCATTGTTTCTCTTTCCACCACTCATATTTTGTATTCGTGTTTTATTTTATTTAGTTGGATCAGATTTATTGTCTTAAGTTTCTATAATCGAATAATATTATCAGTCTTTAATGATTCGTTTATTACGCATACATGCCAATTATTTCAGTGATATTTTCTCGAGTTTGTGTTTGTCTACCCTCTAGCATAAAAAAAGAAGAAGTTACCAAATCTGAAATTATTTTCTTATTTGTTCAATAAAGACTCATTGGAGCTAGTAGACTCTCCTCAATTATTTTTTTTACGAGTTTCTCATTATTTTAATTATATATAGATTGTTAGTTATTATTTAGTATAATTTTTTTTTCGGCGTTGTTTACCAAACACAGACAATCACAATTTTCACGTCGCTCATATTACTTGATAAAAAAATTTTGATACCGTTTGATTGGTTTGTTCGACTTGCTCTGTCTTCCACTCATCATTATGAAACTCAAATAAGTTTATCTTTAGGGTCATCCTAAATTTTTTAAATAAAATTGTTGGATCTATTTCATTTAAATTTTAATTTTTACAAACTTAGTTTACTATTTAACATTTAAATTATTATTTAATTATTTTGATTTTATAAATATTATTTTATATTATTTGTAAAAAAATAAATGAAAGAAGAGAGTATCAATAGGAGTCCAACCTAAAAAAAATTATTTTAAGGGGTGCAATAAATGAAGTTTAAAATAGAGATTACATATTTCAATACCTAATATCATGCCTAAATTAGGCACTTTTGGAAAACCCAGGTTTTTTAATACTAGTTATAAACTAGTTATTATGAGGGTACATAATATTATTTTGAGAGGATGTAGTTAAAAAAACCATGTAAAAAAAGATTAATACAATAGAAGTTATGACATGATTTGTTACATGTTATCTGATTATAATTTTAAAAAATCACAAAAATCAACTAGGCCTAGATATTATGAGTGTGATAATAATTGTGTAAAAGAACTATTAGAAACAATAATGATCAAATTCAATAATACAAATTTAAAGCATTCCATCAAGATTGAAGGCTATTAAGAACAAAATAAGAACATCCAACCAATCATTTATGAAAAAGTACAAGAAATAAATCTCATATTAATGCACATGAACTATATATAAGCTACCCCAAACAAAGTGAAGTAACAAAGTTTCCTAGTTTGATTAATATATAATTCCTATAATAGAGACTCATCAATTCTAATTTTTTAGACCAGTCAATTATTTCCACTCCAACACGATTATTCATACAACGCAATCATAATCATAATCGTTTTCAATTTCAATTTCAATAATAATAATAAAAAAAAAATGAATGAATGCCCTTGTGTTTGACATTGAAAACGGACTTTGTGAATATCTAATCATAGCCCGCGTTTGCGTTAGGGAATGCGACGTATCGTATACAATAAACGAAGAGAAAAAGAAAGAAAGATGCTCTTTTTCAGATACATGAATGTTGTTATGAGAGTTTCAATAAATCCCTTGTGTTTTTAAGTTCAAATTCTTGAGAAGTTGCTGTCATTGCCTTGTCACATTGAGGGACATTCCAGCTTAGATATTGGTCCAATCTACCCATCTTAGCTGTTCTTTCTTTTTCTCTTTCTTTTTCCTCTCCAAAGATTCTTTGTGCTTTCTAGAATACTAGGGTACACGGTAACGGTTCTCATTCATCAACCACTCACAATCCAACACGAAAATATTATAAACGAAATAAACCGGTAAGAAAGAGTTGTCGTAACCAATTAGGGGACCGATTTGAAACGTAGGACATGTTTTCTTCGGTTGTGGTTTGTCGCGACGATTTGAATTTATGGTAAAAATTGAAATTTGGGTTGTATTGAATTATTGTGACTATGGGTTAAAAGAAAATAAAATAAAAGAGACATAGGACAATAATAATATGTACTGAAGAGGCATGCAATGTTAGCTTTGATTTGGGCTTATTAACAACTGTATATTTATAGGCAATATTGGGACCATCTATTAAGTAAAATGGTCAGACAAAGCCCATCAATATTCATTAAGACTGTTATGGGTACTCTAATTGGAAAAGTACAGCCCATTTTCAGCTTTACTCCACAAATATTATTTTTAACCTTACTTGTTGAGTTTTCATGTAAGAATAAAGTAAAATGAATGCAATGAAATCAATTTATTACAATCAAATTATTGAAATGGGTAAGAAAAAACCGATTTAAAAATGGAAAATTACATACAAATCAATTTCATATAAATTTTTTTTTTTTTTTTTAAAGTTGCAAGTTTATCTTAATTTTATGGTTGAAAATTTTAACTATTAAGAGATAAGTATAAGTAACGACTATGTTTGTAATTGAATTATGCATATTTAGTTTTATATTTAAGCAACGTGCGATCGGTTCCTCCACTAAACTATTGACCAACTGAATTGTGGGTGTGACTTCACCTGAACGGTTTATGAACACCCGATGTTATGTTTGGAAGTTGTGTCATATTACGACCAAACATAAAAACTTCACTTCACTTGAGTAATCAATTTTCAAATCGATTTTATATCTCATGTTTTGCATTCTTGCATTATAAAAATCAAAACATTTTATTTTATTTATTTAAAAAAAATCAAAAAATCAAAAAAAAAATCTATAAATCACAATCAAACTTGAAATATGTGATTTAGATTCATCAAATTTTTTATATTTTGTTTTTCCTATTTATGTATTTTTATATATATAATTTTTCTCATTGCAACTCTATTAAACTTTAATTACAAAGGTTAGCTTACTTCAATTAATCCATTACAACACATTAAACATCTGTTGAAGAAATTAAATACTCATAATATATATTGAAGAATTGAGAATTTGTCACATATATATCTTCTTGAGTTTGAATAATATATAACAAAATATTTTTAAAGGAAATGAGTGTTATTGAGTTATGACTAAAAGTACCATATCTATACAAACGTTAATAATATATATTTATCTCATATATTCTATTTATAAACTTATTTATTATTTGTGAGACTTGAATTTTATTTGATAATTGTCCGAAATTAATTATTTTTGGAATCTAATAATACGACATTATTTTCAAAATTAATAATTTTATTTTTTTTCCTGTGAAATGAGCTAGTATATATTATTAGAAAAAAATTATAGGTTCGAGAATTTTTTAAAATATAAAATTAAGGAACGGAAAATGAGTTTGTATATTTGGGAGTGGACAAATTGAGCCTTATAAAATATTTTAATATTGTATAAATTTTAATGATATATGAAATAAATGGAGGTTGATGGTCCAATACTTTTTTTTATTATGGTTGAATTGTTGATTGTTTAAAATTAGTATTATGGCTTTTTAATTTTATTTAAATGGTAAAAGTTGAATGTATGATATATTTATAAAACAATTTAACATATAAGTGTTAAGTATTGATAATATTTAAAATTGTTATATTTATAGTTTATTATATTAATTATTTTTTAGAAAACGAAGTCTTTTATTTGGAAATATATTAATAACGTATAAATGCTAATTATCCGCACTTAATGATGCATCAGTAGATACTTTACTGGACTGTACTTCTCGCATAACTAAATTTTGCGTCGATAAGAATATTAGCGACACATATAAACGCCGCTAAAAGTCTTTTTTTGTCTCGATAAAAACAATTTTTGTTGTATTATGTATATAAAATGTATTTCGTTTATGTTATTTGTTATATGCATATGGGCCAACCTATGGTGTACTGGTTGTTATGCCAATAGTAGCATCGGGAGCATTTAATTGTTTTAATATTGATGTGACGATTGTATTTATTATTTGAAAATTTCTTTTACGTTTTAAAACAATTGTCAGGTAGTTGTATAAAAATTATAACTCTTCTATGGTCACTTATTACTCGAAGAGAAGTGATTTTGATAATTGTATATATTTTAAACATGATTATGATAACTCATTTGTTTCTCTCCGCTTACAAGATTTATAAATTATGAGTCTTTTAAGACAGTGGAGTGATATTTTTCTAAAGAATGATTAAATGTTTTACGAAATAACTAACCATATTAATATTAATGTGCAATATCATTTTTAATGTGATGTTATTTCTCTTTGCTATGTGAATGTTAGCATGATTAATATTGTTGATATGATGATGAAGGCGTTCTACTCCCCGTTGTTAAGTGTTAAGTTTGAGTCTTGTTTGAACTTAGGTGATATTGGTTATTAAGTAAGGTCATAGCCTCATAGGGCTTTTGAAAGAGGTAGCTATTATGGTTATTATCTAAATTTTGAAAATTACTTTTAATTTTAAGATACTATCGTATAAATGTGAGGATTGTTAGAGCTATGGTGACACAAATGAGTTTTGATTGGGCCTACGTAGGCTAGCAGTGCGATAAATTTTTTTAACTATTTAATATTTGGGCCGATAGACCCAGTTATGTGACCATAATATATGGTCTTAGTTAGAGTTTAATAACACCTAAAATTAGTTGTCATTCTTCTCTATTTAAGATTGTAATAAGTGACATATTTAAGAGTGTGTAATGAAATAAGGAGATATTTTACGGTGAAAATTCCGGCAAAGGAAAAGCAAATTCTCTCATCACAAAAATACGATCAGCACGAATAGAACGATTGACACAGTATCAAGGTCGCGGTTCGCTTGTTGTGATCGCGGTTGCTAGTCGCTCAGGGTCGCTTGTCAAATCAAGAACATGCGCGTGCACCATCATATCCAACAACAATAATAATTCAGAAGATCAACCCTCCACCGTAATCGCAAAATTGCATGCCGTTTGTCGGGTTGAAATACAATCGGCACGATCAACACTATATCAACTCTAATAGCTAAGACGGTCATTCATCTGCAAAACTTGGTTGGAATGTTAGAGTTTCTAGTTTATCCTGTTCTGTAATAGCAATAGTTTCCGGTGTATCTTGTTCTATAATTGTTCTACTTTGTTGTTGTGTTCTGTTTTTCATTAAAATGGGAAGAAAGAAAAGAACAAGGATAAGGAAGTCAGAGAATATGTGATGGAGGTTTTAGGGAGGCAGCCAAAAAGAATTTGATAGGATTGCTAAAAAAATTATCCATGGAAAATAGGAATGCAACAAAGGTAGAGAACCAATTTCTGTTAAAAATTCTGAAGAAAATACAATAGAAAAACAAGAGAAAAAAGAAGAAATTTGGAAAATTTGTTACAATGAAAGATAAAATCTCTTTGGACTGAAAAATGAAATCACAAAATACCTGATGCACGCAAAAAAAATGAGAGATTATGCTCAACAAAGATAAAATGCTACAAACAACCGTCCAATTGAATTACTCTATCTTAAAAGTTATAATTTACTGAAGATTGAAGAGTATGAAAAGATAGTAAGATGGTTAGTTGAAATAATGAGGGAGCTGATGAAGTCCCCTAAATAAAAGACCTATACTTTTAGGAGCAATTCCAACTGGAGAGTAAACGAAGTTCGGAAAAATAATGCATGAAAGAAAACAAATTATCATTCTTATAAAGGAAAATTATATATGGGCGATGCTAAAACAAAAGTGGAAGTACTCAATTCTCCTATTGAATTTAAACTGCCAATTGAAGTAAAGGAAAAATATGTTAAGGAATGGTAAAATGTAGTGTTTGGAAACTACATAGGGAAGAACAAAATATCAAAGTCACCAAAGAAGTCCTAATGAAACAATGGGAGCAGAAGTGACTAGAGAAGGCACTGTAAACATACATGATCACTATTTTCTACAGTTCAAGAAGAGATCAAACTTGAATGATATTCTAAAATATGGGCATACTTATATTTGATTCAACTGTATGAAGCTGGAGAGATGGTATGAAGAATTGAACCTACTAAGTAAACCAAAGGAAACAACTCATATATGGTTTAAGCTTTGGAACATTCCAGCACACATGTACAAGACAGAAACTCTAAGTCACTTTGCAATTTCATTGGAGAAACCATTATACATGGACCCAATTACAAAAGGAGGAGAGAAACTTGTTTTTTCTGAATAAGCAATAAAGTGCATCCTCGAAGTACGCTGGCAAAGAACATGACATTAGCTGATAGGAAATAAAAGTCTACAGTCATGGAAATCTTATATGAATGGAGACCACACATATGTGCTTTCTATAATATTTCCAACATGCTAACACTAAATATGCAAAAACAATTAAGGAAGAGCGGAAAATCCTAAAAACCCAAGAAGAAGAAAAATAGAAAAATGAAAAAGGAGAATCAATGATTAAAGAGAATACTGGGGAAGTTAATTGTAATATGTGTTTGTAATGTGCTTTGACTGCTATCATTCAAAAACTTTTGGGTCGTTTGTTTGTCATCTTACAATCAAAACTAGGGTGTAGACACCCCATTTTTACACCATCGTTTGGGTGTTCACGCATTGTTCTTTTTATCTTTGACCGCAAATACCATCGTTTAGGTGTTCACGCCTTGTTCTCTTTACCTCTCGTCGTGAATACCATCGTTTGGGTGTTCACGTGTTATTTTCTTTACCTCTTGCCGTGAATACCATCGTTTGGGTGTTCATGCGTGGTTCTCTTTATCTTTGACCGTGAATACCATCGTTTGGGTGTTCACACGTTGTTCTCTTTATCTTTAACCATGAATACCATCGTTTGGGTGTTTGATAGAATAAACTAAATGAAGAAAAAGAAAGAAATAATTAATTAAGATTAAATGTTTTAATTGATTAAAATAAACTTAGGTAAAACTAAGCTTAATATTATACGACATAGTTTTGATGATGACTAAGTGAATAAAATAAGTTGTGTAAATGTTTATGCGCAAGTAAAACTCAAAAAGCGCGAGTATACGTCTCACTTCAACAGACATGTTAGTTTGAAGAAGCGCGAGTAGACGTCTCACTTCAACAAACGGGTTAGTCTAAAGAAGCGTGAGTAGACGTCTCACTTCAACAAACGAGTTAGTTTGAATAAGCGCGAGTAGACGTCTCACTTCAACAGACGGGTTAGTTTGAAGAAGATGAGCAGATTCCTTAAAGCTGAAGGAAGCAAACAAACGCAATGGTTTGAAGAAGCGTGAGCAGACGCCTCACTTCAGATAGACGTCTTACCCCGAGTAGACGCCTTAATTCGGATAGACATCTTACCGCGAGTAGACATTTTACTACGAGCAGACGCCTTGCTTCAGCGGTCGTCTGAAGAAGTGCTCTGCTTATCTGCATAGCTCATCAGCACACCGTAGACAATAGAGTTGGTTATAAGCAGACTGTCTAGTCATCTTATTACAACTATCACCAAGTGCTCAACCATTAGAAAGTCGACACGTATCTACGAATCAGAGTCGATCATTGCCTACATCTCAACATCAAAGTACAACATCAAATCCCTAAACTTATGAACGACGACCCTATATTTCCGGTACAGCGATTCCTCGAATATCCGGATTTAAGATACGGTAAATCTTTTTCAGTCATTTCAAAATCCAAGATTCAGAGTTGACCGTTGCTACACTTCACTATAAAAGATCTTCAAAGTACAACGACGATCTCCCTAGTTCGAAAATCGGTTCATACAAAGATTTACACAAGCTCTAAGTTCTTACTCTCTCTATTATAAAAGCATATATCGTATAAGCTGAGAGCATTTTTCATTGTTGTAAGTTGAACATAAGTTGTATGTTCAACAGAGTGAGTGCTAAAAGTTCAGAATATGCATTTATTAAGTCCCGGGTTTCTGACTGGGTTTGTATAGGCTCTATATAAACCAAAGTCTTTTAGTGGAATCCTTCTGGAAACATAAGAAGGTGACATATGAGTTTTATCTCCGAACATCCATAAAACTCTCGTGTCATTTTTTCCACATCTTTCTGTCTTGCATCCGTAACTTCAAATCTAGCACGCATTTTCTCCCTTGAAACCGTTCAAGAGCTTACGACAATTTGTGTAGAATAAAAAACAGGTTTTAAGTCCCTAATAGGATTAAAACCGAGTTGAAAGTCAAGATTAACTCAACAACATTCAACTCCCTTCTGTTGTTGTGTCCTATCCCTTAACTGGAATTCCTTAAGGGGATTGTAGTACTAGGTCCTTCATTAGTGAAAACACATGCTTTAATTTGCTCTTGCAATCGGGAGGCGATTGTTTTCTCTATCTTTGATCGTCGTAAATACCATCGTTTGGGTGTTCACACGAGAACTTTTTTCTTTAAGGTTCAAGCTACTACAATTCCTAAGGGGGGTTGTAGTAGAGAATCCTTCATTAGAAAAAAACTGTGCTTCGATTTGCTCTTGCACTCGGGAGACGATTGTTTTCTCTATCTTTAATCGTCGTGAATACCATTGATAAGGTGTTCATGCGAGCAAAAGAAAAAATATATAATTTTTTTATGAATGCCTGAAGCCACGAGGATCCTCCGCGGATTGTGGCATGCTATCTTCTTCATCGAGACTATTTTGGCCTTGATGATTTAAATCATTTGAAGGTAAATGATTATGTTGTTTTGTTGAAGAAAACCCTCGGAAGGGTATATGATTCCCGAAGGTTTTATCGTACAACTATTTTGTCGACCGATAAAATTTGTAAATGACACTCCGAGTTGTAGGTTCCCTCGATGAGGGTGTACGATGGAAGTTTGTTAATTAATTGTTGAACCAATGGCCTACATGCCTTATCATTGTGTTTCCCTTGTTTTGCAAGCTATTACTCGTGAAATTCCACCTGATGAGAATTCACACGAGATGGGCTGTGAAAAGATGGCTCATGACTATCTATTGTTAGATCGGATCATGACAGGATGCTTTCTGCCTCTAATTCTTATGTAAGCTTTGATACGAAACTTGTTCTAATGTTTGGTTTCTCTTACAGATACACCACGAGGTTCGTTGCGCGGTTGATGCCTCTGGTTCCTTCGAATGTGTAAAGGCTAAACGAGAAAATCAATGAAGGACATACAATGTCGGGTTGTATCTTTCTTTTCTCTTTGTTCATTCAGCTCGGGTTAAAAAATACGGTGCCTATTGTTCAAACTTGGACACATGTTTTATGAAAACTTGAGACTTTTCTCAAAACTCTGTCTAAGAGGGGCATTCTATAGACACCCTATTTTTACACCTTAGATATCAAATAAAAAATTCGGTCTAATATAATATTCATGCTTGTTTATTGACCGCAAAAACCAAAAAATAAAAATGTCTTTTGAAAACTGGCTCAGAAAAGTCTAAAAACCGATGATCTAAAGGAAAATTTTCAAAAATGCTCAAGATCGAGTCCCCTCGTACCTTTAGAATAACCAGCACTAGAAATTGTTGAGTATAATGTTGATGTCAAATATGTGCAGAAGGTGCTCAAAAGAGGATAAGTCGAAAGAATGGGTGAACGATGAATCAACTCGTCAACCGACGAATCAACCCAAGTTGAAGAAGGGTAAAATACAAATCTAATGGGCGTGGGAAGTGTTTGACCGACCTTTTGAATATTTTGAAGTTGACAAAGGGGGATTCTTTGAAAAAGGATTTATTTGAAAAAGATGAATTTTTTACCTTTGGAACCCTTTTAAGCTACCAATGAACCCAAAATTTCATAAATTCATTCCAACTTCAATTCTTGATGGAATTCAATGATTTTGGATGTTTTGACAAGAGGAATAAGTCCCCTTGATGAGTCTTCATGCCGATGTCCAATGAAGCTCCTGTCTAGATGAAATATCAACATGAATGAAGATTGTTCGTAAGAAGATCAACTTGGACACCCTTCCACTTACAAATTCATAACTTGAGTTGCAGTTGATGATTTTGGGTAATTCAACTTGAGTTGGGAAGCTGATTCACATCCTATTCGAATGGCACCGTCCCCAAACCTTGGATCGACCACTAAGGCACTCGCTCGATCAGTACAAAAGAGGCAACACTCCAGGTCTGAATCTCAGGAGCTAAATGGTCGTATTTTATACTTCTAATATTCATAACTCTTGAACCACGGGTCCATTTTGAGTTTATGAGATACCATTAAAAATCTCTTTGAGTTAGTTTTTCAATGATATCAAGTAGTCCCCCCAATTTGTCACACAGCTCACCCTAGATTGCTCGTAGTGAAACTGGTGCGTGAATCAACATGTTTCGGTATAGTTATTTTCCTGATCAACACAGACCGTGTTAGAATTTCTGTAAAACACAAAAATTGTGAGAAAGACTATCACCTTTCCAACGCCTACTCCCTCATCATGATAGGAGTCATGGGTCCAAAGATAAGGGCACATTAAGTTGCGGGTACAAGGTTTGAGGGATTGTTGAAGCTTAAATGGTTGAAGAACTTTGGAAAATTATAACTCGGGTTAGGAAATACCATTTGGACTAATTCAAAAGAGAGATTCAAGTTTGTCATGTTGTGAATTGGTCATAAAAATTTCGTGCTCATTGAATAAGAAATGGGACTTATTTGAAGAAAAGTTGTCAAGAAAAGGTTCATTTGGTGGATAAAATTCAAAAATAAAATATAAAAAAGAGTCAAAGGGGGAAGTCCAGAGGAGAGGACATGAACTAAAAGCTGCAGCAGAGGGGAAATTTGATTAAATGACCCTCCAAAGAGGGTCATCCTCAAAAATAACCTTACTAAATTCAGTTTTTATTTTAAACATTTTTTAAAATATTTTGACACTTTTACCCTTACTAACTTTTTTTTCTTTTTCTTCTTCCCCTTCCTTTTTCCGTCTAATCGCGATTCCATTCCTCCTTTTACCATCCAATTCTCTCGTCTTCTTCATCCTCATCATAAACCCATATCCACTAGGGTTTCTTTCTCCCTTGATTTCATCAAAACTAGGGTTAGGGTTAACAAGCGAGGTAGAAATGAGTTTTCAAGATCTTGAAGCAGGACGACCGATAAATTCAAAGCGAGGTCTTCTAAACAGAAATCAAGATCCTACGCAAGCTGTTGCTTCTGGTATTTTCCAGATTAACACCGATGTTTCTACTTTCCATAGACTTGTCAATACCCTAGGAACGCCCAAAGATACTCCCAATCTACGAGAGAAACTGTATGTATATATGTTCATTATTGTATGATGAATTGATCTAGGAATTAGAATTGATTACTGCAATGACCATTTCAGACGGAAGACAAGACTACACATTACACAGTTAGTTAAGGATACTTCAACTAAACTTAAACAAGCTAGCGATATTGATCATCGTGAGTCATATTCTTTCATTCCAATTGATTCCAATTGATTGATTGATTATCTGTACTATATGATTGATCCTTTGATTTGGCAGGCTACTAAAAAAATCACTAATGCTAAACTGGCTAAAGATTTTCAATTAGTTTTGTAAGAGTTTTAGAAAGCTCAAAGGCTTGCAGTTGAAAGGGAGACTGCAATTACTTTTACCCAGTCGGACGATCGCCAAGCTAGGTCGACGCTGAACAAACCTAAATGCAAGATTACTTTTAGGGATTTAGTTTAGGATTGAGTGTGGGGTTAAGCGTGGGGGTTGAGTGTGGTGCGTGGGTGGTGCGTGGGTGGGTGGGGCATGGGCTTGGGCGTGGGCGTACGCTTGGGCGTGGGCTTGGGCGTGGGCGGGGCTTGGGCTTGGGCTTGGGCGTGGGCGGGGCGTGGGCTTGGGCGTGGGCGGGGCTTGGGCTTGGGCGTGGGCGGGGCGTGGGCTTGGGCGTGCTTGGGCTTGGGCGTGGGCTTGGGCGTGGAGCGTGGGCTTAGGCGTGGGTGGGGCGTGGATTCAATTGCAATTCAATTGCGTACCACGCAATATATAAAACTAATTTAATAAGCTTATTAGTAAGTGGGGATAACTCAGTTCGAAGAGCGTCAGACTGAAGGTTAGGTGTTCGATCTTCCTTCACTGCAAAAGTTTTTTTTTCTATTGGAAATTTTAAACAAATCATGTGACATCCCTTCATTCAAACATGTTTCTACAATTAATCAGTTGTGATATTTCTGCTCCTAGTACTTAATTCTGTCAAGTGAATCCATTCATAGAACCAAAGAAAGCAACATTATTTAATCCTATTGAGTTATTTGATTAACCAGTTGGTGTTGCATATGTATTGATAAAACTTTTTATTTTTATGTCCCAGTGAGTTGCATGGTTACTTCCTTTTCTTTTTCCTCATACTGCATCTGTATTGATAAAACTGTCATGAGAAACGAAAAAAAGTTGGAATTAACAAAGTCTATGATGCCCGTGCTTTGAGAGTAATAATTGGAGATAAGAATGGTACTCTACATGGACAGGCCGTTCAATGTTGTTACAGTCTTCTCAATATAGTGCACAGGTAATGATTTTACTATTACGACATTCATAATATCTTGAAAATGGTATTCTTGAAAATGCACCTAATATCTTAATATTATGACATTCATATCTTACAATTTAGAGAATGCATGAATGTGTTGAACATGGACTTGGCTTTACAAGGAATCTGACAATAAGCTGGTTACAGTTAATGGAGTGGATGGTTCTGAAATGACTGCGCCTTCATCACTTTTAATTGATTCGGAGGAGCAAAGTACTATCAAAGAACACATGCACACAATCAAAGGATAGATGGTTCTTGTCATCAAGAGGATTCTAGTTAGGTTTAAAAGGCAAGCTTTATAGAAAAAAATGTGTGTAACTAGTTCCATCAAATAAACAAGAGGAAATTTGTGTAACAACATCATGTACATTATTAATTTCATATAATAAAAAATTTAAGAAACTTGATTTGGACATTCTAATAGAATATGAAAGTTGAAGAATATAGAATTTCACTAACATACCTATTTTTTTTATCAAAACATAAATTGACAAAATCCAATTTAAATCAAATTGCACACACAACCCTTTTGAAAGAATAATTCATACATATCAAAATCATTTCAATGCTTATATCATCACTCTGTTTTACTTGGGATGTCACATTATTTGTTTAAAATTTCCAATAGAAAATAAACTTTTGCAGTGAAGGTGGATCAAACACCTGACCTTTAGATCTTCAGTCTAACACTCTTCCAACTGAGTTATCCCCACTTATTAATAAGCTTATTAAATTAGTTTTACATATTGTGTGGTACGCAATTGAAATGCAATTGAATCCACGCCCAAGCCCACGCTCTACGCTCCACGCCCAAGCCCAAGCCCAAGCCCAAGCCCAAGCCCATGCCCAAGCCCAAGCCCAAGCCCAAGCCCAAGCCCAAGCCCACGCCCAAGCCCACGACCCACCCACGCCCAAGTCCACGCCCAAGCCCACGCCCCACGCCCCACGCCCAACGCCCACGCACCACCCACGCACCACGCTCAACTCCCACGCTAAATCCTAAACTAAAACCCTAAAAGTAATCTTGCATTCAGGTTTCTTCAGCGTCGCCCTGGCTTGGCGATCGTCCAGCTGGGTAAAAGTAATTACAGTCTCCTTTTCAGCTGCAAGCCTTTGAGCTTTCTGAAACTCTTGCAAAACTAATTGAAAATCTTTAGCCAGTTTACCAGTCTTTACTTGGGAGCAGTCCCCTTAGCCGGCCAAATCAAAGGATCATTCATATAGTACAGATAATTAATCAATCAATTGGAATCAATTGGAATGAAAGAATATGACTCACGATGATCAGTATCGCTAGCTTGTTTAAGTTTAACTGAAGTATCCTTAACTAACTGTGTAATGTGTAGTCTTGTCTTCCGTCTGAAATGGTCATTGCAGTAATCAATTCTAATTCCTAGATCAATTCATCAAACAATAATGAACATATATACATACAGTTTCTCTCGTAGATTGGGAGTATCTTTGGGCGTTCCTTGGGTATTGACAAGTCTATGGAAAGTAGAAACATCGGTGTTAATCTGGAAAATACCAGAAGCAACAGCTTGCGTAGGATCTTGATTGTTGTTTAGAAGACCTCGCTTTGAATTTATTCGGTCGTCCTGCTTCAAGATCTTGAAAACTCATTTCTACCTCGCTTGTTAACCTTAACCCTAGTTTTGATGAAATCAAGGGAGAAAGAAACCCTAGTGGATATGAGTTTATGATGAGGATGAAGAAGACGAGAGAATTGGATGGTGAAAGGAGGAATGAAATCGCAATTGGACGGAAAAAAGAAGGGGAAGAAGAAAAAGAAAAAGAAAAAAAAAGTTAGTAAGAGTAAAAGTGTTAAAATTTTTAAAAATAAAAACTTAATTTAGTAAGGTTATTTTTTAGGATGACCTCTTTTCATTTGATCAAATTTTCCCAGCAGAGAGATTACTAACGAGCACAAAGAACGGAGGAAACAGATTCCAGTAGAGACTTCCACATTCCCGAATATCTGAACACCTCCTTTCATTTCACTTCTCTTTGCTATTCAGGTAACATTCTTATCCTTGAGTCATTGATTGAGACATCAGTTCTGTACACCGATGCCATTTATACTTTAGGAATCTAATTGAGGCATCGGTTTGTTTTGTTAAATTTTCTGTTGTTAATTTTGTTTTGGTGGTTGGTTAAATCCTGACTGGTAGAATTAGATTAGGAATAGCTTAGGGTTTAGGGTTTAGGGTTATTCTATCTTCACTGAGTCTACATATTAACCTTTCAGCTCGATAATGAATGTTTAAAGTCTAGATTTACTTAAAAGACAACTATTAATAAATGTTTCCTATATTTAACATATAACATAAATATTGATCCTAACTGTTAAACATTTATAAATTAACCAACTGAACACTATGAAGTAACCTCATTTCTATTAATCTACATCCCACTCTTATTAATCTGTATCGAGATCTTAACTTTCCTTATTATGTGATAATATTGTATTTTGTAATCTTTGAAAATTCAGTTCATTGGGATATTATGCAAATTAATAAGAGTATGATAATATAAATGAGATTACTTCATAGTATCTAAATACAAATAAGGACAAACATTTATAAGTTAACATAAATGAATGTTTAAAATCCAAATTTGTAGACATAACTGTTTTTTCAACTCTATCTACATACAGTTCTATAATAGAAAAATTGTAAAAATAATCTAGACATACCTTTCTTTTTCACTGTCCATATTGACAACTAGCTGAGGTGAAGTCTTGGAACGAATATCACGGGAAGAGAAAGAACCAGTTCACATCATCATCAATCATCAAGAAACCTGAACAGCCAGGTAACGGATAAGGCTATAATTACACAGCAATTGCTATGCAATTTCAAAAAAGGCTAACAATTAGAATTGAATTATCAAATTATGTTGTAATACAGCCAGTTTCAGAAAACACTTATCCAATTTCAGAACAGAAAAGTAACAACATCTACTATATTAGAATTGGATTATCAGATTATGTTGTAATACATCTAGTTTCAGAAAACACTTATCTAATTTCTGAACAGAAAAATAACATCTACTATATTAGAATTGGATTATCAGATTATGTTGTAATACAGCCAGTTTTAGAAAACACTTATCCAATTTCAGAAAGAAAAAAAAGTAACATCATCTACTATATTAGAATTGGATTATCAGATTATGTTGTAATACAGCCAGTTTCAGAAAACACTTATCCAATTTCAGAACAGAAAAGTAACAGCATCTACTATATTAGAACTGGATTATCAGATTATGTTGTAATATAATCAGTTTCAGAAAACACTTATCCAATTTCGGAACAGAAAATAACAGTATCTACTATATTTTAGTATGAGAATCACAAAATATAAAATTACTGAGAATAGTAACAGTATCTACTATATTTCAGTATCAAAATCACAGAATAGAGAATTATTGGATCCAAAATCAAAACAGCGAATGGATATAATCCATAATTCTAATCGCACCTCTCGGTGTGAATAAAATGATAGGACCGAAATCCTACTTCACTGTAATTTGAAATGCAAGAAGTAGAAGAACCCGACCTGTCGCGATGCCAGACGAACAGAAGCCCCGTGACGCCACCCAAAGCGAAATGACGGATATCACAAGAAGAGAAAGAACCAGTTCATATCATCATCAATCATCAAGAAACCTGAAACATAACCAGTTCCATCATCATAAATCATCAAGAAACCTGAAACAGATGTGAAATTTGCATAGAAATAGTGGCGTCACAGAATAGGAAGAACCAGCGAACATAATCATCGATTGTCAAAAACCTAAATCAGAAATGTGAAGTTTGAGTAGAAATTATGGCGAATGTCCGGGAATAAGAAGAATTTGCTCAAATCATCATCAAAATCTGAAACAAAAATGTGAAGTTTTACTAGAAACGGATCGGATTGAAATGAAAAGACTAAAGTTTGGGTGAATTTCATTAGATAGAGTGGAAGAGAAGACTGTGAGAGAAGAGAAGACTGTGAGAGAAGAGAAGACTGAGAGAAGAGAATTAACGGTCTGTTGGTTTTAATACAAATATAATTTTTAGTTTTGTTAAAAATTAAAAAGTGGATATTGACATGGCAAATTAATTATCCCATGTGTTGTCCACCTATCAAAATATTAACGAGTTATAAATTCTGTCTATTATAGTGTAAATTTGACAACAATGTTAAAGGTTATGTATTAAAATAATATATTTTAAGTTAGATGATAAATATGAAAAATATTTACAAGGAAAATTATAAATATGATAATCTTCCCGGATTATATATATTAACTTATAAATACTATTTTGGTAATTCGGTATATCTCGATATATCAAAATTTTAAAAATCTCATACCTTTACCGTACCAATAATTACGGTATCGGTATTATACCTTACCTTTTTTTCGGTATACCTTAAAAGTCGATATTTTTGATATATTACGGTAAAGTATTTTCGATATACCTTTAATATCGGTAATTTTCCCCACCCTATTTATATCTCATGTTTTGCATTCTTGCATTATAAAAATCAAAACATTTTATTTTATTTATTTTAAAAAAATAAAAAAATAAAAAAAAAATCGATAAATCACAATCAAACTTGAAATATGTGATTTAGATTCACCAAAGCCTACGCCCAAGCACAAGCCCAAGCCCAAGCCCAAGCCCACGCCCACGCCCAAGCCCACGCCCCACGCCCACGCCCACGCCCAAGCCCAAGCCCACGACCCACCCACGCCCAAGCCCACGACCCACCCACGCCCAAGCCCACGCTCAAGCCCAAGCCCACGCCCAAACCCAAGTCCACGCCCAAGCCCCAAGCCCCATGCCCAAGCCCACGCACCACCCACACACCACGCTCAACCCCCACGCTAAATCCTAAACTAAACCCCTAAAAGTAATCTTGCATTCAGGTTTGTTCAGCGTTAACCTGGCTCGGCGATCGTCCAGCTGGGTAAAAGTAATTGCAGTCTCCTTTTCAGCTGCAAGCCTTTGAGCTTTTTGAAACTCTTGCAAAACTAATTGAAAATCATTAGCCAGTTTAATCTGCCAAATCAAAGGATCAATCATATAGTTCAGATAATCAATCAATCAATTGGAATCAATTGGAATGAAAGAATATGACTCACGATGATCAGTATCGCTAGCTTGTTTAAGTTTAACTGAAGTATCCTTAACTAACTGTGTAATGTGTAGTCTTGTCTTCCGTTTGTCTTCCGTCTGAAATGGTCATTGCAGTAATCAATTCTAATTCCTAGATCAATTCATCAAACAATAATGAACATATATACATACAGTTTCTCTCGTAGATTGGGAGTATCTTTGGGCGTTCCTAGGGTATTGACAAGTCTATGGAAAGTAGAAACAGCAGTGTTAATCTGAAAAATACCAGAAGCAACGACTTGCGTAGGATCTTGATTGCTGTTTAGAAGACCTCGCTTTGAATTTATCGGTCGTCCTGCTTTAAGATCTTGAAAACTCATTTCTACCTCGCTTGTTAACCCTGACCCTAGTTTTGATGAAATCAAGGGAGAAAGAAACCTTAGTGGATATGAGTTTATGATGAGGATGAAGAAGACGAGAGAATTGGATGGTGAAAGGAGGAATGAAATCGCAATTGGACGGAAAAAAGAAGGGGAAGAAGAAAAAGAAAAAGAAAAAAAAAGTTAGTAAGAGTAAAAGTGTTAAAATTTTTAAAAATAAAAACTGAATTTAGTAAGGTTATTTTTTAAGATGACCTCTTTTCATTTGATCAAATTTTCCCAGCAGAGAGATTACTAACGAGCACAACACAAAGAACGGAGGAAACAGATTCCACATTCCCTAATATCTGAACACCTCCTTTCATTTCACTTCTCTTTGCTATTCAGGTAACATTCTTATCCTTGAGTAATTGATTGAGACATCAGTCTGTACACCGATGCCATTTATACTTTAGGAATCTAATTGAGGCATCGGTTTGTTTTGTTAAATTTTCTGTTGTTAATTTTGTTTTGGTTGTTGGTTAAATCCTGACTTGTAGAATTAGATTAGGAATAGCTTAGGGTTTAGGTTGAGATTAGAGTTCCTTCTGCTTGAAAATCGTGATTTCACCTTGCTGAAATCGCGAGAGTTGTTTTCGTCTCAAAGGAAGAATACGCAGGCGAGATTTTGCAGCAGTTCTTCGTTTGGTGTCTTGTTTGTGAGGAGCTAAAGGAGATCCTAGTGTGCAGGCGAACTCCTGGAGACCCGACGAACTATCGCAGCCAGCTCTATAACGATCCAGAAGCAGGACGAAATCCGAACGACATCTGGTTGTCCTGCAGATTGGGGAGAACATCTTGATCTTCTTTTTTTTTGAGATCAGGATTCGTCCGAATCAAAGCAACGTACGGCGGCGGGATGAAGACGAAGGTTATGCGAGAAGAACGGACTGGCGAAGCGTCGTCTTCGTACAGTCTTCGATCGTAGGTGCAGGACTGCCGGAAATCGCCTACGTCGTCGGAGACAGGCGGAGAGCCGGCGGGTTTTTGTTCACACTTTGTTATATTCAACTTCCTCCAACTTCTCTGGAAGTTGCAAAATGGCCCCTGAGCTTCTTTTATTTTTAAATATGCCTAAATACTTTAACTTTGAATTAATTATTTAATTCAAAATTAAAATAGTCCCTAAATTATTTTCTTCCTATTAATTGAGCCCCTGGGCTTGGTTTTCCTTTTATTCTAATTTAAAACTTTAAAAATAAAATAAACTCTAAGGTCTTGTTTGTTTCCAGATTTCACAACAACTTTAAAATGAGGATTTAGTATCCAAACCACTTTCAAAATTTTCAAAAATATTATTTTCTTCAAACAAAATTTTTTATTTTATTTTTAGGACCCGTTTGAAAAAATGTTTATCCTTGCAGTGTCATGTTCAGAGTTCTATAACTCCGAAAATTACAAACTTGATTTCTTTAAGCTTTTAAATATATTTTTCACTATCGTGTGAAGTTTTGGGAATTTTGAGAATTATCTTTGAAAATGACTCGTTTTAATGTGTTGTACTCGGAGTTTTCCTTAATTTTTAAAAAGTTTAAAAGGGAAAACACTTGGAACCTTGGGTTAGTTCATTCTCTTCTCTCATTTGTTTAAAAGAATAAACTTCTAATCATATGATTAAAATCCTCATCTTCATCACTTACGCTCATTCGTTCTTACTCGAGAATCATTATTATTTTCTCCTTTGGGATTCGTGCTACATGCTTTTCATTATTTTATCCTTGTCAAATACCTCATAGATAGGATTAACCCCTATGTAAAATGATTAAAATTTTCTACACAAGCAAAAAAGAGTTCTAAACTCAAAACGAAAACGTAACAATTCTTCAAACATTAACTGACCAATTACTTAGGAGTAGAGACTGTCTGTAAAGACAGACGTATAGGACATAGCGCCGTATGCCTTTTTTTAATACAAAATCAAACATCAAACTCTTAAAGCGAATATTTGATTTTCTTTTCTTTAGTTTCTTTGGGAAGTAAACTAAAGTAGTGACTCTCAAGTCAATTAAACCGATACATCCAAAAGTGTATCGATTTAAAATATGTACGAGCCAATTCAAAATGTCTATGTTAAAAAACTTTATTTTTGGTTCCTCATCCATTTCCATTTTGTACGGTATGCAGAAGAAGGTAAGCCAAGAGTTCTTTAACATAGTTCGCTTTAACACACAATGTTTTCTCTAAAAAACAGTACACGGGTCGTACCTATCATAAAAGTCTCTCGTCTTCTACCGCGGGAGCACGTAAGGAAGGTAAGGCATGGGGTCGATAATTTCCGGATCGCAAAAACCACCCTTAAAGACGGGGGTATATTTTTTAGGGAGACTAAACAAAAAAAAAACGCGTACTTTGTTTAGTTTTAATTATTGACCCTCTTTTTTTGGGTTTTTAATAAAATGATGTTAAACCATATTTTTAAAATAAAAGTTATAATATACATATAACATAGTGAAAACTAAAATTTCACATGATTTCTCTCTTTTAGTTTTCACATATATTTTTGTATTATTTACCAATTTTGTGTTTAATATTGAATAGTCTAACTGTTTATATTTTAGAAATTCTTTATTATTCTTTTTATAATTTAAAAAAAAAAAAAAAAACATTACAGGAATTATGAATGCATGCTAATTTGCTTGAAGCACAATAAATAAATAACAGCCATGATTTCTTTATATATAAATTTATTTAGTTTTGAAGTCTATAATTTATTAATTAAAATAAAAATATATTTTAATATATTTTTTTATAGATTATTATAAACAAATTACAATCATAGATAAACTACAAATTCTATTATTATTAATAAGTTTTTTACTCACAACAAATCAAATGTATTTTAGTATTAAACTAAACAAAGATCGATACCTATACATATTCTAAAAATTCATATGATGGTTAGACTAGACGGTTATTTACTTGTTGTTTGATGGTTTCCAGAACGGCCTTCATTGCTAAAAGGTCTTCAAGATTATTGTTGTTGATGCTATTTGTCCCATTTGTCCCCCGGACGGGACGGGACGTCAATAACATTTCATCGAAAATCCACTGAGTCAACTTTGTCGCCTCCTCGTCCTCCTCGCTGCTGCCGCCGGTGGTACGGTCATCCTGTTGTTTTGTGGATGATTGAGGACCGGCCAAATCCATATAACTGTCGACATTAAATGCCGCATGAATAATAGAGGTGGTGTTGTTTTCAGGGACTGAGCCACGTTCAACTTTACCTGGGTTGTAGCCCGATTAGTCCAAAACGACGGTAAAATACTGTGATTATTGATAATTTCCTGTCATTAAAGTGTAATGGCTACAATGAACTTGTTTTATTTTGATTGTTCGCTGGATAATAATCCGGATAAAATTTTTAAAAACAATTTAGCCTGAGTAGCTTTCAAATCCTGGCTTCTGGTTGTTTTGTGGATGATGCCAAAATCTATATAATAATAATAATAAGTTTCCACAATAATAAGTTTCCACAAGTGCATCAATAGAGGTGTTGTCGGTGTCGTCAGCGGTGTAAAGATGACCCGCCGTGGAGAAGACGAGGGCGGCAATGTTATTATTGTTGTTGGTTCCTCAGAAACCTTGTTAAACAGTCCCATTCATTCGCCTCTTAGAGAAAGTGAAGTTACGTGACACATCTTTGAAGTTTATTCTCAATTCTTTCATGTATTTCAATCCGTTTCTTCCTTCTTTCTTCTTCCATCATCACTTTTCTCCACGACGACTATACATTCCTTCTTTTTCTTGGTCATCACTTAGATAGCTAGCTTTGTACCTTGAAATGATCGAGATGAGATACCCATTTGACATATTGGGTCTGCAGGTCACGATCCACTAACTTAGTTGGGTAAAACTGCATCAGTTAGGCCCATTCTTTTGAGTTATTCTTCTAAATTATACTTTTGTTTAAATAATAATAATACACAAATAAAATCCGATTCTAAAACTTTGTAAACTACTGAAATTGCGGCGTGAAATCCTCAAAAACAGGCAAACCTTTGCAAGTTATATCGAAAGAGTGGCTTTTTATTAGAAACTTATTTTAAATTGTAAGAATTACTTTAAAAGAATATTTTGTTATTATTATTAGTTTAGACCCAAACTCTATAAGATCTTCGGCGCTTTAGCATAATAAAATGGGCTTCATTATCTATGGGCTTAATTATATTTGTATGATAACTCATTTCCTTATTAAAATATATCTTTTAGAACTAAACCAAATGAGTGGGCTTGAGAGTGACAAAATATTTATTATTATAATAAGAGAAGAAGATAAAATAAAAAAATATTATTATTATTATTTATGTGCACTAGAGTTGTATAATAAATGAAAATATAAGAAAGTAATAAATCATGTAACTTGGGAACACTAAATTTACCTACAAACTATCAATAGTAACATATATGTCATACTAACTACATATTTTTTCATTCCGAGATAGAATCCTCGATCCTCGCTCCTCAATCGCAACTACACAACTTTGATGAATATTTTATTTTGAATTTTCATATATAATTAGATCTGTATACTTGAATCATTAACGGGTTATATTTTTTTTAAGAATTATAAATTTATATATTTTTACTGTTTGTGAAAATAAAATAAAATGCATTTAAAAAATATATAATATTATTCAAAAAAAACCTTTACAAATTAAACAATTAAAAAAATATAATATTTGATTTATGTATGAAATATATTTAGCCTACTCTTCTTGATTATAAACCACTTTCATTACAATTTTTTAAAAAAAAAAAACTTACATTTTTCACATAATTATAAACCATTTTCAATTAAAAAAAATATTTAAATTTGATAGACTATTCTCCTCAAAAACAAGATATTTATGATTTCTCATTTCTTTCCCATCATAATCTAAAATGTAATAGGATTATCTCTCTTTTATATATGGATAATAATTAATAAAAGTGGTGATCTAATTATAAAATGATTTATGTTAATAAAGAAATAATTAATATAAAAACGTCGTTTTCATTATACAAAACTGGTATAATTAGTTAAAAAGCGGTTATTTATCTATCTATCTATCATGAGTGCGGTCGGTGGCTTTTTAAAAAAAAAAAAACTGAGAGGGATAACGGCTCCTCGACGACCGGTCGGTTAATGAAGTCGGTTTCTTTTTGACACGCGTGGGTCTGTGAGTGGTGGTTAGTGGTAACGAACTTTTAAAAGTGGTGAAGAAGAACGTGGCACTTATTCAACGGCTGATCTCGTTGTGGCCGTTTCTTGCCGTTGGACCGTTATGTTTGTTTCTCTATCCTTAAGTCTTAATAATGGAATCTAAAAATCAAACTCTCTCTTTCTAACTTTTAAAAAAATAAAGCACCCAATAATAAATATATTTTTTATAAAATGGCATAGTACAAATATTTTAAAAAAAGAAAATATAATTAGTTGAAACAATACTTTTTTTCATAAGTAAATAATCATAATTAATTTTTAATAAAAAAGATTTATTCTTAAATAAAACTTTTTATATTTAAACTATCTTGATAAATATATTTGGGTTTATAAATATACACAAGTTTTTACATTAATTGAATTACTTTGTGGATGAACTTAAATATATTTGGGTTTATAAATATACAAAAGTTTTTACATTAATTGAATTACTTTGTGGATGAACATAGTTATTTGATGTAGTTTTCTTAAGAAACTTTGTTTTTGAAAATTATTTATGAAAAAATTATTATTGTATATAGATTTTTAAATAATTAATTTATATTAACTTAAGTGGAAATATTTTTACTTAATATTTAAATTTAAAAAAAAAAAGTTAATGAACTATTATATAAATAAGAGTCATTTAATATAACAATAAAAAGTTAAAAACAATAAAAACACAAGTGTTTAAATTATTATTAAACACACTCAAAACAAAACAAGATTAAACATTTAGAAAATAATAATGAATATATACATAAGAAAAAAATGTAAACAAAAAAAATTATAGAATCTTAAGTTCATTCACACTAACAACGTACACATCCACAGTTGAAGTTAAGGATAATGTTTTTATGTTTAATTCATACCCAAAAAAAGTAATATTAAATTAATGACGGGACTGTTCTCTTAGGTCAAATTCCTATTTAAAACATTTTACATCTTAAATTGAATTTGGTAGATTGTACATGTTAACTTTCTTCATGTTTCAAAAAATAAAAAAGATTAAATGACTATATTATAATTTTTATTTAATATTTTAAAATCTTACATATATATATATATATATATATATATCAAATATATTTACACCTTAAAGAAATAATGCATCTCCAATTCCAAAGTATGTAATATTCTCTAATTGGGTACTAGGGTTGGGTTTTATTCATGGGATGACCTAATTGAACTTACCAACATAATAAATAAGATGTAACCAAAACCCTAGCATAACACATAGGCTAGTCAATATATATGATTTTGTGTTGTCAAATGAGGTTGATATTTCAAACAAAGTCTACAACATTCCCTTAGCTAGCTCAACATTGATGTCCTTTTCAATTTGTTGATTTTTTTTCCTTCACTTATCTTAATTCTATGGCTCTTAATTTTCTTCATTCTAAGAGTAACTTTTCATGTCCCTTTCTCTATATGCAAGTTGACTCATATTTTTATTCAGCACTTTGATTTAGAAATTTATTGTTTCTATTATATATAAAGATGACAACACGATTAGATTAGACTATAAATCTGACCATTTACGAGTATTATCCATTCCCGACTAATTCAGCGTGTAGATATTATTTATAAATTTAAAATAAATAATCCATCTAAAGAGATCATATATTCAAAAATATGTTAGGTAAGCTTTTATGTATATAAATAGATGTGTTTGCACATGCATATGCTTATGCATGTAATCTTGTTAATTAGGTATAAGTGAGCCTTCTCTTATATATATTTGTACATTAATTATTTGAAAAAAAAGGCATTGGACCCTACAGACAAATACGTGAATGAATTAAATGAGTAAAGTCAAGGCACTTGCGTGTTTTTATTATGAAAAAAAAAACTAGAAGATAAAATAAAATAAATTGAATGAGATAGCTAGTGATCATAAAGTATCTGACTATCAACAAGATATTTTCTTGCAAAAAGTTGAAACTATAATTAGAAGATTTAGTTATATAATTTGACATTAATAAGAAATTAAGCTTAATCCATAATGTTCTGCGCAGAGATTTTTGTATGTCTCGTCCGATTTATGGTTGTAGTTAGTATGACATAACTATTTTTTTTTATTTTTAATTTAATTAACTATTTGCTTATCTAATTCATATAAAGGCAAAATATACTTTTATTCATTCGTTTTATCCATACTTTTTTCTTTTACTTTTAAGTCTACTCTAAACAAAATTTCATGTCCAATCCATTTCAAATTTTTGGATCTATCCAGGTATATTTTGTTTGGTGTAATATAATTTTTTATTTTTTTTCTCAATTTAATTTATTATTTAATTTTTTAATTCTCAAAAAAAGACAAAAACACACTCCTACATCCATTGTATCCATAACATGGCCTTAATTTTCTTAAAGCTTGACTCAATTATTTTTTCAAGTCCATCCTAATTTATATTTTCAAGTTTTGTGTCTTACTAGCATTGATGTCATTAGATCTATAAGAAATAACATTCTCGCCACTTTGGTTAAAATCAACATGACACTCCCGTTATAAATAAAGAGACATCTATTTGTGGATATTTTCGATATACTAAGACATTGCTAGGTCTTTTGTCTATTGTGTTTTGTGATAGCTTCTTGTTGACAAATTTACCTTTGTTCATGTTACTTCAATTTTTATTTGTTTTCTTCAAATTTTCACTTAACATGGTTTTTATATTTACTTTGTTTTTCATTTATATAATAATAATAGTCTATCCCACATGTTTATACAATTATACTTATTATTTTTGTTGTAATTTTTTTCTTTTAACATAAAGAACTACACGTTTTTGTATAATAATAATTTTGTTAAAATAAAAGTACAAATATATAAGGACAAAAATAATATTAGCAAAAGAAGTGTCAACACGTGAAAGCAAGAATACAAAAGAAAATGAATAACGACCAAGAACAAGTTTCATTCAAAGACGATACAAAATAATACATTGAGTAGCTAACTAGCTAGCTAGCTAGGCATAAGTGTTTCCATTTATTTATTGAATTGACATTACTAAATGGATATTGTTTCATGTCAATAATTTGAGTTTGTCTAGGATCAATGAATACCATTTAACTTGACTTTCTTTTCAATTTTATTTTATAGTTAGTTTCTAAGTACCATCTGATTTATCTATTCATAACTACATTTATAAACTACACACCATTATTTGAAAATAAATTGTGGAGTTTCTATTACAATTAATAATTGTAATGCAACAAACAAATTTATATAAGATAAAAAAAATGAAAGAAATGCTCAATAATTATGTATGGTTCTCATGATTCATTATGGCCATGCCACCAACATCATATCATATATAGGTCAGATGCATATAATTGTCCTCATATATACACCTTTTTCATTTTATCAACATAACCTAAATGTTGGTGATTCAAAGAACCTATATATCTTAATTAGAAAAATAAATTTAATATGTTTTTTTAGATAATTAAGTACCTTTATATATAAATTAATACAAATATCTTATTAACAACTATTCAAAGCACATAGGTTTTGTTTTTGAGCTGAATTATTCATGTTTATTTGGATAAAAATACTTAAATAATATAAATATATAATTAAAAGTAATTAAATAAATATATATAAAGTATTTTAATGTTTGGTTGATACTTTAAATGATATAACTCATGAGAATATATACAATATAGATAAAAAAAAATGGTATGTTAATTGAGATTATTTTAAATAACAAAAAAATTAATAAAAGAAAAACCGACAAATCCAAACGAACCCCAACTAAATAAACTATTAATTGATGATAAGGTTAAAAATCTCGCTAAATCATTAAACATGTCATAATGTACCTAGGGTTTGAAGTAATTGTGACTTGGAAAATAAAATTGGAAAATTAAGTAAATATTTCATGTAGAAGTTAATTAAATTGAAAAAGTTAGAAAATTAGGAAATACTTTAACCTTAATTTATTGAAAATAATT
Source organism: Impatiens glandulifera (assembly GCF_907164915.1). NCBI lineage: Eukaryota > Viridiplantae > Streptophyta > Magnoliopsida > Ericales > Balsaminaceae > Impatiens > Impatiens glandulifera. The sequence continues at coordinate 10,538,886 of NC_061868.1, forward strand.
TGTGGTGGGTTTTCTATTTAAAACATGATTTATTTTTTCTGTGATAGTTAATTTACCTGTTTTTGATGACAATTAGCAAGTGAATAAGAAAGAACATTATTTAAGAACAACATGGGTGGGCCATAGTGGGCCACAGACAATATCCCGACAGGATGAAGGCCTATTTTTTCCGGCCCATTTTAGCCTGAAACACATCACAAAAAAATGGCACAAGTTCTCAATCTCCATCTATCATTAATTCTTTTTATTTATTTAAAAAGTTAATATAATATTGATATTTATGCCACTTTCATCAATGAATGGAGACATTAAAGGTAAAAAATTAATGTTAAATTGTTTCAATTTTTGTGATATTTTATAAGTAAACACATATGTAGTTCGGGATCAAATATGTTGTTCCATTTTGGATCACCCTTGTAAAAATATGTTGACTTTTCATTCCTTCTCTCTCTTCGTTATTTTTGATTCATTATATTCTTTTCTCTCTCTTCGTTATTTTTGATTCATTATATTCTTACATTGCTAAAAATTTATTATCAAGTTCTACAGCAACTAAGATATTTTTTTGCATATATAGATTTTTGTTTAGGCTATATCTATTTTATCTAATATTTAACTCATAAATTATTATTTTTTACTACATTTCTTTTGTCTCAAATATAAAAATAACATTTTTTTATGAACATAAAGATCTTAATGTTAAGTTGTTTAGTTAATTTATTTATTTTTAAATCATAATTTGAGCGATTAATTTATTTATCAATGAACATAGGTCCCATTTGTGGAGGGATGAATTACACCTAGAGCAATCCATCCTTAAATCTTTGTCAAAATTTTAGGGTTTTAAAAAATAATGAAGAATTAATATTTTATAGTAAAGATTTCAAAATATAGCTTTAAATAAATGATATTTTTCCTTCCTTATAAGATTTGAATACTAAAAAGACATGAAAAAAAATTCTCATTTGTAATTGCGTATACCAATTAAATGAAATGGTTAAATTTAAATATTGATTTTTTCTTAATTAAAAATAAATAAATAAATAAAGTTGTTTAATCTTTAATTGAATGTACCGTCGCCAAAGAAGGTGTAGTGATTGATGATTTAAAACAGTACGTCGCTAAAGGAGACGTGATCATAAAAAAATAACAATTTCATTGGCCAAGAAAACTTAATTAAATAATTAAATTATTATGATAATTATTTTTCATTGGCCATTTTCAATTGCTGGAACATTTTCCCACTTCCACGTAACATCTCTTAGTTTTATCTTTCTAACACGTGTCCAATCTACTTTACATTAACATAATTTTTTTTTCAAAAGGAAAGATAAAAAAGGACGTTTTGTTTAATGTTAATTAAATAAAATTATAAATATAACATACAAATATAGTATAAAATTATATTATATTGAGTAATGTCAAATTCATATTAAGCTTTTATTAGTGTTTATTGATTCATGGTTTTATTAGAGAAAATGAGCAACTCATGAAATGATTTTACTTTTGTTTTTAAATAATTATTTTTAAGTACAAGGTCTTCTAATTCTACATTCCCATTATTTAAATAATTATATATATTGAATTTATGAAGAGTTTGAGTTATTAAGTATAAATAATTAAAAATATTAATGTATGATAAAAATAATTTTTTAATTAATAATTTAATTGATAGAATTAGTGAAAAATATTTTTAAAAAATGTATTAAATTATTTAAAGATAGTAAATAACTTAAATTAACTAAGAGAATATTAATTTAAATAGTATATTATTCTCGTTTATACGAAAATATAAAATAATTTATATATTATATATACAAATTGTTAACTTAATCAATATATTCATATTAAAAAAAATTCAACACTATTAGTGTCTACATTATTTATTTTAAAAAAGAGTTTAATTTTTTATAATAATTAAAAAAAAATAATAAAAAAAAAATATTATGAGTCATATGTCCATGATGTTTAATTATTGATTTATATTTTATACCACAAACCTAATATTTAAATAATATTTAAAATTATTTTTAAAAATATTTCAGCATTTAAAATGATAATAATATTTATACTTATAGTTCAAAATTTTATTTATTAAATTTAATCGTTTTAAATTTAATGTACGGATCAACACGCAAATAAAAAATTTCGACATGTGTACTCTGACAAAAATGGAACGTACATTGTGGTGTGAGAACCTAGTAATTTAAGAAAATTGCGTTTATATTTATATATATATATATATATATATATATATATAAATTAAAAAAAATAATATAAAAATTTAAAATTATATAAATTCAATGTCACATGTTTATTAAACTTTATATTAATTTTAAAATAAAATATCATATTATCTTAGTTGGTTGAAGTGTTATATTTATACTGTTATGTTGTAAGTTAAAAACTTATATGTTATTTTTAATTATATTTTTAAAATTTAACTATTTTAAGTTTTATAGGCGGGTCAACAGTAAATAAATAACTCGATACATTTACTCTAACAAAATGAGTAGTGCGTTGTGTTACGAGGAGCCAATAATTTGAAAAAATTGCGTTACATATAGACGTTTATTAATCACTGATACTAATATTGTAGAAATAAAATAAAAATACCAAATAATAATGTAACCCCCGGAAAATTACCCTTGTCCCGTAGCTTATCACGTGTTTGGAGGATACGTGGCAATACGGGGGACCCAGAGTGACTCGAGGTTCAATGATTTCAACCTTGATTTGCGTGTCAAACATCTTTTTATAATAAAATATTTTTTTTACATATTTTGATAGTACTTAACAACTTTTAAAATTAATTATGTAAAAATAATTAATTTTATTCAAATTTTAATAATTTAGAATTTTTTATAATTAATTGACGATTTGATTTGAAACCCGGTTTAAATTAATTAAACATAACTAAAAAAATATTATTTATTTGAAAATAGAGTCGCTAATTAATTTTAAAAAAATTAATAAAAAAAAAATATACGTGTACAAACGTAACCAGAGTTTTGTTTTTTGTTCAAAGTTTGGTGATACTCGGGAAAGGACTTCCGCGCTTCATCCTCCGTACCCGTCCGAAGACGGTCTCTACTTATAAAGTTAGCTTTTAAAAACCGATTGTATCACATTTTAATTTTAACCAATTATTCTTCTGGTCCTAGTCATTCTTCTAGGTTTTAGCGTTATTTAAAATATTGAAACATCAATATTTAAATGCTTGTACATGTTGCGAATTATAACTAGGGTGGAAATACCTGAAGAATATCAGTTATTTTTAAAAACATTGTGGTTTAGAAATAAGCACCAAATAAGCAAATATCCTACAAATATTAAAATGTATTTTCTATTTTTTTTATTTTTAGAAAATCATTTGAATTACCAAAATTACAAAAAAAAATTGGATTTTGAAAAGTGGAACCAAACAAGCCTTAGGACCAGAGTCATAAGGTTCGGCTCTAGTTTTATTTATCGGGGTCTGAAGACCCTCGATCTAGGCTTGGGAGCTCCTAGTCTGAATAATGGAGTCTTTCGGTCGAGGTGATAAGGACTCTCGATCCTTAGCTAATCTTACCGCTCTAAGTGTAAAAATCTATCGGTCCTAGACTAGCCTGGGGCTAGGTTTCTTAGTCGAGGTGTATAAACCTCTCGGTCCAGGGCTAGCTCTAAATTAAGTTCCTCGGTCCTTGGTCTCGGGAGGCTCAGTCCTAGGTCTGGGATTCTTAGTCCCAAATTTGGACTTCTCAGTTCTAGGTCTTGTGAGTCTTAGTCCAGGTTTGGATTCCTTGGTTGTGGATCCTGGGATTCTCGGTCCGAGGTCAAACCTCTCGATCCTAGGTCAGAATTCTATCAATCCTAGGTCGGACCTCTCGGTCATAGGTGAGAATCATTGGTCGGATTTCTCAGTCCTAACTCAAAAACATCGGTCCTAGGTCTCGGTCCTAACTCAAGAACACCGATCTTAGGTCTCGGTCCTTGTTTATTTTTATTGGTCCTTAGTCTTGGCCAGGACCGATGATTCTCGGTCCTAACTTTCGGTTCTCAGCTCACTCATTGGCCTCGGTACTCAAGAACACCAAGAACAAAGTTTTAAGAATTAATTTTTTAGCTCTAATTCTTTTATCCAAGAGTTTGGGTAGCTTCACAAAGCTCCTAGGAATATATTGATCATCATCTTAAGGTATGAATCGACCTAGATGATGATCAATTTATTCAAAATAGTTTGTGATCAAAATTTGAGTTTTTAATTTTAAAGTTGTTTTGAAGTGAAAGAAGTTATGCAATAGCATCCATATATCACATATATTTGATTGGTACCAAAATAAGAACAGTAACTAATTGTTTTGACCAATTCAAGAACATCAAAAATTTCATTTTATTTGAAAATTTTAATTTTGATCTAACATGATCGGAATGGATCAAATATGATCCAAACAGTTGTTCAACATCGTTACAATCATATTGTGAAACTTTCTGGGCTGTGATTTGATCAAATTAACCCAAGAATAACAAACCCGTTTTTTTATTTTGAAAATTCAAATATTGGTTTTTGTTTATTAGATTGATTCATTGATTCTATCATATCCAAATAGTTTCTAAATGAACCTAAGATCAATATTCAATCATCAAATCACATAAACAACAAGCATACAACCTTCTATAATTTGAAATATAAAAATTTCAAATTCAAATTGTAAATATGAATTCAAGGATGATTGGAACCTTAACAAGGATTGAAGAACACTCCTTGATCATTATTGAAGCTTTCTAGATGGACAGATCCGAGCTTCCAAGCCTTAAACATAAATTTCGAAAAATGCGAAAGCTTCAAGTTTGAATGGCGGATTTCGAATTTCTTTAATTTAAGAGGACTATGCTGGTTGGTTAGCTTCGGAATGACTTAAGGGGGTAATTATACTCCTCTTAGGTCGGTTCACGAAGCCTAGTGGCCTAAATAAGCCAAAATTCATTAATGGCTTTTGACTATTCTTGGCTAACAATCACCAGAATAGGTCGTGACAAGGCCTATTATCATAAGGGAAATTATCACGATCTCAACGTGATCATTTTGGCCTTTGAATCAAGTCATTTGGAGGACTATCGAGAGAGTTCCACTTTTACTTGAAGATCAAAGGCGATTGTTCTTATCCGCTCTAGCGTCGCAACAAAGAAGACAAGCGCAAAGTGAAACGACGTCGTTTCATGGCTGGGGTGCGTTCTGTCTTGACGCCGTGAAGTTTGAGCGGTCTGTTAGCGTTCCAAATAACGGTCGTTTGGTGATCAGCTACTACCCGGGTATGCGTCTTCTCGGCTACAACCGGCTACGCGGAGCGTCCTAGCGCCTTGGATGAAGACTAGATGCTCATCTGATGGATGAAATTCCTGCTGCATCCGATTTCTTTAATTTCGGCCACACTGGATTGTGACTTTATTTTACTTTTATAACTTTAAGGGTTTGTTTGAAATTAATTTTTTCTTTCACCCTTTTGACTTTAATTTTGATCTTTTTTAAATACACAAAAATATTAAAATAAATATGGAAAATATTTTACCAAAATATTTTTTATTTTATTTTTTTTATATTTTTAGTATTTAAATAAATAATTCTTTTAGGTGAATTGGATACAAAATTCACTTTTAATTATTTATTTTTGTCTTTTAATTTTTCTAAAATTATTTTGAGACATTATGAATATAACATTTATCCCAAATAATTTTATTTTTTATTTTAACCTTAACCCCTAATTAATTTGATTAATTAACACATTAATTAATGTGAATTAATTGTTTTAAATAGATTTTGGTCCATAGGATTAATTATTTTAATTTTATTTATTTTAATATTATAAATTGAGATGTAAATTTTTAGTGTTTACAAATAATTGATACAAACCATAATAATTTTTTTTTTCAATTGCATGGCCATTGCGTGCCCATTGCGTGACACGACAAGTCAATTGCGTGGCACTCCAAGTCAATTGCGTGCCACGCCAGCCAACTCAATTGCGTGGCACGCCAAATGAATTGCATGGTACGCCCACACAATTGCGTGGTATGCAATTGAATTGCGTGGTATACAAATGCAATTTTCCTAGTTTTTGTCTGACATTGTGTATATGATATTAATCAACGCAACTGTTTCTTTGCAGATGGCACCAATCGAAATCATTATTAATGATTTTACTGGTCGTATTTCATGGATTCACCTTTATCGAAAAGGCTAGGTTTCCACGGTTCAACTTGGAGAAGATGTCATATTCTATAATACCACACCCAACAGTCCCAAAGACAACCAAAGTTGAGGACTGTGGTGTTTTTACTATTATGCATTTGGAATACCTTACTGCCTCATTGGATGTATCAAATGTGATCACCAAACAAATGAATTTTTAGAGAAAGAAATGGGCAGTAAGGTTATTCCACCAAATTGTAGACCCCTAATCTAAATTGAATAGATATACATTTTGTTATGAATATATACAATCAATTTTTGTTATGAATAGATATACAATCAATTTTTGTTATCTATACAATCAATTTTTGTTATGATATCAATATTTGTTATGAATAGAGCTATATTTTTAAGAAAAAAGATCAGGCGGAGAAGGCAGATAGAATTCGCCTACAAGAAGTGAAACATTTGACGCCTTAAAAGGTTATTTCAAATGCTCATACAATCAATATTTTTTTATCTTTGGACTTACGCCCCACGCACCACCCATGCGCTCCACGCACCAACCTTGCGCCCCACGCCAACTCCACGCACCACACTTGAGCCCCACGCCCACGCCCACGCCCATGCCAACTCCACACTTGTCGGGGCTTTGAATAGATACTGGAATTGGGTCTGTAAAGCCCTATCCAAAAGATCATGGTGAGTAAACCTCTTCTTTATCTTTGCCAAGCTGGGGCCGGTGGATTTCCATGAAACACGGCCAGTAAAATCATTAATAATGGTTTCGATTGGTGTCATCTGCAAAGAAACAGTTGGGTTGATTAATATCATATACACAATGTCAAACAAAAACCAGGAAAATTGCATTTGCATACCACGCAATTCAGTTGGCGTGCCACGCAATTGACCTGGCGTGCCACGCAATTGACCTGGCGTGAAAGAAAAGTGAGAAATGGGGTTACCGTATTAATAAAAAAATTAGTAAGGGTAAAATTGTCAAAATTTAAGAAAAAAAAGGTTAAAGATAAAAAATAAAATCTTTAAAGTTACTTTTGAGAATACCCTTTTTAGGGTCATTTGATCAAATGAACCTAAACACTTATAAAGAAATTCTGAACAATATTGGAAAAATATTTTATGACATAATATTGAAAATTGCAATAAGCAAATGAGAACCTCAACATTTCATTTAGGCATCAAAAACTCAATATAACCTAAATAAAATCCTTATCAAACTTTTGAATATAATTAATGTTAAATAAATATATATATATTAAACATAATAAATTTAGGCCAAATAAATAAGCTGATATGTTTATTATATAACAAACATAATTCATTTTTTCACAATTTAGCATACCTTCATATATTTTTAACTCCCCCCACCCACACACAAAAAAAAAAAAAAAAAATCATATATTTATAACTTTCCACTAAAAAAAAATTATTTTTAACTTCATAAAATATTAGATTAAAATCTATAAAAAAAAATTATATATAAATTGTTCGCCGTCTTGTAAAATTTAGTGAACCTGGCCAAAATAAGTATTTTAACCAAACATTAATTTACAATACTATTTTTTTTATATATTTCATTTTATTTCAAATAAAATAGTTTAAACAAAAAACTAATTATATTACTTATACATATATAATTAAAAAACATTTATTTCTTAAAAAAATTGAATATAAGACTTCAAAGTGACAAACTAGTCTAATTTATAACTGTAAATCTTAATTTATTTGTCTAATAAGTATAAAGAGCTAGGTCACCAATATAGGATAGGTCATGAAATAGGACTATAAAAAAAACAAAAATAATAAAAATATATTTTTCTTAGAAGTTTAATATGCAACACTAAATTTATAAAGAAATTAAATAATCAATTAATTAGCTAAATTTTTACAACAATTTTAGTAAGAAATTATTATATATTTCTATTATTTTAATATATATAATAAATCATTCTAATATATATATATATATATATATATATATATTAAAATTGTAAAATTGAGCTATAAATTTATTAAAATAATTATAAAAAAATACATTTAATGTCTTCTTGCACATTTATGAATATGCCATGAATCATGAAAATGGTTTTCATGTGATGACCCCACCACATGTAGGGGTATAGAAATATCTTCAAGCATTTCACATGCATTTTATTTTATTTTATAAATTATTAATTAATTTTTTTATTTTTTTATTTTCTGCTGTGATTTCACATGGAAACTATTATTATTAATTGTTTATGCCTCCATATCCATCCATCCATCCATCCCTTCTGCATTGTATTGCATTGCATGATCCCTTGCCTTCAAATGGTCCTACAAGTTTGGTCTCAACATTATTTCCACTTATTGGTGTGATTTTTCCCACTTATTGGTCCTATTTTTTATTTTTTATTTTTATTTTTATTTTCTCCATCGAGTTGTTACCTCGATATTAAACGGAAGTTTCTTTTTGAAATTTAGAACCCCCAATTAATGAAGAAGTTTTCTATTCATTTATATTGACAATCTTTGATGTAATATGCTTATTTGTAAACATTTGTATATTTGGATTTGGGTTCGAATTTTAGATGAAAATTGTAAAATAAAAGTATGAAAATTATGAATTTCGATACTACGAAAATGATGGGATATATGTCAATGGTAGAAGCCAATGAGACATAAAGCAAAGGCATATACTATTGTTGAATATTCACAATTTCCCTTTTTTTAAAAGTTGATTTCTTTTTTAAAGTGCTTTTATAAAATGAGTTTTGTATTAATATATATATATATATATATTTTGTCAATAATAAAACAAAGTCACCTCACTTCAACCCCTCATGCAGCTGCCACTTAAAATATCTAGAAATCTTTGTTAGTGTGGTTTAGGGCATAGTCGGAAAAAAATATTCTTATTTTTATATTTAGTTTAATGTTATATTAAAATTATATAATAATTTTGTATTTAAATTAATAAAAAGTTAGTCTATTTGGTTAAACATCACTATTAAGGTTACGATTTAAAATCTTTTATAAAAAGCTGTTTTAATTTTTTAATCACCTCAACCTAGGGTCGGTTCCGATATTTAGGCTTCAAACTCAACTATATATATACAAGTAATTAAAGCTTGAATATTTAATTAGTAAGAAGATTAATATTAATCACCTCATTTTGTAGTGGGTTTTAATTAATCTCCATTTTCATGATTATGGCTAATTTATTTCAATTCCCTCTATTTAGTATATAAAGTAGTACTGCCGACAAGATAATGGTACACTAGCTTAGTTCTTGTTTAATTATTAATTGGCCTAATTATCTTCTCATTTTTATCACACTTTTTTTTTATAATAGTATTGTGAACAAAAAAATCCACTAGAGTTTATTAAATTTAAGGTTAATTGTGACAAAAAGAGAACAAACCATTTAATGCCACAAAATAAATATGTACAATATAAATACATATAATTTGTAACCAATAAGTCACTTAAAAGTTGACAAACTATATTATATATATTATATGGTCTAGTGGATGCTTATTCATTCCATGCCTAAATTTCCATACATTTTCCATGCACATGTAAGTAAATACATTCACAAACTCTATAAAAATACATTTCATCTTCCACTAACAAGAGTCAACTTATCTATGCTTGTTTGAAATAGTTCAATGGATTATGACAACAATATTGTTCGTAATGGATTGTTCTTGAGAATATTCGAACAATGTATGTGTCCGGAGTAATAATAGGTTTAATTGTGTTTGATAGTTGTCTCTACAAATACAAACCGATATATGATCTATTTCTACTTAGTTATTTTCTTTTTATCCCTTTTTGAAAACACTAAATTTATGACTCTTAACCTATATATTAACATAGTCAAGTAAAAAAATAATTGTCTAATATTCTATTTATACTATGTATTTTATTTTCAGGACTTTAGGCTCTATTTGTATAGGTTTGGGATTTTTAGTCATACAAAGAGGTAATTAGAACTTTTTTATTTATTAATATTGGCTTACATTCACAAGTATACTCTTTTGCTATTAGTTTGGAATTTTTAGTTCTACAAAAAAAAAAAAAAAAGTATTAGAACTTTTATTATTATTAATATTGGCTTAAACCTAGAAGTATAGAAGCCATAAAAAAAAATCATTAATTTGAGTCATCTAGTGACATCTCAAATTCATTTACCCACAATTTTAATATCTATTTTAAATCCGACTCGAATTACGAAACATTTATATGTTTGTTTATACACTTTAGTGTCATGACTATCATAAACTCAACGTTGAATATGTAAATCAAAATTTTGGATCATTACTTTAAACACTCCATGACGTACATTATTAAACAAGAATTTTAACGACATATTTTTATTACATAATCAACTCCACTCATTTTTAGTTAAAACATGTTTTTGTGTTTTGGCTGAATATTTTCGCCTATTTTCGCCTAAGATGAGGATTAGTGTGGATAATACAACAAAACACATTCTTTATCATTTATAGGGATTGTTTACTTCATGCAGTTAGAAACTATAAAATATTCCACAACCACATTGGCCTCTTTCACATACACATAGTCAAATTATAGAGAATATTCATATTGCCTCCAAAATTCCACATTCACATTGGTCTTGTTCACACACATAAAATATGACCAATATTTTTTTGCATGTTTGTGATGAGATTTTATTATAGAAAAAACTAATATAATTATATAAGTACGATCTTAATTTAAATCAGACCATTTTTAGTGAGGCCAAGTATCAGATAAAATTATTTATCATTTGATTTACCCTCGTAAATTAATGACTAATAATTTTGAAGACGGTTAATCTGTGTCTAACAACATCCTTAACCTTTTAACAATTTACTTAATAAATTAAGTCTAAGTTAAGTCTCGACACAAATAATTAATACTATTTTTCTATAGAAAAATCTTAATTAAAAACTACAATGTGAAACAGCAATAAAAACAATCTCATTACAAATCACAATTTCTTTGAAGAGAAACCTCCAATAATTATGTGCTCTCCTTCCTGGGATAAAAGATGTGGATTTTCCCGTATTCTTTAAATATTCTCTTTGAAATTCCAATATAGACATCGACTAACAACAAAATCGATCTTCATCATCCAAATTGTTTCATTGTTTTCCTTATTCTTCTTAGTATTGAATTCAAATAGACTAAGTTTGGATTGATCTAAACAATGAAATGGACCTCCACAAAGTTGTTATTTTCTTCTCTCCTATATATTCAAATTTATATGAAATTATTACCCAACATTTTCAGGATAAAGAATGTCGGTTCCTTTCCATTTTTCTAGGACACATGGGAAATTTGAAACCACGATAATGATGATGATTTAGATGGTTGATCTCCTCTCAATTGTCTTGAGTGCAATGTCCGATCTTTTGGACGCCTCATTCTACTTTCAATATTCTTTAACGAGTAAAATTGACATCGAGTGTAATATAACAACTTGTTGAAACCGTCAACCAAATTCAACTATTTTATGAAAAGCTGAAGGATCCTTTAAAGTTCATGGTAACAAAACATGTAAATATGTGAACTAGACCAATACTTACCTAATAATTTCAGAATATACATCTACTTAATTAAAAGCAAAGTCTTCATCATCCAAGTTATTTAATTTGTAGGTATTTTTCTTATTCTTCTTAGTATTTAATTCAAATGACTAAGTTTGGATTGATCTAAACAATGAAATGGACCCCCACGAAGTTGTTTTTTTCATCTAACCTATTTATTATATTTAAATGAAATTATTAAAGTTGCCAATATCAAGAAAACAGTATATTTGAAGATAAATTCACAACCTAATTTATTAAAAAAAAAACATGACTGATTTTAAGTGACAAAACGCAGCATGAATCTAGACAGAAAAAAAAAAGAAAAAAATAATAATATTATGGTCATGGTGGTTCAACTCAATACTCCCTCTATGATAGCTTAATAACTAATTTTTCATAAAGTCTAATAATGACTTTTAATTAAGAAAAAACATGGAACATGTAATGCGCGGGTTATATGATAAAAACAAAGTTTATTAATTAATTCCACTAAATGAAACACGTAGATAGATTAATAGTATTAATTATTTCTTTTAATCATGAGATCTGACGGCAGGTGATTGATATGATTACATATTTTAATTAAAGTTCATATCCTTTTCATTAAACATATGATATAATTATCACTTTTTTTGTATTATAGTCATCCATGACAACTAAAAGTTGTTATTTTTAATTTTTTATAACATTAATTATTTTAATAATAAAATACCCTAGTCAAGGATATGGTTGCTGTGGCATGATCCAACCTCAAAATAATGAACCCCCATTTCATTTAATTAACATTTGATTGAAATTTGTGTTTGACACGTGGCACACAAAAATTTCTTCAAAACAACCTCCCAATTTTGGGTTAGTTCGATGTTCCTATCTCCTAAATCCAATCGGACAGCGACCACATGATCTATATAGGCAGGGAAGATGACCCCTCATTCCCGACTGCTTTGCTTTCCTCTTACAATCTGCGTATACCAATTCTTCTTCCACTTCGAGTTTAATTCATCCTATGTGCAAAGAGCGAGTAACAATGAACATGATTTATTTCTTCTTGTTTGAAGCTCTGTCAAAGAAGATTCTATTCCGAAGTTAGGGCTAGCTAAGTTAAACCTTTCTTATTAAGTTCTAGAGCTCTTATTTCAAGAACATGTGATATTCCCTTAACTCATGTTGCGTTTTCTGATTGGATTCAGACAATGCCTATAAAGAAATTATCAAATTAACCCCAATTTTGTATGGTCTCTTCTGAAAATTAGATTATTTGAGTTTCATTTGTTACAATGTAATAGCCATTATGTCTAATTGCGGGTCCAATTAGGCTAGCTAGAACTCATGCATGCATAATTGTACGGGAAAATATAATTGGGAAAATATAATTTGTATAAATTATTAGATTTAACTTAAGCGGTTAATTTCCTTTTTATTAAGACATTGAGATGTGATCTTGAGATGTGATCCATGTACCACTATATCCACCGTCTTTGGAGCATTCTTTTTCCTTAGGAGATGTGATCGTTGGACCAAAAATTCATATTAGTTCTTAAACTTGTTTTTGTTGAGTTAAAGTGATTCATATCATTTGTCTGCTTTCAACCTGCATTAACTCAAATATAAGATTTTTGTCCATTTTAGTTATATAACATATTTTAATTGGATATCTCTAGATAAATTTGTGAGATCTTTTGAATCGATAATGACTCCACCCCTCAAAAAGAGAGGAAGATTCCTAAGGAGAATATATATATAAATGTGTGGTAGGTCTCTTTTTATATATTTTAATCATCAATCCCAATCGAGATCTCTAATCTCGTGACCTTATATACACGAGTTTTAATTGACCTCATCACTTTCACACGCCTCTCTTATCTCTCCCAAACCATCCACTAAATTTTAATTGACCTCTAATCTCGTGACCTCACAATCTTTTGTTACCGATCTCTTATCATTCGTCAAACCATATTCAATCACACTTTAAAACGTCTATTATCTCTCAACAAATCAACCACCATCTCAATCAATATTTAATCTCGTGACATCGCGATCTTTTGTTACCAACCTTTTATCCCTCGTTAAACCAACCACAACCAGCCTTTTATCCACACGTTTAATTCACTTAAATTTGCATTTATAAGGATTCTAACTCTAGTCTCGAGTGTGAAAGATGATCACTCTAACCATTAAAATACTTATGATTAGTTTTATTTATAATTTTATGTATGTATGTTGCATATTTTTGTAAACTAATAAAATTTTAAAATTTAAACTTTTTTTAATAAAATTTAAAATTAATTTCGCTTTTTATTAATAAATTATAACTATTTTTTTCAGTATAAAATATGGACAAATAATAAAAAAAAATTAATTTATTTTATTGAAATATATCAAAAATTAAGTTATATATATATATATATATATATATATATATATATATATATATTTAAAATCTATTATATTATAAAATAATTAATACAAATGAAATTATTGATATATTAAAAAAATGAAGAAAAAATATAAAAATATAAAAAATAATTATATAATAATATATATAATAAATACAGAGAGAATTAAAAATATTAATATAAAAATGTGACAAATAATAAAAATATATATTTTATTTAAATAGATTGTTAAATATATAATATAATTATATATATTATAAAATAATTAATACAAATATTATTATATAGATATTATTATTTATTAAAAAATATAAAATAGAGTTAAAAATATAAATAATTTTTCGTATAAAAGGTTGGGTAATTAATTATGTATTTATTAATATAAAAATATGAAAAAAAAAATAATAATAATAGTGTTTTTATTTAAATTGGTTATTATATATATATATATATATATATAATATATATATATATATATAGATTATAGATTATAAAATAATTTTATTAAATAAAATTATATATATAACTATTTATTAAATAATATATATATATATAATAGAGTTAAAAAAAAATAAATGACTTTTATATATTATTTATAAGTTTGATAAATAAAAAACAATAATTAAAAAAACATGTATAATTTATACTCCTAAATAATAATTTAGGGTCAGGTTTATGATAAAAATCCGACCTGCTATACTAGTACTTCAAAGCATTATATATATCCGACATAATATTTTTTTTTTTTTTAAAGTTAGGATTGGTTTTAGTGCTCAAGCCTAATTCTAGTTGTTTTGATTTTGTACTTTTTTATATATAATTTATTTTTTAGAAATCTAGTATGATTAGCCTAAGGAATTATTTTGTTATTTTAATTTAAAATATTTGTAATAAGTATCAAATTTAAGACATTTGATTTTTTTCACTCGAATCTATTAATTTAATTATTTTTTGTTCAAAAGATGAACACAAAATAAAAGAAAATGAAACAAAATATAATGATAGATCCTCAAATCCATTTTTATAATCACCGAAGTTGTTTGCGTCTATGAATTATCTAAATTTAGTAATAAAATAATTATAAAAGTTACCTAATTAAGATAATTGGTCCATGGGTCAACGTGTCAAACTATTTAATATATAAAATTAGAAAAATTAGTTAATCTTGTGGAAACTTTTATACAACAAAGAAACGTGTTGTTTGGGGTGTGTGTGAAAGAAGATAAAGTTTCTTTTATTAAAATAAAAGTTTTTCTAATAAAGGTTATATCCTAAATACAATTTTAAAAAATCATAATTATTCAAATTAATTAATCTACTTAACCTAATTTTGTTTTACACTAATATAAACATTTAAAATCATAAATCAAAATCTTACCTCCAATAACAATTTAATGAATAAATATAATATTTTAATTTATAAACAAATTTAATATCTTCGATCAAATTTATATACTCTCATACTTAATATAAACGTTTTTGTATGGGTTTTTATTTATTTATTTTCTTCGGTACAAATTATGAATTCTTGAACATTTTGTTTTGATTATCTTATTTATTAGTACATTTAAAGATTGTTTTTTGTAATGATAATTAAATATAAAAAAATTATTTATTAAGTTAATATTCTTCAACTATTCCAAATTAGTCTAATATGATCATCCTTAAAATCTATTTTAAAAAAGAATATCATTGAATTGGAGAGTTCAAACTAATAAAAAAAAATTAATATTTTTTTAATTTAATCAGATTGGATAGTTTAAATTTAGTGGGGGCAAATTGAATTACCAATTGGAATTGTGATATGGATTTAAGAACTAAAAGTGACATATTTGACCTCACTTGTTAGTTGGTCAATACTCAAAAACTAAAACCGCGTGGGGTATTTTGTGATTTGACCAAAAGAAGAAATGGGTTAAGGGACACGTGTACCGAGCATAAAATTCAATAGAAAACCTATAAATTCGCTCTTCTGAAAGTTTTTTTAATTTTAATTAAACGGGGATCATGACGACGATGAGGTTCTGAAAGTTTTTTTAATTTTAATTAAACGGGGATCATGACGACGGTGAGGTGTCATGCTAGTTCTTTTTTATTCAAAAAAAAAAAAAATCTCGTCATATTAATCTAAGTCCTCAAATTATTTTCCCAAATCTAATGATCAAGTTCAATATATGCTTAATAATAAATCATTGAATACTAAAAAGTGAAATTACTAAAATATCTCATAAAATGGGAATATGTGTGAAAAAGTTTTAAGGTTATATGACAAACTATTGAATAAATAAAAGAAAAACTAAAGGATATTGATGAATCATATATATAAAAAATAAAAAAAAAGGATAAACCATATGGTCAAAAAAGCTACTATAAGTTACAAGCCCAACTCATTTTATTATTTTTTCATTTGCAATCAACAAGTTCTATTAAGAATATCTAATGGCCCCAATCACCAATAAAAATAAAATAAAATTATCGTCAATACTTGTAACTAACTAAGTCTTTTTTGACCTTTCTTTTCCTTCAAAAGTTTTTCTTTATGTCAAACCAACTTTCTCTTTTAAAAACCGACCAAATCACCAATCTTATCTTGGCGTGCTACATATTTTACTTAACTTTTTAACTTCTGTTTATTTGTATACATAATTTTTTTTAAGATGATCAAAATAAGAAAACAATTGTTGTGAGTGAAACATCCTTCAAATTTAGCGACAATTCTTTCCGTAAAAAGTTAAATTGATTAATATGTATTTTCTTTCTGTTATAATCATTTATATCATGAAACTAACATGTAAAAAACAAATAAGGTAGAGTATATTTTGGTAATTGTTACTATTTTTTTCATAACATATATAAATTTAATCCATTTGTTTACACCATAAAACAAATATTTTCTCAAAAGCCTACAATTTTTTTCTTTTCACAATACCATTAATGTTCCATAATCAATAACATACTCAAAATAAAATAGAATTCATTACAAATCATAACATAAATTATCATATCTTAATCAAATACAAATCAATTGAATTGGAGTATTCCAAGAACTTGTTTGATATTGGGTTTTTGATTTTTTATTCAAAATTTAAATATTTTTTCTATTTTCACCTTATCAATTCTATCCCTTCTTTTATCCATCAAAATAAATACATTTTATTTAATATATTCACTCGTCGTCAACAAACTCTAAAAAAATATATATTTTTTTTTTCCATAGCTCAAATAAAACCCTAAAAAGACTTATTTCACATGATATTAAATTAAATTTAAATAATTGAATATTTTATAATTATTTGATTTAACTTGTGATGGGCCTCAACCCATTCTAAATAGAGTAATAATACTATACACTAAATGTCATAAACATCAAATAATACTGTACATTAAATGTCACGAATTCGATTTCTTCTTAAATTTCGCCTCACCTCATGCCGATTTTCTTAAGTCGGCAGGGCAGCTCGAGAAGAGTTTGTTAATTTGGGAATCAAACAAACAAACCCTAAAGTATATGCGCTTAATAATTGGGGGAGTCGTGTAAGAGCAATGTCTCTTCTTCTTCTTCCTCCAATCCATAGGCAGAGAGACACTCACTGGTCCAGTCTCCTTCTTTCTTTCTCTCCTAATTTGCCCATTCCCACAAAAACCAACACGTGGACCTTCTCTCCCACCTCTCTTTCCCTATATATACCCTTCTCACTCATCTCTCTAGTCTACATCCTTCACATTCTTCCAAAATCATAACCAAAAACCCTTAAACCAGGATCATCAATCAAGCTTTTCTTTCCCTCCCTTCCCACAAAATCATCAACATAGGTTTCCATCCATGGCCTATTCTTCTTCATCTTCTCTTTCGTGGGCTCAACCCAATTTCTCGAATTTCAGAGAATTGGGTTCTTACCCAACAACAACAACTTCTTCATCATCATCATCTTCATCGGTATCATTATCTCTTCAAAAAAGAGTAAACTGTGCCCTTCAATCCACTCCGGCAATCCATCGCCCACCCACCGCCGTCGCCGTTAAAGAACATACCGGAAAATGGAATCTTTTTCAGAAGGCGGCGGCTATGGTGCTTGACAGCGTTGAAGGAGCGTTAATTTCTCGCGAAAGCGAACACCCTTTACCGAAAACATCCGACCCAGATGTTCAAATTTCCGGTAATTTCTCTCCGGTACCGGAGCAATCAGTCCGGAGAAATCTACCTGTGACTGGAAAAATACCTGATTGCATTCAAGGTGTTTACGTTAGGAACGGAGCAAATCCCTTGTTTGAACCGGTCGCCGGTCACCACTTTTTTGACGGTGATGGAATGGTTCACGCTGTGAAATTTGAAAACGGAAACGCCGGCTATGCCTGCCGGTTTACTGAAACGCAGAGATTAGTTCAAGAGAGAGCTCTCGGCCGTCCGATCTTCCCAAAAGCCATCGGAGAACTTCATGGGCATTTTGGAATTGCTCGATTGATGCTATTTTATGCTAGGGGAATGTTTGGATTAGTTAATCATAACGCCGGAATCGGAGTAGCGAACGCCGGACTTGTTTATTTCAACAATCGACTTCTAGCTATGTCGGAAGATGATTTACCTTATCAAGTTAAGGTAACCGCCGCCGGCGATTTGAAAACGGTGGGAAGATACGATTTTAATAATCAATTGAAAAACACCATGATCGCTCATCCTAAAGTCGACCCAGTTTCCGGCGAGATGTTTGCATTGAGCTATGATGTTATCAAGAAACCATATTTAAAGTACTTCCGTTTCTCTCCAACCGGTGAGAAATCGCCGGACGTTGAGATTCCATTGTCGGAGGCAACAATGATGCACGATTTCGCCATAACTGAGAAATTCGTCGTCATCCCTGATCAACAGGTGGTTTTCAAGTTGCCGGAGATGATTCGCGGCGGATCCCCGGTAGTGTATGATAAAGAAAAAACATCTAGATTCGGAATCTTGAACAAATACGCAAAAGATTCGTCGGAGATTAAATGGATTGAAGCGCCGGATTGTTTCTGTTTTCATTTATGGAACGCATGGGAAGAACCGGAAACCGATGAGATTGTTGTGATTGGATCTTGCATGACCCCGCCGGACTCCATTTTCAATGAATGTGATGAAAGCTTGGAGAGTGTGTTATCTGAAATTCGACTCAATTTGAAAACAGGGAAATCGATTAGAAAACCAATCATGTCGGAATCGGATCAAGTGAATCTTGAAGCAGGGATGGTTAATCGAAACAAACTTGGAAGAAAAACCCAATTCGCTTACTTGGCGATTGCTGAACCATGGCCAAAAGTTTCAGGATTTGCAAAAGTGGATCTTTGTTCTGGTGAAGTAAAAAAGTATAATTACGGCGATGGTAAATATGGTGGGGAACCTCTGTTTTTTCCGAGGGATTCCAATTCAGAGAATGAAGATGATGGGTATATATTAACTTTTGTTCATAATGAGAAGACATGGAAATCAGAACTTCAAATTGTGAATGCCATGACTTTAGAACTTGAAGCAACTGTAAAGCTTCCATCGAGAGTTCCTTATGGATTCCATGGAACATTTATAAGTGCTAAAGATCTAGAAAAACAGGCTCCATGATTCATGAGTTTGGGAAAATGTGGATTTACCAGAGGGATGGTTGAGAATACATCCCCGGAGATCTCTGTTTTCCAGAAAACAGGGTATATACAGTCTTAGTTTAATCCCCTGTTCTTGGTTTTTAAACTTTTTTTTTTTGTGAGTAAAATATAT
This sequence comes from Impatiens glandulifera, assembly GCF_907164915.1. Lineage (NCBI taxonomy): Eukaryota > Viridiplantae > Streptophyta > Magnoliopsida > Ericales > Balsaminaceae > Impatiens > Impatiens glandulifera. Next base: position 10,558,794 of record NC_061868.1, read on the forward strand.
ATGTGTGAAAGAGAGACAAGCTTGTAGCTTTTGGGTTGTATGTAGAAGAATGAAAGCTCAGCTGGTTTCCTACCATATTATTCTTGTTTGTGCATGAAAATCGAGTCTTTGATGAATAAATAAAACGACTTTTTGATAGATTTTGTTGTTGTTACGATGTTTGAATAGTCGATTTTGGAGATTCTTGTACATTTGGGCAATTGGTTTTTGTTGTTTTATTGAGGATGAGACATGGATTATAGTTTATGTTTTAACTTGTTTTTGTTCAAGTTTGTATGAGGTAATATTTGGGTGGTGTTTTTCAAGAAATGGGTTCTTCTCAATTTGCTAGTGGAATTAGTATTAGTATTATTTAAAAAAATTGTATAAACATGATAACATTTGTGAAATAGAATAAATAATAACATTTGATTTGTATAAATTCAATTCAAAACATCATCATCTCTATTATTGTGCTGGGCATGTGGTCGGATGACATCAACTTTCTTTATTTTACTTTGGTTGAGGGGGAGTTTTAAGGGACGGATTTAAATAAAAATGCTTCAAATTTATCTAATCTTAGCTTTTATTTTTATTTAAAACATTATATTAAGATGTGATGTAGAACGAGAAATATAAGCATGTTATTAACTTTGGCTAACAAATTAATTGAGATGTGTGAAAAAAAAAAAAACTTGAATTCTCTTAGAACTTGTTTAATCTTGTTTTTTAGGGGGTTTGAATAATAAATAAAGTAAATTATTCATTTTTCTGGTTAGTTTAATTACTAAGATATTTTTTATGTTTAAAATTAATAAAATACAAATAAAGGTATTTTAATAAATAAAATAAATTATTTAACTACGGTAAATAGTGATATAAATTATAATAGAAAAATAATTTATAAAATAAAAAACAAATCAAATCAAGCTTTGGAGTGTATTTCTTTTAGAAAGAATTAATTAAATAGGAGATAAATATGAGAAATTAATCAGTAAATAATACAAGATAACGGTCTATAAAATTAAAATTAATAATTAATAATTTAGATATCAAATTAAATAAATAATTTACAAAAATAAAATTCTCGGTATAAAAGATTCAATGTCATGCAATTTGTTAAGGATTCCTCCAAGACGAACTTATTTGAGTTTTGATCAATCACTTTTGAAGTAAAATAAGTCAAACAAATCAATGAAATAATGTCGGAAAAATCTCTACAAAAAAATTCTGAGCGGTAATTAAAATTATCATTAATCATCTATGATTGTAAACAACGCGAAAAAGGTCTTGCCAAATAAAAATTAACCATGACCGAAAAAATAAGAATTCCATAAGAATACCCTATAGAAGAAGGTCTTCAATATAAACGATTATATATAATAACTTTTTATTGGAGTCAATATATGAATACAAAAGTAGATTAAAAGTAATATGTTGTAGTGACAGTTTTTAGCATTGTTAAGATTGGAAATAAAATATTAAAATGGAAAATAACATGTCTAAGTAAACAAAAGCAAAAATCTGGTTTCTTTGAAACTTAACGGTTGAGATTCCTCATAAGTCAATTTCAGTTATGTCTTTTTGGCTTAGTATTATTAAAGATAAAGTAAATGTGTCAAAATATAATTGGTTAGCTATCAAAAGAGAAAAATGACGTATTGTTCTTTAGCAAATGAAAAAAAAACAAAACAATTGGACATCAAATATACATTCAACAATGGTGGTTGGGTTAAACAGTAGACCTAAAATACAAAATGTTACTATCATTAAAACGTTTTAAATAAAAGTGAAAGAACCTAAGTAAGTATGAGGTATAATGTTAATTATTTGTAACTACAAAATAATTCAAAACAAAACAATTATAGCAAAAAATATAAAAAAAAAATCCAACTATTTGTGGCATATTTTTGTTTATGTACTTTAATTAAAACATGAAATAAAATCCAATAACATAGTTAAAAAAAAAATCCTAAAAAACAAAATTCTCATATTTGATTTTTAATAAAAATTATTTAAATTGAAATATAAAATCACAACGGTTGTAAAATAGCTTCTTTAATAATAATAATAAAAAAAACTCTAAATTGTTTTATTCTTTTAAAACTAATACATAATGTATGAAATAGATTTAACTAAAAATAGGAAAATATTTTTTTTTATTTTTTTTTGATGAAATTATCTTTTATTTTTCTATATTTTTATTTAATAATTAATTTATATTAAAAAATGTAAAGGATAATTTTAGCATTCTAAGAGATAAATAAATTAATTAAATAAATTATGTGATGATTAAGTTTTGAGATAAAAACAGAGTCTTATCCTAATAATTCATTCATCAAATAAAATTTTACTTTAATTTAAAATAATTTTTAATTTATTAATTACTTTAACTTAATATTTTAAATGAGAATTAAACTTATAAACTTTGATGTCTAGAATCATACTTGACAATATGTTAACATGTTTATGAAGATTTTTTTATTTTATCATTTTCTAGTATTTAATTAACCTAATATCATTATTATTGTACATTTTCTTACTTATTTTCCATTTATTTTTTGTTTTTCAAACCCTTTAATATTGTTATAATTTAATTAATTTTAAAACATTTTATAAATATAAACCTTAACCCTTAATATATATATTATGTCATTATTTAACTAACTGCTTAGAAAATTGGCTTTCACTCTCCTTTTTTTTTTAATTTATATATGGGCCGCAAAATTATGAAATTTCACCCCTTTTTTATATTATAAAAGCTCATGCGCATTTTGATTTTATAGTCCCTGAAGAATAGATTTAGTACAAGAGAAACCCGTAAGATTGAAAATCTAACTAAACTGTCCATGAATTCAAAATGAGAAATCTTAATATTTGTAATCAAGAACAACAATATGCAAACATTTTATTTTAATTTTTAATATTTGAAACTTTCGATTTTGTCATGATTTATCACTTATGAGTATATGACTTGTTTAAAAATAGTTATGTCACTGAACTTTTGTTTGATTAATATCAAATAATTTATATTTTCATGTTTATAAATTAATTGTAATAACTTTGATATTAAGTAAAATAAATTAACTATAAAATACGAACAAAATAATAATTTTAGAAAAATATTAAATAAAGATAGAAAAATTGCTTTAATATATCGTAAAATTTATTATACATTATAACTTTAATTAATATATTTGATTATGACGCATATTAGTTCGGTTATTTGAATAAAACTCATATCCGATTATAATATATCCGTTCTTATCATATCCAAATTTTATATTCGATTATATATATTCAGCAAATAAAATATTTCTAATTCTGTAAAATAGTTGATTATTTGAATCGATTTGAAGGATACTTTTAATTGTAATATAATTTTTCCACTAAAAATAAATAAATAGGTAATTAATAATTTATATGCGTGCAAAAACATGACACATAAGCATACGTATGAAGTCAATGATTGTCGGGAATAATTTCTATGGTCAAATGAACACATTATTTTAAATAGAAGTGACTATTTATATGAGCATTGTTATCATCGTTTAACCCTTTTTCTAATTGAAAATCAATTTTTTTTTCCTTTTCCATGTAAGGATTAAGATTCAGGTTAAAAGGCCAAATGATTTTTTTAAAAACAATTAAATATGATAACATAATATTAATTTAAGTACAATAAAACAAAGCATTCTTCAGAAAAAATTAAAATACAAAAAGTGATAATAAACAAATAAAAACAAAGACCATAGGTTACTAACAAAACAAATTAACGTGCACAAAGGTTTTTAAAAAGGGAGATGTGCTCCTCAAATGACTTTCAAGAGCACATTTCAGATAATGTTATAATAATAACGTTATATATTATAAGTATCGATCAAATACAATACTGGAAGTATGACGATTTTTCCTAACTAAATAGTTCATCAAAAATAATAAAAATAATAATGACAACAATTCAGACCGTCATATTTAATGTCTCAATTCAAATCTCTCAACCATTACCGATAGACTCATATATCACTCACTCATTCTCAGTCTTATTTTAAAGAGAAATGTCTTAAATTTAAGTGTGAGATTATGACCTCAATATTGTGAAAAGATTAGGAAATAAGATTATATGGTGTCCACATGGTATGAAATGTATGGAGACTTAATTAGTCAAATTATTATTACTTTATTTATTAACAAACAAGGAGATAGGTGATCTTTGTCGGTCTCCCTAGTTGTACTAATTAATAATCTTCTTAATTTTAATAATCACATAAGCTTATGTTATGTAACATGCTATGTTTCAAGTGGAACCCATTCAAAGAAAATTCATTTGAAAATGTAACGACGGTTAAGTTGTTATTTGTTTATACTATATTGGTCTTTTTATTTATTGAAAAAAAAAAGTTTTCGCATCAAATTTTAAAAAATAAAAAGGCTGTTTAAGGGTAACTATTAAAGGACCGATTAAAGCATGTCATGCTAGATAGATGAAATAAAAATATTTATAAAGTTATGCAAATAAAATAATTAATCAAATATAAATTTATTTAGTATCAAGTTTTTCTTCCAAAACATTATATTAAGTTCCTAATCCTCCAATATTTTGAGGTTTGACCCAATAAATGATGATGTAGCTCAATTGCATATTTTAAATATTTGTCATAACACATCTTAATTAGCTATATATTTATCATCTTTTATGTATATGTATAGTACTTCAACCAAAAAAATAGATTTTAGTTCGTACGTTATTGTTCCATAATCTTGTTTGATCATAATCTATACTACAAACAATCAGAGTATCAATTGAGTCACGGAATGTTGAGTAAGATAGTACATTATTATGAATAAAAAATAAAATATGTTTCTTAATAAGTTATTGAACTCGTAAGTTCTAACGATTAACTCCCGACGAACTCTATTAACTTTCCGGAACAAACATTAGAAAACGTCATAATAATATCATTATTAATAATACGCATCAGACGACTACGATAATTAAAAGTAGACCTGACATATCAGCGTCGAACATTATAGTAATCCTCCTCCTTACATCTAAGAGTGTCTCGAGTTTGCGTAACTATTAATCTGTTTCCAATAATAAAATGAACAAATTCTCATGAGAAAGCCTCTACCATAACTAAGGGCGTGCTTGGTACGTAATTTGTAAGTAATTTTTGTACTCTGAAATTAGAAAGGGATTAAACATGGGTGTTTGATAAGTAGTTTTAATTGATGAACATTAAAATAAATCCTGGTGTACTCGGGAATAATTCAATCCACTCAAAGCGGATGGTTTTGACTAATTATTTCTCTTTTTTCTTATTTATTTATATATATATATATTGAATTAATTGATTTATTTATATATATTTTAAATGAGTAATAATAGGAAAAGAATAAACAAAATTAATAAAATATATATATATATATATATATATATTAAATTATAAACATATAAAAATTATTAATTATAGTACAAATAAAATATTATCAATAATAGTGATTTCTCCACCCAAACTAAACACTATCAATGATAATGGTAATTATTACATGTCTTAACCAAACATATAATTCTATCTATCATACCCAATCACATTTCTATTCCGATTTCTTTATTTGAACCAAGCACCCCCTAAGTTATAAGAATAAAAGCCCTCATCATATGATCAAAAATTTCTTCAATGTTAGCAATTCTTACATGTGGAAATAGTTATGGTAGAAATATTCAAGCTAGTAGTTATAAATTATATTATGGGTGTTGTGTTTTAGTTAGTAGTACTTAGTGGGATCAACTAAAGTATTGGTTGGTTACCTATCTTTATTTTCTATAAATATTCATGTATTTCATTCATTATTAATAACAACAAAATTGTGGTTTTTCGTTGTTTTCTCCAATGATGGAAAAGTCATTGAAGGAGAACTCAAATGATTATATCATCTCATATTATCTCATTTTTTTATTAAGTACCATTTTATCTCTATGTAATCCACCCTACACCTAAAATCTAAATATATTTAACCAATTCTCTCAATTCTTCCCTTGTCCCTCTTTCACTTTGCTCAGTCATTAAAATGTCAATATCATCAATCTATATGTATTAAAAAAACAATAATAGCACCACTATGCAAAAATCTCAAATGTCATCCATCTATGACATTTTATCTCCCACTATGTTAAATAAGTGAGATGTTACTTAAGAAATTTTTCACGATGCCACTTTGCGAGAATATCGACATCGACTTCTTGTTACGGCGATGACCAAAGCCATTATTTTGACATATAACCGCAAAACAAGCGTCGTCCATCTACAATATTTCACCCACTATGTTAAACAAATTGGATGTCACTAAACAAATTGGATGTCACTAAACAAATTTTTCACGATGCCACTTTACAATAATATCGACATCGACTTCTTGTTACGGTGATGATCAAAGCCATTATTTTGGCATTACAACCGCAAAACTCAAGCGTCGTCCATCTGCAACATTTCACCCACTATGTTAAACAAGTGGGTCACTCAACAGATTTTTACGACGCCATTTTACGAGAATCTTGACATCGACCTCTTGTTAGGAGATGATCCTTAAAGTAATTTTTTTAGTTGTATCAAAAACATATGTCTTCTAATTTAATCTAGAATTACTAATTTGAGGGAAGGTGTGAAAATATTCAAACTAGTAGTTGTAAATTATATCATAGGTGTTGTGTTTTAGTTAGTGGTACTTAATAAGATCAACTAATTAAGTAGTGGCTGGTTACCATCTTTATTTTATATAAATATTCATATATTTCATTCATTATCAATAAAAATAAAATTGAGGTTTTTAATCCCTCACCAAATTCTTTCTCTAAAAACTCACCGTTACCGACTTGAGAATTCACAAGCTAGACTATATTCTTCCTACCAAATATCTTCAGAAAATCTAATCTGACTTGTCTCCAACCACAAACCTGGACTGACAACGAAATTATTCCATAAAACAAATAAGTTGTCACATATAATGCATTCAATGGGACTATTAGATCTCTTTTTGATCCATCCACATTAATATATACATGATAGTTGAATTGAACCATGATATGCGCACCATGATCTCATGATTCTCATCGAACCAATTCTCAAACTAACCTAGTTTACCGTTCAACTTCACAAACTAATATACTTTGTTCAATCATTCTTAAACTAACCTAATTTACTATTCAAACCCAGTTTTTTTATAATTTATTTATTACATTTAAATTCATTATATATATATATATTTAGATTATTATTTTTTATAAATTTGATTTTTTATATTTTAATATATATTTACATTTTAATTATTATTTATATAATGTAATAAACATTCCCTTTAGTATTCTAATAAATAATTGATAAATACTAATAAATTTAAAATATTTTAACCATAATAATATAATAATTAACCATTCATAAAACGATTACAATAATTACAAAGATCATATTTTCTTTTGTGTTAATCTTATTTCCTTAAATCAAGATTACACACCAAAAAGATATACTTTCCTCTTGTTCAATATTCTATTTCTTTGCATCATCAATTCAAGACATCTCAACAAATCTACACATTGACTTGAATTCCCTCAAATGCCCCAAATGCTCTAAATGCATTAATCAATGCCCAAATATTCTATCTCCTCTATCTAATTCAGAGTTGTCATAAAACAACTTAACAAATGCATTCGTCAATGCTATATAGCTTAGATGTACTCGCCGGTGTCGGATGGCCCTGATGCACTCGTTGTTGCTGGGTGGCTCAAATGCACTCGTCGGTGTCAAATGGCCTAGAAGCACTCACCAATGTCGGATGGCCCAAAAGCACTCACCGGTGTTGGATGGCCCAGATGCACTCGCCAGTGTCGGATGGTCTAGAAGCACTCACCGGTGCCGGATGGCCCAACTGTACTCCCCGGTGTCAGATGGCCCAGAAGCACTCGCCGGTGTCGGATGGCTCAGATGCACTCGCTGGTGCCGGATGGCCCAGATGCACTTGCTGGTGCCGGATGGCCCAAAAGCACTCGTCTCTCTCTTCTAGATCTAGAGTTGTCTCCAAGATAGCTTCTTAGGTAACCCAAATATTCAAGTCTACTAAGCAAATCTTCACCTTGACTTGAATACTCTTATTGTTGCAAACCATAATAGCACACACACATTAATCAATGCTAAATATGACCCATATGTATTTGTCAATACCAGAGATGGCCTATATAGATTTATCAATACCATAGATGGCCCAAATACATTAGTCAATGTCAGATGTGGCTCAGATGCATTAGTCAATGTCAAAGATGGTCCAAATATATTAGTCAATGTCAGATATGGAGCAGATACATTAGTCAATGCCAGAGATGACCTAGATGCATTAGTTAATGCTAGAGATGACCTAGATGCATTAGTCAATGCTAGAGATGACCCAGATGCATTAGTCAATGCTAAAGATGGCCCAAATACATTAGTCAATGTCAGATGTGTCCCAGATGCACTGGTCAATGTCAAAGATGACCCAGATGCATTAGTCAATCCTAAAGATGACCCAAATACATTAGTCAATGATAGAGATGGCCCAAATGTATTAGTCAATGCTAGTGATGGCCCATATGCATTAGTCAATGCCAAAGATGTCCTAGATACATTAGTCAATGCTAGAGATGGCCCAGATGCATTAGTCAATGCCATAGATGTGGCCTAGATGCATTAGTCAATGCTAGAGATGTCCCAAATGCATTAGTCAATGCTAGTGGTGGCCCAGATGATCTACCGTCTCTCTCTTCTAGAATTAGAGTTGTCTTCAAGACAACTTAACAACTCCTTTGTTAACTCAAACATTCAAGTTGACTCAGTAAATCTCCATCTTGACTTGAATACTCCCACTACTGCAAATCATTGTGCAACTCCAAAACCGAATATAGTTTCTTCATAGGTGAATGGTTCTGACGTATTTACCTCTTCCAGAATCAGAATATCAACGGTTGTTCTTCTTCTACCGATAACTTCAGCAACTTCAGAACCAAATACAGTTTCTTCGTAGGTGAATGGTTCTGACGTATTCTGTTGTGAATCTAATATTCACAACAATGATGATTCTATTTCCAAAGATGAGGATGCTATTTCCAAACAGGAGGATTCTATTTCCAAAATTACTGAGGGTTGAAATAGACATAGTTATATCTTTTAAGGGTTATTTTATAATTTGTTAGTCTATAAATAAGGATAGAATTGTAAGGAGAGGGATATATTTTTGGTATTCTAAATTGTTATACTTTCTCTTTCTAATTACCAGAGCCGTCGCTCCTGTTAACCCTAACCCTAATAAACTCCCAATTTCTATTCAGTCTGTTCTTCTATTCATTCTGTTTCTTTTATCAATCTATTCTTCTATTCAATCTGTTCTTCTACCTATTCTGTTCTCATTCTGTTCTTTTACTCGTTCTGTTCTTCTTTATCTATTCTACGAAACTATTATTGTGAGATTTATATCGTGATTGACAGTAAGGTCACGACAAGTGGTATCAGAGCTTACGATCCTCGGACTTCCGCTGAGAATGGTGAATTCACGTAGCAAAAATAATGAAGAGATGATCCAGAATCTGACTGAACGCATCGAGACGATGGAATCACAGATTAATGATAAGTTCCAGTTACTGCAGTTGGAGAATCTCAAAATTAATCAGAATATTGAAGCGAATCAGATAGAAACTGCTCGTAACTTCAAGATTATGCAGAAAGCTAACGCTGAAAAATTTGAATCTATAATAAGGCTGTTGGAATCCAAGAATTCGAACACAAATAATAAATCAACCGAAGACAAAGGAGGAGGTTCAAATACACCTCCACTACAGTCGAGATTTAGTTCTGGAGCAACCCCTTACGAGAGAGATGGTATTTACAGAAGGCCAGACAAACAGCCGGTCGAACAAAGTTTTGGAACAACTGAGACTCCTATCAGTAATCGGAAACACACTACAAGTCCTAATTCGATACAGACCGCGGGAGATCATCCATTGCCAAATTGGGAAGAATTCTCTGAAGAGGTGTTATTAGCATTTCAAGAAGAGGGACACCAAGATGTGATAATAGAATTTAATCAGTTGAGACAGACAGAGACTTTGAAAGACTATATCTATCAATGGCGAGAGCTAAGAGCATTGGTTGCAGCTAAATGTTTTCCACAGAACGACGAATACTATGTGAAGAGTTTCATGGGAGGCTTACGACCTGAATTGAGAGAGGTTTTAAAGATGGCAGGACCAGTGACATTAGATCAGGCAATAAAACTAGTTGAGGTGAAGGACGAATTCCTCGAACCTCTTGGTAAGGAAAAGAAATTGTTCACCAAATTGTCAACTCAGACCTCAAATGAAACACAACCAAAACCTCCATGGAGTAATAACCAACAAGGTACGTTTAAACCAACTATTAACGAAAATACTACTGAAATACCAGTTAGAGATCTCACGTTTGCAGAAATGAGAGAAAAACGTGCTAAAGGTATTTGTTTCAAGTGTGACGGAAAATATTCCAAAGATCACGTTTGCCCCAATCGTCATCAGTTATTCAATATTGAAGTAATGGAAGACGAGATAAATAACTGGTTTAAAGCTAAAGAGGAGTCCAAAGTCGAATATATCTATGATGATTGTCTTAAGGCTAAAGAGGGGGCTAGAGTCGAAGGAGTTAACGACGGGGGTTCGATTTCAATGCACGCTCTTAATGGGAGTGCTAATAATGCTACGCTCAAGATTCTTGGACAACTCAAAAAAAGGAAAATCACTATATTAATTGATAGTGGCAGTACGCATTCGTTTATTGATGAGGGTACTGCATCTCAGTTGGGTTGTGTTCTAAAGGAAACAATGCCTATGGGGGATGCTATTGCAGGCGGAGGCAGAATATTTAGTCGATTCTTATGCACAAATTTGGCTTAGAGAATGCAGAGTCATGATTTTCTACTAGACTTCCGAACGATCAAATTGGGAGGTTATGATATGGTTTTGGGAGTTGATTGGATGACTAAATATGGACCAGTGAGCCTTGATTTCGAGGCGAGAGTTATGAAAGCTAGGTTATCGGGTGAGAAGATTCGACTGTCGGGTGATAAAGAGGGCAGTTCCTTTTATTTAATGACAGGAGACGACGTAACTCGTAATGTGAAGAAGGGTGACGATTGTTTTGGGGGTCAACTATTTTTTATGAATGCTGAGTCTACAACTCTGTTATCAGCCCAAATTCCTAAATTCTATAAACAGTTTCCGATGCAGAAGCCATGTTCGAAAAGGGCAAGGAAGTTCTTAAGGGGAAGGGGATGTTGTGAATCTAATATTCACAACAATGATGATTCTATTTCCAAAGATGAGGATGCTATTTCCAAACAGGAGGATTCTATTTCCAAAATTACTGAGGGTTGAAATAGACATAGTTATATCTTTTAAGGGTTATTTTATAATTTGTTAGTCTATAAATAAGGATAGAATTGTAAGGAGAGGGATATATTTTTGGTATTCTAAATTGTTATACTTTCTCTTTCTAATTACCAGAGTCGTCGCTCCTGTTAACCCTAACCCTAATAAACTCCCAATTTCTATTCAGTCTGTTCTTCTATTCATTCTGTTTCTTTTATCAATCTATTCTTCTATTCAATCTGTTCTTCTACCTATTCTGTTCTCATTCTGTTCTTTTACTCGTTCTGTTCTTCTTTATCTATTCTACGAAACTATTATTGTGAGATTTATATCGTGATTGACAGTAAGGTCACGACATATTCACCTCATTTAGAATGACAATATCAACAATTTTTCTTCTCTTACCGAGAACTTCAACAACCCCATAAGCCCTGTCGTTTTAGTAGAGCCCGCATATTGATTTACCACATTATCTTCTCCTCCAGAATGACAATCTAACGGTTGTTCTACTCCTACCGATAACTTCAATGACCCCTAGAAGCCCTGTTGTTTCAGAAAAGCTCGCATCTTGATTTGTCACATTGCCTTCTCCTCCTGAACCTGTCGTCTTGATTCTTACTACTACCATCTCAATTTAAAGAACAAATAATCGAATAACCTGAAACTCTGATATCAGTTTGTTGTAACGTGATGCGATAAATGACATAAGCAATAAAGAACGACACAGATTTTAACGTGGTTCACCAAGATAAAACTTGGCTACGTCCACCAGAAAGAGAAAATTTTATTAAGAGATCATAACAAAGATTACAACCGTATAAACTAGGGTTATGACACGAGTTTATATAACACTCGGTTCCTTGAAACCCTAACTGTTACAAAACAGGGACTGAAAACGATGCTCTCAAGGCAAAGACTTTAACTTTTTGAAGTACCCGACTGCACCTTTAAATAGTCTTCAACTAGGTCAACACAATATTTTGGCAAATAATCTCCAAAATATTATCACAATACTTTCCTAGTTATATTACCATAACAAAAGATCAATTTTTTTTGTGTTATTCTTATTTCCTTAGATCAAGATTACATACCAAAAAAATATACTTTTTTTTTGTTCAATATTCTTTTTCCTTGCATTATCAATTCAAGACATCTCAACAGAACAGTAAACTAGGTTAGTTTGAGAATGAATGAATAAATAGGTTATGTTGAGAAGTTAAACGCAAAATATGTTAGTTTGAAAATTCATCCTTTGGAAAGTTGAACGCAAACTTCATCCTTTGGAAAGTTGAACGCAAACTAGGTTAGTTTGGAAATTCATCATTGTCACATCTATGTGCACTAACTCATATTTTCATGATAATGAAATCGAGTTTTCACTTCTCAACAATTTTAAAAAAAAATCATTTAATATTTCACTAATAACTTTAGCAGGTTAGAAGTAATTTGAGATAGGTACAAGGAATAAATGCAATCCCAAAATCCAAAATATACCCTGTATGACCTTTTCATTTTAGAAACATATATAAATAAAATCATTTGATGAAAAAATAATCAACATTATATTTAATTAACTTAGGTGTTCTAATTAAGAATTGAAATCGTAATTTTATGTATTTTAGAAATCATTTTTGTCACTTTTAATTATCATTCTTATCATTTTTTTTTTTATGAATCCCATCTTATATGACAATATTCTCTTAAAGTTAAACTAAACAATTTACCTCAAATTTAATCCGAAAGTATTTTAGGTGTAATGTCTTCATTACTTCAAGATTATTAAAAGACACTGTTTGCCTATTTATTATTTTATATTCTCTTATCTTTTATTCCCTGATGATGTCTTTGTTGTTGGTAGTGTTTATAGCCATTGTGATATAAGATAATGTTATTTATGTAAGATTAACTTGTAGGGTTTGGATTCGATTTTTTAAAAATAATCTTTCTTATTTACAAAGTAATGATTATGATGATTTTTAGGGGACGAGATTTTATTCGTAAAAATATTTTAAAATGTATTAATATATAATGATAAAATAAAAAATATTTTAGTATTTTGGTTAATGAATTAAATGATTCGATTAATAGGAAGTAGAGTGAAATGATGTTTGATTATATTGCGTTATTTATATATCTACAAACGAACCAACCTGTAATCTTATTATTCATTTAAAAAATAACTATACAATAATATTACAATTTTTTTAGGGTTTTTTCTTTAATTCTTTATTTATTATACATAAAAAAAAAATCGTTGAAGAAAGACAATTGAGCCGACTTAAAAACTGTAAATATAATTAGGAGTAAAAAAAATCTTAAGAGTTAAAACAAAAAAAAATAATGGAAAAAAGAGAAAATCAATATTTAAAAGTGGAGCGAAGCAAATAGAATAAGAAAATGAAACTTAAATGACGTGAGACTCGAAATAAAAAAATTATTACAGTTAAAAACTAAAATTATATAGTAAATCTAATTGAGGTATACAATTTATTAATTTGAATTGAAAAAAAAACAGAATGTATTATTATATTAGTAGATATATAAGAATAAAGATATTATACAGATTGGAACATCTAGGGAGAACATATTAAATTATACAAATGAATACCAGATTATAACATCATATGATAACTATCTAGAAATTATTATTATTTAATTTACTAGTTTTGTTACTTGATTTATCCATTTAAATATAGGAGATTATAAAAACAATAATATTTTGTAATCTCTTCATTAATTCAAGATTATCAAAACTTAAAAAATATATCCATTTGTCTTTTTCCTTTTATTTTATTATATCTGTAATGTTGGTTTATGTTGTATGGTGATTATATTTAATTAAAAAATATATATTTGGTCTATTCGAAAACATTTAGTCGTTTTGAAACTGAATTTGAATGATAAATGTTATTAAATTTGTTAATATTATACCTAATTAAATTATATTTCAAAACATTATTTTATCTAAATAATATATCAATAATATATTTAATAATTTTTTTAAATAAATTTAAATATTTTTTACTCAAACATATATCCAACTCCAAATCTTGACATCTCAAAATAGGGCCAATGTTTGACCTTGGTGACTATATCTAATTGCAAACATTGTTTTAAATTGATCTTATATTCTTTAAATTCTTTAAAAAAAATAAAATTTCAATGAAAAGAATATCATATAATTAAATACAAGTTGATTCAATACTTATGAATTAAAAATATTACCATTATATATCAATTCACAAAATGTATTATATTTATCACTAATAATTAAAATTTTAACACCCAAAAAAATTAATATTATTTTTTTTATTTAAATTGATATATTTTATGTTATATTAAAAAAATATAATAATATATAATAATTTTATTTTATAATTAACCAATATAATATAGTAACATCTATATATTAACCTCACATGTTCAAATAGTTAGTCACGTAGAGGTTGTCCCTTGTTTGATCTAAGATTTTTTTTTTTTTTAACTTTTTCTAATACATCAATATCATTTGTATCATTAAATCATCGATTAAAATATCAAAATACACTTATTTTATTTAAATTATAAATAAAATATATATTTTAGTAATTTATCTTAAACAAATCATAATTAATAACCTAATTTCATCAAATAATATTTTTGTAAGACAAAAACTCATTTCCTTAATTACTCAGTATGCCATTTTTCTACTAGTTTCGTACAAATTCTAAGAAATTCAAGGTCACAATCCCCTCTCCTCCGTAGACTCAACTAAGATACGTTATCTTAAATTGAACCAAAACATTAATATGGATGATATTAGTTTTCTAAAATAAAAAGAATTTAAAAAAAAATAATAATGTTATAAAGAAAGTTTAGTTGATATGACCAATGTCATTGTCCATTGTACATCAAAATTTCTAAAATCTAAGCATTTTCACTTTTTATTCTATCTTCTCACCTACCAATTCTAATTGATGGATTAACAACCACTTTTGATTATAGTTATGCACATGTTTATTATTCAATTTTTGGAAGGATTCTCTCTATCACAACTAACTTTATTAAATCAATTATAATTTGTTCTACTTATTTTATTATTATTATTGTTATAATGTCTTTAAATTTAATCATTTAATACACGAACCTTAAATAAAACATATAATTATTTTTTTATATTGTGTGACTTCATAATTAAAAGTCACTCTAAATAGAAGTATAGAACATAAATATATGTTTCTTGAAATATTATTTTAGATAAAACCGATTATAATTATGAAAAGTTACAACTTTATAACATTTATTTTGGTAGCTCTCAATTTTTTGGTGTTGTTGTATGGGCCAAGTAGCATGATTTAATATTTTGGACCCTTTCATATAATGACAATTCTTAAAAAAATATATGATTATCTTAAATAATATTTAAATATAAGAATTAGTCAAAGATAGAAAAGGTTCACTCTCATCTGAAAGTTGATAATTAGGGGAGATTAATTAATTAATTAAAGGGAAAAGTAGAAGATTAGGTCCTAATTACGTACGTACTTACGTAATTACTTACATAGAGTATAATTAATGATAAACTTTATGGTACTTAACCACTTCCATAATTGCCACTTTTAAATGACTATCAAATTAAATGTCCACCACAAATTGAGGAAATCATCTTTTTACACTTTTATATATTATCCTTGGCATGCATTTTGGAACGCCGCAACAACATTTAAAATGTCATTATTTGAATGATGTGTTATATATGGGGCATCTTTACTGATGACCGACTTCGTAGAGGGATTATTTCGGTTAGTCGATGTAATTTGTGTTGAACGTGCGAGGAGAATGCACCGCACATTCTTCTTCACCGTGACTACGTGAGACCTATTTGAGATTTATTCTAGTGTTCTTGGAATGTTGTTTGGGTTATGCTATGCTAAAGACACTTCTGAGCTTTAGGAGGCTTGAACAGATTTGTGTAGATCATTGTCTTTTAATAAGAGTGGTTTCCTTTGTGGGTCATTATTTGATGGATTGAAAGAAATTAAAGAGTATTTAACAACAAAATCCATTCATCCATCGAGATTTCTTCAAAGTTCTTTGATCACCACATTGAAGGAGATTCAGAGTGGCATACCGACTACATCGTTAATCTCTTGGACGATCTTCAAGGAATAATGTGTGACGTTGGCCGGAGACTTGATATTTTATGTCATTTATTTTTGATTAATTTATTAACTTTTTTTGTCATGTTTGTTCAAGGCTCTTTAATTTTGTCTTATTTGTTGGTGCTTTAATTAGATCTATTTTCTTTTATCTTTGTCAACTTTGAGGTTTTGTTCCAACGATTTTCTTTGAATGAGATGAAATATATAAATATATATATATATATATATATATATATATATATATATATATCATTTAACTTATTAGTTAAGATTAGTAATTATCACAGTTTTGATTTTTTTTTTTATTAAAAACTTTATTTTAGTTCTTAAACATTTTAAGTCGGACTCATTTAAACTAAATAATAATTTATTTCAACTAAAGACAGAGTTAAAACAAAACAAAAAATATGTAAAAACAAAAATACAAAATCCACAATTATCACCAAATAATAACATGAAAAAGTTAGATGATAACAATGGAGAATTAGATAATTTGATGCAAACATGAAAAGTTAGACCATAATAATTGAAAGACTTTCTTTATTATGGTTTGGATAAACTATAACATTCACGACTTCGGTTTAAAAATTATATATTGTATTCAACATCATTATTCAGTTCTCTTTTATTTTGAGTTTAAAGAGAGATGTGCATTGTTTGATTAATTTTCTTAGAATAATTTATGTCATAACTTGTTGTTATTTGGTTTTTACTTCACACATACATGCAAACAAACTTTGCAACATTAATTAAAGATTAATGAAAAAGTCTTTTAATTTGGATTTTAGGGTTAATTAGTCTAGAAGTCCTATATTTCATTCATTCAATTTCAATAAAGATCAAAAACAAAGAATTTATTAACACAAAATCTTATTGTTAAATATTACCATTTGTTTTAAACATTGAACTTTGTCTATCAAACAACGTAGATCAGACCCAGATTGTACAAACTTAAAAAATAACTCCAAAGTAACAATATTGAAAAATGAAATAGCTGGTCAACTTTAATTAGGTGGAACATAAATAAATATCATTTCATCGACTATTTATCAATCACATAATCATTTTTTAAATGATTTTACCAAAAAAACAATTCTTCAAAATCAACGAAAATTAAGATTTTTTAAAATAATTTAACACCCTATACTTAAAATGCTCTAATTCATTTCTTTAACAAAAGAAAGTGACGTGGTGTCTTATTTGTAGTTAAAATAAATAAACAAAAAGGTTACCCTAATCAAGATTAGGGGAAAAGGTTTAGTTAATTAATGACACCTTGATTACAACAAAGATAGATCCTGCCACTAATCATGGTGCATAATCTAGAACTAAACTTAAACACATGTCAAAATCTTATTAGCCAAACAATAAATAATTATGTGCATGACTCTTAAATTAAGATTAGTGTACAAAATGATTTTCCTCCAAAATGAAAACACATTTTCCTTTTGATTTTGATTTTGCTTAATTTTATTTTAAAATTTTAAAAAACTAGCATAATTATCATTGTAATGATCCCCACTTAAAATTAAAAAAAAATAAAATTAGTCAAGACTATTGACATTTGAATTATCATATTAAATTAATATTCTAAATAATTCAAAATATATTTGTTTTAAACTATATATATGAATATTAAGTGACAAATAATTGCACAATAGGTCACCCCATTGTTTTTTTTTTTTGGGTAGTATGAATAAACAAATTGGGACACTAGATTGCCACATAGCCTCAGGTTAATGGACCTCCATTTGTTTAATGCTATATCCCTGTCGAAAATGATAACTTTATGGACCATTAATGTCTCTACCCTAGTTTTAATAATTTCCATCCCTTAATTCAACTTTGTTGTTTTTATTTATTTTTTATTCTTTTAAATTATTCACATATATAGTCTTAATTAACTGATCCCTCAATTCAAAATCCAACATAAGATATTCCATTTCTTAGATAAAAACAAAAATTACACTTTAACTACCATACTAAATTTCTACTTTAGGATATAGGTTAACTTTGTTCGATTTAACGCAAAAGTTGTATAAATTATGGGCACGCACAAGACTATAAATAAGAAGTGAAAATAAATACTAACCTTAACTTTTCCATTTCGAATCATAAATCGATGCTGTTTGTTTTCTAAAACCAATAAATAAATAAAAGAAGAAGAAGTAAATGAAGAGTATTGTTTAATTCAAGTGTGAAACAAGAAAACTTAGGTTATAAAATTTGGAAATCATTTCAAGGCCATGTGAAGGAAACACTATAATAATTAATGATAATATATGAAATGAATAATAATGTGACAAAAAGCTAATTATTTAGAAATGGAAATGATAAAGAGTGTACACGTATCATGTTTAGGGAGCTTTTTTGCATTTGATTGGTTGCGACGTGGATGTCCATTAATTAATGTCAATCTAGTTCAATAGAATGGAGCGTGACGAATAAGATGATGCAGTCCTCCAAAGAATATATAAATATGAGTGGGAACAGAAAATTTTAATAAATTATAAATAATATTATATAGTATATGAATATTAATTGATGATGAAATAAATAACACACATCTACAGTTCTACACTCTTCTTCTTCCAGGTGGAAACTATTGTTTCAAATTGTGTGTGTGGGCGTCCTGTTTTTTTAGTTGCCATATATATTTAAATATTTCAACTTACATTTATAACCGCACATAATTAGGGTAAGCAATCCTCCTTTCTAACTCGTGAAAAATGTTTTTTTATTAGCAAAATATTGATTTTTTTAAATCAGTAGTTAGATATAGGATGATAATGAGTATCGGTATAAAGTTCAGGTATTTAAAACCGGAGTTGGAAATAGAGAGTGAAAATGATTATCTGATCGTGATCTCGCGGGTTCGAGGTCTAGAATGGGAGTGTGTGAAAACCCAATATCCAAATATTAATATATATAACTTTGTTAAATTTTAAATTGACATTTCATGTTCAACATTATTAAAATTATTATATATTTACAATAAATATATTATTTATATATCTATCTTTCCACTGTCATCATTTCAATTTATCTAACTCATGACATTTGATCTTTAATTTATTTAATAATAAATATTTTATCTTTACCTACTCTTTATTTCTTATTTTTAAGTTTAATATTTATTTAACTTTCTTCCACCTCCTCTCTAATTTTTGTTAAACTTCAAATATGTAATAATAATAAAGTTGTTATATTTTGTTAAATTTCTACAATATAACGATGCAAATAAGTAATATTTTCATTTGTGTTTTTAATATTAATTTAAAAAATATATAAATTCATATTTTCATCAGGTAATAGAGTACTCGTCAGGGATGGATCGGATACCCGACGAATCGAGGATGAAGATACACATAGAGATAACCGTCGAGTTCGGAATTGGGTCACAATATAAAAATCGAGTTTGTGGATGAGTATTTCACTACCCAGCGAATAGGGTACCCGTTGCAATTTTAACGATTAGGTTTCATACTAATTCTTTATGTATAAAATCAATATATAGTTCTTCAAATGTTTTTATTAATTAATTTTCAGTTGAGAGCTATTACAATTTAATTAATCTTGTGAAACATTAATTATTAATTTATTTTATTCAATTATATTTTTATTAATTAATTTTCAGTTATTCTTTTATTAGTTATAAAAATTATTTAAAATTATATATATATATATATATATATTATAGTCATTAATATATAAAAAATTATTTGGCCAACGAAATTATAAATAAAGTAAGAGCACGAATCTTACGTGGCCTCCTACATTTGTAAAAGAGAAAAAACAATTCGGAATGATAGAGAAAAAAAATCTCTAAGGGAAATGAGAATGTTCATGAGATTTTTGTCTTAAACAGACCATGTTCGGGAATTTTGTATTCCGAACATGACCATATTCGGACGATTTTTGTCCCAAACATGATCATGTTCGGGAGATTTTTGTCCTGAATATGACCATATTCGGGAGGAGAAAATAATAATTTATTTTTTTAGAAAATGACCATGTTCAGTAGATTTTTGTCTAAAAATGACCATATTTGGGAGATATTTTTGTTTCTCTCTCGTTCACAAGTGATAGACCACGTCAGATTCGTGACATTGTTTTTGTTATCAAATTTGTTGCATTTATTCCAACTCTTAATATATATGAATGTACAAATTAAAATATATTAAAATAAATTATGTTATATAATCTATAAAATAATTTAAAATATTAAATAGTTATATAAATAAAAAAATAAATTAGGTGAATGAGAAAGAAGAAAAAGAGAAGAGAGACAATAAGAGAGATGAGATTGAGAGACAAAAACAAATCAATTTTAAATAATATATATTAGTATAATTCAAGTGTTCTAAATAAGTTTTTATCCATTATTAATATTTTTAATTCATTAAATGTGCCTTTTTAGTTTTGTTTTAAATATAAAAATAAGCTTAAAAAGAAGTCTAGACTTAGTTATTGAGGGCTATATAGTGTATTTTTTTAGTTGTTAAATTAAAAATTAAATTATTTTCGTGTTTTAGTGATAACAATATATGTTTGTTAAATTGAAGAATTTATGCAAAGTTGTTATTACAATAATGTATCTAATTTTATTTAGTTTATTAATTGATTTGAAGTTAGTTAAGAATCACTTTAAATATGAATTCGATTTTTGATATATGATCTGATATTGAATCATAAAACAATAATAATAAATTTGATCTGCCAATTATTGGGTATGACTATTTAATAGTCAAGTTAATATCTAATTTACTATAAGAGTAATGTACACTCCTTATATAATTATTTGTTTATTTTTCATTGAATAATGGCCACACACACACACTATAAACTAATAGCAAATTATATGATAGAAATTGATGAATCTAAAGTCACATGAATGTATGATGCAAATATTTAAAGTATATAGATAAATGACTATAATTAAATATCACATACAAATTGATGAGTAATTTTTTAATTTGATGTGTCTAATGTGTTCTGGTAATAGTGAAAATGACATCGTGCTTAGTTGATTCTTTTCGTATTTAAAATTTTCACCCGATACTTACATAGTTTCAGTTGGTATTCATTGGGTTAATATACAAATCGTTCTAAATCAAAAAAAAAAGTTCTTAATATATGATCTTTTAGCAAATTATTTGATAGAAAATGAATAAAAGAACTTTTGAGAACAAGATAAAACTTATTTTTTATTTGAAAGATAAAATTATTTTTGTTTTTCTTATTTCTTTTTTTGTTTCAGATCCAAAAAATATAGGAATTAAAGATCATATTCTAATTGTGAAAATTCATAAAAACACAACCAGTACAAATTACAAAACTTTATAGCACTATAGCCTATAGGTTATATGTAACAATAATATAATTTTTAACGATTACTCATTTATGTTCATTTTAATCCTCGATCGAGATATTATTCCGATGTTATTAAAAATGATCGAAACATACATATCAATTAGGAACATGACACGAGCTAGTATATATGTCGCATCATTTTGTTAATTATGATATAATAATAATAATATTTAAACTCAATTATAGTAATAATTGTGTGTTGAAGGGAAACATGTTCATACTCAATATTAATCTTGGTTAATATAAATATATGTGGTTTATTGAAGGCCACGAGTATGTATATATAATAAGCAGAGCAACATGGGAGACAAAACTGCTAAACTATTCTATTTTATTGTCAGCATATCATAACAAACTTTATCACATTAAATTAATTAAATTATTCAATATCACACTTAACAAATAAATAAATAAATACCACACCTGTAATCTATCTATCTCATTTTTATCTATAAATAATTACTTCAGACCTAATATATTATTATAACAAGTCTAGAAGCATCCTTGACCAAAAATTTAAATATCCCAAGTTCAATTGGTGAGTTTGTTTGATATTTTATTAATATGAATTAAAAATATTCTAGATATTTTTACAAAAGTTGACCAGACCCTTATAGTCAATTAATGGAGTATTTCATTTTTTTTTATTGAAAAACGGTCATTTATATTATATATAAAAATTGTGGTCGTGTAATGCTATTTTATTTTTATTTTTGTATATATTTTTCTTCTTATATCATTACTTTGTTATTGTATTTTAACGATTTCATCGTCTTTTATTATATATATATATTTTTAAATATATATATATATATAATATAGTCTAACTCGCTAGCCAATTAGGAAATTGTATTAAATTAAACCGAAGGCTCATTTGGAATAAAACTTGAAGTTAATCCGAGTTGACGGGAAATTAAACGTTGATATTTTTCTTTGTAACTTTTTATATAAAATGCATTGTCCCAAGTTTATATCTTTCTTTGTAATTTTTTATATAAAATGAGTACTTGTCCCGATATTAATTCAAGTATAACAATATGGTAAAATATATAATTCTTAATTAGATAAACCAGTTGTTTATTTATTAATGTTTTTGGTTCAGATACAATTTATAAAGTATTTTCAAATAAATCAATTGTTTTACAATGTGTTAATGAATGTGAAAGATCAATTGTCTGGTGAGGATCACAAGGTCTCTATCTATGTTAAACGCTTTTGTTTTGGAAATTTAGTGATCAAAATCATAGTGTTTAAATAAAATCGAAAAAGTATCTTTACTAAATAAAATTATTTAATGAGTTAAAATGAGTAATAGAATTAAAACATAAATAACGAGAAATTATGATTATTTAGGCACCATCCATATAGAATGTATTTTTTTACTGGTGGCATAAAGACATGAACAAATTAGTGGTTACCTAACTTCCTTTTAAACTATATATAAATATTTATATATAAAAAATGATATAAATAAACATACTAAAAAAGAGTATTTTAAAATAAAATTATCTATGTCTTATGATGAATTTGTGTATGGACTATGGATACAAATACTTTGGGCCTACGTAAAATGAGATGGGCTTATATTAGATAAGAGTATTTATATGTCCTTTCTTCTTATTATTCTACATTTTATTAATCTAAATAGTCGCAAAAAATAAATAAAATAGCACTCCGTTTGAAAAAAAAAATGATTAAAATTATAATAATTGTTCCGATTATTATTTCACTACAAGTGAAAAAATTGTAAAGACTTCCACCCTTCCTTTAAAAACGTGAGATAAAAGTATTAAATATTATATATAAAGAAAGAAAAAAATGATCATTCTCATAATTTATTAGGCTATAAAATATGTATAATTAAAAGAATTTGTATGTTATGTTTTATTAGAATTAATTCGAATTCAGTTAATTTTTTGAATCGACTAAAAAAAATTTAAAACCCAAATCTAGAAACTCAAATGACCCAAAAACATGAACACCTACTTAAACATATTCATAATATTAATAATTAAGAAGAAATTTAACTTATATATTTTTAATTATTTATGTTTTTACTATTCCCGCCTAAAAGGGAAAATTGAAGTTATTATATCGACTAAATTATCAGTCAAGCTTATTTATATATATATATATATATATATATATATATATATATATATATATATATATATATATATATATATTTATACATATAAAAATAATTAAATAAATTCTAATTAAACTCAATAATTTGTCAATTAAATTAATATTATACAAAATATTTATAATTTCCTACCATCAAAATAACCATCACACTAAATATTACATATCAACAATTAAAAAAACAAATTAATAAATATTAAAAATATAAAAACCAGTTAAAAAAATATTAAATCAAACAAATATTTACTAAACTTTCCTAAAAAATCTAAAATTAAAATTCAAGTCATACATACTCAATTCCATTATTCATCTTCATTTTCACTTTATTTCTTTTCTAATCTCATCATCTTTAACTGTAGAGCTAACACGCATAGAGGAAGAAGACTGAAAGAGATTGTAGATTTGAGGAGTTAAAGATGCATGGAGGAAGAAGACTGAAAGAGATTGTAGATATGAGGAGTGAAAGATGATAGATCCGAACGGGAGATCTGATGAGTTAAGATAGATATTATATATAGAACCGTAGATCTAAGTGATATTAGAACAATGATTTATGTCTCTTTATTCTTTCTTTCTTGTTTGGTATAAGTGAACTTGTTGTATCTCATTCTTTCATCTTACCAAACAAATCTGATTTGAGTTCGTTTTTGGAGAAGAAGAAGAAAACAAATAATAATTTATAAAGTAACTTTTCGAACCGGATATATCCGGTTTAATTTTCCGGTTGAACCGTCCGGTCGGACTGGATTTTGACCGGTTCGAAAGGTGACCGTATTGGAGATAAAATCTGGACCGCTCAATCAACCGTTTCACGGTTGGACCGCCGGTCGAACCGCGTATTTTAAAATATTTTCAAGAATTCATTTGACATCAATCCGAATGGTGATTTTGAAGAGATTGATGTCCCAAATACGTCGCCCATGCGACAAAAGAAATATTGTAATTATGTGGGGGAATTGACTTTGAATGCGTGTACCAAATTGTCTGCTTCAAATGATGATGATGATATGTGGATGGTGAAGGAGTGACTACCTTATATTAACATGCCTCCTCTTCCTCTCATTGTAGCTTTACAAAATCCGATTGGGGATTTTGAAGAGCTTGAAGCTCCGAATGCGCGATGCGATCACTGAATGTCTGTAGGAGGGTGAATGAGAAAATATTATATGTTGATGATCAGACTGTTAGGATTCGGGAGTCAAAATCCAACATACTTGAAACGATTTATAGAAATGCAAAAAAATGAGAACATAAAAGACACAAATTTATAGCGATTCACTCAAAAGAGCTACGTCAACTTCAACCGCCACCAAATTTCAATATGAAGAAAAATAAATACAGAATTTTGTCTCACACTATTTATCTCTCTAAAATTCGGTATTCCCTTATAAAACACTTAACAACAATATATTTATTGGGTATCATTAATATAATAAACCTATATAACTCTTGGTCGAGGTTCAAACCCAAACTCAAACCCAAACTAACTAAACTCTAATTAACTTATGTAGAGTTTATTACAAGTGTAGGCTCTACAACTCAACAATCTTCAATTTGGAGACTAACTTCATTATCTGTCATTTAGTAGCGGCTCTCTATTTGATGTCTTAACGAATAAGGTCAACGGAAGTTGTGCACAACTTCAGTTACTCATTTGTCACAGATTTCGTTAGCATATCAACTAAATTCTCACTCCCAATGATCTTCTCAAGTACTAACACTCCATCTTCTAAAACTGATCGGATAAAATGATAACGAACTTGTATATGCTTCATCCTTCCAAGATAAACCGAATTCATTGCCAAATTAATGACACTTTGATTGTCGCATTGCAACACATTTCTCTTATAATCTTGAGCCAATTCTCACAAATAGGATTGCAACCACATAATCTCCTTAACCACCTTTGTCACAACAACATACTATGTCTCGTTACTAGAAAGAGAAATAATCTTCTATAGTATTGAAACCCAACTGATTGTAATACCTCTCAATATATATATATATATATATATATATATATATATATATATATATATATATATATATATATATATATATATATATACCTTGTTGTGTTCTTTCTACTATCAACATCACCAACATTGTTAGTATCAACATATCCTTCCAAACTCATATTAGACTTTTAAAAACACAAAGCGAGACTCTTATTTTGTCTTAAGTACCTTAGTATTCATTTTACTACTTTTTAATGTTGTCTACCCAGGTTTCTCATAAATATGTTAACAACTCCAACTACATATGCCATGTATTTTTTTTTCTATTGAAGACGACTAATCTTTGGATAGTTTAAAGTGACTAACTAAGGGGTAGTAAATGGTTCTACATCATAAAATTTGAACCCACTAAGAACTTTTTTCACATATTCATCTTGTGAAAGTTTGAGAACTTCTTTATCTCTAAAAAATCATTCATTACAAATTTCTCACACAGCCCTTTATTTAACTTGTTAATCTCATATAAGGCTGCTATAGCAAACAATATATCATTAATATAGAGGAGCAGAACAATATATAATTTATTAAATCTCTTGATCTAACAAGAATGATCAACTTCACATCTCATAAAATTGCTAATTTTAATGAAGTTATCGAATTTTTTGTACCATTGCCTTAGAGCATGTTTAAAACCATACACACTCTTTTGAAACTTACACACAACTACAACTTTTCCTTTATTTAAAAAAATTAGTTATTGCATATAAATCTCTTCATCCAAATCACTTTAAAAAAAACAGTTTTGATATCCATTTGTTGAAGATGAATGTCTTATTTCACAACCAAACACAAAATATTTCTAATTAACATCAATTTAAGAGAGAAGATCTCATTGTAGTCAATACTTTCCTTCTGTTGAAATCTTTTCACAACTAATCTTGCCTTGTACCTCATACTTTTATCATTTTCTTTTTGTAATTCTAAAGATTTATTTGTTGTGTAGTGCTTTCTTTTCTTTTGGAAGCTCGATGAGCTGTCAAGTCTGATTTGACGTTAAAAATTTCATCTCATCTTTAATCGCAAACTTCCACTTAACTAATTACTCATATTGTATTGTTTCCTTGTAACATTTAAGATCACCTCTATCTGTCAATAAGATGAAGACCAAATATCAACTGGTTTATGATTTCTCGACGGTCTTCTCAACTATATAACCGATGTTTGCTAATTTTCCTTTAAGGACACGTTCTCAATGATTTCTTCTTCAATAATACGTTGGTCTTCTTCGACATTCAGTATGTATTCAGTTGAAAATATCTCAAATCTCCCTTAACAAACTCTTTAATTTTGGAATCACCATCTAAAGTCTTCCTAACACTATCTTTGTAAAGACCTTGTTCATTAAAGATGACATTCCTACTATGAATGATCTTTCGATTTTGATTATCCTATAAACAATAACCAAACTCAATATCACCATAACTAATGAAAAAACACTTATTAGACTTTTGATCAAGTTTGTTTTTATCACATTAATTAATATGTACATATAATAAACAATTAAACACTTTCAAATAATAAAAGTTTACCTTTTATTGCTCTAAATTATTTTGGAATTCTATATTCAAGTGGAACAGGGGATTCTATGTTTATCAAGTAGGAAGTAGTGTTGATATTTTATGCCCATAAAGTTTTAGGTAGCACATCGATCAATCTAATGCTTCTAACACACTCGTTCAATGTTTGATTTATTCGTTCAACTACTATATTCTCTTGAGGCGTTCGGGAAACCATCTTCACTATACTAATCTCATTCACAACACAATACTCTCTAAAGTCTTAATTGATGTACTCGACTTCATTGTCGGATCTCAAACACTTAACCTTCTAATTTGTTTCATTTTCAACCAAAGTATTTCAATTCTTGAAAATAATAAATACATCAGATTTATTCTTCATAATGTAAACACATAATTTTTTTGTCGAAACATCTATAAATGTCACGTGTAGTGTGATCTGCCAATGGAAGAAATATGTGTAGATCCTTAGACATTAGTGTGTACCAACTCTAGTCTTTAATTCTTGAGCTCATTCCAAATTTTTAAGAAGCTCACACGTTTTTGTTTTCTAAGAATGTAGTTTTTGCATAACTAATGTTTAATAGACTACAATTCTAGAATATGACAATTCTTCAATAAAATTTTCATCACATTTTTGCTCACATGGCCTAACCTATAATGTTTTAACTTAGTGTTCATCGAGTCATCATCAACAACAACCACCTTGTCTTTACATGTTGATGTCATAAATAACCTTCTAGTTTTGTGATGTC
This sequence comes from Impatiens glandulifera, assembly GCF_907164915.1. Classification (NCBI taxonomy): domain Eukaryota; kingdom Viridiplantae; phylum Streptophyta; class Magnoliopsida; order Ericales; family Balsaminaceae; genus Impatiens; species Impatiens glandulifera. Next base: position 10,587,144 of record NC_061868.1, read on the forward strand.
GAGCAACAACTATTGCTCATATAGTCACCTTCCATGCACTATTTCTACAACAGAAACTTTGACCTTCGTCATCAAGCTGTGTAATAGAAATTAGATTGTGCATTAAACATGGAATGTGTCTCACATCATTAATCTTCCAAAGAGAACTGTTTGTTATATTCAATTTGATGTCCCTCATGCCAACAATATATAGTGACTCACAATCTACGAGATAAACTTTGCTAGAGTTTTTAGACACATAGTTCTATATTAATTCTTTGTGTGTAGTGGTGTGGAAAGACGATCACGAGTCTAAAACTTATAAGTCTATCGGGATATCAATTGACATAAACAACACATTCGTGGTAGTTTTTGCACTGTCTGTATCATTTTTATCATCACTGTTTCTCTTTGGTACGTTGCAATTCATCTTCAAATGACCTTAGTTATCACAATTGTAGCAATCAAATATCTGTCCACACTTAGAATGACTCTCGTTGTTTCTCGACATAGATCTGCTTTTATCTTGGTTGAAATCTTCTATCATTACATCTACCCATGTTTCAATATTTAGAACAAAATCTTTGAACTTTTTGCCATGATCAATTTTATGAGCCTCTTCAACTAAAATATAATCTCTTACTTCAATAAATTTCAATTTAGCATTCAAGTTGAGTTACTAATTACTGCCTTCATAGGTTCTCAACTATTAGAAAGAGATGCTAACAAAATTAGGGCATTAACATGGTCCCCAAAATAATCTCAACAAATAGAAATTGATTCACAATTGTATTAAATTTGTTAAAATGAGTAGTGACAGAAGTACCATCAACCAATCTTAAGTTAATTTTTTTTTTCATTAAATGTAACTTGTTATTATCATATGATTTCTCATTAGACTCATGGTGGTCTTCTCCTTTTCTACGTTGTGAGAAACGATCTTGGCTAGTGTCAATTGGATAACTCATAAAACCTGTCTATCAAGGAGTTTCTATTCAACTTCATCCACCTTCTCTGATGTTTTACTTACAGAAACATGAAGCTTATTTCCATGAAGATAATCCTCAATCTATATTTCATTGTCTTTATACCCTAAACCAAAAAAGCTTGTGAGAAATGAACTTAAGAATTCTATAAATGATGCGCTTGATCCAATCATTATTGATCATGAGCTTTCTGATTCGCAGCAGAGTTTATGCAGCAAGTCTAGTTCCAAACTTCCAGCAAGTCAAGGCATTTGTACTTTAAACAAGGAAGATTCTACTGGTTTTGAGTTTTCTGACTCTTTTGAAGAGAGGCAATGTGATGAGTTGATTGCCAAAATCAAAGAAGTCAATAAAATGCAAGAGCCTGCGACTAGTTCATCTACTCCAGTTGTCATCCCTGATCCTGCTCCTAATGAATGTTCGGCTGATTTTGAACTTCCAAATTTAGGGTCTAAATATGTTGGGATTTTCTCTCCTCTATTTGATAATGATCCTGAGTTAAGGGTTCATGATGGGAAAGGTTCCAAAAGATCTGATAATAGGAGTGGGACTAGTTCAAGGCCGAATCCTAACCAGGGTAAAAGGGTGAGATCTCACACTGGAAAAGCAGATTCTAATGCTGATATACTATTAAGAGTTGGGTCAGCCAACAATGCCCCTGCTGGTAGTAAACGGGTAAGGTGGGCTGAGAAAGTTAACAATGTACATAAAGAGGGTGTTAATCCACCAGGTGGTCCTGCCCCTGAAGCTAGCTGTAGGTCTTCTGAAACAAATGCTCCTCATGCTCAGGGTCAACCAAATTCTACAAAAATCCCCCTACCTGGAGGATGAATAAAAATGAGATCTCCAATTTGACTGGACTACAAAATAAGATCAAAAAGATTCTGCTCCAGATTCGAATGCAGGAGGTTGTTATGGCAAAGGACCGTTGTGATCTACTTAGTGACTAGTTTAAGGTCCATTTCTTGCAGGACTGGAATCTCTTCAGTAAGGACCAGTATGACACAGTTGTCGATTGGTCAGTTGATTTTATTAAGAAAGTTTCTAAGTGCCCGAAAGCCAGGGTATATTCTGTTAGAGACCATCCCAATAGATCTTGGCAGGAAGGCAATGTTTGGAATAAGTTTGCTGTTCCGGACCCTGAAAAAGGGAAATTTAAAGTGAATACTACCTTATTGGCTGCAATTACCCTTGACCAACCCCACAAATTCAAGCTTCCCCCTGAAATTGAAGAAACCTATGTTAAGGCTTGGGAATCTGTTTTAGTGGGTCACTTTATGGGTAACATAAAAGTTCATTTTAATACTGTTAGAAATTCTATACTGGAGCTATGGGAGAAGAATGGGCTTGAGAAGGTGACTGTTAACGATTATGGATTTTACTTTCTCATTTTCCGTAATGGAAGTGAGCTTCAGGAAATTATAAACGTAGAATATGTCTTCATTAGGAACCATATGCTCAAAATTTACAAATGGACCGAGACACTCAATATAAATTGCAAGCCTCCTGAATTTGAACAGATCTGGGTGCAATTCAAGAACATTCCCCCACATATTTGCAATCCTATTGGGCTTGCATATGTTGCTAGCATGCTTGGGAAGCCCTTGATGTTTGACCCAGCCATGGAGGGGTATGAAAGGGCATCAGTTGCAAGGGTTAGTGTGGAAATTCATCCAGCCAGCTATCTCCCCTTGAAGCTTGAAATGCAAGATAGACTGGGAAATATTTTTACTATTGGGGTGCAATATGAATGGAGACCAAATCGATGTACTAGATGCAGCACCTTCACCCATTCCATTAAAAAATGTCCCATTAATAATGCTTGTTCTCCTAACAACTTCAATAGCCCCAGTTTTTGTGACCCTTCCTCAGTTGCTGGTCTGAATAAAAGGGATGTTTCTGGCAATTCTGTGTCTTTAGCTCAACATTCTGATCAGAATCATGTGAATAAAGTTCAAGCGAGCAAAAATTTTGACAACCGGTCTGATGCTGATAAGGTTGATACTGGAAATGTTGATGGTCTATATAGAGTTTTGAAGTCTGGGAAGCTTGTAAGTTTTGATGTTGGAGCTCAAATAGTGGATGGTCTGAATAAATATTTGAAGTCTGGGAAACTTGTAAGTTTTGGTGCTAGATCTAAGGGTAACTCCAGGCAGAAACGCCTGAAGAAACAGAACTGGGTCAAGGCAAAGAAGATTGTCAAACGTGACTGGATTAGAAACAATGTCAAGGGTCATGGTAAGTTGGATGTTCAGAAAGTGGATCAGCTGGTTCATATATCTGGTCATCATGAGAAAGCAAATCTGAATGTGAATGTTGGAAATGTGAAGGCAGGCAGGTTGTCTTATAAGCAGGTGGCTAAGAAAACCAATGGGTTAGGATTGAATAAAAAGAAACAGCTAAGGCAAGTCTGAGTTCAAAAAAGAGCTAGGACTAGGCAAGGTCAGGACCAGGGTCAATATTCATGTAAGTTCAATCATGCGAATGGTGATGAACTTGGTCGAACTGAACCAGGAAATCAAAAACGAAATTCCATGAACAAGAACTGTGATTATTCTATGCAGGATTGGGTATCTCCTGGTCAGGACTGTAATGTTTTTAATCAGGATCGTGGATCTATTTTTCAAGGGGATGTGAATGCTCGGGATGATGGGGTGATGAATCTAGCTCAGAAGTTGTCCAGTGAAAAGGAGATCTCTGTTCTAAGGTCTTCTACCCCATGCAAAATCTCATCCAAGCTAGAGATTATCCTGGAGCCTGATTCCTTGGATCTTAATGTTGCTGATTTTGACAGTAATCCAAATTTTGTGAATCACAATTTTTCTTCAGCCTTTAATGACAAGATGAGACTTCCAATTAATGTTTTTGACCAAGGACCTTCAAGAGCGGCTAAGGATTCAGTCTATATTGTTGATTGTGATGCTGAGAGGACTATGGAATGCTCAATAATCGACCGGATTAGTGTCAATCATAGGTCTGATGTTAAAGCTTGGACTGGAAGTGCTCCTGAGGATATTCAGGTTAATAATACTGGTAATGATAAATATAATAGCAGAATTGGGCTTCAACAGGTTCTAAGCAGCAATGATTTGACTGAGTTACTCGTTAGAGAACGCCATACAGCAGGTCCTGAAGCGATAGAGCCTGAATTTGATCGGTCTGAATCAAATCTTTCTGGGTTGATTGTCTCCAAAACAACTATTATTGGTATTACAGGGTCAACAGAGGTCCAATTTGATGAATCTGGAATTGCAAAGTATGACTTGGATCGGTTTGACAGTCTTCAAGGCAGTTGAGGATGGTTTGTCTGGTCCAGCAGGGATTGAATATAATGGGTCTGGTTTGGCAAATCGGTATGCGACGGTTGGTTCTAAATTGGCAGTTTCAAAGTCTGGTTTGGTTGGTTTTTCTGGTTTAACAGGTCTTGGTTGTGTTGGGTCTGATGGGTCTGATAAGCCCACAAGGGTGGATTCTGGGATTGATGGGTTTCTGAATAGTTTAGCTGGGTTTTCTGGTTCAATTGCTGATCTTGCTGGGTCTGAATTTGGTGGGGTTAAGTTGGCAGTATCTTCGTTGGCTGTCTTTAAAGATGATGTGGCTGGTGTGAATGTTGCTGTTTCAGCAAATCACTAGTAGAAAAAAGGGTATTAGTAAGGGCAAAAACCGTTACTGAAAGCATCGAACGCCGTTACTGAAACTTATTTGTAATGGCACATAAAACCGTTACCAATCGTTACAAAAAATTACGTTACAGAAACTTCACAGGTATCAGTAACGGCGTTCAAACACCGTTACTGATAGTCATTGAACAATAGTAACAGTTCTAGCCGTGTAAAAACCGTCACAGAAACAACACGAGTATCTGTAACGGTTTTATAAAACCGTTACAGATAGTAATGGCACAACAGTAACGGTTTTAGCCGGCTAAAAACCGTTACTGAAAGACTATAGTATCTGTAACGGTTTTCGAAAACCGTTACTGATGGTCGTGTTGTTTCTGTGACGGTTTTTTACTTGTAAAACCGTTACAGTTTGATTTATAGTAACGGATTTTTAAATTATTTAATCGTTACTAAACTCTAATAGTTTTTTTTTTTACAAATTTTTACCTATTTAAAACCTCAATCATCAATAACCAATAACCAAAAACCAAAAAGCACACAATCATTAATAACCAAAAACCCAAAACTACAAGCATTAATTCAAAACAATAATCATCCACAAACTACAATCCATCCAAAAACTATAATCCATCCAAAAACTACAATCATATCACAAATTCACAAAAACCATTAATTAACGTATTTCAAATTACATTTAAACTGACCAGAATTGAAGTGGGAAAGCGACGATCACGAGGAAGGGGATCATCTCTAAGTAGGAGGGGCATCATCTCGAGTGGGAGGGGCAGGTGGAAGTTGATCACGGGGAATCCTGGATAATAAGAAGTTCATTGTCGCTCTCATCTCAAGCATCTCATCCGCATTCTCTCACGCTCTCTTCGAGCTTCTTCACGTTCATCTTCACGCTGCATCAATAACTCTTCGCGCTCCATTTCACGCTCCCTTTGTGCTTCCTCACGCTCCATTTGACGCTCGACTAAGGCTTCTTCGCGCTCTCTCTGTGACTGAAGCTTCTCAGCTTCACGCTCCTCTCGCATCCTATGTATCTCCTCAAGTAAAAGTGTGTTTTGCGTGTCAACGCGCTGTGTGCTAGTACCACCACGAGCATCAGGTCTAAAAGATCTAGGTGTGACACCGGAGCCCAAACCCACAACTCGCCCATGTCCCTGAGACCCGAATGCGCACTCAGCCAACTGCAATTCATTTCTATTCGGGTCTTCTTCTATAGCAGTTCGCAAGGCAGTCTACAAACACAAATTACATTCGATTACATACATACATAAAAGAAATAAAAGAAATATAACTAATAAACACGACTTACCACTTTTTCTTGAATAATAGGGAGAACCTCCGGATTTGGATCTTGTAGAGTCGGTTTCTTTGTATGAGTGTGCAGAAATAATTCTGCAAAATTAGGCGACGTACCGGTAGTCTTCTCTTGTACAAATTTAATTATTAATAAAAACGTAATAACATTATAAACTTTGTTATTCAATGATAAAACGAACCATTTGCTTCTCCACTTGCGAAAATGAGATGCTGCCCGCATGATTCTTGTAAACAACATGCGACCTATTTTGCGCATTCACAGCACTTGTTTTCTGCAAATAAGAAAACATTTGTGTTTAATGAATGATTAATGTAAAGCTATTTATAAACACATTAATTTACCTTGAATTCCGGCGTGAGAAAACGACGATCAAGTAGATAATTCCAATCACTAATTTCGATCTCGGGAGGGGGATTTGCCCTAATCGCTTGCTCGTCACCTTCACGGGATTTAATGTACATGGTGTTCCAATGACATCTCCATCTATCCCATAATTTGTTGGCTTGAAATAAACTTTGTCTTCGATATTTGTTGATGTCATCCCCCACAGCCACGAAAGGATCCTAAATAGTTAACATTAAAATACGATTATAGATTGTGTTGAATACATAATGGACTTAATAATATAAAAAGTTATATACCGTGATAGCCATCCATATGTGATCTAGCTGTGTGGAGCTCAGGTCCGACCAACGCAAAGTCCTATGAGGTAGTGCATTGGAGTCTCGAATGACACTCCCAATATGCCTCGACCAAGCTGTCCTATTCTCGCACAATGGTTTACCATCAACAAGGTTAAATTGAAGAGTCATCTTTTGCCCCGCTTGCAATCTACCAACAGCTTTATTCTTGTTCTTGCCCCGTCTCCTTCTCGAAATAGATCCTAAAATTAAACAAAAAATTATATAGGATCACAACAACTAACTTAAGCAAAAACACAAGTACCTCCATCTTGCTCCTCAGACGGGGGCTGTGTCTCATCATCATCATCATCACCGGGGATAGTGTTTGGTACACTATCAACATTCATGACATCATCAAGGTCCAAATCTATTTCCCCGATAGAGGTACACAATTGCACGGGATCTTCTGAATGCTCCTCGGTCCTTTGTATAAGGTCGTGTAGCGCGCTGTTTAAACTCTTACCTTGCATTCTTTTAGGTGCCATGATAGCTGCAAATATTGAATGTAATGTTTATAAGACAAATTTACAAGTAACCCTTCATAGAAAATAATTCAACCTTAATTAGAATAACGGGGATTTATTGGTGTCACAATTTTCCATTCAAGCCTTGATGCCATATCTGTAGAGTAAAAGACTTGTTGTGCTTGACTTGCCATTATGAATGGTTCATTTAATTGAGTCTGTAGAATCCTGTTGATATTTATACTAACATAACCATACTTATCAACTTTAATGCCCCGATCTTTGTGATAAACATCAAACCATTTGCATTTGAAGAGAATCACTCGTCTTCCACAAAAGAATATCACTTCTATGATTTCATTGATCACTCCATAGTAGTTAATAGTCTCGGTCCCATTATTACCAACAACCAAAACCCCGCTATTTTGGGTAGTCAAGCTCTCGTCATGTTTTTCAGTGTTAAACTTGTACCCATTTATTTTGCACGAGTTATATTTCTTTGCATACAATGTAGGCCCACGTCCTAAAATCTTAAGATTCGTTGTCCTATCGGATTGATCGGTTAGTTGCTCCACCTATATATTCATTAGAAATTATTGTTAAACTAATTGTCATATACTAAAAAAGAAAATTGTTGAGACGATTACTTACTCTTTCTTGGAAATATCTAACGTATTGTTTATCCCGAGCCTCATTGGAAATATTAGGAGGGCATGATTGAACGAAATCGCTGCGCAAATGACAGATTAAATTAGTACTTTCTTAAATCATACCTCATATGAAATTAATGGACTTACTTATAATATTCTTCAGCTTCGCGACAATTTTTTAAAATGTACCAATGAGCACGCTCACGATCACCCGGTTCATATGTGTAGGATGTGCCATTAGATAAGTCTTCCATAGTGATGAAAATGGAGAATGTTGTACTTGTATTTATGGATTCATCATTTGACTCTTGATCGTCCAAATATCGGGCACACATGCTCATACTCTCATTCAAAAGGTAACTCTCGCTGATTGAACCTTCTGGAAAGTTCCTGTTCCTAAGGTATTTCTTGAGTGTGCTCATATATTGTTCAACTGGATACATCCATCGATACTGAACGGGCCCTCCAAGACAAGCTTCAAAAGCTAAATGAACTGGCAAATGCACCATTATATCAAAGAAAGAAGGTGGAAAGATCTTCTCCAATTTGCAAAGTGTCAAGACAATGTCGTCATGTAATGTTTCCAATTGCCCGCGTTGTAAACTCTTTTGGCAAAGCAACCGAAAGAACCTTGCTAAATTCACCACGGCATCGTACACATCATCGGGAAGTAGGCCACGTGTAGCTAGTGGAAGGAGATATTGTAATAGAATGTGACAATCGTGACTCTTCAACCCTGATATTTTTTTCTCCTCCATGTTTACACACGCCCCTATATTTGAACAAAAACCGTCGGGCATTTTAATATCTTTCAAAAACTGACATAAACGTTTCTTATGTTCTGAGGACAATGCATAGGGGGTCGGCGGACACCGAAGAACACCATCAACTTCAACCGGATGTAAGGAATGTTTTATGTTCATTATGACCAAATCTTTCCTTGCTTTAATTCCATCCTTGGTCTTTTCTTTGAAATTCATTAAAGTTCCCAACAAACTATCACATATATTCTTCTCAATATGCATTACATCCAAATTATGTCTCAACATCAAAGATTTCCAGTAAGGCAATTGAAAGAATATACTGAATTTGTTCCAATTATCACCTCGGGATTCATGTATAACTTTCGTTTTCTTAGGCAGGTACTTTGTCAAACAAATTTCCTTTAGATCTCGCGCTTGCAATTGAATTTCGGAACCCGATAATAGTACAGGAGGATCTCTATGCTCCGTATGCCCGTCAAACGTATCGGTCTCTTTGCGCCATCGATGATTAGACGGGAGGAATCGTCGATGATTCATGTAACACTCCTTCTGGCAATTTGTTAACCTCAAAGACGCGGTGTTCTGATTACAAGACGGACATGCCAATTTACCCTTTGTACTCCATCCAGACAAATTTGCATAAGCCGGGAAATCATTAATAGTCCACATAAGAGCTGCCCGTAAATTAAAATATTGTTTTCTGCTTGCATCGTATGTCTTCACACCGGTATTCCACAATTCCGTCAACTCTTCAATAAGTGGCTCTAGAAATACGTCAATACAATCACCGGGACTTTTTGGACCTGGAATGAGCATTGAAAGAAGAAAATTGTTTTTATCCATACATGTGGTAGGAGAGACGTTGTAAGGGATGAGAATAACTGGCCAAATGCTGTACGATGTTTTTCCGCTAGCAAAAGGTTGAAAACCATCACTAGCCAAACCAAGTCGCACATTTCGAGGTTCTGTTGAGAAATTTGGGTACAAGCTATCAAAGGTCTTCCATGTCATTGAATTAGCAGGATGCCTCAACACATCATCTTCAGGATTGTTATCTTTATGCCAAGTCATGTGTGGAGCAGTTTTGGAACACATGTATAATCTTTGCAACCTCGGTTTTAATGGAAAATAACGCAGCGACTTGTTGGCTATATACTTACCATTCACCTTCGTTCGAATTGCACCATTAGATTTATTGACATTCCACCTAGAAAGCCCACAAACTTTACATTGCTGCAAATCCTTATCCTCTTTACGAAAAAGCATGCAATCATTCTTACACGCGTCAATTGTTTCGTACGATAGGCCCATGTCTTTAATGAATTTCTTGCACTCATAATACGAATTCGGTAGTTGATTATGAATTGGCAGTATTTCCTCCTTCAATAAACTCAACAATAAATCAAATGACGTGTTTGTCCACTGACCTACATTCTTGATGTGAAGAAGTTTAAGAAGAGTTGAGGCTTTGGAAATGCGAGAACCTTCATACAAAGGTAGTTTCGAATCGTCCAACAATTTGTAAAACGTATTAGCATCATCAACGGGAGGCTCATTTTCACTCGACCGTTCATCAATGTTGACATTAGGGTACAAATCACCAATAATATCTTCCATTAGATGATCCTCAACAATAATATCTTCCATTAGATGATCCTCACAAACTTCATCAGGTTCGTCTTCCATGATATTAGTCTCGTTATTTGGTGGTTCATTGATCGGTTCGTCTTCAATTTCATCATCTGATTCATCTTCCTCCACATTCTCGGTAACAGCATTTACAAGTTGACGTCCAATTGATCTCTTTCACCGTGAAAATACCAAAAACCATAATTTTGTCTAATGCCGTATACAATCAGATGGGATCTAACCACACTCTTATTCTCATATACTCGATTTGCACACCTTACACAAGGACATGCAATCGATGACCTACCCGTAGATCTTTCAGCAAATTCTATGAATTTGTCAACCCCCTCACTATATTTAGGATCGGTACGAAGTATAGTCATCCATGTTTTGTCTGGGATTTCCATCTAACCTAACATACAAATTAATAATCCAACAACCTAACATCAATAATGAAACATACAAATCATTTATTCATCTACTAATCCAAACATGCAATAATCTAACATACAAAATATCTAACTTAATCTACCAATCCAATAATCTAACATACAATTAATCTAATAATCCAAACATGCAATAATCTGATCATACAAATAATCTAACTTAATCTAATAATCCAAACATGCAATACTAACATCAAATAATCTAACTTAGCATTCAATATTATCTCTAACCTAACATACAAAGTATCCACTAACCTAACATCAATAATCTACTTAGCATTCAATATTACTAATCTAACATACAAATAACAATCTAACTTTAGCATTCAATATTACTAATCTAACATACAAATAACATTGATTGTAAATAAGAACTAACCTGAATCTGAAAGGGAAAACTTCAAGCAACGATAGGAAATACAAGGGCAAACGGTATTGATTGAATTTTCTACAAAATAGAATGAAAAAGAATATTAGTGAATGCTTTAAAATTAGAATTAGTTCGAAGACCATGTGGGTTGATTTTCAATTTATCAAGAGTAAGTAAGATGATGATTTAAACTCCATATAAGCTTCAGTGTTGATTTTTATCACGAATGAACTCAATTACTAAAGGCAGAAGCTCAAGTTCGAAACATCTCGCAAAATTAAATCAAACAACACAGGGCATCATAATACACAATTGACTTGAAACATCAAGCACTAACAGCGTAAAAGTAAGCAAACAGTCTCAAATCCAATTTATGCAGTATTGAGAACTAACAAAAATATTAAGAACTCAATTACTAAACAAAAGCTCAATTTCAGTTTAATCTTGCTTTTTCTGCCTGCAATGGATGAACAAAGCTCTAATTTAAGAACTCAATTACTAAACAGAAGCTCAATTTCAGTTTCTTTTCAAAGCCTTTCAAACAAATCAATAATTAATCAGCAGTAGCAACAAATCAACTTCTCTTAACAAATCAGCAGTAGCAGCAAATATAATTAATCTTTTCAAGTGATTATGCTTCATATTAAAAATCAATAATAACATACCAGGCTTCCAATTTGTCCAATTTTGAGACAAGATCAATATGTTCTCCAACCAATCGCTCCACCAAGAACCTATAAACCAAGTTATGATCATATATATTATAAATGGTCACCTTATAACATAGGCAAGTACATATTAAAGTGAAATCTCAATACACAAAATCCCATATGAAATACCTGTATACAAGAAATCTCAATGTAAATACCTGATTGAGACAGCGGCGTTGATGGTAGAAATCTCCAATTGCGGATGGCGATTGTAGACAGCAGGCAGCGAAGAATAGATCGAGAAGAGGGCGGATGGCGATTGTAGACAGCAGGCAGCGAAGAACAGAGAAGAGGGAGTAGAGGGAGAAAATCCTATATCAGAATCCTAAATCAATATAGTCAAATGTACACAATAGACAGCGGATGGAGAAGAGATCGTTTAACTTACCCGGAGAGATTTGGTTCGAAGAACGGCGGTCGATTGGAAGAAAAGAGAATCGTTGATCGGCGGCGGTTCGATGATCGGTGGAGGAAGAATAGGGGAAGGGAAGAAAACTTACCTGGCGGCGACTTCAACGGCGGCGACTTCAACGGCGGCGACTTCAATAGACAGCGGCGCTGATCGGGAAGAAGAGGAGCGAAAGCGCGGAGGAAGAAAAGAAAGAAAGAAAAGAAAAGAAAAGAAAGAGCTCGCGGGTTTATTACAGACTATCTGTAACGGCTTTTGAAAACCGTTACAGATAATTAACCGTCTTTTCGTCTTCCTTTACCATATCTGTAACGGTTATTGATACACCGTTACAGATACCTGATCCAAAAACGTTTATTTAATTAATATCTGTAACGGTTTTCATCATAACCGTTACAGATATGGAGATAAAAATGGAAGGACGGCTGGCTTATTTGTAACGGTTATTGGGAATCCGTTACAGATATGCCACAATATGAACGTTATAAATGAAGGCATATCTGTAACGGTTAATGAATATCCGTTACAGACACTCTATTAGTAACGGTTATGATGAAAACCGTTACAGATATGCCACAATATGAACGTTATAAATGAAGGCATATCTGTAACGGTTAATGAATATCCGTTACAGACACTCTATTAGTAACGGTTATGATGAAAACCGTTACTGATATGCAGTAATAAGAACCGTTAAATTAAGTGATATTTGTAACGGTTTAAAAGACCGTTACTAATGTAGTACTATTTGTAACGGTGTTCTATAGCCGTTACTGATAAAATATATTAGTAAGGGCGCTTGAGCGCCGTTACTAGAAGGCGTTACAGAAGACATATTTTCCACTAGTGAATCAGGCTCCTAATAGTAGTGAGCAAACTGCTATTGGTCTGATGGGTGATTGTAATTTCAATAAGATTGATTCTAGTCTCCACCATTATGAAAATCAAACCGTGGCCATCGAGGATAGCAAAGACTCCTTCATGATGACATTGATGATCTTCTTCGGGAGGAGGAAAAATCTGCCCTTGCAAAATTTAGAGAGCTCAGTTCTATGGAGGAGAGTTTCGCGAGACAGAAGTCGAGACAGAATTGGGGCTCTCTTGGGGACAAGAACACGACTTTCTTCTACCGTAAGTGTTCATCTAGGAATCTTCGGAACAGTGTCCAAAGACTTATGAAGGATAATGGGGATTTTGCGCATGGACATGATCAAATTCAGGATTTGGCTGTCGAATTCTATCGTGGTCTTATGGGTACTAAAACCGGGCAGCATCTCAGTCATCTCAATACTCTATATCAGATCGTTGACAAAAGAATTACTGCTGAGGATAGTCGGGATCTTGTTAGAGTTGTTTCGAGAGAAGAAGTTAGAAATGCTCTGGCTAGCATCAACGACAATAAGAGCCCCGGGCCTGACGGTTTTAATGCGGAGTTTTTTTAAAGCTAATTGGGGTATTGTGGGTAATGATATTACAGAGGGGGTGCTTGAATTCTTTCGTAATAGGAAAATGTTGACCCAATGGAATGTTACTGTGCTTAATCTTATTCCCAAAAACTTCGTGCCCGAAAAAATACAAGATTTTCGTCCCATTTCCTACTGTAATGTTGTGTATAAAATTATTTCTAAAATTCTCTCTAAGCGTTTTCAAAGAGTTATTTCTAAGATAGTGAGTCTAGGACAATCTGCTTTCATACCCGGTAGGTCTATATCGCATAACATCCTTCTAATGCAGAATCTTCTTAAGGGTTATGGGAGAAGGAAGATTTCTCCTCGAGTTGCGTTTAAAATTGATATTCGTAAGGCATTTGATTCCGTTAAATGGGGAACTATTCATGACTTTCTTGTTGTTTCTGGTTTTCCTAGAATTTACATTGATTGGATTATGCAGTGTGTCTTTACCTCCCATTTTGTTGTTTGCGTTAATGGTGTACACGGGGGCTATTTCAAGGGCGAAAATGGTGTGAGGCAGGGCGATCCTCTCTCTTCTTATATCTTCGTGTTGATCATGGAGGTCTTTGAGAGTGTCTTAACGACATTCCGAAAGAATCGCCATTACACTTTCCACCCTTTCTGCGAAGAGGAGAAGATCACTCATTTATGTTTTGCAGACGACTTGTTCTTACTTTCTCATGCCGATGTTGAGACCATTAAAACTATAAAAGATGCGCTTAACTTCTTTTGTGATGTTACAGGCTTATCAATTAATGTAGATAAAAGTGCAGCGTTCTATGGCGGTGTTGATGATGAGACAAAGGCTAGGATACAAGACATTATGGGCATCCCCGAGGGTTCGTTTCCGGTTCGTTATTTGGGCATTCCACTCACAACAAGACAGATTCAAATTGTTCATTGTAGGCCGCTCATTGAAAAAGTTAAAAACGTCGTTATGGGGTGGGCAGCCAAGAAGCTTTCATACGCGGGCATAATTGAGTTGGTTGGAAGCGTGGTCATGGGATTAATCAGTTACTGGTCTCAGCAAATTGTGCTCCCGAAGAAAGTTATGAAAGAGCTTGATACTATCATGCGTAATTTTATTTGGGGCAGCCAAGGTCGTGGTGGAAAGAAAGTCAAGTGGATCGACGTTTGCAAACCGAAAGACGAAGGTGGTATTGGACTGAGGAGCTGTATTGAGTGGAATCGGACTGTTACCTACAAACATCTTTAGGCTTTACAAACTAAACAAGATTCTCTATGGGTCAAGTGGGTGCACTCTCGGTTTTTGAAGCGCGAATTGAGCATATGGACTTGTAAAATCACGGATGATATGACTTGGTCGTTGAAGAAAATTTTGAATCTAAAAAACAGCCTCGGTTCGATTTTTGATATTCGTATTGGGGATGGGTGTGGTACTCTCTTTTGGCACGATTCTTGGTTTGAAAATCAGCCGTTGATTACTAAGGAGGAATTTCGAGGTTTGAGAATAAGAAGGGATTGTGCGGCTTCCACGATTGGCGACATTGATGCTGGGCTTTGGGTTTCAATTATTAGACGAGTTCCGGAAGGAAGACGAGTATTAGACTATTTTAGTAGAATTCGTCTAAGTGATAGGGCTGATGTTCACTCTTGGGTTGCCGAGGAAAATGGTAAATTGAAGTCGAGAATAGTTTGGAATGTTATTAGAGAAAAAGGTCAAACTGTCGATTGGGCTGCTCTCGTTTGGTCTTCAAAATTCATTCTGAGGCATCGTTTCATCCTATGGTTGGCTTTACGGGGTAGGCTTAATACCCGGGATCGGATTCTTGCCTACATGGACATTCCGGATGCTAATTGTTTGCATTGTGATGGGAATACGGAGTCTATTTGCCACTTGTTTGGGAGCTGCCCGTTTGTTAAGTCCCTTTGGAGTAAGTTCACATTGGCTTTGGGCTTTGTTCATTTACCGGGTTCATGGGATGAGATCATTGTTGCTGCCCGCATCAAAGCTAAAGGTAATAGATTTCCAGCCAATGTCTTCAAATGTGGTTTTGCTGCCATTGTTTATCATGTATGGGCGGAGAGAAACGCTAGAGTTTTTGGGAGAGTTCGTCGTGATGTTGAGCATGTATGGAGAGATATCGTGTTTGATTGCGGTGCGCTAATCGGTACGTGGAGACGGGTTCCCAAAGGTGAGCGTGAATGGACCCTTTGTCGGGAGTGGAAAATCGATTATGACAAAGTGACGTCTTTTAATTTTTCGAAAGTTAGTTAGTTTCTTATGATTGATTGTAAGTCTTGTGTTTACTTTGATTGAATGTTTGTTTACTTGAACATAACTTTAACTTTCTAGGTTTGTTAGAAAGTTAAAGGAGACTATGTCCGTTTTTTTTCACGTTTTGGGTTTTTTTAATGAAATGACAATAAGTTGTTTTCCCCCCCAAAAAAAAACCTAAACTTCATCCATCTTCTTTAGAATGCATAATTTTTTCCATCGTATCTTCCAATAATGTATCATATAGTGTTCTCGCCTGCCATTATTTCAAATGATCCAATCTAGCCTAGCAGCTCTAATAGCAGTTGTTTGGATTCGGGTGTCGAAATCCAACCTATTTGAAACGAACTTTAGAAACGTAAAAATGTAAAAACATAAGAAGACACAAATTTATAGTGGTTCACTCAATAGAGTTATATCTACTTCAATCGCTACCAAATTTCACTATGAAGTAGAAGGAATACAAATAGTTTTATCTCACACTATTTATCTATCTAAAATTTTGTCTTCCACTATAAAATACTAACAAAAATATATTTATAGGGTAAAAATTAAGATAATAGGTCTAAATAATTCTTGGTCCAGATCCAAACCCAAACTCAAACACAAACCCAATAAACTATAATTAATTTTTATAAAGTTTGTTAGTATAATCCACGACTCAACAAAGATTTTGAAGAAACCACGAGATGTAGAGAATCAGAAATAGGAGTAGGGTAGGATTTTAGTTTTTATCTCTTTTCATTTTTTATTTCTTTCTTTTTATTGAAGATTCCTTGAGTTAATTTAGGATTTTATGTATTTTTCTTTGCATTTTCCATTTAGTTGAATTACGTTAAATGTTTTATTTTATTTATCTCATTTAACTTTTACCATCCTATATATGCATCTATTATGCATCCTATTCTATAAATTGGTCATTTTCAGTTCAATTTGTTTTCATATATTTGAAATTTATTTCCATTATGGTGTTATTGATGAATCCATCTTTCACTTCATCTTCACTTTCATTTTTAATCTTGATTAGTCAATGTTTGAGATTTTTGAAGAGCTTGAAGGCTCTGAATGCGTCGATGCGACCGCAAAATGTTTGTAGGAGGATGAATGAAAAAAATACTATATGATATTTCAGTGAAATTGTTTGTTGATGATCAATCTTTGAAAAAACTATTGGAGTGCAGATAATCGGAAATGGGAGTAAAGTAGGGTAGGGTTTTGGTTTTATCTCTTTTCATTCATTCTTTTTGTTGAAGAATATTTCTTATTGGATTTAATTAAGGTTTATGTATTTTGTTTGGACTTTTTCAACCATTTAGTTGAATTAAGTTAGATGTTTTTTTTTTATTTATCTCATTTTCCACGTTCTATATATGCATTTTATTCAATTAATTAGTTATTTTCAGTTCAATTTGTTTTCTATATATTTAAAATTTATTTTATTTTTGTGTTATTGATGATTATATCTTTCACTTTATGTTCAGTCTAAATTAGCCAATGTTGGAGATCTTTTGTAGAACTTGAGGCTCCGAATTCGTTGATGCGGCCGTAAAATGTTCATATAAGGATGAATGAGAAAATACTATCTAATATAAATTATTTGTTGATGATTAGACTTTGAAGAAACTATCGCAGTGCATTATAGAATTGGAAACGAGAGTAGGGTAGGGTTTTGTTTTATCTATATCATTCTTCAACGTTCTTTCTTTATATTAAAGAGGATTCCTTATTAGGTTTAATCAAGGTTTATGTATTTTATTTTGTCTTCTTCAACTATTTAGTTGAATTACGTTGTAAGTTTATTTATTTATTTATATCCTTTTTACCAAATATGTATATTATGCATCTTATTCTACTAATGGATCATTTTCAATTTAATTGGTTGTTCACGTATTTGTAATTTATTTCTATTATTGTGTTCTTGATGGATGTTTCCATCTTTTTACTTTCATTTTTTAAGTTTAGACTAGCCAGATCTTTGAGATCGATCTTTTAATTATTTTATAAAGTATTTTCAAATAAATCATTTGTTATGCAATTTATTAATGAATGTGAAAGATCAATTGCATGGTGAGGACAAGGTACTCTATCTATATTAAAAGTTTTGCTTAGGAATTTAGTGATCAAAATAATAGACTTACAAAACTAATTTTGTTAAATATATTATTTAAGTGAGTTGAAATGAGGTATAGAATTAAAACATAAATAATAAGAAATTATGATTATATATGCATGAACAAATTAGTGATAAACCTAACTTCATTTAAAAATTATTTATATATAATTAAATTATATATCAAAAATGATATAAATAAACGTAATAAAAAACAGTATTTTAAAATAAATTTAAGAATTTGTGTACAATGTAATGTTGTAAAATTAAGAATTTACGTAAATTCGTTAGATAATTATAAATTCGTAAAATCTAAAATTTATTAAAAATGGAAATAGTTTAATTTGAAAAAAATAATAGTTGTATATTATTATTATTATTATTATTATTATATATATATATATATATAATTAAGTATTTTATACTTAGCCAATTTAAAAAAATTATATATTTAAATATAAAATTAAATACAAAATAATAATAAGTTAATAACAATATAAAAAAAATTATACATACAAATTAAGTATATTAATTAATTTATTTGAATAAATAATAATTTTACTTTTTAATTTTTATTTATAAATTTGTTTTTTTAAATAAAATCGTATTAAATCGTAAGATCAAAATTATTTATAAACTTGTAAAATCTTATTATCGTAAATTTAAAATCGTAAAAATTACCTATTTAAGAATTTACTTAAAATCAAACTCGTTAACTTTATATGAAATCTTAAAATCATAAAATCGTAAGATTTTAAGAGTCAACTCAAGAATTTGAAAGTCCAGTACTATGGATACAAATACTTTGGGCATACATAAAATGTGATGGGCTTATTCATCCGTAATAACTATTTTAATCTCTAGTACTCTATGACGACCACTCTTACTGTCACCATAGAGAACTCTATGACGACCACTATTACCATCGCCATAGATGACTCTGTGACGATCACTTTTACTATCGCCATCGAAGACTCTATGACGACCACTTTACCGTCGTCATAGAGGACTCTATGACAACCACTTTAACGTCGCCATAGAGGACTCTATGACGACCACTCTAACAGTCGTCATAGAGGACTCTATGACGACCACTCTTACCGTCACCATAGAGGACTCTCTGACGACCACTTTTACTGTTGCCATAGAGGACTCTATGACAACAACTTTTACCATCGCCATAGAATGCTCTATAACGACCACTTTTACCCTCATCATTGAGTAACCTATTTGTAGTGTCATTTATAAAATATTAAAACAAACTAAATAATATTCTTAAAACATAAACCAATCATAAAATATTTAGTTTCAAGATTTGAATAAACTATATCTTAACTTACAATTAACAATAATTAGGACACAACTATTTCCTCACTACAAAAACAAAATCAAAATTGCTTTATAGTTTTAACAAAATACCAATTTCAAGCAAAGGAAGTGTAAAGGTTTCTGGAGAAAAATTATCACACTTCAAATGAATCCTCCTTAAAGAACACAAACTAGATCTATTTCATCCATCTAAACCAAAAACAAAAGAGTATTATGCAAAAGATGCATGTAACTACAGAGCTACTTTGTTGGTTAATATAAGATATTTTCGTCTTACAATAAATACGTTGTCATGATGATAAATGATTTCACAAACATCAAAAGACACTTCAAAATTCTTAGTTCTTAAATGAAATAATATGTAAAAGGAAAATATAATTATAAGTGAATACTAGGTCATACGCATCATATTCATCACATTTTGAAGCAACATCACATAAGATATCATCAGACCAAATTAAGGATCACTTCTGGATCTCTTGTTTCATTAGAGCACCACGTTCTGTCGCAGTAGGAGGTGACAGCTGAACATGAAAATCAAATCTCCCTGGCACAAATTGCATGCCACAATAGAGTAGGCATACCAGAAAAAGAAAATAATAAGATCTTAAAGAGGAATGACCAATACCATCAGTGATTTAACTAAACTACCATTATATAAAATTTAAATATAAATAATTTGATATTTTAATTAATAAAATTATAAATAATTATTTCAATTAATCAAAACAACTCTTCAACAAACAAATGGATGGATAAATTTAAGGCCAATATTTAATAATCAAACCATATACATATTAAAATAATATAATTTAGAGTATACAATTGTAAAAAGAATGAAGGTTATATTATGGATATGACAAGAAAATTCATTTAACAGACAAATGATGACTAACCAAAAGAGTTCAGGATTGTGAAATCTTACTAAGGCTCTGTGCACAAGCTATGAATGCAACTGGGCCAATTCCGCATGATTTCTTCTTTTCTCTTGGTGATGTAACCTGGAGAGCCCAAATAAGTAGATAAGAAAATTAGTTCTTTATCTAAAACATTGAAGTAATTGATGTCGTAGTCTGACCTTCAACATACGAAAAATGAACAACGTAAACATGCGAAAACAAATAAAATATATACCTCCTTTGAACACTCCCAAGATAGGATAACAAATGGACAATTTGAGTCAGCCAAATTACAAGTGTTGCATAACCTAACATGTGTCCTATAAAGAATAATGTGCAACAGTATGTTTATGGAACTTGCTTGATATAATGGTAATTGACACTCTTTGAAATGAAGTTGTTTATTCAAGTAGAGCTCAAGATGTTCATATGATAGATAACCTAGACATGATTTAACTATATGACCGATTGAACTAATAAAATTCAAAGGGATCATCTGTGTACCATGATTACCATCTCAATTACCAATCCCGAAAAAGCAATAGGGCATGAAGAATCATGGCAAAGTTTTAATATGAGGAGGTTAACACTTTAAGTTTGTACTTAGTTCATCAGTGTGGGTCCTAGACAACATGGTTAACTCCCATTGTATTTAAGAATGAATGGTTGGCAGGATGGACGAATATAAAACAAGAAAAATGACAACATAATGAAGAAATTGCCTATATACAAAAACCTTATGATGAAAAAAATACAAAAGCATTGTAAATGATCTTGGACTCTTTTAATGTAAATAAATTATCTAAATCTGAGGTTATCAGTATGGTTGTATCTTTCCATTGTTAACAAGTTTGTCACCTTTCAAAACAAAGTGAAGCAAAGTTGTGTTTCTTAAGGCCAGTGAATTGAGTTCCACACTCGCATTTGAAGTAATCACATGAAGTTGGAAAAACACCATGCTTTTTAGAGACAGGACAACCCCACTTATCTTTTGGATAAAATATCAATCTCGTCAACATCTTTAGAAGGTGAGTTGCTGGAAAGAGTTGCTACAAATCTCTCGTGTATACTCCGATCAAATGTATCTGCATTTAAGTTCGTTTTGAGGGAATGATCTTTTGTGGTAAGATTGGCTTGGTTACTAACCGCCTCATAATTGTTATCATCAAAAGCCTCTGAGTTACCACACATCTTAAATTGAAATGATGAAACTGAAAGTAAAGAAAATTCCTTTTTCATATTAAAGTTGCATCCTTTCACATACACACCTGTAATGGTTGAAAGAGTTGACTATCACCTTTAACTTCAGAGTAAAATATAAAATAATATGAAACAAACTATAACAACATTCACCAATACATGAACCATTCACTAGAAAAATGATGAAACATAACAAATATAAGAGCCCCCAAAGTTTAACCAAAAAAAACTCTCAACATCCAACCGTCGACTTTTATGCACCTTGCTTCCATAAAGAATATAAAAATGAATAGGCACATGAATAATACAACAAAAAAAAGAAGCAGATTTCAGGGTGGATATTTGGATAAGGAAACAAAATCTCCCTCCATCATTTTAATAAAGAAAAGGAATTCAACCATGAACAATACATATATAGGGTTTTCTTGTAGAAAGACATGATATACAGTTTAGCAACCAACAAAGAACATTAAAGAAGGATGATTAGGACCAACATATATGCTGAAGATGGACAACAAATCAAGCTTTCATTCATGTAAATTGGTGAACATATACATTAACTACAAGAAACTCTTAATGTGTGCATGGTGCAAAGAAATGTACTATATGCAAAGAGAGAGGGATCAAGATGGTTCTCAGATGGGGATATATAAAATAGTTCCAAGATATAAAATAATCTGTCCGAGAACTCCCGAACCCAGGACCGATGATCTACCCCTAGTACCGAAAGGTCCGACGGAAAATTCTAGCACCCGACCGAGAATTCTAACCTATGATCGAGAGTCCTTAACACCCAGACCATGACTTTTCAGCTAGGATCGATAGGTCCGATTGAGGATCTCGAGCCCCGATCGAGAGACTTTTAACCTACGATCAAGGGCCCTTAGCCTTCGACCGATAAAAATGAATCCAAGACCTAAGACACTGGTCCTAAGGCCTATTTGGTTCCATTTTTAAAATCTAAAATTATTTTTGTAATTTTTGAACCTCAAACCTTTTTATAAAAATCCTGAAAAATTTAAAAATGTTTTCAAAATATTTTTGGGATGTTTTCATAAAAAATATTTTGATAAAGGTCTGTTTGAGATTAATGTTTAAACCCCAATGTCTTTTAAAAATTGATGTTCTTTAAGTATTTTCCTCCCTAGTCAACTTCATCTGCAACATGTAGCAATATTTAAATATTGTTGTTACAATATTTTAAATAACGCTAAAATCTATGTATTCTTAGAACCGGAAGAATAATCTGTAAAAATAAAACGTTATACGACCGATTTTCAAAAATCCAAATTTATACGTAGAAACCGTTTTCAAAGTGGTAGGAAGGATGAAGCGCAAAAACCCTTTCCCAAGTATAATCAAACTACGAACTAAAAGAAACTTCAGCCAATACGTTTGTATACGTATGCCACTTTTATTAATTTTTATAAATTAATTGTCAAATCTTTTTTCAAATTAATAATCATTAAATTTATTATTTTTTAATTAATTTAAACAACGGATTTAAATAATCAAATTCTAATTTGAATATTATAAATCTTGAATTATTTAAAATTGAATCAAAATTAATTATTTCTAATTGATTTCTAAAACGGTCAGGATTATTTAAAATCTTTTAAAATAATGTTTTGTTTTAAAAATATTTCTGATACGCAAATCGAGATTCAAATTCACAAACCTCGAATTTTTCTATAAAAACCAGAATAAGAATATTTTCGGAGTTAAAAATTGATATAAATTTTATGATTAAGTTATTTGTATATGATGTAAAAAAATATTTTCTATTTTTGTTTATAACGGACGGGTTGAACACTAGTTTAATTATAAACCAATCTTAAAAATTTAGACACTATCAAACTTTATGTATATTCAACTATATTTGAAATTGAACCATTATATACTTGAAATGGTAGTCATAAATTGTTTCAATAAAAGACATAACATTGAGGTTAATTTTCTCAAAAGTTGAGAAATATTTTAACAAAATTTTAAATTCAAAACTTGATATTCGGATATTAAACCTATGAAATCATATTTGATTAACACAATCTCCCACAATCATGACTTTACCTAAACTTACAAACGTTAAAGTAAGAATTAAATTCCAAAAAAAATTAACATTGCAAGAAGTTGGTGAAAATTTCTAAAATATAATATTCATCCATACAAATTTTCAGATTATTCTATTTAGCCCTGATTTTGTGGACGGGTCTTTTGCCATGATCTTCTTGTCTTTGTTGGTGGGAGAAGTTGAGGAAGCTAAGAGAGAAATAAAAGATTATAATAATTCTATTGCAATCAAATTAAAAAAAAAAAATACTCATCAGAATGGGAATAACTATGCAGTTTTACCCAACTAAGTTAATGGGTCGTGACCAGGCCCAATATGTCAAACGGTTATAACAAATTCATTATATCTCAAATGGGTCGATGGCCCATCCTTTCCCCTGTCAAATGCTTTTCAAACTTGCTTTTTTTTTGAATAATTATAATCATATTCAATTTTAATTTGAGTATTTTTATTCTGTAATGACTTGTAGGATTAAACTTAATTTTATTTAATTAGGTAATTTAGATTAATTCCATGTTTAGTTTAATTTAGATATTTAAATCTTGTTTGTTTTAATATTTATAAATATTATACAGAAAAATATATTATTGTGACTTATCTTTCTATGTACTTATAATGCACTTATAATATTTAAAGATAAAATTAGTGTAATTATTTTATTTTCTTGGTACCTAAAAGAATCTAGTTGCTTAATTACTCGTCCTTATCTAGCTTCATTTAGAGTTGTTTTTCATTTTATATATTTCATGATTTTTTTTCTATTAAAAATGACAATTATATAAAATTAGTTAGTTATCATTCATAACAAAAATTGAATTTAAACAATTATTTTTATTAAATATAATATCACGCTTTATTGTGATTTTAGCGAAACATTTTTTATTTCCACAAAATAATATCATTGTATTATCTAAAATTAGGTAATAAAAACTCCAAATTAGCTGAAATTCTAATTGATTTACAAAATAGTTATATTAACGATATTGATTTTTTATTTATTTATTTATAAATACCGAGATAATAAATTAACAACGTTTAAAATCGTTTAAAAAAAATTATTTTATATAACTATACAAGAATAAACCCTAATTATGAGGTTTTAAGAAAAAATGGGTAAAAAAATAATTGGCTCAATTGGCCGAATAAAGAATCAATGGACCGATATATTGTCTATAGGAAGAGAAGATGAAAAGATTGAGAAACGATCTCCTCGGAAAGATTCATTTGTTCGTCTCATCGTCGTCTATCGAAAGAGAAGAGAAGAGAATATTGAGAGACGATCTCCTCGGAAAGATTCATTCGATCGTCTCATCGTCGTCGTCTGTCGGGTAATTTCATCTCTCACCTTTATTAAAAATGATCTTTTATCAACTGGCATCCTTCCATTCAAAGTTAATCGAGTCTTAAAACAATGAAATCCATAGTAAATAAAAATGTGACTATTCTTAATTAGATTGATATTAAGAGGATGTGATATAATTGTTTAATGATTACTGTACTAGAACACAAAATGTGGCTTAATAAAAACTATGTCAAGGGCAACATATTTAACCCAAATAAAATTTGGTTAATCAATTATTCATCTTATATTAATAAATAATATAAGTTAGGTACGAGGAAGCCAAATTAAATTTTAGTTTATAACAAACATATTTACTATATTTTTTATTTTGATTAACACATTTTGATACGTTTAATAATTATTTGTTTCGTTTTATTTAATTTAATACGTTTTTTACTTATTTAACACGTTTTTAACTCGTTTAACAAATATTTGATTCATTTGACCTGTTTTGACTCGTTTAATACGTTTTTAGTTTTAATAAGTATGTAACTCATTTAATCTATTTTACACGGTTTTAGCATGTTTAATACGTTTTTGTACGCTTAACACGTTTTGGCACATTTACACGTTTAACACGGTTTTTGACACGTTTAACACATTTTTCACGTTTTTGCACGCTTAACACGTTTTGACACGTTTAACACATTTTTGACATGTTTAACATGTTTTTGACATGTTTAACATGTTTTAACACGTTTAATACATTTTTCACATTTTGACACGTTTAATAAGTTTTTGACACGTTTAACACGTTTTCACGTTTTGGCACATTTAATACATTTTTGCACGCTTACCAAGTTTTAGCACGTTTAACACGTTTTTTTACATTTAACACGTTTTTCACACGTTTAACTAGTTTTTTTACGTTTAACACGTTTTTCACCTTTTTGACACGTTTAACACGTTTTATACATGTTTAACACGCTTAAAACGTTTTGACACATTTAACACGTTTTCCACATTTTTGGCACATTTAACAAGTTTTGGCATGTTTAACACGTTTTTGGCACGTTTAACATGTTTTGGTACGTTTGACACGTACTAGCACGTTTAACATTTTTTTGACATGTCAAAAACATGTTAAACATGCCAAAATACGTTAAACGTGCCAAAACGTGTTAAACGTGCCAAAACGTGTTAAGCGTGCCGAAACGTGTTAAGCGTGCCGAAAACGTGTTTAACTTACCAAAACGTGTTGAATGTGTCAAAATGTGTTAAATGTGCCAAAACGTGTTAAACGTGTTAAATGTGCTAAAATGTGTTAAATGTGTCAAAACGTGTTAAACTTGTTAAAACATGTTAAACGTGCCAAAAACGTGTTAAACTTGTTAAAACGTCTTTTAATATTAAAAACGTGTTAAACGTACCAAAAACGTGAAAAACGTGTTAAATGTGCCAAAAATGTGTTAAACTTGTTAAAACGTGTTATAAATATCAAAAATGTTTTAAACGTACCAAAAACGTGAAAAACGTGTTAAACATGCCAAAAACGTGTTCGACTGTAATGTAGATCAACGTAGTAAAAATCAAGATAATATATTAGAGTTGGAAGATTGTTAGTTTATATTAGATTAACTAGCATATATCCCGTGCATTTGCACGAGTAATAATATAAAAAATCATGAAAAAAATATTACGGTAAAAATGTGATAGCATTTTAATTTTATTTTTATAACCGTTTTAAGTTTATGGGCGGGTCAACCCACAATCCGACTCAAATATCCATTTACTCTTACATTACAGAACGATCTCTAAAACAATTAATACAGTTTGATTCCTCAACTCAATTAGTTTGACTTTTAGAGTTCACTTCTTTCTCATACTACGAGTGAAAGAGAAAATGTAAAGACTACAATTAAAGTAGCTTAAGCGAGACTTACTGTATTCATATGAATTATGTCCCCTATCTCTATAAATATGACAGAATTCTTCTATTATTGCTCACTAATAATAGTGAAATCTATAGCACAGAGTTAAAAGAGAATTATGATCGATTAAAAACTATTGATGAACCACCAGGTTCATCAAATTTTGTGTTGAATTTAAAATATAAAGTGTTATTAGTTTAGTTGGTTAAATGGTTGAACTTTTTTGTTAGGTTGCAAGTTCGAACCATACAACATTTTTAATTTTATTTTTTAACCATTTTAAGTTTATAAACGGATTAACCCACAATCCGACCCAAGTATACATTTACTCTCACATATATATCCAAATTAACCACAATTCTCGACCCGGCAATCAGAACACTTTAAAAATTAAGCATCATATATATATATATATAGATAAGAGAGAATTAAATTAAATTTATATAATTTGAGTAATTTAGGTAATCCTAACTCAACCCAAATTAAACTAAACTCATATCCAACCCAACACAAATTAATTTATCCAAATTAATATTTTGGGTTTGGATTAAGGTTGGAGTTTGGGTCAACCCAAGATATGTTCATTCCTTGCGATAGTATATATATTACTAGCAATCATACGAAGATTCTAATAAAAGTTATTATTAACAACTTACTGATTGTCTAATGGATTCTTCTATTGTTAATTTACAGTTTTATATGCAACTCCCGTTGGGAATGTTATATAATAATGACACTTTAACATAAAATGTATCTTCATAAAGAAGGAAGGCCAGGAAGATATTAATTTCTCTTTCTTTATTTATGTCTGATAAAGTCTAATAATTAAATAGTATTTTGTGCCAAGTTATTTCATTACACTTGTTAATTAGCTTAACTCTTCTCGTATAATTATTAGTGTAAGTGTTTATGTTTGATAATCATTATTATGTACTGAAATAAAATCAATACTCAAATGCTTGCTTATATTTATTGTCTGACACAGATTTCATCAGCTATATTATAGCTTCCTGGCTGAGAGGCAAGCCATGCCAAGCACCGTGCTCAGGCCAGGCAACAGGCAATGGTAAGTTACATATTAGCTGCCGCCTTCGTTCTTTTCCGATTTTGATCAATTGTATATATATATATATTATTTGAAAAAATTCATTTACTTCTATCATCATCTCGATGATTTTTACAAAGCTAGCTAGCTGGTCCTTTATGTTTTTTTGGGAAAAATGGTTAAAACCATTTAATTAAAATTCTAAAAATGGGAGGGTCAAGAATCAAAGTTAGACAAGTCTTAACTGATCCTTTATGTTATGAGGTATGAATGAATGACTTTGTCATTTTGTTTCCATAGTGTTTTTATTCCTTAATGATTTTTTTTAGATGTATATATTTATCATATATAGCTCGACTCCAGAAATATTACATGTTATAGGATCAATTCTGATACAAATAATGTAAAAGTAAAGAAGTACACTAGCAAGAGTTAAACTTGTAGTAGACTATAGTACATTGCTCTTAGTTATGTTTCTAATTGATATATATGCACATACATATAGTAATCTATATAAAACAAATTGATAGATTTTTTTTTACCATTTAGATTTTTTCATTTGCTTATGTATTGGAATGATTTAGCAGCGTGCTTCGTCGTCTTTCTGTCTGAAGAGAAGTTCGTGAACCCGGAAAAGATTCGCTCGTCGCCTTCTCTTAAAATCTTGAAGAAGAAAAAGTGTAAACTGAAATTGTATTATTGAAAATATTATTCAAAATTACATGTCTCCTTTATATAGGAATTCAATACTAACTAATTAACCAAACTAACTAATCAAATAACTAATTAACGGTTTAATAAACCGTTAGTTATTATTTTTACATAAAAAGTTAAAGCTGCAAAGGTTGAAAGTTGGCGTCTAAAAAAATATCATTTATGATGATTGTTGTGAATTGGACTAACGAAGATTGAGCTATCTATATTGGGTAGTTTGAAAAAAATGGAGCTTGCTGAATTGAGTTTGCTCGACTATCTAAATTGGATAGTTAAAAAAATGAAGCTTGTTGAATTGGGCTTGCTGAAGACGATGACTGTACACTACAAGAATGCAGGCTTTTTGCGATGTTTTTTATTGACGGATTTTCTGACGAATAAAAGATTTGTGACGGTATTTTCAATAAAAAATTTTTTTTGCAAAAATGTGCGTCGCTAATGCTCCGACGGAGAAATGTGTGTCGGAAACATTTTGCGACAGTTTTTTCAATTTAACTTTTTCGACGGAAATTGTTTCGACGAATTTTCCAGTTTATTTTTTTCGACGGTTTTTTCAACATAAACTTTTGCAATGGATTTTCCTATTTTTACTTTTTCAACTGGTTTTTCGACGAAAATTTCCCCACGAATTAATTTATTGGATTATCCGTCACAAATTTTATTTTTTAAATTGTTTGATAATTATAATTTATAATTAATTATTTTTAATATTATTTAAAATAAATACATTTAACTAAATGTAAAATTAAATATATTTAAAATAAACTTAGAACAAAATAATATAATCAATTCCGTTATTCAATACTATTAAATTAAACCTTAAATACAAAGTTATTAAATCTAAAAACGTATTTTATAAATTTTAAATATCAAATGAAAATTTTAAAATGTTATTAATACTAACGTAGTTGATGAGCACCATCCATAAACGCCTTGAATTCTTGAAGCACCATATATTATATATAGCGGTGACGAAATAAAATTCGAACCTGTAATGAATTCAAATTAATAATTAGTTTAAACTCTTCTATTGCTACGTATAAAACTAATTAACTTTATTGCTGAGAAATTTGCAAAACTACTCTTATATTTATTTATAGTATTTCAACTATCAAATAAGCAACTAATTGACTTTATTGCTGAGAAATTTTGAAGAAGAAGATATGATGAACACTTTAAAATGTATTTCTGATTGAAATGGTTAAAAATAATACAAAATTGAGGAGGATTAGTGCACTATAGCATGTTAAACTCTTAACCTAATGTATTTGGTGCTAAATACCATCACTTCAAAGTGGGTTCAATAATTCAAATTGATCTTTTCCAAGAATCCTAAAAAAACATAATGTTATGAGGTTTTACAAGTGAGGGCAAATATCAAATTACAGATAACAAAACACATTTAGTTCATTGGTTGTAGCTCAATCTCCTTGAGTATTTATCAAGATGCAATTGTTAAGTTTTTCAATAAGGTGTACAATGCTTCAATTATATTATGCATTATTTGCCTTCTTCTAGTACTAAAACAGAGCAAACTGAATGAAGAAGAAAGAAGTCATAAGTCCAAGCCAACCGCACATAAACAATCGCATTTAATTTCAGCTTCAATTCCTTATCTATTAATACTATAATTAACATTACCAAGAAGCATAATGAAAGTGTTCTAACAAACCACTACAGCTAGCTACAAAGATTTCACCACTCTAACAATCAAAATAAGAATGAAAGTGTTTAGAATGGTCTCTCTCACCATCGACACCAATCAAAATAAGAAGATTTGCAACTTTCTCTTTAAGTCAATAAGTAATCCCGAAGCTATGTAGTACCATAAATCACAATTTTGTATTTAAGAACCTATTTTCTAGAACATATCTAACAAAGATTTGCAAGCTTATTTGATTATTCTTCAAAATCCCTAATTATTCAAACAATGTAATTAAGAACTCCTTTGATCTAATAACTTTCCTTTGATTTTAACCTACTCCTTCCTTCAATTTCCTTCCAAACCTTTACTATTGCTAATCACCAAACACAATAAATATAAAGGATATGAGAACTGAAACCTTTTTGAAATCGTGCAATTTGAGGTAACAAGCGAGCGGCTCTGTTGCAATGGAGAGCAATCTTCTGAGGCTTGGTTTTGGCCATACCAAGTGCCTCAAAGTAGAATCCTAAAGCTTCTTCGTACTGACCTTCCCTATACATCTGATCATTCCTCTCAATCTTGTTCATCGGCGATGCCGACGCCATCTATGCTTGAATCTATCAAATCCAGAACTGTTATACTAAACGAATATGAATTAGTCTCGTAGATATCAAACTGATAGAATCAATCAACGCAACTGAAACTGATATACAAAATTGATTCAGAAATAAGAAACTGAAACTAATATAGACTTTGTTAAATCAATCGTAAGAATTTCAGTATAAACTGTTTGAAGAGATAAGAATGGAGATTGAGTTAGTGATAAGCTACAAAGAGATCGAGCGAAGCTAGAAAGAGAAGAGGCGGGATGACGACCTAGTGCATTCCAGATTTGGAGAGAAAGAGAGTGAGGCTCAGAGAATGAACAACCACATCCGTTTTCTCCCTCTTTCATGATTTTTTTTCTATGTTGGAGGGTAGAGTAGGCGCGAATGAAAATGAGTAATTAATAAATATTATTTAGGTTTCTATGGTCTTTGCGACGACCATATATTGTTTTATTTGATTTTTAATTTATATTATTTATAAAATAATTTTATATACCTAATTAATTAAAAAATAGTTAAAATAATTATATTTTATAATTATTTAAGTGACATTTTATAATATATATAAATTATTTAGTTATAATAATATTAAATATTATCTACGATAATATTAAATATATATAAACTAAATAATTAGTTATAAATATATTATATTATTTTTTATATAATTTTATATGTAATTGACGAATTTCTATGGTAGTTGCGACGACTATATTTTTCTACGAAATTTACGACGGATATGATTTTCTACGGAATCTGCGACGACTATATTTTTCTACAAAATTTATGACGGATATGATTTTCTACGGAATCTGCAGCGACTATATTTTTATGTTTTTCTATGGAATTTGCGACATACATATTTTTCTAACTCAATATTTACTCTAAACACCCTCTCAAATTTACTCTCTTTAAGAATAGTGAAAAAGATAAAAAAAAAAATAAATAAAAAAAATAAGCGTGGAAAATAAAGTTGAACATCAAAAATAAAGTTGAAAATTTTCGACGAATTTTCCATAAAAGATATTTTCTATGATTTTTTCGATTAACTAAAAAAACTTTAATATTCGTTGTAAATTTAATCCAAAATATAGTATAAATTCATTTACGAATTTTGCTATAGAAATTTACCTTTTATTTTAGCGACGATGATTGATTATAGGTAAATATCTTTGTTTTTTACGACGAAGTTTTCTTCATTCATTAATATTTTGCAACTGTTCATGTTTTTCGTGGATTAAACCATCGAAATATTCGTCGCATATTTCCGACGTTGATTAAACGTCGATAATTATGCGTCGCTAATCGGGCGTTTTTTTGTAGTGGTATGATCGTAGCTTGATGTTTCATCGACTTGTTTTGTCAAGGTGAAACTTTGTTTCTACTACGTTTCTCCTTGAGGGAAGGATGTAAAAATAATAACTAACGGTTTATTAAACCGTTAATTAGTTAGTAACTGATTAGTTAGTTTGGTTAATTAGTTAGTATTGAATTCCTACATAAGGGAGACATGTAATGTTTGAATAATACTTTTAATAATACATTTTCTAGCGCACTTCTTCTTCAAGATTTTAAACTAGTTCCCTCTAGAGTGTTCTCCTCTAACGTCTACTTCACCGCCTTGTGATTTACAGAAGGGAGAGGAGTAATGACCAAATTCTCTTCATCATCAGCAGCGGCGACGTCAATAGAGAAAAAATCAATAGCTTCTATCTCGTTCGAGGGTCCGCAAGGGGTAGACAGAGAGATTTCGTTGCGGAAAACAACGGAAGCGAAGGATACTATTTCACCAAGAACTCGTACATGAACGACTAAACTGCCTTCCAAATCCGAATGAACTCTTTGCCGGAAAATATGGAGAATCCACGTCGATTATGGTCATTAAGAACTCTTCTTGGTGTGCGTTGGAGATTTTCGAATGGCTGAATAAGGAGAATCCGGTGGATAAAGAGACAATGGAGCTGATGGGTTTTCTTGTGCGAATGAGGTTAATGAAGCAGTGCAAGACAGATTCTAATGTCTTCATAGTTCCAATCCCGCCAGAGAATTTGATTGTCTGAAAGATATAAATTCATCATACTCCCATCCAATGCGTGAAACACATCTATACTCCCAGTCAACCTATTTAAATGAAGATCAAGATCTCCCAAGTTGTTCAACCGTAGAACTGAAGCGAGTATAGGTCTTGTTGACTGATAGGTCAAGCTCCTTGAGTCTTATTAATTCACTGACTCAAAGGATTGAAGCCGTGGATAAATATTTTTTTGCGATCACCGAAAGAAATGGATTTGTTGACATAATTCGTCAATACCATAAAGAATGCTAAATTGGTTTGCTCGGCTAACTATGATAGGTAGCTGAAAAAAAATGAAGCTTGCTGAATTGGGCTTGCTGAAGACGATGGTTGCATGATCGTAGTTTGATGTTTCATCGACTTGTTTTGTCAAGGTGAAACTTTGTTTCTACTACGTTTCTTCTTGAGGGGAGGATGTAAAAATAATAACTAACAGTTTATTAAACCGTTAATTAGTTAGTAATTAATTAGTTAGTTTTGTTAATTAGTTAGTATTGAATTCCTATATAAGGGAGACATGTAATGTTTGAATAACGACTTTCAATAATACAATTTCTAGTACACTTCTTCTAAAAAAATGTAAAAATAATAACTAACGGTGTTGATGGCATTGCAGACCAAGTCTTGGAGTTTTGATTTCTGACTCCAAAATCACAAGATCAATGTCACTAGATGGAAGGAAATCACAAAAATCCAGTATCTCCACGTGAAGCTGAAGCATGGGACTCTTGAATTGACAATTTCCCCTAAATAAGTTCCCTCTAGAGTGTTCTCCTCTAACGTCTCCTTCGCCGCTGCTGATGATGAAGAGGAGGATTTGATCACTAACTCTCCCTTCTGTAAATCACATGTTCTAATTAGTTACTAACTTAATAATAATTTAGTAACATAGTGAGAACAGTATAGGACATGGGATTGGAAGATTCGATGGGACAGATTATGTCTTCTAGAGAATGCAGATTGAAGATTATCTATATGGCAGAAAGCTTCATGTTCTTTTGAGTGAAAAACCAAAGAAGATGGATGAAGCTGAATGGAAACTCCTTGATAGACAGGTTTTGGGAGTTGTCCGATTGACGCTAGCCAAGACGGTTGCTCACAATGTAGCAAAGGAGAAGACCACCATGGGTCTGATGAAAGCTCTTTTTGATATATATGAGAAACCATATGCTAACAACAAGGTACATCTAATGAAAAAACTATTTTACTTAAGAATAGTTGATGGTACTTCTGTCATTACTCATTTGAACGAATTCAATAAAATTGTGAATCAACTAATATCTGTTGAATTTAATTTTAGGGATGAAGTTAGTGCCCTAATTTTGTTAGCATCTCTACCAAATAGCTGAGAACCTATGAGGGCAGCAATTAGTAATTTAGTTGGAAATGCTAAACTAATATTTGTTGAAGTTAGAGATCGTATTCTTACTGAAGAGGTTCGTAAAATTGATTTTGGTGAAACATTTAAAGGTTCTGCTCTGAATGTGGAAAACATGAGTAGAGGTAATGATAGAAATTTCAACTGAGGTAAGAGCAAATCTATGTCGAGGAGCAAGAGGAGTCAGTCCAAGTCTGGGCGGATATTTGAGTGCTGGAATTGTGGTAAACATGGTCATTTGAAGAGGAACTGCAAAGCACCGAAGAGAAACATTGATGATAAAAACGATGCAGTTAACATTGTTATAGAAACTGTCACTGATGCGTTACTTCTTTCTGTTGATAGCCCGATATATTCATGGGTTTTGGACTCGGGAGCGTCTTTCCACACCACTTCCCACAAAGAATTAATGAAGAATTGTGTGGCTGGAAATTGTGGGAAAGTTTATCTCGCAGATGGTGAGCCACTGTATATTATTGGCATGGGGGACATCAAATTGAAGATGGCAAATGGTTTTGTTTGGAAGATTAATAAGGTGAGACACATTTCAGGTTTAATGCGCAATCTGATTTCTGTTACACAACTTGATGAAGAAGGTCACAATTTCAGTTGTTGAAATGGTGCGTGGAAAGTGACCAAATGAGCAATATTTGTTGCTCGAGGTTACAAAACCGGAACGTTATACACGACTTCAACTTGTAGAGAAACAGTTGCCGATGTAGTTGATGACTCGAAGAACAGTGAGATGTGACATTGCAGGTTGGGCCATATGAGCGAAAAAAGGATGAAATTTTTTTTTGAAGAATGGACAGATTCCAGGACTGAAGTCTGTTAAACATCAGTTATGTGAAAATTGCATTTTTGGAAAATAGAAACAGGTGAGTTTCTTAAAGATTAGGAAGGAGCTCAAGAAAGAAAGGTTAGAGTTGGTACACACTTATGTGTGGGGACCTGCACATGTTTCTTCTATTGGAGGATCACAGTACTACATGATGTTTATACATGATTCGACAAGATAGGTATGGGTATATTTTATGAAGCACACAAGTCTGAAGTATTTGTTATTTTCAAGAAATGGAAGACTTTGGTTGAAAATGAAACAAATTAGAAAGTTAAGTGCTTGAGATCCGACAACGGAGGTGAATATATCAATTAAGATTTCAAAGAGTATTATGTTGTGAATAGGATTAGTATGGTGAAGATTGTTCCCCGAACACCTCAAGAGAATGGAGTAATTGAACGGATGAATCGAATATTGAACGAATGTGCTAGGAGAATGAGATTACATGCATACTGCCTAAAATCTTCTAGGCTGAAGCTATAAATACTACTATCTACTTGATAAACAAGGGACCCTCTGTTCCTCTTGAATTCAGAATACCTGAAGAAGTTTGGAGAAATAAAAAAGGTAAACCTTTCTTATTTGAAAGTGTTTGGTTGTTTATCATATGTTCATATTAATGAACGTGACAGGAGCAATCTTGATCCAAAGTCTAATAAATGTTTTTTCATTGATTATGGTGATATCGAGTTTGATTATCGTTTTTGGGATAATCAAAATCGGAAGATCATTCGTAGTAGAAATGTTATCTTCAATAAATATGTTCTTTACAAAGATTGTGTTAGGAAGGCATCAGATGATGATTCCAAGTTGAAAGAGACTAGTATGGTCAATTTGAGAGAATTTTCAACTATATATATACCGACTGTCGAAGAAGACCAGTGTGTTGTTGAAGATGAAATCGTTGAGAACGTGGCCCTAGAGGCAAATCAGCAAACATCGGTTATACAGTTGAGAAGATCATCAAGGAATCGAAAATCAGTCGAGAGGTGGTCTCCATCTCTGAACTATATATTGTTGACAGATAGAGGTGAACCTGAATGCTATGAGGAAGCAATACAATCTGATGAATCAGTTAAGTGCAGGGACGAATCTAAGTAGGGGCTCGGGTGGGCTGAAGCCCACTCCAAAAAAAAAGTTTTTTTTTACGGTAGAAATTTGAAATTACCCTTAATTTCTTAAAAAAAAATTAATATAATTCATTTTTTTTATCTAATTATTAAAAAAATTGTAAAACTTTACTTTTATATACTTGTTTTTTTCAAAAATTTCTCGTTATTATTTTAAGTCCACCATAAATTTATTTTTAGCCCACCCCAGTTTAAAATCCTGGGTGTTGAATTTTAAGTGAAAGTTTGCGATGAAAGATGAGATGGATTCTTTGATGTTGAATTAGACTTGGGAGCT
Organism: Impatiens glandulifera; assembly: GCF_907164915.1. Classification (NCBI taxonomy): domain Eukaryota; kingdom Viridiplantae; phylum Streptophyta; class Magnoliopsida; order Ericales; family Balsaminaceae; genus Impatiens; species Impatiens glandulifera. The sequence continues at coordinate 10,623,411 of NC_061868.1, forward strand.
CACTGAGCTACCAAAAGGAAAGAAAACACTTCACAACAAATGAAATTTAAGATCTTCAAAATTATCTAATCATAGTATATTATTGATTTTTAGGATCTTTGTTTAGTTTAATACTAAAATACATTTGACCGTTTATTTTGAGGAAAAAACTTATTAATAATAATAATAGAATTTGTAGTTTATTTTTTTTATTGTAATTTGTTTATTATAATTTATAAAAAATTATATCAAAATATATTTTTATTTTAATTAATAAATTATAGAGTTCAAAAATAAATAAATTTATATATAAAGAAATTATGGTTGTTATACTTTTATTTCTATCGGAAAATGTTCTAATGAACCTAATTTATACATTCAAATCTAGAATTTACATGTAAATTCATAATAGTTTAATTTAAAAAAATACTAGTTATATATTATTATTTATTTATAGTTAAATATTTTATACCTATTCAATTTTAAAATTTATATATCTAAATATAAAATTAATTAAAAATTAATAATAAGTAAATAATACTATACAAAAATTATATTTTAAAAAATAATAACTATTTTTATTTATAATTATAATTTTTTTTATTTTAAATAAAATCGTAAAATCAAAATTATTTATAAACTCATAAAATTTAATTATCGTAAATTTAAAATTGTAAAAGTTACTTACAATCAGACCCGTTAACATTATATGAAACCGTAAAATCATAAGATTTTAAGAATTAATGAAATCGTAAAATCATAAGATTTTAAGAATTAATTCGAGATTTTATCGAGCTTAAATAAGATAGAGTGGATCTTAGAGTGGGTTCAGTCGATCCCAAAAATAAATAAACAATTATTTTTTTAATTTAATTTTAATAAGATAATGTCAAATTAATTTTTAATATTATCAATCTAATTTACTATTTGATAAAATATTTATTTAATCCCCTCTTTTAATTTTGCGATAAAAAGAGAAGAATATTTTGTTATTATCTCATGTTACTATTGATAGTTTATATGCATTTTAGTGTTCACAAATTACACGATTTATTACTTTCTTACATTTTCATTTGAATTTAATTTTAAGACTCAAATAATAATAATAACAATAATATCCTCTTAATATAATAATAAACATTTTATCACTCTCAAGTCCACTCATTTAGTTTGGTTCTAAAATATATATATTTTAATATGGAAATGGATTTTTATATTAAATATAATTAAGCCCATTTTGGTATGCTATTCATAAAGCGCCGAAGATTTTATAGAGTTTGGGACTAACTTCATTCAAATTTTAACAAAATCAATCCATATGATAAGAAACTTAATAATAATTTACTTAATTATAAATATAAATATTTTACTAATAATAAAAAAAAATACAACTAATATTCTTTTAAAATATTTTTTAAATAACTCAAAAGAATGGGCCTAACTCATATAGTTTTACTCAACTAAGTTAATGGGTCGTGACCGGCCCAATATCTCAAACGTGTCTTAAACGGCCCAATATTTAAATCTTGTTTGTTTTTATATTTTTAGATATTATAGAGAAAAATATATTATATATACTTCTTTTTATGTACATATACTACACTTGTATATTTGAACTTTTTAAAGATTAAATTAGTTTAATTATTTTATTTTCTTGGCCCATAAAAGAATCTAGTTGCTTAATTACCTGTCGTACTTATCTAACCTCATTTTGAGTTCTTTTGCATTTTATATATTTCATATTATTTTATTATTTTATACTAAAAATGTCAAAATGATAAATTAGTTACTTAACTTTAAACATGTTATTGTTCATATTAAAAAATTGAATTTAAACAATTATTTTTATTAAATATAATATCGTGTTAAGCTGAACCATTTTAATTTAATTCCACAAAATGATTAAAGATAAAAACTGACCAACATTCATATTATCTGAAATTCGATAGTTAAAACTTTTCGTTTGTTGAAATTCGATAATTCAATTAGTGAAATTGATATTTTTATTTATTTATTTATTCATAAATGTCGAGATAATAATTAACGCTTTTGAAACTGTTAAGATAAAACTAACGATTCAATCAGGTCGGATGCAATCACGAAAATATAACATCATCAAAATATAATATGAATAGTAACCCAACGATTCAATTCCATCATATATATATATATATATATATATATATATATATATATATATATATATATATATATATATATATATATCCTCAATCCAAAACTTCCAACACTTACTGAAAGATTCATATATCACCCACTAGATTTCAGTAATGATCCAAAAAAGATTGCAACTCGTCACTGACAATACATAAAAATGCGAGATATTGATTCAACTTCAATTCGGTCCACAACAAATAATTAGAATATAACAATTTTTTTATACACTTGTCGATTATAAGCATTTGTTGATGTAAAAGCATTAAATAAGAGTCTTTTATTTACATTGTTATTGTTGTCATAATAAATATTCAAATTTTAAGTATAATGAAAATTGGATATTGAACATTTGGAGTATTAATTAAACTATGTTTTAATTTGTTAAAAGTTGATTTGTATTATGTTTAGAAGATATTTTTTTTTTGTTTGAATTTGTTTAGAATAAAAATAATAATATTCTTAAATCTTATAAAGCTGCTTAGAAGCTAAATTAGTGTAGTTTAAAACCAATCTAAATATTTTCATTTAAAACTAAAACATGTCCAATAGGTGGACGTCAATATTAACTGTTTATTTTTTTCTTAGGTTGTTAAAGTTATCCTCCAAAATGATTCATGATATTAAAGTTTTTATTATTTATTTATATATTTTTATTTATTTTAATATTTTTCAAATTCTGATAAAACATTTTTTTATATATATTATTAGGTGTTTATCTAAGTTCTCTTATGTTGAACCATTCTACTTTAAGGATATATGATTAATAAATTATTTTTTATTATACTATATGAAAATATTGTTTCTCAAATGTTTTTTGTTTTGTTTTTATTTTAGTAGGGAATTAAATAAATTTTGAATGGAAACTTGACTTCAAGTGATACTATTGGCCAAACATCTCTTAAAATGCAAAAGATTTATTGGAAATAAAAACAGTATCGAACAAGCTTTTTAATCATTACTACGAAATGGACCGCCACTAATCTATATATATATAATGATGCTTAATTTTTAAAGTGTCCGGATTGCCGGGTCGAGAGCTGTGGTTAATTTGGATATTTGGGTCGGATTGTGGGTTTACCCGTTTTTTAAATTTAAAACGGTTAAAAATAAAATTAAAAATGCTAGAGGTATGTTTCGAACTTGCAACCTAACAAAACAAGTACAACTCTTTAACCAACTAGGCTACAAAGACTTTATATTTTAAATTCAACACCAAATTTGATAAACGCGGGACGTTTTAACATTAATATAAGTTCAACTTTTTAACTAACTAATCTATATATATATAATGATGCTTAATTTTTAAAGTGTCCGGATTGCCGGGTCGAGAGCTGTGGTTAATTTGGATACTTGGGTCGGATTGTGGGTTTACCCGTTTTTAAATTTAAAACGGTTAAAAATAAAATTAAAAATGCTAGAGGTATGTTTCGAACTTGCAACCTAACAAAACAAGTACAACTCTTTAACCAACTAGGATACAAAGACTTTATATTTTAAATTCAACACCAAATTTGATAAACGCGGGACGTTTTAACATTAATATAAGTTCAACTTTTTAACTAACTAATCTATATATATATAATGATGCTTAATTTTTAAAGTGTCCGGATTGCCGGGTCGAGAGCTGTGGTTAATTTGGATACTTGGGTCGGATTGTGGGTTTACCCGTTTTTAAATTTAAAACGGTTAAAAATAAAATTAAAAATGCTAGAGGTATGTTTCGAACTTGCAACCTAACAAAACAAGTACAACTCTTTAACCAACTAGGCTACAAAGACTTTATATTTTAAATTCAACACCAAATTTGATAAACGCGGGACGTTTTAACATTAATATAAGTTCAACTTTTTAACTAACTAATCTATATATATATAATGATGCTTAATTTTTAAAGTGTCCGGATTGCCGGGTCGAGAGCTGTGGTTAATTTGGATACTTGGGTCGGATTGTGGGTTTACCCGTTTTTAAATTTAAAACGGTTAAAAATAAAATTAAAAATGCTAGAGGTATGTTTCGAACTTGCAACCTAACAAAACAAGTACAACTCTTTAACCAACTAGGCTACAAAGACTTTATATTTTAAATTCAACACCAAATTTGATAAACGCGGGACGTTTTAACATTAATATAAGTTCAACTTTTTAACTAACTAATCTATATATGTAATGATGCTTAATTTTTAAAGTGTCCGGATTGCCGGGTCGAGAGCTGTGGTTAATTTGGATACTTGGGTCGGATTGTGGGTTTACCCATTTTTAAATTTAAAACGGTTAAAAATAAAATTAAAAATGCTAGAGGTATGTTTCGAACTTGCAACCTAACAAAACAAGTACAACTCTTTAACCAACTAGGCTACAAAGACTTTATATTTTAAATTCAACACCAAATTTGATAAACGCGGCACGTTTTAACATTAATATAAGTTCAACTTTTTAACTAACTAATCTATATATATATAATGATGCTTAATTTTTAAAATGTCCGGATTGCCGGGTCGAGAGCTGTGGTTAATTTGGATATTTGAGTCGGATTGTGGGTTTACCCATTTTTAAATTTAAAACGGTTAAAAATAAAATTAAAAATGCTAGAGGTATGTTTCGAACTTGCAACCTAACAAAACAAGTACAACTCTTTAACCAACTAGGCTACAAAGACTTTATATTTTAAATTCAACAACAAATTCGATAAACGCGGGACGTTTTAACATTAATATAAGTTCAACTTTTTAATTAACTAATCTATATATATATATATATAATGATGCTTAAATTTAAAACGGTTAAAAATAAAATTAAAAATGCTAGAGGTATGTTTCGAACTTGCAACCTAACAAAACAAGTACAACTCTTTAACCAACTAGGCTACAAAGACTTTATATTTTAAATTCAACACCAAATTTGATAAACTCGGAACGTTTTAACATTAATATAAGTTCAACTTTTTAACTAACTAATCTATATATATATAATGATGCTTAATTTTTAAAGTGTCCGGATTGCCGGGTCGAGAGCTGTGGTTAATTTGGATACTTGAGTTGGATTGTGGGTTTACCCGTTTTTAAATTAAAACGGTTAAAAATAAAATTAAAAATGCTAGAGGTATGTTTCGAACTTGCAACCTAACAAAACAAGTACAACTCTTTAACCAACTAGGCTACAAAGACTTTATATTTTAAATTCAACACCAAATTTGATAAACGCGGGACGTTTTAACATTAATATAAGTTCAACTTTTTAACTAACTAATCTATATATATATATAATGATGCTTAATTTTTAAAGTGTCCGGATTGCCGGGTCGAGAGCTGTGGTTAATTTGGATACTTGAGTCGGATTGTGGGTTTACCCGTTTTTAAATTTAAAACGGTTAAAAATAAAATTAAAAATGCTAGAGGTATGTTTCGAACTTGCAACCTAACAAAACAAGTACAACTCTTTAACCAACTAGGCTACAAAGACTTTTTATTTTAAATTCAACACCAAATTTGATAAACGCGGGATGTTTTAACATTAATATAAGTTCAACTTTTTAACTAACTAATCTATATATATATAATGATGCTTAATTTTTAAAGTGTCCGGATTGCCGGGTCGAGAGCTGTGGTTAATTTGGATACTTGAGTCGGATTGTGGGTTTACCCGTTTTTAAATTTAAAACGGTTAAAAATAAAATTAAAAATGCTAGAGGTATGTTTCGAACTTGCAACCTAACAAAATAAGTACAACTCTTTAACCAACTAGGCTACAAAGACTTTATATTTTAAATTCAACACCAAATTTGATAAACGCGGGACGTTTTAACATTAATATAAGTTCAACTTTTTAACTAACTAATCTATATATATATATAATGATGCTTAATTTTTAAAGTGTCCGGATTGCCGGGTCGAGAGCTGTGGTTAATTTGGATACTTGGGTCGGATTGTGGGTTTACCCGTTTTTAAATTTAAAACGGTTAAAAATAAAATTAAAAATGCTAGAGGTATGTTTCGAACTTGCAACCTAACAAAACAAGTACAACTCTTTAACCAACTAGGCTACAAAGACTTTATATTTTAAATTCAACACCAAATTTGATAAACGCGGCACGTTTTAACATTAATATAAGTTCAACTTTTTAACTAACTAATCTATATATATATAATGATGCTTAATTTTTAAAGTGTCCGGATTGTCGGGTCGAGAGCTGTGGTTAATTTGGATACTTGGGTCGGATTGTGGGTTTACCCGTTTTTAAATTTAAAACGGTTAAAAATAAAATTAAAAATGCTAGAGGTATGTTTCGAACTTGCAACCTAACAAAACAAGTACAACTCTTTAACCAACTAGGGTACAAAGACTTTATATATTAAATTCAAACACCAAATTTGATAAATGCGGGACGTTTTAATATTAATATAAGTTCAACTTTTTGACCCACCCATAAATTTAAAACGGTTAAAAATAAAATTAAAAATGTTATCCGTAATTTTTTTCACGATTTTTTATATTATTACTCGTGCAAATGCACGGGCTAAATGCTAGTAGACATTAAGACCACTAATTGACTTCAAGATTTCTTGTTTTTTCTCTCTCTTTCTCTTATTAAAATTTTGCTAACAAACTCTTCTTTTATCTTTCTCCAAAATAAGTGTAGTAAGAAGGGTCCAAGATGGACCTATTTACTTAGCTTTTCTTCATGGGCTAAGGAAAACAAAAAACCCAATAAATCTTCTCCTTTTCTTAACTATGAGGATGAATTCGCCATCCCGGCGATCGAACAACACACATTCATCTTTTCCCTTGCCAATACCTTTGTCAACATATCAGAACCATTATCATCAGTGTGAATTTTATCAAGTTCAAACAACCATCTTCAAGAGATTATCTAATCCAATGATACCGCACATCAATATGTTTCGTTCTCTTATGAAACATGAAATTCTTAGCAAGGTGTATTGCACTTTGATTATCACAAGGAACCACGTAGCGATGTTTCTTGAAGCCAAGCTCCTACAGAAACTTTTTCTGTTGAGTTATGTAGCCTACACTTATAATAAACTCAACATTGTTAATTAGAGTTTATTGAGTTTCTTTTTGGTTTTGGGCTTGGGCCTGACCAAAGTTATTTAGGTTTATTATCTGAATGTTTACCCTATAAATATGTGATTATTAAGGGTTTACATGGTTAAGAGAAATAATTCGTGAGATAAAGTGTGAGGCAAAAACTATGTATTCATTCTTCTTCTTCATAGTGAAATCTGGTGGTGGCTGAAGTGGATGTAGCTCAATTTGAGTGAACCACTATAAATCTGTGTGTTTTGTGTTCTTCTTTCTTGTATTTTTTACAGATTATTTTCAAGTAGGTCGGATTTGGGAGATACAAATCCTAACAACTGGTATCAGAGCAGCTAGGCTAGATCTGAGCATTGGAAACAATGGCAAGTGAGAACAATATAAGACATGAGATTGGAAGATTTGATGGGACAGATTATGCCTTATGGAGAATGCAGATTGAAGATTATCTCTATGGAAAGAAGCTTCATGTTCCTTTGAGTGAGAAACTAGAGAAGATGGATGAAGCTGAATAAATACTCCTTGATAGACAAGTTTTGGGAGTTGTCCGATTGATGTTAGCCAAGACGGTTGCTCACAATGTAGAAAAGGAGAAGACCACCATGGGTATGATGAAAGCTCTCTTTCTGATATGTATGAGAAACTATCTGCTAACAACAAAGTACACTTAATGAAAAGACTCTTTTACTTAAGAAAGGTTGATGGTACTTCTGTCACTACTCATTTGAATGAATTTAATACAATTGTGAATCAATTGCTATCTGTTGAGATTGATTTTGGGGATGAAGTTAGTGCCATGATTTTGTTAGCATCTCTACCAAATAGTTGGGAACCTATGAGGTCAGCAATTAGTAATTCAGTTGGAAATACTAAACTGAAATTTGTTGAAGTTAGAGATCGTATTCTTGCTGAAGAGGTTCGTAAAATTGATTATGGTGAAACGTTCAAAGGTTCTGCTCTGAATGTGGAAAATAGGGGTAGAGGTAATGATAGAAATTTCAACTGAGGTAAGAGCAAATCTATGTCGAGGAGCAAGAGGAGTCAGTCCAAGTCTGGGCGGATATTTGAGTGCTGGAATTGTGGTAAACATGGTCATTTGAAGAGGAACTGCAAAGCACCGAAGAGAAACATTGATGATAAAAACGATGCAGCTAACGTTGTTACAGAAACTATCACTGATGCGTTACTTCTTTCTGTTGATAGCCCGATAGATTCATGGGTTTTGGACTCGGGAGCGTCTTTTCACACCACTGCCCACAAAGAATTAATGGAGAATTATGTGGCTGAAAACTGTGGGAAAATTTATCTCACAGATGGTGACCCACTGGATATTGTTGGCATGGGGAACATCAAATTGAAAGATGGCAAATGGTTCTGTTTGGAAGATTAATAAGGTGAGACACATTCCAGGTTTAATGCGCAATCTGATTTCTGTTACACAACTTGATGAAGAATGTCACAATTTTAGTTGTAGAAATGGTGCATGGAAGGTGACTAAAGGATCAATAGTTGTTGCTCGAGGTCACAAAACTGGAACGTTATACACGACTTCAACTTACAAATAAACAGTTGATGCTGTAGTTGATGACTCGAAGAACAGTGAGTTGTGGCATTGTAGGTTGGGCCATATGAGCAAAAAAAGGATGAAAATTCTTTTGAAGAATGGACAGATTCCAAAACTAAAGTCCGTTGAACATCAGTTATGTGAAAACTGCATTCTTGGAAAACAGAAACGAGTAAGTTTCTTAAAGATTGGGAAGGAGCTCAAGAAAGAAAGGCTAGAGTTGGTACACACTAATGTGCGGGGACCTGCACCTGTTTCTTCTATTGGCGGATCACAATACTACGTGACATTTATAGATAATTTAACAAGAAAGGTATGAGTATATTTTATGAAGCACAAGTCTGAAGTATTTGTTATTTTCAAAAAATGGAAGGCTTTGGTTGAAAATGAAACAAATCAGAAAGTTAAGTGCTTGAGATCTGACAACGGAGGTGAATATATCAATTCAAATTTCAAAGAGTATTGTGTTGTGAATGAGATCAGTATGGTGAAGACTGTTCCCCGAACGCCTCAAGAGAATGGAGTAGCTAAACGAATGAATCGAACATTGAACGAGCGTGCTAGAAGCATGAGATTGCATGCAGGGCTGCCTAAAACCTTCTAGGTAGAAGCTATTAATACTGCTGCCTATTTGATAAACAGGGTACCCTCTATTCCTCTTGAATTCAGAATTCCTGAAGAAGCTTGGAGCAATAAAAAGGTAAACCTTTCTTATTTGAAAGTGTTTGGTTGTTTATCATATGTTCATATTAATGAATGTGATAGGATCAAGCTTGATCCAAAGTCTAATAAATGTTTTTCATTGGTTATGGTGATATCGAGTTTGGTTATCGTTTCTGGGATAATCAAAATCGGAAGATCATTCGTAGCAGAAATGTTATCTTCAATGAACAGATTCTCTACAAATATTGTGTTGGGAAGACATCATGTGGTGATTCCAAGTTGGAAGAGACTGGTACAGTCGATTTGAGAGAATTTTCAGCTAAATATATACCGACTGTCACAGAAGAACAATGTGTAGTTGAAGATGAAATTGTTGAGAACGTGGCCCTAGAGGTAAATCAGCAAACACTGATTATACTGTTGAGAAGATCGTCAAGGAATCGAAAACCAGTTGAGAGGTGGTCTCCATCTCTAAACTATATCTTGTTGACAGATAGAGGTAAACCTGAATGTTATGAGGAAGCAATACAGTCTGATGAATCGATTAAGTGGGAGTCTGCTATGAAAGATGAGATTGACTCTTTGATGTTGAATCAGACTTGGGAGCTCACTGAGCTACCAAAGGAAAAGAAAGCACTTCACAATAAATGGATATTCAGGATTAAAGAAGAACATGATAAAACCATGAGGTACAAGACAAGATTGGTTGTGAAAGGATTTCAACAGAAAGAAGGTATTGACTATAATGAGATCTTCTCTCCAGTAGTTAAATTGATGACAATCAGAACTATTTTGAGTTTGGTTGTGAAAGAAGACCTTCATCTTCAACAAATGTATGTCAAAACTGTTTTTCTTCATGGTGATTTAGATGAAGAGATTTACATGCTACAACCAGAAAGATTTGAAATCAAAGGAAAAGATGAGCTTGTGTGTAAGCTTCAGAAGAGTCTGTATGGTTTGAAACAGGTCCCAAGGCAATGGTACAAGAAGTTCGATAGCTTCATGAAAAGTAACAATTTTCTGAGATGTGAAGCTGATCATTGCTGCTATATCAAGAGGTTTGATAAATCGTACATTATTTTGCTCCTCTACCTTGATGACATGTTGATTGCTGGAACAAGTTTGTATGAGATTAACAAGCTCAAAAAAGAGTTGTCTGAAAAGTTTGCAATGAAGGATTTGGGTGCTGCTAAACAAATCTTTGGGATGAGAATTTTCAGGGATGAAGAAGTTCTCAAGCTTTCACAAGAAGAATATGTGAAGAAAGTTCTTAGTATGTTTAACTTGTATGATGCAAAACCAGTTACTACCCCATTAGCTAGTCACTTCAGACTATCTAAAGATCAGTCACCTTCAATAGAGGAGGAGAAAAATTACATGGCCACTGTTTCGTATGCCTCTGCTATTGGTTGTATTATGTATGCGATGGTTTGCACATGACCAGACATTGCACATGCAGTGGGAGTTGTTAGCAGATTCATGAGAAACCCGAGTAGACAACATTGGGAAGCAGTATAGTGGATACTGTTGGAATTTTAAACTAATTCATAAATTCCATTAATGAATGGAAATGAGAATTTGGGTAAATAAAATCAAATGAAATTCAAACGAAATTCACATGAAATTCAAACGTGAATTAAAGTGAAATTTGATCCAAATAATTAAATTATTTTGTTAATGATGTAATTAACATTTAATGGCTTGAAAAACAATTATCAAATTAAATATGTTTAATTTTGTTAATTGTCATTGTAACCTTCATGATATTATTGCTATCAATTTATTAGCAAGAAAATCATGTAACGTGTATTTTCTATCGAACAGAAAATACAAAGGGCAATGAAGAGGCAATCAAGGTCAGCCGTTGGATCAAAGATTAATGGTTGATTTTATTTTTATGAAAGTTTAACTTTTCAACCATATAAAACTCCTCATCTCTAATCTCAAATTTTTACATTATCTTATATTTTTTCTCACACTAGAATTCCAAAAGTCTTCTTCTTGTTTTGTGAGTGTTCTTCGAGTTCTTTGTTCGATTTTTCCGTTGAAACCCGGTGATAGTTCAGGTACTTTATCAAGCTCGTTGTGTAGTGATTTCGGTGCTGAATCACTACTAGATTCGTTGTACCCTGGGAGACAGCCATCTGTTATAAGCTCTAGCACATGGGGAGAGGGTGGAACTGTTTTAAGGGAAATGTGTTAAGCACATGCCTCGAATCAACAATTTATTCGGTGATATTGTTTTTCATATATTTTATTTATTTCATCTATTTGTAACATAATTTATATATATATATCTGTTATTTTTTAAGACAAGATTTCTAACAATGTTAAAACAGTTTCATGTGCTAAGTTATTTAGTAGCTTTTGCCGTCGAAAATCTTTGTCTTTGATGTTTCAGAAATACGAGTCACGATGTTGCAAAATAGATGATGGATCATTTCAACAAGTTGAAATTATTCATCTTAATAACAAGAAGAATCGACTAATAAAGATAAGTCTTTATTATACACGTATAATGTTAATTTTTAATATTTTTCTTGTATTATTAAAAGCTTAATTTTATAAGCTGATATATGTTTGACATATAAATTTTCTTAAGAAAAAAATTGTATATTCAATATACAAATGTTATCTTGAAAATAATTTAGAAAACAATAATTTGTTTTCCTTTTCATTAAAAGTTTGAGAGTTACTAGAATTATTATTTTAATAAATGAAAAGGTAACTAAAAGGTTAACTTATAATTTTCAAAATAAAATAAAATTTGTGGTTATATTTAATAGTAATTAAAATTAATTATAATTGAAACATATGGTTTCAGTTTTAAAATAATTAATTATAATATATGTACATTCTTAAATTAATTAAGTGTGATAATTAGTAAGAATGTGATATGTTGATTATTAACGAAATATAGTCTATTTATATATGTACATATAAATTGTCTTATATATTTACCGTTTGATTATGATACTGAGTTATCAATTTTGTTTGACAGAGTTTAAGTCAAAAATAAGAGAAAAATAAGTTTCTCTGAAGAGAAGACAAAATGTCGTAAACAGTAATACAACAATAAAAGGGCGCATTGGCACAGTGGTTCAAAGTTCAGACGCAAGGGTGTGAGGAGGCGAAAGGTCCCTAGTTCGAATCCCATTTAGCCAATGATTTCTTTGATGGAACCATTCAGATTTCTTTACCTGATGAATTATAAAATGACACTAGTCATTTATGATGGAACCATTCAAATTTCTTTTATAGAAATTATTAGATGAATGGAGCAAATGATTTCTTTCATAAGAAATCTGATATGTTATAAAATGACACTAGTCATTTATGTTGAAACCATTCCAATTTCTTGTGTAGAAATTATGAGATGAATGGATAGTCAATAATTTCTTGATAGAAATCAGACTAGTTAAAATGACTTTAGTCATTGATGTTGAAACCATTCAAATTTCTTGTGTAGAAATTATGAGATGAATGAGTAGCCAATAATTTCTTGGTAGAAATCAGAATTTTAAAATGACTCTATATGTTGGAGATGAATGAGATCGATAATGATTTCTTATAAAAAAAACATGATTTGTCTAAATGACATTAATTATGAATGATGAAATCATTATAATTTCTTATGTAGAAATTATGAAATAAATTGAGTATAGAAATTTTAATTTCTTAAGATTAAATAAGTTGTTTGTGTTAGAACTTATTCTAATCATGCATTGAAAGAGACAATTATGTAAGTCGAAATATTTTCGCAAGAATTATCTCGGTGAGAATGATCCACCTAGATTTGTCACGTGGATTATCGTTCATAACACGATAATGTAATTACTTCGATTAAGACATGAGGTACATTTGTAGTTATGTTTTAATTGATTATATTGCTAAGTGATTATTTATATATATCATGCATATTAGCTAATAATATGATGATTCATGTTCTTTCATAATAAGTATGATTATCTAGAAATTTATATATATATATAAATTAAGATTTATTTTCTATCTATTTTTATTTTAATAGATAATTTTGAAATTTGTCACATGTGTTCTTTGATTGACAAAGATTTGTTATAGAATATTAAAGGTCACCTAATTAATTAAGAAATGAATAATTGATGACATGAATATTTATTTATATAATTAGTTAGTTTTATATTTGATTAAAGATAAATGATCAACATTATAATTAAGTGTAATAATTAATATTTTAATTATTTATCATGTATTTTTAATGATAAATGAAGTTGTATATATATTTATTTAATAATATATATGACATATTATTTATCTGATTACGTTTCTATGTTATTGACTATATATATTATAGTTGTTTTGTCATTGTGGTGACTAAAATGAAAGAAGCAATAATATATAATATCATATATATATGGATATATTAATTTTGGTTTAATATAATATATTTGATATACATTGTTCAATTGCATCATTAAGACTTACTTAATTTGATAATCTTGAAATCAAACAATTACAAGGAAAATCTTGTTTGATTTGAGAATAATGTGGCAAACGTGCCGATATTGCGGTATGCAAACGTGCAACCGAAAATAAATGTTTAAGCGGCTTTGGCCAAAGATGCTTGAAACATTATGATTTCTTTTGTAGAAATCATGTGATATGGTGAATATTTATTTGATTAAATATTCTAATTTCTTTTATAGAAATTAAGTGTTGAAATAAATATTTTAATTGATTAAATTTCTTATGTGGAGATTATGTGAAGAATGATTTATATATGAATAAACATTCTAATCTCTTGTATAGAAATTATATTTTATTCAATTAATTATTTATGATATAGTTATCTTATTCATATAAGTATAACAAAAGAATTTTGTAAAAAAATTGTGTGACAATTTCTTGATTAGAAAATCATTGATTTAAATTATACAAATGTGTGTGATTTAAAAAGGATACCAACACGAATGTGGGGGCAAATATTTTTATTGATTATAACACAAAAATGATTGTGTATATTATGATAAATGTTAAAATAATTTGTTGTTAGAGAAACATGTTCTCTATAAAAGATAAAGTTGCGCAACTTTATAAAAAGAAATAAAATAACAAGAAATGTCTTGTTTATATTTGCTAAGTTGGTGTTCAAATAGATATTTTAGATTTGAGGATTTTGAAATCAAGAAACTTGTCATATTTTGACATTATTTTCATAAAATTTTGAAGAACCAATGTCTTCAAAAGAATTTTATGAAATAAATGAAAAAGAAGTTTATAAAGTCTTGATATGCCTTATAACAAAATTTATAATAATGATATGAAAATTTGATCATACTTTTATTAAAAAGTGGATGTGACAATTATATATATCATGAAGACAATGAAAATTATTTCATTACATGTCTTTTGTACGATATTTTTATCGTTGAAAATTACGATAAAAATGATTAAATCCATAAAGGATATGAATTGCACTAAACGAAATATCATGTTGTTATCAAATGATATATTGATATTATTAAATGAAAGACTTTACGTCTTAAAGTGAATATGTTTACACTTAGAAGTGCAATCTACGTATGGAAATCTTCTAATAAACTTATGATGGATAGATTAAACGTTATAATCTATATTTTTGACTTATGTCGAAAAATAAAAATTTTTTACGTAAAATATATAATCGTTTACACGAAGGCAGAATAGTTCAAAGACATTTTGTCTACTAGTTAGCCAAGTAAACAATATTTTCATAAAAAATAAAATGTTTAAATGGTAAGCATGTACGACTGACTATGCTTCTTATTAGAAGATATTCCAAGATTATCAGAAATTTCTAATTATTGTAATAATAATTTGAAATTAGATAAACTTAGAGTCAATGACAAGTCTAGACATACACGTCTTAGATATATGTCATTAGACTATACTCTCTAATGGAGTTATCAAATTTGACTATGTAAGTCAAAGATAACATTGTGGATCCACTAATCAAATTATTGAATAGAGAGATAGTTTGAAGTCTTATGAGACATCAGCCTACTATAAGTTGGTATGAAGGAAAACCCAACCTATGCAGACTGGAGATCCCAAGAACTAGGTTCAATGGGACAACCTAATTGTACTAACTTGGAAAGTTATTGTTGAGGATTAATCCTATAACGAAACAATATATATTTTGACGAGGATAAGCATATCGCTTTTAATGATTCTTTGTGAGAAAAGAGATCACCTATGTGAGGGAGAAGTGGGGCCGCTTCGAAAGAATTGCACAGCTCAATTCTAGACCCCTCTCACAGAACCAGGCACGTGTTCCATGTCCAAAATGGACACAACCATGAGAGTTTGACATGTATCAGGGAGAATTTTATGTGAAAGTGTATAATCGTTTACACAAATGGCAGAATAGTTCAAGGACATCGAGTCTACTAATCGGCTAGTAAAGTTATATACTTTCATAAGGGAAGGTTCAAAGGGTTACACCTACCTATCCTATGTAGAATTCAACTGTTGAACCTTTCACCGGGTTAATCTTTCAATTTCCATTAATGTGGGGGATTGTTGGAATTTTAAACTAATTCATAAATTCCATTAATGAATGGAAATGAGAATTTGGGTAAATAAAATCAAATGAAATTCAAACGAAATTCACATGAAATTCAAACGTGAATTAAAGTGAAATTTGATCCAAATAATTAAATTATTTTTTTAATGATGTAATTAACATTTAATGGCTTGAAAAACAATTATCAAATTAAATATGTTTAATTTTGTTAATTGTCATTGTAACCTTCATGATATTATTGCTATCAATTTATTAGCAAGAAAAAATCATGTAACGTGTATTTTCTATCGAACAGAAAATACAAAGGGCAATGAAGAGGCAATCAAGGTCAGCCGTTGGATCAAAGATTAATGGTTGATTTTATTTTTATGAAAGTTTAACTTTTCAACAATATAAAACTCCTCATCTCTAATCTCAAATTTTTACATTATCTTATATTTTTTCTCACACTAGAATTCCAAAAGTCTTCTTCTTATTTTGTGAGTGTTCTTTGAGTTCTTTGTTCGATTTTTCCGTTGAAACCCGGTGATAGTTCAGGTACTTTATCAAGCTCGTTGTGTAGTGATTTCGGTGCTGAATCACTACTAGATTCGTTGTACCCTGGGAGACAGCCATCTGTGATAAACTCTAGCACATGGGGAGAGGGTGGAACTGTTTTAAGGGAAATGTGTTAAGCACATGCCTCGAGTCAACAATTTATTCGGTGATATTGTTTTTCATATATTTTATTTATTTCATCTATTTGTAACATAATTTATATATATATTTCTGTTATTTTTCAAGACAAGATTTCTAACAGATACTACGATACTTAAGAGGAAGTACATGTCTCGTTTTGTGTTTTCGAAAGTCTAATATGGGTTTGGAAGGATATGTTGATGCTGACAATGGTGGTGATGTTGATAGTAGGAAGAGCAAAACAGGGTATACTTATACTCTAGGAGGTACTGCAATCAGTTGGGTTTCAAAATTGCAGAAGATTGTTGCTCTTTCTAGTTGTGAAGCAGAGTATGTTGCTGTGACAGAGGTTGCTAAGGAGATGATGTGGTTACAACCCTTTTTGCTAGAATTGGGTCAAGACTACGAGGGAAGTGTGTTGCGATGCGATAGTCAGAGTGCCATTCATTTGGTAAAGAATCCTATTTATCATGGAAGGACGAAGAATATACAAGTTCGTTATCATTTTATCCGGTCAGCTTTAGAAGATGGAGTATTAGCTCTTGAGAAGATTCCTAGGAGTGAGAATTCAGCTGATATGTTGACGAAAGCTGTGACAAATGAGAAACTGAAGTTGTGTGCAACTTCAGTTGGTCTTCTTCGTTAAGACACCGGATGGAAAGCCGCTACCGATCGAGAGATGATGAAGTTAGTCTCCAAGTGGAGTTATGGAGCCTACACTTATAATAAACTCTACATTATTAATTAGAGTTTATTGAGTTTCTTTTTGGTTTTGGGCTTGGGCCTGACCAAAGTTATTTAGGTTTATTACCTAAATATTTACCCTATAAATATGTGATTATTAAGAATTTACATGGTTAAGAGAAATAATTCTAGAGAGATAAAGTGTGAGGCAAAAACTCTATATTCCTTCTTCTTCTTCATAGTGAAATCTAGTGGTGGCTGAAGTGGATGTAGCTCAATTTGAGTGAACCACTATAAATCTGTGTGTTATTGTGTTCTTCTTTCTTGTATTTTTTACAGATTGTTTTCAAGCAGGTCGGATTTGAGAGATACAAATCCTAACATTTTCAACCACAATAGTTCTTTGCAAGCTTCCGTGGTTGTCATATACTTAACCTCTGTTGTCGATAAGGCCACACACTTTTGTCATGAAAAAACTCCCCTTGCAAATGTCATCAAATATCCAGAAGTGTATTTTATGTTATCCTTATTTCCAGCCATATCAGAATCTGTGTATCCCATAAGCATCGGTTTTTCATTTCCAAATGTGATACCCAATTTTGAAGTACCGCACAGATATTTGAGAATCCATCTAACTACTTCCCAATGCTTCCTACCAGGATTTGACAGAAACCTACTAACAATACCAACTGCATGAGCTAAATTCGGCCTTGTACACACCATAACATACATCAATCTACCAACCGCTGAGGCATATGGAACCTTATCCATATCTTCAATGTCCTCATTTGAAGTAGGACAATCTTTATCTATTAGCTTAAAGTTGGTAGTAAGAGGAGAACTAACCACTTTAGCTTTGTCCATGTTGAACCAACAAAGCACCTTATCAATGTATCGCTTTTGTGACATGTGCAACTTCTTGGCAGCTCTATCTTGAGTGACCCGTACCCCAAGAATCTGTTTCGTTGGCTCCAAGTCTTTCATTGCAAAAGACTTGCTCAACTACTGTTTCAACTTAGCAATTCTTGCACTCTTGCCAACGATAAGCATGCCATCAAAATAAATCAATAAAATAATAAAATCATTATCACCAAACCTCTAAAAGAAAAGACAATTATCTTAGTAGTCTTTCGGTAGCCTTGCTCCTCCATAACAGACTCAAACTTTTTATACCACTGTCTCGGTGCTTGCTTCAGCCCATATAGACTTTTCTGAAGTCTACACACATGGTCTTCTTTACTTTTCACCTAAAACCCTTTAGGCTGCTCCATGTAGATTTCCTTATCCAAATCACCATGAAGGAAATCAGTCTTGAAATCCATTTACTCAACCTCAAGATCAAGACTAGCCGCTAAACCAAGAACCACCCGAATAGAACCCATCTTTACGACCGGAGAGAAAATCTCATCGAAATCAATACTCTTTTTCTGGCTGAATCCTTTGACCACCAATCTTGCTTTATATCTGGGTTATGAGGTGCACTTATAGGTCTTCACCTTATAAACCCACTTGTTCTTCAATTCTCTCTTGCCTTTAGGCAACTTCACCAACTCATAAGTATTGTTCTTATACAAGGAATCCATCTCATGTTGCATAGCTTCAGCCCATTCTTTCTTGTGCTCATCTTCTATAGCTTCTGCATAACACTCAGACTCCCCCCATCAGTGAGAAGAACATACTCATTTACAGAATATCGTACAAAAGGATGACGAACTCTCGTAGATCGTCTGAGTGGAACACATGGTGGCATGTCTGTAACTGGTAACTCTGGATGAACCATTTCATCTACATCTTTCTCTTGAGCATCAACATCATCAATACCATTGTCATCAATAGGAACATCATCTCCAACCTTTGTGTCAACATGTTGTAGAGGAACTGGATCCAAAATCATCACTATGTTGAGGAATTGTCTGTCTTCTCAAAATCCTTCAAAATCTGATCTTCAATAAACACAATATCCCGACTTCGAACAAGCTTCTTCTAAACTGGATCAAAAAGCCTGTACCCAAACTCATCATCGCCATAACCGAGGAATGCACAAAGCTTAGACTTCACATCAAGCTTTGACCTTTCATCTTTGGGAATATGCACAAATGACTTGCATCCAAAGACTCGCAAGTGACTGTAAGAAACATCTTTGCCGCTCAAAACCCTATTAGGAACATCAAACTGCAAAGGAACACAAAGGGTTAGATTAATAACATGTACCACCATGTTCAACGCTTCACCCTAAAAGGAACGCGGTAACCCTGCATGTGAAAGAAAACGTCCGACTCTCTCAACCAATGTTTTGTTCATCCGCTTCGCTAAGACATTCAACTACGATGTCTTTGGAGGAGTCTTTTGATGCCAAATACCATGCTCTCTACAATAAGCATCAAATGGCCCAATGTATTCGCCTCCATTTTTGTCCGAATACACTTGAGCTTTTTTCCAGTCTCTCTCTCAACTGAGGCATGAAACTGCTTAAACACATCTAAAACTTTATCTTTAAACTTCAAAATATAAAACCATACCTTCCGGGAGTGATCATCAATGAATGTGACAAAATATGAGAACCACCAAGTGTTTATCTCTTCATAGGACCACAAACATCGGAATGAACAAGATCAAATATGTTCTCTCTTCTGTAGGGAGGATGGATCTTGAAGGAAACTCTGTTTTATTTATCTGTAAGACAATGAGAACACATCTTCAACTGGACATCATTTACACATGATAACACTTCCTTCTTTGACAACAAAGTCATGCCCTTTTCACTCATATGGCCAAGTCTCTTATGCCATATCTCATTCATGTCAGCATTCTCCATAGCATTAACAATGCTCTTGGAGATCTTTAGCTGTGCCACATACAACTTTGAGCACTTTTTATCTCTTTCCACGATCAAAAAACCACAAGTGAGTTTCCACAAACCATTACCAAAGTAGTTGTTATACCCATCATCATCAAGTAAACTTGTAGAAATCAAATTTAATCTCATATTTGGGACATGTTTTACATTTTTTAAAACCAACTTCATCTCAGTATCAAATTTAAAACAAATTTCTCCAATACCAACAACCTTTGATAGCCCACTATTACCCATCTTTACATCCCCAAAATCACCTGGAGTGTAAGATGAATAAAAATCTCTTCGTGATGTAACATGATAAGAAGCTCCACTGTCTATAACCTAACTCTCCTCATCATGTGAAAAGTTCACCAAATTATCATCACAACAAAGCAATAAATCATTAGTGATAGTATTCCCTTCAACCTTGTCACCGTCATCATCATCTTTCCTTTGATTGTTGTTTTGGTTGTTGTAGTTTTTCTTCTTGTTCTCTTTCTTTGTCTGTTTGCAGAAATTTTGTGTGTGCCCTTTTTTACCACAATGGTAACACTCCACATTAGCATACTTCCCTTTACCGAAGTTACTAGTACCACGCTGATTTCCTCTATTACCCGGACCTCTACTCTGACTTCTCTCCCGCCTTTCAAAAACCAAGACATCTGATTGTGAAGATGAACCTTGTGACTTTCTTCTCATCTCTTCATTCATAACACTGCCCTTATCCAATTCAATGGTGATAATATCATTCGGTGCAGAGTTGGACAAGGATGCCCTAAAAGTCTCCCAAGAATCCAGTAATGTAACAAGTAGCCATAGACCTTGAATCTTATCATCAAACTTGATACCCATTTCTAAAAGTTGGTTCACAATGCTCTGAAATTCATTTAAGTGATCTGTAACAAGAGTGTCATCTCAGTACTGTAACTTGATCAATTGCTTAATCAAGAACAACTTATTGTTCACAATCTTCCGAGCATACAACTGTTCAAGCTTGTTCCATAAAGTACGAGCTTGTGTCTCCCCAAAAATATGATTCAACACATTATCCTCCACCCATTACCGAATATATCCACAAGCCTGTCTATGCAAAATAGTCCATTCTGCATCAGTTTTATTCTCAGGTTTATCAATAGCAAAAATAGGTAAGTAATAATCTTTCACATATAGGAGACCTTCCATTTTTGCCTTCTAAATATGATAATGAGAACTATTCAAATTAATCATCCTACTTGTATTAGTTTCCATCGTTCAAACAATTCAATTCACAAATAAGCAGACAAGGCTCTGATACCACTTTGATGGGAAATTCATCACAACGGTAAACAATAAAATGCGGAATTTAACCTTTGTTTGACAATACTTTCCTAAACCGTTTAAACCTGTGAGAAAGCTAACAAATAGGTATGCACAAATGCAATCAACACAGCCCCTAAAACAGTGAGTAACACACTAAATAAGCACACATACAAACAACACAAAATTTTAGCGTGGAAAACCCTTCAATGGGTCAAAAACCATGGGACACCTAGTGCCGCATAAAATCCACTACCACCGGTAAGAGATCAATACAAAGTCTTCTCTAGAAAATACTAGAGGAATACAAATTCATCATAACTTTGGAAACATGCACATCAAGGAATATGGAAACAATCAAAAAACAAGAAATGAAGAATATCACCGAAATAATTGTTACTGTTCCGACAACTAAATCTAGATATCTTGATCTCATAATCCAATCTCCGTCGTCCAAAATGTTTTTCCAGAGGTTGTGAAGCTGCTGTCCAAAAATTAAGACGATCCAATGGTGTGAACTCCGACGATAATCAAAATACTAAGAGTGGTTCGGAATGAACAATACCTCCGAAACTTGAAGTTTTTCTCTCTTTTCTTTCTTGTTTTTTCTCTCTCTTTCTCTTGCTATAATTTTGCTAAAAAACTCTTCTTTTATCTCTCTCCCAAATAAGTGTATTAAGAAGGATCCAAGATGGGCCTATTTGTTGGTCTTTTCCTCATGGGCTAAGGAAAACAAAACACACAACACTATCTTCATCAACAAAAACTTACATATCCTTCCCTTTAACACAAAACTGACATATTCTTCCCGCCAGCACAAAACTGATATATTCTTCCCTTCATCACAAAAATTAACCTATGCGAGCTTCGATAGTCTCCTTCTAGTTGATTCATCTATATTATCATCTCCTCAAGTCCACCAACTTCATTTAATTCCACCAAGTAGTTGAGTATTTCCACCATGCATCCTTGTAGGCTTAGAAAAACAAAGTTGAATGTTCCTTAGCAATGCATCAACTGTATATGATGATGTCTTAACCTACAATGATTTGTATAATATCTAATCTACAAAATATCCATCCCAAATTATTAATGTTAGTGTCTGGGTTGTTTGGTGGTTGAAATTAAAGTTGAATGTTAAACACGTCACTACTGGCAACATGTCTAAATTTTGGATCATTATCTGTTATGCGAGGTCTAGCATTGTCTTGTTGAATTGTGATATCCTTGCAAAATTTGGCCATTTAACATTTATTGAAAAAATTGTTATCACCAAATAAAACTGTAATAATATCACCAAATAAAACTGTTATCATTACGGTCTTATCTTGGAGATTTGTTATAACTACTCTATACAAATAATGTTTTGATACCATATTATAATATAAAGAAAATTATATTTGATGTTATGTTTAGAGTTACATAAGTTATGTCTATAATGTAGACATTATATTCGACTTATAAGAAAATAAATATAATATAATAAATATAATAATGATATTATCACACACTAGTAAAATATTATCTTTTAACGTCCGAAAATTAGGTCAGTATTTAAACTTTTTTGGTCGACACTAATCAATACAGTTCGTTACAATTAAGAACGGCCAAGGATGGTAGAACCATGGTCAATATTGAAAAAACACAAATAACGCTCGTCTACACACGATCGTTATTAATAAATAAAGTCGGTATTTTCTGCGGACATTGTTGATCAATAAAGTATGTGTTTTCTATGGACGTTAACGATTAAAAAACCATATTTTCTATGAAAGTTATTAATTAGGAACGACTATCAATAAGTGTTGTAGTAAATATGGTCGGTATTAGTTGTTTATTTAAAAAAATATTGTTTTTAATCTAGAAGCTTGATATTTAAATTAAAACTTATTATATATTCAAATTAAACATTAATACATATTATATGTAACACAAAATATATAATATGTTACGACCATCTATTCAAAAATATATATGTTTCAAAACATGAAAAACATTTATAAGTTTTGAACTTATATCGATAAATATGTTCAATTTCTTCATTTTTAAGCTTCCAAAACATGAATAGACATATATGTTCATTTTCTTTATTTCTTCAGTCTTCTTATATCGAAAAATTTACAACAATCTCATTAAAAACAATCCCAATTAAGTATCTCGAAACTGTAAAAAACAAAACCAGCATAGGTAAAATACTTCTTGAACCACATAATCATTGAAATTATTTCTTCTAACTTTTATAATATTAATTTTTCAAGATCATAATCATACAGATTATCAACAGAACTCATTCAATTAGCCTAAATTTATTCTACAACTAAATCAATTCATAAAATAGTATAATAAAATAATATTTAACCATCTTAGATATCATACCAACAAAATAATAATCATACAATATTTTAATTTACTGTATTTTTATTATACAAAAAGTATAATAAAAGATCAATAACAGATAACTGGTCACTTAATCTCTCTTACTAATTAGTCGAGAGCAGAAAACTATATAAAATTTAAAAAAAATATTTTATTCATCTAAAAAAATATTAAATAAAAAAGAAAACATTCAATAAATTAATCACAAACAAACTTGAAATGTGATTAAGATTTACCATTTTTTTATATTTTGTATAAATTTTAATGATATATATATATATATATATATATTTATATATATATATTTATATATATATTGAAATGTTGATTGTTTAAAATTGGTATTAAAATTTTTCTATAAAGTGTATTTCTTTTATGTTATTTGTTATCAATGCATATTGATGTGATGATTGTAATTTTTATTTGAAAAAGTTTTTTACATTTTAAAACAATTGCCAATGCATTGGTATAAAAATTATAACTTATGTGATCACTCCATTACTTTAAGAGAAGTCATTTTTGATAATTGTGTATATTTTAAAGATAATTATGATAACTCATTTTATTTTATCTCCACTTACAACTCAATTTGATATAGATATCAAGTATATTTTACGAGCTTTATATTTTATAGTTGGTTCACTTATGTATATAATAGTTTGTGTCAGCATCGACTTCAACGATAGAAGGGGGTTGAATATTGTTGAGCTAATTTTTATTTTTAATGCGATTTTAATCCTATCAGAGATTAAAATTTGTTTCTATTTTTCAACAAATCGTCCCAAGCTCTCTTGAACATATTCAAGTGCGGAAATTCTTGCTAGATTTGAAGCGGCATATTAGGAAGTTAGAGATGCAGTAAGGAAATAACACAAGAGTTTTATGGATATTCGAAGATAAAACTCATACGCCACTCATTCTTCTATTTCCATAAGGATTCGACTAGAAGACGTTGGTTTGTATAGAGACTACACAAACCCAATCAGAACCCAGGACTTAACAACTGTTTGTTCAATAGACAACGTTCTGTTCAACTTACAACACTAAGTATACTCTCAGATAATACAATGAATTAACTCGCAGCTTAGCGTAAGTAAAATACAAAATGCACTTATAACAGATGAGCTAGAGAGAGAATTAATCGAGAGTTGTAAAGCTTGTTCTTCGTATATTTTATCGTTCGTATGTTCGATGATCTGATCGAAGGTCAGAAGTGTGTTCTTCGTTGTAATTTTCTCTTTTATATTGAAGTTGTAGCAACGGTAAAATATAATTCTTTGATACATGATTTAACTAAAAGACCAGATATTCAGAGATCCACCGTCCAGAAATCTAAGGATCTGTCGTTGAGAAATCCAAGGATTCACCATTCATGAATCTAGGGATTCGACATTGCACTTTGATGCCCTTCTATATTGAAACGTAGCAACGGCCGAATCTCGTTTGTAGATACGTGTTGACTTTTTAGTGGTTATATGTCAGGTGACAGTCTACTTGTTAGCGCAACACATCTATTGTCGTAACACTGTCGTTGGCTTCTTCAGACTACTACAGAAGCAAGTCGACTGTTAGTGCTTTTTCAGACTGCTACTGAAGCAAGTCGGCTGTTAGCGCTTCTTTAGACTGTTGCTGAAGCAAGTCGTCTACTTGCGCTTCTTCAACTATGTTGTTGAAGAAAGGCGTCTGCTCGCGCTTCCTCAACTCTTCTATTGAAGTAAGGCATCTATTAGCTCTTCTTTAGCTCTACTGTTGAAGTAATACATCTGTTAGCGTTTCCTCATCTTTTTTGTTGAAGTAAGACGTCTGTTAGCGCTTCTTCAGCTCTCTTGGTGAAGTAAAATGTATGTTAGCGCTTCTTCAGCTCTGTTGTTGACGCAAGCCTACTTCCAGCGTGCTGAAGATAACTCTATTGTTGGCAACGCGTCTACAGCTTTGCTTACATCAGCTCTGCTGCCCGCGCTACCTGCACATAACACATTTGCATAACTTAGTTTTATTCAATTATCGGTGCATCATCAAAACTTTGTCGTATTGATTTTAATTATCCTAAGTTCATTTTAATCAATTAAATCGTTTTTCTTAATTCAACTTAATTGATGAATTCCTATTTAATCTTAATTAAATAGTTTTCTTTTTTCTTTAATTAGCTTTATCTAACAATTTCCCCCTTTTTGATTATGTTAAAACTAAGTTATAAGATCTGGGAATTAAAAGTAAATTATATATTTACATATGAACAAATATGAACAAAATGTACAAATTAAATATATTCCCCCTTTTAAGTTTGAGCCTTCAGCTGGCTTCCTCTTCGCTTTCCCTTTAGAAGAGGAGTATTTCCAAACCTCCCCTTCCTTCTCGTCCAGGCTTTCCCCTTCCTGATCTTCTCCCTCGAATGCTTCTCGGTTAACTGCTTCCCGGGTAACTGTTTTCCCCCTTTTTAACATCATCAATATCTTTAATACGTTCTGCTACTGCATTTTTGAGATGGTTTGTTACTTTGACAAGCTGAAAGTTGAGAGTATCAATTTTTGCGGAGAGTTTAACGTGTTGATTGCAGTTGTTTTTTTAGCAGAATGGATTTCAGCCTGGTCATCGACTCCTTGATGATCGACACCTCAATTGAACTCCTCGACACTTGGCTAAGGATTTGTTCATATACCACAGATGTCGAGGATAAAGCCTTTGAGGAAGCAGCCGCCTGCTTCTTGATGGATTCCAGCTCTCCGAAGATAGTAGCGACACTCTGTTGTAGAGGCGCAATGACATCTTGCATAAGACTTCGCAGGGCTATCATTCCTCGAGATGACTCATCTTGTCTAGAGGAGGTCAAATGTTCGAGATGGGAACCGGCTTGAATGATGCGAAGAGGGGAGGCATGCATACTTACCTTAAGGGTAGACGACTCTTGATCTTTGGAGGAAATGGATGCTCAAGGAGTGGGCACTTGAATTATCGCTCGAGATCCACAATCATTCCCTTGAATTTTTGCACAGAGGTCTTTTAGAAATTTAGTCACTTCTTCAAAGTGACTAGATGCAGCCGGGAGGGATTTCTTCTTGGATGAGGAATGAGTCTTCACGATAGTCATATTGGGTTCCAGCTTAGAATCTGAAGAAATCTCCACAGTGCCCTAAGAAAACTCATTGTGAGTCTTTATAGGAGCAAAGACGACAACAATCGAATTATTGTTTTTTTATGCTTTTACGTACCATTTAAATAAAACTAAAAAATCATAATACCAATTTTAAACGATCAACAATTCAAACATAAAAGAAAAAGTATTGGACCCATCAACCTCAATTTGTTTTATATATATCATTAAAATTTATACAAAATATAAAATTTTGGTGAATCTTAATCACATATTTAAAGTTTGTCGTGATTTATCGAATATTTTCTATTTTATTTTCTATTTTTTTAGATAAATAAAATAAAATATTTTGAATTTAATTTATAATTCAAAAATGCAAAACATCAGCGATATAAAGTCGATTTGAAAGTGACTCAAGTGAAGTGAAGTTTTTATGTTTGTATTATTCGGTCAAAATATCAGTGTGCTGTTTTTTCAAATAAAGTTAGTCGTCCTACAATTTTAAGCACAACTTTTATAATTTTAAACTTATAATATATTTTTTATACGAAACAATCAATAAACTAATAAAAATGGTGTATGAGATTATAGTCAACCTTATATATATATTTACAATTTCACTAACAACTTAATTGTGAGTCTTTAAAATATACACAATTATCAAAATCCCTTCTTAAAAAAAGTAATGAATGGTCATAGAAGAGTTATAATTTTTATATACTGCATTGAAAATTGTTTTAAAACGTATAAGAATTTTTTCAAATAACAAATACAATCATCACATCAAGATGATGCATTTTTACAAATAACTAACAGAAATACACTTTATAGAGAGACACTACAACAAAAATAGTTTTTACCGACACACAAAAAGACTTTTAACAACGTTTATATGTGCCACTAATATTCTTATCGACACAAAATTTAGTTTGGCGAGAAGTAGAGTCGATAAAAGTCTTAACTGATGCATTATTAAGTGCGGGCAAGCAACATTTATGCGTCAATAATATATTTCCAAGTAAACGACTTCGTTTTTTAATTTCAATATATTTAATTATAAATTTAACAATTTTAAATATTATCAATATTTAAGATTTAATATTTTGTTTAATTGTTTAATAAATAAATAATACATTCATCTTTTACCATTTAAATAAAACTAAAAAGCCATAATACCAATTTTAAAGTATCAACAATTCAAACATAATCACAAAATAAAATGTATTAGATCCATCAACATCCATTTATTTGGGGAAGTCGACAAAATGATGCCAATAATAGGTGAAATTTGAAAAATAACTCAAGATTAATAATGTTGACAAAAATAATATTGTCTTTTTTTAAATAAATTCTTTTAAACTAATTCTGTTTAATTTTGATTTTTGGACACATTGCAGGTTTAAGTCATTTTTAACCCGAATGGTTTAACGGTTTTTTGTCCATATATGTTACCAACACTGTAAGTAATTCTGCTGAATTGAAATGCAATTTTGTCTACTAAATGCTTTAGTCTATATGCATTTTATGACTAGAAAGAGTATGCCTCATTCAGATCGCGGACTAGGACAAAAGTAGATGAAAATTTGTCGAAATGACCTTGATAATTTATCAAATTCAAAAAATGACTCACGCATAATAAACTTTGCAAAACTGACACTTTTGGCCTATGAAATGTCCACATTACCCTTAATGGGTCTTATACCCTCCCAATCAATCAACAGAATCCTATTCATTCTCTTCATCTTCTCCCTCCCTTTCCCTAAAAATCATAAACTCTCAAAAACAACCACCACCACTCTCCCTCTCTCTAAACCCTAATCCCCATCCCCACGACTCCCCCTCTCCCTAAACTCTAATTCTCATCCCCACGACTCTCCGTCCATTGAAGAAAAAACCACGACTCTCCAACGGTTGAAGAAGAACCATCACATTCTCAAATGAGTATGTTAATGTGCATTTTATTATAGTTAGTTGATTTGATGATTTCTTAATTTAGAGACCAGATTTTACATAGTATTCGCATCCATGAGTTATCATTCATCGGGATTTGTTATGAACACTATGTTATATACTATATTTGAATACTTTTTTATGAACACTATGATATTGATGCAACATTATGTATTGGTTCTCACGCATATTATAATGCTCCTCACGCGTATTGCAATGCCCCTCATGTATATTGTAACCCCCCTCATGCGTATTGTAATTCACCTCACGCGTATTGCAATGTTCCTCACACGTATTGTATAATTCCTCCCAATGCTCCTAATGGTCATTTTCTTATATCTATAAGATATAGGTATATTCGTTATAGTTTATCTTATTTACTGCATCAATTATAGTTATTTTATTTTCTTCTTATTTATTGTAGCATATTCTATGACCATAACCATATATTCAATTTCTTCTTTTTCTGTACTTTAGAATAAAATGTCCTCATTTTTCAATAACATGATAAATGGTCTCCCATTTCAAGCAATAAGGAGTATTTTTAATGTTCCTCTTTCAGCTTCATGGCTTCTTCCAACAGGTCGCACACTCTTTCTGATAGAAACACCTATAAGAGAACCAGGAAATTGGATACCTTTGTGGTTTCAGCTGTAGCATCTGAAGCAGTTACAAAAGAAACATTAGTCGATGACTCGTCTAACCAAGAATATATCTCTATCTCCCTCAACTTTTGACCTAATTTAATGGTTTTGAGTTGCATTGATAGTTTGTTAATGCTCTAGTTTTTGTTGTTTCATTATGTATTTTCTTCCATTATTGAGATTTTTTCGTGCCAACAATAGAGTTAATTTGGTGGCTGAAAATGAAAAATTATATTGTTTATCCAACTTTTAAATTCTTGTAATAATTGATGATATTACTCGTGTTCTTTTGGCTATAAATTGATTATATTATTCAACTTTAAATAAACCATCTAATAATATTGATAGTTTATCAAAACTATTAACCAATTAAAAACACTTTTTAATGTCTAAATACAACTTAAAAAATGACTTATTTTTTGTCATTTTCAAGCACATATGAAGGTTTGATTGGACATTATTCCAATAAGATACAGATGAATTTGGACATGACGATGAACAATGGTGGTCATGTCTTACTCTTCAATAAAACATTGAGCTCTTCCTAAGCATCATTTCTAGGCTATAAGTAATAAGGAATAAGAAGGATGGTGTGGTGTTGTTTGGAAGAAGAGACAACAGTAGTAGGATCCATGGCATGATAGTTCTTCTTAATTCAAACAAAAAATGGACCTCACGCGTATTGTAATTCACCTCACGCGTAATACGCAATGTTCCTCACGCATAACACGTAATGCTCCTCACATGTAATACATATTACTCGTCACTCATAGGGCAAAATGGATATTTCGCAGGCCGAAAAGGTCTATTTTACAAACTTTATTAAGCGTGGGTCATTTTTCTAATTTAACTCATTATTAGGGTCATTTCGTCAAATTTCCCTAAGTAAAATCCTTTTATAAAGAAACGACAATAGGTTTTGGATTTAAATTTAAAATAAAATTTATTTAACTTTTCATGATAAAATCAAAAAGGCCAAGTTTGTTTCGGAGATTTAAAAATAATTAAAAAATAACCCTAAAGTTTTTCACATATTTTCCGGACACTAGTAGTACAAGTTATGGACACTATAAGTTATTCCGAATGGAAAAAAGTATCTAAACAACTCCAATTCAGAATCTTTTTGATTTATAAAATGTAGAAAATTATTTTTAAAACTTTTATATTCTTATTAGATTTTTCCTAAAATATTTAGGCCATCTTAGATATAAAATCAATTGAATGCTCAACAAATCAAAAAAAAATTAAACCTTAATTTTTAAAATAAACCAATGACCAATTAGTTTATTATTTTAATTTTAGTCAGACCGCTTTTGAAATTTGATCGGACTACATTGAACCAAATTAAACCAAACCAACTCCATCTAGATTAATTAAACATGAATCAATTTAGCCTTTTAACATGCCAACTATGATCGAAATTTAATAAAATGAAACACTCTACCACATAGATCAATTCTCTTTTTCGAGAATTAAATGAGAACTAGCATGACACCCCACAATCATAGCGCTCCGCTTAATTTCAAGACGCTTTCAAATGGAATTGAACACATGACATTTTGATCTTTTAAGTCGACTCTTACTACTAAGCTACTTTGGTGAGGTATCAATTCTTTTCTACATAACTTATTCATTTATAAGCCCAAAACCAATATAAGACGTTTCATATGAGAATCACCAACATTCAACTTGTTTGTCTAACACCTCAAATATCAATTTAAACTTCAATAACCGAGACTCAACTCGATCACAGGTAATCATACAATGCATCGGTAACTCATCATTTAATTTTTTTTATTCTTGATTGTGATTACCAATTATTTTTTTATCGTTCATTCGGCCAAACACATAATCGAGATAATCATTTATTGAAACAAACTTCAATGACACGAGAATGATTGAAACATAAACATTTTAGCCCATTAATGATTTGTGAACCACCTATAAATTAATTAGAAACTCATTTGAAGATACATGAAGACGATAAGAAATGTCAAACAGTTCGATTACTACATTTTCATCATCATTCATCCAACCCTAATTACTTATTTTGATGTCGAGCCTAAAGCATCACCATCACATTCCAACAAACACGAATGGAAATCATATGTGCATTATAGGAACAAAGACAAAAACAATCAAATTATCATTTTTTTATTCTTTTCGATTGTCCTTAAATACTCAAACTACTATCGGTCGATGACTCATGTAGATTAAAATGATTTATAGAGACATAATGAGGCTCAAGAACAATAGCTTGTAGTCGAGCAAAGTCTTTTTTGAAAATCAGATTTCCAAACAAGTGTTTTAATCAATTAGACATAAGCAATTAATTAGTTAATGACTAAAGACAATAACATTGATGGATTACTAGGTAAATTTGTAACTTGGGTTACTAGTTCTTGATCTCAAAGACCAAGAATGAATCTATTAAAAGGGCAACAGAAGAGTTAGGAGAACAAGAAATCAAGTGTTCTAGAAAAAGAAGACAAAACTAGGATTAGAAGAGAATAATGCTAGTATGCCTAATAGTTGGAGAGTGCAAGACTAATTGATCAGCACCACAAGGGCAGTAAAAGACAATCCTCTCTAAGCAAAACACTAAAGGAGCGGCGAAATTCGTGATCAGCGGCATGATCGACACAATTGGCACGATCGACACAATCAGCACGATCGATACAAAAACGTTTGGCACAATCGAACGTTAGTCGCACAAAATTCAGTCGGTTGATTTGGTAGTCAGTTACGGGAAACATGGTCGGAGTCACGATCGTCAGCACGTCTAGAACGTTCGGCACATCGGAGAAAATTGTTTAGGGTTATAAGTTGCAAAATCAAGAAACATCGGTTAGGGTTTGAAAAAGGTTGGGAAAAGGGTCGCAAAGTCTTTGTTTGAGGTTGGTCACGGTTCGGTTCCTGGTCTGCTGCACAGGGTATTCAGGTATTATGTATTACTTCGTTCTGTATTTGCTCTATTTGTTGCATAATTATGTATTCTACAATAATAGGAAGAAAGAAAAGCAACAAGGTAAAGGAAGTTCAAGAATTTGATCTGGAAGGTACAAAGGATGCTGTTGAATTTGAAATTAGTAGGAAAGAAAATGAAAATGTACAGGAAATTATATAGGAAAACAATAAAGGTAAAGAACCAATTAATGTTCAAAGTTCTGGTAAAGCTGAAATAGGAAAACAAAGAAAAAATGAGAGAATATGGAGGGTTGGGTATAACGACAGAGCAAATATCTTCGGGCTTAAAAATCAAATCACAAAGTTATTGATGCATGTAAAGAAATGAGAGATTGTGCCCAATAAAGATAAAATCCAGCAAATCAATACCCAATTGAATATACACTACCTTCAGGATTAGAATTTACTAAAGAGGGAAGAATATGAAAAGATAGTTAACTGGTATGTTGAAATAATGAGGGAGATGATGTAGTCCCCAAAATCAAAGACCTATATTATTAGGAACAATTGCAACTGGAAGGTAAATGAAGTTTGGAAAAAGAATGCAGAAAAGAAGTAGAAGATCATGCATACAAATGTCAAATCTACTTGGGTGAGTTTAAAACAAAAGTCGAGATTCTCAACTCTCCTTTGAATTAAAATTTCCCACTAAAGTGTAGGAGAAATGCGTCAAAAAATGAGAAAATTTTGTCGTTGGGAACTACATAGGAAAGAACCATGTATATTTTCTAGTCACCAAGGAAGCATTAATGAAACAATAGGAGCAGAAGGGACTGGAAAGGTTTTTACAAACATCAATGATCTCTATTTTCTACAATTTAAAAAGAAAACAAGCTTGGATGATATTCTGGAAATTGGACATACTTATATTGTATCAAACTGTATAAAGTTGGAGAGATGGTCTGAAGAATTGAGCCTTCTAAAAACCAAAGGAAACAACCCAAATATGGTTCAAGCTTAGGAATATCTCAGCACACATTTATAATTCAGAAACTCTAAGTCACTTTACTAGTCTATTGGGGAAATCATTATATATATACCTAATTACATAGGGAGGAGAGTACCTTACTTTTTCTAGAATAAGCATTGAAGTACATCCTCAAAGTATATTTCCAAATAACATGACAGTTGTTGATAGAAAGGAAAAGTCCACAGTCATGGAAATCTCATATGAATGAAAGAAAACAGGTGTGCTTTATGTAATACTTTCCAACATGTTAGTACTAAATGTGAAAAAGTAATTGAGGAATAGCCGAAAATTCTAAAAGCCCGGGAAGCGAAAAACAGGAAAATAAAACAAAAGAATCAAGAATGAAAGAGCATATTGTGAAAGTCAAGGACAATGATAAAAAAAGACAAAATTAAGGAAATACGGAGAAAGAAAGCAAAGAAGATTCAAAGAAGGAAGAAAATAATGAAATTGATGAAAAAAAGGGTGCGGAAGAAGTTAAATATGAAGACGAGGAAGAGGAACAAACAAAAGAAGATAACAAATAAATAAGAGAGGAGAAGAGTGAAGAGGAAATTAGGATTGTTGATTCTCAAACCCACAAAACTGAAATAAAGAAAATCATTAAAAAAAGCTCTAAATTTCTAGAAAAAATATCATTTTATCAGATCCGTAGAGTTTCATACGTAGGTAGGCTAAACAATGGGAGTAGACATACATCATCATCTGCTACAATTCAATCATTTTTCGTGAAGTATAAGCGAGGAAAGGGGCGTGGAAGAAAGAAACATGGTCTACAAGGCGAATATGGAAATAACAACAAAAATTGAGAATGTTAATTGTAATCTTTGATTGTATTGTTGTTTGATTACTACCATTCAGAAACTCTAGGATCGTTTGTTTGTCATCTTATAATCAAATCTAAGGTGCTAATAAAATGGTGCTAAACTGTTTTTCCAAACAAAAAAGTTGTGACTTCTTCTAATTACTCCCCTATCTAGCATATCATTGACTAATTACTCTTTTTTTTTCTTTTGAGCAGAGACGATCGAAGCTTAGAACTGAGGTGGGCACCCTAAGCTCATCCTGTTTTTTTTATATAAATATATATTCAGTTTTGTTGACAGGAGCTCGTAGTGGTCAGTAAACGTCAAGCATACATAATTACCTAAATCAGAAAACGTGGGGAAGAAGATGGAGTAATAATTTACTTTTTTTTTTTTTACTTTTTTTTTTATTCATTTTCTCTTTTTCTATATATATCAACTTATTAAATTTAATATTTATAATTAAATTTTTAAACCAAGTCTATAAAGTTATTATTTGAGAATTTTTTTATTAGAATAAGATTAGATTTAAAGAAAATTGTGTAATTTTGATATGAAAAGATAAATATTTTTAGTTTTATAAAAGTTATGTATATTTGAGAGAAATAAAATTATTTTTTATCTCATCATTTTATAAGGTTATTAGTTATAAATACATAACTTACTTATTTATAAATGTAAAAGTGTAACAAAAAAAAATTATCTTTCATAAATTATTTTTATGTTATAATAAATGAATTTGTCTTTCGACAATTCTTCATGTGATGTATATCTTCAACTATTATAAAAATTTAAGTTTTATGTGACAAAGTTTTAATAAGGTTATATTAGTTACCTACTCGTTAATGTGACAATTTTAAATTCGATTATCTTAAATTAATTTTTTTTCATATTTTAAAGTTAGTTCTAAAGATTTTTTGTTTTTCAAGCCCACCCTAAATATAATTCCTGAACCCGTCCCTGAGGGCAATGTACCAATATGAACACATGCACACTACTTATGTGTCTTTCTTTAGTGGGATTCGATGATGTTGTTCTCTAACTGGTAATTGCTCTTCGAGTTGTTGGAATAGAGTGTTGAAGACTTCGAGCAGACACTGAAGATCCTCAAGAACCTATTATATTGTCATTGTATTAAATGAAACAAATTGCTCTTCATGCTTTCTACTTATTTGCACCATGACAGCCACAATTCATTTCTTTA
The DNA here is from genome assembly GCF_907164915.1 of Impatiens glandulifera. Taxonomy (NCBI): domain Eukaryota; kingdom Viridiplantae; phylum Streptophyta; class Magnoliopsida; order Ericales; family Balsaminaceae; genus Impatiens; species Impatiens glandulifera. The sequence continues at coordinate 10,658,895 of NC_061868.1, forward strand.
ATAACTTCTCTAGATTGTTTCCTTATATCAGGTTGATTTGTGCATTAGGTATAGCCTGCAAAATAATGATTCTTCTTTATTTTTCAAAAGGGAGGATGAATTTTTCAAAATTCTAGGGGCCTAAAGTAATTAGTCATTCAATGCCCAACACAATATTGTACCATATCATGGTAAGCACCTTCATATATGTTTGGTAATATTTACCCTCCATTGTAGAAAATGTTGTAGCAGAATATATTGGAGTCATCTACCACTCGAATTGACAACACCTTAGTCGGTAGAGTATTGTGACTTATATTTTTCATGATTATGTTGTTTATGAAGTTATGGGTGTTCCCTATATCAATCAAGATCACCACCGAAAAGTTCTCGATCTTGTCGAGAATATGCAGTGTCCGGAAATTATTAGAATCGGTCAATGTGTGTAAGAAAATGAAAGGCTCTTCCACTCCGACAAGCTGCTTGGGGGAGAACTATCAAGAATTGCCTTTGGGGTGGCTTCTTGAAAACTTAAAATAATATATAGGAACAAAAACAAAAACAAAAAGAATTCATTTTTTCAAAAACAAAATAAAAAAATGTATAGGAATTAAGTAAAGAATTCAATTCTAGAATCCCCATGATCTGCATAAATAAGAAGCCTCCCTGGTTCGGGAAATAGCCCTTGCAACACCTTAATAGTTCCTAGTTTTCCTTGAGAAAGATTGTCTTCACAAATATTTGTTTTTCTTTAGTATAGAAAATTACATGATAAATAAAATGAAGCTTAAAAAAATATCACTATTTTGACACGATGTGAGTCCATAAAAAGTCTTAAAGTTGCATGTGAATTGTTGTAAGCAACTCCTCGTGTTACAAGCACGTGAGTAACCCCTTGTTCATGATAAGAGAAGTGGATAAGAAATGATAGTTAAAAACAGATTGAAGATTTTGAAGGTGAAGAACTCAATAATGATCACTATCAGAATTATGTTAATTACTGTATATGTAAGTTGGGAATGCCCAATTATATTGAGTTTGTAATTAGTTGATTAGTATTTAAATAACTTTATAGTTAAATTGTATTCTTTGTAAGAGTTTAAGGACTATTTTAACATTTGTTAATAATATACAAAAGGGGTAGATGGCACCCTAGGAGCCATTACTTTTTTCTCAAACGGTTTCTCAAATCTCTAAACCTAAGATTCAGAATCTTGTATATTTCTTATGGTATCAGAGCAAGATCTTCAAGAACAAGGAGAATCAGAAGATATTGAGACAACATCTTCTTCTTCAGGTACTGATTCTTCTTCGCCTTCTTCGAATTCTTCTTCGACAAGTATTTCAAGTAAAGAGGAGATTCAAGAAACTGTCATAATGATGGGAAAGAAAAAACGTGACAAAGATACAATGACTATTCATAACTCAGATAATCTATGAGGGATTATCTGCACCACAATCTTCAACGGTTCAAACTATATAGGCTGGAGTAGTGGAATGCGACTAGCCCTTGAAGAAAAATCGAAATTAGGGCTTATTGATGGATCATGTATTGCTCCAACTGAACTAGAAGAGTTTGATAAGTGGAGGAAGGTCGACTGCTTGGTCCGCTCATGGATCCTTAATACAGTTACTGATGAAATTAAAGGTAATTACTCTTCTACTACAACTGCATTAGATCTTTGGTATGATATTCAAGAAAGATATCAAGAGAATAATGGTCCTCAAGCTTTTCAAATTCAAAAGGGGATTAGTAATCTGCGTCAAGGACCATTAACATTAGAGAAATATTTCTCTAAAATCAAGAAACTATGGGATGAACTTCTAGTATTGGAACCTCTTCCATTTTGTGATTCTGAACCAAGAAGTACTTGCTGCTGCAAAATGACAAAATTAGTCATTCAACAAGATACATCAAACAAGTTGACACAGTTCTTGATGGGTCTGAATGAGTATTATGACAATATTAGACAACAGATTCTTCTGATGGATCCAAAACCTAGCATTAACAAAGTATATGCTATGTTGCTAAGTATTGAGAGACAAAGAGAAGTTCAATCATTAATGATTGATCAAAATGAGAATTTCTCTATGCTTTTGAAGGATAACATAGAGCAACAAAGAGGACAAAAAACTGGAAAATTCAATAGAGGAAAAGGAGGAAGACAATCTACGGGAAGAGGTAACAACAAAGGAAGTTCTTTTAGAGATATGTATTGTACTTATTGTAGAACTGAAGGACACAATCAAGATGGTTGTTTCAAGTTGAATGGGTATCCAGATTGGTGGAAGGGAAATAGAGATCAAAAGATAAAAAAATGTGGCTAATATGGAAGACACTCCATTCTCCAATTATGAAGAACAACCAGAATCCTCTGAAAAATCATCTATCAAAATCAGCAAAGTTGAAATTGCTGCTGCCTTCAAAGAAATGATGAAAGATCTTCTTGCAGAAGGAAAAGGTAAAGAACATTACTATGAAGGTACACAAATTTCTCCTAATATAACTTCTAATTTTAATGGTGCTTGTAGTCTTAATGTTCATGGTATTTTTAAAAATGAACCTATTTGGATTATTGACAGTGGAGCTAGTTGTCATATATGCTCAAATGTGAATAGAATGATTGAAATTAGGAATGTTGCTAATATACCTTTATTTTTACCTGATGAAACAACCAAACATGTGAAGCAAATAGGAAATGTAATACTTTTTGATAAATTGAAACTTCTTGATGTTATGCTTGTTCCAGACTTTAAATACAACCTAATTTCAGTATCTAAACTTGCTAAGACAAATCATATTCGATGTCAATTTTCGCCTACTGGTTGTATATTGCAGGATCTTAAGGACAACAGCACCATAGGAACTGGAGAACTATCTCAAAACTTGTATTTGTTTGAAAATGTAGGATCTAAATCCGGGTTAGAAAATACTTTACTAAATAGTTGTACTGATTTCAAATTACTGCTTAGGAGACTTGGACACCTTTCTGATGTAGCATTAAAGCATGTCTTTTCTTTTAATAAAGATGATATTGTTCATTGTGATGTTTGTCCTGTCTCTAAATTGAAACGATTGCCTTTTAGTAGTAGTATTTCTAAAACCATACACTGTTTTGAAATAGTTCATATGGATGTTTGGGGTCCATACAAAGAAAATTCACTTATAAATTGTCCTTTTATGTTAACCATTGTTGATGATTATAGTAGATTCACATGGACTTACATGATTAAATGCAAAAATCTTGTTATCCAAACATTTATTGAAATCTATGCCATGATCAAAACTCAATTCAATTTGGCTGTCAAAATTATTAGGACAGATAATGGTAGTGAGTTTGTTAATAACGAATGTCAATCTTTTTTAAAGAAAAATGGGATTTTACATCAAAAATCGTGTGTCTACACACCCCAACAAAATGGGGTGGTAGAAAGAAAACACCAACATCTTCTTCAAGTAGCTCGGTCATGCATGTTTCAGGCCAAAATGCCTAAAATATTCTGGCCATTTTCAATATTAATGGCAACCCATGTTATTAACAGAATTCCTTCCAAAATTTTAGAATGGGATAGTCCATATCACATTCTTTATAAACAAAAAACAGATTATTCTAATTTGAGAGTTTTTGGATGTTTATGTTATATCAAAAATAATTTTCCAAATAAAACAAAGTTTGAACCAAGAGGGTCAAAGTGTGTCTTCTTAGGTTATCCTTCAGGACAAAAAGGATTCAGGGTTTTTGATTTAAAACAAGAAACTATTATTGTTTCAAGAGATGTTGTTTTTCATGAAAATATTTTCCCTTTTCACAAATCTAAAGTTAAAGAAAAAAATTCTTTTAATCATGATGTTGGTACTAACCAAAATGTTTTTGATTTGTATGATTCTGAAACTGATTCTGAAACTGATTCTGATAATGATACTTACACAGATAACACTTTAGAAGAGTCACAAACAGAAAATCAAAATAGTTTTGAACCCCAAAGTGAAAACACTCATTTTCAAGAACAATCTGAAAATTCTCAAACTTCTTTTTCACAAGATGAAACTTCTTTTTCCCAAGATGAAAATGTAAAAGTGGGAAGACAAAGAAAACCACCAGCATGGTGTAATGACTATGTGATGAGTTCAAATATTGATTCATCTACAAAAAAAAAAAAAAACATATACTCCTAATACTTTTCCTTACACATTCAAATGCCAAAAAGAAAATTATCTAGAATTTTTAGGTAATATTTCTACTATTAAAGAGCCTCAAACGACATACATAGAGGCTTCAAAACTTAATCATTGGCAGCAAGCCATGAAAGAGGAGTTAACTGCTCTTCAAGAAAATAAAACTTGGATTTTAACTTCTCTTCCAAAGGGAAAAAAGTCAATTGGATGCAGGTGGGTATTCAAAACTAAATTGGAACCAGATGGGTCAGTAGCAAAATATAAAGCTCGATTGATGGCAAAAGGATACAACCAAAAGAATGGAGTTTACTTTCACGATAGTTTCTCTCCGGTAGCCAAAACGGTAACTGTTCGGTTATTTCTTGCTTTAACTGCTGCTAACAAATGGTTTTTACAACAATTTGATGTAAATAACGCATTTCTCCACGGTAATCTTAATAAGGATGTTTATATAATTCCTCCAGAAGGTTATACCGAAGCTAAAACAGGTCAAGTATGTAAGCTTAAAAAGAGTCTTTATGGTTTAAAACAAGCATCTAGACAATGGAATTTAGAATTTACAAATTGTCTTACAAATTATGGTTTCATACAATCTGTTCATGATAATTGCTTGTTTACAATGAAAACCAATGATTTCTTTTTAGTTTTATTAGTTTATGTTGACGATATTTTAATTGCAGGAGACAATTTATATCAAATTAATTGTGTGAAACATTTACTTGACAAAAGGTTCACAATTAAAGATCTAGGAAATGCTAAGTATTTCTTAGGATTAGAAATATATCGTACTGATGCTGGAATATATGTTAATCAACGAAAATATGTTTTAGATATTCTTGCTGACACAGGATTAACAGGTTGTAAACCTGCTGTAATTCCTATGACAAAGGGGATTAAATTGAATGAAAAAAACAGTACTGTGATATCTGAACCCGAGAGGTTCAGACGACTTATTGGGCGTTTGATTTATCTTAGTTTTACGCGACGCGACATTAGTTTTAGCGTACAACAGTTAAGCCAATACATGAATCAACCCTTACAAATTCACTGGGATGCAGCCCTTCAGGTTGTGCGATACCTGAAAGGGACTCCTAGTTTGGGGTTGTTTTATCCTTGTGTATCTAACAATCTACTTGAGAGTTTTTCAGACGCAGATTGGGCTACTTGCACTGATAGCCGACGATCAGTCACAGGTTATTGTATCAAGTATGGTGATGCACTAATATCTTGGAAGACAAAGAAACAAAACACTGTCTCTCGATCATCAGCTGAAGCAGAATATCGAAGTATGGCTACAACAGTTTGTGAGCTCAAATGGATTTCATTTTTACTACAAGACATGAATGTTTCACTTAAGTTACCAATTCCGCTGCGGTGTGATAATCAAGCGGCGATACATATCGCTGAAAATCCAGTTTTTCATGAACGTACAAAGTATCTAGACATAGACTGTCATCTTGTACGTGATCATTTCAAGCAAGGTTTTATTCTTCCTCAACATGTATATTCAAAGGTACAACAAGCCGATATTTTTACCAAACCATTGGATTCCGGCCCTTTTTATCTACTTCGGAACAAGATGAATCTTAAAGATCTACATCTTGAGGAGGGAATATCAGAATTATGTTAATTACGGTATATGTAAGTTGGGAATGCCCAATTATATTGAGTTTGTAATTAGTTGATTAGTATGTTAAATAACTTTATAGTTAAATTGTATTCTTTGTAAGAGTTTAAGGACTATTTTAACATTTGTTAATAATATACAAAAGGGGTAGATGGCACCCTAGGAGCCATTACTTTTTTCTCAAACGGTTTCTCAAATCTCTAAACCTAAGATTCAGAATCTTGTATATTTCTTAATCACTACAAAAACAATCAAGATTTCAAAAGGATTCATTAGGTATTTTCTCAAATTATCTAATATATGAAAATTACAAACTTACTTGACTTAGGATGAAATTTGGTAATTGTTTCAGCAAGAAAATGCATATTGTAGTAGCCACCAATAAGAGTTTGTCTACATAGTTCTTCTGCATAACACAGACACCCAAAAAATGCCTAACCACAGAAATTGAGGATCATCTTATTACTTCCTAAGGACATGGATCTTGACTTTTATGTTCTTAATCTCTTAAAGTTAAAATTTGGAACTGTCATTCACTCGTTTCGCAGTTCTACCAGGTTGGATTGACAGTGGAAACAGTTCCACTGTCGTGTTTTAAAATCTTGTAAATAATAAGACATTGGTATTAAATTTACCGACTAAACATCTGTTAGTGGAAAATCTCATATGTTTAAAAGTGTAAGATCAAGCCTCCTATTGTTAAAATAGATAGAATGAGAGTTTTAAATAGTATTTGATAGTCATTTATAAAATATATATATATATATAAATTTATCTACTCACATAAATATTAATTTAAAAAATTATATATATAAATATACTAATTTAAAATAAGTATATAATAATAATGAAATTAGTATATAACTATTTTTAAAATAATTATATATTAGATATAATAATAAATAAAAGAAAAATAGCAATAAAGGGGCAAGTGTCATCCTAAAATATTTATAAAATAAAAAAATTGAAGTTATGTACATACATATATATTTCAAATTTCAAAAAACTTTATTATAATATGTACATATTTAAATAGTGATATATTAGATATAATAATAAAGTTAAATAGAAAAAACATAAAATTATAATATTTATATATAAATTAATAAAGTAAGAGAATTTATTATTATTATTATTGTTATATTTATATATGAAAGGAAATAAATAAAGTGAGAGAATATATATGTATATCATATTACATAAAAAAAAAATTAATTATATATATATATATATATATATATATATATATATATATATGGAGAGAAAATATTATATATGTTATGTTTAAAATTATATTTTACTTAAATATAAAATTAATGGTGATAAAAAAATATATTATAAATATAAAGGTAGAAAAATAATATTACTTACTATTCTAACTTTCATTGCAGTTTAAATAATACTAATTTTTAATCTTTAAAAATTATTTTTAACCTTTAAACTGTTTTATGTTTTAGTAGATTAAATAATATATATATATATATATATATATATATAATGAGAGCATATAAATACTTGTGTTTGTGTATAAATGAATGGGGATGCATTATTCATCATTTGTATGTGATCTATAAACATTTTTATATATAATCTTTTGTGTTTAGATAAAAAGAATTGAAGAAAAAGAATTTATATAAATGTTAAAAGAAAATAAATGAGAAAAAAAACATTATATATAAAAACTTTTGTGTATAAATTAAAATAAATAAATATATATATATATATATATATATAATTTTAGAGGATATATATTCTATGAAAAAAAATTATCTGAAAAAAAAAAGTTTAAATAGAGATAAAAATAAAATTCGATATCAATCGATTTCTCTTTCCATTCACATTCACTGTTTCAAATTTACCTATCATTTCTTATATAGTAATGGTGTAGAATTATTTTGTATTATTTATTAAAAGTAATTATATCTAATTAGTTAGATATTAATTAACTTATTTAAAATAAACATGATTTGAGACTCATTTGATTTAAAATATTTCAATTTATTTCAATTATCAAAATAAATCACCTATCATTAATCACTTATTTACAATGAATTTTTTTAATTATAATATCAAAATAACATATTTTTTCTTAATTTTTACACAATAAATATTAAAAAAATCTATTAAACTAATAAAAATAGTTTAATATATATATATATATATTTACTAAATTATTAAACAATATTATTTTACTTTTCAATTAATTCATTAACAATTAATATAAATAACTCAGTCAATCTCTATTATAGAATAGTTCAAATCAACTATATCAATATTCCTTAACATCCTTCATAGAATACTTTGTCTAATCCAGAATTATAGTTTCAATTGTTAATAAAGGAATAAACAATGATATTTATATTTAATAAAATAGCATTATAACTTGTATGGTATAATTCGAACTAAAAATCCTCTTTTTTAAAATATAAAATTGAAGAAAAAAATACAAAATTGATATATAAAAACATGAATAAAAAATTTATAATAGTGCACACCAAGTTAAATAAGCTAATTTAAAACTCGTTAGAATGTATAAAATGAGTTATTTGAAAATAATAATTTTTAATAATTTTATGGAGATATTATTTTTAGTTAAAAAACATAGAAAGTATTAATATATAATGATAAAATAAAAGATAATAATTTAAAATATAAAGTATTTTAATATTTTATTTAATAAATTAAATAATGTGAGAGAAGAATAGAAAATAAAACAATGTTAGAATTTTGATTATTTAAATAATTCAAAGAAGAAAATTTATGTTAAAATCTATAAAATTAGAAATAAAAAATTGTTTGAGAATCTCACTTTTGAGGTATTATTTTATTCTTCTTTATTTAATTTGTGATAATCATGTTAGCTTTTTTAAATTATAATTTATTTAATATAATATTTATGTACTTTATTGTTATGTTTATTTTATTTAAATTAAAGTATTTTTTTCAGTGAGAATTAATATATATTTATATATATATATATATTAAAAGACTAATTACATTTAATAAAACCTTTTCCCTATGAAGTTAATATTGTTAGCTCTTCATTATTCATATTTTTTAATAAAATGAAACTTTGATAAGTTATATATATATATATATATATATTTATATTTTTAAGAAATTACAAATCCCAACAAAGCCCAAAAGGAGACGTTAAACGTGACATATAACAAAGCAACAAAAAGCTGATGTGCTTAACTAAGGTCATCTTACGTTATACCTGTCCTCTTCCCCCATTTTTAACGCTCCTTTTTTTCTCTTTCTAAAAATTAAAAAAAAAAATGGGAAGGGAAAGCCATCTGTTCATAAACCATCGCCAACAAAATCACCATTGACACTTGTGATCAATTTCTCAAAAACCCTAAAATTTTCTCTAATCAATCATTCATCATTGTCCGAATTTCCGACCCATTTCATCTAAAATGCATCTCAATTAACTAACTACATTCTAAACAAGGTAATTTGTTCATATTACATTATTGTTAATTATCAACCCTTTCTCATTTCATCTCTATTTAAGGTGGAAAAATATACACAACTTGATCATCGATTTCACCCTGTTTCTGCAAAGCAATTTTGATCCTTTCTCGTCTAGGTTTGGTGGGTTTGATTTGTTTCCATGGCTGTCGAAACTGAAATTTCTGATGAGACGGCTGTGGAAGCTCCTCTTGTTGTTCAGTCCCCATCAAACACTGACACTCATGAGAAGGTGAAGGAGAAAGATGAATGTATCGCCGATGAATCGATTGACATCGATAATATGTTTTCCACTTTGAAACTGAATCCGATGGCCAAAGAGTTCATCCCTTCGTCATACTTGAAGGATCTCAATCGCGATCAGTTTCCTGTTAACAATTTTGATCTCGTTAATGTGGGTTATCCCACGAATTCTCGAAGGGTATGATCCCATTTCTCAAATTTCTGGATTAGATCTTGTGTATGCCGTTTTAACCTTTGTCAAATCTCTCTGTTTTAAGCAATGGGTATGGCTCTGTTTGAAATAATCTTTATCCAATTGTGGAAAACATACATTCTGTTTACCCGAAATGAAAGTGTCATCTTTTCGATTTGTCGATCTTTTCGTGTGATTAATAGTGGCATGTGATGTAACTTAACATCCAGAGAAGGAATGGATATTATAATAACCAGGGAGGAAGAAGGAGAATTGGGAGATCTTTCAAAGCTCAAAGAGAAGACAGCATCAGAAGAACAGTCTATGTTTCTGACCTTGATCACAATGTATGTGAATTATATTTATGATTTAAATAGGGATGGATTCATTTTTTTAATTGCATGATGATTGTGAAATGTTATAAATTAGATCTCTGAAGAACAACTTGCTGCTTTGTTCAATGAGAACTGTGGACAGGTATCTATTTTCATTAGACTGTCTTAAGTAATCGATACATTTTGAGAATTTTCTTTGCTGTGTTAAAAAGGTTGTTGATTGTCGAATCTGTGGCGATCCACATTCACTTCTTCGCTTTGCATTCGTGGAGTTTAATGATGAACGTAAGTTTGGCTGCTTTACTTTTTGAAAATTTTGAGGATAGGAAGAATTTCAGCATCTTAGATGAATGTTTACAGGATGTGTACTAAATGCTCTGAGTTTGTATGGAACACTGATTGGTGTCAACCCGATTAAGGTTTTGCCTTCGAAAACTGCTATTCTTCCGGTGAATCCCACTTTTCTTCCTCGGGTAACAATTCTTTGAAAACTGCTATTTTTTTTGTGGGATTTCCTTTCTCACTTGTTCTGAGTTTTTTCTTCTTTTTAACAATGGGCAGTCAGAAGATGAAAAGGAAATGTGTGCAAGGACTGTTTACTGTACAAATATTGACAAACAGGCATAATATATATTGATTAATACTATTGTTCTTGTTGTTGTTCTTCTTCTCTAATGGTTTGTCAAATGCAGATATCTCAAGCTGATGTGAAAAGTTTCTTTGAAAAGAGCTGTGGAGAGGTAACAACGATGTCAAAACTTAAGACAATGTCATTTTCATTTTTCTAAAACCGTTATTGATAATGTATGAAGGTTTCTCGTTTGAGGCTTTTGGGAGATAATGTTCACTCAACTCGTATTGCCTTTGTGGAGTTTAATGATGTAAGTTGAGATTTTATTAATTTTTTGTCTTAAGGCTACATTGATTTGAATCTGAAAGTTTATGTTACTATCATAGGCGGTGAGTGCCATTCAAGCACTAAACTGCAACGGGAAGATGTTGGGAACATTACCCGTAAGGTAAATTGTATTTTTATTTTTTATTTTTGGGCTTTTTGGACCAAGATTGTGATGAAGAAATTTTTTTAGTTAAAATGGTGTTATGTTTGACGAATGTAGGCTGTCTCCTTCAAAAACGCCTGTAAGGCTGAGTTCGCCTAGTCCAACTGCTGCTGACTAAGCCGAGCATTGGTTGTTAAAGAGGGAAGCATTCGTGTATGGAGTGGAGTCGAGTCGAAATCTTTCCTTCCTTTCCCGAGTTAATTTCCATTTCTTTTCCTTTTTTCCCTTTGCAACTGTAACTATCTGAATTATCTTTGCTTCGGTTTGGTTGTTCCTTCTCTTGGGGATTGGTATATGTGCAAACTTTTGTTGTTCTTTGGATGCATGCAATATATGATGAACTTGGGTATATCATTTTCTTAGATTATCTTGTTATTCATAAGTTCTTTCTTGCCATAGGCCAGTCAGTCTATTCATATGCATAGAGAGTTTTGGGAAATATCTTTGTATTGCTTTGGATTTGATTAGATCTAAAACACGATTTGATCTTCTTAGCTTATACTCTGACATGTTGCAAATGTCTAGTGTAATTCGGAAGAGAAACCATAGAACATTCACTTTTTAATGTTAATGGGAGTTTGTGTCCTATTTTTTTTTCTTTTTTAAATGATTTTGTTTAGGATATAGATAAAGGGAATATATATAGAAAAAAAAATTAAAAGAGGATATTTAAATATATATATATATATTATCAAATATTAGTTCATTTAGTCTATTTTATTAAATTATAGTTAATTTTTATTTTTCTATTTATATATTTTTTTTATTTAATATTAATATATTTTCTCTTTTTTTCTTTTTCATTAATTAAACCAGATAAATTTATTTTATTCTTAAACTTTTTATTATTTTTATATTAATTTCTCTTTTCTCTTTTATTTTTTTATCAGTTTTTATTTCTTAAAATTCTTAAAGTCTTATTTTTGAAAAACCTTTAACAATTTATTTATAAATTTTGTGTTTTATTATAATATTTTTTTTTAAAGTTTCTTTTCTTATTAATTTTAATATGAACACAAATTTAATTAATAATTTTATATTTATGATTTATAGTAATAAGGAACATTGTTTTGTCTAATATTTGATTATTACTCTTTTATTGTTTGATGAATGAGTTGATATTATTATTCAATTCATGATTATTAATTTATTTATTTTTGTGTTGAAAGATTTTTATTTTTGAAAGAAATTATTGTTATATCCAGACCAAATAATTTTAAAATAATTAATAATCAATGTTAATATAATAAAAAAACATAAAAAAAAAGAAATACAAAGTTAAAATAATAAATGATGATATATTATATATATATATATATATATATAATAAAATTAAAATAATCAATAATAAATCCTTATATAGAAATAATAAAATTTGTATGAAAAAGATAAAAATAGAGAATTTATTGATTAATGAAAAAAAATATTAATATTTAATTAATAAATATATAAATAAAAAAATAAAAATTAATTATAATTTACTAAAAGAGGTTAAATGAGTCAATTTTTGATAGTACGTATGTTTAATGACCTTTTGTTAGTACATACGTTATGTTTAAATGACATTTTGTTAGTATATATATATGTTAATGTGAACTAGTTTTACAAGTATATAAACATTTAAGTGAGTTAATTGTATACGTCTATATCAATGTTTCTTAATTTGAAACTTTTAGATTACATATAATAAAAAATATTTGGTAGAGTAATGTTAGAGAGTAAAAATTTGGTAATATGAATGATGTGTTAATACATCATTAATGAATTTAAAAAATGATTTTTTTTTCTTATTATATTTTCAAGTCCACTCACGTGTTTGATACATCATTCTATCAAATTTCTACTCTATATTATTATTATTTTCTTTAGACTATGATTTTTTTTTATGTGTTAGCTCAGTTTTTATTTAACTCGAAAAGAATAACTCATTTCAAGAATAAAATGGGACCAATAAGATAGTTATTTGATGAAACATATAAATGTTTAACATATGGTTGATAATGAACTTGATAAAATGAGAAGCTATTGTAATTTGGTGGTTAGAGATGATAAATGACATTTATAATGTTCTTTTGTAGTTTGTTTGATCTTCGGCTTTATTTAAGTTGTAGGTAAAAAAATTGTTTTACTTAATTTAAAAAAAAAAAGGAAATTTAAAGTTTAATGATTATTATATCTAAAATAGATGAAATAGAAATTTGAGAAAAAAATATTAAATAAATAATATTTTATGAACAAAATGAATAATGATATAATTGAAGTTAAAGGAAGAAAAATATTAATTTTAGGTAACATTTTATTTCATTATATTCAACTTAAATATGAAACAATTATTTCATTTTCAAATTACTAACATGTTATTTATAAATAATAAATAATAAAAAATTATGATTAAGCATTATATTATAAATTAAAAATAAAAGGATTAGAGTGCTTGAATTGTTATTTATTATTCTAGAAAGTTTTGACGTTGTAATATTTCAATGTCAACTTAATTGACTTAAAATTTATTTTAGATATGTACGGTGTTAATTATTTATTGAAAAGTATTATTGACTTTCAGTTATTTTTTATAATTATTTATTTTTAAAATATTTAATTTCATACTAGTTATGGGCCCCACTTTCAGGAACTATATGATGCTTATGTAACCAGCAAGGCGGAGTCTCAGGCAGTTTCCTAGTCACGTGCAGTCTTAGGAACTGTTTGGTTTAGAGATAAATTTATTAGGGCTCGTTTGATGTAGTGGTTTTTTAAATTTTTTTAGGATTTTATTTTAAAATCTAACTATTTTTTCATTTATTATTTCAACTATCTATTCACTCCTTTTGTATATTTAAAATATAAAAATAACTTTTTATTTAATTATATAAAATTATTTATTTTAAAAAATAAAAAATAATTTTTATTTTTAAATATAATAAACTAGGTTTTTTTTTAATTTAATCAATCATGAATTTTTTTTTTTTAATCAGAAAAATCCAAATAACTACTGCACAAAAAAATATTTTTGACTTTAATTCAAAAAATTTATATGTCATTTCACACCCCAGTGATTTTAATTAGATTTAGTCAAATGTTTTGTGAAATTTATAGATTACAGGATTGGAGTGATTATAATAATTTAGAGAGAAAATAAATAATAATTTAAAAAAGGTGAAAATATTTAAAAAGTATAATAATAAATAACATAATCAATATACCTCATATATTTTATATTTTTTCTTAATTTCAATAAATATATTTCATGTACATTGATTACGTTATTTATTTAGAAAACTATATATTCAATTATAAAATATGGATTTTTAGTTTATCAATATAATTTAAAAAAAATTAAATCATTCCAAAATTTATCAAAATATATTTTTTAATTTTTTTGTCTTCATATAAATATAATGTATTTTTTTACTAATTATTTAATTAAAATATTCAAAATTAACCAAGTTTTAACCCCAAAAAAATATTATTAAAATAAAATAAATAATTATAACATTAAAATTTTAATAATAATTTATATATTTAAGTTAATTAAACATATAAAATAATAAAATAAATAAAAAATTAAATAATTAGATAAAAAAATGTTAAAAATTAGATTATTCAAAGTATGCTCAATTTAATGTGTTAATCAATATAATGGTATGAATTACATATTGAATAAATATAATTTGGATTTAATACGGATAAGATAAAACAGACTGAATTTAACTATTTACTCATCTCTAGTTAGTAGCGTTTTTTCTCCAAAACCGAACGGGGTTGCTATTTGTGTTCCCGTCTCGATTTCATATCGATTCTGTCTTGAAGGCTAATAAACATAATTAAATATATAATATCATCAATATATTTATTTATTCTTAATATTTTAGAAGAATTATAAACTTATTTTTTTATAATAATATAAATTTTTAATATATTATAGTATATAATATTAAAATATTTATTTATATAATTTTATAAGACATTTTTTTAATAATATGATATAACGATGTCCCGCAATGACTTAGATAATAGTAAAATATTTTTCGGCGTCAGAAATAATAAACGCATTCATCGCCCGTTCCACCCACATTATCAAAATTAATTGTACTAAACACAAATTCATAAGTTGAATCAAAAGAAGGGTTTATAATTATTAAAATTATCCAAATCCTAGTCAGATTTTCCAAACAAGACCTAAGGTTGCATGGTTTGACAATATCAAACGAGTCCTTCTAGACTGCGTTACAACGGTCAACTCATCTTACAATTCTTCCTTCTTCCACATTTCCATATTATATAAAGAGACTCTTCAACAATGATTAAAATACCGCATCAAATCAAAAAATCTTAGTTACTAATCGCAGTCCACAAACGTCGCCGTCGTCGCTGTCGGAAAATTAAAACTTTTGGGTAAATAGAGTAAGAGTTTAAAACCAGAAGAAACAGGACGATGAAAAGAGGGCATAGATCTGTTGTAGAGACGCCGGTGAAGGTGGTGATAATTGATACCCAGTACGTGGAAACCGATGCTTGCAATTTCAAGTCAGTAGTACAGCAGCTCACCGGAAAAGATGCGACGGCGGCATCTCAGGCAAAGTATTGTGCCGCCAAATTAGCTTCAAGATCATCATCTGGTGGAATTGTCGCCGGCGCCGGAGGAAGCTGCGGGGAAGAATCGTTTTTGTCGAGGGGATTGTCATTCAAACATTTTGATGGGTTGCTTATGGATCTTCCTCATCTTGATGAACTCTTATCAGCTTCATTTCCTGTTTGGAGATAGCTCTTATATTCTTGTAATATATATTTTTGTATAAATATACATTATTTTATTTATTTTATTTATTTGTTTTACTTTTTTTTATTCTATTGTTCATACTGAATTTTCTGACATATTTTATAATAATAATTTATTTGAATTATTAACGAGTTACTATGGTTAAATTTATTGGGCTAGTATAGGTAAATAATCTGTTTAGGCTATGATTAAACCGGACCCAGTTAAGAAAGTGATTTAAAATATTTTAATTATTGAGTTAAGTTATATTTATGTATGGTACTAATTATGTATAGAAATCGATTATTTATTTATTATTATCATTAATTAAATAATAAATAAATAAGAATTTAGAGAAAAACAAAAGAGACATTTCTATGTATAATTGGATATTAAGATATTTAATCATGAACAAAATGAAATTCTAACACGTTAGGGATGGCAATTTGAAACCGCTCCGCGAAAACCGAACCGAATTGTCCCGTTTGGGATGGTTTTTCCCCGAAACCGAAAATGAAATTCTAACACGTTAGGGATGGCATTTGTGTCCCCCGCCCCGATTTCACCCCGAATCTACCCCGAATCTACCCCGAATCTGTCCCGAACACCATAAACATAATTAAATATATTAAATTATCAATATATTTATTTATTCACTATATTTTATAAGAGTAGTAATGTTATTTCTTTATAATAATATAAATTTTAATATATTATAATATATATTATATTAAAAACTTGTTTATATAATTTTATTGTATAATTTTATTTTATTTTAAATAAAAATAATTATTAACGGTGTCCCGCGGGATTCCCTGAAACCAAAAAAACCGAACGGGGCGGGGATGGTATTAAAAAATTCCCAGAAATTAAAACGGTGCGGGGACGGTAAATGCATTCTCCGCCCCGAACCGCCCCATTGCGGTCTCTGAGTGGTATGTTGATTTGTTGATGTTAAAATTATGATTATTATATGTACATTTTGTTGACTTTAAAATTATGATTATATCATTATTGATGTTAAGATTATGATTATGAGATGTAGAATTTGTTGTATATAGAAATCATGATTATGATAGATACGTAGAAATCATAATTATGAAATAAATAAATGAAGACTAATCCTATTATTTTATTATATATTTATTATTTATTATATAAATATATATATAATTTGAAATGGTCAACCAAAAATTTATTTATTATTTATTTTATTATATATATACACATAATATACTTTTATTTATTAAATATATAATAAATAAACCTTTCTATATTTTTACGGTTATATATATTATTAAATATATATTTACATTAAATTTGATATATTTTATATAGTTAGACTATATTAAAATTATTTGAAATTTTTTTTTAGAAGTTGGGTTTCAGAACTCTTTCGGAGTGTGACTAATTCTCACGGGTTAAGCAGATAGTCCGCAAATTTACTCAACCAATTTAATTAGACGCAGAACAGGCTGGGGACCTGGGGCATCCACATTCTTTTTGCCCGTTAGGCTAGAAGAGGGAGATTAAAAATTAAATTATTAAGATTGAAGGAGTTTATTATTATAAAATAAATTAATTGAAACAACATGTTATCAAACTATCCTCTCTTGTGAGTGTTAATTTGTTGAGAATTTTAAATGATAGTATATTTGTAATTCATGTGGATATTATATCAGCTCAAAGGAAAGATCAATACTGCCGGGCCGAATAAAATATATACATGTAATGATAAATATGTGACAATTATTCGGTTTTTCTATGTGAACAATATTTTGGTCCAAATATAGTATTATTGTTTGACAGGATTTATTGTCAATATTTGATCATAACACTAAATTATCACTTACAAGTTAATATTTATGTCAAAAGACTAAATTTTAACGTTGTGCGAGATAATTTACTTTTTTTGATAGACAAATCTTAATATAAAATACTAATTATATTTTAATAAAAAATGTGTTTATGATTTCAGTTAATGCTTCCGCTTCTTCAATATCCATCAATGTTAATTTGATTCCTGTGCTGATTGGAAACAACTTTAAGAACCAGGAAGAAAATGTTTTGATTATCTTCGGTTGTATGGATTTAGATCTTGCACTTCGGATTGATCGACCCACTATTATGGTTTAGGGTACCCTTGATGAAAAACAGGACCATGAAAAGTGAGAAAGATCAAATCGCATGTGTTTGATGATCATCAAGCGAGAAATTCTAGAAACATTTAGGGGTGATATCTCTAAAGTTACTATTGCTAAGGAATTCATCGAGGAAATTGAGAAATATTTTACAAAAAATGATAAGGCTGAAACAAGCACGCTTCTTGTGAGCTTAACCTCAATCAAATTTAAAGGAAAAGAAAATATAAGGGAGTACATTATAGAAATGTCTCACCTTGCTTCAAAATTAAATGCACTAAAGTTAGAGCTTTCTTATGAACTACTCGTGCATTTAGTTTTGATCTCTCTTCCTACACACTTTAACTAGTTTAAGGAAGTTATAACTGTCAGAAAGAAAAATTGACTCTTAATGAACTCATTTCATATTGTGTGCAAGAGGAAGACAAGATTGGATTGAAAGTGCTCACTTGACTTTAGCAAGTAATTTCAATGAAAAAAATAAAAGAAAAAACCCTATAGAAGTTGCATGTGGTCCCGCACAAAAGAAACAACAAACTAAAGAAAATGAGGAATTCAGTTGTTTCTTTTGTCGGCAAACGACACACATGAAGAGGGACTGCACCAAATATCATGTGTGGCGTGCAAAGAAATATGACATTCTTACTTTAGTTTTTTCTGAGGTTAATTTAACTTTAGTACCGAGTCACACTTGATGGGTAGATTTTGGTGCTACTAATCACATTAGTGTTTCTATATAGGGTTGTCTGAGCTGTCGAAAGCCAAGTAATGAAGAAAGATTCATTTTTGTGGGAAATGACAAATCAGTTGAAGTTGAGGCTATTGGGAATTTAAAATTATTATTAAGAACTAGTTCTTAGTTGGATTTGAAAGAAACTTTTGTTGTAGCGTCTTTTAGACGGAATTTGGTTTCTATTTCTGTTTTGGACAAATTTGATTTTTGTTGTTTATTTGGGAATAGTTAGTTTAGTCTTTCTTTAAATTCAAGTATTATTGCAACTCTTTGTCGGTTTATGATAATCCATATTTACTTGATACACTTGCCTCATATAATGAAACTTTGCATACAAGTACATGCGATATTAAAAGAAAATTAACAATTGAGAATTTTGCATCAATTCGACACAAGCGTTTAAGTCATATATCTAAACACAAAATTGAAAGACTTGTAAGTGATAGAATTCTTAATTCCCTTGATTTTTCCAATTTTGAGGTTTGTGTTGGATGTATTAAGGAAAAACAAATAAATGTAAGAAAATTGACTGCCAATAAAACTACGGACGTGTTAGAACTCATACATATTGATATTTGTAGGTCATTCCCTATGGCCTCTTGGAATGGTCAACGATATTTTATTTCGTTCATAGACGATTATTCAAGATATGATTTACCTATACCTTATCAATGAGAAGTCTCAAGCACTAGATGTTTTTAAAGCATACAAAGTTGAATTAGAAAATCAACTTGGTAAAAGAATTAAGGTTGTTAGATCCGACCGTGGTGATGAATTATATGGTCGATATGATGGATTGGGAAAACAATGTCTAGGACCATTTGCTAAATTCCTAGAGGAATGTGGAATTATAACTCAATACACTATGCCAAGTTCTCCTAGCATGAATGATGTATCTTAGAGACGAAACAGAAGTCTTAAGGATATGATAAGAAGCATGATTTCTCATTCTACCTTACCTGAATCTCTCTAGGAAGAAGCAACAAAGAATGCAGCTTATATTTTCAATAGAGTTCCAACTAAAGCAACAACTAAAACTCCTTATGAGCTTTGGACTGAAAATAAAAAACAGTCTTACAATATTTTCATATTTGGTGAAGTCCAGCAGAAACAAGGCCTTATAATCCTAATGAAAAGAAATTGGACTCTAAAATAGTTAGTTGTTACTTTATTGGATATTCCGAGAAATCAAGGGGTTACAAGTTATTTGTTCCCACGAACATAACTATTTTTAGACGGGAAATGTAGTGTTCTTTGATGATTTTGAGTTTGAGGGAAGATATACTAAGGAGTTTGTATTTGAAGAGGAATTTGTTCAAATTCATGCTATTGATGATAATCATGAATTTATTTAAGATATTAATCAAGAAGTAATATCAGAACTTCAAGACATTAATACAAATCTTTTCATTGAGAATGAGGTAAACATTCCTAAGGAACAAACTCAACAACTTCAAGAACAAATGACATTACGAAGATCCACAAGAGAAAGAAATTCTATTTTGGATGACTATATTTTATTTCTCCTAGAGCATGAGGATAGCGTTGAAATGATGAAAGATAATCCTATCAACTTACATCAAGAAATACATAGTTCTAATTCTCATAAATGGATTATTTCCATGAATGAAGAAATTAAGTCCATGAAAGACAATAACGTTTGGGATCTCATTACTTGAAGGTGTGAAACCTATTGGTTGTAAATGGATATTTAAAACTAAAAGGGATTCAAAGGATGATGTAGAAAGATATAAGGAACGTTTGTTGCAAAGGGTTT
This sequence comes from Impatiens glandulifera, assembly GCF_907164915.1. Classification (NCBI taxonomy): domain Eukaryota; kingdom Viridiplantae; phylum Streptophyta; class Magnoliopsida; order Ericales; family Balsaminaceae; genus Impatiens; species Impatiens glandulifera. The sequence goes on from NC_061868.1 coordinate 10,679,376, forward strand.
CCCTCAGAGGGAAGGTATTGTTTTTACAAAAACATTTCCCCCTGAACTTATTTAGGACGATTATGGCATTAGTGACACATTTTGACTTTGAGCTACATCAAATGGATTTTAAGACTGCGTGTTAAATTGGTAACATTGATGAAATAACTTTTATGAACCAACCAGAAAATTTTATGGTGGAAGAACCAAATAAAATGGTTTGTAAACTAAAGAAATATGGTCTAAAACAAGCTTCTCGTCAATGGTAACACAAATTTCATGAAATTATTATCTCATTTGGTTTTGAGAGTAATGTGATTGATGATTGTGTACCACAAGTTTAGTGGGAGCAAACATATTTTTCTAATTTTATGTGTTGAATATATTTTTTGCTAGTAATGATATTGACTTACTACATGAAACTAAGATTTTTTTTCAACTAAGTTTGAGATGAAAGGTCTTGGTGATGCCTCTTTTGTATTATGAATAGAGATACATCGAGATCGTTCTCGAGGTATACTTGGATTGTCACAAAAGAGCTACATTGAAAATATACTAAAGAGATATTGCATACATGAATGTAAATTAGGAACTATTCCCATTGTTAAAAGAGACAATTTTTTTCTTCAATAATTCTCTAATAATGATCTTGAAGTTAAAGAAATGCAAAAAATTCCTTATGCGTCTACAGTAGGGAGTTTGATGTATGCACACGTTTGTACTCGACCAAAATTTGCATACAATGTCAGAATGTTATATGGTATTTGAAAAGAACTAAAGACTTCATGCTCACATAAGTAATCAGACTAACTAGAAATCATTGAATATTCAGATTTTGTTAGATGTCAAGGCAGTCGGAGATCCACTTTAGGTTATATCTTCATGCTTGCTAGAAGAACAATCTCATGGAAAAGTACTCACAGTTTCCTCTACTATGACCGCTGAATTTATAACATGTCACGAGGCATCTAATCATGAAATATGGATGCGAAATTTTGTCATTAGACTAAAAATTGTGAAAAAGAATTAAAAGACCATTAAAGTTATTTTGTGAGAATAAATCAGTAATCATATATTTGAACAACAATAGGAGTTCAACCAAGTAAAAATGCGACATCAATTATCACCTTTAGAAACTTTATGATGCCTATGTAACCAGCAAAGCTATCTATGACTAGTTTGATTTAGTTTAAAGTAATTAGTGAAAACAGTATAATAAACTGTTATTGTATTAAAAAAATAGTTTAAATAACTAAAATCAAATGTATTTAAACTTTTAACAAATATAAAGGTTAACTATTTGAATAAGTTGAATACAATATCAGTGTATAAATTAAATTAGAGTCCATAATCTGAATCAAACTAGTCATTATTCACTCTGTGCCAACACTTAGGGCTTGTTAATTGAAAATCAATTTAATTAATCACTGAGTAAACAGTTAATTATAAGTAATTAATCAAAATGTTACACAGATCCCAACAAATATATCATTAGGTCAAGACAACCGTGAATATTATTAAACTGTTCATTTTCATGGTTCTAATAAGAGTTTAAATTTACTTAACATCCATGATTTACTTCAACAATGATTGAAATTATTGGTGGTATGATATCACTTAAGATTTTGTTACTTTACATAATATTGATGGATAGGAATCTTCAATTATTTATAATGTCATTGTTAACAATTCTAGGTAGATTTTGTTTCTCCTTATCAATCTGATTAATAATTGATTTCGAATATTTTTTATCCCGTTTCAATAATACTCACATATAAATTTTCAATGTTTTAATGTTCTTCTGTTTTATATTTAAATAAGTATATAATTAGTATGAATATTATAATTAGTCTCACACTCAAGTAAAATAATCCAATCTGAATAGTTTATATCTTGGCGAGTTTATATATGCATAATAGATAATAGTGAATTTTGATCCTAATTTCAATCTTGGACCTTCTTCGGTTTTGGGTTATTCGAGTAACTAAAAAAGAAAAATCAAACATTACTTCACTCTATTTTTATTTATCAAATCAATTAAATTTTAACCAAAATATTAAAATATTTTTATTTTAAATTATTATTTTTTATTTTTATTTTATTTATATATATATATATACTCTTTAAGTCTTTTTATCAAAAACAACCTCTTTACCTCTTCAAAATTATTATAAATCATCATAATTTTTCTTTTTTAGATTATTTCAATAATCACAGCCGATGAAATACTTATTGATAAATTATATAGTTAGGGTAGCCTTAAAGTTTCAAAATTATAAATTTTAATTTTAAATATATAATGTAGTTTCTTTTATCGGAAAAGGACTGGGTTGGGCTGGGCTGTACAACCCACCAAATAGGACTATTCTACACTCTTGTTACCTTTCAAAAACTGATATTTAATTATAAATTATAATACAAAATTTCCAATATAAAATTAAATTTGAGTATTTTTTTATACATTTTGTTGATTTTTTCTCAACTATTATATTTTCTCAAATACAAATAAATTACTTTTGATAAAAAAAAAGTAATAATAAATAAATAAAGACAATTTATTTTTGGCCAGAGAACTCTAAACTTGGCATTACATGGAAGATTTTAACAATGCAAAAATCCAAAATATGTTTCAAAATATCTTCTTAACCTTCTGATTTTATTTTTATTTTAATTTGAAAGATAAATGTGTCAAAATATATTTAACAACAGTCCAAAACATATAAGTAAAATTGAAAAATCAAAAATTAAACAAGGCCTTATATTATATATTTATAAAAATGGACACAAAATTATAAATGAATTCCAAACAAGACCATATCAAGTTGCATGAAATCCAAACAAGACCATATCAAGTTGCATGGTTTGACCACATCAATCAAACGGGTCCTTCGAGACTGCGTGACTACAGTCAACACATGATGACTCATCTTACCTACCTTTCCTTTTCCCTCATTTTTAATTATACATAAAATGATCATTAATCAACTATATATATATTTCTTCAACAATTGCATCACCACATAAAAACTATATTATTAAAAAAATATATTGTTTTCATACATAATTTAAAAGTCGAGATATGAAACAAGGAGGCAATGGATTTGCAGAGAAAGTGAAAGTGGTGATAATTGATACCCAATACGTGGAAACCGATGCTTCAAGTTTCAAGTCAGTAGTACAGCAGCTCACCGGAAAACATGCGACGGCGGCATCTCAGGCGAAGTATTGTGCCGCCAGATCAACTGGTGGAATTGTCGCCGGCGCCGGAGGAAGCTGCGGGGAAGAATCGTTTTTGTCGAGGGGATTGTCATTCAAACATTTTGATGGGTTGCTTATGGATCTTCCTCATCTTGATGAACTCTTATCAGCTTCATTTCCTGTTTGAAGATAACTCTCTCATATTATATTATACATATGATGTATCATTTCTTTCTTTATTTTTTTTTTTAAGATAAAAAGTATTAACGTGGATTGATATCTATATATATACAATTATACTTAATTTTTTAAAGTGTTTGGATTTCTGGATCGAGAGCTGTAGTTAATTTGGATATATATGTGAGAGTAAATGGATACTTGAGTCGGATTGTGAGTTGACCCGCCCATAAACTTAAAACGGTTAAAAATAAAATTAAAAATGCTATAAATATGGTTTAAACTTGCAACCTAACAAAAACAAGTACAATCATTTAACCAAAGCTAATAACACTTTATATTTTAAATTCAACACCTAATTTGATGAACGCGGTGATTCATCAATAACTTTTAATCAGTCATAATTCTCTTTTGACTTTACGCTATATATTTTACTATTATTAGTGAGCAATAATGGAAGAATTTCTTCATATGTATAAAAAAGGGGACATAATTCATATGCATATAGTAAGTCTCGCCTATGCTACTTTAATGATAGTCTTTACATTTTCCCTTTTACTCGTAGTATGAGGAATAATTGGATTCTAGAGGTCAAACTAATTGAGTTGAGGAATCAAACTGTATCAATTGTTTTAGAGATCATTCTGCAATGTAAGATTAAATGGATACTTGAGTCGGATTGTAGGTTGACCCACCCATAAATTTAAAACAGTTAAAAATAAAATTAAGAATGCTATCACATTTTTATCGTTATATTTTTTTCACGGTTTTTTATATTATTACTCGTGCAAATGCATACATGCTAGTTTAATATTATAAGAGTATTTTAATTTATTTATGTGATTGATGAAAGAATAAAAGAAAAAATTGTGATTTTTGTTTAAATTATTAAAATTATCTAACCAAACAAAAACTAAATGTAAAAAAAAAAAACTTTTTTCTAAATTAGTTTTACCTGATTTATTCATATTATACTATTAAATAAATAAATAAATAAATATATATATATATATATATATATATATATATATATATATATATATATATATATATATAAAAGAGTAAATGAATATTTTAGTCGAATCGTGGGATGACCCGCCCATAAACTTGAAATAGTTAAAAATTAAATTAAAAATGATATAAGTATGTTTCGAACTTATGATCTAACAAAAATAAGTACAAACATTTAAACAACTAGACTAATAAGACTTTATATTTTAAATTTAACACAAAATTTGATAAACATGTGATAATCCTAACAATATAAGTTTAAATTTTTAATTAACTAATATATATATATATAATAATAACAATAATGTTTAATTTGAATTTGCTTGGTTTGCTCGGTCGAGAACTATGATTAATTTGAATATATATGTGAAAGTAAATAGATACTTGGGTCGGATCGTGGGTTGACCCGCCCATAAACTTGAAACGGTTAAAAATAAGAATTAAATTAAAAATATTATATGTATATTTCGAACTTGCAACCTAACAGAAACAATTACAAACTTTTAATCAAGTGTGATTGAGATGTGACCGAGAGATAAGAGGCTAATACTAAATGAGAGTGGTTAAAAAATATGAATCAAATATTTGATTGACCAAAGTGTAAGGTTACGATGTTAAATGTCGATTGAGATTGGTGGTTGGTTTGCCTATGGATAAGAGACATGTGATTGTAATGTGGTTTGTCAAGAGATAAGAGACCGGTAACAAAGAATCGTGAGGTCACGAGATTAGAGGTCGATTGAGATTGGTGGTTGGTTTACTAAAAGTTATAAGAGGCGTATAAAAAATATGATTTGAGACTAGTAGTTGGTTTGTTGAGAGATAGAGGCGTGTGAAAGTGTGATTGAGATTGGTGATTCGTTTGCCGATAGATAAGAGGTGTGTGAAAATGTGATTGAGATTGGTGGTTGATTTGTCGATGGATAAGAGACATGTGAAAATATTATTAAGATTGGTGGTTAGTTTATTGAGGGATAGAGGCGTTTGGAAGTGCGATTGATATTGATGGTTGGTTTGTCGATAGATAAAAGGCTGATAACATCTGTTTGCCAAGGAATTAGAGACTTATGAAAGTGTGATGGGATGTGGTTCTCCAAGGGATAAGAGATCAGTAATAAGTGATAATGAGGTGACGAGATTAGAGGTCTATTGAGATTGGTGATTGATTTTCCAAATGATAAAAGACGTGTGAAAGTGTGATTGAGATTGGTGATTGATTTTCCAAATGATTAGAGATGTGTGAGTGTGATTGAGATTGGTGATTGGGTTACCGAGGGATAAGAGACGTGTAAAAGTGTTATTTGGATTCGTGATTGATTTGTTGAGAGATAAGAGGTCGGTAACATTATGATTGGTGGTTGATTTGCCAAGAGATATAAAGGTTGGTAACAAAGAATAGTATAGTCACGAGATTATAGGTGAATTGGGATCGGTGGTTGGTTTGTTGAGGGATTAGAGGCATGTAAGTATGAAAGTGTGAGATTACGAGATGAGAGGTCGATTGGAATTGGTAATTGTTTTACCGATGAATAAGAGGTCAGTAATATTGGAATTAGTGGTTAGTTTGCTGAGGGATAAGAGGTCGATTCAGGTTAGTGGTTGGTTGGTTTGCTGAGAGATAAGAGAGGCATGTAAAAGTGTGATTGTAGTTGGTGGTTGTTTGTCAAAGGAAAAAGGCGTTTGAAAGTGTGATGTCATGAGATTGAGAGGTTCATTGGGATTGGTGGTTAGTTTGGCGAGATATAAGAGGCATGTAAAAGTAATAGATCATGAGATGATAGGTCAATTAGAATTGGTGGTTGGTTTGTCGGGGTAAGAGACCAATAATAAAGGATCATAAGGTTACGAGATTAGAGGTCAATTGTGATTAGTAGTTGATTTATCGAGGGATTAGAAACATGTGAAAGCATGAGGTCATGAGATGAGAGGTCGATGGAATTAGTGGTTGGTTTGCCAAAGAATAAGAGGCCGATAAGATTGAGATTGGTGGTTTGTTTATTGAGGGATATATAAGAGACTAGTAATAAATGATCGTAAGATCACGAGATTAGAGGTTGATTGTGATTTATGGTTAAAAGTATATGTGAATGAGATATCAATTAACCGAAATATGTGGCCACGATATTAGAGATCGATTGTGATTGGCGGTTGATTTGTTGAAAGATAAAAGGCGTCGGAAAGTATGAGGTCATGAGATTGAGAGGTCAATTGAGATTTTGATGGTTAGTTTGACAAGGGATAAGAGATGTGTGAAAGTGTGGGAGGTCACAATATTAGTAATTAGAGTTGTCTATTAGGAAAAGAATATATGAGTAATTGAACAATTATAGTTGAACATTTTTTTACAGTAAAATTGTGACATTATCCATTTCTTTTATAAATTTCAATATAATTCACTGTTTCTTTATCTAATTATTAAAAAAATGGTAAAAATTACATTTATTCACTCGTTTTATCCAAAATTTTATCGTTATTTATTTATATTCATCATAATTATTTTTTAAACTCACCCCACTACTGAATCATAGGTCCGTCCCTGACTTTAAGTGATCTAATAAGATCTAGAATTATGTTAAAGAATGTTGCCAATAGAAACACATCCTTAAAAAATTAAGTAAAAAAAAACTACATCAAAATGCCAATAATTTGTGGTAGAACTGATTTGCATACACTAAGAAAATAGCATTTAGGGTCAAATAGTACATAATAAAGTGATAATCAATATTAATGAAAGCTGATAGTTATGACCCGAATAAATTTTGAATTTGAAATAGTACCATAACTTGCGAAACTCAATAAAATTAATGAATGGATCAAAGGATTCCAAATGAGACTAATCAATTACTTTTCAACTTATAATTTCCTGTCAGGTCCAGTCGTGTACTCATGCTGTATATCCATGCATGTTTATTTTGTAAAATCTTTAGGTCAAGTTTGACACCAATAATATTTCATCATAAATTGTTTTTATTTTATTACTTATAAAATTAAAAAATAAATATAATTAAGGTCATATGAAGAATTTACCAATCAAAACCAAAATCAAGTGATATTTTTTTTTTGTCATTTATAAAAGAAACAATTCACTTTTTCTTGAATAAAACCGATATCAAACAACCCCCAACTAAGTTGAATAATTTGACCATGATAGATCTCCCTCCAGTCTTTCTAGACAGCGAAACGGTCAACTAATCTCACCATGAGATCACAACCGTCCATCTACGATATGTTCGATATGTTGATAACAAGATGCCAAAATATATCTTTCTTATTATCTCAAATAAATTTTTACAACTCTTTATAGGAAAGTATAGATTCTTCATATGCTTGACTCTTCAAATGACAAAACAAAATTATTCTGCATATTAAATAGCTCCCACCCAAATCTCTTGGTTATCCCACTCACCCCTAGTTATTACTCTAGGATTATTAAACATCAAAAAACTAAATACCTTATTAATTAAAATTTATTCAACAAATTTCCCCCTTAAACTTAAATATTCTTCCCATCTCTCATTCCAATCAGCCTTTTACAACTCTCCAGCAGTGTGGTCGGTAATGGCTTGGTGAATATGTCAGCGGCTTGAGCTCGACTTTCAACATGCTCCAACTCAACCTTTCCTTCTTTGACTTGTTCTCGAATGAAATGAAATCGGACGTCAATGTGCTTGCTCCTTCCGTGATTAACTGGATTCTTTGCCAACTCGATCGCCGACTTGTTATCAACTCGAATCACAGTCCCTTCGTCTCGGATCACTCCCAAATGCTTTAGTAAATTTGAAAGCCATACTGCATGACACACACTCCAAGAGGCCGCCACATACTCTGCCTCGCAGGTCGACAGAGTTACAATAGGCTGCTTCTTTGACAACCAAGTAAAAGCCGTATTTCCGAGTAGGAATACATAACCTGAAGTACTTTTCCGGTCATCAACATCACCACACCAATCACTATCAGAGTAACCCACTAATCGGTAGTTATCTGATTTTGAATAGAAGATACCAAGTGAAAGAGTTCCTCGAACATATCTCAGAATTCTCTTCAAGGCCTTCCAATGTGTATAGCTTGGATCCTCCATGAATTTGCTTGTTATCCCAACACTCAACATTAGGTCGGGTCTCGTGCTTGTAAGATACCTTAGACTTCCGACTAAGCTTCGATATCTCCCAACATCAGCCCGTTCTCCTCCATCAAACTTTGAGAGTTTAGTGCCTGGTTCCATTAGAGTTGAAACTGGGTTGCAGTCCTCCATTTTAAACTTCTTTAAAATTTCAAGCGCATACCTCTCTTGGGATATAAAAATCCCTTCCTCTGACTGCTTCACTTCTAGGCCAAGAAAATATTTCATCAAACCTAAGTCTGTCATCTCGAACTCCTTGTTCATTACCTCCTTGAACTTCTCAATCAGTTTTGTGTTGCTTCCGGTGAATATGAGGTCGTCGACATAGAGAGCGACTACCATCATATCATTTTCTGATTTCTTTGTATACAAGGCATGCTCGTACGGACATTGCTGGTACCCATTTTTCTTGAAATACTCGTCAATTCTCTCATTCCAAGCACGAGGAGCCTGCTTCAGCCCATAGAGGGCTTTTCTCAATCTCAACACCTTCTTCTCATCACCTCTCTTCATATACCCAAGTAGTTGCTCGACGTACACTTCCTCCAACACTCCATTTAGAAATGCTGATTTCACATCTATCTGTAGAATTGGCCATTGGTTTTGAGTAGCTAACGAGATCAGAAGTCAGATTGACTCCATTCTCGTGACAGGAGCAAAAACTTCATCATAATCGATTCCCTCCTTTTGTCTATAGCCCTTCACCACAAGTCGAGCCTTATAACGCTCAACCTCTTCTTCGACATTCATCTTTTTTTTGTACACCCATTTTACTCCAATGGGTCGAGTTCCTTCAGGAAGGTCGGTTAGCTCCCAGGTTTTATTGCGTTCAATTGCCCCAATTTCTTCATCCATAGCCGATCTCCATTTCTCGTCTTGTACAGCTTTCTCAAAATTCAAATCTTCTGAGTCGGCGAGAAGACATACAATGTGGACTTTATTTGTAGTGTCATATATCTCCCGTAGACTTCTCATTCTGGGCTGTAGAGGCTCAGATTCATCTTCTGAAAGCTCGGTGGTTGTTGATATCGGAGGCATAACAGCCTCTGAACTAGTTTCTTCCTCAATCGGGTTACTCCAGTTCCATGTCATTGATTCCTCCACGTGAACATCTCGACTCACCACCAATTTCTTATTAATAGGATCAAACAATTTATATGCCTTAGATTTTTCATCATACCCGATAAATATGTACTTCTTGCTTCGATCTTCTAACTTTGTCCTGTGTTGACTTGGTACTTGCCCATAGGCCACACTACCGAATACCTTGAGATGAAAGACACTCGGCTTCATACCACTCCAAATCTCTTGAGGTGTCTTCTCTCCTAGCTTGGCATGTGGACATCTATTTTGCACATAAACTACGCACTGCACTGCCTTTGCCCAAAACTGTTTCGACATATTCTTTCCTTTCAACATAGATCGAACCATATCGAGTATAGTTCGATTCTTTCGTTCTGCTACACCGTTTTGCTGCGGAGAATATGGAGCAGTCAAGAAACGCTTGATTTCATATTCTTCGCAGTATTTGTTGAACTCGTTAGAAGTGAACTCACCTCCTCTGTCAGATCGGACTGCTTTGATAACTTTGTTTGTTTCTTTCTCCACCATCACTTTAAATTTCTTGAAGTTTTCAAACACTTCTGACTTCTCTTTCAGAAAATAAACCCACGTCTTTCTCGAAAAATCATCAATTAAAGAAAGGAAGTATCTTTTATCACTAAATGATTCTGAAGTTATTAGCCCACATAAATCTGTGTGAATCAGTCCGAGTTGCTCATTTGCTCTGTATTCAGAACTGTTTGGGAAAGAAGTCCTCGCTTGTTTCCCGATCACACATTCTTCATAGAACCTCTTTTCAAATATAATGTTAGGAAGTCCAAGCACCATCTCCTTTTTTACCAGCTCGTTCAACCCTCCGAAGTGAAGATGACCGAATCGATAATTCCACTTCATGGCCTCATCCTCTAGATCAAGTTGCATACATTTATCTTGAACTATTTTAAGCTCAAGTTTGTACATACGGTTTTTCTTCATTTCTACCTGGGCAATGAGTCTCCCAAGTTTATCCTTCAGTTGCATTTCTCGGTCCTTCATTATAGCTGAGTACCCTTTCTCCATCAACTGTCCCATGCTCAGTATGTTGCTTTTGAGATCAGGTACGTAGTAAACATCTCTGATTTCTCCGATTCCCCCATTTTTCTGCTGATACCTGATCGTTCTTCGACCTTTGACGGCTACTTTTGAAGCATCGCCGAAAGAAATGGATCCGGACTCCACCTTTGAGAGTTTTTTGAATAAGCTCTCGTCGCCGCACATGTGGTTACTTGCCCCAGTATCCAAGTACCAAAATGAGTTATTAGAACAACTTGGTTTGATCTCAGTTTCTGGAATTTTTGTCACCAGCAACAATCCTTCATCTTCTTTCTCAGCAAAGAAGTTTGTTGGTTCCTCTTTTTTCTTCTCGGATATATAATATTTGGAAATATGACCCAGCTTTCCGCAATTATAGCATTTTATCGAGTAACAATCTTTGGAAACATGCCCATTCTTTCCACAATTATAACACTCAATATTATTATTTGTGTTTGTCCGGCCACCCCGAGCTTGACCTCTGCCATGCCAGTTCTGTTGGCCGACTTGCTCACTTCCTCGTCCTCCTCTTCCTCTACCACCTAGGCTTCTGCCTCTCCCTCTGCCTTTGGTACTCTGAGCATAAAGTACCTTCTCCTCTTTTATTGTCGCCTTCGCCTGGAGAGCCTATTCAAGAGACTCTCCCTTCTTGTTTTTCCTTCTCTGCTCATGCGCTTCCAAGGACCCAGCAAGCTCTTCAATGGTGAGCATTGATAGATCCTTAGATTCCTCTATTGCGCACACAATATTTTCGAAACTATCTTTCAATGACCTCAGAATCTTTTCAACAACTCGGTTTGATGAAAGACTCTCACCATTCCGATTTAGTTTGTTCACCACGGTCTCCACTCGAGTAATGAACTCAGATACGCTTTCAGACTCTTTCATCCTCATGTTTTCTAGATCGCCCCTTAGGGTTTGAAGTCAGACTTGCTTCACCCGTTCGTCTCATTTGTTTGCTATTTCGAGTGTATCCCATGCCACTTTGGAAGATTTTGCGTCAGCTATCTTCTCAAAACCAGATTCGTCGACAGATCGGTATAGTAGATATAGAGCCGCCCTATATTTAGCTCGAACGACCTTCAACGCGTTCAACTGGGCATTTGAATACCCATCTGTGTTCTCCGGTTTCTCATACCCAGTCTCGACCACATCCCAGTTATCTTGGGAACCGAAAAGGGCCTTCATCTGCACCTTCCAGTTGTTGTAGTTGACGCCTTTTGTCAACTTGGGTAGCGGGATGCCATTGGTTAGACCTGTCATTCCTCTCAAGTGTTTACACTCAACACACACACCTCACATGGCTCTCGATCGCTCTTGTTTTTCTCTCTCGGCCAGCGCACACCGCAGCGTTCTCTTTTGAGACTAACAGATTTTCTCACGCTCACCTCACACACAATAGCTCTGATACCAATTTGTTGATAACAAGATGCCAAAATATATCTTTCTTATTATCTCAAATAGATTTTTACAACTCTTTATAGGAAAGCATAGACTCTTCATATGCTTGACTCTTCAAATGACAAAACAAAATTATTCTGCATATTAAATAGCTCCCACGCAAATCTCTTGGTTATCCCACTCACCCCTAGTTATTACTCTAGGATTATTAAACATCAAAAAACTAAATACCTTATTAATTAAAGTTTATTCAACACGATACACCAGTCTCTATTAGTTCGATCTCATATATATTATGTATATATAGAGAAAGACTTCTTGTGCATTTCATCAATATATCATATAATTATTATAAAATCTAAAGAAAATACAATATAATAATTAATATTGGAGATGGAACGACGTTGTAAAGGCAAGAGATGTGTAGATGCGGTACCAGTGAAGGTGGTGATAATCGACACACAATATCTGGATACCGACGCATCGAGGTTCAAATCGGTAGTACAACTTAGTGGAAAAATGTGACTGCAGAATCTCAAGTCATGTGTTATAATTGAACCACAATAAACACGATAATAAAAACGAAAAGAAAAACGAACACTAAAAATTACGTGGAAAACCCTTAACGGGTGAAAAACCATGGGCAGAAGAGAATGTTTCACTATATCGAAGTTTGTACAATTTTTGTGGCCAACATAAAACTGATAAGAGAAAAGACGGTTGTTTACTATATTTGTTGCCAAACCTTAAAATACAATGTGTATATATAGGGTATATAAGTTAAAGAGGGTCAAACTCATTAAGTCTACAGGTCCATACCGTGCGGGCAAAGCCCGCCTGTCCAACAAGAATTCGGGCCACAAACTCTAACAATCTCCACCTTGACACGAATTTCAATCTTTGATAGAAAAACCACAAAATCAAACATCTTCCACCAAAGCCCCTAAGGCATAACTCAGCAATGAAGACCAACCAAGTTCAAGCAATGCTCAAACTTTGTAATAGGAAGTGACTTGGTCATCATATATGCAGGATTATTGTGTGTGCTCACATTGCTCATAACACACCACGGGCAATCACATCACTCACAAAATGATACCATACATCAATGTGTTTAGTCCTCTCGTGAAACATCTGATCATTTGTTAGAAAAATAGCACTCTGGCTATCAAAATAGATTGTAGAAATCTACAAATCTTTAAATCTTCATTAAGTTCTTCAAACAAGTCTTTCATCAAAATTGCTTCTTTGCAATCTTCTGTAATCGTCATGTACTCTATCTCTGTAGTAGACAAAGCAATTGTAGCCTACAGCATAGCCTTCCAGTTAATAGCGCAACTACCAACACAAAAAATATAAACAGACAAAGATCTTCTCTTATCGAGATCTCCAGCGTAATCTGAATCAACGTAACTTATAACTCCATCTCTACTCTTCCCAAACTGTAATCCAACATCAGTAGCTACATAAGTATCTGAGAATCTATTGAAATATTTTATAATGTTCCTTATTATGGTTTGTCATATATCTACTAACAACACTAACTGCATATGCTAAGTCAGGCCATGAACAAACCATAATATACATAAGGGAGTCAACGACACCAGAGTATGGAACTCGCAATATGTAATCATCATCACTATCTGACTATGGTGACAAAGAAGACGAAAGTCTAAAATGAGCAGTTAGTGGAGTACTTACCGGCTTGGCACTTTGCATGTTAAACCTACTAAAAACTTTCTCGATGTACCTCTTTTAACTTATGTACAATTTATCAGTCGATCGATCTCTAAGAATCTCCATTCCAAGCATCTTCTTTGATGCACCTAAATCTTTCATCTCAAACTCGCTACTCAAATGTGCTTTCACCTTTCTAACCTCTCTCTGATCCTTGACGGAAATTAGTATATCGTCAACATATAACAGGTAAACGAACGACCAATCATCACATACTCTAAAGTAGACACAACTATTGTAACTGCTCCTCCTGAAATCACGAGTGGTCATAAATGTATCAAATCTCTTATAACACTGTCTTGATGACTGTTTCAAACCATAAAGAGACTTTTTCAGTTGACATACGTAGTCCTTCTTTCCTAAGGCTACGAATCCCTCTGGTTGTTGCATGTAGATGTCTTCCTCAAGTTCTCTGTGTAAGATTGCATTTTTTATATCTAACTGCTCAAGATCAAGATCGTGGAATGCCACAATACCTAGTAAGCCTGAATATAACTGTGCTTCACAACTATAGAAAATACATCAGTAAAATCAACACTTGGAGTTTGACTATATCCTTTTGCAACAAGTCTGGCTTTATACCTGACTTCTTCAACTCTCAACATACCTTCCTTTCTCTTATACACTCACTTATAGCGAACAACCTTCTTGCTCTTTGGTAGCTTCACTAGATCCAATGTAACATTCTTGTGAAGCGGTTACATATCTTCCTACATAGAGATCATCCACATACTAGAGTTTTCGCATGTAACCACCTCTAAATACGTCGCAGATTCTTCTTCTAAATCAATCTCTTCAACCACATTTAATGCATATGCAACTAAATCGGCCTCTACGTATCTCTAAGGACGTTTAATATCTCTACGAGGCCTATTTTTAGCAATTGAATGATGTGGAGGTGCTTCTAAGGAGCTAGCACCATCCATAGAATTTAGAATAGGCCCTGGAGTTTGCTCTATTATAGGTTTCAACCCAATCTCAAGCTCCACCTGAATACTTGACTTCTGCTAATTTCCCTCGGAGATCCCTGAAGCATGCTAGTCTCATAAAAAACAACATCTCTACTAATGATGACTTTACTAGTCTTAAGACACCATAGTTTGTATCCATTCACACCTTTCTTGAACCCTATGAACACATACTTCACCGAACAACACTTCCCATTATCAACATGAGTATACGTAGGACATCCGAAAAATTTAAATCAGAATAACTAGCAGGAGAACCAGTTCATACCTCCTGTGGAGTTTTCTTATCAATAATAGTCGAAGGAGAGAAATTAACGAGATGACATCCATACGCGACATCGCTAGCCCAGCATTAAGGCGCATACAACGCACCTTCTCCATTAAAGTCATATTCATCTTCTCTGCAACACCATTTTGTTAAGGATTATGTCGAATTGTATGATACCTCACAATATCTTCAGTTCTACATAAAGTATTAAACTCATTAGAACAAAACTCAAACCGTTATCAGTTTGGAGATGCTTCACTTGCCTCCATGTTTGCTTCTCAATCATTAACTTCCACTCTTCGCGTTCTATATGTTGACTATTATAGATGATTTCTCTAGGAAGGTTTGGGCATTTTTTATATGGTACTCTAAAAGGCCCCACAAATTAGAATGAATGTAGTCTAGCGTCTCTTTTGTATTATGAATATCAGCCGAGAACCTAACTCTTTTCTGTTTACCAAAAATGCGATGTTCACAAAAATTCAGCTTCGTAATACTCTACCCATCAAGAAGTCCTCTCTTATTCAATTAGACCATGCCATTCTCACTCGTGTGACCCTATGGAATGTGTCATAATCTCGTAGCATTGGAATCAGACATAAACGAACTAGTGATAGCAACATCACCTGTAATTGTAGAGCCTTGCAAAACATATAAACTAGAAGTTTTCTTAAGTCCCTTCATCACAATAAGAGACCCCTCGCTGACATTCACAACTTCACCTTCACCGGTGTACCTGTACCCTTTAGAATCAAGAATACTCAATGAGATCAGATTTCTCTTTATGTCAGGAACGTGCCTTACATCACCAAGTGTTCGAATAATGCCATTAAACATCTTAACTCTGGCCGTACCAATACCAACAATTCTACAAGATGCATTATTGTCCATCACAATGGTACCTCTAGAAACCACTTCATATGTAGAAAATCAGTCTCGATTAGGACACATATAAAACGTGCAGCCAAAATTAAGAATCTATTTGTCGCTCTATTTCGAATAAATATCAGATGAAATAAAGAATTCTCCATCATTGTACATTTCAACAACATCAGCTTCGCTAGATTTCTCTAGCTGATTTCTCTTATGATCCTCACCAACCCTCTTACTCTTATTATGTAACTTATGACACTCATCAACATTATGGTCCTTCTTCTTGCAGTACCTACACGTCTTATCCTTGTTCTTGGATTACAACTTGCCACGATTATTACTGCCAAAATACCTCTCTTGTTGTCTGCCTCGTGCAACAAGGCCTTCATCCATGTTATTTAAACCAATAACGAGTTTATGCATCTACTCCTTTGAGAACAGTGCATCATAAACCTCATTTAGAGTTAAAGTATCACGACTATAGAGAATAGTATCTCTAAAAGTAGCATACGAAGGAGGTAGTGAACACAACAATATCAGACCTAAATCTTCTTCATCGTACTTAACCTTCATAGATTCCAAATTAGAGACTACTTTTTTAAAAACAATCAAGTGATTTCTAAAGACGTATCGTCAGACATACGTTGGGAATACAGGCGCTACTTTAAGTGTAGCTTGTTAGTCAGAGTTTTAGTCATACACAATTGCTCCAATCTCAGCCAGAATGCAGCAACTGATTTTTCTTTCAAACAATCTTGAAGAATCTGATTCGATAGATGTAGATAAATCTGCGATAGAGTCTTACGATCCGATCGTTGCTTTCGTTCATCAGTCCATGAAGACGGCATCTTGTTAGCGCCAAATAGCGCATCTTTCAGATCTATTTGTGCCAAAGTAGACCGCATCTTCACTTGCCATAACGAAAATCTGGTGTTACGATCCAACAACGAAATATCGTACTTCATAGTGGTTATGACCAAAAATAAAACAAAACAAAACTTGTCTCTAATACCAATTTGTGTATAATTGAACCACAATAAACGATAATAAAAAACGAAAAGAAAAATAAACACCAAGAACTACGTGAAAAACTTTTTACGGGTGAAAACCCACGGGTAGAAGAGAAGGTTTCACTATAATGAAGTTTGTACAATTTTTGTGGCCAACATAAAATTGATAAGAGAAAAGACGATTGTTTACTATATGTGTTGTCAAACCCTAAAATACAATGTATATATATAGGGTATATAAGTTAAAGAGGGTCAAACTCATTAAGTCTACAGGTTCATACCGTGCAGACAAAGCCCGTTGTCTCAACAAGAATTCGGGCCACAAACTCTAACACCATGTTTTGCGCAAAGCTTCTAGAACATTAATAACGGCGGAAGCTTCTAGTTGTAGTCATGTGTTCGATTTCCTCTTCTAATGCAAGAAAGTACAAATATGTTGTGTTATTGGGTGTAATAAATGTATGCCTAGTGAAAACAAGCTTTATCATGTGAGAATTTTGTCTCATTTTTTAGACTAGACTAGTGATATAAGAGTCAAAACACTACATTTGACAAATAAAAATGAATATTGTATTAGTAGTGTCAACTACAATATAAGAAATGCAAAGATTAATAAATTTGTGTTATATATTTATATAATTTTTTGCACATATTAGAATTATGGTGTAATGAATATAATGAGTATGTACACTATCCTTCATTTGTTGGAGCAACAAACACCAATCTATATGACTTTACTTAGCTGATATATATTGACTATTTAATCAATATATGTCTCATATTTTTAATATAGAAAATTAGGATGATCCCACTTATATGGTTTCTACAGTTCTACTTACATTTATATCTCAATATTTTAAATATATAAAAACAATAATAGTTATATTAGTTAAAATTACAGAAATTACATATTATTTTTCCCTTCATTTTTTCAAGTTTATTCCAAATTTTGTTTTTTTTTTTTCTAAATCCACACTAACTTTAACCCATCCCTGTAATAAAAATTCATTAAGGTACTCTTGTATGATTATTGTAAATTCTTTGAGGATTGATAGTTGTTTCATTATATTACTTTGAAAGAAGTCAAAATAATTAGATTTTCTGAGTTGTTGGAACTGCCATATATGTGAGGCCAATTATTGATTTGATTCACTAGTTCTTATTTTTCTTTTTTCTTTTTAACTTAAACACATTACTATTACAAACAAAATAACATTATTAAAATATTGTATATACAATAACCATGACAAGAAAGAATCGAGATTGAAAGAAGCCAATTTGGAGAAAGATATGATGATAAACTTATTAATTTAATTGTGGATTTTACTATAAATATTGGTTGGAGTTGTTAGAACTATATATTATTGGTGGTTAGGTTTCATTAGGCTAACAAAGTATAATGATCTTTCTTAACAACTAACAAGGCTATCAAACCTAACCAATTAATTCTATCACTAATATTACTTTTTAAGATTCAAATCTCAATATAATATATATTTAGATATGGTTAAATATTTCCTCAAAGCATCAACTCATTTAGAAACAATTTATGGAATAAGAATTAGATTTTACGAGAAAATTTAGGTCGTGTTAGCTGTTAGGTTGTGGTTATTTGAATAATCATAATCAAAATATATCACATCACTCTCTCTTTCCTTCCTTACATGATCACACAATTCATCAACCAAAATATTAAAATACTCTTTATTTTAAATTATTAATTTTTATTTAATATATATATATATATTAATATGCTTTAAGTTTTTTTTAAAAACAAATACCTATCTCAAAATTAATTATTATCAATCATTTAAATAACCGAGATAATCGAGTTATTTAAATAACCCAAATCTGAACAAGATATTAGATAAACTAATTTAATAAATATATTTTGGTCAAATATGTTATCAGATCTTAATTTAGATGAGATCATATTCCTAAACAAATTAGTTAACATATATATTTATACGATTTCTCACGAAATGGTCGAAATGGATAACTTAGTACAAATCTTTTCATTTTCAAAAAATCAAAATTTAAAACTCATATTCAACTTTAAAAAAGATTTTAAAATGTACAATTAAATATTAGCACAATGAAACATTATCAATTTTTTAACATATCACTAGGACTCCAAATCTGAGTAGCAATAAACAAATTAAAAGAAAAAATAACTACAAATGGTGAATTTTGTCCATTAAATTTCTAGAAAACTATATTGATCTAGCATTTTTTTTTTCTCTACTTGAGAATGAGTTAGTTTATAAAGGTGAAAAAATAAAGGAAAATAGAATTAATAGACAAATGAACAAAATAAATAAGAAACAACTGAAATAAAACAAATGAAAATTCGGGATTATTATCTTCCAACAATTTTAAGTAGATTCAGCTCTAAATTTTTTTTTTTTTGTCAATACATCGATAATGAAATTGTTCGAAATTTAATATGGAAAACAAAAGTAATGTTAGTAAACAAAATTAAATGCCACAAAAACATAATCAAAATAAAAAAGAGAGATGACACAACTATCTCTACCATGTCAAGGGGACCGACCAAACATGTATATAATATTTAATTTATAAGACACTTGTAACATATTTATCTCATAAGATAATGTTGTTTAAATGTAATGTGTTCAAGAATTATTATAATACATGACAAATAGTTTCCACCCCTTGAATTAAATTAAGACAGTCAACAAAAAGAAAATAAATACTAACCGACATGATTTGTTAATTCTACATTTAACAACTTTTGCAAGTTTAGAATAAATTTTAAAAAAATATATGAACTTATTTAAATGATTGGTGATAATTTTGAGGTAGATATATTTTTAATAAAAAAAAAAGATTTAAAATGTATTAATATGTAATGATAAAATAAAAAATAATTATTTAGAAAAAAAAGTATTTTAGTATTTTAAATAATGAATTAAATGATGTGATAGAAGAGATGAATAGTGATATGATATTTTTGGATTATAGGTTATTTAAATAACCGAGATACCGATACAAGGCCTATATGTTAAATTGCAAAACAAAATCTATTATTTTTAAGATGAGACTTGTTCAAGAATGTAAATTTAGCATATAGGTTAGCAATATCTTGCTCTTTAGTATGAATACTTTTAAATATATAATTTTTATTCTTTTGTATGGGTTACAACTCTCTTTTTCATTGAATATTGATAGTTGATAAATAGTACTGATTACAAAATCACAAGTTTTTAGTAAAAGAGATGTGTGAAGAATTAAGAAAGATTTTCCTTTGCTTTAAGAATTTATACTTTTAAAAGGCTTTTTGTTTATATAAGCAATAAATATAATATATATATATATATATATATATATATATATATATATAATAGAATTTATTTTATAGGAGGACTTCACAGTCATATAAATAAAATATTGATGATTAAGTATATAATAAATATATATTTTAATTAATTACAGCTGTTCAATTATGAATAAAAATATATTTGTTTCTTAGCTAAATTGACAAATTCTATAATGATTTGTAAAAACAAAAATCTATTTAGGATCGAGTAGTGAAAATGAATTCATATTTCAAAGATGGAACACTTTAAATGTTTTTTTACATAAGGTAGTAACAATTAAATTTCTATTTTAAAACTTTTTAAATTTAATCAGTTAAAGAATTTAAATTAAAACATAATTCATATTAAAAACTTTCGTTATAACAAAAATAGACTAAAAATTATTACCGAATAAATAAAAGATAATATCATCTTATATAACAAAAAGGGTATTAGTAAAAAAGAATAATTTAAAATGGATTTTGTTCTTGAATTAAAAGGTTTTAAAAAATTTGTAATGTGAATATATTAAATATTAGAACTATCTATACGGACTTATTAAGGATAAGGTAAAACTGGTCAATTTTATACATTGCAGACCCCCCTATTTTCAAATATTTAATAACTACAAATACATTCAAACATATGAATTAATTTGACAAACTATGTATGGAGTAATAAAGTAATAAAATGTTGGATGTATTATTATTTTAAAATTATTTTGAATACAACTTTTTATCATATATTAACATTAACATTAATTTTATTAAATTTTTTATAAATGAATTATTCTTTTACCATTATTTTATAATCGAAATATAACAAAAACAATTTCAATAATGAATGGAATATTGAATTCATTTATTTACATTACTTTATTGAAATGACTATGAAATCAAATTATTATTTTTTTAAGATAAATTTAAATTTTATGTTAACATTCTAATTATGGTCTTAATTATTTAGTTTGTATTATTTAAATAATCAAAACAAATTTAATATCACTTCACATATTATTTCATATATTTTTTTCTCTAAATTCTTTTTAAAAGTAAGGATAGAGTTGAAATTTATTTAACAAAAAAAGTGTAAAAAATAATGTGTCATTTTTTTGAATTGTATTAAAAATTTAAAAATAATTTTTTTATTAAATTTTTAATCCACCAAGAGAAGGTTATACATAATTCTATAAATATTTTTAAAAATATATATATATGGTTACTCTTTTTTTTTTAAATAACCTCAGTCCAAACAACACATATATATATATATATTATAATTTTTTTAATATATAAATCATATATTTTTAATTATTTTTATAGATTAATTAATTAAACAAAATATAACAATAAAATAATAAAGAATAAATAAAGTATATAAGTAATAATTAGGGGCGGGGCCAGGATTTGAAACTTACCCGAGCTAATTTTTTATAAAAAATATCTATTCGGGCTAGTTTTATAATAATATCAAATAAACAAACAAAATAAACTAAGTTTACTGTGTCACTAGTGCCTTTTAACGATATGAAATAATCAATAACGATGGTAATTTATCGTCGTTATTGATGAATACATATAAAATATTTAAGTCTACCCGGGCTACGACCCGACCGACTTGTATTTGGCTCCGCCCTGTAAAAAATAATATTAGACAATATACCATAAATTAGATTCTCAGTTAAATTATCTTAATTAAAGTTGAGGTAATTAATGCAAGGAGATAATAACTTTCTTACATTTAAATAAAATATTTATTTACAATAAAACTTTCATACTTAATAAATGTGAATTGAAGTTTCTAACTAATAAGTAAAAACAATTAAATTAAATTAAATTATGAAGGATTGATTGTATGACGAAAGTTAGTAGCGCGTGGGAATGTATGTTCAGTTACTAGTCTTGAGAAAACTTGTTGATTCTTTCCTTCTCTAACCATTCATACTTTTCTCTCTCTCTCTATCTTTCTCTTTCTCTCTCTTCTTTCCGTCCAGATTACGACGAACCAACACCAGGCAGGCAGACAGGGGCCAGTGGAAGCGGAAAGAATCACAAATCGATCGAAGAAGAAGACGAAGAAAACGACGACGATATAACATACAGTCCAAATATATATATTATATACAAATACAAATACATGTCAATGAACATCTCCTAAAAGAGAGTTCTGATCTTCTTCCCTGTGATTCTCAGCGAATCACTCGATCTCCATCTCTTTTTCACTTTCTCTCCGAATGTTCCGGATGTATTCTCCTTTTCCACTCGCTTCACAAGGTTAGAGGTATCATTCCTTCTTCCTGTTGCTTAATTCAACTGTTTCTTTATCCGATTTTATCGTCAATTAATGATTGGTGCTGAAATCACTTCACTTTTTATGATATACATTTCTCACGAGTTCGTCTTATGTTGTTTTAACATATGTTTTTTTATGTATCTTGATATCTCTTGTGGCAGGGAGTTTGTTGTCTTGGTTTGGTCTATGATGATGATGATGTTGTAGCTCGAAGAATATTAGGGTTTGTTTTTGAAATTGCGAAATTCTTGACAATTGAAATGGGAAACAAGTTGGTTAGGAGGAGACAAGTGGTTGACGAGAAGTACACTAGACCGCAGGGTTTGTATCAACACAAGGATGTCGATTATAAGAAGCTTAGGAAACTCATTCTTGATTCCAAACTTGCTCCTTGTTATCCTGGTGATGATGAATCTACCAACGAACTTGAAGGATGTCCAATTTGCTTCTTGGTTCTTTTCTTTTTCTTTTTCTTTCTTTCTTTCAAATTATCTTCATTCAAGTTATTATACCAGTTTCTGACTGTTTTTGTCTTTCATTTCTTTATAGTATTATCCAAGTCTTAATAGATCAAGATGTTGCATAAAAGGAATTTGTACAGGTAGAATGGTTGTCGATTCTCATATCTTTTTCTTATTGCTCAAGCTGTGGATTTACTAATTAATATGTTCTTATTTTTCGCAATAGAGTGTTTCCTGCAGATGAAAACCCCCAATTCAACTCGTCCTACGCAGTATCCTTTTTTGTATGGTCTTGTCATATTGGTAGAGGCTATTATTATTCGTCGGCTTCATTCTTAGTTATTTTATCCTTGATTATCTAAGATGCCCCTACTGTAAAACTTCAAATTATGCAGTGGAGTATAGGGGAGGCAAAACCAAGGAGGAAAAAGGGATTGAACAGATTGTAAGTTTTTTTTTTGTTCGACAGTTTTCTTCGTTTTATTATAAAGTCACTCTTTGCTTTCTTTATCTGGAAGAGGGTTCACATGCTTTTGTTCCGAAAAGTAAATTTGAATGTAAAAAAGATCACGGGGTTAAAATCCAAATGGAGTCCTTAAAAAACTACCTAAACATGCCTACTTTGCCACGTGGTCTGCATGATTGGCTTTTGATGAAGAGAGTATCTAATTTCCGAACAAATTTGTTGAATTTTCTAGAAAATTTTCTTTTCTAAACAGCGTAAGACAACATTTGTCCATTTTAGTTTGTTTGCCTCAACAATCCTTAGATCTGTAATTTAACAGATTTTCCATTTGAACAACAACTTTCCTTGGTCATCTGGAACAATGTATTGCAATAGTTGCACTGCTCCTCACCTTATTAAAAGCAGCATCAGTGTTGGTTTTCATAGAATTCACAAACGGGTTTTTCCATGTTGTGTTACTTTTGGAAATTGCGGAATCTACATAGGATTTTATAGCATTATTTCCGAAGTAGATTGTTCGGCACGAAGGCTGCTTGTTGTTATATTGACATATCAGGATTTGTGTATTTAAAATGTTTAGGAAGAACAGCGTGTTATAGAGGCAAAAATAAGGATACGGCAGCAAGAACTCGAGGATGAAGAAGTGAGGACTCAAAAGAGACAAGAATTAGCTTCTTCTAGCAGAACAGTGGCACATGGGGATGTTGAAAATGAACCAGTAGCAGGTACTTCCATGACCTATATTTTTTTTTCTTCTTTCTTACTAGTTTTATTTTTTAATGATATCTTATTCAAGTTTTCCTTTCACTTTCGCTTCACCTGTAGCATCATCTCTTGTATCTGAACCAGAGACTGAAGATGCCATTTCTATTAACGAACCGTGCCCTTCAATGAGACATCCACGCCAAAGGCAAAATAGGTATGTTTCTAAATATATTTTTTTTGCTTCAGGCAATGCATTAATAGAGATTCGAGTAAGAGAAAAATGATTGTTGAATATGTTCTTAATTAAAGCTTCTTTATTTTACTGAAATTGGATGTGTATTCAACTATAAAAGAGCAGTTTTGACTTGTGATCTTATATGCTAAAATGATTATGGTTGAAATATGGACAATGAACCCTAAAAGTGCTGAATACTCTGAATTCATTTCATGCAACATGCTTCGATTTGATGTCGATTAGGTGGTTTAAGACTATGGCCTGTTTTAATTGAACTTAAAATGCAGGGATGATGAATTTGATCTAGACCTTGAAGATATAATGGTAATGGAGGCCATCTGGTTATCCATCCAGGTACAATTTCATATCTAAGAATTTTGATTTCATAACCAATTGTTTTTCAAATAACGAAAATAAATTTCAATACAAAGTAATTTACTAAAAAAAATAAAAACCTTTTTTTTCATCTAAGATCAAACAATCCTCCTAAGTATATACACATACCTTACTGTGTGTATCTATGTACAGGAAAATGGAAGGCAAAGAAACAGTCCTGCTACTCCTACTACTACTACTTATGCCACATCATCATCATCCGAGCAATATGCGTCAGAGGATGGTTGTTGTTACTCGGGATCATCTACAGGCGTTGTCCCGGCAAGGGTAGAATCGACATGTTCCCCATCTGGAGGACTTGCTTGTGCGATCGCTGCCTTAGCCGAACGCCAACAGACTACAAGAGATTCCTCCTCCTCGACCAACAACTATCAAATGATGTCCGACCAACAAATTCCAGGAAATAATATCCACGGACAATGGAACGCACAAATACTTGGTAATAACAATAATGTTGAAGGATTTCAGGTGGCGGTTCCTAGTAATAATAACGATGAAGGATTTCAGATGGCGGTTCCAATAGTTCCAGAGAGTTTCGAGGAACAGATGATGATGGCTATGGCTGTTTCCTTAGCCGAGGCTCAGACCAGAACGACAACAACAACCAATGTTCAAGGACTCGCACAGCAATAGACTTTCTAGTAATCCATTTTCTATCTCATATGTATTTTTGTAAAGTCCACAATTATATGTTCCTTTTTCTTTCATTCAATTAATGAGATTGCTTTGTTTTAATGTCTCTTTGGATTTTTACCATAAATCCCATGCAATGAAAATCTTGTCTTGATGCTTGAAATAGAAATAGTCAAATTTTTTTGTTATTAGTTCCTATTATTGTTGAATAACACATATTAATAAATGGCAAAAGAAAGGATTTACAAGAATCTGAAACTTTATTAATAACATAAACTGTATTTTAAACCATTTTTCAGTAATATTAAATTTCCAACAAAATACAATTACCTCTTTAAATGGTGGGAGAGAAGTTGAATCCTTACAAATTTTCAGTTTTTGACATGCATTATATTGTTCATCAATTGGGAAGGAAACTAATAGTCGAATTCTTTTCAATCTTCATCACTGTCGTAGTTTTGAAAGAGTGATTGCAATGCTGTAGTAGATGAAACCGCGGTTTTCTCTTTCTCTTCTTTTATTATAGGTTCCTGTTGTTTCTTAATAACTGCAATTTTGAAACGTGGACGATTGAGACCACCATCGATCACTTTCTCTCCTCCTCCAGCTTCTTGAAAATAAACAAGACATTGTTACACTTTTATTTTCATGAAGATCATGAAATATCCAAATTTATGCTGCCAAAAATCATAATGATCCAAAGAATAATCTGGATCATGAAAAAATGAACTTTCAATTTTAACTTTAACAGTTTTTCAATAAGATTGTGACAAAATACTTAATTTCCAAAATACTATCTTTTCATCAAACTTTTGGAACAACAATATATGTTAAGTAGAAGAGACATAAGCACACAAGTAACCTTGGTCTCATTTGAGGAGATTGTGTTTTATAAAAATAATGTAAGGGTATTTTTGTTGGTGAAATGAGTGATTGAAAAGAAATAAGACGTGATAAATGGGTTTTTGGTAAAAACAAATAACCAACATCAATCGAGCTCTTGGTGGTTGGATGAGATCACAAGCTAGTTATAACTTCTTACTCCCAAAAATATCAAGTTTATTAAAAAACAAATCAGCAGTTCATGAAACCTACTAGAAACTAGCGAGAAAAAAAATCAACTGACCTTTGCTTGCAGTATTATCAGGGTTGTTGGTGCTAGTCAATTGATCTGTTGGATTATCACTAACAAATTTTCTCTTCTGCAAAAGAAAAGAAAATGAAAACAGAGTATGAACCTACTTCCTTGGCCATCAAACTATATACAACTTAGTAATATATATGCATCGGATCATACCTTAAAATCATGGCTGCTGGTTTCTTCGTTAACAAGTGGCGAATCTTCATCGTCGTCATCATCTTCATCGAAAAGGGCATCGTCGTCAATCCTATAAAAAATCTCTCTTTTTCCCTGAAATTTAAATTAATTGATAAGTTATAACAGAAGAGAACATAGTAGTTTATGAACATACTACTTACATGAAATATTGACTTTATGAGAGCTTCATCTTCTTCTTCTATCTTCCTCTCCTGTATAATATTTGCAAACAGTCAAATCTTTAGAACTGCTCATATAAAGGTATTAGTTCTAGCTGTTTGTTTAAACGAAGAACGGGGATGAGAAGCAAGATGAAACCAGAACAGAGAAATTACAAGTAACATAAAGTCCCTTTTATAATAGTTAGTTTAACCTACAAATAAATTTCTTAATCTGTGTAAGAATAAGTTCAGTTTATAAATGTAGTCCAATCTGGATCCACATTCGAATGAAAAATGAGTTTATTAATGTTTCAGGTCACTGAAGGTAATAATAGCACACAAGCTTAAATTAAATTCAGTATCATATCACCAAGTTATAAGGTAATCAGATATCTCAACAATGTGAAAATTACGAAAGCCGATAGCATAGTAGATATTTGTAATCCAAGGGAGTTTAAATGATAATGATAATAGTATGGTAATAAAGCCTTACATTTTCATCTCTCGATTTCTGCAAAACAGCAAGCATGGCATCTACACTGACAGTGGCTTGTCTGGACTGAAAAACACAGAAATAGAAAATATGTTAAGCAGATTTAATAAAAAAAAACTGTATAGAATATAAAATAACAAATGTGTTTGTATTATTGACTAATCGTTAATACACACATACCTTCATGGACTTCACTTCATCAAGAGCTGCAAGAATGTCCATCTCTCTTTTTGAATCCAGCGTTCGGTTCTCTAAGGATTTCATTGCGTCACCTACTTCTTCCGCGTCCCTTTTTTTCTTTACATTGTCCAGTTCCTAACAAAGGGATATAACTAACTTTAGCCTATTTTTCAAAAAAAAAAATCAATTTGAGAGAAAGTATATACCTCATCTTCTTTACGCCAAGGTTCGAAATTACGAGCTGCACCCGACTCAACGATATAATCTGAATTTTGTGGGTCGGTCTTTATAGTTAACTCAGCAGAACACTTGGTACACTTGAAGTAGAACCTGAACATTTGGATTCCCAAGTATGTCTAGAAACAAATTATAATCTTCAATCAGAGTTTTGGAGACAAAAGGTGCCAAATAAATACAGTAATGAATAATCATACCTAGCCCTAGTGCAGTTAACTTAGATATGCAGTGGGAAATCCATAGCAATAGATGTTATTTTCAGATGAAATATAAAGACAAATTAAGTCTATGTATGTTCAATTCCTAGATGCAACTTTACTAAAACCTCTATTTGTGGAAGATGGTTCCCGAACTGAGACAAAAGGGCCAAATAAATGCATGATCAAGGCAGGATCAGTTCTTTTAGAATAGTATTAACAGTTGCATTACTTAACCCTAGAGCAATTAACTTAGATAGCAATACAATTCAATCAAGTGTTTTCCAAAATATATAGACAAATTAAGTCCAAGTATGTTCAATTCCTGAATGCAGCTAACATCTAATTGATAAAATCTCAAGTTCTTCTTTTTCTTCTCTTTTTCTAACATTTATTACATGAATCCATCTATACAAAGATCTGAAGAATGGACAGATGTTATAATGTAACATACCTCGCCGACGCAGTCTTCTTTTCTGGAGTTGAATTTGGTTCCCTTGTATATATAATTTCCACAAGTGTTACATCGAATGCTCATCGGAAGCATCATCCGCACTTTCATCTGCTGATTCTTTAGCTGGCGGCGCCGTGGAATCTTTGCCGGATCGAAATCCGGCGGATAGTACTTGTTCAGGACCTTTCTTTCTCCCATCTTTCCTTACTTTGATTCGCCTCCCCGATTGAGGTTTGATTTGCCCTGCAGGAAACAAGAGAAGAAGAAGAAATCAAACCCTAACCTCCGAAGAACCGATTGAGAGAATTAGCAGAAGAAGTTGATCGATTACCTCCAATTTACCAAGTTTTGCGGTGGTGGCCGTGAATTAATTAGGTTTTCCGAATCCTGCCTTGTTTGAATGGTCTTCAACACTATTAATATAAAATAAAAAATATTATTACAACTTATATTTATAATACAAATTTCCCTATTAATAATTGGTGAAGTTTAAAAAATATTTTTTTAATAATGTTTGTAAAATAAAATATTATTACAACTTATATTTATAATATTATTGTTTCTTATTTATTTTATTATATATTCAAAACTAAAATATTTAATTTGTTAAATTTTTTATATTAAAATAAATTTTTATATAAATATTGTATGTTGGGCCTTGTTCGGATTGGGGTTTTTGAAAAAACCTAGAGAGGGAAAAAAGGTAATGATTTGTGATAATTTTGAGGAAGTGGTAATTATTTTTGGTAAAAAGACTTAAAGGGTATTGATATATATGAATAAAATAAAAAATAATAATTTAAAATAGAGGGTATTTTAGTATTTTGGTTAATGAATTGAGTGATGTGATTGTTGAGAAGTGATTGATTAGAAAATTGATTTGGAATGAGTTTTTTAAAAAACCCAAAGAGAACAAGGCCTTGTAAGTTATTTATTTTCACAAAAGATGATCGATAGAGAGAGGGAATTTGGTTTGGGAATGACTTGGCATACCTTCATTGGTTGAAAAATGTAAAAGTAGGGTTGAAAAATGTAAAAGTGGGAGGAAAGAAAGAAATTATGTCAAGTCATTTCTTCACCAAATTACCTCACCTAATCATTTCTCTTCACAAAATTCATGACTAAGAGGATAGGGTGGTTCTTAACGTTTATCTTTCCAAACTTTGTTTTTTATTTTTTATTAATATTTAAATAAGAGTATGGATAAAGAAAATTATGTGTCACTATATCACTGGTTGAAAAAATAATAAAAGGTGAGGAGAGAAAAATTTTATTATTTTTTCGGCTAATCAAATTACGCCAGTCATTCCCTTTAAAATTTCATTCCCCAATCATTTCTCTTTAAATAATTAAATTTAAAAAACTAGTGAAGTAACAATACAAGTCATTCACTTGTTATCAATAATAACATAATCTTCATTTCCTTCATTTTACTAGTATCTTTATCTCTTTTAATGATACGTAGACCAATATTTATTTTTTCCATTATCTATAACTGACCAGCGAATCTGCGAGTTGCTGGCGTCGATTAAATTTTGATCAAAACAGTCAATCGTTAGAGGACATTTCAGAATGATTTATTCTATATCTAGCTAGGGAATTTGAGACAAAAGAAGATGCATATGAATTCTATTTAGCATACGCTAAAATAATATGATTTGGTATAAGGTGCAATTCAAAACATGATAATAAATTTGGTTTATTACTGGATAGAATTTTTTATTGTAGCCACAAGGTCAAAGGGGAAAAGACAAACGAGATGTTTATGTGAAACACAGTCGTTCTGAAATAAGGTTCAGTTGTGATGCAAAATTGAGGATAAAATGGCAGAAAATGAAAAGTTTCAAGTGGTAACTTTTTTGAGTGAGCATTGTCATCCTCTTGCAAGTCCAAAGAAAACTCACATCTAAGGATGAAAATTTGAAACCGTCCCGCGAAAACGAACTACATTGACCCATTTGGGACGATTTTCCCCTGAAATCGAACGGAGATGGTGTGGGGATGGTATTTGTGTCCCCGCCCCGATCTCACCCCAATCATGCCCAGAACACTATAAAACATAATTAAATATATTAAATCACTAATATATTTATTTACTATATTTTATAAGAGTGGTAAGTTTATTTCTTTATAATAATATTAAATTTCAATATATATTATATAAAAAAATTCGTTTATATAATATTATTTTATATAAAAAAAAATTATTAACGGTGTCCCGTAGAGATTCCCCGAAACCGAACAAAGAGAGATGGTATTAAAAAAATCCCCGAAAAAAATGGGGCGGGGATGGTAAATGCATTCTCCGCCCCTATCGCCCCATTGTCATTATACTAGGGTCTAAAATCAAGGCATCGTTCCTAGAATAATTCCAGCAACCTTTCTCGGTACCTATTCTCGGTCCTAGTGTGCACATGGGCCAGATTTCTGTTTTGTTGTATTAATATTTTGTTTTGATTTCCTTTTCTATTTTACAAACCGAATTCTGTTATTTTCTAGTAGTTGTTGTAACCGAATATTATGGGGCAAAACATCACCTATATAAGGCTGATCTTTCTTCCCCAAGGACCCATGAATGGAATAATGAAGATATGAACTTCGACCTCGTTCATCTATTATTATTTACTAAGGACTGTTTGGTATAGACCAACATTATTTCTCTTTGCACCCTTGGTTCTTCTATCCCCTCCCCCAAATTCTCTATTGAAAACCTTCCACTGCCCTTTGATTATAGAATTTCTACCAGTCCTAAGATCAAGAACTTGATTCTTGAACCCATAAACACACCTTACAAAACAAGTCGTAACATTCTTGGTATCAGAGCAAGACAGTCCTCAAATGAAAGAAACCCGTTAGCAAACAAGACATGGACGCTCTTAAGACCCTACTCGAAGGCCTGATCCAACAACATGCCTCCATGCAAGCTGCCCTGCAACAACACATGACCGAACAAGCTGCTTTGCACAATGCCTTTCTGCAAAATATGAAGAGAAGGTATGCTGCTGGAAAAAACTTGACAGCCATTGAAAAATGTGCGTTTAATAATGGCCAAGATCTTCGCACCCGATCCTATGTTAATGCTTCTTACTACCTTCCTCCAACCCGACTCACAAATGTTAATATTCCTGAATTTGATAGAACTGATCTGGAGGGTTGGCTCTTATTTGTCGAGCAAGTCTTTAGGGTGAACAAGACGAATGATGCCACAAAGCTAGACATTGTCCGCACTCACTTCTCAAAAGAGGCAAGAACGTGGCGTGAATCATATGTGCAGAATCGCAACCATATGGTAACCTTGACATGGCATATATTCAAGAAAGATCTCTTATTGCGATTCGGTCGCAGGCCCTTGTACAACGCCAAACCACCGATGCTGCCCAAACCATGCAATATTAACACGGTCTGGCCGAACACAAACCGGACAACCGATCCCAAGAAAGATCGGCGCTATACTTGCAATGAAAATTTAGAGTCCAATCATAGGTGCAAATCCAAAATATGCATGGCCCCGGCTAATCAGCAAAAAGTTCAAGAACTCGTTCAAGAACCCGTCCAAGAATCAGGTTTTTATGACCCACCTTTGCTTAAGACATGGGACGAACGTGTCATTACTTTGCACACTTTCACAGTCCAACAAGGTACCCTCGGCCGCGGGTCATCATAATATAAGGCAACCAACTAGAAAAGGCCTTGGAAATTTATAATGTTACTGCCACGGTACAAATAAAGAGTAAGAACGAATGCCAAAGTATTTCACTTGTTTTGGAAGACACTCTAGAAAATTTCCAGCACATAATCAAAGGGTTCAACCAGCAACCCAACAACCGACCACTAGCCAGGAAGGTAGTTAGAAGACATGGCTATGTTGTTGCACATGTGTTGCTGGTCTGGATAAAGGACTGGGCTTGATTGTTTGAAGACATTCTAGAGTATGCGCGGAAGAAAAATGGCCCTTTTCTGCACCTGGCATGTTGGGCCGAAGAAAGGACTGATTGGGGAGCAGGAAGACCGAAGGCTTCTAAGAAATGCGGTCCTAGACTCCGACACTTGCTGGACTTGCTGAAGTCCGACCAAATTCTTTGAAATTTTGAGCATGCTCATTAGAGGCTCGACAGACTCGGCAGACCACGGTCTTTTTCGTCGAGGGCGACGAATTTTGAAGTGGGAAATAATGCTAGGGTCTAAAATCAAGGCCTCGGTCCTAGAATAATTCCAGCAACCTTTCTCGGCACCCGTTCTCGGTCCTAGTGTGCACATGGGCCAGATTTCTGTTTTGTTGTATTAATATTTTGTTTTTCTTTCCTTTTCTATTTTACAAACCGAATTCTGTTATTTTCTAGTAGTTGTTGTAACCGAATATTATGGTATAAGATATCACCTATATAAGGTTGATCTTTCTTCCCTAAGGACCCATGAATGGAATAATGAAGATATGAACTTCGACCCCGTTCGTCTATTATTATTTATTATGGACTGTTTGGTATAGACCAACAGTATTTCTCTTCGCACCCTTGGTTCTTCTATCCCCTCCCCCAAATTCTCTATTGAAAACCTTCTGCTGCCTTTTGATTATAGAATTTCCACCGGTCCTAAGATCAAGAACTTGATTCTTGAACCCATAAACACACCTTACAAAACAAGTCGTAACATTCTTGGTATCAGAGCAAGACGATCCTCAAATGAAAAAAACCCGGTAGCAAACAAGACATGGACGCTCTTAAGACCCTACTCGAAGGCCTGATCCAACAACATGCCTCCATGCAAACTGCCCTGCAACAACACATGACCGAACAAGTTGCTTTGCACAATGCCTTTCTGCAAAATATGAACAGAAGGTATGCTGCTGGAAAAAGCTTGACAGTCATTAAAAAAAGGTGCGTTTAATAATGGCCAAGATCCCCATACCCAACCCTATGTTAATGCTTCTTACTACCTTTCTCCAACCCGGCTCACAAATATTAATATTCCTGAATTTGATGGGACTGATCTGGAGGGCTAGCTCTTATTTGTCGAGCAAGTCTTTAAGGTGAGCAAGACGAATGATGCCACAAAGCTGGACATTGTCCGCACTCACTTCTCAAAAGAGGCAAGAACGTTGCGTGAATCATATATGCAGAATCGCAACCATATGGTAGCCTTGACATGGCATGTATTCAAGAAAGATCTCTTGTTACGATTCGGTCGTAGGCCCTTGTACAGCGCCAAGTCACTGCTGCTGCCCAAACCATGCAATGTTAACACGGCCTGGCCGAGCACAAACCGTACAACCGATCCCAAGGAAGACCGGCGCTATACTTGCAATAAAAATTGGGAGCCCAATCTTAGGTGCAAATCCAAAATATGCATGGCCCCGGTTAATCAGCAAGAAGCTCAAGAACTCGTTCAAGAACCCGTCTAAGAATCAGATTTTTATGACCCACTTTTGCTGCTTGAGACAGGGGACGAACGTGTCATTACTTTGCACACTTTCATGGTCCAGCAAAGTACCACTCGGTCGCGGGTCAACATAATACAAGGCAACCAGCTAGAAAAAGCCTTGGAAATTTATAGTGTTACTACCACAGTATAAATAAAGAGTAAGAACGAATGCCAAAGTGTTTCACTTGTTTTGGAAGACACTTTAGAAAATTTCCAGCACATAATCAAAGGGCTCAACTAGCAACCCAACAACCGACCACCAGCCAGGAAGGTAGTTAGAAGACATGGCTATGTTGTTGTACATGTGTTGCTGGTCTGGATAAAGGACTGGGCTTGGCTGTTTGAAGACATTCTAGAGTATGCCTAGAAGAAAAATTGCCCTTTTCTACACCTGGCGTGTTGGGCCGAAGAAAGGACTGATTGGGGAGCAGGAAGACCGAAGGCTTCTAAGAAATGCGGTCCTAGACTCCGACACTTGCTGGACTTGCTGAAGTCCGACCGAATTCTTTGAAATTTTGAGCATGCGCATTAGAGACTCGACAGACTCGGCAGACTCGGCAGACCACGATCTTTTTCGTCGAGGGCGACGAATTTTGAAGGGGGAGATAATGCTAGGGTCTAAAATCAAGGCTTCGATACTAAAATAATTCCAGCAACCTTTCTCGGTACCCGTTCTCGGTCCTAGTGTGCACATGGGCCAGATTTCTGTTTTGTTGTATTAATATTTTGTTTTGCTTTCCTTTTCTATTTTACAAACTGAATTATGTTATTTTCTAGTAGTTGTTGTAACCGAATATTATGGGGCAAGACATCAACTATATAAGGTTGATCTTTCTTCCCTAAGGACCCATGAATAGAATAATGAAGATATGAACTTCGACCCCGTTCGTCTATTATTATTTACTATGGACTGTTTGGTATAGACCAACAGTATTTCTTTTCGCACCGTTGGTTCTTCTATCCCCTCCCCAAATTTTCTATTGAAAACCTTCCGCTGCCCTTTGATTATAGAATTTCCACCGGTCCTAAGATCAAGAACTTGATTCTTGAACCCATAAACACACCTTACGAAACAAGTCGTAACACATTCCTACTCACATCTATAGATGCCATAGGAATATATTAGTTAATTCAAGTAGGCCTAAATCTCTCAAAAAAGAAACAAAATTAATCATATGTGTTCTTATACCGATATATTTAGCATTTAAATGTAATACCACGCGGAAGTCGGCTATTTTCTAGTATTTGCATTTTCTGAACAGTCATATTCACACATATAACATAGTAATGCCCAAAGCGGATGACCGGTATGTATATCTGTAAAAAGAAGAAAAAGAAGAATTATTTGATATCATTGCATATAAGCATAAAGGAAATTCCTTAATTTGAAGGGTTTACATACAAGGTCAACATTGTTGATATCTTCTTCTGTTATTTCACAATTCAACATATCTTCCTTAAGTGTAGAGGCAAATAATGTGTAATCATATTGCATATTAACCTGTAAATAAATTCTAAATTATCAATATCATGAACAATGAGCATAATACATAGCACAAAAACCAAGTGAAGCACTTACATAGGATGATGTAAAAAAATAAATTATTCGTTTTTCATGCCTTGCAACCCTCTTAAATTTCGAGTTCAAAATATGGGCCCAAGCGTCCACTACTTCACTCGCAACTTTTGTTTTTTCTCTCATTGATTGAAATAGGGCACATGTTACATTGGAAAAGTCATCGAAGAGTACCTCCCAACAAAGAACATTCATTTAGAATATAACTACTTTGTTATTTTAATTTGAGAAAAGTTTTACTTACTTTTAATCTAGTTCTTCAGAAAAAACGAAATTGGTCAATCGTTGTTCCTTGTTTGTTATTTTCCCCAACTTATTGGCCACGACTTCCATGTATGGGGATTGAAGGCACACAGGGATTTTGGTGATCTTCCTCTTTGGATAGTCTATAATATTGACGCATCCCACCTCATCGTCATTTTCAGAAGCTTCAGATTCCTCACTCAAATCATTCCAAGTAACTAAGTGTGTTTGACTATCTTCATTTTCCGCATCAGCATCCTCAAAGGGGTCTTCAATCACGGGACTATTCATTTTCACGTCTTCACTATCTAAAGTGTCTTCAATTGCCACCTTTGGAGGATCTTCCCTATTTACACAACCATTTGCATTCACTTTAAGTATTTTATGTACACTTCTAACTCTGTCAAATTCAGGAAACCGGCCTAAAAAATGGGCTTAGGATCGATGTTGAGTTTTTCCAACACGCTTGATAGATATAATAGTTGTTGTGTCATATCATTAAAAGTTTGGGAAACTTTAGATGTTAACATCTGTATATTAAAATCACAATAGTTTATTAGTCTCAAAAACATGAAATATATACAAATGTAAGTAAATTTGTTCATTCAATACATTTTCTTTGTTCGTTGGATTATTCAAATCTATCGTCTCGTGTTCATGTAATTCCAATAAATTAACTGAAAACTAAGGTAATTCAAAATAATTAACTAGAATTTCAGGTTCATTTTCATTAAGTGGTAGGCGTGCTCTGTCCCTCCCACGTCCAAAACCACATTCTCGAGATTCTAACATGTTAATCTCTGACAATGTGGTGTCATCCCAACAAGAGAGGATTAGAAAAGAACTTTGATAAGAATATCGTACACCATTTACAACAACACCATCTAGGTAGCATAACTGAAAGAAAAGGAAAACATGTTAGTGAATATTTAATATCTATAAAAACAAATTTCTTATAAGTGAATAAAATATTTACTGATAAAAATGTTAGAGGTCCATCAAAATAGGATTGTTTATCTTTTGTATTATTTGTTTTCCATTTTCGGGCACTTTCAACAAACCCTTGTAGTGTGAATTTGCACTAGTTAAGGTTTTTTCTGTTCTCAACATCTATTAAGGATTTGAGAATTTTAAACCTGAATTAATATAATACATGTGTAAATATTCACAAATACAAATAGTTATATAATATATTATAAAAAATGTTTACCTAGATCGTGAATTTTGAATTGTACATAAAAAACTTGAGACAACGAAGTCGATTTTGAAATCTTTGTCTGCACTTGTGTTACTTAATATCTTGGGTATCATAGAATTTGTTTCAGGAGCTAAAGTTGATTCTTTTACGCTCCATCTGACCCTCCAAGCCCTCAAGAATGAATAATAATCAAGGTCATGTATGTCCATCCCAATGGACTCAACTATGTCCATTGACCCTCTAGGGAAGTTCAACACGGACTGGACAAGGTCTTCATCGATAAGGATGTGATCACCATTGGCCAATATAAGAGAACTCTTTTGGGGTCGAAAATGCGGACTACGTGTTTCGAAAAATGAACAGGGCATTTGGAGACACTCAATGTAAGAAGAGAACCAAACCCGATTTCCTTCACAGCTTCCTTCTGTTTTTCACTAAGTTTTTGAATCATGTTGAAAAGGTCACTCGGGGATGTTCTTGTTTTAAATACTATTTTCCTTTTTTTGGTTTTAGGGGAGTAGGTAATTCTTGATCGAGAGGTGTAGCTATAGCAGTATCAGTGGCTGTAGAAACAAGAATAGAAAATGATTCATTAGTCGATGATTTCGTCTTCGTCTTCCTCTTTATCTTCCTTTCATATTGATTCATTATAACCCTACAACAAAAAACTTTCAGTGAGAGAAGAAAAACCAATAATTTACAAATGAAATAAAATAAACTTGTGTAATAGTAATGAAAATACTAGAAACAAAATATGAATCAAAATAAACTACCTCTCCGATTTATCGTCGGCGTTGTCGTTGGATACAAGGATGATTTCGTTAATGTTGTTACACACCGCTAAGACGAGATCTCGGGCATTGGATACTTCCACTGACATGTTGTTATTTTTGTTTTGTGACATTTACGTAAGAAATCTTCGTAGAGTAGAAGAATAATACTAGGGTTTCAAAGTTTAAAGATGATCGTTGAGAGAGAAAGTGAATAGTCTCTTGAGAAAGTGAATAGTGGGATTGCAACGGGAAAATTTTGTTTTAATCCTTCATTGAGTGAATTTAAGTGATTTTAGGTTCACTTAAATTAACTCCTATTAGCGCTTGTCAACAGAAATGAAGAAAGCTTCACTAGATTGCGCTTGTAAAAACATAAATATAAAAGCTTCACTAGGTTGCGCTTGTAAAAATAGAAATGAAGAAAATTTCACTAAATAGCGCTTCATAAGCTGAAAATACATAGTGAAGCAATGTTCACTGGTTAGCGTGTTTGTTTCACTACTCCTATTAGCGCAGTAATTAAAAACGAAGAAAGTTTCACTAGGTTGCACTTGTAAAAATAGAAATGAAGAAAACTTCACTAGGCAGCGCTTCATAAGCTGAAAATACATAGTGAAGGAATGTTCACTAGTTAGCGTGTTTGTTTCACTACTCCTATTAGTGCAGTAATTAAAAACGAATAAAGCTTCACTAGGTTGCGTTTGTGAAAACAGAAATGAAGAAAACTTCACTAGACAGTGCTTCATAAGCTGAAAATACATAGTGAAGCAATGTTCACTGTTAACGCTTGTTTCAGCATTTTTAATTCTCCATTAGGGTATACATAAATGAAGTAATAAATGTTTTACCTGAACGCTTAAAGGTCTTCACATTAATGTGTTTGAAGTTTTTCATGAAATTTTTTAAAGGCATATAAATTGAGTGAAGCGAAAGAAGCTTTACTCAATAGCGTCTCTCTTCATTCCACAATACATGGCGAGTGAAGCGAAGGAAGCTTCACTCAATAGTGTTTCTCTTCTTGCTGTTTTACATGGCGAGTGAAGCGAAGGAAGTTTCACTCAATAACGCATCTTTCATTATGTTTTACATGACGCTTCTGATAACCCGGAATGAAATTCGAATTCCGGTTCTCTCTCTCTTCCATTCAGTCCGATCCCTGATTTATTATTAAAATAATTTTACTGAAATCTGATTGGTCCGGAATAAGGGAACACCCCATTCGGTAGCAAAGGATATCATTTGTGAAATAACAGGCAATGCAAAAGATGTCATGAAACTCCTAAGCCATTAACTAATCATTCGCAAGGAAGGCTTTTGCACTGGCCTGAGGGCGTTCAAAAAACCTATAGCATCTTGAGACAATAATGCTACCATCTAAATTCAATCTAAATACATATTCCCTCCAAAAGCATCAAATTGACAAACATAAAAAGGAAAAAGAGAAGTAATTGTAAAAAGCATTTCCCAATAAAAATAGTTCAAATGTGAAGTAGTAATTCATAGACATTGATTATGTACAAAAAGAAGAGAAGGCAACATCATCAAGTATATATGTTGTATTCCTTCTTACACATGAAACATTTTTGTCAACCTTGTAAACATATTTTCTTCTTCGTTCAAATATGGTAAAATAACATATTCAAAGTCCATTCACAAGCACGACGAATTACACTTGTCTTTTCACTCATAACCTCGGTTTAGGAACGTCCCACTCAGTGCTAATATGGTCGCGAGTGATTTCTTTGAGCGAACGACACCCACTTAAAGCCATGGTCAATTCAAATTCATCCCTCAGCATCTTCAGCACGTTACTAACACCAGCTTCTCCATTAACCGCCAATGAGAACACAACTGGCCTTCCAATCTGTCATTAACCGATCAAGACTCAAGATTTGAAGAAAAAAGAAATATACAATTACAACCTTGTTTGATTGATACTTCATCAATCAAATCATTTAAATCATCATCTAATTAATATATTTAAGATCTTGTTTCATGTAAAATTATTTAGAAATATAGTTTTATTTTTTTATTTATAAAGTTAACACTACCCACATACATGATTCATAAATTCACAACTTTTGTGACTAACATATAGGCTTAATTAATAGAAAGTAAAATAACTGCCAACTTACAAATATGCCAGACGCTCCAAGAGCCAGGGCTTTGAAAACATCGGTTCCACGACGCACTCCACCGTCCAAGAACACAGGAATACGTCCCTGAGCGGCTTTCACTACCTAAGATTCGAAATGATAATTCTTCATAAGAAACACAATCCAAAAAAAAAAGATTAATCAAATTGGCAAAAACCATACTTCTTCTAGAGCCATGATAGTGGAAGGCACGTAATCGAGTTGGCGAGCACCATGGTTAGACACAATGATACCCGCTGCACCACTTTGTACAGCAATCCTTGCTGCAATAACAAGAACAACAACAACCAAAATACATATAATAATCATTGAAGAATTAACCAACCGAGTTAATTTACATGTCAATGAAACAAACCATCCTCAGCTGTAAGAACGCCCTTCACTAGAATAGGAAGTGAGGTAATTGTCTGAAGCCACTTCACATCCTTCCAGCTCAGAGTTCGGTCGATTTGACCAGCAACATATGAAGCTAATCCAGAGTCATTAGCCTGCAACAAGATATATACAGATCCATTTAAGCCAATTTTACCATTGTGCAAAAAAAAAAAGAATCTTCAGTGGTTTAAGTTTAAACTAACTTTATCCATCTTTCCAAGGTTGAGACCTTCGAAATTTTTCAATGTCAAGAATGGAGGTAAAGTGAATCTGCATGAAAATAAACCAGAAACATTGAGAATATTATTTTTTCAGGCTCAATAATAAAAATGAATACCTGTTCTTGATGTCAGCCTCTCTGCGGCCAAGTATTGGAGTGTCAACAGTGAGGGCTATAGCTTTGAAGCCAGCCTTTTCAGCTCTTCTCACAAGCTGGGCAACCACATTCCTGTCTTTATACACCTGAACGTTTTGAAAATAGAAAGTTAGCACACATGAAGATTATAACTGACAGATAGAATGAATTTTGAAAAGTTT
The DNA here is from genome assembly GCF_907164915.1 of Impatiens glandulifera. NCBI lineage: Eukaryota > Viridiplantae > Streptophyta > Magnoliopsida > Ericales > Balsaminaceae > Impatiens > Impatiens glandulifera. The sequence continues at coordinate 10,720,075 of NC_061868.1, forward strand.
GATACAATCTCTTCATATCGCTGTTTATCTTGCTGTTGATTTACTAATGTAGGAAAATTTACTCTTCAAGACAGTGCTCTAAATATTTAATATTAGATGTGATATGCATTATACTTTTCAAAATGTGACAAGTAATTCTTGGATTACAATGAGGAAGAATCAAGAAAGTTTTGTATTAGGATATCACTTTATTTCAGGATTTGGTTACTCAAGGAAAATATGCTAAAGTTAATTAGGGAAGATGATCAACCAGCAAACATAATCCATCACAATTAACAAATTCAAGAAGAATTTAGATGTTATAAATTAAGAAAGGGTTTGAATGAAATTAATTTGCAAACTTGGGAATGATCTATAGTTGCACTAAAAAAAGATTGGGACTATTTGTAATCACGCTTTTTGTCTCTCGATTCTGAATGATTTTATTTGAAACCAGAGTTTATTATTTGAAGGAAGCTAGCACAATCTTGTACAGTCATGTCACCCACTTCAACTTAAGGAGTTTTTAATGGAAATCCGACATTAGACATTTGATATCTTAGGCGAGACTCTTTCCAAATGAACTACCCTAGTGGGGTTCTCTAGATTCTGAATTATAATCATGAAAAACATTACATTTGTTATGTTTGTCATATATACATAAATTATGGTGTTTTTAGTGTAAATCAAATCTTAGATCTTAACTTGTTAGGTAAAGATTATTTTCATTTGAACTATCATACTCTAAATAATTATATCAAATAAATAAAATCACACAATAATCTGAATTATTATGATCTAAAAAATAAGTAATCACTCTCAGTTTTATGGCGATTTTCAACTAGTTCCTGATTATGACAGAGATTTAGAAAGTAAGTAAGAGTCCCAAATAGGCTCATGACATTAGAAAATCTATAAAGAGTTGAGACTAAAAATGATTTAGACTTAGATTTTTTGTAGTATTCTAAATTTTCTCTACAAAATGAATTGAAGAATACTTAAAGACTTACATAGAGTTGAAAAAATCTCAATCCAGGTCCAGTAGAAGCGACTTCTTCAACGCTTGAAGTGGCCCATGAAGACAATGTCTGAAACAACAATCATAAGAAAAAACATGAAAAAAATAAGCAAGTGCATGCACCGATTGAATTCAAAGTTCACAATGCGATTAAGTTGAATAAAAGCGGCAAAGGGAAAGACAAATATGCAAACAAACCATAGCAGTTCCAGCAGCAGAAGCAGCCCTAGCTGTTGCATATTCTCCTGCATCAATCCAAAATCAATTTTTAGAAAGTTTTTTCGATAGCAAAGAAGATAAATTAGTTAGAGAATCTACCTTCAGGATGAGCCATCTTTTGAAAGGCAGTTGGAGCAATCATGATAGGCATGGATATCTTGTATCCCAAAACAGTAGTAGACATGTCTATCTTACTTACATCAATAAGAATACGTGGACGAAACCTGCATTGATCATGATTCATGATTCGTTTCAGCAAAACGAATCCAATCCAGCAGTCAGTTTTTAATTATTTGTAATTTAACTTACAGGATTTTGGAAAAAGCAGATCTGTTCTCGTTCAGAGTCCATTCATCTTCCGCGCCGGATGCATAGTAGTCGTACGCCATTTTCGGCAGTTTCTGCTTGGCGAGAGCTTGATACTCGGTCACGTTAGTGATCTCCATCTTCAAAATGCGTTTGAATAACAGAAACAGTTAAGAAACATATATATAAGACCGATGAAAACGAGAATTGATTGATCTATCGATCGATCGATCAAAGTAGCATTGAAATGACAGGAAAAAGAATTGAAAAACGAGAGAAAGAGGCTGCTGACCTTGGGCGGGAAGAGAAAGAACAGAGAGAATGAAGAGTAGTGATAACAAGTGGTATAAAATACGTAGCAAGCAGTTGTAAATAGTAGAGAAAGAGGATTAGCATTTGGAGGTTGAAATTTGATAGCAAATCCGATGAGGAGAGAGGTAAATGGATGCGTCTCCTCCACATGATCCTTGTGTGTTTCTCAGAATTTCGACTTTTCTATTCATTATCCTCTCGTTCGAACACAAGATTATTATCAACAAAAATCTTCTCAATAATCCAAAGATTCACGAGCAATCTCTCTCTCTCTCTATCTCCATCAACTGTCATCATCTTTTGAATTCGCGAATAGTAAAAAGATGATGATGATATGGCCCAGTGAGAGCCTTAACCAGGTCTTGATAATGCATGACTCAGGGCGGCTGAGATTGAACTTATCATTTCTATGAATTAACAAATTAATACTTTTTATATTAAATTTATATTCAATGTGTTTTTTTCACTATTATAAATAGTTTAATATATTATTATAAAAACTTAATAAATGTTTTATAAATATAACTAGGAAGATTTGTAAATGTAAATGCACATATATAAAAATATAAATAGAAGAGATTAATAGTTAAAAACAAAATAACAATTTTATCATTATCTACTTACTCATTTTTATTTTTGTCAATCAAGCAATATATTCCTTATTAGTCAACCATCTCTTTTTTATCGAATTTTATGAATTCACTTCGGTTAACCAACAATCTTATTTTCACTCATTTACCAACTCATTCTCGTTAGCCAACATATTCTATATCACCTAAATATCTTTCTTTTACCAAACTTTATCATTTCCGACCAACAACAATATTATTCTCACCCACTTACCAGCTAAATTTTGTTAACCAACCAACATATTTTTTAATCCCTTGTTCAATTAATGGAATGAGAATAGGAATGATATATATATATATATATATATATATATATATATATATATATATATATATATATATATATATATATATATATATATATATATATATATATATATATATATATATATATATATAATTATTATTTTTATAAATTTGATATATTTAAATTATTATTTGTATAAACTAAATTATTTATATTTTGATATATATTTTAAATTATTATTTTTATAAATTTAATTATTTATATTTTGATATATAATCTAAATTATTAATTTTTAAAAGTTTGATTATTTATATTTTAATATATATATATATATATATTTACATTTCAATTATTATTGATTTTTTTTCAGTTTTATCGTGTGTATGTGTGTTGTCTTCTATTATGAGTAATTTTATTTATTTTTTTAATTGTGATATCTTTCCACAATTAAATTTTATTAACTTTTAATGTGTTGTCTTCTATTAGATAACTAACTGATAAAGTTGAAATTTTTTTAATAATATTTGAAATATAAATATATATATATATATATATAATATAAATAATCAAATTTATAAAAAATAATAATTTAAATTATATATTAAAATATAAATAATTAAATTTATAAAAATAATAATTTAAAATATATATCAAAATATAAAAAATTTAGTTTATACAACAAATAATTTAAATATATCAAATTTATAAAAATAATAATTTTAAAATATATATTTATATATATATATAATGAATTTTAAATTAATAAACACACACAAAAAAAAAATTAAGTTTGAACAGTAAACTAGATTTGTTGTTTGAGAATGAATGAATAAATTAGGTTAAGTTGAACACTAGATTTGAGTATGATTGATAAAAGTGTAGTTTTTGGTTGAAAGTATTAATCATTCTCATTCCCATTAATAATGTTTGGATTCTATCAAAGAAAAATTATTATTATTATTTTGTAACTAGTATTAATATTTTAATTTTATTTTTTATTATATTTTATTTCATTAAAATATAAAATATTATTATTTTTATATATAATTATTTAAATTATATAAAATATTTAAGTGTGTCATAATTTAATAAAATATAAACATTTAATATTTCATCATATTAAATACATTTTTTTTAATTATTATAAAAAAAAAAGTTGAATGATTCAAATTTTTTATTAATTATAATAAAAAATTATTTATTAAACATAAATAATATAAGTTAAAGATTTTTAAAATATTATATATTAATAATGGATAAATTTTTTTGATTAAATATAATGTTTTTGTTTAATAATATATAATATGGTTTTTTAATAATAATTTTATTTAAATATTTTATATTTAATTTTTTAATATTTTTTAAATAATTTTTTTAATATAAAATTGTTATTTTATTTTTAATTTTTATATTTTAATTAATTTATTATAATTTTATTATTAATATATAATATTTAAAATTAATTATATAAAAATATTATATTATTATTAGTTATTGTAATTATTATTAAACTTTTATTTATTTAATATATTTTAAAATATTCATTAATATTATTTAAATAACTGAAATCGTTTCTTTTAATAAATAAATTATTATTTTAATTTTCATTAATATTATTTAAATAACTGAAATCGTTTCTTTTAATAAATAAATTATTATTTTAATTATAAAAGAACAGTGTAATATAATTATAAAAATAAAAAATATATAATATAATATTATAATTATGAAGAGAATGCGGACGGTAAAAAAATTGGATCCCACAAAAATGTGATTCATTCTTTCCAATTTAGAGAGGACAGGAATGGAAGGGATGATTATTGAGTATTCGGAATCAAATCAATACTCATTAAATCAAAATTATTAACCAAACATCTCATTTTATTCTTTTTTTCATTCTTTAGTGCAAAAATCACGTATCAAGTATCCCCACTTAAAATTGTTGATTCTTTTTATAAATTTATGTGTGAATAAAATTTTATATGACTAACAATTATATATAAAAATGTTATATATATATATATATATATATATATATATATAAATTAAATTATATAAAAGAATTAAAAATATTATTAGTTTAATTATTTAAAAGGTTGAAGTTATATTATTAGTCATACATTCATCAATTATGAAGTTAATTTTAAAATATGGAGTGATATTAGCCTAGTTGGTTAAAATGTTAAATTTATATTATGAGGTTGCAAATTTAAAACTTGTGTATATCACATTTTTTTATTTAATTTTTCAAGCTTATAGGTGGTTGGGTCAACCTAAAACCCGACCTAAATATCCATTTACTCTCACATTCATATCCAAATTAACCACAGCTCTTGACCCGGCAATCCGGACATTTAAAAATTAAGCATTATTATATATATATATATATATAATAATAGTAATATTTCAATATTTAAAATTCTTAATAAATCACGAATAATATATTAAAAATATATAACACTCTCATTCCACATTTTATTCATTTCAATAAAACAATTCATCTTCTCACAAATCTCATCACATACTTTGTACGAATAAAGTTCTCATCTCGTGACCTTACACTTTTATTTTGGTCAATTAAATATTTGATTCATATTTTTTAACATTTAGCATCGTGAGATCTCACACTTTGATCAATCAATATTTAATTCATATGTTTTAACCACGTTCAATTGATATCGGCATATTATCTCTCGACAAACCACATCCCAATCAAACTTGTTTAAAGGGTTGTACTTGTTTTGTTATCTAAATTAACCACAACTCTCGATCCGGTAATCCAAACACTTTGAAATTAAGCATTATTATATATATATATATATATGTATATTGGTTAATTAAAAATTTGAAATTTTATTGTTAAAATATCATGTTTTAATCAAATTAAGTATTGAATTTAAAATATAAAGTCTTATTAGCATAGTTGGTTAAATGGTTATATTTGTTTTATTAGGTTGTAAGTACGAAATATACCTATAGTATTTTTAATTTTATTTATAACCGTTTTAGGTTTATTGACGGATCAACCCACGATTCGACCCAAATATTCCTTTACTCTCACATATATATCCAAATTAACCAGAGCTCTCGACCCGACAATTCGGACATAGATAGATAGATTATTTTATACTCCAACCCAAACTGATATAAAATCTATTTTTCTTTTTCGTTTTTATTTTCATCTCCGTAACACACCGTTTATACAATATTCTTTAAAAAAATATATATTTAAAAAAATTATATGAACTTATTTTAATATAATATATAGAAAAATTATATTATTATAAATAAATAAATTTAATTTTTATAAAAATATAAAAAAATCCTATTATTTTAGTTATAAGTTGAATGAGAAGAGTCTAACTAAATCAATTCAAATATTTTATATTTGAAAAGAAGGTAGTTAAAATAAATCAAATCTTTTATATTTAATAGAAAGGTATCATATTTGTTTTAATTTTTGTCTTAGGCTTCAACTTTGAGTGTTTTTCTTATTAGATAAGACTCAAATTTTAATTTTAATTAAATAGGGTTCCAACTTTTAAAATTTTAGTCCAACCTTTAAAATTTTAGTCGCTTTATATTAATATGACGTGACATTTTTTTGTTTACAAATTATAAATGTCATTTGGCAAAAGAAGAAAAATACAAGGCTCTCTTCATCTCCTCTATGTGGGTTCCTATTTATTTCTTTATTTCTTCATCTTCATCCGTTCCAATCAAAGTTAGATCTTTGTGATTCTTCGGTCGAATATCACGACTAATCATTCCGACAACGAATTAGGTGAGCATTCTTTACTTGTGTCTCTCGATTTAGGGTTTGATTTATGAACAATGAAGGCAGAGCACATTTTTGGTTTAAGTTTTACAGTGACCGACCCATAGTTTAAGTTTTACAGATTTGTTTGAGTAAAAATAATTATGTATTTTTCAGGTTAATATGAGATTTTTTCTTAGCACTATTTTAGAAAAAAATGGATTCTTTCAGTGGAACTTATAACTGAATAGTTGAAATGGATGTGTTGGGTTGTTAGTTGTATCTTTCTTCTTCAACTCTTATCTCATATGGATCTCATTGATACATTTTAACTTCATCCAAATTTTATAGTTTTACCCATCTTAGTAATGTATTCAATTAGCTAATTACTTACTGGTTGATGTATGATACTCAACAAACAAGTATGATGATCCTCTCTTTTAATCTAGTGGCAAAAAGAGGTGGATACCAACACTAAGTTCGAGCCCGTCAGACGGCAAATTCTGCGTCTGGTTAAATGATTAAGTGTGTTTGCGGGCTACATACTTAATCCGTTGTCCCATTTTCGTTCTAAAAAATAAAATAAAATATGATGACATAGTTAGAAACTTGGAGATTCCTCTTTTGAGTTCATGCATTTGAAATCAGGAAAATCAAAGGTAATGAATACTAGATATTTATGCTTGGCATGCATTCTGATATTCTGATAACATGGGAAGAAGAACCAACGGAGAGGAAATGAAGAGGAATTATTATTATTATTATTATTATTATTTTGCCAAATGTCACATAATTTATATATAAAAAAAGAATGGCATGTCAAATTAAATAAACGGACTTGACATACGTTTAGTAAAAAAATTCCAAATTGCTGAAATCAAAGTTCCAAGCCCTACAATTTTTTGTTTGAGCCTAATATAGTAATTGGGCTTTTTTTTTTATAAATTTAAATTCTGATTTGTTAAAAAAAATAAAAAATCATCATTATTCCATCTATAGTCAAACTTTGATACTATTGTCAATCGCACACTAATTTGGCCCATTTAATGAAACTTGTGAGTCTTGTTGGCCCATATCAGGCTAGGGACAAATCTTCATTGTTTGTATGAATACAATGATTTGGCCCATTTAATGAAACACGTGGGCCTCTTGTTGGCCCATGTCAGGCACAAACTTAAATCTTCATTGTACAACGATTTGTGGCCCATTTAATGAAACATTGTGGGCCTTTTGTTGGTCCATATAAAGCTAGGGACAAGTTTTTTTTGAATTAAAAGAAGAACTAGTATTAATGCATTATACCTACCGCTAGGGGAAAAACTTTTTTTTTTTGAATTAATAGGAGAACTAAGAAATACACCACCACCATGGTTCCCGTTTAAAGTTAAAATATTTTTCAATAGAATCGAACATATGACATTTTGGTCTCTTAAGTCAACTCTTACCACTGAACTGCCTTGATGAGTGAGACAAACTTAAATCTTCATTGAGGATGGAAAGTTAAAGTCTAACAAGATTTGGAATGTCATAAGGGAAAAAGGTCAAGTTGTTAATTGGACAGCTCTTGTTTGGTCTTCTAAAGTCATCACGAGGCATCGTTTCATTCTTTGGTTGGTTTTCCGTAGAAGACTTAGTACTCGGGATCGAATTCAAGCTTACATGGACATTCCGAATGTTAGTTGCTTACTTTGTGTTGGAAATGTGGAGACGATTGATCACTTACTCGGGGGCTGTCCATTTATAAGGCATGTGTGGAATAAGTTCACTTCAGCAATGTCTATTTCGAGCTTTCCGGAGGTGTGGAAGGAGATTATAGTTGTTGCCCAAGATAGAACTAAGGCAAACAAATTTCCAGCAAACGTTTTTAAGTGCAATTTTTCCTTTATCGTGTATCATGTTTGGGCCGAAAGAAATGAACGGGTGTTCGGAAGAGTGCGTCGAAGTGTTGACCAAGTTTGGAGTGATATTGTCTTTGATTGCGGGGCACTTATAAGAACATGGAGGAGGATCCCCAAAGGCGAACGCGAATGAAATCTTTGTCGGGATTGGAAGATATCATATGAGGAAGTCACTTCTTTTAAAAATTTGAAAAGGAGATAAGAGTTTAATGTGTTTGTTTTTGTAATTCACTTGTAAAAGTGATGGACTTGTTATTTGGATTGTTTGTTTTTCTTTTGAACTTTGATTCTATCTTTGGTTGTTAAAAAGATAGACGAAACTATGTCCCTTTTTTTTTCTTTATTGAGATTTTTAAATTTCATTGTTTGTAAAAATACAACTATTTGGCCCATTTAATGAAACATGTGGGCCTCTTGTTGGTCATGTCTCAATCGATGATTTAGTCTTTAATAAATTCAACAAAATTGTTAAGGTTATTTTCTACTACGGACTTTGATGGTGGTTAATTTAGAAAGTTTTAAAATTTGTTACTGGTTGAAAATTCGTAATTGCGATGTTAAGAAATAAAATAGGTCTCCAAGTTTGTAGTGTTCTATGCAGAAAAATTATTCTTATTTTATATTTTATATTATACTAAAAATATTGAATTATATTTAATAAAAACATTAAATTTATATGGTTAAATACTATAATAATATTGACTATGATCTCAAATTTGAAACTTGGTAAAATAGATTTTGATTTTTGTAGAGGAGTAGGAATATTTAATTGTAGAAAAAATAAAATTAAGATAAATTCGAAACAAAAACACAAATATCATCTCAACTTACATAGTTGAAAAATTACCACATCGTTATATAATGGGTGACTATAAAGATTAATTTTCATGTAAAATTATATATTTTTTATTTAAATCATTTTAATTGACTAGATAAAATTAGTGTCACATGTCCATTTGATGATCTTAGTAAATAAATCTTCAAAACCTTAGATGAACTATGTTTTAAACTCAAATAAAACTCTAATTTGATATAATTATCTCATTTACAACCAACCAACCAAAAACAAAATTCATATCAACAAACACTTTTATAGTATTTGTTATTCCCATTCATCAAATTATACTTGTTCTTCTTCCTCATAAGAAAACTCAATCCTTTCCATAAATACCACCGCCTTCTCTTCACCGGCGCCGCCGCCCCACCTCTCTTCGCAACCGTAATTCCCCGCACCTCCGGCGGTTTATACATCCGAATTAACGCCCACTTAACTCCGTTAAAAAAAGGGTGACATTTTATATCACTAGCACCTCCATTAAATCCCAACCTTCTCCTCGGATCCTTAACTAATAACCGTTCGATCAAATCTCTAACCGCCATCAGTCCTACATCTTCTCCATTAGAAACAAACCTAACACCTCTACTCGACGCTATATTTCTCAAAGTTCCTTCTTTACTTCCACCCTTAAACGGCGTCGTTCCATGCAGAAGTTCGTATAAGAAAATCCCAAACGCCCACCAATCAACCCCGCTACCATGGCCATTGCCGGAGACTAATTCCGGCGCTAAATATTCATGGGTACCGACGCATGATCGTGAATACGCCGTCGTCGGTTCCGCCACGAATTTCCTAACTAACTCCATACCCTCATTGTCATCTTGTAAGAAGCAACTTTTCCGATGCCGTCGTCGCCGACGACGGGTTTCAAGTCTTGGGTAGACGTCGGATCTGAAACAGAGATCGAAATCTGATAACATTATATGACCATCTTCTCGGAGAAGAATGTTTTCCGGTTTCAAATCGCGATAAACGATTCCTAGTGAATGTAGATATTCTAACGCTACCAATACTTCGGCGGCGTAGAATCTGACGGCGGCGAGTGGTAAGCGGTATTCCGGTTGTTTACGGAGGAGGGCGTGGAGATCCCCGTTTGGGCAGTAATCTATTAAAAGACAAGTGTAGTGTGAGATTTCGAGATGAGCGTAGAGTGTAGGGAGAAAAGGGTGGTCGAGCATGGAGAGGATTTCAGCTTCCGTTTTGATATTTGAAAGTTTTTTAGATGAAAGAAACTCGCGATCGACGACTTTTAGAGCGAAGTTTGTGTGATCGTTATCGCGGAGGCGACAGAGGAAAACGCGACCGAGGTTTCCTGTTCCTAGTTTACGTAATAGTTTGAGATGATTAAGATTTAGGTTTCCGTTTGAGGAGATTGTGGTGGCTGCTTTGATTGCCGACCAGTGTGGATCGGAATCGCGAGATCGGCGGCGGTGGAGATTATTATTGGTGGTGGAAAGGAGGGATTCGTTGAAGCTGAGATTTAGACTTGTACGGGTTAGACTGCTGCGAGCGCTGGAGGAAGTTAAGGTTCGGTCGGAGGTGGTGCTGGTGAAACTGAAATCTAGGTCGGAATTGTTATCGTAGTCTTCTTCCATTGTTGTTGTTTTTGGTTTGGAGAAGATGAAGAAATGGGGGTGAGATTTAGGGTTATAAATAATAGAGTTGTGTTGGGTTGAGTTGAGAGAAAGATACAAAGTGGGATCTACTTATTAATTAAATGAACGTGTTTGGTCGACTTCATTTAAAGAGAGAAATGTAATTAGGTATTATAGGGTTGACTATATTTGGATCATAATATTATTTTAACTAATATAATTTAGGGTTTTTTCATATTGAATTGTTTTATAAGAAAATTGTAATTATGAATTCAAATATTTTGTTTAATGAAAAAAATAAATTAATAATTTGATTTGATTATTAAAAGCTTGTTTGATTCATAATTCAATTTTGAATGTTTACGTTGAATGTATTTTTTTTCTTTAACTAAATAAGTTGGAGCGAATAAGTTAAGTATAAGATGAATAGACAATTAAGTTGAATCAAATTTATCTTATAAATCATATAACCACATACAAAAATTACGATTCGAAAATTAGTTGAGATAGTAGATGAACTCATTGATCCATTTTTTTTTTTATGGATCTTGCTATTGCTAAATTTACGGTTAAGTTTGTTTGTTTCGTTAGTGGACATTTTATGATTTTTTTTGTTTTGTTTTATTTTTTGAAAGATTAATCTTGTTGTGTTTTGGCTATGTTTAGTGATACTGTGCACCCTTTTATTTTTAATTTTTAATGTTTACTCATAAGTTTTTATCTCATTGATCGTTTTTGACACTTAAACTATTTTAGTGGGTTGATTTTAAATATTATAGGGTGAAAATATAATAAGTGAATAATTTGATGAGAGTAATGAGATATCAAACAAGGTATAGTACTTTCTAGAAAGAGAAAGATGGATCTTAAGGAGAGAGAGAGTGGGAGAAGTGTTCATTTGAAGAAATGAAAGTTGTTTACCGTAGCCGTGTTGTTGTCACATTGGGAATTGGAAAGTTTGGCAATTTGAGGAAGATGCTTATCAACTTCTTCAAAAAGTTTTATTTTTATTTTTAATTATAATAATAATAATACTCATACTTCTAGAAGGAAAATATCAATTTATATTTTAAATTAAATAGCTTAACTTGGTATAAAATATTAGGGTTCTAAATTTTAATTTTGTTTAAGTTGGTAAAGTATTATTTAGTCATATAAAGCTGTAAAACTTCTGACAAATATAATTTATTTGTATACAAATATTTTATATTTTTAAAATTTTAAAGCTAATCCACCACCATAATGACTTTCTTTTTAATTTAAAATATTTTTAATATAAAAACAAATATTTGATTTTTATAATTAAAGATGGACCTAAGAATATTTGATCTTGCGTTGAGCACGACAACAAAAATTGTTTGGTCGACGTTTTGGTAGTAGGTTCCCATTTTTTCGATTTTGTGCGGCAAGTTGAATTGTTCTTCACTCTAGTCGATTTGTTTGAAACTATCATTTTTTTGGGAGTAGTATAGTTGAGTATGAAAACTCAACCATAACAATTTTATTATGTTAAGATTTTTTTATGTATTACTTATTCTTTTTATGAAATAAATTTGGTTAAAACGAAAATGATCGATGACAACAAAAACAGTCAAATAATTCTACAACCTAAATAAGTCAAACTGATTTTAATAAAAATAAAAAAATCTTTTCTAAAGTTTACAATTTGGTTAAATACTTCACACGCAATTCAATAAGAAAGGATAAAAATAAATATTGACAGATAGGTGTGGATTCATTAATATAGTAAACATGAATTTATTTTAATAACTTTGGAAACTGGAATGATTACTAAAACCAACATGTATTCACACTTCAATATAATAATGTAGTAAAAATAAATATTTCAACACAACACATGTAAAAGTTTTGGCAATTTCTATTATAATGGGAACCTTCCTTATAAACAAGCTTTAATCACCTACCATGTAATTGAAAAATTAAGAAAAAAAAACACCTTCATGGCTATACATGGTTTGATTCAGTTTATTATGTCAAATTTATTAGTTAATTACTTCGATATATTTTGTATGTTAGAAATTATTTGTATCGTCGAGTGTGTTAATGAGTTTAATCGGTTTTGCTTAACTATTATAGATAAATTATTCGAAGTCCAACATTTAATCTGAATCAAACAGATCTTTGACATTTGTGTGTGAGTTAATTAATTGCAACAGACAATGACACCAAATTTCTTCTGTCATTTTTATTTAACTCCCCAAAAGTTTAAAAATATTATTATTTATCACCCATTCTATCTTCATTTTATAGGCATTGTTTGATTTCTTTTCTTATTTAATCTACCACACAGAGTATCTTTATCATATATATTTTATTCAAATAATTAAACTAAAACAATTTAAATTAAATATATATCTGTACACCCAATGTTATTTCAAAATAACCCACATCAAATGATCCTCTAAAACATCCTATTTACATAGACTCAACTAATTTGATTCAAAAAAAGACAGTAACAAATATTTAAACTAATTTAAACAAATAAGTTATTAGAATAGACCGAAAATAACAGCCATACATATATATTTTTCTTAATATAAAAAGTTATCATATGACACCTACAATTAGGCCCAACAATTTTTTACCTGACAAAAAACACGATTCGGATCGAACACGAAAAATCAAGGTAATATATTTTTGGGTTTGGATCAAAACGAGGTCGATCCATTTAATCTGATTAATAAAATGCTAAAATCGGGTCGACTTGAAATAACTCAAAGTAGACACGTCAACCCGTTTATAATTTTTTGGGTATGGTTTGTGTTTGCCTTTTCATACTCACTCATTTTCTTGCGTAGGGTTTTCTTTAAGTGGATATATGATTTAACTTAATTATTATTTTGTGCTAATGTCATTTTTATTTAAAATAGAGATTTAATATTAATTACATCGGATTAAATCGAATTGGATTCCAGTTGCGTCAGGTCAATTGGGCGAGGTTCAAGTTAGAGATTTTGACTTAAATTACTAAACATGTCATATTCTGGTTAATATTGATCAATCGACTAACCTGTCAATCAAAACTTAGACCTGAATTGTCATTCCTACCCACAATCACGTCTTCCACTTCTATTTAAGACTCTAACCCTCGGAAAATACCCTTTGCATAGGTTTCCGTGGAAAGCTCGAGGTTCGACAAATCCAACATCGGTTTGCATGTCAGGAATTTTCTTTTAAAATCAAACATTATTTTTAAAAGATTTCATTAATTCTTGACAGCTTTTGAAATTAATTAAAAATTAATTAATTTCGGGGGTTCAATTTTAAATAATTCGAGAATTTATGATAATCAAATCACAATTTTATTTTTTAGAAATCCATTGTTTAAATTAATTAAACATAATTAATATAAAAGATTATTTCTTTGAAACAGAGTTGGCAATTGATTTTTTTAAAATCAATAAAAATGGCATACGTATACAAACGTATTGATCAGAGTTTTCTTTTAGTTCGTAGTTTGTTGATACTCGGGAAAAGGCTTTCGCACTTCATCATCTATACCCGTTTTAAAAACGGTCTCTACTTATAAAGTTTACTTTTGAAAATCGGTTGTATAACGTTTGAGTTTTAGCCGATTATTTTTCCGGTCCTAGTCATGCTTCTAGGTTTTAGCGTATTTAAATATTGAAACAATAATATTTAAAATACTGGTACATATTGCTGATGATAATTATGAAGGATTATATTTGAAGAACATCAGTCATTTTAAGGTGTTAAGGTTTAGAAATAAACACAAAACATGCCTTAGTCAAAACAATTTTGTGGAAATATCCCAAAAATATTTTGAAATCATTTTCTAATTTAATAGAATTTTTAGAAAATGGTTTGGGGTCCCAAAATTATAAAAATAATTTTGGGTTTTGAAAGTGGAACTAAACAGGCCTTAGGATCGGAGTCCTAAGGCTTGGATATGTTTTTATTGGTCGGGGTCCGGAGACCCTCGTTCTAGGTGCTAAGGACTCTTGGTCCTTGGCTGAGATTACCATTCTGGGTGTATAAACCCATCCGTTTTGGGTTAGCCTGAGGCTAAGTCCCTCAGTCGAGGTGTATAAACCTCATGGGTTTTGGATTAGCTCTAGGCTAAGTCCCTCGGTCTCGGGTTTAGGAATTTTCGGTCTTGGATCGACATTCCTCGGTCTTAGGTTTAGACCTCTTAGTCCTAGGGTGAGGAATCATCAGTCTTGTATTAGACCTCTCGGTCCTAGATGAAAATCCTTGGTCGGATTTCTCGTTCATAGCTCAAGAACATCAGTTGGACCTCTCGATCCTATTGAAATTCTCGGTCATAAGTTCGAATTTATGGGTCTTATGTTTCAGTTCAGACCGAGGATCCTCGGTCAGATCTTTCGGTCCAAGACGAACAAGCCTCGATCCTCAAGAACACACAAGTGTAAGTTTTAAATTTATTTTTTAGCTTGGATGCTTTGATCTAAGTGTTTGGGTAGCTTTACAAATCTCCCAAAACATGTTGATTATCATCTCAGGGTATTAATCGACCTAGATGATGATCAATTTGTTCAAAATAGTTTGTGATAAAAAATTGTGTTTTTTATTTTAAAGTTGTTTTAAGTATAAGAAGCTATCCAATAGCTTCTTTATATCACATATATTTTATTGGTACCAAAACAAGAACACCGACTGCTTGTTTAAACCAATTAAAAACTCAAAATTTTCAATTATTTTGAAAATTTTGATTTTGATCAAACATGATCGGGATGGATCAAACATGATCCAAAATGTTGCCCAACATCCTTACAATCATGTTGGGATACTTACTGGGCTGTGATTCAATAGAATTAACCCAAGAACAACAAACCCGATTTTTGGATTTTAAAATTTCAAATTTGGGTTATTTTTATTAAGATCGATTGATCAATTCTATATTATTTAGATAGTTTCTAAATGATCTTAGGATCATTATTCAACTATAAAACACCATAAATAGCAATCAAAAAAGCTTATACAATTTGAAATATAAAAATTACATATTCAAACTATAAATATGAATTAGAGGGTGATTGGATCCTTACCAAAGATTGGAGAACACTCCTTAGACCTTAAGGTAGCTGTTGGGATGCTTAGATCCAAGCTTTAAGGTCTTATTCAAAGTTTTCAAAAAAATCCGAAAGCTTGAAACTTTAATGGTGGATTTCTAAAAATCGAAGATTGAAAGGCGAAGAGTGGGTCTCTTGCCTTCGGATCAACTCAAGGGAGCTATTTAAAGCTGCCCAATGTCGGTTGATCCATCCAGGTGGGCTGAATTAGCCAAAATCTATTTATGATATTTTGAATGTTCTTCCTCAAATATGTCGGAAAAGGGATGAATCATCCTTATTCATGTAGGAGAAATGATCATCATCGTAGGGTGATCATTTCAGGCTTTAAATCAGCCGAAATGGTTGACTAACGAAGGAACTCCCAAAAGAAAAGATCAAAGACGGGTCTTTGTGATGAGAAAAGTAAATGGGATAACTAGTTGAAATTAATTCCTAAATAATATTCTCACTTGACTAAACTAGAGGAGTAAATAAGAACGATCACATAATAAAGAAATAATGCAAGACAATAATTTTTTAACATGGAAAACTCCTCCAGTGAAGGATAAAAACCACGGGACCTTTCTCTAATCTAGAAAAAATCTCTACTAAATAAACAATGTTTACACCATCACAAATTGACACAAATGGCACTGGACAACATAAATATGATCTAACTCAAATCAACAAACATTGATAATAATAATAATAAGAGTTAGAGAAGAACAAATTAGGATTTGGTCTTGTCGACAAACGACCATTTTTTGACCTAAAACACAGCCCCTGCTGATCTCCAAAACTTCTCTCTCCCCCTTAAAACACCAAACTTGCTAATATATATCTAAAAATGATGAACTGCTAAAACTGCCCACTACTTGACATGTGAATCATGTGCACTGTCCACTACTTGACATGTGAAGAAATGTGTAAAAATAACCTTAGTGGCTATTTAAATTGTGGGACAAAATATTTGGGTTTTACCACATAGGAAGGGACCCAACTGCCCAACACTTTGATCTTATCTCTTTGGTGTCGCGTTGGAGACAAATGTGGCGCTCAAAACGATGTTGTTTTGAGCGCGTTTAAGCGTTCCGTTGGCATTCTGTCTAGGCGCCATTGCGTTTGGGCGTTCCGTTAGTGGTCTAGCTAACGGGCGTTAGCCAATCCGATGCGATGCGCACACTTTTCCTCAACTACAACGGGCTACGTAGTTGCTTCTTGGGCGCTGGATGAAAATTCAGCGTTCATCTGATGGTTGTAATTTCGGCTGCAGCGGATCCTTCGGGTTTCGGCTGTATTGGATTTCTAATATATATTTTTATTAAATGTTTAAAAAATTATTTAAAATTGATTTTTCTTTCCCCTTTTTTTCTTTAATTTTGATCTTTTTAAATATACAAAATATTAAAATAAATATGAGAAATATTTTACTAATTTATTTTATTTTGTTTGGTATATTTTTAGGGTTAAATAAATAATTTGTAGATGAAATGGTTAAAACAATTCATTTAAAATATTTATTTTGTCCTTTTAATTTTTTTAAATTATTTTGAGATAAAATGGGTATAACATTTATCCTGAATAATTTTATTTTTTTTGTTTTTGGCCTTTAAACCTTAATTAATTTGATTAATTATTACAATAATTAATCATAATTAATTTTAATTGAATTTTAGCCATGAATTAATTATTTTAATATTATAAAGTGTAGTATTTACAAAAGACTTTCTAAATAGGAGTTGAACTTGTGACATTTATTTAGAATCATTTTGATCTACATAATTTATAGGAATAAATTTAAAAAAAAAATCTAAATAATTTGTAACTAATGGTATCAAAAACATAATTTGTGCAAATAAATTAAAAAATAATTTAAATATGTTGAAATTAAGGAAATAAAAAACAGAGTACTTGAATTCAGTGGATTCATTTTCTTGTTCTTGTGTGGGGAGACTCCAACAACCCTATAGTTAGAATCAATCTATTGTTTTACTTTTATATTATTTTAAAATAATAAACATAATAATTAAAACAGAAAGTTCTAATGAGCCGACCACACTCTGCCTACTTCTTCATCCTATTATTAATCAGCCACATTGGTTTAATTAATTTTTAACTCGATTTCATGGGTTAGATGAATTTGTCAAAATAAATTTTATAAATAAATAACATGTACTTATTTTCATGTATATAACAAATAAGACAGATTAATAAATAAAATTTCATAGCACAATTTATGAAAATTATATTCGAATAAGTGCACTAACACAATTTATTAAGAAAATCATGAATAAAGGTATATATTAAGAGTTTTTATTTTTATTTGAACATTATATTAAATTTGTCAACTATTGATATTAATTAATATACTATTTTTTACTATTTTACATTTATACCTCTCCAATAGATACCTTACCCTCTAGAAAATGGAATACTGAATTTGAACATCAAATATTTATATTACTAATTCTCGATCTTGAATATAGGTATCACAAATACTCAGTTACTGTCCCCATTTTTTTCATTACTTTCATCTATTTACAATTAATTTACATCAATAAAAAATATTTAGCCAAAAAATGTATCCACTATATAGACATAGAAATAAACCTAAAAGTTTTTTTTTTATCTAAATCTTCTCACATAGGAAAACTTCTACTTAATTTTTCAAATAAAATGTTCATTTATAAAATATTACAATTTAAATAAAACATTTGGGATCATTTTAGTAAAAAAGAAAGTGTAATGAATTCAATTTGACATGTTTGATTTGATATTCAGTTGATTTTGAATGATTTCAATTCGGTTTGTACTATGTTTTCTGTCCCTTACTCTCTTAGGCCTGGTTCGGTATGAGTTTTTTTAAAAACTCATACAAAATCAAATATCACTTCATTCCCTTTTATCACTCCTTTTTATCTATCACATCACTCAAATCTTTAACCAAAATACTAAAATACCATATATTTTTAATTATTATTTTATATTTTATTTATATATATCAATACATTTTAAGTTTTTTATCAAAAATAATCATCATCTTCTCAAAATTATCACCAATCATTATTTTTTTTCTCCTACTAGATTTTTAAAATAACCCCAAACCGAACAAGCTCTTAGGACTTGTTCGGATTGGGTTATTTGAATAACCTAGAGAGGGAGAAAAATAATGATGAATGATGATTTTGAGGAGATGATGATTATTTTTAGTAAAAAGACTTAAAGAGTATTGATATATATAAATAAAATAAAAATAATAATTTAAAATAGAGGGTATTTTAGTATTTTGGTTAATAAAATGAGTGACGTGATTAGTGAGAAATGATGGATTGAAAAACTGATTTGATATAGATTAAATAAAAAACTTTACAAGAACACTGTCTTAGTTTTGATCACATATTTATTTTTTTATTTATTTTCAATTTTCATCACAAAACCAATTAAATATATAATACATCATTATTTAAGAAATTGCATAATATATATTTTTATATAACAAATACTGTATAAAGAGAATTGTAAGATAATATATTCAAAACTCAAATCATCAAAGCTAGAGATATTTCAATATTTGGTAAACTATTTGAAAATATTAACCTATGTCTTAACTTGTCCCTGTATCAATCTCATTCATTATTGACTATAGTTTCATTTCGTTTTCATAAATAAATGTTTTTGTAAAATGTTAAATCCGAGCTAAGCAATTAAAAAAAATCAATTATCAAACTAGATATTTTCAATAATTGGTCAAACCATTTTTTTCTATGGTATCTATCAATATTTTGACAAAAATTAATCAAAAACATTGCGTGTATTGTCCTACTATAACTCTGACAAATTTATATTTTTTAAAAACAAATTATTTCACATATTTGCATATAAAATAATTGCTTATATGCTAAGATAAAGAGATACGGTTGATTTACATAACAATAAAAATATTTACAATGAAAATAAAGATATATAAGTAGATAATTTTTTCTGTCCACAATCTTTTAAACAAACCAAATAAGATACAAACAAAATCGGAGTGCAGCCTGTGCAGGGTAGATCTAATAAGGGCTCACCTAGAAAAAAAATCGTATAATATGACATGACTTTTCAATTATATATATATATATTTTTTTAATGATGAATGAGTTATTTGAATAAATTCTTGATTTTTTTTCAAACAACCCTTATTTGACGGAGTTAATAAAAAATTAGATTTTTTAAAATATAATAAAATTAATATTAAAATATAATATGTTATAGTTTTATTTATATTGTAAGTTTATTTCAATTAATATAATTAATATAATTTTTTAAAATAAAATAATTTCTTAATTTAATTTATATTAAAATAAATTTTATAATATAATAAAATAAATATTATATATATATATATATATTAATTTGAATTATTTAAAATTTAAATGTTATATTAGATAATATGGTAGGTTTTAGTTGGATTTATATTGTGTTTTAATTTTTATTTAAGTTAATTAATAAAAATATTTAAAATGAAATAATTTAATTTATATTAAAGTAAATTTTAAAATGTAATAAAATAGTATTTATTTATTTAATTATATATATATATATATATATGAATATTAAATTAAATTAGAGGGTAATTTTGGTATTTAAATGATAAAATTATTTGATTAGATAGTTAATATGATATTTAAGTTTTGTGATAAAAACTGAATTTTATCCAAATAATTCATTCATCTATAACTCTAATTCTTGAATTAATCCCTTATAACTCCTATAAAATAATAATAATAAATACAATAATTATTATTTTAATAATAAAAGCTAGTATGACCTTATAATCACGATTTTCCACATCAATATCAATTTAAGCTGTTTTAAGTGAGAATCATAAATGTGATTTTGGTCTGATATGAACCTATTTTACCCCATTTAGCGATCATTATAGTGAGAATAAAAAACAAATTACTAATCATCACACAATAGAGTAATCAAAAACAACATACAATATACAAAAACATGCCAAAAATAAAATATTTATGTGTTTAAAGTATTTAAAAAAAATAGAGAAGGTGATAAAAAAAACCTATATTAGTAATATACTTCTCAGGAAAAAAAATAAATGCTAACCTAAGCCTCTAAACTTTTGCAGGAACATTGCAACCAATTCTGAAATTGACGATAGGTCGAAGGATCAATCGAAGCATCGCTCAATTTACTCTTATGTCGTATAATGTGTCCACCAACTCTCTATCGAGAAATATGATGTCTTCTTTTTGATTTCGCGAAGGTTAAAATAAATATTAAGGGTCTAGATTTATTGAAAATATTCACATTTTTCACTTATGAGATAATCCACCACAAGTCAATAAAAAAAGTAATTCATTTTTTTAATCTCATGTCCTTACAAATTCTAACTCATGCCTCTCAACACCTGAATTATTTCCAAACAAAATACTAATTTTCAAATAATCTTATTATTCTTCGACTCTATTTATGCAATGGATATGGGTGTTTATATTATTTATAATTAACATATTCATTTCAATGCATTGAAGATAATCGATACTAGGATAAGGCCATTTAGACGACAATGGCTCATCTCCCTATGGCATCCAAAATCAGAAAATAAAAAATAAAAGCATTAACAAGATTTGATTTCTATGTCA
The DNA here is from genome assembly GCF_907164915.1 of Impatiens glandulifera. NCBI lineage: Eukaryota > Viridiplantae > Streptophyta > Magnoliopsida > Ericales > Balsaminaceae > Impatiens > Impatiens glandulifera. Next base: position 10,741,575 of record NC_061868.1, read on the forward strand.
TGTAATTAATTACATGCGTTAATAAAATATTTAACTGAATTATATTACTTATATTAAAAATTATACAAATTTATTATTAAAATATAAAATTTAAATTTTAAATTTTAAAATTTAAAATTTAAATAAAAAAATAAAAAATAAAGATATATTTTTTTAGAACACTGCAATTTATGGGATAACTACTTTAAATTCTTTTGATTTTTAAACAATATTTAAATTTGGATAAATTTGAATTGTTATTTTTGTCCCTACTAATTTAAGACTAAACTTATATTATTGTGAGAAATATAATTAATAAATTATATTTTTAATTATCAATCAATGTCTAATTAAACCTCTAAGACACTTCTAAACTTGTCTTAAATAAAAAAATAAAAAATGATTAATTTGATGATTGACTTGTAAATTGCATTTATTTAATAGTGGGCCAACATGGGGACCCCATGTGGAAGGTAATGGGCCATCATAACCGGACTTTATCAAGTATGAGGTGGGCCCACTTTCAGAAACTCATAAGATAATGTCTGCCACGTGGCCAACATGGGTCCCACATTGTCGCTTGACCCATCTTCCTCTGATTCAAATTCATAGACCCTCTCCGAAAATAGTATTGTCTAACTCTGCTTCTTTCTGAACCCTCAGATCATTATTATAAAACTGACATCATCCAACGGTTGGAAATTAAATATTAATTCTTCTTTTAATTATTTCATCAATTATTTCTCCATCACTCTTTAATGCCGTTCCATAATTGGGAAATATAAAATAAACTTATAAATTAGTCACAATAAATGTTAAATTATGTTTATTCATAATTATATGAATTAACTATGTTATTATAAAATAAACTTATAAATTAGTCACAATAAATGTTAAATTATATTTATTCATAATTATATGAATTAACTATGTTATTATGAAATTAGTCAAATCGGGCACGTGAATGCACGCTGAAGGAAGTTTTTTTTTTAAAATAAAAAATTCATACAAATAAGAAATCAGAGTAATTTAAGGCTAAAATATGTCATTTTAGAGTTTTAATTTTTTTTTTTAAAAAAGAATTGTACAATGAAACAGAGTAGAAAATAAAATTTATCTAGGGCAAAATTATTTCAATATGCAATAAATGACCTGAAAATAAAGGTTCACTTATTATATTGTTTGCTCTTTGTTTTCTTAGAAGTGGACAAGATTTGTCATAAATTTTGATTTTTATTGTTGTTTTTTCCTACATTACAAGTGATATTTGCATTATATGTATCAATGAAAAAGAATATCATTTAAAAAAAATAAATATAGACTTAAACGGATTCAGAAATTAGAGTTATACTGGGTATTAATTTTTTTTTTTAATGAGCTTACAAATAAACAAAAAAAAAAATTATGAAGTATACGATAGGATGAAGGCAGATTTTGACATTTAAACATAAAAAAACAAATAAGGAATTAAATTAAAAAAATTATAAAATTAGGAGGTCACCTGTAATAATATATATATATATATTAATTTGTTTTTTTGAGCTAAACCTACTTGAATACTTTTAATAGATCCCCTTCTTACAATATTTATGTGAAAAGTTTATTGATACATAGATATTTCCATACGAGTGGAAGTAAAAATAAGTTTTTTATTTATTTTTTTTTATTTTAAATTAGGAAGAATTAGTATGACACTTTATTGATATTGTCTTAAATAAGTATAACAGATTTATCATAAAATTTTCAATTATATTAACATGTATAATCATAAATTTTTATTTATTTATCGTGATTTCCTTTTTCATCACTAATATTTAATAGCATTTAATCTAAAAAAACACATTTCCATTTAAACTCAACTCAAAATCTTTAAAAATGTAATAAGAAGGGAATATAATGATATTTATCATAAAAATGGTATAAATGTAAGTAGATTATATTTTTATAATTGGTGATTAAAAGAGGTTTTAACTTTTTAACCATAGCATTAGTCAAGGGTAGATGACAAATTCATGTTCAATCAACCACTTGAGCATTTAATTAATCTCACTTTGTTAGAACATAACACAATGTTTGTCCTTGGGGACATATGTATAAATGGCTACAAGAGAGTGACATGTCATGTTCCACATACCATCATATATATATTGAATGAGCTCAAAAGAACAAAATAGGGTATTCTTCCTTATAAGCTAAATGATTTGGACCCATTATGATTTGAAATTTGGTCCCCTTTGGTGTTGATATGGCTTTTAATCAGTCATTACATATATAATTTCCCAAATTTTCATGTAACATAAGTGAGAAACCTATAAATTCTTTTGGGCCCGTGTTTGTCCTAAATTTATGTGGTTATCGTCCCAACACTCGCTTATATATATGCATGCATCTTATAATAATTGTTATTCTAATTGTTAGCACACATCTTATAATAATTGTTATTCTAATTGTTAGCACACTCGACCAAAACTTATTCCTTTGTTTAAAACATTTAGTTTTGAAATTGAACTTGTAATAATTTATTTTATATAATTATATAACAACAAGTTAACCTCCAACCACATTATAAGAGTTGACAAATGAGTGTGTGACAATGGATACTCATTGCATTTGAGATCATTAATGATCGTCAATTTCACATTATTTTTCAGTGTTTTATATTTTTTCAATAATTGATTTAATTTGTAACGCGTAAAAATATACTAATGATTGAAAACGGAGAATAGTAATAACTTGGGTGAGTGAGTTGATCAGAAGATATTTGTTTAGCTAGAAATATAGACAAATTAATGTCCAATCTCAATACAATCAATTGAATTGGGGTATGACCAATATGTGTTTCCATTTGATAATATGGTGGTTGAGATACCATTTCTCAAACCCTACTACCTAAAAGGGCCCTCTTCTCTCAATCAAGTTGATATTCATAAGGGGAATTGGAATAAGACTTAAATGCATGCATAGAAAACAATATGATATTCTTAAGTATGTGGTTTATTTGTATCCATTACTTTGTGAGAATATTGTTGCCCTCAAGGATACTTTTGGAATAAGTGTATCATCATGTTTATTCTTCTCCTTTTTATTTTTAAATGGCATGTTGTTGCATTATATATATATTTTTTTAATCTAGTGTTTATATATTAATATTTGTTTTTAAGTTCAAACTCAACTAAGACAATATATAATTAAGATAGTTGAGTTGATCCATTAATGTTCTTCTCATAGAGACACTACAAACTAGGATTTACTTTAATCATAGTTGTGATGGTCTAATCCTTTCAAATTTTGATGGAAAAAGTACAAACAAGCCTTATTATGAAAAGTATTTGATTTTTTTTCATTAAAAATGTTCCTTCGAATATTGATAGAGATTAAATATCATGTAACTTCTCAAAAAGAAAACGATGTTTACCAACCACCAATCAATTAATTAAGCACGTTCATGTGGAAGCATAAAATTTCGGCATAAAATTTCACCAACAAAAGAAAATTTTAATAGGAGGTGAGGTTTGAACTCCTCGACCAATAGTACAAGACCTACCAACAATATTAATGATTAATCTATCTGTTTAACATGTCTTCGCGAAATATCATTGTTATAGACATTTAACCAAATCGAAATAGAACACCTTTATATATAAGAATTCAACTCCTTTAGATAGATGTATTTTGAGACGATAGTGATCAAATTATTATAAAAAGAAAAAGAATGGACTTAATAATCCGGAAATTAATAAACATTTTTGTTGTTTAATGTGATCATAATGCATGATTAGTTGTGATTAATTGCAAATTAGGCTACCATTAGCTAGTGACTTGTAATTCTTTCTTCTCACATTATTGTCAGTTTGTCACATGCATGAATCCTCTTTCTTCTATTATAAGTTTATGATCAACCTAACTGGAAACACTCATAATCATGAACTTTGATCATCATCCCATGCATACAGCTATATGGTATTGTACAAACTCTTATCTTGTCTTCTAAGGAACAATTCATGATATGATTCTTTTTTGTTCGAATCTCAAAATTCTTTTAATGTTGCTATATATATTTATAAAATTACGTTCAACAAAAAATGATTTTAAAAGGAAAATAAATAACAGACCGAGTCATCGTTGTTCATGAGTAGAGTTGGATGACGACGAAGACACTCACCATCGATGATTATTAATTAGACTATGCAGATTGAATGGAATATATTATATATGAAATCCCCTCTATTGGATTGAAATTCATGTAAAATAAGATTAAAAAAAATTATATGTTAAAATATGGAAAAAAAGGTGATGGATATATACATTAAAAGGTAGATTAGTTGGGACTTGGGACATGTTTTTTAGGTAAAACTTTTTATTAGTTACATTATACTCAACCAATTAAGAAACAACATAAGTTAATAAAAAAAAATCAAGAAAAAATAATTTAAAAAAATTGAAGCATATCTTTTGTACGTCATCATAAACTCTTGAATTCGACATGTCTCATTTTCAAGAGTAATTTAACAACTAACTAGATGTAACATTTTTTATTTGAATATCTTATGACCACATATATTATAATCCATTGAAGATCATCATGACCTCATTTGCTATTATTATTTTCCAGCCAATATAGAGGAATTATGATACATTGAACTAGCTAGGTATCTTAACATTAATATTGTAATAATTATGATTAAAGAATTATATTAAAATTTATCAGTTGGACCCTCATTAATGAAATGGCCTCCTTTAAACCATATATAGATCATGAAACAACTGCCAGCTTCAAAACCCAACTACAAAATGAAGTGTTAGTTTGATTCAATTTATTCGTCGTCGTCGCAAATAAACTACTACTATAATTAACTAAGTTGATATAGTTGTTTGGATGAGAATAAGTTGAATCAAACATCACTCAACCGTTTTAACGAATAAATTGAAAAACAAACTCTAAATAAATTGAGTTATTAAGTATATGAATTATTCAAAGAAGTTTAATCAAACTAACCATAGGAGGGATCCAGAGGAAGAGGACAATGTTATCAAAATACAGTTGGACAATGCTTTTATTGTCTGTTGGATTGACCACCATATTTGGGAATGATTGGAAGCAGGCCATGATAATTAATGGAGGAAGATTCCAATAATTAAAAAAACCATTCATCATTTCTAAAGCAAAATTGAAGATTTATTTTTTATAAAAAAAATAAGGAAAACCCATTTTGCCTATTTGAAAAATGTATTTTATAATTCAAATAAATAAATAAAATTTTAATTTTAGAAAGGTACAGTTTACGACAAAGTCATGACCTTAAACCTTTATTTAAAAAAAGATTTAGAGAAACCGAACCTAAAAAACCTTCTAATCTTTTGGATTGTGACTATCTAAAAACATGTTTTTCTAATAGAATGAAAACACATTTCTAATCATTTTTTGAATAGTTTGGTTTATTTTCCTATTATATATAATTAATCAGTATAATTTTTTTTTATATAGAAGGTTATAAGAGTGATTTGATGGGTTAGTATTGTTAAAAAGTTTGAGCAAAAATGTAAAACCAGTAATTGTGATTACCAAATAATTTTAAAATAATATGAACATTTCTCTATCATAATAATTAAATATAAAAATAAATAAGGAACAGTAGTTTTCAGTTAGGCCCAAAATATATTGTTCAGAACGAAATTGTTATGAAAACTTAATGGGCCTTAATATAGTGTTTAAATGGACTTGCTACGGTGACCATGGGCTTCAAATAAGTTAAAAATAAGTTTTAGATCAAATTGAAAACTTAGGCATTGTTTTCAAAATATAATTTTATTTTATTAACTTATTAATTATATTATTTAATTTATTAATTAAAATATTATTTATTTCTTATAAACTTATTTATATATTAATATTATTTAACTTTTTTTTTACAAAAAATTAACCTTCTCAAAATGAACAATAATATATATATTTTTTAAATAATTCAAGATTTATTAAAATAAATTAGTCCTAATATTTTGGAAGATAAATATCGAATTTATGATGTTAAAGTAGATTAATTGGTCGGATTTAAGCAAATTGTTCAACTGAAGTCTTACAATTTTAAATTTTCAATCTTAAAATTTTATTATTGTACAAATTTACAAATTATTTTGATTTTATCAATTAATATTACTTTATATAAATAAAATAAATGTATGTATATAAATATATTTTAAACTAACTTATTATTTATTAAATAAATTAATTAATATAATTAATTTTATAAATATTAATTTTTAATATAATTTGTATTAAATTGTTTTAAATTAATTTTATACTTAATTATATATAATATTATATATAGATAACTAACCTTATTTTTAAATAATTCTTACAACTTAAAATAAATTATTAAAATTTTAAATAAATTTACATGATTAAAGATGGTGTAACACCAAAATCAACCCTTTCCAAAAATGAGTTTTTGAATTTAGACGTCTCATAATTAACTCATATTTCTCCTAAGTTTTGAGTGACACAAAAAACCAAAATGGTAGGCATAATTATAATACATTTAAAATTGTTGATTTAAACTAACTTTGACAATTTTAGAGTCGCCCCCTAAATTTATTTCTCGAGAAATTAGAAAAGAAAAATATTTTACGTGTTAAACGCAATTTAGATATTATGTTATTACTTCGGTACTTGATTAGACGTGGTAAAAATTTTAAGATATTATATATATATTTACCAAATAAGACTTTGTCCTGCCGGTTTTAGAGTTGAAATGTATACAGGTGATCAAACCATGTCTCTCACATTTCCTTTATAATAATCTCACACCTCTTTTTTAAAATAATATTTTTTTATTTTGTACAAACACTATTTTTAATATATAAATATTTATAATAAAGTAACACTTTGTTTTATAAAAAATTAATAAAAAAAAACTAATTCATAATTATAGTATTCTAATTTTAAATATAATTTTATTAAAATAATTATTATTAATATTTTATTTTATACAAACAATATTTTTTAAGATACAATATTTATAATAATACATAAATTTTAGTTAATATATAAATAAGATTTATTTATATAAATTAAAATATAAAGAATTATATATAAAATAATGAAAATCATATAATATTATTATTTATTTTAAAACTACATTTATATTATAATTATATAAATATATATTTATTAATTTCAATATAATTAATAATACAAATTACTTATAAAATAAAGATTAAAATAACAATTTATATAAATATAAGGGTAAAATATTATTTTATATTTCTTAATTTTAAATTAATTTTAAACTATTTTAACAAATAAATGTATTTGTTAGATTTTATTTAGGGGTCAAAGTTTGTGACATATTCATTTTTAGTTATTTATTTTATGTAGAATATAGAATAATGGAGATGTTCTATAAACGAATTTGTACTTCTACATCACATGACCAGCCTGAGCCTTCTCAATCAATTAAAGAGCCTACTAATGAGTCTAATATTACTGATCAAATATACATGGTTAGAATATAGCATATCAAAAGATGCATCATTTTATTTTTGGTGTTATCTTTTCAAGCCTTTAAATAAAGAAAACGTAGATGATACCTTTATAGGAGATGAGTACAAAAATTGTAAAAGGGCATTAGAAAGATTCAGTCGTCATATGGGAACTTCAAATAGTTGTCATAATGAAGTTAGAATTCAATTTGAATCATTTCAAGATCAAAGACATAACGTGAGAAACGTTTTACGTACACATAATCGTGATATAAAAATAAATTATCGCACCCGTTTAACGACAATGTTTGATGTAACACGCTTTCTATTGAGGCAAGGATTACCTTTTCGAGGACATGATGAGTCAAGTAGTTCATCAAATAAAAGTAATTTTCTTGAATTGATTGTTTGGTATAATCAACATAATGAAGAGATTTTGTCTTCTTTTGTACCGACTCATGGACAAGAATAATTTAGTAATTGTGCTTGTTAGTATTTTGTAATTGTGTTTGTTAGTGTTTTTATGTAATTACCGAGTAAAATTTTAATTAAAAAATGCATTTATTTGATCGCCAAAAAAATGCTACGTTACTATGTATTTGGTCCCCCCGAGAAAACATTTATGGGTCCGCCACTGGCGCTATGTCTCAAATGTCCATCACATGACAATCTCTACTTTAAACTCTGAGTAATTTAAAATAATATTATTTTATACCTCGTTTATTTAGAATAAACTAAGACATGCATCTAAATTTTCGTTCAAATCTTCTAAATATGTGTTTAGGCTCGTACTATTCGAAAAAAAATTAAAGCTCAAAAATATGATACCTATTTATAGGCAGATAGGCGTTGACTAAATAAATTTGTAAATCTACATGAACTAGACCCAAAAAGATTTTAAAATTAAATTTAGTTTCTCAAATAATTAGATTTTATTTTAGAATTATGAAACATAAATTTTATTTTTTAAAATTTAAAACGTAATTAATAAGTACAAATGTAATGAGAAAATAAATAAATGAACAATACATAACCTAAAATTAAAATAATTTTCAAGTGTTTTATATTTTTTTTTGGAATTTTTTAAAAGTAATTAATAAATACAAATGTAATAAGAAAATAAAGAATTGAACCAACAAAGGTGTTCAGTCAGATCTTAGATTTCTCGGTCGTTCGACTAAGACCGCAGTCGAGAGTTTGCCTATGATTTTTTGTCATTTGTCTAGCCGTCTAAAATACCATAACCACATCTCCCAAAACTTAACATAACACCAACACAACTAACCTACGACAAACAAAAATATTATAAACTCCAAATCTTAAACCCAAAATTCTCCTAGCAAACAAAAATATGATGTGTTCTAACCCAAAAGCCTCATTTTTTCTCATGCATTAGTTGTTCCTAAAGTGTGTTTCAACATTGTTACGTAAAAATAGTTAATTAATTATTAGTATCAATTAATTATTAAATAAGAACATAAATGTGTTAATTTAATCATGTGCAGGTTTGAGATATTAAAGAAACCAGAAAGAAAAAGTTGTCCGGTATTTTATTAAAGTTAGTATTTAATCCAAGTCCGGTATTATGCAAAAAGGCACTTTCGGTTTTCTCTGCAAATCGGTTTATTTTACAAGATCGACATTTTGTGAAGACGTATCTGGTTATTTAGCACTTCGGCATTATATTGAACATATCCGGTAGTTTACATAATCGGCTATATGTAAACACACGTCCGACATTTTGTGAATCGGCTTTATTACAAGACACGTAGCCGGTTATTTAAGTTCCGGTATTTTACCAAGACGCGTAGCCGGTTCTTTAAGTTCTGTATTTTACCAAGACGCGTAACCGGTTATTTAAGTTCCAGTATTTTACCAAGACGCATAGCCAGTTATTTAAGTTCCGATATTTTATCAAGACGCGTAGCCGGTTATTTAAGTTCCGGTATATTACAAACACGTAACCAGTTTTATATTAGTTCGACATTCTACAAAATGTGTTCAGTATTTTGCAAATTGGCATTTTGCAAAACACACGTTCGATAGTTTATGACTTCCGGTATTATAAATCGGTTTTATCTTGTAACTTCGGTTAATATCAAGTTGGAGTGCTTCCGGTATCTTATTGAAATCATCTTTTCAATAAAATTGGTATTTTATTGAAGCGCTTCCGTTTTTTCATACTCCATATACTTACCAACCTCAGTAATATATAAGGACGTTTCCGGAAAATGCAAACGTCAGCTTTACACTTCTCAGATAATTGTTTATATTTGAGTACAAAGACTGATGAAGATCTTTCTACAGCAGTAAAGCTATGATAAAAAAAAGAAAAGAAAAGTCATACCTCTAAGTTATCCGTTAATGATATGCTGCAATCACATTAATAAATATCTTGACTTATTATCATGCAAGTAGAGACAAAATCAAAAGGACCCCTGATGTACTATTCTGCAACTCAACCAATCAAGATTAAGACAAACATCTTATGAAGCAAATATATCCGTTGAAGCAACAAATATATCCGTTGACACATGCCTACTTAAGAACACATAGAACAATCTACTTCAATATACGAACACGAATCCACATAAAATACAGAAAACTTTTGAATCACGAATCTTATTAGCAATATTACGAGAGCCTTTTCAATCCTTTAACAAACTGCTTACAAGCTCTCTCAAGCTATAAAAGTTCTCAAAGATTCCAAGTTACAAAAGTGTTACAATTGTATTACATACTACCTATTATGTGTGAGTTGGTTAGTGTTGTAAGTTGACAAATTTGTTTCTGTTTAACAGAGTGTGTGTGATAGGAGTTCGAAAACAGGCAGTAACTAAGTCCTGGTTGTTCGACTGGGTTTATACAAGTGTTGTATTTAACAAAATCTTCTAGTGAATATCCTTCTCGAGGTCGAGAAAAAGGGGTGACGTATGAGCTTTTACTCTGAACATCCATAAACATCTTTCGTGCATTGTGTTTTCCTTTCTCGTATCATTCCAATCCTATAGTGTTGCTTCAAGTCGAAACAAACTTTTTCGCACTTGAATTTCGTTCAAGAGTTTATGACGACTTGCGTAGAGTAGAAACTAGATAATCAACCTCTAACAGGGTTATTATCTGTAATATCCAAATTTAAAAAATAAAAGACTTCATATTTTAATGATAGTGGCTTAACATGTAGGTGATACCTGTTTTGCTTTAAAGGAAATAAGTGAAACAAGGCATGAATGACACTTGGACTATGTTATAAGAGAGATAATGGGCAGATGGGTTAAGATATTAGGTAAATGACAAATGTCATTATCGAATAACCTTTCAATGCATGTAGTCCTAAACTTGAAGATCATTTGTATTTTTACTCTTTAGCTACAAAGAGAGAGAATCAGGGTTTGGAGATTTGAGTTTGGTTGAAGGGAATAAAGAGAACTAAGAGCTTATGGGGAATTAAGTAAGGAAAATTATTGTTCTACAGTTTTAGTTTTTAAAATATATATATGTATAAGTATTTTGGGTATAAGATGTTGGTTTTCATCAAACAGATTTTAGGGTTACAGATTTATTTTTAAATGGGTTTCTAAATGTATGGATCAAGAATGCATGTGTATTTTGATGATGAATTTAATAAAATGATAGTTTAGGATAGATGATTCTGAAATTGTTTTGATAAAAGGATATGTTTATAATAGTTGATTTTGAAATGGGTTTTGATAAAAGAATGGTTTATGAGAAATGAGTTTCTAAACAGATTGAGTGTATTATTTCGACAATGAAATGGATTACGATAAATTTGGACTTGAAAATGAAGTTTTACATAATTATGTCGATTGGACTATTTTTATTACTCTGGACTTGATTTTGTATTGTTTGTCTAATAATGAACTATTTGTGCTCGAGTGCCGCTTACACCGGTTATATACGTCAACGCAAGACACTTATATCTTGGTTGATGGCCCATGCGTCAATGCAAGACCTATGTCTTGATTGATAGCACGTCAATGCAAGACACTTATGTATTGGTTGATGGCTAATGCATCTATGCAAGACTTAAAAGTCTTGATAGATGACTTATTAAATTATTATGATAATACAGGCTTTATCTTGATCCCAGAGTTATTACTAAAGTATATTATTTTCTGTCTAATGAGTATCTTAATTACTTAATATTTAGTTAACCTATATTTGGCTTCTTAATCCAACTGTAGAAGGGTTTGATTTTCTTACTGAGCGTGTTTATCTCATCCCTTTTAAATGGATTCTTTTCAGATAAGAACCACGACTAGTCAAAGGGATTAAGAGACGGAAGACTATAGTAGTATAAACTAGCCTGTAAAGAGTTACTCCTTTTTTGTATTAGTAAGGATGTATAGAAAGTATGTAATATGTAAGGAAGGTTTTTGGTAAGAATGGGAGTCATCATCTGTTTTGAACTAGAAATGAATTGACCAAAATAGTTGTAATGGAGGACGGATTTGGATAAGTTCTGTGTTTTTTTTATTAGTAAGAATGGTTAAAAGAAGTTCTTTTGTTTATCCTAACATGTTATATTTGGCTAATGACATGCAGTGTCTGCACGCCTCATGCCTTGATTCGGGGCGTGACATATTTTGTGGTATCAGAGCATAAGGTTTAAGTTAAAGATTAAGAGTTAGTTTTGCTGCAAATATGAAATTAAGTATTCAAATCATTTAGGATATCAGACTTATGAGTGATTTAATTATTATAGGCATGAACGATAATGAAGTACTTGCGAATCTTCCTCGAAGGAAAAGGAATAGGATTGACTCAAATGTTGAAAGGCATAATGCAAGTAATGAGATAAAGAATATTGAAGAATAGCAACATCGCCAACAAGAAAAGAGTGCACTGCATAAAAATTTCAAGGAATTCAAAAAGTTGTCTCCACCATCTTTCGAGGGACAAATGGATCCTTTGGAAGCTGAGAAATGGTTGAAGGAGATGGAGATGGTGTTTGAAGTGCTGGAGTGCAATGACAAGGAAAAAGTGTTCTTCGTTGTGTACCAACTGAAGGGCAATACACGTGATTGGTGGAAAGCGGAGAGGATGACGCATGAGCAAGATGTTGGAAGATGGATCGGAGATGAGGTGGGCAAGACAAGAAAATTCGAGATGGGTTTACAGCCTCGTATCCGACAGATAGTGGTTCCATTTCAGATCACTACTTTTAGTGGAATGGTTGAAAAATCATTATTGATTGAGAGGGAGCTAAATACAACTAAACTGATTGAGGACGAACAAGCGAGGAAACGAAGTTTTCCCATTACTTCTCAAGGATCTTTCTCATCAAGAAACCGAGACCGAGGTAAAGGTCCGATGGTGAATCAGAAATCATGGGATCATAGGTCGCGAAACTCTGGTGTTCAATGTACTTATTGTCATAGAAATCACGACACAAAGGATTGTCGATGGCTTACTGGTGCATGTATCATTTGTGGGAAGTGTCATTTCAAATTCCGAGACGACCTGTATTTTCTTTTAGGGGTTGTAGTAGCATCACTCCTCTACAAATGATTTGCACTGCAAAGGATCAAACTATGCTCAGAAAAGGATGTCAAAGTTACATAGTAGTTCTATGGGGTACTCAGAAAATAGAACAACCTATTGAAAGTATTCCAGTAACAAGGGAATTTCAGGATGTATTTCCAGATGAACTACCGGGATTACCTCCAGAAAGAGAAGTAGAATTCGCGATAGAAGTGGCGCTGGGAACATCAGCGATAACGAAGACTCCATATCGTATGGAACCTGCTGAGTTGAAAGAATTGCGCAAACAATTAGAAGAATTGTTAAAGAAAGGATATATCAAGCCAAGTGTTTCACCTTGGGGAGCTCCAGTACTCTTTGTGAAAAAGAAAGACAGGACAATGTGACTTTGTACTAACTATAGAGGGCTTAACAAGGTGACGATCAAAAATAAATACCCTTTACCAAGAATCGATGATTTATTCAATCAACTGAAAGGAGCAAAGGTGTTTACTAAGATTGATCTTCAATCAGGCTATCATCAATTGAGAATCAAGTCATACAATATTGCCAAAACAACCTTTCGTACCAGATATGGACATTATGAATATGTGGTGATGCCGTTTGGATTAACTAATGCTCCTGCTGCATTTATGGATCTAATGAACAGGGTGTTCAAATCTTTTCTCGACAACTTTGTGATAATATTTATAGATGACATTTTGGTGTATTCAAAAAACCAAGGAGGAACATGAGGATCATCTAAAAATAATATTACAGACATTGAGAGAAAATCAATTATATGCTAAATTACCTAAATGTGAATTTTGGCTAGACAACATTACATTTTTAGGTCATGTTTTATCTAAAGATGGTGTATCAGTTGATCAAAAGAAAGTTAAATCAATAATGACATGGCCTAGACCATCTACTGTCACCGAGATACGTAGTTTTCTCGGTCTTGCGGGTTATTATAGGAGATTTGTAGAAGGATTTTCTGCATTATCATTACCCATGACTAACTTAACTCGAAAAGGCATAAAATTTGAGTGGTCCGAAACTTGTGAAGAAAGTTTTCAAGAACTCAAAAGGCGATTGGTTTCATCTCTAATACTCACTACATCGTCAGAGGATGAAGGATTTGATGTTTATTGTGATGCCTCTCATACAGGACTGTGTTGTGTTTTAATGCAAAGTAATCATGTTATCGCTTATGCCTCTCGACAACTCAAACCACATGAAAGAAATTATCTTACGCATGATCTCGAGTTGGTAGAAATTGTGTTTGCATTGAAGATTTGGCGACATTTTCTATATGGTACAAAAGTGGAGATTTATACGGATCATAAGAGCTTGAAGTATATTTACACTCAAAGGGAATTGAATATGCGTCAAAGAAGGTGGATGGAACTGATTCAAGATTATAATTTGTCGATAAATTATTATCCTGGAAAAGCTAATGTTGTAACTGATGCTTTGAGTAGAAACCATCAAGAAAGGTGTCAAGTCTGATTTCAAATATTGTGATTCGTCCTACCCTAATTGAAAAGATCAAGAGTTCACAACTGAATGTTCATCGTATTATCAAAATTAAGAAAGATGTGGAATCAAAGTCGGTAATGGGATTTAAAGTAGATAAGGATGGGGTCTTACGCTTTCAGAACCGATTATGTGTTCCTAATGAGGAAACTCTAAAGAAAGAGGTGCTAGAAGAAGCTCATTTCTCCAGATACACAGTTCATCCTGGTGGTACAAAGATGTATCGAGACTTAAAGAAACATTATTTGTGGAACAATATGAAGAGAGGAATAACTAAGTATGTTTCAGAATGTTTAACATGTCAGCAAATAAAAGCTGAGCACCAAAGACCCGCAGGTTTGCTGCAGCCTTTGCCTATTCCACAGTGGAAGTGGGAGGATATATTTATGGATTTTGTGTCATGATTACAAAGGACAAAGAAGAATAACTCAGTTATATGGGTAATTGTTGACAGGTTAACTAAATCGGCTCACTTCTTGGCTATTCCAATTGGATTTTCTTTGAATAATCTAGCACGATTGTATATCAGGGAGATAGTACGGTTGCACGGCGTACCAGCATCTATTGTTTCTGATAGAGATAGTCGTTTCGTCTCTCATTTCTGGAAAAGTCTACATCAATGTTTGGGAACTAAATTGAACTTCAGCACAACATTTCATCCTCAAACTGATGGGCAAACTAAAAGGGTAAATCAAATAATGGAAGACATGCTCCGTGCTTGTATTATCGACCATGGTGGATCTTGGGATGACCATTTACCTCTTGTGGAATTTGTCTATAATAATAGTTATCAGGCGAGTATACAAATGGCCCCTTATGAAGCCTTGTACGGTCGTAAATGTCGATCACCATTGTGTTGGGATGAGATAGGTGAACAAAGGCTAATGGGACCCGAGATAGTGCAAGAGACAATTGATAAAATCCGTGTGATTAGAGAAAGATTGATTGTTGCACAAAATAGACAAAAAAGTTGTTAGAGTTTGTGGCCCGAATTCTTATTGGGTCAGCGGGCTTTGCCCGCACTGTATGGACCTGTAGTCTTAATGGGTCTGACCCCTTTTAATTCACATCATATTCTAGGGTTAGACAATATATAGAGAATGCGGTCGTCTTTTCTCTCATTCAGTTTATTACGTTGTTCACCAAAATTGTACAATCTTCGATATAGTGAAACTTCTCTTCTACCCGTGGTTTTTCACCCGTAAAGGGTTTTCCACGTAATCTTGGTGTTCGTTCTTCTTTATCGCTTTTATTCTCGTTTAATGTGGTTTAGATTCTAACAAATTGGTATCAGAGCCAAATTTGTTTGTTTTATTTTTGATCATGACCACTATGAAATACGATATTCCGCTGTTGGATCGTAACACCAGATTTTCGTTATGGCAAGTGAAGATGCGAGCTATTTTGACACTGATGGATTTGGAAGATGCGCTATATGGCGCTGACAAGATGTCGTCTTCGTAGAATGATGAAGAAAAGCAACGAGCTGATCGTAAGGCTCTATCGCAGATTTATCTACATCTGTCGAATCAGATTCTTCAAGACTGTTTGAAGGAAAAAACAGTTGCTGCACTCTGGCTAAGATTGGAGCAATTATGTATGACGAAAACGCTGACTAACAAGCTACACTTGAAGCAACACTTGTATTCCCAGCGTATGTCTGACGGTACGTCTTTAGAAAATCACTTAATTGTTTTTAAAGAAATAGTCTCTGATTTGAAATCTATGGAGGTTAAGTACGATGAAGAAGATTTAGGGCTGATATTATTGTGTTCATTACCTCTTTCGTATGCTAATTTTAGAGATATCATTCTCTATAGTCGTGAGACTTTGACTCTAGATGAGGTTTATGATGCACTCTTCTCGAAAGAGAAGATGCATAAACTCATTGGTTCAGATAACATGGCTGAAGGCCTTGTTGCACGAGGTAGACAACATGAGAGATATTCTAGCAGCAATAACCGTGGTAGGTCAAAATCCAAGAACAAGGATAAGACGTGTAGGTACTGCAAGAAGAAATGCCATATTGTTGTTGAGTGTTATAAGTTACAGAATAAGAATAAGAGGGTTGGTGAGGATCATAAGAACAATCAACTAGAGAAATATGGCGAAGCTGATGTTGCTGACAAGTACAATGATTAAGAACTCCTCGTTACGTCTGATATTGATTCGAAACAGAGCGACGAATAGATTCTTGATTCTGGATGCACGTTTCATATGTGTCCTAATCGGGACTGGTTCTCTACATATGAAGTGGTCTCTAGAGGTACCGTTGTGATGGGTAATAATGCATCTTGCAGAATTGCTGGTATTGGTACAGTTAGAGTTAAGATGTTTGATGGCACTATTCGAACACTTGGTGATGTAAGACACGTTCCTGACATGAAGAGAAATCTGATCTCATTGAGTATTCTTGATTCTAAAGGGTACAAATACACCGGTGAAGGTGGAGTTGTGAAGGTCAGCAAGGGGTCTCTTGTTGTGATGAAGGGACTCAGGAAACCTGCCAATTTATATGTTCTGCAAGGCTCTACGATTACAGGTGATGTTGCTGTTGCTAGTTTGTCTATGTCTGATTCCGATGCTACAAGATTATGGCACATGCGTCTAAGTCACATGAGTGAGAATGGCATGGTCGAATTGAACAAGAGAGGGCTTCTTGATGTGCAGGGTATTACGAAGTTGGAGTGTTGTGAACACTGCGTTTTTGGTAAGCAGAAAAGAGTTAAGTTCTCGGCTAGTATTCATAATACGAAGGGGACACTAGACTACATTCATTCTGATTTGTGGGGGCCTTCTAGAGTACCATCTAAAGGTGGTGCGTTCTATATGTTGACTATTATAGATGATTTCTCCAGGAAGGTTTGGGCATTCTTTTTGAAACAAAAGAGTGACGTGTTTTCTACCTTTAAAGAGTGGAAGTTAATGATTGAGAAGCAGACATGGAGGCAAGTGAAGCATCTCCGAACTGATAACGGTTTGGAGTTTTGTTCTAATGAGTTTAATACTTTATGTAGAACTGAAGGTATTGTGAGGCATCATACAGTTCGACATAATCCTCAACAGAATGGAGTTGCAAAGAGGATGAATATGACTTTGTTGGAGAAGGTGCGTTGTATGCGCCTTAATGATGGGCTACCGATGTCGTTTTGGGCTGAGACCGCTGCGTATGCATGTCATCTCGTTAATCGCTCTCCTTCGACTGCTATTGATAAGAAAACTCCACAAGAGGTATGGACTGGTTCTCCTGCTAGTTATTCTGATTTAAACATTTTCGGATGTCCTGCATATGCTCATGTGGATAATGGGAAGTTAGAGCCTCGTTCGGTGAAGTGTGTGTTCATAGGGTTCAAGCAAGGTGTGAAGGGATACAAGTTGTGGTGTCCTGAGACTAGTAAAGTCGTCATTAGTAGAGATGTTGTTTTTGATGAGATTAGCATGCTTCAGGGGTCTCCGTCTTCAACTCCCTCCGAGGGAAATCAACAAAAGTCAAGTATTTAGGTGGAGCTTGAGATTGGGTTGAAACCTACACTAGAGAAAACTCCAGGGCCTATTCCAGTTTCTATGGATGGTGCTAGCTCATCAGAAGCACCTCCACAGCATTCAATTGCTAAAAATAGGCCTCGTAGAGAAATTAGACGCCCTCAGAGATATGTAGAGGCTGATTTAGTTGCGTATGCATTAAATGTGGCTGGAGAGATTGATTCAGAAGAAGAACCTGCGACGTATTGAGAGGCGATTACCTGCGAAAACTCTAGTATGTGGATGATCGCTATGCAGGAAGAGATAGAATCGCTTCACAAGAACGCTACATGGGATCTAGTGAAGTTACCAAAGAGCAAGAAGGTTGTTCGCTGCAAATGAGTGTATAAGAGAAAGGAAGGTACACTAGGAGTTGAAGAATCCAGGTATAAAGCCAGGCTTGTTGCAAAAGGATATAGTCAAACTCCAGGTGTTGATTTTACTGATGTATTTTCTCCAGTTGTGAAACATAGTTCTATTCGGGCTTCACTAGGTATTGTGGCATACCACGATCTTGAGCTTGAATAGTTAGATGTAAAAACTGCATTCTTACACGGAGAACTTGAGGAAGACATCTACATGCAGCAACCAGAGGGATTCGTAGCCTTAGGAAAGGAGGACTATGTATGTTAGCTGAAAAAGTCTTTTTATGGTTTGAAACAGTCACCGAGGCAATGGTACAAGAGATTTGATACATTTATGACCACTCATGATTTCAGGAGGAGAAATTACGATAGTTGTGTCTACTTTAAAGTATGTGATGATGGGTCGTTCGTTTACCTGTTGTTGTATGTTGACGATATGCTAATTGCCGCTAAAGATCAGAGAGAGGTCAGAAAGGTGAAAGCATAGTTGAGTAGCGAGTTTGAGATGAAAGATTTAGGTGCAGCAAAGAAGATGCTTGGAATGGAGATTCTTAGAGATCGACCGACTGGTAAATTGTACATAAGTCAAAAGAGGTAGATCGAGAAAGTCCTTAGTAGGTTTAACATGCAAAGTGCCAAGCTGGTAAGTACTCCACTAGCTGTTCATTTTAGACTTTCATCTTCTTTGTCACCATAGTCAGATAGTGATGATGATTATATGTCGCGAGTGCCATACTCTAGTGCCGTTGGCTCCCTTATGTATGCTATGGTTTGTTCACGACCTGACTTAACATATGCAATTAGTGTTGTTAGTAGATATATGGAAAACCCTAGTAAGGAACATTGGAAAGTAGTTCAGTGGATTCTCAAATACTTATGTGGTTCTACTGATGTTTGTTTACAGTTTGGGAAAAGTAGAGATGGAGTTGTCGGTTACGTTGATTCAGATTACGCTGGAGATCTTGATAAGAGAAGATCATTGTCTGGTTATATTTTTTGTATTGGTGGTTGCGCTATTAGTTGGAAGGCTATGTTGCAGGCTACAGTTGCTTTGTATAGTACAGAGGCAGAGTACATGGCGATTACAGAAGCTTGCAAAGAAGCAATTTGGATGAAAGACTTGTTTGGAGAACTTAGTGATGATTTGCAGATTTCTACAATCTTTTGTGATAGCCAGAGTGCTATTTTTCTAACAAAGGATCAAGTGTTTCACGAGAGGACTAAGCACATTGATGTACGATATCATTTTGTGCGTGATGTGATTGCTCGTGGTGATATTATTGTGAGCAAGGTGAGTACACACAATAACCCTGCAGATATGATGACCAAGTCACTTCCTATTACCAAGTTTGAGCATTGCTTGAACTTGGTTGGTCTTCATTGCTGAGTTATGCCCTTAGGGGCTTTTGGTGGAAGAGGTTTAATTTTGTGGTTATACTACCAAAGATTGGAATTCGTTTCAAGGTGGAGATTGTTAGAGTTTGTGGCCCGAATTCTTGTTGGGTCAGCGGGATTTGCCCGCACTGTATGGACCTGTAGTCTTAATGGGTCTGACCCCTTTTAATTCACATCATATTCTAGGGTTAGACAATATATAGAGAATGCGGCCGTCTTTTCTCTCATTTAGTTTATTACGTTGTTCACCAAAATTGTACAATCTTCGATATAGTGAAACTTCTCTTCTGCCCGTGGTTTTTCACCCGTAAAGGGTTTTCAATGTAATCTTGGTGTTCGTTCTTCTTTATCGCTTTTATTCTCGTTTATTGTGGTTTAGATTCTAACAAGAGTTATGTCGATAATCGTAGAAGAGACTTGAATTTCAATATCGGAGAGCATGTGTTCTTGAAAATGTCTCCGATGAAGGGTGTTATGCGATTTGGCAAAAGGGGAAAGTTGAGTCCTCGATTTGTAGGACCGTTTGAGATATTAAGGAAAGTGGGAGACGTTGCTTATGAGATTGCACTACCCCCATCTTTGGCAGAAGTACACAATGTTTTTCATGTGTCCATGTTGAGAAGATATGTTCATAATACTGATCATATGATTGAATACACTCCGCTAGAACTTGGGGGAAACTTAACATACGAGAAACATCTAATTCGAATTGGGGATATAAAAGAACAAGTTCTTCGTGGACGCGTTATTAAATATGTCAAAGTCCAGTGGAGTAATCACACAGAAAGAGAAGCTACATGGGAGCTTGAAGAGGACATGAAAGACAAGTACCCACACTTATTTGGAAGTTAAGTTTGAAGGACCAAACTTTTTTTAAGGAGGTAAAATTGTAATATCCAAATTTAAAAAAATAAAAGACTTCATATTTTAATGATAGTGGCTTAACATGTAGGTGACACCTGTTTTGCTTTAAAGGAAATAAGTGAAACAAGGCATAAATGACACTTCGACTATTCTATGAGAGAGAGATAATGGGCAGATGGGTTAAGATATTAGGTAAATGACAAATGTCATTATCTAATAACCTTTCAATGCATAAACTTGAAGATCATTTGTATTTTTACTCTTTAGCTACAAAGAGAGAGAATCAGGGTTTGAAGATTTGAGTTTGGTTGAAGTGAATAAAGAGAACTAAGAGCTTATGGGAAATTAAGTAAGGAAATTTATTCTTCTACAGTTTTAGTTTTTAAAATATATATATGTATAACTATTTTGGGTATAAGATGTTGGTTTTCATCAAACAAATTTTAGAGTTACAGATTTATTGTTAAATGGGTTTCTAAATGTATGGATCAAGAATGCATGTGTGTTTTGATGATGAATTTGATAAAATGATAGTTTAGGACAGATGATTCTGAAATTGTTTTGATAAAAGGATAGGTTTATAATAGGATAAAAGAATGGTTTATGAGAAATGGGTTTCTAAACAGATTGAGTGTATTATTTCAACAATGAAATGGATTACGATAGATTTGGACTTGAAAATGAAGTTTTACATAATTATGTCGATTGGACTATTTTTATTACTCTGGACTTGATTTTGTATTGTTTGTCTAATAATGAACTATTTGTGCCTCGAGTGCCGCTTACACCGGTTATATGCGTCAACGTAAGACACTTATGTCTTGGTTGATGGCCCATGCATCAGTGCAAGACCTATGTCTTGATTGATAGCACGTCAACGCAAGACGCTTATGTCTTGGTTGATGGCTAATGCGTCTATGCAAGACTTAAAAGTCTTGATAGATGGCTTATTAAATTATTATGATAATATAGGCTTTATCTTGATCCTAGAGTAACAGAGTTATTACTAAAGTATATTATTTTATGTCTAATGAGTATCTTAATTACTTAATATTTGGTTAACCTATATTTGGCTTCTTAATCCAGCTGTAGAAGGGTTTGATTTTCTTACTGAGCGTGTTTATCTCATCCCTTTTAAATGGATTCTTTACAGATAAGAACCACGACTAGTCAAAGGGATTAAGAGACGGAAGACTATAGTAGTATAGACTAGTCGGTAAAGAGTTACTCTCTTTTTGTATTAGTAAGGATGTATAGAAAGTATGTAATATGTAAGGAAGGTTTTTGGTAAGAATGGGAGTCGTCATCTGTTTTGAACTAGAAATGAATTGACCAAAATAGTGTGTAATGGAGGACGGATTTGGATAAGTTCTGTGTTTCTTTTATTAGTAAGAATGGTTAAAAGAAGTTCTTTTGTTTAGCCTAACATGTTATATTTGGCTAATGACATGCGGTGTCTGCACGCCTCATGCCTTGGTTCGGGGCGTGACATTATCAAACGAAGTGTGTGTAAACGTTCAACTTTGCGAGATCCTAGTCTCCATCGTCGATCCCGATCCTAAGTTTAGAATAAGGCAAAAAAAAAAAGACAGAGACACATAGTTTCTAAATTTTGAAATTGGATTTTAGGTTTCTAAACCATCTCACACATTCATATCAATCCACATTTGTCGTACATCCTACTTAAATACATGACGAAGCCATCCACATTCGTCATATCATATTTGGAACTAAAATACATTACGAATGATAAACAACTAAACCAAAGTAGTATGAACACTTACCGGCTTACAAACGAGCTCTTGATCGTGCTTGAGCCAATCCCAAAGACAACAGAGAACACTCACCCTACATATCTGACCCTACATATCTGAGAAAATTCAAAATTCTGCTCTGTCTGTTTTTTATTTTCCTACTCTGCCTCCATTCTAGGGTGCTTGGCCATCTTTGATCCTAGGATCTCTTTGGGTCTGAGTGCTTAGGCGCGTTTGCCTAATTCGTCTGGAGTCATTTGGTGTGTTGGTTTAGGTGCTTATTGCACTTGAGCCTGTTTCACGCGATATTATTCTTTTTTACGTTTTGAGAAAATGACAATATAGGTGTCGCTTGGAGAAATACTTTTAATTTGTTCCATTTTCATTTTTTTTAATTAAAATAGATAAAATTTAGTTTTAATTTGTTATGATTTATTTATATTACTTATTTTATTAAAATGAGTTTAAATATGGAGTAAGAATGTGGATTTCTACCTGATTTAATTGATTATAAGTTATAGTATTTAAAGTGAATGCTTATAAAGAAAATATATATACTGGAGTCATTTGAATAAGTTAAATATGAGCGAAGAATCAAACTAACCTTAAATTGAATGTAAAATTATAGGATTGGGTTTGAAATTGAGATTTGATGAAAAAGTAAAGTTAAGAGGGTTTATTTGAAAAAAAAGAGTTTCTTTGGTTTTTTTGTTCTAAGTTGTGCTACTGTTCATAGACGACGACGACTATGGAGAACTTGGAGATTCTCCGGTGATAACCGCCGTTCTAGTTCTCGCAGACAAGCGGGAATCTGGAGAAGCATATCTGATTCTTCGTTCAAATCAGCTTCCCTTTCCTATTCCTATGGAGATGGCTAATCCCACATCCATGCGGGTTCTCATCCGCCCTCAAAATTCAGCACCCAATCCTCCAATTTCATCCACCACAATTCCTCTGCATCGTACTACTCCTCCGACCTCCACCGTCTTACTTCCATCGCAACCGCCACACAAGTCTACGAAGAAGAACGGTGTCGTCGTCGTAGGGTTCATCGGGAGGCGTCAAGGAGACGTTTCCCAGTTAATCAATCGAATCCTTGACTCCAATGTATTTGGTTCAGGTAGACTGGACAAGAATTTCACGATTGGAATGGCGGATGAACTTGGTGAGCTCAAAGATTGGTTGAAATATCGTAAAATCAGTTACTACCTTGATGAAGAAGAAGGGATTCTTTATTTGCAGCTATCTTCCATTAGTTGTCCAGCAATGGTTGAAATTTTTGAATCCTCGTCTAGTTCGGATTCGGCTTTTGAAGATAGAGACTTCAGTGATGTTAAGGGAATGCTCTTCATGTTCTCTGTAAGTTATTCTCCTTTGTTTTTTAATCTCCTTCAGAAACATAGGTGACCTAATTTGCATTTAGAGATGCAGGTTTGTCATGTCCTCATATTCATACAAGAAGGATCACGCTTTGACACTCAAATATTGAAAAAATTCCGAGTTCTTCAAGCTGCCAAACAGTCCATGGCACCATTTTCTCGGTCTCGGACTCCAACAACTACATCATCTAGTAGACCTTCATCCTCATCAAGATCATCTTCATCTGCAACAGCCAATCGCAATTCTTCCGCAGTTTCACTCATGTCAGGATTAGGATCATATACTTCATTATTCCCTGGACAGTGCACTCCAGTTATACTCTTTGTTTATCTCGACGAGCTTTTGGACACCAATATCGATGACTCGCAAGATTCGTCGAATTCGAATTCGAATTCGAACAGTTCTTCATTACGATCTACAGGAACTGTTGTTGTCCTAGCACGCCCCACAACTAAATCCGACAATGGATTTAGGAAGAAACTACAGTCATCCTTGGAAGCACAGATTCGTTTCTCCATTAAAAAGTGTAGAACTCTCTCGAGTTCAGAAACTAGAAATGGTGTGCCACTCTTTTCACTCGATGCCTCCAAGGCTGTGGCTTTGCTCGATAGATCGTCAAATATGATATGCGAATCACTAGATTTCGCTACGAATCTTGTTGAAAACGTCTTGAATGGAAAGGCAACCACCGATTCGCTTCTTTTTGAAAGCGTCTCTGATCAAAGGGAGAAAAAAGAGGATTATATCTCTGTGAAGGAATTCATTCAAAGACAAATCGATATATTGAGAGGTAGGGGCGGTTTGGTTTCTAACTCCAACAGTGGCTCAGCTGTTGCTGTTGCAGCTGCAGCTGCTGCAGCTTCAGTTGCTTCAGGGAAGACTTTCAACACTCCTGAACTCCCAACTATAGCAATTTGGTTAACTTCAAGTCAGAACATATTGGGTAGCATTCTTTATCCAAAAGGTGTTTCTTTATCTTGTTTGGAGAGTAGTAAAGGAATTAATACTAAATTTTCGATATCTTGGTGCAAAAGGGTCCTTCCAATGGCTAAGGAAGTTTATTTAAGCGAACTACCCGATTGCTATCCAACTCAACAACACGAATCCCACATGGAAAAGGCGTTGCGAACTTTCTGCTCCATGGTGAAAGGACCAGCGGTGAATCTTTACAAGAAGAAACTCGAGGAAGAGTGCACGTTGATATGGAAATCTGGAAGACAGCTATGCGATGCCATTAGCTTAACTGGCAAACCGTGCATTCATCAGAGGCACAAAGTTCAAACCGAGGGCGTAATTACGAGCGATGGAGGAAAACCACATTCCACTGGATTTTTTTTTCTTCAAGCTTGTGCTTGTGGCAGATCACGTCAATTGCAATTTGATCCTTTTGATTTTGAAGCAGCTAATAGTTATTTTGCTGATTGTGACAAAGCCTTACCTTCCATTCGGTTACCTCATGTGAGGAGCAGTGGTCCGATTAAGTCATCTTCATGGAGCTTAATTCGAGTTGGTGGAGCTCGATATTATGACCCTTCTCAAGGTTTGTTTCAGAGTGGGTTATCTGCCACTCATAAGTTCCTTTCAAAGTGGACTATCTTTAGTGAGAAAGTCAAAACAACTGCTGTGGAGCAAAATTCTCAGGAAGTATTCAAAACAGAACAGCAAGTGAAAGAAGATTTTAGAAGTAGGAATGATGTTCCTTCTCTTCCAGAAAAAAAGTCTGATGATAAAAAAATCCTTTTTAATGGAGGTTTTCCTGGTTTTACAATGAGAAAAGCATTCTCTGAAGTTGTTGCTGGACCAGGAGCTGCAAACTCAGGGTTTCCCCCACTTCAATCCAGAAATCAAATTCCAGTAGTTTCTAATAGAGAAGTTAAGCAGCAGGGTGGTTCTTCCATAGAATTGGTTCATGAAGCTGTTCGTTCTCAGAGTTCACAAAAGCTCGAAGAGGCCACGAAGTCTGTTCACGGAATTGTGAAGGGATTTGAAGATGGTAGTAACCCACTTCTGCAAATTGGTAGCAATGTTGTTCCATTTACGATGAATGACAGTGAAATGATCAAAACGACTTCTTCGATTAAGAATTTCTCAGTTTATGTGGGATTTGAGTATGAATGTCCTCGCGGGCATCGTTTTTTTGTGAATGAAGATCATCTAAGTGAACTTGGTTCTACTCATTCTTCACCTGAGGAATCTCAGTTTTCTTCAAAGCAGGGCAATAATGGTGGCGTTAAAGCCCACAGACGATCAAACGGAAGAAATGTAGTTGGCAAGGGAAGAAATACTGATAATGTTGAAGAGATGCCTACTACCAATTTTGCTATACATGAAAAGGAGAGGAATCAGTTGGTTGTCATAACGGAAGATCTTATGTGCCATTGTGACAGTGCTTACTCCTTACTGAACAGAGATTTACCAATATATATGAATTGTCCAAACTGCAGGATCTCTACGAATAAGAAGGATCAACCTAAAATGAATTTTGCAGGGAAGATATCACAACTTCGGAGGATCTTTCTGGTATGAAATCTTAATCAGTTATTTCTGACCTTTTTCATTTTTTTGTCTCTTTGGCTTTGTTTGATCTAGGGTTATTTGAATAACCAAGTGGTTATTTCTAAATAACCTTGTGTGATGTTAGTTATTGAAAATCAAGTTATGTGAGGTTAATTGGGGAAAAGGCATTAGGAGTATAAATATATATACTTTTTAAAATAAATAAATAAATAAACTTTAGGGTATTTTGGTTGATATTTGAATGATGAGTATATTGCTGATTGGATTATGAGTTTTTAGAAAAATCTCAAATAACCCACATCAAACAAGACACTGTAATTATTAAACATTACTGTGAATCCGCTTGTAACAGTGACTATAATGAATTATTTGCTTAATTTTTCATGGTTGTCTTCTTTTAAACAATCTGCAATCATTTTGGGACTGCACAATACCTGAAGAGCTTTAGTAACTGTTCAATGAGGTTAATGAAGTTCCATCCATGGTGTGGTTTTGAAGAGTAAGTGGTGGAAAATGGTTTGATGTGATGTCTATCAATAGGAGCTTGATTGATTTAGGTTTTTTGGAAAGGAAAAGAAAATTTTGACCTTGTTTGATGAAAAAGTGGATTGTTTGGGGTTAAATGACTAAAATATTCTTTGTATTTAATATTATTTTTAAATGTTACAAAAACAATAAAGTTAATATTTTGATCGATGATTTGAATTGATTGATTATGGGATAAGAAATAATCCTTCATCAAACAAGGCCTAGGTAAAAAAGGAAAAGGTTATTGGACAAAAGGAGACCATACAATGCTCTATTTTGCAGATTTTAACATAGTTATATCCTGTTTAAGATTTTCCGATACATGATCTTAAGCTCTGTTTTGTAGGTTACACCTCCATTTCCAATCGTCTTGGCGACATGCCCTATTATTGAATTTGAGGTTGATTCTCATCCTTGACTTGACTTCATCGATGGCTTAACTATTCTCATTTGCTTCTCTTTTTTGCATGATGCGTGAATAGGTTAAGGATATATATACTTAAAAGTTAAAACACATTTTTTTACAGGATCAAATATGTTTTACTATTTTAAGACAATAATTTTAGTTGAAATTTTGTTTATCTGGAGCAAATTACTCTTAATAAATAATCAAATCTTCTCTATCAATCAAATTTCGAGATCTTTGTTATGCTACAGCTAAAACCCAAATCATTCACTTATTAGAGATCTGAAAGTTGTCTGCTGGAGGAATTATTTAGGCTATCTTTGGTTGATGTGGAATTGAATTTTGAATTGGAATTGGGGGTCCAATTCCAAATCCTTTGATTGTTTGATGACTTAAAATAAGAAATTAAAATTATAATTCCAATGAAGTTGAATGTTTATGGTTTTT
Source organism: Impatiens glandulifera (assembly GCF_907164915.1). Classification (NCBI taxonomy): domain Eukaryota; kingdom Viridiplantae; phylum Streptophyta; class Magnoliopsida; order Ericales; family Balsaminaceae; genus Impatiens; species Impatiens glandulifera. The sequence continues at coordinate 10,769,234 of NC_061868.1, forward strand.
ACGTATCAATTCCATTCTTCCCACTTCTGAATTACAATTTGTATGCCTTTTTGGAAACTATATTTTGTCACAATCACGATCCCATTGAAAAAAATAACCCAAGTTAAAATTGAAAGTGAATTATTATTAATATTGTTTTCTGTTTGGTATATAAAGAAAATAGGATTGTGATTAAATTATTTTTTTATATTATGATCCATATTTTATAGTGTGATTTTTTGTTATTTCATTTGGTATATAAATTGTTTTCTATTATGATCTAAATTATAGTGTAGGTAGAGACTTTTTCTCTAGGATCATCATATTATTTTTTAGATCGTGCGATTTTTGGCAAATATAACAATGTAGATTTTTCCGTATCATGATCAACATCTCCAAACACAATAATTTGATTGCTGCAATTCAATTCCAATTCTTAGAAAAAATGAAATTACAATTATAATTTTAGTTCAAACTCCATTTATACACATCCAAACATAGCCTTGGAGTAATTTATTTCAGTACAACAAGGTTAAAAGGGCAATTTCTTAGAGTAGTTAAAGATTTATTGTCCAAACATATTTGCTCTTTTTCATTTTCTTTCTTTTCAAATGTTAGATGATGGGGGAGAGTATCGAATTGTTGAAGGGTGTTTAGAAAGGAAGTCTTATACTTTAATGTTTGTTATTTAAGATGAAATTTAAAAAATTTATGTCTTTCATGTTTTTTTATGGCTTGCAGTCTTCATCTTTGCCCACATCTGTTCTTAACCATGAAGAGAAGTTACAATTTAGCATTGGATGTCAAGTGATACTACCACCAGATAGCTTTCTCTCCCTTAGGCTCCCATTTGTTTATGGTGTACAACTGGAGGATGGAAGTTTGCAACCCCTCCGTCCTTTTGATAATCAACCAGAAAAAACTGCCTGGATTGCTAAAGGTACAACATTGCAGGTTGTACCAAAGTGAAGTAGTTTTGATGAAGGCTCGCTGGTTTCTAAAAATTGAAACGAATGTTAAAGATGGAATGCGGAGTATTCATGTTTGTGCAAAATGCCTAGAAAGAGTCATCTGGCAGAGGTAAGGACACATGTGATTATTTTATGTAGTTGATATTATTTAGCATTTATTTTTCTAACTTTCTGATAGGTGAGAATATATTAGGGTAAGAAAAATAGGAGATTAGTAAACAGGGTTACTTTCTAATCTTAAATACTAGAAGGGCTTTATTGTAAAGACTTAGTTATGCAATGTACAAGAAAGTGATACAACACTCATTAGAACGAGCAAAACCTAGCTCGATTGATTCTGTCGTGAAAGGGATCGTAGAAGAACTAGAGTATGAGATGAGAAAGAATAGGAGTGGTAATAGTACTATAGTAGATGATCCTACAATTGTAGATGTTGAGGATGGATGAATGGTAAGAGATGAGATAGATCAAAAGATTCAAGTTAATTCTCAATAACGACATTTCTTTTCCCTCGGCCCTTAACTACCTTATTTACCGTTAGCCAAATAACTGAAAAAGACTAAATAATGCACTATCAGCTTATTATAGAGTTGGTTAACCTAATAGAAAGCAATAATTATTTTTTCTCCAAAATCGTCTTTCATAATATCTTAAAGTTGGTCTAGAAGCAGTACTTTGGGAAAACTGATGGAATCAAATAAATTTTCAACTGCATATTTTTGGATGTTCTCTGTCGAAACTTTGAATATGAATCATAAATTCATGTACAATGATGGTAGATCACACATGCAGTTTCTTTTCAATAACATTTGCTTTTCGTTTCCATCATTCCCAACAAATCTTAACTGTAATATCGTCATTTTTTTTATATATATCTGATTTAATTGTATATGCTTACAGGACATAATCCGTTTTGAAAATAAGAACCCACCACCCATTAACCTCAACGCCCAGATGATATTTAATTTGTTATCTGATCAACAAGGTGCGGTCCTTACTCTCATGTTACAAATATTGCTCGAATTGGAAATACATTTTTTCTGTCGGATATTATGTTTGGAAACAGAATATAGTGACTTTTTATTGGTGGATCCAAAAATAGAAAGTGTTCCCAAATAGGGAATTGTTGGCTAATCATATAATCTGAAAATATTTGTTGTTTCCCTTTTCCTTGTTTCTTTTCCAGGATTTTGATGGAAAACGGTGTCATGAGTTGATCAAGAAGAGTTGTATGAGAAGAAGACGAGTGAGCTAGTTAGGATGTAGATGATAAAATTGGCCGATTTTCGTCTTTATTATATATTTTTTCCGATCATTTTGAGATGGAGTTTGGTGATTTTCTCATGTCACTTTAGGATGTATTTGGTTAACTTAGATTTATATCTTTCCTTGTAAGTCTTTCAAAAGTCAAATAATTTTCACAATTTGAAAAATCATCTATTTTTTTGTTCAAACACTTAAATTGTATTCATAAAATTCTGACACAAAATCAGAAAGAAAACAATTTTCAGATATTACAAATAAAAGAAATGACATAAAGTGTCAGAAATATGTAAAGTAGCATCATAGATTTTCACTTAGATATCGAGTTGAATAGACATGCCAAGAAAAAAGCTTGAAGAAGATCTAATCTGAAATCTGTGTGTTATAATATTCCAAATTAGATGATGATTGGGTATAATATACAAAATCAAATCATTCCATGCAAATTTCAATAAAAAAAACCGCATTATTCTGTCATGGCGGAAGCTGAAAACCCTGGGAACTGGCGTTGGATCGTCGTATCGATGTTAGCAGTGTTTATTGCCATTGCCTTTTCCAGACAATACACAGGCATAGTGGAAGATTGTCATTGTGAGTCGTGACTATGAAACATCAGACATTATAACAGACGATGTCTTACATCCTCTGTTGCAAGATCTTGTCCAAACCCCCCATTCTTTCGATACTTTAAGGTTAAGCTATGGTGCGACTCTGGGTTTGACAATTATTGAATCCTGAACGTTATGCTGGCTATGTTGGCTAGTCTGCAACAAGGATATGGGTATTCAGAAAATTGTCCCAAATGTAAGGCCTTGTTTGATTCTCTATTCTTTTTTCGAGTAAGCGAAATGAACTTATTGTACTAGCTCATATCTGGTCTTCATTCGTCAATTTCGATCCACAGCTGATTATCTACTTTAGTAGACTAATAACCTGGTTATTTTCCTCTATTTCTTCTATGTTTGTTCTCCCATTTGTAGAAACGTTAACTAGAAATCCAACCGAATTTCAAATTACTTTCAGTGGGGAACAATCTTCAATTGATGTATGCCCAGATCGTGTCAGAAATTTGTATTTTACTTACCTCTTTGTTCTACAATCTGTAACAATGGTACGTTTAGATACCCAACATAATGAATAACATCGAGAGCAAAAGACTATTTGGAGCAGGCTGAGTATGAAACTGGTAATAATGACCATGAAGATGATCTGAAAGCACAATCATTGATACATCAGCTTCTCTATAATCCTAAACTACAACCTTCTTGTCCACTTCCATTCGATCAAAGCCATCCTGAATTGAAGCAACAGTTTCAAAACCAATTTAGAAACATAAGGTATTCATGTTTTGATTCTTCTGTGTTTTGCCCACAGTATCTATGATCTTCATCATCAAGATTCTTTTACACATTGATGCATTGCTCTGATGGATTGTGTTGGATGGGAGAAGTGTCTGTTATGGGGAAAACTTCAAGTTCTTGGCCTTGGTACAGTTTTAAAGATCCTCTTCTCTGTCGATGATAATGAACAGAAACAGTTATCAGATTAAACCATAAGCGTTCTTTGTCTGTCTCTATTGATGATATGTTTTGAATAATCAATCTCGATTTGTCTTATTAAGCCATTGTTTTAATAAACCTGCTGAATCGATTATTGAAATAGGTCAAGGTTATCCATGATATGGGACCGACATCTGAAAAGATAGTGGGAAAGATAACATCTGAATCATCTTCTGTTGGACAAGTTTGCAAAAAAAATTCAAATGTTTTATAATAACATGTGGAATCAAATCCACTTACGTATCAAATTTATAAGGAAATATGAAAAGTGTTCAGTAGGAAAGCGATTGTCCATTTTTAGCGGGAATCGAACCTGAACTCAAGAAAACGGAATCTTTGAAACATTTTCAGTCATTCAACAAATATCTACATATATGATCAAAGATCCAAGTAGGAGGATGAATGGATGGATGATGATTCTCACTATCATAATCCTATAAATAATTAATTTCCTTTTTAGTTTCTGTACACAATGTTTTCAATTTCTAATGAAAAGAAGAAATTCACTTGCCTATTTATTTGAGAGCTGAATGATGATGATGATGATCATATATTCCATCCTCTCTGGTTTTGCTTCAGATGAAGAATATCTCTTTTAGCAGCATTGTTGTTGTTAATATGCGAAACTCTCTGAGCCAATAATCTTCCCCGATTTCCAATGGAGACTCTCACTTTCTCCATCCTAACGTTTATGCCCCCTCCTCCCTTTCTCATCATCACCGGTTGGTGCTGCAGAGCCATAGGAGACGATCTCTTCTTCTTATGCCCCCTTTGTTTAACTTCATTGTTTTCTGTCTCTTCATCATTCTCGTTACCCTTTATAGGTGGAGGAAGCAAAGAATTTCCCCCGATTCCCAAATCGTAATCTTGTAATCTGTTACTCTCACTTAATGGCTGAATTTCAATCAAATGATTCGATTCCTCTTGATGTCGCTTTTGTTGTTGTTGCTGCTGCTCTGCAATTTTTGATTCGACGTGTTGTCTTGCTAGTCTTCTCTCTATCAGAAATTGCGATTCTAGTTCCTTTACCTGCAATACGAATGTTAAAACACACATTTGACGAATATCGAAAAAATACATGTTTTTTATTTTTATTGTCACAACCTTTTCCTGCAAACTCTTGTTTTTCAAATCTTTTTCCTTCAGTTTTGCATCAAAACCGTGAATTGTATCCTCCAGCTTCTTGATTTGAAATTCTTTTGTCTTTATGTCTAGTTTACTCTTTTCTGCCTGAAACATTGCTCATTTAAGCTCATACAATTGAACAAAAGAAAGACTTTTCATATGTGTCTGTTATTAAATGTAATATACCATATGTTTGAATTTGAAGAGCTCTGAGATGTCAAGTTGTTTCTTTGCAGAACCCAACTCTACTCCCCTCACCCTATTCGCGAAGTTGAGAGAGCAAAGCGTCTCACTTAAGTCATTCTCGTTTGGGCTTATTTGGACAAACATCAATGTCTTTGAATCTCCACCTATAAACAAAGAACCAAATCATTCTCTTTTCCATTCAATCTTCTTATAATGCTTTGTTTGTTTTACCTAAAGAGTCTTGGAGCAAGTGGGAAAGCTTGGAATTCCTGAAAAAAACAAATCAGACTACCAAACGGGCTGTTTCGATATCAAATTTTATCTTGTAATAAATCTACAGTTAAAAAATTCACAAATCTTATGCCAAAAAAGTAAACATGTGATCATCACATCAAGGAAGAGATATCTAAACCATATAAAACAAAAAAAATACACTTCCGAAAAGAGGGTTTATACGGGATGAGAATTTTTCAATCTTATTGGCATTTAAAATTCTTACATTGTTTTTTATTTTCTGCTTTGTTTTTTCCGTCCCTCATTGTAACGTTTGAACCCATCTTGCAATCTTTTCAATAAAAAGTTACATTTTTAAAAAATTAAAATTAAAATTAACCTCTAATTTGAATAAGTAGAAAATGATTTGTATACCAAGTGAAGTAACAAAAAAACACACCAGCATGTTTGGTATGGGATAAAAATGACAAAAAGGCTGGCAAAAAGTATATTTTTGTAGCAAAATCATTCAAATTTATTTACAACTTTTCACACAATTTATACTAAAAGAAGTTAGAATCACACTTTTCATACCAAATACAATCAAAATCACTTCCACTTTTACTTTGTCAAATTTTCAAAAGTGGTAGCGAAAGTGATGGTGATTATGATATCATTTTCGAAAAAGTTCACTATAGTCTGGATCATGATCCAAAAAGAATCTAATAACAAACGAAAATATCACTCTCAGTTAACTTTTGACAATTTTCCAATTAAGACCGTGATTATGACAGAGATTTAACAAAATAGTGAAATACTAGTTTCCAAACCTGAAAGGTATATGGGAGCTTTTAGTTGCAAGAGCAGATATAACATCTCCAAGTGCAGAAAGAGATCTATTTATATTCTGCGTTTCCTTAAGCCTTTCACTTTGCACGTTTGTCTTGGCTATTCGCTCGCTTCCTGCCAAGTCGACAAGCCACAGCTTGCTTTTCGTGCTGCTTTTTTCGTTTAACAGGTTCTCCCCTTTCACCATCACGCAGTGTATACTGTAACCATCCATCCATCCATTTCTTAGGATTTCTAGAATCATGTCTTAAAAAAATAATTTGAATTCAGAAGGACAAACCAATGAGATCGGCTGCTTCTCTCATTTGCATACGTAGATCCAACTGCCCTTGCATTGCTACCAGTCTGTAGAACGTCCCAAACCTCGTTTATATTCTTAACTCGAGCTTCCACAAGTCCTGGAACATTATGCATCCCATCTCCAACTTGCCTTATTTCAAGCCTGCTCCTAGCAAAACACCAAAAACACTAGAGTATTTGATAACACGACTTATCACTTGAAGTGCTTATTTAACTTAAATTCATTTAATAACGGTTATTTAAAATCACTTAGTCTTTTAGATTCAACTCAAATTAAGCTTAAAATTTAACTTAATTCAGTAACTATGAATTACTAAACTAGGTAATTTGAATCAAACTACGATGCTATAAAAGTAAAATAGTCTTGAATTACTTTCCTAACATTAATTCCCCATTTTATCAAATCAACTTAATCAACATGTCTTAGGGTTACGTATAATGGAAAGAAATAATTTTTCAAGAAAGAATATGCAATGTAGTCCCTTAAGTATTAGTTAGAAGATAGATTAAACACACAAGTCAACTAAAGGTAATTTGGTATTATTGATTAATAGATGATTAGTGTCGTATAGGATATTATGCATGAAAATAATAAAGAGTTACAATTTGTGTGTGTAAATTCTCAACCCTCTCATCTCCCATTCTTGAGTTACTTTCTTATTCTCTCTGGTTTAGATTCTAAATCGTAACACTTACATATCAAGTACTTAAAATAGTTCAAATATTTAACATTTATTGTTCATACACTTACTTAACTAAGTTGACACTTAAAAAAATTAGTATTTGAACTTCAACATTTAATTCAGTTTAACAAATACCTCTTTGATGTTACTCCCAGCAAATCGTATATCTGTTCGTTGTATACCTCTAAGACGCTTACATTAATTTCGTATCGAAACCGATCTTTCCTCTCCTCGATGATATGAAACAGCTGATCGAGAGTCCTGAAGTTGACTCCTCGTGCTTTGTCTGTACCCTCCATGGTAAATGTTTTTCCAGTTCCTGTTTGCCCATATGCAAATATGCAGACATTGTACCCGTCAAGGACTGAGGTTGCAAAAGGAGCTGTGTCTGCAAATACATCACCTATAAAAAATGACAAATAGTTTATCAGTTGTATGAGGATTCATCCTATGGGGACCCAAACTAAATTAATACCTTGATTTGCTTCAGGGCCGAATACACGATCAAATTTGAATGTTTTTTTGGGTAGACCATTTGATTTCACTGTTAGCTCCCCGTCTTTTGAAGCTCGAAAGTCTACTGTCGTTGAAGCCCCGGAAGAAGTTTCATCGTTGTTCAATGGCCTACACCTGCAAAACACCCTTATATTTCCTGCAAAAAGGAAACAACAATGAAAATGTCCTCTTCTTGGTCAGAAAAAGAAAATCAATGAATGTATATATACCAGACGCATACCTTTCAACTCTAATATTTTGTTGTAAAGTTCTTTCCGCTCTTTGTCAGTTTTCATGAATTTGAGTTTCAGATTTTCTTGTGATTGTACTTGCTCATTCACTATCAATCAAAAGTATCAAGGTAAAAATGACATTAAAAAATTATATTTCGATTTGAAGTTCAAAGGTTAGTGTTTTTATTTACCTTTGGCTTGAATGATGGAACCCATATTGTTCATATCTTCTTCCAAGCACTTCTTATATTGCAAAGCCTCTTCCGAGAGGCTGATTTGCTCAATTTTTAGTATCTGTTCGAATAAACATTGAGAATTTGCTAAGAAATGAAAGTCGCAAAATCATGTTTGAAGTTCTTACCTTCACTTTTCTTTGCAAATCTCTCAAGGATAAGAACCACAAACTCTTTTCTTTCACTTGTCCCTCAATAGCGAAAGCTGTTGAATGAATATGAGAAAGTAAAACCAGGTTCTGTAGAGAATAAAGAATAACTAAAAATCTTGAAGAAGCATCACAGATGAATCATTTTCTAGAATAACCAGTTTAATCCTTCATCTTCTTCTCACATTTTGTCAGTTTCATCCACTAGTCAACTAAACTAAACTAAACTAAACTAAAAGGGAATTCACACTTACCAAGCGAACCGACGTGCATAGACTTGCGCAAGAGCTCGTTTTGCACATCCAGTAAAGACTTAACCGCTTCCTTACATTGTCTATCCTTAATGACATTCTCTCTTTTGAGCTCAACCACAGCTTTCCTCAGTTCTTCAAGTTCCTTATAAGCATTATCATCTATAGTTGCTTCCATTGACAATCCATTTTCAATCTTTGTTATCTGTCTTGGAAGAAGCTCAAAAGAATCTTCATCTTTTTCACCTTCTAGTCGCCAAGAATCATGAGAATTAGAAACAATTAGGGTTTCAGGCACATTGAAACCATTATCTAAAGACAAGAAATGGAGGGGAGAATGATTAAACCCTAATTCTTCTGAATTGGAACAACCTAGTGATGAAATGGGTTTGCGTAACCTACCACCGTTTGCTGCGTAACAGGGAAGGATGAGATCTCGATCTTTCATTTGCGGAGAGGTACGATAGACTGAATGCGGTTCTTGTGGAGAGAGATTTTGAGTTTGAGTTGAAAGTTAAATTGATTGTTTGTTTATGGGCATGGATCATTTTTTCATTGATAAAAGTGGAGGGAAGAACTATTTGAATTTTGAAGAGATGTAATCGAGCACACTAAGCTTTGAAGAGAAGGAAAAGGTTGAAGAAGACCGTTAAGCTTTTTTTTGAGTTCTGCACTTCCATAACCGACCAAGAAAAATCTAATCAAAATATCTAAAAAATGGATGAATTCTCATATCTATCCAATCAAATAATTTTATACGAGAGTACTGTGGAATATGTTAGTTAAACAATAAATTTTTATCTATATAATATATTGTACGAAAATTTTGGTATAAAAAAAAAATACCATATACAACCTATAATCATACCGAAAAATGATAATATATCAAGATTTTGGTATAAAATACTTAGATTAATTTAAAACGTCGAGAAAGAAACGATATACATGAGAAACGATATACATGAGAAACGATATATGAACAACCCAACTCATCATGTTTTTCTAAAGCTATAAATAAAAGATGTCATTATTACTATATGTGGGTCATTTTAGTCTCTTGTATTAAAAATAAACAAAAGAAAAATGATAGGAGAGCGTCCAACGACTCTAAACTGACAGACAGAGTGGAAAAAAGGCACGGTGAACTAAAAAAATAAATTAATAATAATTTGTTTTTAAATTTTTTATTCCGTATTTTTTTTTAAAATTTTCCTACTCGTCTCTTCAGTTTCTTCCCCCTTCACTTTTCTTCGTTATCTTCATTTTTTATTTCGGCGTTTGTTTCATTCTCTTCGACGATTTCGGCATTTCCCTCTCTTCGACGACTTTGATGATTTCGGCGTTTTCCTCTCTTCGGCGATTTCGGCGTATCCCTTTTTTCTGCGACTTCGGACTTCCCATTTTTCTTCCTTATTCCACCTATCTTCTTCAACAAGTTCGAAAATGATAAACCTTCAATAGCGAACAACAATGTATTAACCTTAAAATGATGATTTAAGTAACATCATTTTACTTTTACTTTTTAGGAGAATCAATTTCCGTCAACTACATCCAAGTCCAACACTAACAGAATGTAAGTTCTCGAACATGATCTTCCTATAGTTAGGGTTATCCCGAACATATCCATGATCGGGAACTTGATTTAAAGTTTGGAAACTTTTTTTTAATTTATGTTTTGATTTGTGGATATGTATCCATTTATAAAAACATTAATCACACATTATACTAACTCCTAATATTGTGCTACAAGTTAGGTATCTGTTTTGGTAATTAGTGTTGAGTTTTGGGGTCATATTTTATTAGAGTTTTTTTTGGGAAAAATATTTTATTATATATTATATATTATAATTGGGCTTTAAGCTTTTATTGGGCTTATGAGTACTAGTTTAGTTTTTTTTGGTTTTGATGTACTTTTATAAATAGAGACATTGTAACTTAGGGTTACTTGAACCATTATTCAATGGAAAATCAATAGAATGGAGCATTGTTGGTCAAATCTCGTTATTATTCTTTACCCCTTCATTTTTATATCTTCTTTTATCGTGTATTTAGATTAAATCTTTTTTCAACAAGTGATATCAGAGCATGCTTTGAGATTATTTATCCTAATCTATTTATGAAGATATGATAGAAACTTTAACCGTCATTGAAGAAGTTGTTGGATATTTGTGCTTTTGTTGAAGATTGTTGACTGTTTGAGAAAAAAATGACATTAATTGTAGAAGAATTAACCACTGTAAAGATTTGAGTCGAAATCTTCAATTGCTAAGGAGATGTCAACGGTCGTTAAAATATTTCTTAGTTTTAGGTAATGATATCTTGAGAATAAGAAAGAAGAAGATGATGGGTCTTTTAATCTTCTCGAAGGCACCAATGGGTGGGTGTATGTGACAAAAAATCATCGTGGAGGAACAAAGAAAAAGAAGAAGTTGAGGTATTATATATTTTTTTACTTATTTTAATTTGGAATATATGGTCTATTAAAATATAAAATATATATATATCCATATATATATATATATATATATATATATATATATTATGATATAATATATAGAGAGAATGAGCCAAAAATCTTTGAAACAGTCAACAACTAAGATTTTTTCTTTAAGTCTCGTTTGATTTCACAAAATAAGTTTAAGGCTTATTTGATTTCAATTTTTACAAGTAAAGCCTTATTTGATTTTAATCAAGTTCTTAAAACTTTGTTTGGTTTGATCTTGAATTTGTATTGAGGTTTGTTTGATATTCAAAGAGATTTGATATTCGTCTTTGAGAAATTCAATTCAAACAAGGCTCAATATAAATCAAAGATCAAAGTAAACAAAGGTTTAAGAACTTGATTAAAATCAAACAAGGCTTTACTTGTGAAAATTTGAATAAAATTGGCCTTAAACCTATTTTGTAAAATGAAACTGAGATTTAAAAAAAAAATCTTAGTTGAAAAAGTCTTAATTGTTGACTGCTTCAAAGATTCTTGGTTCTTTCTCTCTATATATTATATTATATCATAATTAATATATATATATATATATTCCTTTTTTATATTTTAATAGACCATATGTCTCAAATTAAAATAGGTCAAAAGAATATATACCCTATCTTCTTCATTCTGGTGTCCTACACGAAAACTTTTTGTCGTCTGCTCCCATTGGAGCCTCGAGAAGAACAAAAGACTCGTTGTCTTTTTCTCAAGACATCGTCACCCAAAACTAAGAAAAATTAACGACTGTTGACATCTCCTTAGCAATTGAAGATTTCGACTCAAATATTCACAACGACTAGTTATTTTGGAATCAATATTGTTTTCTCAAACAACCAATAATTTTCAACAAAAGCACAAATTTACGACAACTTCTTCAATGGTGGTTAGAGTTTTTATCATATCTTAATAAATAGTTTACGTTAAATATTTTCAAAACATGTTCTGATACCAATTGTTGAGAAAAAAAATCTAATCTAATCACACAATAAAAGAAGATATGGAGATAGATGAGTAAAAATAATAATAATAAAGAACAAAAAGATATAACGAGGTTGGGCCAACAATGTCTACATCCTCGGGAAGTCGTATATTCTATTGATTTTTAATGGAATAATGGTTCAAGTAACCCTATGTTACAATGTCTCTATTTATAGGAGTATATCAAAAGCCAAAAAGATTAAACTATTACCTCAACGTCGATCTCTCAATCATTTCTCTAAACTATATATTGTACGCGTTTAAAAACGTTTGCCACACAAAAATAATTTTTTGACTTTTAAGAAATAAAAGTAAAATATAAAAATCTCTTTTAAAAGTTTTGAAATAAAATTAAATCAAATTGGGGAATTTTTCAAAAAACAGTTTGTGACTAAAGAGTCGCCACCTTATAAAATTAGGAAAAATAAATTATTGGCATGTAAAAAAATAACGCATTTAAAAATAAATTCTTTAAGGTTCGGTGCTTGGTTACACGTGAAAAAAGACTTTTGGCGATATGTCTCACATGCCCGTTAAAAAAAAACATTCTCTACTTCAACAATTTTGGTCTTTTTAAAAAAATATATATTATTACACTTTACATTTTAGACATTTTGTATCCTACCGTGCTAAATCTTAATGTTAAGGATGTATCTTATTAATATTTGAATAAAAAACATAAATTATTATATAAAACGTATAAACAATAAATTTTCAAGAAGTGTAATTCAAACATGTTTAAACGTAATAATCACATTAATCATTCAAGACATTAATTGATAAATAAAGCATAAAGATTATATAAATATATACATGAATACACTAAAATATAAAGATTATAAAATAATATTTAAATCATAGGCCTAATAATAATGAAATATTTTCTAAACATGCTAAACATTAACACATTAATAAGCATGCATCCAATATTAATTTATAATTAAGTAAGTAATTTACATTATATACATATATAAACCTAATCCTAACAACTATAAAATAAACAAAGATAAACCAAACAAAACTAGATTTTTTTATATGCTTTAGAGTCTTTTTAGATGACCAATTAAAGGGTCGATTTTGGTTTTATAAAAAAAAAATTCTTCTCTTTTTGGTAAGGACAATTTATTTATATTGAACTTTCCTTTTTTTTTAGTTATGTTTTATTATTTTTTTATTTTACTAAGTTACATATATATACATACAAAAAGTTCTACATGCCTATCAAAACAACAAACTTAAAAAGAATCATGTGGGATTTGAGTGCAAAGATAAAAAATAAAATTTAAATTTAAATTATAAAGTGTGTGCAATTGGTAAGGACATTTTATTTATATTAAACTTTCCATTTTTTTTAGTTATGTTTTATTATTTTTTTATTTTACTAAGTTACATATATATATATATACATACAAAAAGTTCTACACGCCTATCAAAACAGCAAACTTAAAAAGAATCATGTGGGATTTGAGTGCAAAGATAAAAAATAAAATTTAAATTTAAATTATAAAGTGTGTGCGAAGGGGTTAACAATGGGGCTGCTCCTTTGTTTATGGAACCAAAACAGAAATCTCCTAAGCAAAACTTATGACACAACCCAAGAATGGTTGGTGTTCGCTTAATGTTTCGCTTATGAAGAAAGTTTGGCGAGTTGGAGAATGAAAAAGTAGAATTTTCTCTAATTCATCAGTCTAGAGGCGTTAGAGAAAATAAAAAAGAAGGATACTTGTCTAGGGTGTTAAGAGGGGTATTTATATGCAAAACTATGAAACCTTAGGGCCCCAAAGACCCATTTAATAATTTAAAACATTTACAAATCTCCACTTGACATGTTACAGAAAATTTTTCTTAATAATGATGCAAGTCATTTTAATTTTAAATAAATAAAAAATGACCACCTTCAATCTTTTCTTGAATGCATGGCTGAATTCTTCTATCTTACAAGTTCCTCCCCTTTCTTAGCAACATCTTTTTTCTTCTTTGACCTAGAGTTTTGACCTAGAGTGCTTTCACCGTTATCCCTTTACAAGCAATTTTATTTTTAATTATTCCTATTTTTAAGGAACAATTCTAATTAATAAAAAAAATACTAGCTAACTAATAAAAATAAAATTGTAAAACCTAATCTAACAACTAATCTAATTAAAAAAACAAAAAAAATATACTTAAGGATTTTCTTTAAAAAAATCTTTTATTAAAACATTAATATATATTTTAATTTTATAAATACTCAAGGTAATTAATTAAATAAAACATTCATATTCTAAATATAATAACTTTCCTAAGTGTGTGGTAACATAGACAAATTACAACCTTAACTTTATTAAGAATCTCAAATCAATTATTTTCAAAAACTCAATTGTTCTAAAAATAATCGTCTTTAAAATAAATCGTGAAATGAGCCCGTGAATGAATTCGAAATATTTAATAGGCTTAGATTTATTAAAATCATAAACTATAAAATTGGGGGTGAAAAAATGAGTGTCTACAGAATGCCCTTTTGGATAAAGTTTGTAGAAAATACTCGGTTTTTAGAAAAATGCATGTCCAAGCTTTGAACATAGGCACTGTGTTTTGAAAACACCCAATTTATAGTTTATTTTGGATTCCTTGAATGAAAAGAGAACAAACTTGATGAGTCTCTCAAGAGACCCATGTAATTTACTCTTCATTATTCAAAGTTGATTTATCATCCACTCGTTGACGATTCACCTCTATTTAGAATATACATCACTCCTGGATTATCGATCGTGTAGATTGAGCCTAGTCGTTTCGACTATATTTCTACACACCTCGCCTAGTCTTTGGACTTTATGTGAGTACACATCTTGACATAGTTTGTTGATTGCGTTTACTAGAAATTGATTTAATGTTTCGTCTCCCATGAAATATCCTAATCAATTTTGACATTTTGTCACTTAAAAAATGTCTTGAAAAATGTTTTGTCACTTTTGAAACGTTTTCAAACATTTAAACTTTGAATTTTGATATTTCATCTCCCATGAAATATCTTGATCAATTTTGACATTTTGTCACTTTTAAAATGTCTTGAAATTGTTTTGTCACTTTTAAAATATTTTCAACTTATTTCGTCATATTTAAAACTTTGAATTTTGATATTTCGTCTCCCATGAAATATCTAATAAATTTTTGACATTTTATCACTTTTAAAATGTCTTGAAATTGTTTTGTCACTTTTAAAACGTTTTCAACTTGTTTCGTCACATTTAAAATTTTGATTTTGATATTTTGTCTCCCATGAAATATCTTGATCAATTTTGATATTTTATCACTTTTAAAATGTCTTGAAATTGTTTTCTCACTTTTAAAACGTTTGTTTCATCACATTTGAAACTTTGAATTTTGATTATTTTGCCTCCCATAAAATATCATGATCGCTTTTGATATTTTGTCACTTTTAAAATGTCTTGAAATTGTTTTGTCACTTTTGAAACGTTCTTAGAAATCGGTTCTGTACATTCTCCTTTGGAACGTGTCTCGAGGAGATCAAATGCAACCAACGTTCTTTGAGATTTACGTCATCACTTAAAGGAGTTGTCTTTCACCGAGACGTTTTTCCCTGAAGTTTTTTGTGAGGAATTTGTTCGCTCGAATGCTTAATCTTTCAACCGTGCATCATTAGGTTGAGTCTCTCTTCTCAAATTAAGAGGTCATCGTGATTTTGATTCTAAGGAATTGTGCTCTTTTTATACTCAGGGTATATTTAATAGAATCGGTACATTCTTGTTCTTACATTGTCAATGGTGATTTCAATATCTCACCTCTATGAGTATTGTTCTATTTTCTTCGACCTCTTTTCTTTGTGACCGGGGTGTATCTGATAGATTCAAAAATTTTGCTCTTGATTGGAAATTAGATAGAATCTAAATGTACAACAATATTGTATTTCATATCTCAACCAACACAATCTTGTTTAATTAATTTATTTTACTTGAGGTCTTATATCTTTGCACTTGACCTCTAGTTGAGGCGAGACATCGCCTCTATTGATGATATGGTTCCGAGTTTGGTCATTCATCTTTTATGAGCTCCCTCTTGAACATCAGTAGTTTAAGCTTTCGTTTGGGCTCGAGGTAGACCCATTTTGCGAAGTACTTTACTCGGATCCCACTAGTTACATTGGTTTGTCAAGAGACATTCATTGGGGAGAAATGTATTTTTCCGCATCCCTACTTATTTCTTGCACTCGCTCATCGGTTCGCTTGGCACTAGAAAGATTCAAAGGTCTATCTTGTTTTTATCTCCACAAATGCCCTTAGTTTCAATACAAGGGGTTTGATTGTCTTGAATAGATTTGTGATCTCAATTTCTCGTTGGCTTGAACTTTGTGGGGATGTATTTTGTCATAGCTCAATATTTATCTTGCTGGGGATTTTATTATGATTGGGACCGAACTTGTGAAAAGTTGACTACATATTCTCATGAAAGGAGAAATTATGTCCGAACGTAGTTCCGAAATTGTATCATGGATATATCCTGATTCCGCATTTCGTTGAGGATGATTTCTCAAGTTTCTACTAGAGTTGCAATTGAATTGAGTTGGGGAGGTTGTTTAAGTATCTGCTAGAGTTGCAATTGACTTAAGTTGTGGGAATTTCCTTAAGTTTATGCTGGAGTTGCAATTGACTTAATCTGTGGAAATTTCTTTTAAGTTTCTGTTGAAGTTGCAATTGACTTAAGTTGGGGAGGCTTCTTAAGTATCTGTTAGAGTTGTAATTGACTTAAGATGAAAATCTTTTGAGATCCTAAGTTGCCGGAGAATAAAGTGTTATATCCATATGTTAGGCGTTATATTTACTCATTTAAGATAACTCTGTGGTGATCTTTTAATCATTTCATTTTCATGAAATTCCCCTAGTGTCGATATAGGGCTTTGATTTTTGAAAATGTTTAGGACTAGGCTCATACAAGTTGTCTACGTATCTCATAGCTAGGGGAATTCAGGTTTAACGTAGTTCCATGCACTTTGTTTGAAAAATGTGTGTGTGTGAATGTTTTGAAACTTTTTTGAAAATCTTTTAAGATCCTAAGTCGAAGAGCAAAATACTTTAGCTTTAGGCGTTATATTTTCTCAAGTGGGACTCCGTGGGGATCTTGTGTTCATTTTTATTTTAATAAAATGCCCCTAGTGTTAACTAGGAATTTTTTGTTTTTGAAAATGTTTAGGATCGGGCTCATACAAGCTGCATACGTATCCATAGCTAGGGGAATTCAGGTCCATCGTAGTTTTGATGCAATTATTTATGAAAAATGTTTGTTTGAATTTTTGTGAAAACGTTGAGATTCTAAGTCGAAGAGAAAAATACTTTAGCTTTGGGCGTTATATTTTCTCAATGGAACTCTGTGAGAATTTTGTGGTCATTTTTATTTTAATAAAAATGTCCCTAGTGTTGATTATGAGTTTTTGGTTTAGGAGTCAACTCAAAGTGTGATTAACTCTTCTTTTGATGTATATGCAATGAATGTATGCGATGTGATGTGAAATGTCTATCAACTTATTTCGATAATCGATAGTGGTGACTGCACCCTAGATGGACTGCCTACGTACTCTCGAGGGAGATCAGGTCTGACGTAGTTCACAACTTGCGAGTTATGAACTTTTGTTGTATGAGAAATGAATGTAATGCGAAATGAAATATCTATCAACTTCTTTTGGTAATTGATAATGATGACCACACCCTAAATGGGTTGCTTACGTACTCTCGAGAGAGATCAAGTCTGACGTAGTTCACAACTTGTGAGTTATGAATGCATATTTTAGACGAATTATCTTTTGAATATGTCGACATTGAAGGGTGTTAAGAGTTCTTCTCCATCCAAGGTGGTCAATCACGTGGCGCCACCTAAAAATACCATATTGACAAGGTAGGGTCCTTCCCATGGTGTTTGGAATTTTCCTCTAGGGTCTAGGATCCATAAGTTTCTTTAGGACTAGATCTCCTTCTTGAATGTTCCTAGGTTTCACCTTCTTATTGGAAGCTCTAATCATTCTTCTTTGGTATGCTTGCGTGTGACATAACACATCTAACATCTTGTCTTCCATAAGAGTTAGTTGATTGTATCATGACTTACATCAATCTTCCTCCACTACTTGTGTCTCGAGTAGAACTCTTAAAATAAGGACTTCAATTTTGATAGGTTGCATTGCATCCATTCCGTAGACCAATGCAAATGACATTTCTCCTATTGACATTCAAATGGTCATTTTCGTAGCCCGAGAGGGCATACAAAAGCTTCTTGTGACAATCCTTATAAGTACGAGTCATCTTCTTATTTGTGATGATGTTCTTGTTTGCTGATTCAATTGCATCGTTCGTTTGAGTGCGGTACCTGGCATAATTACAAAAACCAAGCAAAACATCTTGTTTCCTTTTTTTTAAGTTTAGATAGATTTTCTCATTCTAAATCATTTAAACTTTTACCGATTAAAATAATCTTAGGCTCTTCTTCTGCGTTAAGATTTATTTCAATTATTTCTTCTGTAGTGAACAAAACATCCTCCTGCTTTTCTAAGTAATGTTTTATGCTGTATGTTAATTATGACTTGGACGTTTTGTCCGCGATTGTAAAATCAGAAATTATTACTTCATTATGAAAAGCATTGTTCAAAATGTTTAGAAAAAGCATTGTTATCGAAAATTAAATAAACTGAAAAAAGAATTGTTTGTTTTAGATTGTCATAACATTCCCTTGATGTATTTAATCATGTTTTGGCAAGGGGTTGGCTTCGACTTGTGGCACCGGGATGACCTTGTTATCGATAAGGTCCTAGATTTTGTGCTTCAAAGCAAAGCAGAAGTCTGTGTAGTGCCCATTTTCCTGATGGTACTTACACCATTCATTTACGAACTTGCCCATTACTTCTTTCCCAAGTTCCGGTGTTAGCATTTTGATCAACTTGTTTTGCGACAAGTCTCTTAAGGCCTTCGACAATGGCATCCTCAAGTCGTCAAATTTTCTATGAGGTCGAGCAGTAGTGGCACTCCTTGCTTGTGATGATTGTTGACTTTGTTTAGGCGAAATGGGTTCTCTTAATGAACATTTTGTCCTTGAGTTTGACATGTTTGCTTGGCTCTTGTTTTGAATGGACCTTTCTACAGCTTTCCAATCGTCCGTAAATGCCATACTTACCATTTCTCTTTATTCTCGCAAGC
This sequence comes from Impatiens glandulifera, assembly GCF_907164915.1. NCBI lineage: Eukaryota > Viridiplantae > Streptophyta > Magnoliopsida > Ericales > Balsaminaceae > Impatiens > Impatiens glandulifera. The sequence goes on from NC_061868.1 coordinate 10,788,358, forward strand.
TTTTCGGATTAAGGGGTTTAATTGTCGCAAAAATTTTGATTTCTGCGGTGAGGTCTTCAAGTTGTTGCCCCAATTGTATCAGCGTATTACGAAGATCATCTAGCTTTAGATCATCTAGCTTTAGATGAACTGACTCATTGAACCTTCTTGGTGGGTTAGTCATTGTAAATGATGATGAATATGAGTATGATGTGTTCAAGAGAACAAAGTTAGTTCGAACCCTTTATCAAATAAAACAAACAATGCGTTGCTCATATGCACATAATCCCTAACACGCAATAGACGTTTAATTTACCCATTCACAATGTATAACATGTAGAAAAGGATGAGTAAAATAAGAATGAGTTATTTTATTAAAAATCATAAGTGTTATGGATAAAATCGCAAACAATCTACCCCTCGTCCTCATGTTACATCAAACACTCACAAAAACAAATCTAATCTAGAAAAATAAAATAAAATCTAATAATAAGAAAGTACATGAAAGAAAATCTAAAATAATCTGGTATCCATTCTTCCTTAATCCTCTTGCCTTGACCTTTTCCTTCCCTTGGATATTGGAGCCCTCCCCTTTCGAATTTCCTAACCCACTCACTGTCTACCATCTAACATTGACATCGTACACTAGTAGAAAAAGGGGTATCGGTAAGGGCGAAAATCGTTATTGAAAGCCTCAAAAGCCGTTACTGATAACATTCTGTAATGGCAAATAAAACTGTTACCATTCGTTATAGAAACGAGCGTTACTGATACTCTTCTAGTATCAGTAACAGTTTTAGTCAAGGTCAAACCGTTACATATAAAACATTAGTAACTGTTTTCTTATTTATAATACCGTTAAAGATAAATCATTAGTAACGGTTTTCTTATTTATAAAACCGTTACTGATATATTACTAGTAACAGTTTGCTTATTTATAAAACCGTTACTAAAAAACATAATCGTTTTTTTTTAATATTTCATATTTGTACCTATATGAACAATAATAATTATCCATTTTGCAAAACCACAATCATCAATCCAAAGACCACAATCATCAATCCAAAGATCACAATCATAATCCAAAAACCACAATCATCCACAAACCAAATAACCAATTTCATATAAAAAGCTCTAATTTGAAGCACCTTTGAGGAAGAACAAATGTCAGCATTATGTGTGACTAAAAAAGTAACAGAGAGAACATACAAAATATTCTTGAAAACAATCTACCATCACAAATGTCTTTTTTATCTTCCTCAAACCAAAAAAATAAAACCGGATTAAAGAGAGAATTCCATATCTGAAACTACAATTAGTCACGATCTTCCCACACTAGTAAAAAAGGACCTTATAGCGATTTGTAAACCAATCGTTATTAACCTCCAAACCAATCATTATAGGCCTATAGCGATTGGTTGTATATCAATCACTCTCAATCGGCAAAAGTCTTCTCGTTGTTGCCTTAATTGGCAACCGCAATTGGTATATAACCAATTGTTTTAGGCCTATAACGATTGGTTTATTAACTAATCGCCACTTTCATTTAGCCAAACAACAAATAGCGATTGGTTTATTAACCAATCGCCACTTTCATTTACCCAAAAAACAAATAGCGATTGGTTTATTAACCAATCGCCACATCTTTTAGCAAAATGAAAAAAAAAATTAAATTGTTTTTTTTAATAATTTTATTTCTGTAGCAAGAAAATCTTTTATACATACATTTTACCTACTACCACCTACACAAATAAGAAAATCTTGATAATTAATCAAGTTTACCATACAATTTCTTTCTCACCTACAAGTTATTAACACTTTGTGACATTTCATAATTTAGATACAATTACATAAGTTAAAGGAGAACTTTATTTCTTCTTCTTCTTTAGTGTATATCTTTAAGATATATTGAAGAAATTTCAAAGGATCCGGCCAATAATCCAATCCAGCACGTTTTAGCATTGGGTCATCCACTTGAAACCCTAATGGCTACAAAGCAGCAGCATAGAAATTAACTTCATCAATTCATCATCTATAAGACTTTTCATATCTTCTTACCCCAATTAGATGAAGTCCAACGGTTGATGCAACACAGGTTCTGGCTATGCATCCAGTATTACCAGGTATCTACCAAGAACAATAATAAGCACGAGAGATATCTACTTCTTTCAGTTGTAGATAAGTTAAAAATCTCACTGCTGGACCATGAGAAAAAGTCTCATAATAAACAAAAAAAAAATCACTTTTAATAGGATTATGATGGTGACAAATACAAGTTTCAAAATATGATACAATTTGTACCTATTGCAAAGAGCAGAGATTAAGAAGCAACTGAAACAATCACATTAAATGACCCAAGTTGTCAAAATAGATATAAAATCCCTACTTCCCGATCCAACTTGACAGGAAGAGGGAAAAACAACACTAAAATAACATAATGAAAACTTTCAAACGAATCTCACCTTGTAATTTATCGGAGCTGTCAGTACCAGATTTACTCTCTTTAACATCAGATGCTTTACAGAACTTTTCGTATACAATATGTGGATAATCAGATTAAAATACAAAAGGAGGCGATGAATGAACGAATGAACCTTTCTAGTTCATTCAAGGATGATACATGTTTGTTTCCTCGTGAACCAAGATGAGGTGTAGCAACAGTAATGAAGTTAATAGGCTCTAGACCACCTATTGTACCCTTAAGAAATTCTTCATCAAAATTTTGATTGGATAAATTATTTTTATTCTCCACTGAAAGAGGTCTAAAAAGTTTTCCAATTGCATATCTTGCAACCACTCCCCCAATAGAATGATTGACAAAGGAAATCTTTTGTAGGCCTGGCTTTGCTTTAATAACCTCTAGCACTTATAAGTGTAAAATCATTCATTACATTCTAAAAGGGGGAAAAGGAAAGAGATAAATTTGCATGACACTGATGCTATGGGAAAATCTAGTCTTTACCGCCAACCGTTCGCCCATTACATCAACTCCATCTAATGTCAACTTAGCTCCATTTCACGCACTACCTATCAAAAACAAATTATGATCATTCAAACAAATTTATTGTGTTTATAGAATGAAGCAAGGATCAATTGTCTTCCATTATCATCAGATACAATTCGACTACAATTTGAAGATTTAGAGTCAACCATAATTATGAAAGGAAGGCAAGATATATAATTTGGAGGATCCCTTACAATGAACAAATACTTTATCTGGCAGTTTGAGTACAAATTGCTCAGCTCCAAACCTCTAATTATCAGAACTGCAAAAGCAATATACACCATAAACAAACAATGTGGTGCAAATTAACAGGAGAACACATTATATTAGCAAAACCATGTTTTCTTCCTGTGTTATTCTAGTCATTCAAAGTGGTGAAAGTATAACCCCCTTAGAAGAACTAACCATTAATAAGCAAATGAAAGTATAACCCAACTTAGACATCAAATAGATTGGATTTCAAAACTGAATATGATATACAAATAAATTAATCGATCAATACCCCCACCATTTGAAGAGAGACGAATCGGCAAGCTGCTGGTTCAGGGGTGAAGCTATGAATTTGATCTTCTTGAATTTCATTTCCTTCTGCAAGCATCTCAGATGGGGACTGTAATTATAGTTGTGAAAATAATAGTTTCAACTTGAAAGCATGAACTCCATTCAAGTAGTAACGAAAAAGCCTCTTTATCCTGATAAAACCAAGTCTGTTGTATAATGCAAGTGCTCCCTCGTTTGTAACTTCTACTTCCAATGTAACCTTTTATGCCAAAATACAAAAATAGTAACCATTAGCACAACTAGACATAAGGCCCATAACTTCAACAAAAATAGAATTATGGACAGTCTCATCCTCCTATATTTAAACAAACCATTGTCAATTGCACATATTTCATTTTCAAGTAAACTGAATCAATCAACAATGGAGATGCAACAAAAGAGAGGGAAACAAGTAAAACTAATCAATAACAACTTACCTCTTCACAACCTGATTCCATCATGACTTTGATCGATCTAGTAACTAGTTTTGTAGCTGCAAGATTGAGGAAAAGAAACAACAAAAATAATCAATCAATTGTTTATCAATATAAATTCCCATATGAAACTGAACTTTCAATAAAACAAAAAGCACTACTTCATAAGAGATTGTAGTACATTAATAAAAAAAATATAATTGCCTAGATCATATCCTCTTTGGAAGATTTACCAAAAAATTAAGATATCAGCAAGCTTAAGTGAGGTATGGTACAGTACAATCAGAAGGAAAGTGTATCCATTAAGATTCCAAATTGTCTAAATCCATACTCACTAAAATATATACACACAGTTCTAGTAAAACTACCATTTTGGCATTAATATTTGAAGTACTTCACTACTGAAAGACAAGCAAGAGCTTTAACACAACATAAACACCAGATAATCATGCCAATCATTCATGAGATAATGAAACAATAGTTCAATTAAATTATTTCATCATTCATGAGTAGGGATGGCAATTTAAAACCGCCCCGTGAAAACCGAACCGAATTGCCCCGTTTGGGATGGTTTTTCCCCGAAACTAAACGAGGATGGGGCGGGGATGGTATTTGTGTCCCCCGCCCCGCCCCGATTTCACCCCGTTTTCACCCAAATACCATAAACATAATTAAATATATTAAATCATCAATATATTTATTTATTTACTATATTTTATAAGAGTATTAAAATTATTTTTTTATAATAATATAAAATTTTAATATATTATATTAAAAAATTAGTTTATATAATTTTATTGTATAATATTTATTTATTTTTTTAAAATAAAAATTATTAACGGTGCCCCGCGAGATTTCTCGAAACCGAAAAAAACCAAACGGGGCGGGGATAGTATTAAAAATATCCCCGAAATTAAAACGGGGCGGGGATGGTAATTGCATTCCCCGCCCCGAACCGCCCTATTGCCATCCCTATTCATGAGTGACATAATCAAGGACAAACTCATTTCATCATTGAATTCCCTTTCTCTCCGAATCTGATTCGATGCCGATTATTTTATAGTATTTTTCAGATTATTAATCCTGGAAAGTATTTAGCTTCTAGGGTTCGATTTGTCAAGTGTTTGCTTTGCGTATGTGCGAAGATTTACAGAAATTTCAAGGAGCAAGCGATCGAGTATGTAAGGCAGGCTGTACAGGAAGATAACGCTGGAAATTATGCAAAGGCTGTATATGAACGTTTTGGAATACTTTAAGACCCATCTCAAGTACGAGAAGAACCCTAAGATTAAGAAATTTACCTAGTATCTTCGTCAAGCAGAGGAGATCAGATCTGTGATTGATGATGACGGGACTGGTCCTGCTTCTAGTGGTGATGCCAGTGTGGCGACGAAACCCTAGACAAATAAAAAAAGTGGGGATGGAAAGGATCCAGAGCAGGTCAAGCTGAGAGATGGATTAAAACCAGTGACTCGACGAGGTCCACGAGGAGGAGGTGACAGTGACATTAAAATTGGGGAAGAGAGAAATCAAAATTAGGTAAGGGAGATAGAAGGGAGAGATGGAAGGAAGGAATAATTGTGTTTATGAGACATTAGCGATTGGGATGAGAACCAATCACTACTAACACTTAAATAAATAAATCAAAGTTTTTAATTAGGTTTATGGTCGTTATGTCAAGCTAGTAGCGATTGGTCTAAAAACCAATCGCTATTATCAATATAGTAGCAATTGTATTTAAACCCAATTGTCACTACATTGATAATAGCGATTGACCTTTAGACCAATCGCTATGTTTACTCTCTAAAGAGCCTTTTTTTACTAGTGTCAAGCAAATAATATCTCTAGTGTTTCGTCATCCCTGATCCATCCTTTGGATCCATTGATGACAAAGATGTACTACTTAGAGAACATCGAGTAAGTATTAGTAGGGACAAACTTAAATGACCGAGAAACAATAAAGAAGATAGGTAATTGAATCCAATAATGTTGTCTACTTAGAATGCTAAGATCAAGGGAATGAACATCTTTCCCCTCTCGTTTTGTGATTGTGTTCACAAGATTCGAGATCCAAGTAGTGCCATTTGGAAGAATCTTAAAGAAGAAACACATAAAATAGATTATTGTAATGATAACAAACTATATAATTACAAATTAACTTCCACCAAACTTTTTTATCAAAGTCATTCTTGTTGCATCTTCCACTATTCTCAACTAACTCTATTGGAATTAGGAATCCCTATGTCATAGTTGTAATTATTAGATACAAAAACTTTTGAACCATATAAAATGTAAATATGACATTCAACAACTATCCTTACTTTAAATCTCTAATAACCACTAACATTGTTTCATGAAAGCATTCAAAACGTCAACTAAAATACCCCTCAAATAATTTCTTTCATCAAACTAAGGCCTTGCTCTTATTGAATTATTTGAATAACCAACCAATAATCCTTTATATTTTCATCCATCCTCTCATCAATAACCTCATTCAAATCAATAAAAAAATATCCAAACAATCTAACTAATCTAACCTAACATTGAAACAATATAACTAATCTAACCTAACATTGAAACAATATAACTAATTAATCTATCAAATAAACTAACTTGGATCGACGACGACTTCAATCGGCAGCACGGCAAGGCGACGGTGTTGGAACAAAGGTTAAGCGACGGTGGCAGCTTCAACCGGCGGCACGACGAAAACTTTAGTGGCGGAACGGGGGCGTATGAGAAGAGAAGAGAAGAAAGAAAGAAAGAAAGAAAGAAAAAAGAAGAAAGAAAGAGAATCGGGTTTTTAATGGAGTATTAGTAAGGGTATTAGGGATAATCATTACTGATACCCTCTATAGGAAGGTATAAGTTTTAATGGAGTATCAGTAAGGGCATTAGGTATAACCGTTATTAATATGAGTATCAGTAAGGGTATTAGGGATAACCGTTACTGATACCCTCTGTAGAAAGATATAAGTTTTAATGAAGTATTAGTAAAGGCATTAGGAATAATCGTTACTGATACAAGTATTAGTAATGGTATTAGGGATAACCGTTACTCACACCCTTAGTAGGAAGGTATAAGTTTTAATCGAGTATCAGTAATGGCATTAGGTATAACCATTATTGATACCATTTGTAGGAAGATATAAGTTTTAATGGAGTATTAGTAAGGGCATTATGAATAACCGTTACTGATACGAGTATCAGTAAGGGTATTAGGGATAACCATTACTAATACCCTCTATAGGAATGTATAAGTTTTAATGGAGTATCAGTAAGGGTATTAGGTATAACCGTTACTGATACGAGTATCAGTAAGGGTATTAGGGATAACCGTTACTGATATCCTCTATAGAAGATATAAGTTTTAATGGAGTATTAGTAAGGGCATTAGGGATAACCATTACTAATACGAGTATCAGTAAGGGTGTTAGGAATAACCGTTACTAATACCCTCTGTAGGAAAATATAAGTTTTAATAGAATATCAGTAAGGGCATTAGGGATAACCGTTACTAATACCCTTATTTCAAAAATCACTCAGAAAAGTCAGTTATTAGTAACGACTCTTCCATTTACCCGTTACTGATACTAGATATTAGTAACGGTTTTAAAACCGTTACTGATACCTAGATATTAGTAAAGTGTTATATAACCGTTACTAATAAAAAAAATATCAGTAAGGGCACTATAGCGCCGTTATTAAAAGTCGTTACAGAAGACTTTTTTTCTACTAGTGGTAACCTATGTATTAAAGACACAAAGAAAGAAAACTAGTTACATTAGATTCTTTTTTTAGCTTTTCTAAGTTTCCTCAATTTTATTTCTTTAAAGTTATTAGGTTTAGCCTCAAAATTTCGAAATTGTTCACAAGTTTCATGGTATTTTAAAACTTTGAATGGATAAACTGAACGCCTAAAAATATATATATATGCATACATGTATTTATCATATACATTAGTCAGGTAAAAAGCTTCGTAACATGGCTTTATTGCTCAACAGGACGAGACGAGGCAACGGCTTGGTAGAATTGGTTTTTTGGCTTTTTGTTCTAAAATGGGAAATGGCTTAAGAGAGAGTTGTTCCACCGACAAGGATACTATCCCAAAAGAGATCTCTCGATGTAAGGGGGACTCTCAATTAGACATCTCATCACTTCTATTTCAAAATCCCTCATTTTCAATAGTAGGGGATATTTGAAAAGAAGAGAGGGTTAATCCGGGTTTTTCCTAGTATTTTTTTCAAGTCTCAAATCACACAAAAGCCTTCAAGGTATGGGTTGAAATCGACATTCCTCATTGACAATCCTAGCACATAATCAATAGATGTATAGGCTTCATCCAATGACGTATACCTTATATTATCTTCACATCGGAGCCCCAGAGCTCATGCACATTAAGAAAACAATTTTTTTGGCAGGGAATAACATTAAAGTGTAAAATATATTTTTAAATTGACCAAAATTATTTTTTCAAGTTAAGCATCAAAAAGATCCCCAATAGAGTCTCCAGAAAACTATACACGTTTAAAAACGTCCGCCCCATAAAAATATTTTTTCGACTTTTAAGAAATAAAAGTAAAATATAAAAATCTCTTTGAAAATTTTTGAAATAAAATTAAATCAAATTGGGGAATTATTTAAAAACCAGTTTGTGACTAAAGAGTCGCCACCTAATTTTTTATAAAATTAGGAAAAATAAATTATTGGCATGTAAAACAATAACGCCTTTGAAAAAAATTCTTTAAGGTTCGGTTCTTGGTTACACGTGAAAAAAAACTTTTGGCGCTATGTCTCACATGCCCGTTTAAAAAATCAGTCTCTACTTCAACAATTTTGGTCTTTTTTAAAAATATATATTATTACACTTTACATTTTAGACATTTTGTATCATACCGTGCTAAATCTCAATGTTAAGGATGTATATTATTAATGTTTGAATAAAAACATAAATTATTATATAAAACGTATAAACAATGAATTTTCAAGAAATGTAATTCAAACATGTTTAAACGTAATAATCACATTAATCATTCAAGGCATTAATTGATAAATAAAGCATAAAATTATATAAATATATACATGAATACATTAAAATATAGAGATTATAAAATAATATTTAAATCATTGGCCTAATAATAATGAAATATTTTTTAATCATGTTAAACATTAACACATTAATAAATAATATATATTTTTAAAATATTAATTTATAATTAAGTAATTTGTTGGGTTAAGTTTTTAATTGATTTAAAATAATTTAACATACTTGATTTTAATGAATGATGAAATGATTTTTATAAAAAATGGATAAAATTAAGTTCAATAATTGTTAGTCATATTAAATATATAAATATATATTTAGATACCAACATCTTAAGTGGTATAGAGTTAAGTACATTTGTCTGTCGTGCGGATGACTTGTGTTCAAATCTCATCAGACGCATAATTAATAATTTGATTTTTGTTAATTTGCAGGCACACGCGCGAGCAGACGTCTCAAAGTCAACGCACTTGGTTAGATGGGGGAGTCTAAGCAGATGAACATCTAAGATCTAAGCTGATGAACGGTCAAGATGTGACGTCTGAAGGTAGATGAGTTTCCAAGCAGCTGGCAGAAGGGCAGCAGAGCTCAACAAATGAACAACTGCCACGTACACCATAATTCAAATTGCATGCATTGTACTACCACTATCTCAATAATCTTTTCCTACTGTAATATCCAGTACCTCATGAATAGTACATCCAACGAAAAGATGACATGTGTCTAAAAGGAGGATTTGACCATTGAAGCTTTTCAAAAATAAATTGTTGCCTAAAGACAACGGACAAATTGCTGGCTGAAAATATAAGACAGAAGCTGAAGCTCTCTCTTTCTAATTGAATCACCAGATTTCTACAAGTTTGATTTCTTGAATTAACTTACTCTCTCTAGATATTTTATTCTTAAGTGTATTTTGTAAATCACTACGTGAAGTTGATAGATAAGTTACTGGACTATTTGATAGTCGTTAACAGTGTGTTGTAAGTTGAACAAAGGTTGTTTTGTTCAACAGAGAGTTAGCTAGATTAGTGAGTTGTATTCGTCTCAAAGTATCTAGTGATATCCTTCCGTTTGTTGAAAGAAGGGGTGACGTAGGAGAGTTTGCTCCGAATATCCATAAACAACTCGTTGTGTTCTTTACTTTCTTCCATTCATTTTTCATTGGTTCAAAGCTTCAAATCCGACGAACATTTCCGCACTTGAATCTGTTTCAAGAGTTTGAAGTATTTGCGAAGAATAGAAACAGATTTTAACTTCTAATAGAGTTAAAATCGAATTGAAGTGTATAAGTTGTTATCAATAGTCAGACCCCCATCTCTATTGATAAAGATCGAGTAGGCTAGATCTAAGTGGACTAGTGAAGATAAAAAAAGAACAACTTTGAAAACATAGCAAAAGACATCCTCTACAAGACATTGGATGATAACATGTTACACAAGATCATCGCATGCCCCACTACCAAAGATATCCGGGAGAAGTTGATTCAACTGTGTGAGGGCAACGAGCAAACCAAAGAAAACAGACTCATGGTTGCCACACAACAGTTCAATAAGTTCAAGATGCGTCCTGGAGAGACGATGACTGAGTTCAATGAAAGATTCTGTAAGGTTATCACTTCTCTATCCACTTTGGGCAAGACTTACAGCAACAGAGAGGTTGCGATCAAAGTTATGCGTGCTTTGTCTAGAGAGTGGGATATAAAGACGATGGCAATGAGGGAATCTAAAGACCTCAACAAGATAGAGCTCTATGATTTTTTAGTCGAATTGAAGGACTACAAGTTTGAAATAAATTTTAGGAATGAAGAGGAGCACCCCACATTCACCATCATAACAAAGGCATTGGTGACCGCTGAGGAGCCACCTACTGCCACTACTGTGAAGGCTGCTGCTAAGAAGATTAACAGCGATGCCATGACTCTTTTCATGAAGAAAATCTGCAAATTCATGAAGAAGAGACACTTCAAGGAAGGAAACAGCAAGCCGAAGCGTGATGAGAAAAAGAACAAGAAAGAGTTGAAGACTCTCATGGCGGCTAAAAACAAAGCCAAGTGGGCCGATAGTGACTCCGATGATTCATCATCCAACGTTAGTGATGATGAAGAGGTCACTTGCTTCATGGAAAAAGAAGAAGTTGACTCTGAGGTATTTGATTTCTCCTCTGAAGAATTCTCAAGAGATGAGTTAATTATTGTACTCAATGACATGGTCATTGAGTACAAGAAACTGTTAGACTCTTTTGATGAACTAAATTTGAAAAACGAATCTGACAACTCTTCTTCATCTCAAATTTCTGAACCAAAAATTTCTGAAAATAAAATGGTTGAGCTCTCATCTAAGAATGAGACGCTCAAAGAAAATATTCAAACTCTATCTTCTAAAAACAATCGATTAAATTATATTCACTAGTGAAAAATTAATTATTATGGAGGGCAGAATCTCTCGGAGAAAGTATCTGTGCCTTCGGTGATACTATTCACCGAGGGCAATAAACGCCCTCGGCCTGTCTCGGTGAAACGACTGTCGGAGAAAATAAAAAGTATATTTGCGAGGGCAGTGGAAGTCCTCGGAGAAAGAATATAACCGAGAGCAATAAAAGTCCTCGAAAATAATAAAAGAGTATTTGTGAGGGCAGTTCAAATTCCCTCGGAAAAAACAAAGGAGTATTTGTGAGGGCAGTCAAATGCCCTCGGAAAAAACAAAAGAGCTTTTGTGAGGGTGATTCTAATGCTCTCGGAATTTTCTTTATTTTATTAACAAAAGCATTTAAAATGCTCTCGCCTATACTTTTTTTTTAAATAAAACATTTAAAACCGAATTTTACTTATTTTATACCAAACAATTTCAGACCTGCTAGATACACATATTATAAATACTTAATTTGATATACCAAAATCCCAATAATCCAAAAATACAATTATCCAATAAACTTCAATCTTCAATTAATTCAACATTATAAACCAAAATACCAATTAACCCAAAAAAAATCATATACCCGATTGATCCGGTGGTGGAAGTGGAGGATATCTCGCCATAAACGCCGCCAACTGGTTCTGAAATTCACGTTGCATTTCTTCCCTTTGTCTTTGTGACTCAAGAGCTTATCTTTCAATTTCAATTTGCATTTGTCTTTGCGCCTCTTGAGCTTCTCTTTGTGCTTCTTGTGCTTCTCTTTTAGCCTCACGTGATTCTCTTTGTGACTCAAGAATTAAAGTCTCCAATTGTTCTCTTTTCAAAGCCTCCTCTTGTAATTCACTACGCAACTTTTCCACCTCTTGCTCACTCCGTTTAGATTTGCTTCCACCACGCAAATCTCCTCTAAACTAGGTGGGCCTCACACCGGTACCCATTCCAATGACTCTCTCGTGCCTTTGTCGTCCAAAAACATTCTCGGTCATCTCATAATCAAACATTTCGGGATTGCTTTCGAGCATTTGACGCATCACATCCTAAAAAAAGAAACAATAGTTAATTAATTATAAATCAATAAATAAGTCAAATATTAAGTATACACTTACAATTTTCTCTTATATATGGGGATCCACCACACGAGTAGGGTCTTCACTTGTTCCTTTTTTACTGTGTGTCTCGTAAAAAAGTTCAATGTGTGATGGCGCAACACCCGTACTCCTCTCCTATTAAGATTAAAATGTTAGTATTGTTAATTATCAAAATACTATAACATATTATAATGACTATTGAATAAATATATTACCATTTTTGCTGCCACCTGAGAGAATGACACACTCCCCGCATGATGTGTCATTCGAAGATTCTTCTAATTTTGGGAATTCCTCTCACTTCTTACCTATTTTTGAAAACATCAATTAATAATTAAATAATTAAGTTATAAACAATGATGTATAAAGTTTAGAATTTAAAGATTCACTCGGAAATCGTCTCGGAGAAAGTGACGATCCAAAATGTAATTCCAATCATCTTCCGTATATTCATTTGGTTTGTGTGCTTTGATAGCTACTACATCCCCATTATGAACTTTAACGTGATTTCGATTGATATCACATCGATACCTATCCCAAACCACCTTAACATGGTCCATTATATGTTTCCGATAATACTTAATATGTTCCGGCACTGCCTCAAAACGATTCTGTAAAGACACGAGATTAATTATTATTATGTATTAAAGAATCAAAATTAATATAAGATATTAACACTTACCGTTATCGACTTTCTAAAGATGCTCTATGTCGGTGGAGCTCAAGTCTGGCCAATGTAGGAGACGATGTGATATCACAGTCGGATCCCGAACCACAATCCCAATATGTCTAGACCATATAGTGTCATTGTCGCAACACACTCTCCCATTTGGTGAGAATTCTATTGTTATTTTCTCACCCGCGCTCAATTTCGAGAGGGCCGTGTTTTTATTTTTGCCCCGACCCTTTCTCTTTGATGTGGAACCTAAAAAAAATTATATAACATTAGTAAATGAATTTTTATGTATTCAAATATTATAACTTATACCTTCAGGCTGGGAGGATGATGTCGTCATCATCTCAACCTCCAGTAACGTCGGATCTACATGGTCGGGTGTGTCATCTGGCTCATTAGAACCACCCGCCTCGAGGAGATCGGTGCTCCTCTGAAGATCGGATCTCCTCGGGAGATCGTCGAGATTCCCAGACATGCCCCTTTTATGTTTCTGCTTTGGTGCCATCTCTGTTAAAAAAAAGATGTTACATAATTTTAACTAATTAAATTCAAATAAAATACAATGAAACCTTAATTAGATGTTCGAATAACGTGGGTTTATTGTTGTCACAATTTTCCAACCAGGCCTTGATGCCATATCTGGAACGTAGACACTTGTTTCGCTTGACTTGCTAAGATAAACGGTTCATGATTCTGATTTTTCAAAGTGCGGTTCACATTAACATTTGTAAAACCATATTTGTCTATTTTTATTCCCCAATCTCCCGAATGGACATCAAACCATTTGCATTTAAAAAGAATCACTCGTCTTCCACTAAAGTATTCGACTTCTATAATGTCCGTCAACACTCCGTAGTAGGACAATGTTTCGGTATCATTGTTACCCAATACAGCAACACCACTATTTTGAGTTGTTAAACCTTCATCGTGTCTCTCAATGTTGAATTTGTATCCATTAATTCGACACGATACGAATCTCTTCGCATAATAAGTAGGACCACTTCCTAATATTCCTAGATCCTCAGAAATATTTTCTCCAAGTTGAGAAACCTAATTAGAGATAATTAGATTAGTAAGTATAATGTAATACAATAAAATTATATATATTATTGTAACTCACTCTTGTCTTGAAATAGGCTACGTAACGTCTATCACGTTCATCAATTGGTATGGAATGATTATCATATTCTCGGTTGAACTCACTGCATATCAATTTGAATGATAATCGGTCAATCCATGCATGTAAATGAAAAGATAAATATATAAGTAATATTTTGAGAATTTACTTGTAAATAGGTTCTACCTTCGGACAGTTTTTTAATATGTATGAATGAGCTCTCTCTTGATCACCCGATTCGTACGTGTAACTAATTCCCTTTGATAACTCTTCTAAAAATATAAATACAGATAGAGTTGAATATCGCACTGAAGTACACGGAGGATCTTGATCTTCCCAATATCTCGCACATAAGCTAATACTTTCATTCACTAGATAACTCTCACTAATTGAACCTTCGGGAGAATTTTTATTTCTAAGATAATTCTTCAATGTACCCATATACTGCTCAATAGGATACATCCATCGATAGTGTACGGGTCCTCCAAGAAAAGCCTCGAACGCCAAATGTACAGGCAAATGAACCATTATGTCGAAAAAAGATGGTGGAAATATTTTTTCAAGCTTGCATAGCGTTATAACAATATCAAGTTGAAGTTGGTCCAAGTCATGTGTATTCAACGACTTACAACATAATAACCGGAAAAACTTCGATAGATTCACAACTGCATCGTAGACATCTTCCGGAAGTAAGCCACGTGTTGCTAGAGGAAGAAGATATTCTAATATGATATGACAATCGTGACTCTTTAAACCCCGAATCTTCTTCTCATCCAAGTCAACACATCCCCCAATGTTAGAACAGAATCCTTCCAGCATCTTCAATTTCTTAAAAAATTCACAGAATTTTTTCTTTTGATTAAGAGAAAATGCGTATGGGGCAGCGGGACATTGGAGAACTCCATTGACCTCAACGGGATGTAACGAGTGTTTTATGCCCATCAATTGTAAATCTTTCTGAGCCTTCAGTCCATCTTTCGTCTTCTCTTTCACATCCATCATTGTTCCGACAATGCTATCGCAAATATTTTTCTCAATATGCATGATATCTAGATTATGTCTCAACAATAGACTTTTCCAATATGGTAGAGTAAAAAATATAGATAATTTGTTCCAATTATCTCCTCGCACATCATGACGGATTTTCGATTTTTTTGAACTTAAAACAACGTCTTTTAAACTTTAAGCTTGCATGTAGCATTCCGTACTTGATAATAGTGAAGGGGTCGTTCGATATTCTATATTACCGTCAAAGGTTTCACGTTCTTTCCGGAATCTGTGGTTAGGGGGAGGAAACGCCTATGACACATATAACACTCTTTCTGATAATTGGTCAATCTCATTGAAGCGGTGCCAATATTACAACACGGACACGCAAATTTTCCCTTAGTACTCCAACCGGATAGATTTGCATATGCAGGGAAATCGTTAATAGTCCATAACAGTGCAGCATGCATGTTAAAATACTCTGAAGTTGATGCATCAAAAGTTCGAACACCTGTATGCCACAAGGCCTGCAATTCCTCAATTAACGGTTGTAGAAAAATATCAATCGCATCACCAGGACTCTTAGGACCGGGAATCAACATGGATAACATGAAATTATTTGAGTCCATGCATATCGTCGGTGGTACATTGTAAGGTATTAGAACAACCGGCCAAATGTTGTACGATTGTTTTCCATTAATAAATGGCTGAAACCCATCACTAGCCAAACAAAGTCTTACGTTTCGGGGCTTTGAAGAGAAATCGATGTAGTGTTCATCAAACGACTTCCATGTTATAGAATCTGCGGGGTGCCTCAAGAATTCGTCGTCTACTCGACTATCTTTGTGCCATCTCATTAGTGGAACCGTTTTTGAAGACATATATAACATTTGCAGCCTTGATGTCAATGGAAAATAACGTAGCACCTTAGCTGGGATGTGTTTTTCATTCTGTTTTTTCCGAACTACACCACTTGACTTATCAATCTTCCATCTCGAGGTGCCACACACCTTACAACGTTGCAAATCATTATCCTGCTTACGGTAAAGCATACAATTATTATTACAGACATCGATCTTTTCATATGTAAGACCGATATTTGTAATAAATTTTTTACACTCATAATACGAATTGGGTAAATGAGAATTTACTGGTAAAATCTCATCTTTGAGCAAATTTAGCAATAGGTCGAATGATGTATTTGTCCATTGACCAACATTCTTAATATGAAGCAACTTCAATAATGTGGAAGCCTTTGAAATTCGAGAACCTTCATACAAATGCTGCTTTGAATCATCCAACAATTTGTAGAATGTTTTATCATCGTTAACCAAATCTTCAGAACTAGAGTGTTGAATGTTGGGATACAGATCATTGAGAATATCTTCCATATAGTGGTCATCAACATCATTATCAATATCATCAACTGCATTATCTTCTTCTATGATATTCTCGTTAACATCGTCTTCGTTATTTGATTCGTCATCAACATCATCAACGCCATCATCAACAATATCATTTGTGGAGCTTCTTTCACCGTGAAAGCACCAAAATTCGTAGTCCATTCTTATACAGTGTATAATTAGATGTGTCTTCACAATATTAACACTCTCATAATTTCGATTTGCACATTTAACGCAAGGACAATCAATATTTTCTCTTCCAGTAGAGTATTGAGCAAAGTTTATGAATTGTTCAACGCTTTTCATATATTGTGGATGATCTCGACGTAGTAGCATCCAACTTTTGTCCGGAATTTCCATTTTCAAACGTCGATTAGATTTCTTAACACCAAACTAGAGTTATATTGAAAAGAGTATTAGAAATTAATTAATCTCAATCATTTGAAATGTTAAGTTAAGATATTTTAAACTTAGTGATAATAATTTAGTAACACAATTTAACTAAATAAGGTATCTATGGTGATTATAATAAACATCATTTAACATATCAATAATGTCAATATCGTGTTACAAGAAAAACATACCCAATTGGTATGGAATAATTATATAGTCTAATTATCCCAAGTTTTTCAATCAAAGTGTTTTCAATAAGGCAGAAACTTAGTTTTTCAAGTCCAAACTCAATGTCTAACAATACAAAGTTAGTGCAAACTCAAATGACACTACCAAATTACAATAACTACCAAAGTTTTTCTAACCTTTAAGATGTAAATAAACACTATCAAATTACACAGCTAACAAATTACAACAACAAACATATATTCCTGAACTACAAATCATTTGAATGTTAGACTATGAAAATATACTATTAGACCCTATTAGGAAACACTTGTTAGGTATATAGATGTTTCCACACATGGGAACAAAAATAAATTTATTATTTTTGTCGGCGTTCAATCAACATGTAAACAAAATGAATATTCTAATTGCAAAGAGACATTTTATCAACATTTTTCTACAGAAGAAATTGCAAGCTTATGGTGAAGGAATTATTCATCATATCAAATACAATATCAATTAACCCTCACGCATTTTTCTTCCTATGTTTATCTCAGTGGCACACACATAAATTACATTTTATGGTCATTGAATGATAGATGTTCAAGAACTGTGAAACTAAGATCCTACAGTGATTTTCAGTAAAACCAAGTGGAAACACAAAGACTAAACTCAAAGAAAATTTAACAGGAAGGGAATTCATGTAGTCAATTTAAATTCACATACTTTTTGTAAGGTCTTTCTCCTTGGCTACTGCTATTCTTCGGAGCTTGGCAGCTTGTGCAAATGTAGAAGGCCTGATGTCAAACAAAGACCAAAGCAAAAGAAAATCATTTTACATTCAGTGTTTAACGAATGAGATAAGGAGGGAGGTGATGAACAACCACATTACACTATTTATGTTGACTGATGCCTTATATTTTGTAGTTTTGTCAGAGTTTTACTGCATGATTTAGGGCATATTTTAAACCAAAAGCATTCACAAAATAAAGCAACAAGAAAAGGTCATTCAATCAAATACAGAAACAAAATGACCAATGGTTATATGATGAGAAATGCTGCTGCAAAATGAATAAGAGAATAACCAACACAATCATACATATTTTCAACAAAAAGGCCAAAGCTGTGAGTAGCAAGGCTCATTTCAACTATATAGAAGGTATGTATTATAAAAAATCAGTGTCTAAAGATAGCTAGGTTTCCAATGAAAACATAAATTTTCACTTTTCACAAGCTAAAATTCAAAACCAACAAGACATGAGAGTATTTGAAACCAGAGGCTCAGGATGTTGCATCTTCAAATGAATTCAATAAAAAACAATCAGGAAATTCTCAACCATCCATCCAAGGGGCACCTAATACCATAATTAGATCCAAATCACAGAGTTAAATTGAATCAGTATCTTGTGAATCCAGGACAAGTAATAAATCTACTTTGTATAACGTGGATTACAAGCAATACGGTTAAAAATCGTGAAATTTCTCTCAGGCAACAATCATAGAAGAGAAATCAAATCATAAGAAGAAACTTACTACGAAAATGAACTCGCCTCTTTATGGAGTTGCTTAATTTCTACTTAATTTCTGGACGGAAAGAGGCAGCAATAACTAGTCTGTTCGATTTTGGACGGCAAAGGAATTAGGCGGTTCGCGGAATCGGGACGGCAACAAAATTAGGCGAAGGAACTGTTCTTTAATAAATCTCAATATTTCAACAAAATCAGGAACTTACATTGATGAGAAATCGGTTTTGAAGATGGAAGCACAGCCAGAATCATCTGGTACGAATTGGAATTTGGGAGGTCGGCTGGCTGGAGTTCGAACTGATAGTTAAATCTCGAGGTATCGATTTCTTCTGCGAAACATTACGGGTCCATCGATTTCTTCGGCTGGCTGGAGTTCGAACTGATATTAGCACATGTCTTCTCTTTACACAAAATCTAACAGTCTGAGATTCGCCGGAAAGAAGAAACAAGAAACAAGAAAGAAGGAAGAAAGAAGAAAGTGACGATTTAGGGCTAAATTAGATTTTTTTACGAGGGCCTTACGGGTCCCTCGGCAATATTCTTATCAGCGACAGCGGAAATTAAAAGTCCTCAGAAATACCTTTTAACAGCGAGAACTTTCTAAAGTCCTCGGTGATTTATATAAAATTTAGCGAGAACCATGTTAAGCCCTCGGCGATTATTTTATTTCTGAAAGCTTTTGATGGCTCTCGGTTATTATCCTCGGTAATTATATTATTTTTACTAGTGATTATTAGTTCATGGACAAGGTTTGGAGAAGTTGTCAAATATCAGATTAGTTTGTTGAAACCTGCTGGATTCAAATCCGGTTTAGGATTTGATAGCAATGACCCAGACCAGTCTTGTAAAAAGATAAACTCAACAATAGATAAGCTTAAGGCTATAAGCTTTGTCAAAGGGAGTTTAACTAAGAAAGGAACTGATCCAAGTTGTGATGAGCTAACCTTAAAGGATGAGATTACTTATGTTCCGCCAACTATTAGCTGATTAAAACTTAAGATAGAAGCAGTCAGCAAGTCTGGCATATTAAAACCTAACAGAAAGTCAATGAGTTTTAGACAAAAACCATCATCTAAAGTTAACAGTTCAGCTGCTAGTAGGAAGGCATCCGCTAAGTCTAAATCATACGCATCGATCACAACGCAACATGGGAAATCTATAAAAATAATCAAAGTATGTATTCCCAAGGGACTAATAATCCATAGACCCAAAGAAAAATGGGTACCAGATTCGTTATTGTCTTTGAATGTAGGTAAAACAGGAAAGCAGCTTGGAATAGTCAAATGGCATTTGGACAGTCGGCTGCTCGGACATAGCATATGACAATCAATAGCTTAAAGTGACTGACATTTTCTCAAAGTCACTTCTCGAGTCTAAGTTTTCTTACCTTAGAAATATTTTTAAGATTGTTGGATTACGATAATGCCTAGATTATGTTTAAATCATGAACTCGCCTAATTTTGATAATTTATCTTAAATAATCAAAAGGGAGAAATTGTTGGGTTAAGACTTTTAACGTTTAAACTAGCTTTGATAATTTAGTTTAAATAATTAAAAAGGGAGAAATTGTCGGGTTAAGATTTGAGAAGTTGTGGAATTATGTTTAAATTATGAACACAACTGGTTTTGATAATTTAGCTTAAATAATCAAAAACGGAGAAATTGTTGGGTTAAGTTTTTAATTGATTTAAAATAATTTAACATACTTGATTTTAATGATTGATGAAATGGTTTTTTATAATAAATGGATAAAACTAACTTCAATAATTGTTAGTCATATCAAATATATAAATATATATTTAGATATCAACATCTTAAGTGGTGTAGTGGTAAGTGCACATGCTTGTCGTGCGGGTGACCTGGGATCAAATCTCACCACGCGAGCAGACGTTTCAAAGTCAACACACGTGGTTAGATGGAGTGTCTAATGCGTGATTAGATGGGGCGTCTACCCAGTACCTCATGAATAGTACATCCAACGAAAAGATGACATGTGTCCAAAAGGAGGATTTAACCGTTGAAGCTTTTCAAGAATAAATTGCTGCCTAAAGACAACGGACAAATTGCTGGCTGAAAATATAAGACAGAAGCTGAAGCTCTCTCTTTCTAATAATTGAATCACCAGATTTCTACAAGTTTGATTTCTTGGATCAACTTACTCTCTCTCTCTAAATATTTATTCTCAAGTGTATTTTGTAAATCACTACGTGAAGTTGAGAGATAAGTTACTAGACTATTTGATAGTCATTAACAGTGTGTTGTAAGTTGAACAAAGATTGTTTTGTTCAACAGAGAGTTAGCTAGATTAGTGAGTTGTATTCGTCTCAAAGTATCTAGTGATATTTTTTTGGTTGTTGAAAGAAGGGGTGACGTAAGAGAGTTTGCTCCGAACATCCATAAACAACTCGCTGTGTTCTTTACTTTCTGCCATTCATTTTTCATTGGTTCAAAGCTTCAAATCCGACGAACATTTTCGCACTTGAATCTGTTTCAAGAGTTTGAAGGATTTGCGAAGAATATAAACAGATTTTAACTTCTAACAGAGTTAAAATCGAACTGAAGTGTATAAGTTGTTATCAATAGTTAGACCCCGTCTCTATTGATTACACTGATCCTATCATAATTTACATTATATACATATATAAACCTAATCATAACAACTATAAAATAAAATAAAAAAGATAAACCAAACAAAATCATTTTTTTATATGCTTTAGAGTCTTTTTAAATGGCCAATTCAAGGGCCAATTTTGATTTTATAAAAAAAAATTCTTCTCTTTTTGGTCAAGGACCTTTTATTTATATTGAACTTTCCATTTTTATTTTAGTTATGTTTTATTATTTTATTTTTTTGTATTTTACTAAGTTACATATATACATACAAAAAGAAAGTTTTACACACCTATCAAAACAACAAACTTAAAAGGAATCATGCATGGGATTTGAGTGCAAACATAAAAAATAAAATTTAAATTCAAATTATAAAGTGTGTGCAAAGGGGTTTATAATGGAGCTGTTCCTTTGCTTTTGGAACCAAAACAGAAATCTCCTAAGAAAAAACTTATGACACAACCCAAGAATGGTTGGTGTTTGCTTAAGTTTTCGCTTATGAAGAAAGTTTGGCAGCCTAAAGGCGTTGGAGAATGAAAAAAGTATGTATTTTCTCTAAGCCCCATTTAACACTTGACATTAAAAAAAAGAAAATAATTTAAAACATTTATAAATGTTTAAAATAATGTAGCAATCTCCACTTGAAATGTCCCCAAATTTTTATCCAATAGGATTTAAGCAATATACTTGATTATTTTAATTTTTAATAAAAAAAAATTACAACTTTTCTTTAAGCACGGTTGAATTCTTCTATCTTGCAACTTCCTCTCCTTTTTTACCAACCTCTTTTTTCTTCTTTCACCTAGCGTGCTCATCGTTATCTTTTATTTTTGCATCATTATCCCTTTACACATCCCTTAATCCTACAAAAAAAAATATTTTTTTTTAAAAAAAATTATTTTTAATTATTCCTATTTTTAAGTAAAATTCTAATTAATAAAAAAAAATATGATAACTAAATAATAAAAATAAAATTATAAAACATAATCTAACAACTAATCTAATCGACAACTAATTTAAAATTTTAAAACAACTAATCTAATTAAAAAAAATATATACTTAACAATTTTCTTAAAAAAAATCTTTTATTAAAACGTTAATATATATTTTAATTTTATAAATATCCAAGTAATTAATTAAATAAAACATTGAATATTCTAAATGTGGTAACATAGACAAATTACTACATTAACTCTTTATTAAGAATCTCAAATCAATTATTTTCAAAAACTCAATTATTCTAAAAATAATCGTCTTTAAAATAAATCTTGAAATTAATTCGTAAATGAATTCGAAATATTTTATAAGCTCAGATTTATTAAAAATATAAACTATAAAATTGAGGTGAAAAAATGAGTTTCTATATATATTAATATTTAGATTGATAGATTTATTATCATTTTTAACATCTATTACACTTTGTTTTGTAAATATTGTGCCATTATATTGTTGCCGTTGTTATTTTAAATTGAAGGTCTTATTTAGAAATGGGTAGCCCACCCAATTTTTGGATTCAATCAAAGTCAATTGGAAACGTTTATTAATTAAGGGTGGTGGGCTGTTGGGCCAGCCCAACTTTTATATATATATCAAATAAAATTTATTATTATTTTATATGTAAAAAGCTAATATGAATTCGGGATCAACCATTTTGACTCTTGAACTATTGGAATGGAATGCATCTCTTTCAAAATATTTTATTTATATATTTGTAATTGATTAAGTTATTGTCTTAAAAGAATAAAAAAAATTAATTTTAATTAAAATACATTAATTTTAATTTGACTTATTTTTTGAGTTTCATTAAATTTAATATAATTAATTTAATTTTTTATTTCAAATATTAAGGAAAAAATACTTTTATAATTAATTTAGTCTAATATTTTTCGTCAAAATTTTATATATCTATCTAATATATATTTTTAGAGAAAATATGTGACATCAATCTTAATAATAGTTACATTGACAACATAAACAAAAATTAACATACATGTAAATATGTTAAATGAAATGTACACATTGATTAGAACTTGTTTGATATTAGTTTTTTGAGTTTTATTTAAAATATTTTGTTTGATAACTAAATAGGTTATTTAGGTTTTAGTTTAATGTAATTATTAAAATATCATATTTTATATTTAAAATTTAAATTTAATAAGCATAAATTAAAAGCATTTTAGTTAATTAAATTAATTATTTAATAGTTAGAATTACATTAATGCTATAGGTGAGGATTTTAAAAATTAAACAAAATTCTAAAAATTCCAAAAATTTCATATCAAATGAGTTCTTAATAAAATTAGGTGTACAAGATTTGAAGTCATTGAAAATTTTTTGGAAGAGAATCGTAATGTTGGAAAAAAGAAAAAGTGTAAGAAAAAAAAAATTTAAAAATTATTTTATTTTTTCAAACATATTATTCCCTCTCATTTTTTTCTAATAAAAAATAATTGTATTAACAAATTAATTAAAAAACACACATATATTTTAACAAATTTTTTTACAGATAAATATATTTCATCTAATCACAAATTTATCTAAAAATTATTTATTTATTTCTCGTATCAAACCTTAACCCAACTCTAAACACTATATTTGCAAATATATAACCTCAAAATTTCCACTCATTTTTCTAAAATTCAAAAGTTAACTCATATTAACTCTTTTAAAAAATAATATACCTTCTTCTAAACCTTTTTAAGTGCTATATATATTTTTTATTATATATATTTTGTTAGAGTTAAATAACTTTTAATATTAGCTTTTCAGATTCAACTAGATAGTGTCAATATATATTTAAATAATTTTTATAAAAAAATTAAAAATAATAACTTAAATAAATATTTTTTTTATAATTTGTTTCTATTTTTTTTAATGAAACTAAAAAAGTGATAAATTGAATTATTTTTTAATCTAAATACCTAACTCTTTTGAAAAATTTAGATAACTTTTAACCTTGAAAAAACCATTAACAAACATATCATAAGTATTTAAACATCAAAATAACACTATATGTAGTCAACCGATTTTGTAAATCCTTAGCATTAATTTTATGTTGACTTTAATTACACTTATATTCTTGAAATCACATATCAAGTAGTTAGTTAATTAAAAAATGATCTTTTGACTAATTTTGGAAAAAGTAATTACATGTAAATGTGTTTTGATTCTAAAGTCTTTAAGATTTATTTTAATTAACATTTCTTCATAATTAAATTATTTGTAACATTAAAATAAAATATTAATAATTCACTATAACCTACTTCAAATAAGGTTATTTTGAAGATAATGATTTAATTATTCAAATAACCCTAAATCAATCCAAACTTAAGAGTTGTAAAAATATATATATATATATATATATATATATATATATATATTAATATATGCTAGGGGGTTTGTTATATTTCCTACATTACAATTTCATCATGTGAAGTAGTTAATGATTGTATATAAGATAAAAAAATATATGTCAAATTAGAACATGTAATATGGTTTCAAGAGTTAAGACAAAATTAAATTCATAACCTATTTCAATTCAAATTTCTAAACAAATAATTTTTTACCAAGATTATTTTAGATTGTATCTAAATAATTCCATAAAATATTATTTCTTATAATCCTATTATTATTATTTTTGAATTTTAATCATTTAATTTAAAGGGTTTCCAAGAGTTAAGACATATTTAATTTGATAACCTATTTCAGTTCAAATTTCTAAAAAATAAATTATTACCAATATTATTTAATCTGGATTAATTTAGATGGAATCTAAATAATTCCATCAAATATTGTTGTTATAATCTTATTATTATTATTTTTTTTGAATTTTAATAATTTTATTTAAAGGGTTCTTATTATTTATATTATAAATTAAAATATTAAATATTTTATATAAATAATTCAAATCAACCACTTTTACATTAAAGTAGGCTTTATGAGATAATAAGTATTTGAATTATATTTTATTATACTCCCACTTATCTATTCATCAATTAAATTAATTAATTTATTCATTAAAATATTATTTATTTTTTAAAATAAATATCTTTTATTAAATTTTAATACTTTTATTTTTTTCTATAAAGAATCTATTTTTTGTATAACTATGTACTAAATAAAATTATTTAAATAACCTAAAATATATAGTATGAAAGAATGAGAATTATTTGAGTTAAAAAACAGTAAAATTATAAATACAATATATATATTTTTATAGGAAAATAAATAATTTGTTTTAATATTTTAATTAATAATAAAATAAATGAGAATTATTTATGGTAAATAACCCAAAAATAAAAACAGAAAATTATTTTGTATATTTCTTGGCCCGCGGCGAGATACTGCAAAGCTAGACGAAGTAGAAGATAAAGAACACTCCGAAGAGAGAGAGAGAGAAGAAGAAGAGAGAGAATATGAAGGAGGAGGCGATTAGCTCTTCATGCGATCCGCTATTGCCTCCGAAATCATCTTCACCGCCGCATACACCTACTCCA
The DNA here is from genome assembly GCF_907164915.1 of Impatiens glandulifera. Lineage (NCBI taxonomy): Eukaryota > Viridiplantae > Streptophyta > Magnoliopsida > Ericales > Balsaminaceae > Impatiens > Impatiens glandulifera. The sequence continues at coordinate 10,814,231 of NC_061868.1, forward strand.
GCTGCAAGGTAAGCTCTCACTTTCCGTTATTTTCGGCCTAGGGCACACTTGAATCTTCACATGTAGATGAGGATCACATCTATGCGTCTGTCGGATTGATTTCAGAATTGAACTTATTAGAAATTTGCTACATGACATTAACAATTGTTTCATCCATGGCTTGTTTGAGCCTTTGTATTTACAGTTTGGTCAATTAGAAGCAGTGTTTGACGAAATTAGTTATTTTTATCTATAGTGATTTAAGTTTGATCAGAAGCTGCTAGAAGATTATGTAGATAATCTATGTGGATTTGATGTATCTGATTTTATTTTTATATTCTGTTATGATGGAAGATTTATTCTTTTTTTCAGTATACGTTTGTTTTTTTAGTTGACAGAGAGTATAGATATTTTATTGAGATTTGCAATCACTTATCTACTTATCTTTTATCAGTTCTGCAGGAGCATCATCTCCTGCAATACTAGCAAATGCTGGAAGTACAGATTGGCTTGGTAATGGACAAGGTTCGAAGACTGCTTTGTCACTTGTTGGTTCACAACAGCTGCGTGCATCGGTGAGCACAAGTGCTTGTGGTTCTGCCCTTGGATCATCACGTTCCTCTTGTAGACCATGGGAAAGGAGCGATTTGCTCAGACGACTATCTACATTTAACCCTGAGAATTGGTTTGGAAAACCTAAGGTTTGTGTCTAGGACATTTATTTCCTTTAACATACTTTAGATTTGTGTAGTGTGTCTCAAGTTCTTTATTGAAAATTGTTGATGTCAACTCAGATTCAGAATCTATGTGTTGTGATCAGTATAGAAGAAAAATGTTCTTCCTGGCCGAAGTTATACTATCTGTTACTTAATAACTAGTCATTTTTGTGGGATTAAGCCAGCATCACAGTGGTTAATGTGAACTAAATGATAAGAGAGTATTACATAAACAGTCTATCCAGCCTTTGGGACATTGCGTTTCTAGCATCTCTGTATGACGGATACTATTTAGCTTATTTGGAAGCAACAATCAAAATTGTACTTATTGCTTGTTTTGAGTTTGATTTTTTTACATGTGAGAATTTTATGTCAAATAAAATTTAAATGCTTCCAAATATAGGCTTTTGGCTGTTTCTAGATGAACCAATTATAGTTTGAGCACTGATCGGGAAAAATGCACACATTTTTCCTTATGGTTGGTGAGATAGTGTTTTTTCTTATGACTTCTTCTACAACATTCCAAATGTAGATGTTAGTCACTTTTTAATGGGTTTTTTCACCTCAAACTTTTAGTGACAAAGTAGATCTCAGCCAAAACAATGGAATTCAATGGCAAGTTTTTAGTTCAATAATGATATTGTGCCAACATCAGGAACCTTCTTACTTGTTGATCCATCTAAATGTATGATTGGTGTACTAATACTTTGCAGCTTGCTGTTTTAAAAGATGAGGATGATATACAATACATCCTTGAGAACTCTTCAAAATGATAAAAATATCAAGAAATAGGTTTAAGAAAGAATTTGCAGAAGATATGTGGTTTGACTAGTAAATAGTTAGGACATTCCATTTCTTTGGTATTCCTTGATTGTTCATTCTTTAATGGGTTTCCTGTGTTGCACATATGTTCTGAGGAAGATTATTTAATGTTGCTTATTGTTTTGTCAAATTATTCCTTTTTCTTTATAAAAAATTTTCTCCTTTCCATTTAATAGGCTGCCAGTTCATTGGCATGTGCTAGAAGAGGCTGGATGAATATTGATGTTGATAAGATTGAGTGTGAGTCGTGCAATGCAAATCTAGAGTTTCTTGTATCAGCTCCTGACCAAGGTGAAACTTTATCTATTGTTTTTGCATTGATCTCATAGGTGATATTATTATGTACAATTATCTTGTAAAATCAATGAATTGCAGTCCTTTACTTGATCAGGGATCAGTAAGAAAACCTTAAATTATGAATAATTATTGTGATGTTTACAGTCTGTTTAGGTAATGAATTGATTTTTTTTGTCAGTATAGAATGTTTACGATACATGTGTCTCTATGTGGTTACTTTTGGAGTACTGATTTAGTGGTTAAAACCAGTAGCAGCAATAGACCAAGAAGGAGATGATAATAGAGTGTTAGAGGAGATGAGACTTAGATAGAAATAGGTGGGAATATAGAGTTGTCTTCCAGCTACAATTCATCATTCATTATAACCTATCCCTAATTACCCCTTATATACTACTCTTAATGGGCCTAAACTATTACAATAAATGTCCTCTGTCCTTAGAGAATAATAACTTGGTGCTCAATAAGTTCATTTATCCTAATGGGTCTCTGCTAGGGATATATAAATATCAGATTTGAGTTGGGTATTCATGCAGTTTGAGGGTTGGAGCAGCATGATGTGAACGAGGAAAATCGATATCTTCATTTCTGATTTTCAATTTCTTGAGTTGTGGGCACCTTTTTTATTTTCATTCTTGTGGTCCCACGGGAGAGGGGGGTTTTGTAGTTCCTGATAACTGATGAATTTGTTCTTTGGATATTCTTGATGAAGCTGATGGTTCTGCAGCAGAGTTTGCCAAACAGTTGGATGCAGGGCACAAAACAACATGCCCTTGGAGAGGAAACAGCTGTGCAGAGAGTTTGGCTCAGTTTCCTCCTGCTCCACCATCAGCTCTTATCGGGGGTTACAAGGACCGTTGCGATGGACTTCTACAGTTCTCTTCCCTGCCAGTTGTTTCTGGTACTGCAATTGAGCAGATGCAGTCAACTCGAGGCCCTGAAATTGAGCGCTTACTAGCTTGTTCACTGGCACTTGCAGCTGGGACAGAGAATTGCTCAGTAACTGAGAAAACTCGAGACGAAGCCTTCAGCACATACTACCGTGTATGATGTTTGGTAAATTTATTATGTTTCTTAAATATCTTTGATTTTCCCTGTCTAATTTATTGAGTCTCTTTTAGGCTCAGAAGCTGATAAGCTTATGTGGATGGGAGCCAAGGTGGCATCATAATATTCAGGACTCTGAAGAGCATTCTGCTCAGTCAGCTAGGAATGGTTGCTCAACTGGTCCTGTTAAAGGGAAAGGTCATCTGCATGGTGCTGCCCCTAGCAAAAAGGCATTATCTTCTACCGGCAGAAAAGATCTGGGGAAGAAAGAAGTAATTGGTCCAGAGGCTAAATGTGAATCTAGATCACCTTTACTTGATTGTAGCTTATGTGGAGCCACAGCTAGGATATGGGACTTCCTAACTGTGTCTCGTCCTACTAATGTTGCCCCTACTACCATTGGTATTCCTGAGACAAGCAAGAAACTTGTCCTGACTAGGGGAGTAAGTGCAGCCAGTGGAATTAGTGGATGGGTTCCTCCTGAGCAGGTGGATGATCAAGATGAAGCTGGAACAACAAATGTTGGCATTGACTTGGCCCTAACAATGGGTGGTGGAATCTCCTCTCCTCAATTGCACATGACAGAGATGTCTGGACAAAATCGCGATGCAAATGTGGGAAGAGATCTAATCATTGGGCAGCCGACAGGCAGTGAGCTTGGCGGCCATGCAGCTTCATATGAATCAAGAGGTCCCAGTTCACATAAAAGGCACCTAGAGGAAGGAGGTAGTACAGCTGACAGGCCAAATTTAGCAATTCAACAAGCAGATAGTGTTGAAGGAACTGTAATTGATCGTGATGGAGAAGAAGTTGATGATGGCATACAGTATTCAGCTGGCCCATCAAAGCGTGTACGTGAATCAGATGCTTTCGATACCTATAATTTCTTTCAGGGAAGAGATTCGTCAGGTGCAGGTCCTAGCAATTCAGTGAATTTTGACCTTGAAGCGTATGGCCAAAGACAAGTTTTTGGTTTCCCATCAACTAGAGATTCAACACAGGTCTCTTCAGTGATTGCAATGGACACTGTTTGTCATGATGACGAAAATTCTATGGAGAGTGTTGAAAACTATCCAGGTGATATGGATGACGTTCATTTTCCCTCGCCATCAATTTTCAGGAATCCAGATTTGAATGAGGTGTCAGAGTTTAACTATAGTAACCAAGCTCAACAAAGTAACTGTGCTGTCGGTTTAAGGATTGTAGGTGATATGGGTGTTAGTAGTACTAACGATGGTGAAGAATTGCTAAATGCTGACACCACCACTCCTTATGGGAGAGAGGGGCAAAGCTTTGGTATTAGCGGAGGTAGTGTTGGAATGGGTGCAAGTCATGAAGCTGAAATTCACGGGATTGATATATCTGTTCATAGAACTGATAGTGGGATTGGTGATGTGGAGCCAGTTCCTGAAATAACTGAAAACCAGGGGCAAACTGGTGAATTTGCTCCAGATCGTGGTGTGATGGGTGATTTTGTTCCTGGAGAAGTGGGCCTTGAGTATCGTCAAGGTGACAGTCAAGATTTGATTTCTCGTTCAATAGGGAGGGCTGATAGTGGCTCGAAAATATTTGGGTGGTCAGCAAAGGCTGAATCTGTTGAAAGTGGTGAAAAAACTAGTAATGCGAATATTTTACCACGGGAGAGCAGTATCCATCCTTCTCTTTCTTGTAATGCTGTTGTATACTCTGGTTTTGATGCTTCAAAGGAAGAAGTCACTCAGACTGCTAAGGCTTTACTAGTTGATGACGGTGCATATCCTGACTTGGCAATAAATGGGATAGGTACAATTTTGTCTATAGACTGGTTGTTTTACATGGACCTTTCACACATATACTCCTTTATTAAAACATGCCATATATTTTGAAAGGAATTTTTATTTACCCTCAAGAGCTTGTTTGATCTTGGATTATTTGATTATTTAAAAAAAAACTTTATCACATAACCTATCATTTCAACTATCAAATCACTCAATTCGTCAACTAAATACCTTTACTTTATTTTTCGAAATTTAAATTTTAAATACAAAAGGACAAACCCAAACAATCTCAAATAATCCACTTTTTCATCAAACAAGATTTTGAATTTATAACCCAGAATTTTCAAATAACGCCAAGATCAAACAAGTTCCAGAGGAAATACTATACTGTGAAAGGACAAAGGTCTAAAGTTGGTGACTAGTAGCAGAGCCTTTTTAATTTAGTATTGTTGAGTTCAAGGTTGATGTTGATTTTTTTAATGAAATCATGTCTTTAAGCTATCCATTACATGTTTCAATATGAAAATGGATCGATCTCTATGATTGAGTTCAGATTAAGACGTAATTGACTCTAGGAGTACTTTATTAGTCTTGGGTGGCTAAGATAACGTTGAACATCGTCTATTTTAGAATTAACGTGGCCTTGTAAATGAGAATGTTATTTATCATTAATTGCTGTATATTATGCTTTACATTGTTTTCAATATTATTAATGAAGATGGTTGTTAACACAAGACTCCTGGAGTTCGTTTTGAATTCTTCTTGGTTTCACCAACATTTTCATTGATCATGCTTTCCTTGCTTCATGGTGTGTACTCATGAAATCTTGGATCATGCCTCTTGTTCAGGGCCTCCAAATGTTGAAAGCAACTACGAAGATCCCATTGAATTTGATCCTATTAAATATCACAGCTATTTCTGTCCTTGGGTAAATGTGAATGTTGCAGCGGCTGGAGTGGCAATTTGTAGTAGCGGCAGTGCCTCCAACTCGAGTTCTGGTGCTTTAGCACTTTGTGGTTGGCAGTTGACACTAGATGCCCTGGATGCATTCCAATCACTTGGACATGTCCCAGCTCAAACGGTTGAATCTGAATCAGCTGCATCACTCTACAAGGTTTTTCTAACAGTTCCTTTATGTAAATGTTTAACAACTGATTAAGTTTTAGAAAATAGAAGGCTTGTTTAGCTCAGTGGTCCTAAGGCTTATGGCTACAAGGTCACGAGTTTGAGTCTTCATGACCATTTTACAAAAATAGAAAATAATTCTAAATCCAGAATAAAGGTAGCAATAGCATACATCTGATCTCCTTTAAACTTTTGTTTCCCTCTCACCTGCACAATTCTAGATGCCTTTTGAAATGTGTGCCTTAAATAATAACAAAAGCTCCCATCTCTGCTCAAGAATTTGTTTGTTGATTTTTTGGATTTATCCAAATAATCTAACATTAAATTACCAATAAATTCTTTCATTATTCAAATCATCAACTAAAATACCCTAATTTTTTGTTGTCTTTATAATAATTTTTAGAAATATAAGACTAAACTGGAATTATTTCCCCTAGTTTTGTACTTTAGACCCAAATAATCCAATTTTTTAAAATCTATCATTAAACTGGAATTATTTCCCCCCCAAAAAACTTGATCATACAAGGCCCTGGTTTTCTCCAATTATGTCATTAGCTTCTTAAGGATTTTCCTATAAATGTTCTTTAGTTCATTTTAGTTTCATGGCTGTTTGATTTTGTTCATAACTATAGAGATTTTCTTAATTATAATCATGGAGGAACCTATTAGGAATTACATGTATTGTTGAAATAATCTGTGTCATCTGATTTGTCAAAAATCTATACCATGTAAAGTGGACAAGACAATTCATTAGGGTAACTCAAGCAGAAAGAGTTTAGTCTAAGAGATCAAATGTCTCACTAAGAACGCCTTAATTGAAGTTTGGGGCTATAGCTTTAGGCCTGTGCTAGCTTTCTCTAGGAATAAACCCTAGTTTCAGAAAAAGAAAAAAATGATTAGCTTCTCTTATTATCAGAGGTAATCTTCTCTTTTTTTCTTTTGACTAGTCCTGTTTGCACTAATCTTTGAGACTTCTTTTCTGTATTGGCCAGAAGTAAATATTTTCTAATTAGTTTCTAGGAATTTTCTAAATAACCAAGTGAATGCCCCCCCTTTATGTAATGAAATGCAGGATGACCGTTTGACGCCTAGTAGAAAAATGCTGGCACGTCGTTCCTTAAGTCGAAGTCGTGGAGGACAAAGCTGAAATCAGGTGATTAATTTCCCTTTTACCTTTCTTTCCAAACATTAAATTCCCATCAATAACAAACTTGATTGAGTTGGTTTCAACTCCCTTTCTTCAACCTTGTGGATCAGTCCCACCATTGAGGAGTATGTAGTAAATTGCTGAGCTGAATCATATTTTCTATCGTTTATTTGAAACATTTTTGTATCCGGATCTGGATATGAATGATTATCAATATTCGGTAGGTGTTGGGATACACAAGAAATCATGTCACTTTCAAATGCCTTGTGTCGATATTTTAGCACTCACCCAGCCTAATCAGAACTGCATATTTGGATATGGATATGTGATAGAATAAGCTCAGGTACACCATGTTTTCAAATGAGATTCCATCTGGATCTACAACCTCGAATTCTCATTTGGTTTCATTATTATATGGTTTCCTTGTGTTTTTTTGTTTGTTACTACCCATAATTGGTGTCTTTCTCCTAAAATTGGCCAACTGTTTGCAGGTTCCTAGTAGATTATATGAATGATGGGGGAGGGCGCATATTTACAAGAAACTGGATTTTTTCTTATGGTCAAGTTTGTTACTTTATCCATTTAGGAAAAAGACTTATCCTGTTTATAACTTTATATAATTTGTGACGCGAGGCAATAATAACGACAAACTCGGTATGTGAGTTGGATAAATTCAGAATGTTTCATTAGACCAAGGAGTTGCTATATAGGATTTTATGCATGAATTAATCAAGGTTTATGAACTTATGAGATATTGTCCTTTTTTATTAAGGTTTGTATGATCTTATTATAGTTGACTTTTATTTGAATTTGTGTGAAACACATTTCATATAACACTGTTTTTCAAGATAAGCAATTTGACAATAATAATAATAGCGAAAACATTTCAATTTGTAAAAGTTTGAAATTGTACTTGCATTTTAACTAGAACAGCAACTGTATTTAGGGCCGGTTAGGTGTCCCATTCTCTAACCCTTTCGCACTGTAAGCAACTGCTGGAGCGTCGTATTTGCTGAAAAGCCTGTAGGAAGAGACGATAGAAAGACCCACAAAGCATAGAGCCACCGCGAATGTTATTGATATCGCGGCTGTTGCCTTGTGGCAAAAGCTACCAAACGAGCCACAAGCCTCGCTCCAAGTGATGGATGTGTCGCCTTTATACGCTAAATATGCTACCTCTGTTGAAACTGAACCCGCAGCCAAGATGAAGTATGTTATCACCTGTAAATTATCGATGAAGATTCAAACACCAAAACAATAGTATAAATCAGAAAATAAAGTTTTTAAATTCGATTTTTACTAAATATGGGGTATGAAAAATGTAACCTGATCGAGAACAAAGAAAGTCCAGGCACGACATATAGTGGATGGGTGGGGCACGGCGGTGACAACCGATGACACAAGTGAATAGCCTGCACATATTCCATTTGCATGCACCAAGAACCTGATTCATACAAATTACAAAATTAAAATGTGAATTAGTTTTTTATAAACAATCTGGGTGGTTAGAATTTATACAAATACTTTATTATCTAATTATCAATCATTAATTATAATATAAATTCCATCTATTTATTTTTCATTATATACTATAACTTATCTCTTATATTATTATTTTTTTTTTATCAATTTAATCTAAATTTTAATAAAATATATAGTTAATAATTTGAAGAAAGCCTAAGATTACAAGGAATTGTTTAAACTTAGGAGGCTAAAATAATTTTTGAGTTATTTACATATATTTTTTAATGTAAGAGTAGATTATTTAATTTAAATATTTTGATATTTAATATTATAAAATAAATAATATTATTTTAATTAATTAAATAATATATTAAAAAAGAATTATTTAAAAATAATCTAAAAAAATAATAATAGAGGGTGATAATTTGATGTCATAAATAGTGTCGAAAATGATTTGGCAACACAGGATTGAATTTGAATCAATTAGGAGAGAGATAGTTTAATTTTCCAAATCTTATAACGTGTTGTCACATAATCCCGACACATCAATCCCGACACCATTCATGACATTAAATTCTTACTTTCTATCATTACTCTATTTTAAAAAATATCATCTAAATCATCACTATAACTAAGGTTTGGAAATAATTAGTGATGGCTTAATGTAAATATACTATAGTAAAAAGAAATCAAATATGTTTGAGCATTGATAAAACTGAAGCCAATAAAATATTAACTACAAGGTCTTCAAAACATTAAAATAATAGTTCTGTATTTATTTCTTTTAATATTTCTCTCTCTCTCTGTTATCTTCTTAATTAAATAAACAAATCAAGAAATTATTTAAAATAATTTTAAATAAGTAACTAGTAACCAATGTAGTAGGCAAGTTAGTTTGATGTGAATATTCCCTCATCAATTTCTATTTTTCATTTATATATTCCTTATTTCCCTCATAAATCATATAATTTAAATCATCAATAAACAATAAAATATTTAAATATGTATACCCAACAACCCCAAGATCAACAATGAAGCTCTAGCTATAGTCAACTCACATTAATTAATTAATTAATTAATTAATTATAGATAAAATCTAGGATCCATCTCCACTGATTGATATAGAGTTATTTGAAAGAGAAAAAAATACATCTAAACTATGAATAAAAAAGTAGATTAGTTTTGTACTTTTGTTAAATAATACCACATGAAAGAAGCTCTAAATAGATAAAAATAGAAATAATTACTTGAAAGCTCCAAGGTCTTGATAAGAGACAGAACCAAAATCATTAGTTTGAGAATTCTTAAGCATGATAACAAGTGATGCCACACAAAGTCCAACCGACAAAAGCCGAAGTAGTGTCTCCGCCGACCTCATCGGTGCCGCCTTCTCATCTCCGCCTTGCACCGCAACCACCGGAGCAGGTGATAAACTTCCCAATACCCTCTCATCTTCTCTCATCTTTCCCGGCGACATTACCTATACAGATATCAGAAATGAATGAATATTAATTGTCTATACATAAATATATATATGTATAATTATGAGTTGTGGAGAATTGGTAGTTGGAAAGGCATTGAATGATGTAGTTAATATTAGGTCATCGTAGCATAATTACCAGCACAACCAAATAGACAAACGTAACCATATATTCCCCACAAAATACGTTTTCTTTTAGAGCTTGTTTGATAGTAGTTTTGAATAAAAAAAAACATTAAAGTAGCTCTTAATGCTTGAATCAAAACTTGGAGGAACTTTTTTTTTTTTTTTTATATTTTTAATTATTTGAGATTTTTATTGAGTTGTTTTAATGAAAAATTAATTAGTTATTTGGATTTTAATTTTTTAATTATTTATTTATTAATAAAATTAAAGTAATAATATTTTAATATTTTAATTAGTTAATTAAACGATTTAATAGATAAAATTATATTTTTGTATTTTGTTTTTGTTGAGAAATCCAAAATTAAATAATCAAAAGGGTTCTTAGAGTTTATTTGATTATTTATTTAAAAGAATTTTAAATTTATTTAAAAAATGTTAATTGATAATAATTTTGAGCCTTTACATAATTCAAACTTTTATAGCAGTGAGGAGAATTTTTTAAAGATATTAATTTATAATAATAATTATACTTTTTTAAAACAATAAATAATATTTTATTATTTTGATTATTAAATTTCTCACCCACACTAAGATCTAGGAACATGCAGTAGCAGGCACTGACCCCAAAAATTTGAAGAAAAAGATTTAGGCACCGAAGCAGACACTGACCCATAAGTTTTAAGAAGTGTCTCTCAAAAATTGATCTGGTTTAATCTAAAATCAACTTAACGAAATATTGTTTGATTATATAATTAAAAAATAAAATCAACTGAACAAGCTCTCTTAATGTATGAATGTGTGTTATTTGGGATTTTTTATTTTTTGAAAAAGAATTGTTTATTTAAAATTTATTATTATTTGAATTTTTAATTAGTTAAATTATTATAATATATATTTTTAAATTTAAATTTAATAAAAATAAAATAAAAATATTTTAATATTTTGATTTTAAATTATTGGAATATGAAAAACAATATATTCAATATCAAGCGTGTTTCTGCTCTTTATTTAATTATATTAATAAATTATTCCAGTGTTGGTGAATCAATATAGTATTATTGGGAGGCCATTCAGATCCTATCGATTAGATAGAATAATTTATTAGATAAGAAATTCTTTTTCCACTTTTGAAATGTTATAATAATATTGGTTATTTAAAAATATTTTATTAAAAAATTAAATAATTTATATTTTTAATTAATAAATTAATAAAATTTATATTTAAAATTTATTTTTTATAATAATAATAATAAAAATTTAATATTTTTATTAATTATTTAAATAATTTAATAATTAAAAATAAAAAAAATTAAATTTTGAATAAAGTTTCAAATCAAACTAATTAATTTGAACATTACTGCTTTCATATCACCTGAATTTTTTTATTAGAAAATGACATTATAACAAACTATACTAGACATGTTTTACAAAACAAAATTCAATCTATAATTGAATATTATTAGTTGATTTAGTTTATCTCAACTTATTGGTTTATGCTTATTCAACCTATTTTTAATTATGTCTTATTTTAATTCATAAGGTTAACTATATTGGATAGTATTTAATATATTTCTATTTTTTTTATATTTGTAATAATTTTCGATAATTAATATTATATATATAAATATATATATTTAAAATATTAATCATTTTATTTTTTTAGTGATTTATTCTATCAAATATTAATAATATATAACTCTGATTATTTATTTACAAGCTTAATGTTTTTTTATTTAAAATTATTTCAATTTTTATTAATCGTAATTTTAAATATTAAAAATAAAAAAATAATTCATTAAAAAACGTTTTGAGAAAAAACAAAATTTATTTTAAAATATTATATGATTTATATCCATTTTTATTAATATATAATTTAAAATATTAATTAATATAAATAAGTAAATATAAAAATATAAAATAATTATTATTTTACTTTTTTACATTATTTTTTATGTGTTTTTTTTAAGTGCTTTTTTAATGCCTAATGTTTTTTATTATTTAATTAATTTATTATAAATATTTATAAAATTTAATCTATTAATTTTGTGTAAAAATTATAGAATAAAAATATATAATATGGTTAATCTCCTTATTACTATTTTCTAGCATATATTTAGTTTTTTTTCTTTCTAATATTTAGTTTATTATTAATCATTTATAAAATAAAATAATATTATATTATTTTAAACAATAAATATAAATAAGGTGAAAAATATATATAAATTTTAATTTGTGGTGTGAATTTGTTTTTATACAGATGTTTTCAGTAAAAATAGAAAAAGATATATATATATATATATATATATATATAAATTATGTTTAAATTATGTTTATTATTATTATTATTATATATAATTAAATAAATGAAAAATAAAAAATGAATAAAAAATATAAAAAATGTTAGAGATATTAAGTTTTAAAAGAGTGTGAAAATTACATTATCACTTACTTGTTCTATATTTTTGTGAAACTTATTACATTCTCACTTTGCTTATTATATATTTTTGTGAAATTTACTCCATGTTTTCTTGAACATAATAGTTGAGACTAGTTAGAAAATATAAGTAAAAATTTACGGTATATTAAGGATAGGATGTATTTCAGTGTGTTATTATAACTATAAGAATATGAATTTATATAAAAATAAGGGAAACTAAAAGGTTAGAATGTGTAAAGGTTTTAAATACACTTAAAAAATGGAATATGAAAACCAAGAGACTAAGTGTGTTGCTCTTTAATGGTAGAGTCTTTAATACCTTCCCTTAAACGAAACGGGGAGGCACACACCGTGATTTTGTTACGCAATAAAGCAAATTGGTTTGACGTAAGTCCTTTGGTGAGGATGTCGGTAATTTGATCATCAATAGGTATGTATCGGATGTAAAGAGCTTTCTGAGCAACACGTTCGCGAACGAAGTGAAAATCAATCTCTATATGGTTCGTACGAGCATGAAAAACTGGATTGGCCGACAAAAATGCAGCACCAATGTTGTCACACCATAGAGTGGGAGGTTGAAGTGGGGAGATGCAAAGTTCACGTAGCAAGGATTGGAGCCAGATGAGTTCAGCAGTGGCATGATCTAGAGCTCGATACTCAGACTCGGTACTAGACCGAGCAACAACTTGTTGTTTCTTTGAATTCCAAGAGATAAGATTGTCACCAAGAAATATGCAGTAGCCAGTTGTGGAGCGACGATCGTCCAGACAACCAGCCCAGTCGGAGTCAGAAAAGGCAGATATATCGAGAGAAGATGATGGACGAATGAGAAGTCCATGATGAGGAGTATGACGAAGGTAGTAGAGTATTCTTTTTAATGCAGACCAATGAGTGGTGGTAGGAGACTGCATGAATTGGCAGGCACGATTGACAGCAAATGCTAGTTCAAGTCGAGTATGCATCAAATATTGGAGAGCACCAACAATGCCGCGATACAAAAATGGTTCAGGAAGAGTATCACCATCATGGCGAGATAAAGATGACCTAGAAGAGATTGGAGTATTAAGAGGTTTAGAGTCACTCATATTGGCTCAGATAAGAATGTCATTGATATATTTTGATTGAGAGAGAAAAATGTCGGAGGTAAATCGATGAGCTTCAATCCCAAAAAAATAGTGTAGTGGACCTAAATCTTTAAGGGGGAAAATGTGGTTAAGTTGAGAGATGATTGAGGAGATGTGAGAGGAAGAGTTACTAGTGAATATAATATCATCCACGTAGACAAGAAATAACGATGTAATTTGTGGAGAGTGATACATGAATAAAGAAGAATCATTTTTGGATTCTTGAAAACCAATGGAAAGAAGAGCAGATTTCAAGGTAGTATACCATTCATGGGGAGCTTGTTTGAGTCCATAAAGTGTTTTGTGAAGTTTTCACACATGATTAGGATAATCAGGATGAGTGAACCCAGGCGGTTGAGACATAAAAACTTCCTCGTGTAGAGTTCCATGTAGAAAGGCATTACTAACATCGAGTTGATGAATAGGCCGTTGCCGAGTGACGGCAAGTGAGAGGATGGTTCAGATGGTAGTATGTTTGACAATTGGGCTGAATGTTTCAAGATAGTCAATGCCTTCTTGTTGATGAAATCCCTTTGCAACTAAACGAGCCTTATGACGTTCAATGGAACCATCGACTCTTTGTTTGATTTTGAAAACCCATTTGCAACCCACGATATTCTGCAAAGATCGAGGAACAAGAGACCACGTCTTGTTTTGAATTAGAGCATTAAACTCATTTGCCATGACAGAACGCCATTGAGTATCTTTATTGGCAGTGGAGAAACATATGGGTAGAGAGGTGGAGATGGTGGCAATGTTAGCATTGTGAAGGGCACGAGTTTTGGCACGTGTGATCATATGATGAGAGGAACATTCAGGAGCATGTATAACGGTGGTAAGTCCACGTGTAGGAGTAGGAGGATTGATTGAAGATGAGTTGGTTGATGATGATGGTTGATAGGAGTTTGATGTTGGCGAGTTGATTGGTGAAGATGGATGGTTGGGATTTGATGATGATGACGAGTGTTCGGATGTTGGAGAAGATGGTACTACAGGGATTTTTGATGTTAAAATTGGGGAGAGTGGTGGTGATGAATGTGGCAGAAAAGGAAAGTGCGATATTGGAGAGACTACTGGTGTAGAAAGATTGGTAGATTTTGATAATGTACTTTTAAATGGAAATGTTTGTTCATCAAAACTGACGTGACGAAAGATATATATTCTGCCGGAAGGAATGTGTAGACAACGATAACCTTTGTGATTTGGACTATAGCCAAGAAAACTACATTTTAGAGTTCGAAAATCAATTTTGTGAGAGTTATATGATCGAGTGAGCGGAAATCAAGAACATCCAAAAGTTTTAAGGAATAGATAGTTAGGAGGATGATTAAAAAGAATTTCAAAGGGAGATTGACGAGGCTTACCATTTGAAGGAAGACGATTAATGAGATACGTACTTGTCAGAAACGCATCATCCCAATAAGATAGGGCATAGAAGCATGAGCAAGAAGAGTGAGGCTCATTTCTGTAAGGTGGCGAATCTTGCGTTCAGCAACACCATTTTGTTCACTTGTATGAGGGCATGATAGACGGTGTTGTATTCCATGAATTTCAAGATAAGATTTCAGACTCCTATATTCGCCTCTCCAATCAAATTGTAGAGTTTTGATATATGTGTTGAATTGATTTTCAACAAGTGTCTTAATTTAATAAAAGTTGGCAAGACATCAAATTTTCTATAGATAGGATATAGCCAAGTAAAGCGGTTGTAGTCATCGATAAAATGGACAAAATATCGAAAACCGTTAGTAGAGAAAAAAGGAGCAGGACCCCAAACGTCAAAATGTATTAATTCTAATGGAGACTTACAACGAGATTGAGAAATAGGAAAAGGAATTTTGTGTGCTTTTCCATATTGACAAGATTCATAAAAACTTAATTTCTTGTTGCCCATAATAGGTAAATGAAAAGAAGAATAATAAAGGTTGATGTTGATAATGAAGGGTGTCCAAGACGATGATGCCAAGAGTTGGCAGATGAACGAGTTCCAATAAGAGCTTGATGAGTGGACAGAGGGTTGACGATTGAGTTTAGGCGATATAGCCCGTTTTTAAGTGTGCCGCGAAGGAGTTCCCTCTTCGTGACCTGATCCTTGACAATACAATAATTTGGATGAAATTCAAAAAATATATTATTATCGGCAGAAAATTTGGAAACACTTAGAAGATTTTTAGTTATCAATGGGACATGCAATATATTACGTAGATGAAGGTTTTTATTGGAACATGGAATGAATGATTGCCCAATATTAGAAATAGGAAGAGGGTTACCGTCTCCCATTTTAATAGTTTCTGTACCATTATATGGAGTTGAGATGCTAAGATTGTCAAGGTTCGTCGTGAGATGGTCAGTAGCACCAGAGTCGGGATACCAAGCCGAGTCATAAACAGAAGAAGGTGTAGCCATCATAGCAGAGTGTGTCGTTGAATTTTGATTCTAACGACGTCGACAAGTTTCAATCGAATGACCTGTAAAGTTGCAAATATTACAAAACAAACCCGATCGACAAACATTAGCCGCATGACCAAAACGACCACACAATTGACATTGTATTTTATTTCTATTGGGCCCACGAGGCCCATGACCCAAAATAGAAGGCCCATTAGTAGAAGGACCCCCTAACCCGATAGTAGAAGCCCGGTCGGAGTGTGAAAATTTAGATGAACTTGAAGGCCCATTTATTTGATATCCATTAGAATTCTGGGAGCTCAATCTATTGACAGTTTCATTTTCTGCACTATAATCACTCGGAGAGGAGACTAAACGTCGCGATCGTTGGAAGTGGGATGGTTTTGAAATCCCTCTCGATCCAAATGCAAGATTAGCAGTTGGAGAGTTAGAGTGGAGTGATTCAAGACGAATCTCATGTGTAAGAAGCATTCTTTGGAGGTCTTCGATAGTGATGGGGTCAGTGTGAGTGGTTACCGCTACAGTGAGAGATTCGTATTCAGGACCGAGTCCTCCCAAAGCATAAAGGATGAAATCTTGTTGAGATATGTTTTTCCCAGCACCAACGAGACTATCAATGATTGATTTTATTTTCGGCAAATATTCGGCCATCGGGAGTGAGCCCTTCTTTACTGTCTAAAGTTGAAGACAAAGCTGCATTAGACGAGCTTGAGATTGAGAGGCGAATGTGCGTTCTAAAGCAGACCAAATGGCTTTAGATGTAGGGGATGATTCACCAACCACTTGGGCTAGGATGGATTCTGAAAGGGTGGAGAGAAGCCATGAAAGGATTCTCTGATCTTGCTCCTCCTAGTTGGTAAAAGTAGGATCTGGAGTGAGGACACTAGATCCGTCAGCATCCTCGACTTGGAGAAAGGCTTCAGGGGCAGAATTAGTTCCAGTAACAAATGAATAGAGACCATAACCTTTAAGGGTAGGTAAAATTTGAGATTTACAAATAAGAAAGTTTTTGTGATCGAGTTTAATGGATGTGAGATTGTGGAAGAAATGAGTGGTTGAAGCGGAAGAAGTTGAAGAAGAGGCAATGGATACAGAGGTTTATTAAAACCGAATATTGACTCTGATACCAAGTTAAAAAAGATAAGTAAGCAAGAATTTGTTGTAGATTAAGAATGTATTTCTGTGTGTTATTAAAATTACAAGAATATGAATTTATACAAAAATAAGGGAAACTAAAAGGTTAGAATGTGTAAAGGTTTTAAATACACTTAATAGATAGAATATGAAAACCAAGAGACTAAGTGTGTTGCTCTTTAATGGTAGAGTCTTTAATACCTTCCCTTAAACGAAACGGGGAGGCACACACCGTGAGTTTGTTACGCAATAAAGCAAATCAGTTTGACGTAAGTCCTTTGGTGAGGATGTCGACAATTTGATCATCAATAGGTATGTATCGGATGTAAAGAGCTTTCTGAGCAACACGTTCGCGAACGAAGTGAAAATCAATCTCTATATGTTTCGTACGAGCATGAAAAACTAGATTGACCGACAGAAATGCAGCACCAATGTTGTCACACCATAGAGTGGGACGTTAAAGTAGGGAGATGTAAAGTTCACGTAGCAAGGATTGGAGCCAGATGAGTTCAGCAGTGGCATGAGCTAGATCTCGATACTCAGACTCGATACTAGACCGAGCAACAACTTGTTGTTTCTTTGAATTCCAAAAGATAAGATTGTCACCAAGAAATATGCAGTAGTCAGTTGTGGAGCAACGATCGTCTGGACAACCAGCCCAGTCGGAGTCAGATAAGGCAGATATATTGAGAGAAGATGATGGACGAATGAGAAGTCCATGATGAGGAGTATGACGAAGGTAGCGGAGTATTCTTTTTATTGCAGACCAATGAGTGGTGGTAGGAGACTGCATGAATTGGCAGGCACGATTAACATCAAATGCTAGTTGAGGAAGTGAGTTTTTGGGTTTTACTTGAGTTTTATCCTAAAAACCCTTGTTTGATAAAAACTAGAAAAAATTGGTTTTTAAAATTTTAAGACTATTTTACCCCTGAGTTGAGAAGGTAGGATAAATGTGAAAGAATTGTGGATTAAAAAGAGAAAAAATAAGGTGGCTTAGAGAGAAATAGGATAATTTTGGTATTTAAATGAATAAAATTGATGATTAAATTATTGACAAGATGTTTAAGTTTTGTGATAAAAACTTGATTTTATCCCAATAACCAATCATCAAACAAGTTGAGACTCTTGAACTATCACGAACTGAAATGTTGAGACTAACCATATGAATACTTTTGTTTATTTTTAATGGAGGTTAAGTATGCACCTTCTTATGTGATATTTTTTATTTACAAAATTATTTTTTTTCATTATGTAGATTGTGAGGAGAATTATTCTCCCTTTATATTTATTTATTTTTATATTTTATAAAAAAATTAAGTTTTTTTCTTTATAAAAATATTAATTTTTAATATATTATATTAAAAAAATATATTCATATAATTTTATTATATAAAAAAAATTATTAAAAAATAACTGAATATTTTTAAAAATAAAAACTTGCACTAAAATGATTTAATATTAAAAATAAAATTATTTTAAAAATAAATACCACCTAAAACATTTCAACATCCAAAATAAAATTATATAAAATATAAATTACAACTAGGAGTGGAAAAAATTATCGATATTACAGATATATCGAAAATACCTTAGTATATAAAAAATATCGATGATATTTTCTGTATACAGAAAAAAGTAAGTATAGTAACGATACCTAAATTAAAAGTACACTAAAAGCATTAAATTTTCAAAATTTTTGATATATTGATATACCGAAATAATATTTATAAGAAAATAAATAAATTTAATATTAATTTAATTATAGAAATATTATTGTTTAAAATCAAATCAAATTAAAATATAATTATATTATATTATTCAATATATGCAAAATCTCTTTGACATTTTATTTTACAATATATAAAACTAATTTTATTTCATTATAATGTTTTTTTTAAATAAACTTAATAAATAAAGTATAATATATTATCAAGTTCATCTTAAATATAAAACACTATCTAATTTTCATTTTAGTTTTAACTTAAAAATTATACTTATATTTATTTTGTAATTAAATTTAATTACTAACATTTGTTTATTTATATAATGATTAGATTTTAAAAAAAATTATTTTATAATAAATAATTTTAATTTTTATTTTTGTGTAATGTTTATGTAGTAACCATATTAAATTATTTTTAAAAAATTAATATATTTATTAGGTATCAAATGTATAATGTCTATACCATACCAAAATTTATGTGTACCAAATTTTTTGTAAGTATAAAATATGGATAAAAAATTAAGGTATATCGTAATCCCCTAATTACAACCAATCTTTATATAAAAGAAAATATCAGAATAGTTCAACTATCAAATTATTTATTTAATCGAAATACAAATTATCTCATAATATATATATATATATATATATATATATATATAATAATAAATGACAACAAAATAAAATTTTATTAAAATGATAAAATTAAGTTTTTATATTTATATTCTATTAATATATATATTTCATACCAAATATAAAATTATAATATAAAAAATATTATAAAGTTTTATATCAAATAACAAATTGAACTTATTTGAAAAGACATTAATAGTTGAGTTTTAACACATAAATTATTAAATTTATTAATATATTTCAAACAAATATTTATTTAATTAATATCCCAAAAATATATTTTATAAAAATTGTTTTCAATAATAAAAAAAATAATTCTACAACCAAATTAGAACTTTAATTTTATTCTAAATGAGAAATGATTGGGGAAGAGAATTTGAGGGAGAGAATAGGGGAGATAATGATGTGGCGCAATTTGATTAGCCAAAAAAATAAAAAAAATTCTCTCTTCACTATCTCCTCAACTTTTATCCTTTTTCTAACCATAGTGACACATCATTTTCTCCCTTAAATTCCCTCTCCCTATCGCCCCTCATTCCAAATTAGATAAATATTACTCATATTTTTAACTGGTACAATTTATTATAATAGTGACATGTTGCTAAATATAATTTGAGGTGACATGAAACTAATAAAGTTCTAATTAGGGTGAAACAAGAGTTTTGGAACTCATTTGATTTGTATTTTTATCTAAAATTTAATCATTAAAATGTACATACTTTGTTTTATAAAATTCAACTAGTTAAAATTTTAAATTAATTATTTTTTATTATAAAAAACTCATTAAAAATCCTTAAATATGAAACTTCAAACAAACTTCAAGTGGGAAGACTGTCTCTAATCAATTATTCTCCTATCTAGATTAGTCAATAGAATCTGAATCTTCTTTCAGTAATATCCTTCACTCATGATAAAAAGGTGATAAAAAGGTAGAATAATTTATTAATATAATTAAATAAAGTGTATGAAACTCTTTTGATATTAATTTTTTTTTAGAAAAGAAGGAAAGAATAAATAACATTCAATCCATTCATTTATAATAAAATATATTTTATAAATTTTAAATTCATAAAAATATTATATTAATTTAATTAACTAAAAACTCAAATTACTTGAATTATAAAAAGAAAAAATATTATTTTTCAAAAATCCCAATAAAATCTTAAATAACCCAACATTTTCATACATTAGAGCTCCTTTAAATTTGATTAGTTAATCTTTAAGTTTTTTCATAAAAAATTAATATTACATTAATATTATTATAATAATTATCGGTTAATTTATTAACTAAAATATTTTTATTAAATTTAAATTTAAATTTTAAATAAAAAAAAAAACTAAATCTCATCTAACTTAATTTTTCTTCTTAAAAATATCTTTCTAAAAAATAACTCAATAAAAATCTCAAAATGAAAGAAGCTCAGTTTGAGCTTGTTTGATCTTTTTTTCTTCTAATTTTATGAGTTTGGAGTAAAAAGTCTATTTGCTAAAAAAAAAAAAAAAAAAAACTATTTTTAAAATTTTTTATATTCTATTCTTCTAAAGGAGAGAAAGATGAAAGATAAGATATTAAATAAACAGAATTTTTGTATTCAAATGATTAAAATAATTTATGAAATATATAAATTAAAAATATATATATTAGATTATGAATAAAAAAAATTATTTTCAACTATAAAGGTAGAATAATTTATTAATATAATTAAATAAAGAAGATAAACTTATATTGATATTGAATATTTATTTTTCATCGTTCAATCAATTTATTTAAGAGGAGTGATAGAGTGAGAGAATTTAGTGAGGAAATTTGGTGAGGAAATGACGTGTCAATGGTTGGAAAATGTAAAAGTGAGAGGAACGAGAGAAAAGAGAGAAATTATTTGATTTTTTCAGCGAATATGCAAGTCATTCCTCACCAAATTCCTTCACCTAATCATTTCTCAATTAAATAATTCATTTTAAAAAAATAAAAATCCCAACTATCATATATTTCAATTTTTTTTTTAATTCAATCATAATCAAACATAATCTCTAATCAAATCACTCAATTCATTAATCAAAATAATAAAATATTTTTTATATTTTTTAAAGAAAAATAAATTACTCTTTATTTCTTTTAAAAAAATATATTTTATCATTATAAATTAATATCTTTCATATATTTTATCAAAAAAATCTCCTACACAAAATAATAAGCAATCAACATTTTTTAAATATACTATAGTTTATTTTAAAAACAACCAAACAAGCTCTAAGAGCCCATCTTAATTTTGAATTTCAAAAAAATTAAAATTACCACTCAATATCATTTTTATCATCAAATTATTTAATTCACCGACTAAAATATCAAAATATCAAAATTTCATTATTTATTTTTATTAAATTTAAATAGAAAAGACTAAAACCCAAATAACTAATTAATAATTTTCCAAAATATAATTTTTAAAAAATAACTCAATAAAAAAAATTCAAAATCCAAAATCAAAGAAGCTCTTCCAAGTTTTGATTCATGCATTAATAGCTAATAATATATTTTTAATTCAAAATTACTATCCATATATATTTTCAAACACAAAATTATTCAATTTATCAATTAAAATATTAAAATACTTTAATTTTATTTTTATAACAAAATAATATTATATATAATAATTTAATTAATTAAAAATCCAAATAACCTATTTTTCGTCCAACCAAATTTTTAATAAAATTCACTAAAACCCTAAAATAATTAAATGTTAAACAAATCCCTTGGCTTGTTTGGAAAAGATTTTTTTTGGTTTTTACTTGAGTTTTCTCGTAAAAACACTTGTTTGATGAAAATTAGGAAAATTTAAGAAAAATTAGTTTTTAAAATTTGAAGACTAATTTATCTTTTTAGTTTAAAGGATATGATTTAGGTGAGAGAATGGTGGTTTAGAGAGAAGATAAAATTAGAAGATACTTTTAATATTTAAATGAATAAAATTATTGATTAGATTCTTAATATAATATTTAGGTTATTGGGATAAAAATTAGGTTTTTATCGTAATTATCAAACATCAAACAACTACTGATGATGTCTTTTTGGGAATAAATATACACTAGTAATTATGATGTTTTGGCTAATATCATCTTTCCAATTACCAATTCTCCAAAACTCTTTCCAATTAATTCCTTCATCCATCATCTTTCCAATTAATTATTTCATCCATCATTTTATGTCTAATCATTTTTGTTTACTTAGGTTTATCTTTAGTTTTAGGTTATAATTTTAGATGCAAGGATTTGATTGACTAATTTAAATTAAAATGTAAAATCATGTTTTCAATAATATAACTAAATTATTTGTAAAAGTGAATGTTCATTTTGGGCGGACACATAAGACATATTATAATCGATGAAAATTAACTTCTTAAAAACAAATAAGAGCATAAGCATACTAAATTTATACTTTTTCTCTTTTTATCCATTGGATATGACAACATATTAGCCCCCAAGTTAAATTAGTGTTTTCTATGAAGAAACATATATAACACTCGATGATTTTATATGTGTAATTGTGTTTATAATGTTCGAGACAGAATTATGATGAAATCGGAGATGGTGGATATATATATCCCCGTCTCATTCTGTCAACTATATATCAAACTCATGAGATAATTCAAATCGAAAATTGCGTGAAGAATTATAATTGCATCTCTTAGCAGAGGATCCTCTTCCCTCTAAGTAATGTCAAATTCACAGTATACAATTTAACCCTTTTACAACTAATAAGATTAGTAAAAATAAAATAAAAACAAGAATTAGATTGTAATAAAATGTTATTTGGGTTTAATTTTCAATATATATATATATATATATATATATATATATATTAAAATATATATAATTTACTAAATAAAAATAAATAAATAAAATAGAATGGGCTATTTAAAAAAAAAAAACTAAATCAAAACTTTAAATTTTGGTAAGACATATCCAGGCCATTAATTTGTCTGATCTCTTTCTAATTTAATTAGTCATACTATACATTAAATAAAGAAAAAGAATAATTAATTAAAAGAAAAATAATTAATTAAGTTAAAATAAAAAAAATGTTTTAAATTAATTAAAATGAACTTAGAACAATAAAATTAAGTTTAATTAATACAACATAGTTTTGATAATGAATTCATAAGTGAATAAAATTAAGTTGTGCAATTGTTTAATGCGTAGGTACAACTCAAGAGACTCCTTGCTTCCGCAACAGTCTGAAGAAGCGCGAGTAGACGCCTTACTTCAACAGAAGTCTGAAGAAGTACGAGCAGACGCCTTGCTTCAGCAGCAGTCTGAAAAAGCGCAAGTAGACGCCTTGCTTCAACAACACTCTGAAAAAGCGCGAGTAGACGTCTTGCTTCAGAAGTCGTTTGAAGAAGCGCTGATAGCAGCCTTGCTTCAACATCCGTCTGAAGAAGCACTTTCTTATCTACATAGCTCATCAGCATAGCGAACAACATCGTTCGTTATCAGCAGACTACCCAGTCAGCTTAATACGACAAAAATGTACAACTTCCACGTATGTTAATATTCCTTTAGCCCCGTGCATTACCATCCTGTACGCCACGATCCAACAAATATATTCTTGCGTATGATCCCGTATATCTAACGGAAAGCTAACACGTATCCAAGAAATAGATTCGATCGTTGCTACACTTCAATATAAAGTGATCATAGTACAACGTCGAATCTCTTGATCTCTCATCTGATTTTCTTGCCATCTCGATTCTCTCACGCAATTTCGAAACTCTGGGCAATCTTTTACTTCTTGATCGCACGAAATCTGAATTGCTTATCTTTGTGATTACTCTCTTTTGGATTATTCTGTAATTCACTAAGCTAAGTTGTGTAATAGTTTACTGTTCTACCTGAGTGTATTTTTCAGTATTGTAAGTTGAACAGAACGTTGTCTGTTCAACAGTGAGTGATAGCTAGGAGTTCAGAATAGGCAGTTGTTAAGTCATGTGTTTTGACTATGTTTGTGTAGTCGCTATACAAATCAATGTCTATTAGTGAAATTCTTCTAGAAATAGAAGAAGGGGTGACGTAGGAGTTTTATCTCTGAACATCTATAAAACTCTTGTGTTATTTCTTTTCTGCATCTAACAGCTCATAATTTGTCGCTTTAAATCTAGAAAGCATTTCCGCACTTGAATCCGTACAAGAGCTTGCGATGATTTGTGAAGAATAGAAACTAATTTTCATCTCTAACAGGATTAAAATCAAATTTAAAGTGATAATGTGTATAACATTATTCAACCCCCCTTCTATTGTTGTCATCGATCCTAACACTATATATATTTATATTGTTTTGCTTAATTTCAAAGTGTGGTTAATTTGGATATATTTGTGAGAGTAAATGGATACTTGATTCGGATTGTGGGTTGTCCCACCCATAAACTTAAAATGATTAAAAATAAAATAAAATTGCTATATGTATGTTTTGAACTTACAACCTTACAAAACAGTATATTCATTCAATCAACTAGACTAATAAGACTTTATATTTTAAATTTAACGCCAAATTTAATGAACGCAAGACATTCCTAACATCACAAGTTCAACTTTTAGCTAGCTAATATATATATATATATATACATATATATAATGATGATTAATTTCAAAACATCCAGATTGTCAGGTCAAGAGATGTGGTTAATATATATATATGAGAGTAAATGAATACTTGGGTCGGATTGTGAGTTGATCTTCCCATAAATTTAAAACGATTAAAAATAAAATTAAAAATTCTATATGATGTTTTGCACTTGCAACCTAACAAAAACAAGTACAACCCTTTAACTAACTTGGCTAATAAAACTTTATATTTTAAATTCAACACCAAATTTAATAAACGCGAGACATTCTTAACAATATAAATTAAATTCTTAATTAAGAGGAGTTGGTTGTGTAATAAAGAATATGTTAGTTGACGGAAGTGACTTGATAAAGGTCGGTAAAGAGGAGATGATTGTGTAATAAGAAATATCTTGGTTGACGGAAGTGACTTAATAAGTAGGTGAGAATAAGATTGTTGGTTGACCGAAGTGAGTTGATAAAAATCGATAAAAAAGAATTGGGTAATGATATTATTTATGAGACAATGGGTATATTGATTATGATAATTTTGATTTTAACCGTACAAATATACAGAAATCTCACTAGTATACCTAATAACGCTTAATCCTAAATTTGTAAGGATTAGCAGGTCGAGCGTTGTGAGTGTTTTGAATTTTTTTTTTAGACAAAATAAATTGAGTTTATTCATTTAAATTTAAACTCGATTCTAAGTTAATAGGTAAGGATATAATAAATGAATAATGAAACTTTATTAATAGAATTTTAAGAGTTTGTTTCTCTTTTTAATTATATTTTATATTTTTTTAATAATTAAATAATTATATATATATTAGTAATTATATTTTAAATATTTAATTAAAAATTAATTCATAATATATTTAAATAAAAATAAATTAATCTAATTTAATTATTTGTCTGATTTGTAATAACATATTTTTCTCACTCGATATTTATTAAATTGATCATTATTATTTTTAATTTAGATAAAAATATTTGTTCTTATCTCCATATTTTTGATATATTATTATTTTAATTATTTTTTAAATAAATCATATATATATATATATCAATAATTTTATTTGTATTAATTATTTTATAATATATAATTATATATAAAATTTTAAAAATATTTTAATCTAAATATCTAAATAATTTATTAAAAAATAGTAATTTTTATATATTCACTCTACATATATATTATTTATATAATTATTTTTTATTCATTATATTTTTATTTTTAGTCAATAGAATTATTAAATATATATGTATATATAAAATTATAAATTAAATTTAACAATCACAAATAGTCGTAGGGGTGTTCAAATAAATTGCATCGGAATTGAACCCGAGTCTATACCATGGTAGGGTACTATTCTACCACTAGACCACTAGTGCTTTTGTTACCTTTTTTTATTATTATTAAAACTTGAGTTTAACATATTCTAATTTGATTATTTTGAATTTTTTCTTAAGCTACATTTGGAAAAATAAATAATAAAAAAATGAATTCGGTTTTAGGTTTGGTTTTCGAGTTGAAACCCAAACTTGAAAACCAATTCGAAAACCGTATTTGAATTCGAATTGGTTTGAAATTCGATTCAAAAACCGAAAATAAAATTCAAATTCGATTTATTCAAATTCGGTGAATTCAAATTCGATCGGATATTCGGTTCAGACCAAATATTAAACATCCCTAAGTCGAATGGTTAAATGATTAACATTTCAAACTCGAGACCAATGTTTGAGTCTTACTTGGTGCAAATTTTAAAGTTTGTATTATTAAAATTAAAATGATAATGATATTGATAAATGTGGGTGCATATTTGAGAGAATAATGATGTTAATTTATGGATGGTGTTAATAATGAGAATTTGAATTAGAGGGACAGGGAATGGTGAAATCCTTAAAGGATAAGATATGATAAAATATGTTAATTTCAAATAGAGAGATCAATGGAATGGTGGTGCGAATTTGTGGATGAAAGAATGATGGTTCGAACACGGATATAATGTTTGAAGGATAAGATATGAAGAAAAATATGAATTTGAATTAGGTGGGATCAAGAGAAAGGTGAAATTTGAGGATGAAAGAATGGTGGTTCGAATACGATAATATAATCTTTGAAGGATAAGATATAATGAAATATGTGAATTTGAATTAGGTGGGATTGAGGGGAATGTGAAATTTGAGGATGAAAGAATAATGGTTCGAAGACAATAATAGAATCTTTGAAAAAGATAAGATATGATGAAATATTTACATTCAAATTATGTGAGATCGAGAGAAATGTGTAATTTTAGGATGAAAGAATGATGGTTTGAACGCGATAATAGAATTTTTGAAGGATAAGATATGATGAAATATGTGAATTAAATTAAGTGGTGGAATAGAGGGAAAGGTGAAATTTGAGGATAAAAGAATGGTGATTCCAATGTCGTTAATCCTTAAAAGATAAGTTATATGTAGGGTAAAGTTTTTCTTAAATTTTAAGTATGTTTTAATATGTAATTTTATGTCCATCCTACTATTAATTTGAGAAATATGTATAATTTGAAAAGATCAATTAAAAGATTTGACGAGAGAAAATGAAAAACACATCTAAAAAATGAGGTAAAAAAATATTTAACAATTTTAAATTTTGATATTTTAATTTATCCAATAGAACACTTATAAATTTAATGTGATTATTTTTTAATGTCTATTTTGCTATTATGTTTTAATTTTCTTTTTTTTTATTATCATTTTTGTATATTAATTTAAATGATTAATTAAAATTTTAGAAAATTATAATATTATAAATTTATAATATTATAATATTATAAATGAGATAATATATTTATTTAGGTGTGATTTTCTTTTATATTTTATTATCAATTTTTATCATATAATATTTGTTAATTTAATTGAATAACTATTAAATATTTTTTTAAACATGTGATCTTAATTATTAATTTTAAATCAAAAATATATTTTTTAAATTATAATATAACGTTTTAATGTTTGGTAATTTATTTGATTGATGCCAGTTTAGTTAAGGCTTAATGAAATATATATATATATATATATATATATATATATATATATATATATATATATATATATATATATATATATATATATATATATATTATTTATTAAAATTATCGACTGCTAGAGATGGTAGGCAATCTCAATGGATAAAATTGATGTCTCAATCCAAGAAAGAATATATACATTCTAAAAGACACATATGTATCTATCTAGATAGCCTAACTAATATAATCATAGAATTAGAATTATGTTTAATCATGTCACATTTCTAAAATCAACAGAACAGGCTTAAAACCTAATTCATTTCCTTCCTAATGAGATCGAGATGACTAACAAACCCATAATTCCTCTTAATATGCCAAAGCCCACCATTTTTACTTCCTCCTACCATGACTAACAAACCCATAGATATATTTTTTTTTGAAAATAACTATAAGTATAATGTAATATTTTATTCCATCACATTTTGAGACTTCATCCTCACATGGAATTTTTTTTAATCTAAGATGTTAAAAGGCTAGAAATGAAGTTATCACATTTTGCGTCTATAATTTGGCTTTGTGATTTGTTTTCGTATATAACACGACTCTTTCTTTGTTAAAAATAATATAAATGTATTAAAAATAGGTTCAATTTCTTTGAGTGAAGGTTTAATTCTAATTTATTTAAAGCAAATAATGAAAGGTAGAACAATAATTATACATTTCCTTCTAACTTCAACAAAAAGACTAGTGTGATTGTGTAATTGTGGATTTCCTCTGCAACTAAAAAACTAGTTAATTCGTATTTTAAAACGAGAAGTACTTCGTTCGATTGAGCTACGTTGTTCGCTCAAAACATTGAATCACAATGCACAATTTCAAATCAGAATTCAAAGATTTATTCTGAAGTTTTCAAATAAGCTCAATATACTTTTGTTATCAATAAATCAGATGGATGGTACTTATCAAAATAATAAAACATTGATAAATATATAATTACGATGAACCATTAACAAAGGAATTGAAGAAATTTCTAGAGAGTATTTTCTCTACCCTATTTATTAAGAGGAGTTATTTCTAGCCAATAAAATCTAGATATTTTAAATTTAACTAATAAGGATGGGACCTTGGGGAATCCTTATGGGACACCCCATTTCTATTCTACTTTATGAATAATATTAAATTTAGAGCTGGTTTAATTTTAAATTATTTGATTCTTACAACAACAAAAATATTTATTATATAACTTTTTATTATTTCAATCACCAAATTAATTTCTTAATTAAAATATTATATTTTTTTTATAAATTATATATATAAAATAATACTATAGTAATTGAACTCATTTAATATAATTTTTCATAAAATAAAATATTAAATTTATAACTCATATTTGTTTTTTAATTAGAAAAATTTATAACTGCAAAAATAAATTATCATATTTTGTTCCAATAAAAAATATAAATATATCTAATCATGTTATTTTTAGTGTTAGTACCATTACTAATCAATTATTAGTTAAATAAAAATAAATTCAAATCTTACCTTAGAAGATCAAATTGCTATCCTATTTAGTAAGTCAAAAATTGAGGTTGCATTTATGGGCACATTGTACCAACAACCAAACTATTAGGCACTACATTAACCATCAATGGACCACATTTTATTTTTGAAGAGGAATCTTTACAAGAAAGTACTTTAAATGTTGGAAAATATAGAATTATGAAAAGTTGTCTTTCCTTTTATTTATTTGGTTGTGATTTTATTGAATTAATATTTTGATTATATTAAATATGGGTATAAACAATTCAATTTGTCTACCAAAATAAATATTAACAGTTAATATTGTTGATTTTTTAAATCTAGATTGGTTGTGATCTATTGGATGATTGGATCAAGCTTTGGTAGGTGGTTTGGGATGGTTAATTAAATCCAATTTGGTAACTTTAAAATCATTATAAATTTAAATAAAAAATTATGTTGTAAAAGTAAAAGTAAATGGTCGAATTTTCAAATTTTGATTCTTTATTGGGTCAATTGAAATTTTAGACTTTTTCTTAAATCTCAAAATTTGAAGCTCGTAATTGTTTCATACAAAATGAAATTATCTATGTAACATTTATAAATAATTAATTAAGATATTTATTTATCTATTTAACTACTTAGCAAAGAATTAAAGTTTTAACTATCGAATTTTAAAAATCGGTATTTAAAAATTCTAAATTCGGCAGTTAAATTAGTGATATTAATATTTTATTTATTTATAAATGTCACATAAATAATAAATTAACAACGTTTCAATGCTCAATAGAAATCTATCTTACTCTTTTTAGGCAAGTCAAGGCTTGGTTAGAAAAACCTAAATCATTCGGGTTAGGTTAGGCCAACCTCGGAACTATATGTGGTCACCTTTCGATAAAGGTAACATTCATCTTCAATAGCTGGCATAGACGTTCATTCAGCCAAAACCCGATTAATTCGAATATTTTATTTTTTGTTTTGATTCTCTCATCACGCTTTCAGATTCACTTTTATTTTCCATTCTTTGATCAGAACAGTCTATTCTATAAAATCTTCTACGTGCATGGAATGTTTCGGGATAATGCACCGGATTTCGAAGCTCGCTCGATTCGCAGATTGGTCTGCCGCGTATATAATAAATTAACGGCGTTTGAAACCGTTAAGACAAAATCTTGTTTCGTATAATTTTAACAATAAAAATCAAATTATAAGATTTGAAAGAAGAGATTTAAATTTCAATTAACCTCAATGAGGAGTCTCAATTTCACCCTTAAAAAAAAGAGTAAAATAATGTATTTGTTTTCTAAAATTCCTTATTTTATTACTTTTAACTTCTTTCTTTTTAAAGTGAAAACAAATTTAATTAATCTATTGAATTGCCTAACTTTTAGCTCTATATTTTGAGGCAATAGGTCACTTATTCGAATTTGATTATTAACTCAACAACTTGATAGGTAAAATTTTGGTGAAGTTTCAAAGTAACCTAATCTTGTAAAAGTTATATTAAAAATGCATAGGTATATAGATACTAAAATATGAAGAATGAAGATAAACTTAGAGGGATGAGAAGAAACCCTTTCCAACTAAGCAAATCACCACATACAAAATATTAACCATCTACTATTTATACAAATTTATCTAACTAATAGTCTCCATAACTAGCCTAATTATAATTTAAGCCCACTAAAACAGTATTTATACAAATTTATCTAACTAATCGTCTCCATAACTAGCCTAATTATAATTTAAGCCCACTAAAACAGTAAAAACCCTTTAACATTTGGATAAATGAATAATTTAGGAATTTAGTTGGAGAATTTTGTCCAATTTAGGATTCTCCTAAATTTTTTATCGTTTATTTAGTTATATTTAGAACTCTGGTAATTATTTAACGTTATTTGCGCATCTCATTTATTTATTAATTATATTTTTTAATAAACAAAATCTTAATTTCTTAATTTATTCTTTTCCATTTATATTCTCTTCCGTGCGCGATTTCAAACCAACAAAAATCCTTTCAACTTCCGCAAACACAATCGGGCATTTCTCATTAACGGTTCTTCTTCCATAACCGACCACACAACATGGCGTCCTCCACTATAATTTCCACTAGTAGAATTTGGGTTATTAGAGACGGATCTTGGTGAAAGCGAAGTTACGCAGTGATTAATAAAAATTATTAGCGATGAAGACCATATCAGCGTGGTTAATAAAAACTTTTAGCCACGGAAAAGTTCTGTTGGGCCTTATGGGTCCAGCCCAATTAGGCAATATAAAAACCAAATAAACCCTAATTTTGTTTCTCTCTCTACCACAAATTTTCAGTGAGAGTTCTGTGAAGAGATCAAGAGAAACAGAGTGAAGAAAATACAGAGGAAGAAGAAGAGAAGAAGATATAGAGGAAGAAGAAGAGAAGGAGAACAGAGTATCACCTTCTTTGTCTTGATTACCCTCATGTTCATTTCTCTCTTATTTGTAAAGGGAATTTCATGTTTTCTCAAACCTAGATTTGTTTGGGTTTGAATGAAATTAGTTTATCTGTATATATACCTCAACTTTAGGTTTAAAGTTGAGAAGAACAATTGTATCGGTTTCTTACTAATTAGTGAAATCTGTTGGTTTTGCCCCGTGGTTTTTTACCCTCTGTGTTGAGAGAGTTTTCCACGTAAATCTGGTGTTCTTTATTACTTTTCTGATCTGCTAGTATGATTTGGTTGACTTGTGAAATTAATCAGATCAATTGATTTCAATAGGAAAATATTATTCAACTTGAAATTCCTAACAAGTTCCGCCCTAGTTAATAAAAAATATCAGTGACGATTTTTGTTGTCAACACCGTCGCTAGAATTCATGCTTTTCCGCCCCTCTCCCGTCATTATTATCAGCGACGATTTTCGTTGTGAATGTCGTCCCTACAATTCGGAATTTCCCTCCCTATCCTTGCCATTTTTAAAAAGAATATTAGCCACGACATTATGTTATCGTCGTCTCTCATATTTTAAAGATTATTAGGGACTACGATAGCATAATGCCATGGCTGGTAATCTATAATATCATCCACGACACCGACAAATGTCGTGACTGATATTATAAAGACTATCAGCCACAATATTATGTTATCTCCGTCCCTAATAATCCTTAGAATATCAACGTTCTACCGACAAATGTTGTCGCAGACATTTTTTGCCTAATAAGTTTCATACCTTTAAATAACACACTCCTCTCTCGGTTCTCCTTAAGAAATTTGAGATTTCTTTAGCGGTGAAAAGTGAAACCACTAATTTTCTACCAACTAATAGCTAATTAGGGTTTTTTCAATGATCATCAATCGATCTCTTTTGAGATATTTTCATCTTCAATTGGTTAAAAGAAAATTGAAGATAAAGATTTCTTAGAAAAGTCTGATTGTATATTAGTTAGAAACGCAATAGTTGAAGTTCACAAGGAGAAATCAATTCATGCAGTCACTTAGCACGCTCCTCTCTTGCTTCTCCTTAAAGAATTTTCTCCATCTTCAATTGGTTAGAAGGAAATTAAAAATGGAGATTTTCTAGGAGAGTCTAATTGTCTATTGGTTAAAAGCACTTCTCTTTAAGGATTTTCTCAATGATCATTAATCTCTCCTGGAAACTCTCCATCTTCAATTGGTTAGAAGGAAATTGAAAATGGAGATTTCTCAAGAGAGCCTAGTTGTCTATTCAAGTTCTCCATCAATGTGGTAAATTATTGAATGGAGTTTAATGATTATGGATTTGATTAAATGGAGTTTAATGATTTGGAATAATGTTCCATTAATATGTCTTATTTTATATATTAATCTCAACTCAAGATGATGTAAATTATTGAAATTTCATTGGTTATTGTTCCAATTTATCTTTGGTTATTGTTTCAATTTTTCTTTGGTTATTTTATATGTTCCATTTTATTTTGTTATTGTTTTAAATTTTCTTTTAGATTTAATCCCAACTCAAGATTTTATGATTACAAGTATGGTAATTAGGATTAGTTTGGAAAGATAAGGTAAATTATTGAAATTTCATTGAATTTGTTAGATTCTTTAGAATAGAAACATTCAATAATTTCAAATCTAGAAATGAAGTAAAAACTTTACATATATATATATATATATATATATATATATATATATATATATCATTATCAACAAAAATAAATAAAAATTGGATCATTATCCATAAATCATCTTTAAATATAGAAATGAAGTCATTTGAAAAGATAGAATTATTGAAGTAAGATCTAAGATTAATCTCCAAAAATTCCTAAGTTAGATATTATTAGTGTTGACTTTACCTTAAAGCCGACGTTAATAAAGAGGAGTTTCTGCCAAATCGAAATGTTTTTTTACAAAAGATTAGTAACATTAGTGTTAGTCTAATGACGACGTTAATCTGTTATAATATTAACATCGTCGTTAGGGTAAAGTCGACGTTAATAAAGAGGAGCATCTGCCAAATTGAAACGTTTTTCGGAAAATATTATTGGCGTCGGCGTTAGCTTAACGCCTACGTTAATCTGTTATAATATTAACGTTGACGTTAGGGTAAAGTCGACGTTAATAAAGAGGAGTTTTTGCCAAAATGAAACGTTGTTTGGAAAAAAGATTATTGGCGTCGATGCTAGCCTAACGTCGACGTTAATTTGTTATAATATTAATGTTGACGTTAGGGTAAAACCGACGTTAATATTCATTAAATGAATATTAGCATCGACACACAATAACATCGACGTCGATATTCATTAAATAAAACCTACACTTCTTCCTTTTTCCTTCTTTCTTCTCCACCGTTGCCGCGATTCTCCCTCTCTCTCTCTCTCTCCACTTGTTCAGCCTTCCGTTCGTCCACCATTCAGTCGCCCATTCAGCCTTCCGCCATTCGTCCACCGTTAGCCATTCGTCCACTGTTCATCCTTCCGTTGTTCCCCGCTCTAGGTAACATTCGTTCAAATATGTTTAGAATTTAGGTTTAATTTAGGTTTGATTTAGATTTTCCTACTATAACTATTGGGTTTTAAATTTGATGATAATGTTCTATAAATATTGTCTACTAAGTTAATTTCTTATTCAGGGTTATCTTGACCACCCTTAGATAATGCATGTTCAAGCAAGCTTGCTAATTAGCTGTAAAATAGTCTGTGATTTGGAGACCTGATCCATAATTCTGTCAAACCACTCTTAAAAGAGAGTTCCTTCATTTTACAATCGACTATTACAATCATGTAGGAGTAGTGGTGTATTTTATGTTCCTATAGTGGCCACATGTAACTCAGTTCCTTTTCATATCCGTGAACCAATACAATTTATTTTCAAATAATGTTGGCTGACAAATTGGCGTTGTTCTTTATTTTCAATTTTACCAGTCGTTATTAAGTATTTGAGATTTACTCTTCGTCGACATTCTCCATTTGGTAAGTTCTAAAATTTGCATATGTTTTTTATTATTAGGGTTGCATGTTTAGAGAAATGACTTACTTGAATTATTAGGGTTACATGTTTAGAGAAATGACTTACTTGGATTAATATGTTAAGGTTTTTCATTATGTTTTGGTTAGTATGTTGATTAATTGATTATATGTTGCTAGTAATTACACAGGTAGATGTTAATTTCATTATTGGTTGTTAATTCCTAGTTAAAATAGAAGTCCTCAATAAAAGTTTGATGAATCTACGCCGATATGATCCAAATTATATTCAAGGGGTTGAAATGTTCATAGACCTCGCGAGTAGGTTTACTAACCGAAATTTGATTGCTTGTCCGTGTGTAAAGTGTGGAAATCGAACTTATGATAATAGAATAGTGGTGAAAGATCATCTAATTGCGTTGGGATCCATGAAAATTACAATTTTAGTACTTTCATGGAGAAATGAGATCTTCGAATGAAATGGATGATGATGAGAAATAATTGGATGACCTTAGAGATGAGAATTAGGGTGGAATAGGAGAGAATGTCGTTAATGATGAAATGAACGAAAAAATTGATCAAGATGATCAATTTATGGAAGACATTATCAATTTATGATGAAAGGAATTAGATGATCTTAGAGATGAGAATAATGTAGCAACCTAACAATGTTATAATGTTATAGTGTTACAAATGGTATTAATATACAATTAGTGTTCATCTATTTTTACATTTTATAACAATGTAGTAACTTTCTGTAATTTTTCAGGAATTTTGTTCCTAACAAAATTTATCTCTGACTTCAGGATCACTGCAACATATTTTATCCTCATTGACTCAAGTATTGTCTTAAACTTTTAAAAACACAAGTTTCAGCAGGGTAGTACATATAATTCTCAAACAATGTTAAAAATGTATAACTTATATTTTCCATGAAAACATGATTCACTTGTATTTCTTCCCTTGTAAATGACTCTAGTTGTCACATATAGTAGATTCCACAATATGTTTTATTACCAAGGTCTTGCCAAGAAAATTTCATAATATTGAATGTGAATTCAGCTATTGAAGCAGCGATTCCTGAGTACAGGGTGATCATGTTTGAGAACTTACCTTTTGTTAGTGTTGGACTTGAATGTAGTTAACGGAAACTGTTTCTCTTGAAAAATAAAAGTAAAATGATTTTAGGGTTTAATTTGTTCGGTAACATTGTTGTTCGTCATTGAAGGTTTACCATTTTCGAACTTGTTGAAGAAGGTACTTGGAAGAAAAAAGAAATCGCCGAATTCCGAAGTTGCGGAAGAAGGAAGAAGAAAGCCGAAGTCGCAGAAGAAGAAAGTCAAAAAGTTGTCGTCGTAGAAGAAGAAAGACGAAGAGGGAAATCGAAAATGGAGAGGGAGGAAAAGAGAGAATTGAGAGAGATTAAAAAAATTAAAAACAAATTTTTATTAATTTGTTTTTTTAGTTAGAGTGACTTTTTTCCACTCTAACTGCAAGATGTGAGGTCGATAGGGAGTCGTTGCCCTAACATCGCTCTTTCTATCCTTTTTCTTTATAGTTATATCATACATTTCTTTAAGATTAATGTGCTCTTAGTGAGATAATAACTCCAAACTCCAAATATATATATATATATATATATATATTATAATTAAGACTTTTTACACTTTAACTATATATATTAAATGATATATCTTTATTTTCTTGGGAAGAATGTCAATTTTATCATCGAACTATAACGGAATATCCATGTATATCACTAAATTAATTTTTGTTCGTTCACACCTCTGTAGTTGAATTTAATGTTCATGTATATTACTAGTCAACAAAAACATTCAAGTCTGTTAAGTTTTCTGTTAAATAATGACACATTTGATTGACATATTATTTTTTAAAATTAATATATATTATATTTTTATTTATATTTATAAAATTTAAATAATAAAAATTTTATATTTTCAGAGACATTAACCAAACAATCTAGACATTTTGAGAGACAATAACAATCATTCACTTTTATTAATTAATATATTTTCAACATTTATTTTTATGAACGGACTTTATTATTTAGAAAGTTAATAAAAATGAATGTTGAAAATATATTAATTAAAAAAATAAATTATTATTAATACCTCTCAAAATGTATAATTTGTTTGGTTAATGCATTTAAAAATGTAAAATTAAATTTTATTATTTAGAAATAGTGAATAAAAATAAATATATAATATATATTAATTTTTAAAAAAATGACATGTCAATTATATGTGCAATCATTTAACGGGTATGGATGTTTTGTCAAGCAATGACATAAATGAACATTAAGTGATATGAACGGACAAAAATTAGTTCAGTAATATACGTGATGATTCTGTTACAGTTCGATAATAAAATTGACATTCTCTCCTTATTTTCTTAACCCTATTTTCTTAAGACATTAGTTAAAAATTTAAATCTTATAAATATTGTTAATTTTTAAATTTTAAATTAATTGGGTGTTGGGCCTTATGGGTCCAGCCCAATTAGGCAATATAAAACCAAATAAACCCTAATTTTGTTTCTCTCTCTACCACAATTTTCAGAGAGAGTTCTGTGAAGAGATCAAGAGAAACAGAGTGAAGAAAATACAGAGGAAGAAGAAGGGAAGAAGATATAGAGGAAGAAGAAGAGAAGGAGAACAGAGTATCACCTTCTTTGTCTTGATTACCCTCAGGTTCATTTCTCTCTTACTTGTAAAGGGAATTTCATGTTTTCTCAAACCTAGATTTGTTTGGGTTTGAATGAAATTAGTTTCTCTGTATGTATACCTCAACTTTAGGTTTAAAGTTGAGAAGAACAATTGTATCGGTTTCTTACTGATTAGTGAAATCTGTTGGTTTTGCCCCGTGGTTTTTTTCCCTCCGTGTTGAGAGAGTTTTCCACGTAAATCTGGTGTTCTTTATTACTTTGCTGATCTGCTAGTATGATTTGGTTGACTTGTGAAATTAATCAGATCAATTGATTTCAATAGGAAGTATTATTCAACTTGAAATTCCTAACAAGTGGTATCAGAGCTGTTAGGTTTACTTTCTATTGAAGAGTGTTTTTCCCTCAGGTTCAGATGGAAGGCAGTAGCACTATGATCAGGCTGACAAACAATAACTGGCAGATTTGGAAATCCAAAATGGAGGACATCCTTTATTGTAAGGATCTGTATGAGCCAGTTGAAGGAGATAGTGCAAAGCCAAAAGAGATGGCTGAAGCTGATTGGATAAAACTGAACCGGAAAGCAGTTGGCACAATCAGACAATGGCTTGATGATAGTGTTTATCACCATGTAGCAAGTGAGAAAAGTGCTCATGAGCTATGGAAGAAGCTAGAGTCATTGTATGAGCAGAAGACGGCAGGTAACAAAGCGTTTCTGATCCGAAAGTTGGTAAATCTGAAATTTAGAGAAGGCACAGGTGTTGCTGAGCATTTAAACGAGTTCCAGAGCTTGATTAATCAATTATCAGTGATGGAGATGACCTTAGAAGATGAGCTACAAGCCTTATTGCTATTGGGATCATTGCCTGACAGTTGGGAGACATTGGTTGTGACTGTTAGTAATGCAGCTCCGAATGGTGTGCTTACTATGAGTATAGTTACTAGCAGCTTGTTCAATGAGGAGACAAGAAGGAAGTCAACTAATACAAATAGTGCACAGGCCCTAGTCACAGAGAACAGGGGAAGAGCTGAACACCGACAACAATCAAGAGGCCATAGCAAGTCAAGAGGCAGATCAAAATCTAAGGGGAGAGAATGTTATCACTGTGGTAAAGAAGGTCACATGAAGAAAAATTGTAGAGCCTGGAAAAGACTACAGAATGAAGGCAAAAATCAGAAGAAAGATGATGAAAACAGAAATACCACAGCCACAGTAACTGCAGAGGATGTAGTTATTCTTTCTTGTGAAAAGGAACAATATCTACATGTAGAAGATCACCAAGGAGTTGAGTGGATAGTTGATACAGGTGCTTGCTATCATGCTACACCGAATAAAGAGTTCTTCACCACGTACAAGGCTGGAGATCTTGGTACAGTGAAGATGGGTAATACTAGTCACTCAAGCATTGTGGGTATTGGTGACATTTATTTGCAGACAGAACAGGGGCATCGGTTAACACTGAAAGATGTGCGGCATATTCCTGATTTACGTCTAAATTTGATATCAGGTGATGCATTGGACAAAGATGGATTCAAGCATTATCTTGGTGGTGGTGAATGGAAACTCAGCAAAGGATCAATGATTGTAGCAAAAGGGAAGTCGTGGCATTCATTGTACAGAACACATGTGAAGGTACTCAAAGATGATCTGAATGCAGTACAAGCTGAAAGCTCTCTAAATCTGTGGCATCAACGCCTTGGCCACATGAGTGAGAAAGGGCTGCGAATTCTGGTGAGGAAGCTGCACATCCCCTCAACCAAAGATGAGGTTCTGGATCTATGCGACTACTGCCCATTTGGTAAGCAACATCGAGTCTCTTTTAGTCAGACATCAGAAAGAAAACATAATGTGTTAGACTTGATTTATTCTGATGTGTGTGGTCCTTTTGAAGTGGAGTCATTGGGTGGCAATCGATATTTTTTAACATTTATTGATGATGCGTCTAGAAAGGTGTGGGTTTATTTTATGAGAACAAAAGACCAGGTATTCAATTACTTTCAAGAGTTCCATGTCATGGTAGAAAGAGAGACAGACAGTAAGCTGAAATGTCTTCGCTCTGATAACGGGGGAGAGTATACCTCCAAGGAATTTAAAACATATTGTACCAAATATGGTATTCGACATGAGAAGACAGTGCCTGGAACTCCGCAGCACAATGGTGTGGCTGAGAGAATGAATCGCACCATTGTAGAAAAGGTGAGATGCATGCTGAAGATGGCAAAGTTGCCAAAACAGTTTTGGGGAGAAGCAGTTCGCACAGCCTGCTATCTCATAAACAGGTCGCCATCTGTTCCTTTGAAATTCGAGATACCAGAAACAGTATGGTCTAAGAAGAATGTTTCATACTCACATCTAAGGGTGTTTGGATGCAAAGCATATGTGCATATTCCAAAGGAACAAAGATCCAAGTTGGATGATAAAGCAACTCCATGTATTTTCCTTGGATATGGAAATGAAGAATTTGGGTACAGGTTATGGGACTCAGAAAAGAAGAGAATTGTCAGGTGCAGAGATGTTGTGTTCTTTGAAGGTCAGACAGGGATAAGTCCAGAAATCATTGAGAAGTCAGAGAGGGTTGATGAGTCCATAGAACTCATACCAATTCCTTCACATGTACAGTCAACAGTAACGGATGAAGATGAACAAAATGAAGAAGCCACTGAGGAAACCTCTGACATGAATGGTAGTAATGATGATGAGACTGTTTATGGTGTTCCTGAGCAGGGGGAGCAACATCGTCAAGAGGAGCCAGAAGAGCCCCCATTAAGAAGGTCTGAGAGAGAGCACCAACCTTCTAAAAGATACCCTTCTTCAGAGTATATCCTGTTGACAGAAGAAGGAGAGCCAGAAAGTTTTCAGGAGGCACAAGCTCATAAAGACAAAGTTAAGTGGCAGGATGCAATGAAAGACGAGATGAAGTCATTGCAAGAAAATGACACATATGAGCTTGTGGAGCTTCCTAAGGGAAGAAAGGCCTTGAGAAATAAATGGGTGTTCAAGCTAAAGAGAGATGAAAATGGAGAACTTATGAAGTACAAAGCCCGACTGGTCGTAAAGGGTTTTGGACAGAAACAGGGCATCGACTTTGGGGAAATTTTCTCACCAGTGGTAAAGATGACTTCCATTCGTGCAGTGTTAGGTCTAGTATCTGGCCTAGATCTTGAACTTGAACAACTTGATGTAAAAACTGCATTCCTTCATGGTAACCTTGAAGAAGAGATCTATATGGTGCAACCAGAGGGATTTGAAGTGAAAGAAAAAGAAAACATGGTTTGCAAATTGAAGAAGAGTCTATATGGTTTGAAACAAGCCCCGAGACAGTGGTACAAGAAATTTGACTCCTTTATGATGAGTCATGGGTACCAGAAAACCAAGGCAGATCCATGTGTTTTCTTCAAAAGATTTCCTAATGGAAAATTTATAATCCTTTTACTTTATGTTGATGATATGTTGATTGCAGGACAGGATGCTCTGTTTATAGCTATGTTGAAGAAAGAGATGTCCAAGACATTTGAAATGAAAGACATGGGTCAAGCACGCCAGATATTGGGCATGAAGATTACTCGTGACAGAAAGGCTAAGAGACTTTGGTTGTCACAAGAGAAGTACATTGAAAGGGTGCTTGAAAGATTCAACATGCAAGGAGCAAAGAAAGTAAGTTGTCCACTTCCTAGCCATTTGAAATTGAGCAAGAAGTTGTGTCCATCAACAGAAAAAGAAAAGGATGAAATGTCAAGTGTGCCATACTCCTCAGCTGTAGGGAGTTTGATGTATGCAATGGTTTGCACTAGGCCAGATATAGCTTATGCAGTCGGTGTGGTAAGTAGATTCCTTTCTAATCCAGGAAAACAACATTGGGAAGCAGTGAAATGGATTCTTAGATATCTAAGAGGCACTTCCAATTTGTGTTTGAGTTTTGGAAATGGTGAACATGTGCTAGAAGGTTACACTGATTCTGATATGGCTGGAGATCTGGATCACAGAAAATCCACTTCAGGTTATGTGTTTACTTTTGCAGGGGGAGCCGTGTCATGGCAATCCAAACTGCAGAAATGTGTGGCTTTGTCAACCACAGAAGCAGAATACATTGCAGCCACTGAAGCTGGTAAAGAGCTATTGTGGTTGATTAGATTTCTCTTGGAGCTTGGTATGCAACAAGAAGATGCAGTTGTTTTCTGTGATAGCCAGAGTGCTATAGATTTGAGCAAGAATGCTACATATCATTCCAGAACTAAGCATATTGATGTGAGATTTCATTGGTTAAGAGATGCAATAGAAAGCCAGCAGATGAAGCTGAAGAAAATTCACACTGATAAGAATCCATCAGACATGTTTACGAAGATAGTTCCAAAAGACAAGTTTGAGCTTTGTTGTCGGCTTGTCGGCGTGAATACCAAGTGATGACTTGAAAATCGGTGTGCCTCTCTCCGTGGGCTGGAGGGGGAGATTGTTGGGCCTTATGGGTCCAGCCCAATTAGGCAATATAAAACCAAATAAACCCTAATTTTGTTTCTCTCTCTACCACAATTTTCAGAGAGAGTTCTGTGAAGAGATCAAGAGAAACAGAGTGAAGAAAATACAGAGGAAGAAGAAGGGAAGAAGATATAGAGGAAGAAGAAGAGAAGGAGAACAGAGTATCACCTTCTTTGTCTTGATTACCCTCAGGTTCATTTCTCTCTTACTTGTAAAGGGAATTTCATGTTTTCTCAAACCTAGATTTGTTTGGGTTTGAATGAAATTAGTTTCTCTGTATGTATACCTCAACTTTAGGTTTAAAGTTGAGAAGAACAATTGTATCGGTTTCTTACTGATTAGTGAAATCTGTTGGTTTTGCCCCGTGGTTTTTTTCCCTCCGTGTTGAGAGAGTTTTCCACGTAAATCTGGTGTTCTTTATTACTTTGCTGATCTGCTAGTATGATTTGGTTGACTTGTGAAATTAATCAGATCAATTGATTTCAATAGGAAGTATTATTCAACTTGAAATTCCTAACATTGGGTTACTCTAAGCGGTCACTTTAGTTCACCTCACCCTATGTCTCACCTTCTTTCTAACATTTTATTCTTAATATTGCTCCAACTTTCATAAGTTAATAAATAAATTATTACTATAGTACTATTTTATTATTAACTCAACTCAAGAGTGAGCGGTTTAGAACCAATAGTTCATTATACGATTCTTCAGTTCTTCAATAAATTATGTATTGTAATGTAAAGTCATAGGCATGTCATGTATTTTAAGTGATAATAGTCTTATTTATAAGAACAAAAATTTTAAATTTAATTTTCAATGATAACATATTAAGGTGAAATGAATAATTGTGTTAATTTTTTTAATTAATTTTTTAAAATCTTGTTATAAGAGGAATCATTTATTTAATTCAAATTAGAATATATTAAAAATAATATATATTTATATTTTTTATGTCTATTTCTTAACTCCTTAGTTAGTATTTAGTATGCGGTATTAAATATATATACAAGTTATACGGGTATAAATTTTAAGAGGTATTAAAATGTATAAATTATATAAGTTATTCTTGTTTAGTGAGAATATAAAATAAATATAAATTATATAAATTTTATTATTTTGTGATTGGTTTGTGATATAAAAAAAATAAGAAGTATAAAAGACTATTTTACCTTATATTTATATAAATTATTTTAATATTTATCTTATAAATAATATTTTTATTAATTATATTGAAATTAATAAAATAAATATATTTTTTAAATAAATAATACTATTATATTATAATAATTTAGATTTTCTTTTATATATTTACTTATAATTTAACTTATATAATTATATAAATAAAATTTATTTATTTATTAATTAAAACTGATGTATTATTATAAATATTTGTATATTATATAAATATTAATTGTTTGTATAAAATAAAATATTATTAATAATAACAATAATTTTAATAAAATAATATTTAAAATTTGAATGGTATAATTAAAATTTAGTTTCAGATATAAATTATATAGATATAAGTTGTATTAATTAATAATAATATTATTAATTTATATAATTTATTAATAATTAAATACAATTTTTTGTTTTCGAAATTAATTTTATATATGACTATTATTTTTTAATTAGTATTATTAATTTTAAAATAATTATTATATTTAATAATGTATAAAATTATCACATTTAAATTTTTTATACTTAAAATAATATAATTTGTATATAAAGATAAATAAATATATAAAAATAAAAATAAAAATAAAATAAAAATTAATATTTTTAAATATAAATAAATATTTAGTTATAGGTTATTATTATTATTAAAATATAATAGAAGGTTAAAATTTTAATAATTTTATAAAATTAAATGATAAAAGAAAAATATTAAATTTGATCAAATCTTATATGTATTTGTAAAGCAGGTACAATATTATTCCTCTTTCAAAATATAAATTATATTAAAATAACATTGTAGATATAATTATTAATAAATCAAACAAATATAATAATTTCCTCGAGATAAAATTATCCTTTATTTATAGTATTATACGATATTTATAATATTATATCCCGTACCAAACGTTTTAAGTTTTTGAAAGTTCATTTATAAAAATATACATTGGACAAATATGATTTCAAATTTGTTGAATATGTTCCATCTTGAATTACATCAATATGTTACTCTTTTATATTGTTATT
Organism: Impatiens glandulifera; assembly: GCF_907164915.1. Lineage (NCBI taxonomy): Eukaryota > Viridiplantae > Streptophyta > Magnoliopsida > Ericales > Balsaminaceae > Impatiens > Impatiens glandulifera. The sequence goes on from NC_061868.1 coordinate 10,858,555, forward strand.
GAATTAAATTCCACAAACTGTTAGATTAATATATTTTTCTTCTAAATTATTAAAATGGGTAAGATGTTCTTTTATAAAAATATTTCTTTATTTACTTTTTAAGACTTTATTTGAATTAAAGTTCCTACAATTATTCCAATTACCCAATTTATGTTAGTCCAATCTATTTTTTAATCTTATAAGAAGTGTACATTTTTACTAAAATATTTTAAATTGATGTGATGAGTTTTGTGGAGATGTGTTATTTTTTTTAAAATAAAAGTAAAATATAATTATTGTGTCATTCTTTTTAGTGAAAGGAATTATAGCTAATTCAATTAGTTTTTCAAACTAACATTTTTTTAAGTATTTTTTTTTTTTTTTTGTGAGTAATTAAATATTTCACAATCAGTTGGAACTTAATTTGTTCAATCATTTTTTAAATAACTTATTTTTTATTTCGTACTCAATTATTCTATTTATTTTTAACTTTTTTATATTTTAATATTTTTATTAATATTAACTTTTTAATTATAAAATACATTTTAAAATATATACTTTTATATTTAAATTATTATTAAAATATAATATATTACAACATAATCTAATAAATATTATCATCACTTAATATTTATTTAATATATAATTAATTTAAAATATGTTAATAATAATGATAGAACAACTTAATAATTAATAAAATCATTACAATCATCTAATTTTAAAATTATTAGTATATTAATAATAGGAAAAAAGTTCACTTAGACGTATGTATTTGTACAACTAGCTCACTTAAACGTATGTACTAATAAAAGATCATTAAACATATGTACTATCAAAAATTGGCTCATTTAGCCTATTTTAGTAACCATGGTTAACTTTTATTTTTAAATTTATATATTTATTAATTAAATATTAATATATTTTCTCTCTCTTTTCTTTTCATTTATTATTTCATTTATTACTAATAAATGAACCCTCTATTTTTTTTCTTTTTTATAATTTTTTATTATTTCTATATGAGTATTTATGATTGATTATTTTAATTTTATTTTATATATATATACATGAGCATTCATTATTAATTATTTTAACTCTATATTTCTTTTTCTTTTATATATATATATATTTTTTATATTTACATTAATTATTAATTATTTTAAATTTGTTTATCCCAATAATTGAATATAACAATGAAAATTTTTTCAACAATAAAAATTTTTTAACACAAAAATAAATTAATTAAAAATTAAGAATTGGATAATAATAAAAACTCATTCATCAAACACCAAAAGAGTAATAATCAAATATTAGACAAAACAATTCATTTACTAATATAAGTCGTGAATAAAAATTAAATAAAAAATTATTAATTTCATTTTTATTTATATTAAACTAAATAAGAAAAAACCCTTTTTCATTTTTATTATATTAAATTAAATAAGAAAAAAATCTTTCAAAAAAAATATTATAGTAAAACATAAAATTCATAAATAAGTTGTTAAATTTTTAAAAAAAAATAAGAATTTAAGAAATATGAGAAATAAAAACTAATAAAAAAAAGATGAAATATAAAATAAAAATTAATATTAAAATAAAAAAAATTTAAGAATAAAATAAATTACCTACTTTAATTAATGAAAAAGAAAGAGAGAGAAAATATATTAATATTTAATTAATAAATATATAAATTTAAAAATAAAAGTTAACTATGGTTACTAAAAGAAGCTAAATGAGCCAATTTTTGATAGTAAATATGTTTAAATGACCTTTTATTAGTACCTACGTCTAAATGAGCTAGTTGTACAAGTACATACGTGTAAGTGAGCTTTTTTCCTTAATAATATAATATAAAAATATTATAATAATTTATCTTACTTTTTTTTTTATTAGGGTGAGTTATCTATTTTAATTGGAAAATACTGACTTTGACAAGTTTATTTTTATTTTTTTCATAATTATTAATTTTATAATATGAATATAACTTAATATAATTTTAAAATTATATATTTAAAATTTCATAAATATAAAAAGATAAAAGATAGAAATTAAATATAATTAAAATTATGATAATAATTATATTATATGAAAATAATAATTTAATTTTATAAATATACATAATAATAATAATTTATAAATTAATAAAAAATATAAAATTTAGAAAAGAGGACAATAGGTAGGGAAATTGTGAGAAAGAATGTGAGATAGTTTTTTGGTATTCAATATTAATTATATATGTATAAGTTGTATGGAGTATAAATTATAAAGAGATATTAGAATGTATAAATTATATAGGGTATTTATGTTTGGTTGAGAGTATAAAATAAATACAAATTATATAGGTTTTATTATTTTATGTTTAGTGTGTGGTATAAAAAAGTAGTAAGAAGTGTAAAGAATATTTTATCCTTATATTTATATAAATTATTTTAATATTTATCTTATAGATAATTTTTTTATTAATTATATTTAAATTAATAAAAAAATATATAATTATCATATAAATATATTTTAAAAATAAATAATACTATTATTATATGATTTAGATTTTTTTTTTATATATTTCCTTGTAACTTAACTTATATAATTTTATAAAATAAAACTTATTTATATATTATTAAAATTAATACATTATTATAAATATTTATATATTATCAATTGTTTGTATAATATAAAATATAAAATATTAATAATAATAATAATTTCAATAAAATAATATTTAAAATTTGAATTGTATAAATAAAAATTAGTTTTAGAAATATATTTTATAGATATCACTCTTTTTATTATTAATTATAAATATAATTTATTAATAATTAAATACTATTTTTTATTTTATAAATTAATTTTATATATGACTATTAATTTTTAATTAGCATTATTAATTTTAAAATAGTTATTATATTTAATTAGGTATAAAATTATAACATTTATTTTTTTTTACTTAAAATAATATAATTTTTATTTACAAAGATAAATAAATATATATAAAAAAGTAAAATTATTATTTTTAAATATAAATAAATATTTAGTTATAGGTTATTATTATTAAAATATAATAAAGAAATAAATTTTTTAATAATTTTATCAAATTAAAAGGTAAAAAAGAAATATTAAATTTTATTAAATCTTATACATTTTGTAATAATACTAAAATATCTATCTGCAGTATTGTACATAGGGGTGTTCATCGGTTCGGTTTTCGGGTTATTCGAGTTCCTCGGTTTGGTTTATGCGAATTTTTATTTTTTTAGCCAATTCGAACCAGCTAGGAATTGAACATGGGTATGTACCGTGGTAGGTGTCACACAGGCAAATACCGCAGCAGAATTTTTACTTAATTTCTCGCCCTTGTGCGGCTTGTTTTGCGCACCAAAACAATCAGCCAACTCCGAGGTTCACTTCTCGCACAAAAATAAACGACTCACTCAACAAACAGCCAAGTACCACAATAATAAATCAAACATACATCAAAGAGAAACACACACAACAATTACGGGCAATGCCCAACTTTATAATATATTTACTCACAAATATCGATTACAAAGAGGCTATAAACTCTCAAGGCTGCACACAAAATGACTCTCACTTGTGAGGGATATTTTTCTATCTGAAATCCAACAATTTGTCTTGTGCAGCTCAAGAGATATTTATAGCCCTAAAGAATAACAATTTGCATAGGAAAATAACCATTCTAGGGTGTGGGGGTCGGTCTGCCGGGCAGTTGGTGCTGGTCGTGGGTCTAACTAGTGGGCGGTGGCTGTTGAACATGGGTCTCAACAGCCAGTCGTGGGTCTCAACTGTCCACTACTACAGCCCCACGTTTTCCTTCGTTCTTAGCTGCGCACCTGCTGCTGGACATGGGTCCTAACTGACCGTAACCGTCCACTACGCCCACGTTCTCGACCGAGCCCAACTATTGTTGATTTTTTCTCCCACTCGACCCATCATGCCGATATTTCCAAGTCTTCGACCCATCATGCCGACATTTCCGGGACACTAATCTGATCGCCTTCGGTCCTCTTCTAACCGTCACCGGCCGGCTCCGCATTTTCCGCATCCCATGCACGCATTCTCGCAATGCGCTAGACATTGTCAGCATTCTGCCCACGTCGCACGCACACGACTCCTCCTAGGCATTCACTCGGTCCTAGCCTTCCGTAATCAGGCCCCGACCGACACTTGCTAACACCTTGTGCCTTTGTCGCACGCACACGACACCTCTTCAGCACACTTCACTCGGTCCTGGTACTAGGGGTGAGCAAATGGGTAAAACCAATCCGTTTTGTCCGATCCGTATTAAATCCAAACTAAGTTTATTCAATCCGTAATCCAAACCATTTTACTAATTAATACGGATCGGATACGGATTGGATTGAAAATGGTTTGGATAATCCAAACTAAAAAATATTTATATATTTCAGCTTGAAATTAGTCAACAATTTTTTTTAAATTTTTTTTTTTAATTTTTTTTAATTGTTTTTTTAATTTTTTTTAAATTTTTTTTTAAATTCGAATTTTTTATTATTTTTTATTATTTTGAATTTTGAATCTGAAAAAAATAATAAAAATAAAAACAAAAAAAAATAAAAATAAATATCGCTGTCAAGTGATAGATAAGTAAAATATATATTATATTGAGATGAAATTTAATTTAAAGAAAATTAATTAAAAAAAATATTTTTATTTAGATAGTTTGGATAATTTGGATAATCCTAATCCAATCCGATTTAATTCAATCCGAACTCAATCCGATCCGATCTCAGTCCAATCCGAATTAGTATTTAAGATTCGGATTGGATTGGATTTTGGATTAAACCACCCAATGCTCACCCCTACTTGGTACTCCACACTCGTGCCACGACAAACGCATGCTAACATCCTTCTCTCGGTCCTTATATTCAACACTTCGGTCCCTACAACAAATTTGATTACTTAGCATTCTGGTGCCAGTGCCGCACGCCCGCGACACTCTTCTCGACACCTCTCGGTCCTGGCCACTATCAAGCCAAGACATCTCGGCTACAACTTGCACCTAAGTCGCCCGCACACGACTCCGCCTCAACACACTTCTTCTCGGTCCTGACACTTCACAAGTGTGCCAGAACATAAGTTTTAGTTACTTAGCCCTTCTCATCTCCGGTGCCATGCCGCACACCCGCGACTGTTTTTAGGCACCTCTCGGTCCTGGCCCTCCGCAATCAAGTCAAAACCGAGGCCAGTTATTTAGGGTCGTAACAGTAGGGTACTATTCTACCACTAGACCATGTGTGCTTTTCTTTCTTTGTTGTTTTATTATTAAATCTTAAATTCAAATATTGTAATTTGATTATTTTAAACTTTTTCCTAAACTAAGTTTAGAAAAATAGATAATAAAAAATGAATTCGGTTTTCGGTTTGATTTTCGAGTTGAAACTCAAACTCGAAACCAATTCGAAAACTGTATTTAAATTTAAATTGGTTTGAAATTCGATTCGAAAACTGAAAATGAAATATGAATTTGGTTTATTTGAATTCGGTCAGATATTCGGTTCAGACCAAATATTAAACACCCCTAATTATACCCCATGTCAAACGTAGTTCAGAGTATTAGGATTTATAGTTTATTAGGCGAAAAAAATATAAGGAGAGTATAGAGAATTTATTATTATTATTTTTGTTTAGGTAATTAGATTGAGGAGTCGTTTCCTCACCATCTCTAAATATATATTTTTTTTATAAAATAAGGTAATTGAGTTTAAATACTAAACTATTTTAGTTTAGGTAAATTATTAAATAAATATTTATAAAAATATGAATTGATAATAATATTTATTATATTAAAAATAATAATTAAAATATATAAATTAATATATAAAAATATAAGTAATTAAATTTTGAATGTGTTTAATAATAAAATATAATATTAAAATATATAAAAATAAAATAAATAGGGTAATATGAATTTTAGAAATAATTAATAAAATAAAATAAAAAGTTAACTCCAAACAAAATTATTCCTCAAAATATATTTAGGATTATATATAAATGTGTATATTAATATTTTTTTTACTTTCAGCCCAATAGATTTAGCCTATATAGAAAATAAGGCCCAAGCCTTTCTTCAACAGCCCTAGTTTCTTTTCTTCTTCTTCGAAGAGAATCACTCTGTTAAACCCTACCTCCTCTTGGAGTTCATAATCGCTGTTAAGCCCTATCGAACGCTGTAGTAAGTTCTCAATTTCCTTATTATATATTTTGTGGCCTCTTCTATCGCCGCTCGTCGCCGTTCCCGTCTGATTTGCTAATATCTTGTAGATCCAATGGGTAGAAAGAGAGATAAGGACTCTGAAGATCTAACTGAAAACATAGACGACGATGAACAATATGTTCGCCAGAGTAAAAAGAGAAAGAACACAGATGACTACGATGATGGTGCTGAGAAGAGTCAAATTAGTAATAAAAAACAGATACTTCCATCGATGATAAAGAATAAGGATAAGAGATCAGCTGTCCATGCCAAGCTTAAGCAACAAAAGAAGCTTGAGAAGGCTAAAAGGGCTAAAGCTCGAGACTTCGCCGAGAAGAGAGCTCTTGATTTGGGAGAAGAGGTAATTGAACCTCGGAGTGCTAAGATTATGATTCTATCTTCCTTAATTTCCCTTACCCAATATTGATTTAATTATGTTCTACGCAGCCTCCAGCCAGAAGTATTCCACGCACAATTGAAAACACTAGGGAGTTTGATGAGACTGTCTGTGAACCTGATGATGAGGTTTGTTTGTGCATTGAGATTTTATTTTCAATTTTTTGTAAGAATGTAGTTCAATTAACTTGATTAATTTCTCTTCTTTTTGCAGCTGTTTGCTGGGAATGATGCAGATGAATTTAATTCTATATTGGGTCGTGAAAGAACTCCCAAGATATTGATAACTACATGTCGTTTTAATTCAACTGTATGTCTAAAGCATCTCCTTTATTGAATTGTTCTTTATGTCTTTTGAGATGAATTATTTTATCAATGGATTCTATATTGTTGATTTACAGAGGGGTCCTGCTTTCATATCAGAACTAATCTCCGTGATCCCAAATGCTCATTATTATAAGCGGGGAACATATGACTTGAAAAAGGTGCTCCTTTTGGGATTTACATAGATTTTTATTATCTGTGTAAACTATAAACTAACCCTTCTCTTTTCGGGTTTACATAGATTGTTGAATATGCAAAGAAAAAGGACTTCACTTCTCTTATTGTTGTTCATACCAATCGTAGGGAACCTGGTTAGTATCCTAGGGTTTAAGCTTGTTTTGGTATTCTTGTATGAAGTTTTATAAAATTGTGGTTGTTACTTGTAGATGCCCTCCTTGTCATGGCCTTACCCGATGGCCCAACTGCCCACTTCAAGATTTCAAATCTTATTTTGCGCAAGGATATCAAGGTTCAACAATTTAGCTGATTTTTTATCATTTGAAGTGATTGCATATTTGCTTATATATATTTAATCTGTTTCTATGTAGAATCATGGAAGGCCAACTACTCACATGCCGGAGCTAGTGTTGAACAATTTTACAACACGTCTTGGTCATCGTATTGCAAGGTTATCTATTTTTTTTCTTTCTTTTTTACATTGTTTATTGTAATTGTTATTTACAAATGTTTTGGATTTAGTTGTTTGGATAGTTTCTACACTTTTATTTTACTTTTAACATTATAAAAGCACATATGTGTTAACATTTAGAACCTTAGACTAAGAATGCCTTCGATAAACTGAAAATTAAGTTCTAAATGTTGATTATTTTAATTTAAAGTGTCGTCTAAGTTAACTCTCTGAAAACATAAAGGATGAATAAACCAAATTAAAATATCTAATTAGGTACATGGTAATTGATATTTTTATTTGATAAAATGTGGAACATGTCTTGTCCTTAATGACTATTTTACCCTTGATGGTTAAATCTTTTACTAGATTACAGAATGAAATCATATTTTTCTAGCTTAATACTCTCACATTGAGGTCATATGAAAAGAAACTATTATTTTTTTCTTCTGTCCGGAGATGGTGTACGTTTGAAGTTATGGTCATTCCCAGCCAAATCATACTGAAAATTCCAAACGAAATCCTCGGCCAAATCTGGATACCTAATATGATAGAAAAAAGTGTTTCCAAATGAAGCTGCCTATCTTTACAGTGTTGGAGCTACATGGTTAATTCACCATTCAATTATTTTTAATAAGTTTTTTATTTTGTTTTTTCTAGGTTAATACAGTCTATTTTTCCTCAAGATCCAAACTTCCGTGGTCGAAGAGTAGCAACTTTCCATAATCAGCGTGACTTTATTTTCTTCCGTCATCATCGGTAATTTTACTTATGTTTGTTATGGTAGATGTGGTATACATTTGAGAAAATGTTGATTTATTGGAAGTCTGATATATTTTTATAATTTTTAAATGTGAAGCTACATATTTGAAGATAAAGATGCCAAAAAAAATAGTTCCGAAGGTGAAAAGAACACCGAAACTCTATCAAACGTAAAAGCTCGGCTCCAGGTTTGCCCCCCTATTCCTTCCAACATCATCTCCTTGTTTTTATTTTTTGTTCTTTAAAAGTTAAATCTCGTAAAAGACTTGATTAAATCTTCTTCGAACGTGTAGGAATGTGGACCGCGATTCACATTGAAATTGAGGAGTTTGCAACATGGGACATTTGACAGCAAAGGAGGAGAATATGAGTGGGTTCATAAGGTTAGTCCAATTGGGATTGTGAAATGTTTTACGTTTGCTTGACCTCGATTGTTCTTTCGGTTCTAATTTTTACTGTTTTTTCTTTACTTCAAAATTTTAGCCGGAGATGGATACCAGTAGGAGAAGGTTTTTCTTGTGAGGAAACGATGGAAAAGATTTGGTCGTCTAGATATCATGAGAAGAATGATTTTTTTGTTCGAAATCGAGATATTCTACATTATATTTATGCTGTAAAATGATTTTCTAGTAACCATCTTTATATCTATTTCCTTGTATCATACTACAAACAGTGCATTTCTTAAGGTTGAGAACTTAATGATTTTGTTTTCTTTCAAACTAAAATATGTGTATCCTTCTTGATTGTTTTTTAGTAATCTTATTGTTTTATTTGGCAATATCATATTAGATTCGGTCATGGTTAAACTTTATAGTTTTAAATTTATGATTTTGTAAATTATTTCAATTTTATTATTTAAGTAATTTTACTTTGCATATAGAAAGAACGTACCAAATTTGTATGTATTACAATATATTTATTTTTATAAATTAAAAATAAATATTTTATTTAATTAATTTTATAATTAAAACGTTTTCATAGTGCTATTTGTTTATTATAATTAGTTAAACTAGTAGATGGACATGCTTTGTAAGAAATTTATATAAGTGGTTATTATAAATGATTGAAGGAAAGTTCTCATTTTAGTGAATAGCAGTGTTGTTTTGTGTGATGTGATCTTTTAATTATCTTATATTTATCCAAATGGAAAAAAAATATAACATAGATGTTTTTTTTATTAATCAAAGTCATTTGTAATACTTTAATTCTAAAAAATGGGGTTTTCCAAAGTTTTAACTCAATAACTCAACTCCAACATAAAAAAATATAATTCTATTAAACCATCTAACAATAAACTAGTTAAAATATAATCTTTTCAAAATAATTATATTAAAATTTTTCTAACTTATTCTTGTTGATTATAACTTTAACTTTTTTTAATGATCTAATTTCATGGTCATTTTCCTCTCTGTAAACATGTTTGATTCTAATATTTTTTTATTCATTCAAAGTTCATCACCAAAGCAATAACTTTCAGAGCTCTCCAGCATAATATCTTTACACTCTTGCATACATGCAATGGCAACAGCAGAAATGTCACTCAAGTTCATACCCAAGTGATCATCAACGTCCTTACTCAGAAGAATAACATCGTTGCAAAGTTCATCTCTCTTTATATAACCTAATGTCTTGTCACTGGCATGCCGATAGAATTTTCGAACAAATCGATAACCCAAGTACCAGTATTTGAAATCAGATGATTAGAGTCCATGGTAGGTCCGAGAATTCGAAGATGTCATTTGAGATTTATACAAAGATGGAATCAGCAGATGAAACTGTATCAAATGGGTTCACTTTTCTTCTTAAACCAACTCAATCATGGTGTTCCATAATATATTAGCACTAACTAATTGACACAACTATCTCACAATTCTAACCACAGTTCATTCCTCTAATTCAAACTCATATATATACCAACATATCTTATTCTTCAAAATTCTAATTCAAACTCATGTATACCATCTTATTCTTTAAAATTTATTTTTAACACCACTCTCAATTTCGCACTCACATATACCATTATCATTGTCATTTTAATTTTTATAATACTTAAATCTAAAATTCGCACCATTTGAGACTCAAACCCTTGTCTCGAGTTTTAAATATAACCAGTACTTGTTGTATAAGGTAAAATTTTGCATTCACATATACATAATTAATCTTTTCAAATTATTATATACATTTGTCAAACTAATAATAAAATAAACATAAAATGATATATTAAATGATGATGAAATGTACTTAATTTAGGAAAAATCATACTGACAAAGAACTTTACCCCATTAAATACATATATTCTTTCAAAAATTCCATTATTAACGACATTCAAACCAACATTCCTCTAATTCGAATTCACATATACCATCATATCTTATCCTTCCCGGATTCCATTATTAACGGCATTGAAACCACCATTTCTTCATCCCTCTAATTTAAATTCACATATTCCATCATATCTTATCCTTTTAAGGATTCCATTATTAGCAACATTAGAATCACCATTGATTCATCCTTTAATTCGAATTCAATTATTCCATCATATCTTATTTTTCAAGAATTCTATTATTAATGAAGAACTTTACCCTACTAAATACATAGATTCTTTCAAAGATTCTATTTTACCGACATTCAAACCATCATTCCTTCATCATTCTAATTCAAATTCATATATACCATCATATCTTATCCTTTATGAATTCCATTATTAACGACATTGGAACCACCATTTCTTCATCCTCTAATTCAAATTCACATATTCTATCTTATCTTATATTATTAACGGTAATTGAACCACCATTTATTTATCCTTCTAATTCGAATTCACATATTGTATCATATCTCATCTTTCAAGAATTCCATTATTAACAGTATTCGAACCACCATTCTTTCATCTTTCTAATTACAATTAACATATTCTATCCTTCAATGATTTATTAATTAATACCACCATTCCTCCGATATATCTATTTCGCACTCATATATATAATCATCATTATCATTCTAATATTTATAGTACACACTTTAAATTTCGCACCAATTAGGATTCGATAACCCCGGTCTCGAGTTTGAAATGTTAATCATTTAACTCGTGATTGTTGAATTCAATTTATAATGTTATCTATGTAAGCATGACAATTTGACATACCCTAAATTATGAATAATATCATTTATTTATAATAATATTAAAATATTAAAATAATATTTTGAATTTTTAAATTTAAAATAACCTAAAAAATTTAAAAATCAAATTAGAGTAGTTATTGTAATAATTATACCCTAATTAAGAAAATTAATTTAAAAATCTAAAAATAATTTGAGATTAAAAAATTGTATTTATTTTACCCAAAATAAACCCAAAAAGGGGTTGAAATTATTTAATTATGGTTTTAAACATAAATTATGTATAATTTATGGCTTAAAATAATTAAATAAATATCCAATAATACCCAAAATAAAATAAAATAAATGATCATAATTTTATTATGTTGTCAAAAACATTTATGTGTATTAATTTGGTGAAGAAAAATGCAACAAAGGATTAAAAATTTGATTTCAAATAACCCTTTTATTAAAAATATAAACTGATAATCTTGTGTGGCCGAAATTATGTTTAATTAATGCAGTAGGATTCTGGGCCATCAGATCAGCGCTGAATTTTCATCAAGCTCCCAGGAACGCGACACGCATCCGGGTCCACACGAGACTAATTAACGGGACATCAACCTCGTTAGCCGAAAACGCCCAGATGTAGATGAAACGTAACGGAATGCCAAAATGCCGTGTTTTGGTTAAACGAAACTGCATTGTTTTACCCTTCTTCTTAGCCGATGTAGGGGATTATTGTAAACGCGATCGACGCCGACATTTCTTCTAAAAACTTTATCTCCGCCTACATCCATCCTTATCCTTCCATTTTTTCACCATGTGCACGTCTTCTTCTTGCCATAATTTCCCCAAAGCCTAGAAGTAAAAACCTACACTAATCCTCTCTTTTAGCTTAACGACAACAAGATGTGGATATCCCCTAGGTCTCCTTGAGGTCCTAGGTTCGAGCCTGTTAGACGGAAAGTTCTGCGCCTAGTTAAATGGTTAAGTATATTTGCGATCTATGTTCTTAACCCGCGTGGATTAGTTGCACTTCATAAGAGCAACGTATCCCAACTAACTAAAAAACACCTACACTAACCTAGGCTGCTAAGGATCAAAGAGAAACAAAGAAGAATAACTTCGGTGGTAAAATTGAAGTTGAATTCGTTCACCATAGCCGATCTAGCTCAGTATAAATAGTCTTTAGGTGTTAAGTTTCCAATCCATCAAACAATCACCAAACAATACAACTTATTTAGAAGAACTAAAGAACTCCGTCGAACTAAATTTTTGTCAAATCCTCTCCGGCGATCAAAACTTTAATCCAGGATTCTGAAAAGCTTCTTATACATCACTAGAGTGTTCTCTAATTGTTGGTAAGCTTCCAGATCTGCTGTAATTCGATTTGTGATTTGAAATTGATTTTTTTAAAGTTTGATCGGGTTGATCATATTTAGGGTTCAATTATGTGATTTCTTTGTTTGAAATCATTTCATAGATAATTTATAAGCTTTCTGTCGGAAGAGATTTAGGACCGAGAAAATTGACCTAGGACCGAGACCAATGACTGATGTTCTTGAATTAGAACCGAGACCTAGGATCGGTGTTCTTGAGCAAGAACCGAGGAATCGACCGAGTATCTTAGTCTAGGACTAAGAGGTCTAACTTGGAACCGAGACTTCCATGTTCATGATCGAGGAAGCTAGACTTGGGACTGAACATCCCAGACCTAGGACCGAACAATCCAAGTTCAAGACCGAGCCTCTTGAACCCTATGATCGAAAAGCCTTGAGTTCAGGACCGAGCATCCTGAACCCTGGGGCCGAACCCTCCAGTCTATTGACTGAGACTCCCGAGCAAGACCACCCTGGTTTGGTCTGAGCCCATCCGAGCCCAGATCGCTAAAAACGAACCTAAGCCCTCGGACTCCGGTCCTAAGGCCTGTTTGATTCCACTTTTAAAATCCAAAATTATTTTTGTAATTTTGGAACCCCAATCCATTTTCAAATAATCCCGAAAGATCAGATAATGATATTTACATATGTTAAGGTTATTTCCCAAACAAATATTTTGACTAAGGTCCTATTTGGAATTTATTTTTAAATTCTAACACTTTTCTAATATTTTTCAGGGTTTTTACTCAGTTTTATATCAATGCAATCGCAAGTACGCCCTTCTAAATAATTTTGTACAATTATTTATGTAATTTATACTATCTTTGTTTAAGACCCAAGACTACTAATTAATGGAAATAAATGTTATAAATAAAACTTTTGATAGCCAGACTTTACTTTATGAATAAAACCATCATTTGACGGGCGCGGAGGACATAACGCGAAAACCCTTTCTCGAGCGTAACCAAAATACGAACCACTTATAGAAACTCTAGTATAAAGTACGTTTATACACATACCTTTTACTGATTTTTCTAAAATCATTTAGACACTTTATTTTTAAATAAATAATATTTATTTTTAAATTAATCATGTTTAATAAATTTAAATTTGATTTTATCAAATCCATAGATTATTAAAGTTTGAATATAATTAATTATTTTTACATAATTAATTTCAAATTCTCCTAGGTATTTTCCAAATCTTTTTTAAATTAAAATTTTATTTCAAAAAAGACGCATATCACACAAATTAAGGTTGAAATGAATTGAACCTCAAGCCACCCTATGATATCCCTCACGTATTTCCACATGTCATCCAAACACGTGCTAATTAAGCTGCGGAGGGGGAGCACTTCCCGGGGGTTACAGCTTTCTTGGCGACTCTTTTGGGGACTAAATTTTAATATAAAAATAAATAAAGTTATAACTTTCCAGAACCTTCCCAATTGTTTACCTTACCAGGTTCATCACCCTAAGGGTACCTAGGCTCTATCCTAATAATTCCATAAACCCAAAACATGTATATCACCTGGGATTACGTGAAGAAGTACCAGATCGAAACTCTGTACATCTACTAATTACGTGAAGACCGATCATACCGGTCTGTGACTGAGTGATGTTGCGAGAGGAAAAACTAGGAACTTGGAATGGATCCCCCTTTCGGCTTTGATACATCCGTCATGATGCAACCTTAGCGATGGTGAGGAGAGATTCTAACCCAAATCTCTACTAAACCTTAGCACACAAAACCTGGTTACTCTACCCAACCGTTGTTTGACGTGCCCAAACAACAAATCCTCGACAAGTTAACCTGTACGTGCTTATTTATTATACATGCATACATCTATAATAGATATAATAAACATCACTATAATATTTAATTTATCAAAATCAAACGACATGTTTGTAAAATTGATTATACAATCGCAAAATTTCTCTACTAGAGAATGAAGATCTATTCCTCTAGAGGTACCATTTCCACAAAAAGGAATGGTACTAGTAGGTCTACAATCTAAGTACCCCTCTAAAATATACTCACTTCCGTATCCATCATAACTTCATGATGGAGATGCAGCGGAAGTGGGATCCAGTGCACAAGGCCTTCTTCCTACGTGATTGCCAAATTTTTCCAACCATCAAAGAATTCAAAGCCATTATGATGACCGACAACAAAAACATCATAAGGCTCAAGCCCTACACGCAGTACATGTCCCTTAGATTCCTCATCCACGAAGAATTTGGATACACCAAGACCACGGTAGATAAGATCTTGGCAAGAACATACCTAGATCTTCCTCACTAGGTAAAGTTGGCCACTCAGACTAGAGAAATCCCACTAAACTTCAGTACCTCTTTGCTCACCATGAGAATCATGATGACTCACTTTCTCCTTGCTCCATCAAGTAATCGTCCGCCATCCTCCAAGATACTGGAAGTGGCTTACCATTGGAATCATCCTTGTTGAAACATTACTATGTTTAAATGAATCATATTCACCTACTATCTCAATAAGAGAGGAGCTCTAATCTTCCTCTACATTCAGCTCTTAGAAAAAATGGAGGGTATACCTCATCTACTTCCCAGTAATGAGATGAATGCCGTCCTCCAATGTCGATGCATCAAGATTGCCAAGCTGACGATACCCGTCCATGATAACAATTTCATACGTGAAATTCTACCATGGCACATGATTAAGAAGATGGTTTATCTAATGGATGATCAACCTATAATTATGCTTATAGGTTTCAAATGGATCACTTCTTACTACACCAACGAGCTGTTTAAGCAGTTCGAGAGAGACTACATGCCTCCATGTCGTGACTGTATAGTTGCCATAGACAGGCCCATCGAACACACCAACTTCAAAAATTACTTTGAGCTGTGAAATGACTTAATAAAGATGGGCATCCCTAAAAATAGGTAGGATTATCTCGACCAGATCATGGATGAATACCGATGTTAGCAAGGAGAAGAAGAGAGTGAATGTTCCGTCACCTCTACCGGATGTAGTAGGACTCGCTCCTCTTAAATAAAAACTCTAGCTTTACCACAGTTGTGTAGGAATATTATAATCAACTAGCAAATCTAGAACTCCAAAATTTTGAACTGTATAAAATTAGAAGTTCTTTAATGCAAGTATATAAAATGCTTATAATATATTTACTCTAGGTCATATTATTTGCATATGCATTTGCTCTTGTTTTTACAATTGCAATACTCCCCTCTTCTACTATCGTAGTCACCAACAATGTCCATGCTAATGGATATTGAGCTGGTCCCTTAAATGATAACTTCCACATTAATGAATGAAATTATCAATCTTATGGCCTCATCCCTATTACGAGGTTCATAAACTTCAAAGTAAATTCAAACTTCATGACGGAGATACAACAAATGTGGAACTCTATTAAACGAGCTTACTTCCTTAGTGAAAGGTCTATATGCCCCACCATAGAAGAATTCCGGGATATTTTGATGATGGACAACAAAAATATTCTACATTTAAGGCCATTCATAGACTTAATGCCCATCGAAAATCTCTTACATGAAGAGTACAAGTACTCAATAGCTATGGTTGATAATATCATCGCGAAAACATATATAAATTGACTTGGACCAAGATAGAAATAATAGATAGAGAAATCCCTCTAAAGCTAGGCTCATCTATGATAACAATGTCAGTCCTACTGGATCGTTTCTTTCTAACACTTGTAAATGATAATCCCTCCTCAAGAATCATTGAGGTTGTACACGAAATGTGAAGAGGCAACAAGTATCCCTCTGGTGTTATTCTAGCATAAACATGTATGAGTCTAAATAACTCATGTAGGTCTTCTACCATGAGTAAAAGGGATTCCCCTTAATTCTCTATATCTGACTGCTTGACAAGCTCAAGCGTTTGCCACCAATTCTTCCTGATAACATCATGTCCCCTTTTATCCAATATCGGAGAATGAAGCAAGCCATCCATGAACTCCCAGTATAGAGCAAAAATGAAATCTGTGACATTCTCCCATGGTATCCCATCAAGAAAATGACTTTCATGATAGATGACAAACCTCTAATCATGTTTATGAGTTTGGAATGGGTTACTTACTACTACACACATAACCTGTTCAAGCACTTCGGATAGATCTTTGTCGAAGCTTTCTTCGCTGTGGATAAACCCATCGATGGGAGGACCCATGAAAGATATCTCGAAAAATGGCATGATGCCTTTTAGATGAATATATTGTCAAAGCGGATGAAATACGTGGACCGTATTCTCGACCCGTATGAGAATGTTCAGAAAACCAAAGTAGAAGAGGATGCTAATGTTGGAACAGACTACGTTTGGAGTTAAAAGCTTTTAATTTCCATCAAACACTTTTCCATTTTAGACTCTCTATAATATATCAACAAAAGAGTCTTGTCTATAACAAACTTTGCGAGCATGTTTATATACAACTCTATGTTTGATTTTTTAATCGAATCACAAAAGAGATCCTCATTCTCTAAGATTCATATCATATGTATTTGCATTTTCACTTTTGTTACATATACCAACCCTTATCTTTCTATCTTCGAAATCGCAGTCTAGTGCAATAAGTCGGCATGGCCCCACGAAGAAGAAATAAAAAATTAGACGTTTTATGTGCCAAGAAATGGCCAAAGGAACTCCTAAAACTAATAAGGATACAATATCTCCGACCGAGTTTGCTGAAGGGAAGCTACTCTTCAACAAGTAATATAACAGTTGGCAATATTAACAAACTTGATGACCAAGCCTACTGTATCTGTTCACGACTGCAGTAACAAATAATCCCTCCTATCACTACACCGATTATGATTAATTTTCAAACTCGTCATAACGTGGGGCCATGCCTCCCACGTTATGACGAGTTTGAAAATTAATCCCTCCCAAATTCCAAGATCAGATAAATTAGTTGACCAAAGGTATCATTGCTGAACACCATGATTGGAAAAATACTATGAAGACTACCGAACGAGCAATCATTCCATTTGGGATAAAACTGACATTTTTATCAAAATACGTAGGCAAGAGTGATACTGCCTCTTTCTTCCAGATATATATAATGACTATGAAACCTCTACATATGGGAGAACAGTAAAACCTCTATCTATTTTCACAATACTTAGATGGTGCAACCTTATGTTGGTATCACCAAAAGAAGATAGCGTATCTTCAAACTATCGATGAACTCGCATCAGCCTTTAAAGAATGGTTCAGCATGCATCTCAACTTAGAACGGACTACGAAGAAGCACAAGAATATAAAACAAGGCAAAA
This sequence comes from Impatiens glandulifera, assembly GCF_907164915.1. NCBI lineage: Eukaryota > Viridiplantae > Streptophyta > Magnoliopsida > Ericales > Balsaminaceae > Impatiens > Impatiens glandulifera. The sequence goes on from NC_061868.1 coordinate 10,876,642, forward strand.
ACAAGAAACTCGTTGTTTTCATCAAAAGGTGGAAAGCTGTTGTGGAAGAAATCGATTCCTTACCCAGCAAACAAAAACAAATCGACATGATTTTGGATAATGTTAACGACCGATATTCTATTGGATTTGCTATTAAAACCTTTCAAAACATGAAGAAACTCCTCAAGACGGGTAATAACCTCGACGAAGCCTTTGAAAAGGAAAGAAAAGAGGGTAAAACCGTGAAGACATATCTTGCTCCTCCACGACGTCAAAGGAAGGACAAAGACGAAGTTCATTAGGTCACAACTACCTAACAGGCTCTGGACTCTCTTAAGTTGGGTCTAAGCAAACCTGTGTTGGCTAAAATAACATCCCTACGACATCTAATCCACCAATACAAAAGGCCCCAAGGTCTCTTAGAACTTTTGATGATTTAGGTATGACCCTGAGTCAAGCCCTTACTCTCCTCTAACAAAGGAATCTGATCAAACCCTTAACTTCAAGAAAGTGTAAATAATTCCTTAGAAAGTTCAAAAGTGCATGGTGCACATACAATCAGATGAAAGGTCACTCGACTAATAACTGTAGTGCCCTTAAGCATTAGTGTCAACACCCGTTTGATTAAAAGATCATCCCTAAACCCGAGATCGTGAAAAATCCATTACCTGATCATCAGGTCAATACAATCTTTGTGGATGAACCTATTAACAGTCTTGAAGTTAATATGATCAATCCATGGCCCAAAAAGGAGAATCGAAGAATTTCACTTCCGCCGGCGACTCCAACAAAGGAATCTAATTAAACCCTTAACTTCAAGAAAGGATAAAGAATTCCTTAGAAAGTTCGAAAGTGCGTGATGCGCATACCATCAGATGAAAGGTCACTCTACTGATATCTGTAGTGCCCTTAAGCATTAGTGTCAACACCTTATTGATCAAAAGATCATCCTTAAACCTGAGATCGTGAAAATTCTATTACCCGATCATTAGGTCAATACGATCTATGTGGATGAACCTATTAACAGTCTTGAAGTTAATATGATCAATCCATGGCCCAAACAGGAGAATCGAAGAATTTCACTCCACCGACGATATCTCGAAATTAGTGAATTCCCGATAATATTAACGCTGATTATCCAAAAAGAAATGTGCAACATGAAGTTTTAGCAACCCAAAGTGGATATGACTTCCAATTTTCATAAAAACAACCCCTTCCAATACGACTAATCTTTTTGGATCATCCAATGACCCAAGAAAGGAAAATGAGCCCATGTCTCAAAACCCGGATGATAGTCTTTTTACTCAATTAAAGAAGACAAATGCCAACATATCCATCTTGGAAATCCTGATATATTCTATAGAATATAGTCATACTATGCTTAATGAGCTAAGTAATGCTAGCATACCAGCCAACACAACCCTTGAAGAGTTGGTTGGAATCATTTGAGCAACTTCACAAATCAACATGATAGGATTCAAGGACAAGGACTTACATGCTCTTGATAAAACCCATGTTAAGGCACTTTACATCTCACTAAAGATGGTTGATAAAGTCATTCCCATGGCTTTAATCGAATATGATTCAACATTGAACATATGTCCATGGAGGACTCTCCAAGAAATCGACATTTCTATTGATAAAACTATCCCATCAGACTTGTGTGTCCAAGATTTTAATAATTCTCGTCAAAAAATTATGGGTAGTTTCCCAAAACGATTTTTGTAGCCGATACACCGTTCGAGGTAAAATTCTGTGTAATAAACATGCGACCGTCATACAACATAATCTTGGGACGACTTTGGTTGCATCAGGATAAGGCTATGACCTTCACCCTACATCATAAAATATGGTTCATGGATAACGATAAACTCATCACCATAAAAGGTGAGAAGTACATCATGACCATCGTAGTTTCAACTAATTCTAGTAACTTATAGGTTGAGTTAAGTGGATTCGATATCTGTCCTATATTTAGGCAAATCCATGATTCTAGAACCCTTACATTCCTGACATTACACCATACAGTGTCATGTCAATGCGCCTCATGCTGAAAATAGGATATTTCCCAAGAATGAGTTTAAGACCAAATGCTACTGACATGCCTTCTTTCCCGTGGTCTTATTACGACTCAGATAACTTTGGTATTGGATATACTCCGATAGGGTATGAGGGTTCTAGAAAAGGTAAAATATTTAAGAAATATATACATATCCCTCCAACCCTAAATGGACAGTTTGTGCGAAAAGGGGAAACTACATTATGTATTGACTTCCCCGAGCCATTTTTCAATACAAGTTTTTTAAACACGCTCTCTAGGTTTCGAAATCTTTTTATATTTTTATTTTAATCCTAATTCATCTGTTAATATGATTAGGAAAATGACTGCTTATTGACACGAAACCCTAGAAAAACTAGTAAGAAATAATTCCACTATGACGGAAGAAGGCTCAGATCATGAAAGTTCTTGTAAAATAGACTCCACAAACCTACCAGTAGTTGATAAAGCTTCTACGATCAACTTGAGAGTAGATGAAAACATCGTCCACCTTTTGGACTATGAAAAGTGTTTGATGTTGGAATAAATAAAAAAATCTATAATGATAATCCTGATGGGATGTCTTCCTCTTTTTGTAATAAAATGTCCAATAAAATACTAGAGTACAATTTCGAATATATGTCAGATGATGGTGTTTCTTTTCAGATATTAATTTCGAAATAAAAAACTTCTTGGAACATGAGGACGAAATCGTTTCCGCCGCTGAAACAAAAATAGAAATAATCCTTAATACGGTCGACGATCCTCAAATTTTATTAATTAGAAAAGCATGAGTAATGAAGAACGTCATTAAATGATAGAACCGTTAAAGACCAACAAAGACATTTTCGCCTGGTCTTACAAGGATATGTCCGACGTAGATCTTAACATTGGTCGACATCAGATTCCCCTCTATCCAGAGGCTAAACCCGTCAAACAAAAGTTAAGACGAATGAAGACTGAGGTTGTTTCCAAGATTAAAGAGGAAGTTCAAAAATAGCTGGAAGCAAGATTTCTCGAAACTGTGGACTACCCCATATGGATAGTCAATGTGGTTCCTGTCTTAAAGAAAGATAGAAGAATTCGCGTGTGTGTAGACTACCGCGATCTGAAGAAAGCCAGCCCTAAAAATAGTTTTCCTTTACCCTATATCGACATTCTAGTCGATCATGCCACTATTAATCAACTATTGTCTTTCATGGATGGATTTTCAGGATATAACATGATCATAATCGCTGAAGAAGACAAAGAGAAGACTACTTTTATCACAGAGGTAGACACATTATGTTTTAAGGTTATGCCCTTCGGTCTCAAAAATACTGGGGCTACTTACCAAAGAGCAGTCATTATGATCTTGCACGATATGATCCACAAGGAAGTGAAAGTCTACATTGACGACATGATCCTAAAATCTAAAGATTGCCAAGAAACTATTCCCAACTTATACAAACAATTGTAGAGAATTAGGAAATACCGACTTTGGTTGAACCCGAAGAAGTGTGTGTTCGGTGTCACCGCTGATAAGATGCTAGGTTTTCTTATTACCCAACGAGGAATAGAAATTGACCCGTCCAAAATTGAGGACTTACAACTATTCTTACACCTTGAAATGAAAGAGAAGTCCCAGGATTTTTTAGTAAAATCCATTTCATAGTCGGTTCATTAAAAAATTGACCCTCACATGTGATCCCCTCTTCAAGTTATTAAAGAAGGATAAGAAATTTCAATGGGATGAAACTTGTCAATATGCATTTGGAAAAATCAAAGACTATCTAAAGTCACCACTGGTTCTTATGCCACCAAGGTCCGGTATTTCTTTAATTCTCTATCTTATAGTGACAGACTCGGCCGTGGGTAGCCTATTGGCTCAAGAAAACAAGAATAAACTCGAGATCATTGTTTACTATCTGAGAAAGATAATGAATGGATGCAAATTAAACTTTTTGACACTTGAAAAGTGTGTTGGGAACTTGCGTGGGTCACCAAAAGACTAAGACATTATATGCAAGCCCACCCTATAAAACTAGTATCTATGTTGCATCCAATCCATTATTTGTTTCAGCGAACACTGTTGTCGCCTAGACTCGCTAAATGGATGTTGATGATTTTCTGAATACGATATTACATATTCAATAGTTCAGAAATATGTTAAAGGAAGCATTGTTGTAGACTTCTTGACTGATCAACCTATCATGGTCGAGCCTTCTTATGAACTCGACTTTCTAGATGACACCATAATGTTTGTCACTTCAGACACGTGGACGCTAATATTTGATGGAGCTTCATCAAAATATGGCTATGGAATTGAAATTTTGTTGTTAGATACTATGGGAGCATATAATTCCATCTATATTAAGTTAGAATATTCTGTAACCAACAATGAAGCCGAGTATGAAGCATGTCTCCTGGGTCTCAAAATTGCATATGAACGAGAAGCAACTAGACTAGACTTAATTAGCAACTCTAATTTGGTTATATCCCAGGTTAACAAAACCAGACAAGTGCGAGGGGAAAATCTGAAGCCCTATCGTACTTGCCTACTCCAATTCCTCGACAAGTTCGATCACGTGTCTTTTGTACACGTGCCTAGAAGCCAAAATCGCTTTTCTGATTCTTTGGTTACGCTAGCCGCTATGACCCAAATCCATGTTGGAATAAAGGTCAAATCTCTGAAAATCTGGTAGAAATAGAAGCCCAATTTCAAAATCAGAGTGGTAGCCTCCATCTAAGTGCCCACTAAACCATGGTTTGATATTCTTCAAAAATACATCGAGTATGAAGAATATCCGTCCTATTTCCGAATTAAGGAACGAAGATCCCTACGCTAGTATTCCACTAACTATGATTGGATAACTAACAAGCTATACATACAATCTTTTGATGGTCAAAACATGCTCTCTGTCGATGGTCCTGAAGCACGACGGATCATAGAGGAAGTACATACAGGAGTATGTGGTCCACATATAAATGGAATTGCTATTGCTAAGAAAATACTACGTCTCGGGTACTATTGGCAAAATATGGAGCATGAATGTTTCAGCTATGTAAAAAGTTCTCACTAGTGTCAAATTTATGATGATCTAAAGCATACTCTAACATCTTTTCTTTATAGTATGACATCACCATGGCCATATTTTACATGGGGCATTGATGTCATTCAGAAAACTTATCTCCATGCATCAAATGACATGAGTTCATTCTCGTAGCCATAGACTATTTCTCTAAATGGTCGATGTAGCATCTTACAAAATTCTGAAATCTACTCAAGCGGCGAAGTTCATATGTATCAATATGTTGGGTCAAATTATTTTGACTAAGGGTCAAAGTATTCTGACTAGTGTAATTTTGACGATGAGCTGGTTTAAAACTTAAACTAAGCTGTCTAATTGTTTTTGGTGTAGGTGTATCGAAAACATGTTATATTAGACTAAGTTTGAATGAGGTTCATTAGACTTATTGGCTATTAGACGCATTGAGTTAGACGTGCAGTCTAACAAGCATAGTTAGACGTATAGTCTAACAGACGTAGTTAGACGTGCAATCTAACAGATACGTAGTTAGACGTGAAGTCTAATAGATACATAGTTAGACGTGAAGTCTAATAGATACGTACTTAGACGTGCAGTCTAATAGAGACATATTTAGACGTGTAGTCTAACAGAGGCGTAGTTAGATGTGCAGTATAACAAATACGTAGTTAGACATGCAGTCTAACAGACGTAGTTAGACGTGCAGTCTAACAGATACGTAGTTAGACGTGTAGTCTAACAGATACGTAGTTAGATGTGCAGTCTAATAGACGTAGTTAGATGTGCAGTCTAACAGACGTAGTTAGACGTGCAGTCTAACAGAGGCGTAGTTAGATGTGCAGTCTAACAGAGGCGTAGTTAGACGTGCAGTCTAACAGACGTAGTTAGACGTGCAGTCTAACAGACATATTTAGACGTGTAGTCTAACATATACGTAGTTAGACGTGTAGTCTAACAGATACGTAGTTAGACGTGTACTCTAACAGGCGTAGTTAGACATGCAGTCTAACAGGCGTAGTTAGACGTGCAGTCTAACATATGAGAGTTAGACGTGCAGTATAACAGATGAGAGTTAGACGTGCAGTCTAACTCTTTCAGATTAGTCTGAAGGAAAACATAGTTAGATGTTCCGTCTAACAGATGAGAGTTAGACGTGCAATCTTACTCCTTCAGATTAGTCTGAAGGGAAACGTAATTAGACGTGTTGTCTAATCCCATTAGACCAGGTGGTCTAATGGATCCTACTATTAGACGTGGGCGTTTATTTTCACTAGACTTGTTAGTCTAAGTGAAAAACGTCTAATGCCACGCTTAAGTAGTTGCTTGAAGCTAGCATCCGTCTACCCACGATCAAATAGTTGTATGCTACTCTTGCTCCATTTTTCCTTGCAGAGTAGTACGACAGTCAGTTGCAACCAATTAACTAATGCCACATAAGCAAATATTCTTCCCACTACTTGTTTCTTGCAGGAATATCCTAGAAGAATATTTGGCGCACTACCAGATTGGTATGGCCACGATCCTGGTGCTCATAGTCTGCTGTACCTGTGTACTATGGAGGCGTTCCAATGGAAGTTTGCCACGTGTCATTATAGAAGATTCGACTATTGGTACCTGCTCTCTATTTAAAGATCTTCAAGGACAACGAAAGAACTACTGGACACATTTGCTGGAATCGATCGATCAGAACATACGAACGAACTACTGAATTTACAATCTCACGAATTGCTTTCTTGCTTTACTGTGTGTATATCAAGAGAGAGATATAATCAAAGTATTGTCTAACTGAGTGATATTCTTTAATATATTATAAGTTGAACAGAGTCTGTTCTGTTCAACAGTGAGTTAGCCGTGCAACTGTATTTGATTCTATGAAACGTACAGTGAATCCGTCCGGTGTTGGAAGAAGGGGTGACATATGAGAGTTTTGCTCCGAACATCTATAAACAACTCTTTGTGTCATTTACATTCTATCATCATCTCCTTCTTTGGTTCTTAGCTTCAAACCCAATCAAACATTTCCGCACTTGAATCGTTCAAGAGTTTGTAAGGATTTGTGTAGAATAGAAAGTGATATAAATCCCTAACATGATTTCTATCAACTCGTTTATCCGAAGCCGTCATCAATAACCAGACCCCCATCTCTATCGATTACGCCGATCCTATCACAATATTATCGCTAGATACAGAGCGTCTCATGTCATTATTTCAGATAACGGAAGACATTTCCAAGGAAATGTTTTATCCTTACTCAAAGAGTTCAAAATTGAACACCATAAATCATCGCCCTATCGACCCCAAACTAACAACGCAGTCGAAGTGGTTAACAAAAATGTGATTATGATCATTAAAAATATGACTAACACATACAAGGATTGACATGAGAAGTTTCCATTCGCCTTATGGGGATATCCTATGACTGCTCGGGCATCAACATACAAAACTCCCTATTCTCTAGTATACGATATGGATGTTATACAACCTATCGAGATTGAAATCTCTACACTAAGAGTCCTTTTGGAATCCCAAGTCATTGAAGAAGACTGGGTAAAATCTTGATATGATTAGTTGACGTTAATGGAAGACCATAGATTGAATGTATTATGTAAAACCCAAGTTTACCTGAAACGAATGGTTGATACCTTTAATAGAAAGTTCAAGCCCAGGAACATAAAAGAAGGTGACTTGGTGCTTAAACGAACCCAAGAACTATTAGACCCTAGGGGCAAGTTCCGACCACGATGGGGAAGACCCTTCCTAATTAAGAAAATCCTCTTTAGAGGTGTAGTTCACCTATCTACAGTATAAGGTGAAGAATTTATTACTCCAAAAAATCTAGATACACTAAAACGATATTATGTATAATATCAAGATGTGCATACAACGACTCTCAATCCAGCCTTATCAGGATTATGACGGATCACAATCTAGTTTTACCAAGATTATGACGACTCACAATCCAGCCTTGCTAGGATTATGACAACTTACAATTTAGCCTTACTAGGACTATGACGACTCTCAATCCAGCCATACCAGGACTATGACGAGTCTCAATCAAGCATTACCAGTATTAAAATGGCTCTCAATCCAGCCTTACCAGAATTATCATGACTCTCAATCCAGCCTTACCAAGATTACAACGACTCACAATTCAGCCTTACTAGGATTAAGATGGTTTAGTCCACAACCACGAATGGACTAATTGACCTCTAGTTTTGTATAACTACATCATTAATAGGAAGAACTATGTGAGGCCTGATTCTTTCAAAAAAAATAAAAAGAATATATCAAAGACAAAAGGAAGATACATAGACATCATATATATAGGTTATGTCTCAATAAATAAATAAAAAGAATGGATCAACTCCTAGTTCTGTCCGACATAAAGTCAAAAGATAGTAGGAACATTGGTTCTTTCCACCAACTGGTGACAAAGATTTTAGGAAATAAGTAAGGGCAAAAGCTAAAAGCAGCTTTGTTAATCAGACAATGATTAATCTCCCGAATATGACTCTGAGTCTCCAAAAAACTCTAATCGATGAATATCCTTAATAAGCTCGTTTTTGTGCTACGCGATTATATAGGAAATTAATCTCATAAGAAAGGGTTTTGAAAAAAAAGAACTTGAATAAACCCTCCAAAGCCAAGCCAAGCCGCAATTTGAGAAAAGACATCTCATTCCCCTTTGTACAAGAGAACAAAGAGAGTTAGACTCAAGGCTTCGAAAATAAGTAATACATATAAAATATATATGCTCCCATGTAGGTTGAGGTGAAATCACCATTTCTGCTCACTCGGGCGACTGTCCCGATGATTATCGCAAGAGAAAAATGTATCGATTCCCCCAAATACACCCCGATAGCCAAATAATAGAAAAAAAAGAAAATTCTCGAAGCCAGAAAGTTAAAACTCTCTCTACGACTATAACAGAAATAATAGAACTTTCGAAGGATTGTGTCCATGTCAAAAGTAACCAAAAATATAGTTGAACGAGACTTCACATCTCTGTCACCTTCCCTACAAGTTAAAAAATTGGATAATCATCTACACGAGATTTGATTTATCATCTATATCTTAAAATATGAGAAAATGGAATTCAAGATCTTTAAGTGAGATAATCTCTATCAATTGCAGAATGCTCGTAACTTAACCCCAAACACATTTTGAATACAAGTTTCCATAGGTCATGGATATGATCAAACATTTATTGAAACAAAATTGGGAATAGTACATTCTCTAGGGAGATGACAAAACAACCGGTCGATGCTTCACCTAGTTGTGAAGGTCACTTTGTAAAACCAAGAGGGAAAAAGATTATGTTGAAATACTCCCTAAGTGATAAAAATCCCCTAAGAATCGACGGTTTTAATCCAGCCGTGAAAGACATTTTTTCACCAAGACCGAAGTACCCCTCAACGCAATCGATCGATGTTCCACCCAATTGCAAAGGACATTTTGTCAAAACCCGAAGAGATAAGCTATTAATTAGAAGAACTTCACTCGTAAACAATCCCCAACCAAATCATAATTTTTCAACCAGTTGTGAATGTCACTTTGTATAGGACCTCTCCAAAGTCCTATTTTATCAGGCACCATGGGTCATTGTTATGATTCGTAAAATCCGTATTATAATAGTCACCAGCATAGATCATTGTTATAAATTGTCCCTTTAGAGCGATTATTATCACTCTTCTCCACAGTAAGTCATATCCTATTATAGGCATCCATATAAGTCATTATTATAACCAACCTCGAGCGGCGAATTCCATCTCTGTATGGCCATATTGTGATTATTATTGCTCTATTTCCCATGAAAATTCTATCTATTCCCTAGGAGAATATTCCCCAAGAGAGTCCTATTTATTAATGGATATCCAAAAAGAAGTCTTACTTGTATAAAGACTACTCCCAATCAAGCCTTATCTATTGATAAACATTATCAATCATTGTTATGATAGAATTATTGTAATAATCCATCTCCAACCAGAGTTTTACTTACCCCCCTAACATGCGTAAGACTATTATGGTAGTCTATCCCCGACATAATCCAGCCAACGGTTGATCATGTAACTATCCCCACCTATGAGTCATTGTTGTGATTCATCTCCAATATTTGTTGCCATCTAGGTTCTATCCTTTATCTTATCATAAGTTAATGTATAAATATCAAGATGTTCAAATCTCGAACCCACATTTTCCAAAAACAAAGTTTGTTTTATTCAAACTCGGTTCGAGAGAGGTATTCTGTAAGCATGAAAATTTGACATACCCTAATTTATGAATAATATCAATATTTTAAAATAATATTTTGAATTTTTAAATTAAAAATAACCCCAAAAGAGATTAAAAATCAAATTATGGTTAGTTATTGTAATAATTAAACCCTAATTAAGAAAATAAATTAAATATCCAAAAATAATTTGAGGTTAAAATATTGTATTTATTTTACCCAAATTAAACCCAAAAGGAATTGAAATTATTTAATTATGATTTTAAACATAAATTATATATAATTTATAGATTAAAACAATTAAATAAATATCCAAAATATCCAAAAATAAAATAAATTATCATAATTTTTATTATGCTGTCAAAAATATTTTTGTGTATTAATTTGGTAAAAAAAAATGCAAGAAATGGTTAAAAATTTGATTTCAAATAACCCTTTTATTAAAAATATAAGCTAATAATCTTGTGTGACCAAAATAATGTTTAATTAATGCATCAGGATTCTAGGCCATCAGATTAGTGCTGGATTTTTCATCCAACGCCCATGAACGCGCCACACATTCGGTTGTAACCAAGGAAGCGCGCACCCGGTTCCCCACGGGATTAACTAACACGACATCAACCCCGCTAGCCGAAAACGCACAAACGCAGATGGAATGCCAAAATGCCGTATTTTAGTTGAACGAAACAACGTCATTTTACCCTTCTTCAACACCGATGCAAGGGATCGCCAGAAACACGATCGACACTGGCGTTTCTTCTAGAAATCCTATTTCCGCCTACATTCATCCTTATATTTCCATTTTTTCACCATGTGCACGTCTTCTCCTCGCCATCATTTCCCCTAAGCCTAGAAGTCAAAATCTACACTAACCTAGGCTACTAAGGACAAAAGAGAAACGAAATAGAACTTCAATGGCTAAACTTAAGTTGAATTCGTCCACTATAGCCGACCTAGTTGAGTATAAATAGTCTCTAGGTGTTAAGCTTTCAATCCATTAAACAATCACCAAACATTACAACTTAATTCGAATAATTAAAGAACTCCGGCGAACTTTTTGTAAAATCCTCTTCGACGATCAAAAATTAGATCTAGGCTTCTGGAAAGCTTTCTACACATCACTAGAGTGTTCTCCAATCGTTGGTAAGCTTCCAAATCTGCTGTAATTCGATTTGTGATTTGAAATTGATTTTATTTTTCAAGTTTGATCGGGTTGATCACATTTAACGTTCAATTATGTGATTTCCTTGTTTTGAAATCATTCCCTAGATGATTTATAAGATTTCCATCGAAAGAGATTTGATCAATTCAACCTAAATCGAATAAACCCAAATTTGATTTGAAAATCAGAAAAATTTGAAAATCATGTTCTTCAGCTTTTTGGCTTGAATTTTGATTCAAATAGTTGCCTAACATGTTTATAAACATGTTAGGATAATTTCCAAATAAAAAAAACAACATCCCGATCATGTTTGATCAAACTGAAAATTTAAAAAAACATGAGTTTGAATTTCAACTGTAAAATTTGTTACAAAGCTTGATTGATGTTCTTGTTTTGGTTGTGTTCGACTATAATCATCATTTTAAATTTGTTGGAACAAGAATTAGGCCATGAGATGGCCTAATTCAAAGAAATCACAAATTTTGCTCTAAAAATAGTTTTGAGAAATTGATCTTTGTAGAGGTCAATTGATCGTGATTAGGGATTGAAGCTATGATCCATACATTCATATGAGTTGTTTGCAACTTATCTATCATGTTTTCATGATATGTATCAAAAGATAAAAACATAGAATTCTTCATACCAAATGAAGAACACTCGGTCCCCGATGACCGAGTCCTATAGGACTGAGACCGAGAAACAGAACCGAGATCAAGGACCGAGAAAATTGATCTAGGACCGAGGCAAGGACCGGTGTTCTTGAGTTAGAACCGAGACCTAAGACTAGTGTTCTTGAGAAAGGACCAAGGAATCTGACCGATGATCATAGCCTAGGACCGAGAGGTCTGACTTGGAACTGAGACTCCCAAGTCCATGACCGAGGAAGATAGACCTATGACCGAGCCTCCTAAACCATGGGACCGAACAAACTGAGTTTAGGACCGAGCCTCCTAAACCCCGGGGTTGAACCCTAGTCTAGTCCGAGCCCACCCGAGTCCTGATCTAGACCACCCTAGTCTAGTCCGAGCCCATCTGAGCCCAAATCGCTAAAAACGAACCCAAGCCCTAGGACTTTGGTCCTAAGTCCTATTTGATTCCATTTTTCAAAATCCAAAATATTTAGTAATCTTGGAACCCAATCCATTTTTAAATAATCTCGAAAGGTTAGAAAATGATATTTAAATATTTTTGGGATATTTCCTACACAAATATTTTGATTATGGTCCCGTTTGGAATTTATTTTTAAATTCTAACACTTTTCTGATATTTTTAGGGTTTGTACAATTATATACGTAATTTAAACCTATCATTGTTTAGGACTCCCGAACTACTAATTAATAAAAATAATTGTTTTAAATAAAACTTTTGATAGCTAGACTTTACTTTATGAATAGAACCGTCCTTTGACGGGCGTGGAAGACATATCACGAAAGCCTTTTCTCGAGCGTAACCAAAATACGAACCTCTTATAGAAACTCTAGTATAAAGTACATTTATACACGTATATTTTACTGATTTTTCTAAAATAATTTGGCGACTCTGTTTTAAAATAAATAATCTTCTTTTAAATTAATCATGTTTAATTAATTTAAACCTTATTTTATCAAATCCCCAAATTATTAAAGTTTGAATAAAATTAATTAGTTTTATATAATTAATTTCTAAATCTCTTAGGTATTTTCAAAATCTTTTTTAAAATAATATTTTATTTCAAAAAGACCCTAGCATGCAAACCAGGTTAAAATGCATCGAACCTCGAGGCCCCCTACGATTTCCCCTATATTGTCACGTGTCATCCAAACACGTACTAAGCTGCGAAGGGGGAGCACTTCCCAGGGGGTTACAATATAGTTTTAATGATTGTTAATGAATAAATACTTACATTATTAGGTTGCAAGAGCCTCATATATAACATTTTTAATTATTTTTTTAATTGAATCATTTCAAATTTATGGGCGAGTCAACCCACAAACAGTGTTAGGATCGAAGACAACAGTAGAAGGGGGTTGAACACTATTGTTCTGTTTTTCACTTAAATGCGATTTTAATCATGTTAAGTATTGAAAATCTATTTATATTCTTGGACAAATCGTAGCAAGCTCTTGAACGGTTTCAAGTGCGGAAAATGCTTGCTGGATTTGAAGCGGCAAATATAAGAATGAATGAAGCAATGAAAATACAACACAAGATTTTATGAATGTTCGGAGATAAAAACTCATACGTCACCCCTTCTTCTATTTCTATAAGGATTCCACTAGAAGAATTTTATTTTTATAGACACTACACAAACACTCTCAAATCACAGGTCTTAACACTTGCCTCTCAGAACTTCTAGCTCTCACACTATCTTGTTGAACAGACGACTATCTGTTCAACTTACACAAGTAAAATGATATATCGAATGATACAAAAAATTATCGAGTAAACTATCTTGTGTGAACATCGTGTGTGTTAACGTCTCTCAGCGTATATCGTCTTGTGTATGCGTAATGTAGTGACTTGCAAAAAGAATGAGATAAAGAGAGAGAGAGAGAGCTAAGAGAGAGAGAGCCAAGAGAGAGAGGGGCATTTGACGTTGTTCTCTGATGTCTTTTTATACTTGAGGCTTAGCAACGGTCGAATCTATTTTGTCGATACGTGGTAACGATACGTTTGTCGTATGCCTGGCGTACGGGATTTTAATGCACATGTGAATGGAATATTCGTTTATCGTTTGGCATGTTAGAGTAGAGAGTTGGTTGTAAATTTTGTCATATTGCAATTTATGAGTGCTCAGCTACTTGACTTAGCTGATAAGAATTCAGATGATGTGGAACTCATCTGATAGCGAGCTCTACTGATGATCAACTTTGTTGATGAGCTACTACGCTGATAGCAAAATCAGTTGTTGATCATCTCATCTGCTAGCGAAATCAGTTGTTGATCATCTCAGCTGCTAGCGAACACTATTGATGACCAACTCTACTAATAGAAAACTCTACTATTTGAGCAACTTTGCTGCCAGCGAACACTGTTGTTTGAGTAATTCTACTGCCAACGAATTCGGCTATTTGAGTAACTTTGCTGCCAGCGAATTCTATTTGTATCGAATTCTGCTGTTTGAGCAACTCTACTGCCAGCGAACTCTGTTGTTTGAGCAACTCTACTACCAGCGAGTCTTCAACTGATGGCAACTCTACTATTATTGAGTCTGTTGATGACAACTCTACTATTAGCGAGTCTTCAGCTGATGACAACTCTACTGTTAGCGAGTCTTCAGCTGATGGTAACTCTGCTCTTGGCGAGCTGCTTACGATTAGTTGCCTAGAGCAGATGTCTTTGATTTTACTTGTGCATTAACATGTTGCTAAACATAGTTTTGTTCATTCATCAAAACCATGTGTGTTCATTTTAATTATCATAAGTTCATTTTAATCAATTAAAACATTTTTCATAATTCAACTTCATTTAACGATTCCCCCTTTAACCTAATTTAACAATTTCCCCATTTTCCTAATTTAACAATTTCCCCCATTTCCCCCTTTAACTTAATTTAACAATTTCTTCCTTTTTGATAATGTTAAAACTAAGTGATGATGCACGAGGAACTATAGATAAATATATAGATATAGACAATGATAAATATAAATAAGTAAAGTATTCATTGTCTATCTTTTCCCCTTGTAGCTTGCTTGAGCCCGCTCCTACTGGCTCTTTTGCCTTGCTACCTTCTTCTTCCTAGTTTCCCCCTCACTGCTTTCCCTTTACTACTTTCTCCTTTTTAACATCAGTATCCCCTGATTGTTTAAGGAAGTACGTGACTTCAACAATCTTTATTCTGATTGTATCAATCTTTGTGGAGAGCTCCTTGTTGTGATTGATTAGAGAATTGCTTAATACGCATTTGAGCCTGCTCAATGATTCCTTGATTATTGCAATCTCAAGATTACCATTTGTGACCTGGCCAAGAAGTTTTTCATAGACTGATGTTGTCGAGGCAGCTGACACCCGCTCCTTGAGAGATTCTATTTCTCCAAAGAGAATGACAATGCTCTATTGTAGGGGAGCAAAGGAGTCCTGGATAAGGCCGCGGAGATCCACTATCCCTTGTGATGACTCCTCTGTTGAATGAGGAGTCGATTGTTAATGTGTGAAGACGACTGGTAAGATTTGTAGGGGAAGAACTTGTTCAATTTCTCGAGTGGCTACTTCCTTGTCAGCGACTGGCAAAAGCTCTTTTAGAGATGGAGATGATCATAAAGGAGACACATGTTTCAGCGCTACGGGTGAGACATTAGACTACTAAATCTCCGCACAAACGTTTGTGATTATTTCAGTTGTTGATGAAGAGAGACAAGATGCAGCCGAGAATGTTTGCTACTCGGTTGGGGAGAGTTGCTGCTTGGCAACTGGGCTGGTCTTCACTAAATTGACTATAGTTGACTCGGGTGGAGGAGTTAAGTCAGACACTTTCGTCAAGTGGGAGGTTAGAGGACTATCGCTGGATGCATTTAGTGGTTCCCATGGTATCTTAGCAACCCTAGAAGACTCAGCACCATGTTTGATTGTCATGGCTCTTGAGACGAGTGAGTCCAGGACATATTGTTGCTTCTCATTAACTCTGGCATCCAACCATGCGGTTTTGTCCATTGTCATGTAATTAGCCATTCTTTGGCAAAGGAGTGTTTACAGGTTAGCTCCTCTAACGTTGACTGCAACTAACTCCCTCTTTTTGAGAGCCTCCTGTATATTGGTAGTGGAGGTCCACTTCATGATTATGTTCTCTTGATGAATGAGCCCTTCAATCTTCTTGATTGTTAGGAAATTAGAGAACCTTCCATGAAGCCTCCTATCGCTCTAGTTGTCGTAGAGTTTCAGCTTTTCCTTTGCTTTCTCCTCGATTTTCTCCATTATCAGATATATACTGAGTTGTTCCAGGGAGGGAGCCTTGGGTTCAAAGATCACAATTTCTTTTCCTTTACCTGTAACTTCGTTAGGTCGTGCAGCAACTAAGACTAGTTTTCTTATTTGAATACCTTTAGTATCTAAAGCTGCTACTACGGTATCTACTGGTGAAGTTACTGCTGTTGGTTGTGCTACAAGAGGACGTTTAACTGACGTTGCAGTTGGTCTTTAACAAGATTATCAGCTGACACTGTAGTTGGTGATTCAGTAAAGCCTTCAGCTGGTGCTTCAACTGGTACTATGGTAGGATGTTCACCTGACGCTTCGGCTGTTACCACTACAAGGATTACCTTAGGAGTTGTAATAGGGACTATAGTGGCATTTACTTCAATTACTACATCAGAGTCTGATGGTACCTCTACGGATGTTGTTTACTCCAGCTATACCTTCTCGGCCTTAGAAACAGTCTCGACTGACTCTCTTGTTGAGTCAAGGGCTCGATTGCTTAAGCTTTCAGCAGATTCCTCAACTACCAGACTCTTTTTCTTTCTTTCCGTTGGTTGCTGAGAGAGGGTTGTTGATTGTCCGCTAACTATTGTGCAACTATTATGAGTCTGGAGTCCTACACCCCTCTTATCTTGAGAATGAATGTATTTATCGTCCTTTTGTTTAGAATCCTGGATGAATGGATGTTCACTCCCCTACCTACATTTACATTGAAGTGCTCAAGAAGCCTGCTGATCTGCACAACAAATCCAGTATGTTGCTTCTTCAGGATCATCACCATAGCTATTAGATTTGTGAAGAGGACTGATGACTAGTTGATGGACATTCCTTTTGTGATGCCCACCATTATCTCAAAGCGGTTTTGAGTGTATGCGTCGAAGGACCCTACCTTTGCTCGAAGGGATTTTGCTACAATATCATTGAGTAGACGATATTTTGGTTTCATCAACTTTTTCTTTCCATGAAGAGGAATGGGTTAAGATAATTTTGAG
Source organism: Impatiens glandulifera (assembly GCF_907164915.1). NCBI lineage: Eukaryota > Viridiplantae > Streptophyta > Magnoliopsida > Ericales > Balsaminaceae > Impatiens > Impatiens glandulifera. Next base: position 10,893,962 of record NC_061868.1, read on the forward strand.
AAATCCATATGCATCTCCTTAATCGCGACTGTCGGTATCTAGTCGAAGGCGATGAACCCTTCCGTTGGAAGCTCAAAGTGTTCGGTGAACGCCTCTTCTGAGACAATGAGCTTAGTGCCTTTCACCATGCACTGGATGGTGTCCCCGACGACCTTCGTTGTCGAGAAAAACTGGCGTACCTCTTCTTCGTGTAGGATGTTGGTTCCCCTTAGGAACTTCTTTAGGCTGGTTGCCTCTAGGGATCAGAATATCTCCGCCATCTTAGGAATCGCTAGAGTGTAGACAAATTCGAAGTCTACTTGCAGAATGTTCTAAGAGAAAGACGCCATTAAAAATGATTAGGATTTTAGCGAGAAAATGAAGAAAGTTAGGGTTTAGAGCTGATATCGCAAGAGATAATGTGAATCACTTTTGAGAATGTGAGTTGTTTAGAAATGTTGGTCACATATTTATATAACATTACAGTCCACGTGTCTTCATGTTATTTGAACAAAAATTGGCGTACATAATTTTCAAAAAGTAATAAAGGGAAGTATTTATTTTCAAAAATTTAGTTTATAAATGTGACCATGCATTATCCTAAGGGAGATATTGCAACAACGTATTGATAAGGTCGAAATGTTTTTGCACTCAACTGAAGAGTAGTCGTCTGATACTCACTAAGACAGCTGACGGACCGTGTTGTCCGCATGCCTTGTATTTCAGCTGAGTGTCATTACCTAGGTGAAGGAATTCTGTTGACGCACAATAACAACTGATATACTATGCTAGGCACCATACCTTGCTCATTATCTGAGTTGAAGTATTCAGCTGCAAATAACGCGTAGTATTTAGATGATATACAGTGTTGACAACAGACTTTGCCTATCAGTTGAGTGTCATTACTCTGCTAAAATTACAGGTTGCTTATGCATAGCTCGTTTGATGTACATTGTCATCAGTCGACTCTTCTTTCAGCTAGGTTAGAGACAGTTGTTTTAACATGTCTGGCTTATCAGGTGACCATCAGATTCCTCCTAAGTTTATGCATGATTAATTAATTTAAATCTATAAGACCTAAAATATTTCTAAAGTAAGAAAACTTAGTCTTTGGGAGTGGCTTTGTGAAGATATCAGCCAATTGTTGATCGGTTGGCACATATTCCAGTCGAATGTGCTTCTATGCTACATGGTCTCAGATGAAGTGATGTCGAATGTTGATATGCTTTGTCCTTGATTGTAACACTGGATTATATGTGATCGCTATGGCACTAGTGTTGTCACAGAAGATTGGCGACTCATCAGCCTTAATATCAAAGTCCCTAAGTTGTTGATGAATCCACAATAGCTGAGCACAACAGCTACTAGTAGCAAGGTACATATGCTTCTTACTGAACCACGAAATTAGACGATCACCAAGAAACTGACACGCTGCACTGATGCTTTTCCTGTCAATCTTACATCCTGCATAGTCAACATCAAAGTAACTAATTAAGTTGAAACTGGAATCCTTTGATACCACAGTCCAACACATTGAGTTCCCTTAAGATATTTCAAAATACGTTTAACAACTATGTAATGTGATTGTTTAAGATTAGCCGACAATCTTCCACACACGTCGAAAACAAACACGATGTCTGGTCGGCTGACTGTCAGATAGAGTAGGGAGCCAATGATCTCTCGATAGACTTTGATATCAACATCTTGATCGCCTTCATCTTTGTCTAGTTTTCTCGATGAGTTCATGGGAGTTGAAGCAGCTTAGCAGTTCTCCATACGAAATTTCTTCAGTAAATCCTTGGTGTACTTAGCTTGATTTATAAATATTCCATTTTCAAGTTGCCTAACTTGATAAAGGAAGAACGTTAGATCTCCATCATGCTCATCTCAAATTTGTCCTACATCAACTTAAAGAACTTTACACATAATTTGGGGTTAGTTAACCCAAAGATGATGTCATCTACAAAAATTTGTACAAGTAAAATAAGTGGGTCTTCGAAAAATTTAAAAAGTGTTTTATCTACTATTCTAATAACAGAATCATACTCAAATAAGAATTTTGACAATGTGCCATATCAAGCTCTAGGAGATTGCTTAAGTCCATATAATGCTTTATCTAATTTGAAAACATGATGAGGCAAAGTATGACTTTGAAACTAGGAGGTTGTTCAACATAAACATCCTCATTGAGTTTGCCGTAAAGAAAGACACTCTTAATGTCCATTTGATATACTTTAAAATTTTTGAAAGAATGATATGCTAAGAAGATTCTAATTGCTTCTAACCTAGATAAAGGCGCAAATGACTCCTCGAAGTCAGTTCATTCCTCATGTATGTATTCTTGATCTACAAGCCTAGATTTGTTTTTAATAACTAGTCCAATAACAGATTGATTATATGGTCTGAGAATTAGATGCCAAACTTTGTTTCTTTCAAATTAGTTTAGTTCTTCTTGCATGGCATTGATCCAATCTGGATCAAGCAATGCTTCATCTATTTTCTTAGGTTCGATTTGAGATATAAAAGCAGAGTTTTTATATTCATCAATCATTTGGTTTCTGGTCCTAAGAGGTGGAGAAGGATTTTCTATGATTAATTATAGTGGATGGTTTTTATTCCATCTGAAGTTCGGTCCTAGAAGGTTAGATGTTTGATCAGCCATTCTAGCAACATCCATACTGTCAGTTGCCTACTGACTTTTAGTCTGACTGATTGGTTGAACATCAACCATGTCATCTGGATGATCAGATTGATTGTTTCATTAGAATTATTTTCAACAGATTCATCAAATACAACATGGGTTATTCTTCAATAGTTATAGTTTGTTTATTGAAAACTCTATAGGCTTTGTTGACTGAAGAATAACCTAGCATGATGCCAATATCTGCTTTGGCATCAAATGCAGTCAGATGATTTTTTCCATTGTTGTGAATAAAACACTTACAGCCAAATATCCTAAAGTATGATATTTTAGGAACTTTGTCATACCAAATTTCATAAGGTGCTTTATTAAATCGTTTATTAATCATCGACCTGTTTTGAGTATAGAATGCTGTATTGATAGCTTTTGCCCAAAGTTTTTGAGACACACCAGAATCATCTAACATTAATTTACCTGCTTCTTTTTGTGTTCTGTTTCTCCTTTCAGTAACACCGTTTTACTATGGAGTTCTAACACTAGACAACTCGTGTTTAATACCAGATTCCTTAAGGAAATATGACAAATTCTTGTTTGTGAATTATGTTCCTATGTCACTTCTAATTTTTATAATTCTTAAGGATTTTTCATTTTGTAGTTTTCTAAGAATTTTAATTAAATTAACACCAGTTTAATCCTTAGATGCTAAAAATAATACCCAAGTAAACCTTGAGTAGTCATCAATTATGACTAGTGTATATCTCATTCCCCCTAAACTAATTACTGGAATTTGACCAAATAGGTCCATGTGTAGTAATTTTAGAAATCTATTAGATTGGATATTCCCTTTGTTTTTAAATGTTGATCTGATCTGTTTGCCCATTTGACAAGTTGGGCAAACCTTGTCTTTATTCATGCATGCTTGTGAATTTCTATTATGTGCCCATTATCGCACAATTGACTTATTCTAATTAAATTGTAACATAACTTTCTACCAATAACACATTATTAATAGTAAAATTACCGTGGATAATCTTATCCTTACCCACAGTTTTATCTTTCGAGTTATCACCAAAAGTGATTTGTAGTCCAGTACATTTTGATATGTTCGTTAGTAGTCGGTTGTTGCCTGTCATATGCTTGAAGCAGCCGTTGTCCATATACCATACTGAATCTTCCATGTTGTTGTCCTATTTTACCTGCACATATAAACATTGACAGCTTTGGTACCCATGTTTATTTGGGTCCATGGTTAATTAGTCCATTGAGGATCCATACTTGAGTTATTTTTATAGATCTCCCATTTTGTGTTTTTAATAATGTGTATGTTTTAGACTTGGCAGACTTCTTTCTGTCTACTAATGATCCGTTAATTTTATAAAATGATTTTTCATACAAAGTTCATGGCTTTTTGTTAGGTTTGTGATTACCAGACTAGCTGGCTGCCATATTTTTGGGCTTAATCCAGCTTGACTTTTTGTCAGTTGGCTTAACATATTTAATTTCCATTTTAAGAGTCAAATTATTACAGTTTTGTTGGGTCAAATTATTTTGACTAAGTGTTGAAATAATTTAACCACTGAAATTTTGATGATGAAATAACTTATGAGTTTTGATACAGGTGTATTGAAACAATATGTCATAAGACTTGGATCTAATGAGGGTCATTAGACTGATTTTGGCTTTCACTACATAAAATTAGACTTACAGTCTAACTCATCGGAGTGAGATGTGTAGTCTAATAGATGTAAAGAATTAGACGTAAGTCTAATATGTTTATAATTAGACGGGTGATCTAATTGTTATTCAGAATTAGATGTATAGTCAAACTCATCGGAGTTAGACGTGTAGTTTAATAGACGTGTGATTAGACGCTAGTTTAATATATACACGGAATTAGACGTAAGTCTAATGCATAGAATTAGACATACATTCTAACTCATCGGAGTTAAACGTGTAGTCTAATGAATGCACGGAATTAGACGTAAGTCTAATAGAATTAGACGTACAGTCTAACTCATCGGACTTAGACGTGTAGTCTAATGAATGTAAAGAATTAGATGTTAGTCTAATGAATACACAGAATTAGACGTAAGTCTAATATGTTGATAATTAGACGGGTAGTCTAATTGTTATTCGGAATTAGACGAACAGTCTAACTCATCGGAGTTAGACATGTAGTCTAATATTTTTGTAATTAGACGGGTAGTCTAATTTATGTGGAATTAGACGTGTAGACTAACTCAGTGGAGTTAGACGTGCAGTCTAATAGGATGTGAAAGTTAGACGTGCGTCTAACTCCTTCAGACAAGTCTGAGGTAGAACCGGAATTAGACGTGCAGTCTAACTCAGTGGAGTTAGACATGCAGTCTAATGGTTATTGGATAATTAGACGTGTAGTCTAATTAGTGAAAGTTAGACGTGCGTCTAACTCCTTCAGACAAGTCTGAGGTAGAATCGGAATTAGACGTGCAATTTAACTCAGTGGAGTTAGACGTGCAGTCTAATGGTTATTGGATAATTAGACGTGTAATCTAATTAGTGAAAGTTAGATGTGCGTCTAACTCCTTCAAACAAGTATGAGGTAGAACCGGAATTAGACGTGCAATCTAACTTAGTGGAGTTAGACGTGCAGTCTAATGGTTATTGAATAATTAAACGCGAGTCTAATTCTATTAGACCAGGCGGTCTAATAGACGTTTTTCTATTAGAAGGAGATGACTTATTTCATTAGACTGATTTTCACAATCTGTCTAACTGAAATACGTCTAATGTTCAGTTTAAGCAGTACGCTTGAATCTAGCATTTCTCCTACCCACGTGCTATAGTTGTACCCTACTTCTGCTCCACTTTCTAGTGATGATTAGTACATCATCTATACGCATTCAATCAAGGAATGCCACACAAAAGAATTTTCCTCACATTACTTGTTTTGCAGGTAGATCCCTGATGGAATATTCGGCGCACTACCAGTTCTGTACGGCCACGATCCTTGTGCTCAGAACCTGCTGTGTACAATGGAGACTTTCCAATGGAAGAGTGCCACGTATCATTCTTGAAGTTTCGACCGTTAGCTCCTGCTCATGATTTAACAAATCCTAAGGACAACGGACGAAGCACCTGTTACTTGCCAATCTTGCTTACTAAAACTACAAAGAATTCAAGACTTTGAATATTGTGAAGCTTCTTTCTGATTGTACTGTGTGTGAATCGAGAGAGAGAGCTAGAATCAAAACACCTTTATCTGAGTGATATTCTTCATCTTGTAATTGAATAGAAAGTGTTATGTTCAATAGTGAGCTAAGTGTGTGTGTAAACTGTATTTGATTCAAACGATATTATAGTGAATCCTTCCGGTGGTTGGAAGAAGGGGTGACGTAGGAAAGTTTCTCCGAACATCCATAAACAAACTGCTGTGTTTTTATTTTCTGTAATATTTTCATATTTCATCTTGTGCTTCAAAACCAAGTAAACAATTCCGCCTTTAATCCGTTTCAAGTGTTTACACAAGTTTGCGTAGAATAGAAAGCGAATCAAATCCCTAACAGGATTTCTTTCAAACCGTTTTTCATAAGCCTTCATCCATAGCCAGACCTCAGTCTCTATCGATAAAGTCGATCCTATCAATTGGTATCAAAGCTCTGTTTCTATTCTCCAAGCATTTCCTGAAATATGTCGAACATTCACAAAGATGCCAGTGCTACAGTCATTCCAACCTTCTCTCGTGAAAACTACATTGTTTGGAAGAAAAGAGTTTGTGCTCATCTCTCTTCTCTTCATGATGACATGTGGAGCGTTGTCACAGAAGGTCCTATCAAGATTGATAAGGAGAAGGCTGACTGGACCGCTGATGAAAAGAGGCAGAACAACCTCAACAACATGGCTCTTGATGTTCTGTACAGATCTCTTGATGACAGTATGTTCAACTACATCATCGAATGTGACACTGCCAAAGAGGTATGTGATAGACTCACTCAACTGTGTGAGGGCAACGAGCAAACCAAGGAAAACAAGATCATGGTTGCTACTCAACAGTTCGACAACTTCAAAATGCGTCCTAGTGAAACAATGAATGATTTCGACCCCGGATTCAGCAAGATCGTCTCCTCTTTGTCCATTCTAGGAAAGACCTATAGCAACCGGGAGCTTGCTATCAAGGTCATGCGTGCTCTTTCAAGAGAATGGGACATAAAGACTATGGCGATGAGAGAATCCAAAGATCTTAAAAAGATCTCTCTCCTTGATCTCTTCGCTGACCTAAAGGCCTATGAGTTCGAGCTGAACTGTAGGATGGAAGAAGATCAACCCACGTCCGTTATCATTGCCAAGGCGCTGATGACTGCTGAAGAGCCACCAACCGATCCGGACGTGAAGATGGAAGCTCAGCAGCTGAGCAGCGATGCCACGTCTCTCTTTGTGAAGAAGTTTGTCGACTTCATGAAGAAGAGAAACTCTAACTCAAACTCTTCAAATTCTAATGATAATAGAAAATCTAAAGCTAATGATACTTGTTTTAACTGTGGTATTAAAGGTCATTATGCATCGGAATGCCGGAAGCCAAAGCGAGAAAATGCTAAGGATGATGGAAAAGAGCTGAAGGCTCTTATGGATGGTGACGCAAAGAACAGAGGAAGCAGCTGTGGCTCGTACTTTTCATCTAGTGAAAGTGACGAAGAAGATGTGGCTTACTTCATGGCCAGAGAAGATGAAGAAGGAACTCATGAGACTGAGGTATTTGATTTCTCTTCCGAAAGGTTTTCAAGGGAACAACTGGTAGCTGCACTAGATGACATGGTCATCGAGTACAGAAAGCTAGCAGAATCTCTAAATGAAACTAAATCTTCATCATATGTAAATAAACCAAATCTGTCTAAAGCTGAAGAGTCAAATATTTTTGAAAAGAAGATTGAAGAGATCTCATCTGAGAATGAGACGCTCAAGGAATAGATTCAAACTATCTCATCTAAAAACAAGAGATTAAACTATATTGTCAGTGCATGGACAAGATCTGGTGATGCCAAATATCAGATCAGCATGTTGAAACCTACTAGATCTAGATCCGGATTGGGATTTGATAGCAATGACCCTAATTTGTCATGCAAAAAGTCAAAACTAAATGACAAACTTAAGACAATAAGTTTTGTTAAAGGAAGTATGACTGACATTGAATCTGATCCTATTCATGAAGAAGTTGTTTTCAAAAATGAAATAGTTTATGTTCCACCAACTGTTAGCTGGCTTAAGAATAAGCTAGGAAAAGATAATAAATCTGGTAATTCAAAACCTGACTCTAAGTCAAGGAGTTTTAAAAGAAATTTTTCTTCAAAAATTAAAGGATCAGTGGCTAGCAGAAAGTCATCTGCTAAGTCAAAATCTTATGCATTAATTACAACACAAAATGGGAAGTCCATCAGAATAACTCAAATATGGATTCCTAAGGGACTAATTGATCAAGGACCCAATTGAGTATTGGTACCAAAATATGTAAATAGTTTATTTTGTAGGTTATGCAGGAGGATCTCAGGAAGGAAGCTAGAAGAGTACTCCTCTAAGTACACAACTTAGAAGATCAACAATGGCATCTGCCATTCTGGAAGAATAAATGTTTTTATTTGTTAAAAATGTTTTTGGTCTTTGGACCACAAAAATTATTTACTAAACTCTAAATGTCTATATTTATAATGAGAGGGAAAAATTTCTTTGGAAGTAAAGATACTCTCTACATGAATATCCTTAATCAGGCTAATTAGACAAGGGTGTCTAAAAGAAACAGTATGTACTTAGACGTATTTTTGCTCATAATCTATACATCTAAGTCTATATGTTGAGGTGCTATACCTACGCAATTAGACGAACATGTCTAATAGACGTTAGACGTTTTCACGTCATGAGCAAAAGGATGCTCACGTCTAATAAGCACACGTTTAACATGTGGTGTTTATGCAGAATTAGACGTACACGTCTAATAAACATTAGACAGATTTTTATAAACACGGAATTAGACGTATGCGTCTAATAGACTCATCCGTCTAATAGACGTGTGTTATATGGATTTGTGGAGTAAGAAAAACGTCTAACTACGTGCCGATTAGACTGATCAGGGACAGCTGTCCCACGTTGAGAACTATCTGTTTTTCCCGCTTAAAACATCAAACAGTCATCTCTTAACAACATGAAGACACGTGTCTATCAAGTTAGAGAAAATGACTAATATACCCTTATTTTTAATGATGACTTCTTGAAAAAAGACGTCTAACATTTATTAATGGGTCATACCCCTAGAATAGACGGTTATTCTGTATTTCTCTCTTTCATCTATATAAGGACATTACTGCATGAATTTGTAAGCTTTCAATCTCTCGAAATCTTTAAGAACCCTAGCTTTCTTTGCATTTCTCTCACTAAATCTCTCTGAAATCCTGTGTCGATTCATATTCTTTCGAAAATGGTGAAGAAAATCACTCTCGGTCACTGTACTTTGCAGGTGGACTTTCCATCGGTGTATACGTTTGATCAACCGGAGGTGGTGAAGATGTTCCAAACCCTAGAATATTCTGAGTTAAGGAAGTATTTGGGCGGACCGTTCATCTTCTACGAAGACGAAGTTCGCGAGTTCTTCAAAACGGCAACTATGATGGATGATTCCATCGTAGCAACCGTCAACGGAACGGAGTTTTCTTTTGACGAAGCAGTTTATGCGGAGTTCTTTGAACTTCCGACGGAGGGTCATCTATTCGACTTGGTTCTTTCTTCAGAAATCATGGAGGAGACGAAGACAACTTTCTCTGCAAACGGTTCGAAGATCCATGTAAATGGATTCAAAAAGGTATTTAAACCGCATTTTATTCTTCTGAACGACTTGGTGGAGAAGGCGCTACAAGGGAAAGTTGGTTCCTTCAATCTCTATAGTCAAGACCGTTTTGACTATATGTGTGCTATCTCAAAAGGGATCCAGGTAAACTAGGCTCATACCCTTTTCCAGAACTTGTGTTACTCTATTTGTCATACGAACAAGGAAAGCATAACCTATGCGGCTCAACTGAGTCACCTGTTGAAGCATTTGGGGGTTCCCGTTGGTGAATCGGCACAGATTAACTCTCCAAGAGTATTTACTGCTCTTACAGTGGCTAGCACGCTGACGAGGTTGAAGAACAACCTTGAAACTGCATCTGGTGCTTCCAGTTTCCAGACCGGTGGAAAACCTTCCACCCGATCCAAGCCTTCTACTTCTGTTATATCAACAGGGGCAAAGAGAACCAAAACGGTGAACGAACCGGAGGCCAGTTCCTCCAGTCTGAAAAGTCCAAACTAGAAGGACTCTGAATCTGTTGATTCAAGGTTGAAGCAAGGTCCATGCGTACTTGCTGCAACTCCAATGTCATCATTATCCACTCCCTCAACCTTTTTGAGGAAACCTTCGAGGTCTTGTGCCTCAAAGGAGAAGAAGACAAGGGCGCCCCGAGCGTCTAAATCTACAAAGGTGAAGTCATCTAAATCTTTGGCCGATGTGCCTAAATGTGATGTTCCCGTAGTGGAACAAGCTAAATCTATATTCTCTCCTTTGAGAGAATCTGCTGAAGGGCCTGCTGTTGAGTCAGCCGGTCCAAATGATGAAGTTGTTGACATGATTGAGTCTCCTGTTATTCAAACTGATCTTGTAGCCGCTGGCGCTACAGAGTCATCTCAACCAGAACAAGGTGCCATTCTTACCCTTGTTGCTGGTCAATCTGCTGAAAGAGATGTTTCCATTCCAGTTCCTAAAGATTCTCTGGTAGCTGGGAAAGTTGTTCGTATGGAGCTTCCTGCTGAGCTCTGTAAGAAACCACAATCTGCGTTTGAACTAATGCATTCAAGAAGACAATCAAATGGAATCGTGATCGGTGAACCTAGACCTACTCCAAAACCCGTAGAGGTTGTTTGAAAAGGTAAAGATATTGCTTCCCCTGTTCCTGAAAAGGTATCGGAGGAAACAGGGATTGTTGATCTCATTTTTGAGCAAGTGAAAGTTCTTACAGCTGAGAAACTGGAGATTTATGAATCTTGGTCTCGGGAGAGACTGTCTACCAAATACAACGACTCTTTATCATATGCTGCTATATCTAAAGAATGAAAGAAGAGGGTGGAAAACAAGAAAAAGTTCTGAAATGGGCAAGAACTTCAGAGGTTGCTGAGGCTCTGAAGAGAAGATAACTAGTGGAAGCTTGCATATTTGGAAAATATCTTTTTCCAATTTTTGAAGCTAGGAAAACTAATTTCAATCCTGTTGAGAAAGGATCTGAAGTGGAAATAAAGGTGTTGAAAAAGCTGAACAACATCCTGGACAGTTATGTCTCTGTAGCCTCTCGATATATTCATGGAGCCGATTGCTCAGGCGCAAAACCTCTCAATGAAGAAGAAGCTATGGATATTCCAGATGCTGAAAATGATGTTGATGAGCTAGATGCTGCTCTCTTGATCGAGTTCGGGAATCTTTCTGCCGAAGAGAGACACATTCTAGATCAACCTACTCAAATATTTCCAAATGAAGAAGAGGAAGAAGTGATTGTCCAAGAGCCTAAACAAGCTCTTGAGATAAATGAAGAAGAAGTCTTGTAGAAGATGTGACTGAGGAGGCTTTTAAAGCTCCTATTGAAGAAGATGTGATATTAACCCCTGTTGCGAGAACAGAGGCTGTTCAAGAGAAATTGGTCGAGGATACTCAGCCAGAAACTACCAGAACTGAGGGGGAACCCTCTAAAGAGAAAGACGATGAAGAAGAAAGTTCCTCATCTGAGGAGGAACGGGATCAACAAGCAACTTTTGTGAAACCTCGTCTATTTCCCGACACCATTGTGAGAAATGTTCACAAAAACATCAACATTCCTCGTCACTACTCTGGAAATCTGCTTGAGAGATTTCAGAGGGCTAAAAAAGAAATTAAAGAAGAAGAACGAGACAAAGCTACTAAGAATGCCGAAATGAATCAGCCGGAGCAATCCTTGTAGGTTCATACATACTTTGAGCCTATTCAAAGTATGGCAGCAGAATCTAAAGAAGTTTCGTCTCATGAAGAGTCATCTGCCGGAGGAAACAAAGTGTTATGATCTATGAGGTCTATGCTCTCATCAATTCAGAAGACCATGTCTCAGACAATGAACTCAAGAGAAGAAGAAAGAGAGAACTTTAATAAGATGTTCATGATTCTCACTGAACTGGATAATACTTTGAAGAAGAACACATATGAAACCCATATCGCGAATGTAAACTTTTCAAAGTTTGAAAAGGATCTCTTCAACCGTCAAAGTGAATTATTGGACATTGAAAGGCAATTCAATGATGAACGCCACAAGGAAACCATGGAAGAATTCAGTCTGGTGAAGAATCAGATGGTAGGAATTCAGGGTTGCATGAGCAGGAATGATAATGAACGTAAAAAATTTGCTGACTCCATTGCTAGAAGGTTTCAAGCGAAGGAGGATGCAAAGGTCAATGTTGAAGGTGCTCAACCTCGACTAGTTCAAGGAGAATCAAGCAGAAGAAATGATGGTGTGTCAACTGGCACAAGATCCAAGCGAGCTCCAAGCACTGATGACAATCTTAGGCCAACCAAGAGAGGTGGTGGTCGAAGCAGTGGTGAGCGTGGAGGTCGAAGTGGTGGTGGCCGGAGTAGACTATCCAATGTCGATCAAGGTGGACGTGTAAGTGGTGGTGAACGCGGTGGAAGATCAAGTACAGGCGGTCGTGGTAGTCGCTGCTATCCTCACTTCTTCAACATGCTTCTTGGGCAAGAGATGAGTCCAACCGATCCTCGAGTTAAAAGGGAAGAACAATGATTTCTCTTCTTTTAATTTATTTAACTCTTATGAACAATTGTCCTTGATGGCTTTTCGAATACTAGTTTTTGGATGAATGATGTAAGTGAACAAGGTCCTTGTTTATTTATATGATGAATGCAAGTTTTGATATATATATATGCAGGTTTGAAATTTCTTCAACAAAAAGGGGGAAATTATTGGGTCAAATTATTTTGACTAAGTGTTGAAATAATTTAACCACTGAAATTTTGATGATGAAATAACTTATGAGTTTTGATACAGGTGTATTGAAACAATATGTCATAAGACTTGGATCTAATGAGGGTCATTAGACTGATTTTGGTTTTCATCGGAGTTAGACGTGTAGTCTAATAGATGTAAAGAATTAGACGTAAGTCTAATATGTTTATAATTAGACGGGTAGTCTAATTGTTATTCAGAATTAGATGTACAGTCTAACTCATCGGAGTTAGACGTGTAGTCTAATAGACGTGTAATTAGACGTTAGTCTAATAGATGCACATAATTAAACGTAAGTCTAATGCATAGAATTAGACATACAGTCTAACTCATCGGAGTTAGACGTGTAGTCTAATGAATGCACGGAATTAGACGTAAGTCTAATAAAATTAGACGTACAGTCTAACTCATCGGAGTTAGACGTGTAGTCTAATGAATGTAAAGAATTAGACGTTAGTCTAATGAATACACGGAATTAGACGTAAGTCTAATATGTTGATAATTAGACGAGTAGTCTAATTGTTATTCGGAATTAGACGAACAGTCTAACCCATCGGAGTTAGACGTGTAGTCTAATATTTTTATAATTAGACGGGTAGTCTAATTTATGCGGAATTAGACGTGCAGTTTAACTCAGTAGAGTTAGACGTGCAGTCTAACTCAGTGGAGTTAGACGTGCAGTCTAATAGGATGTGAAAGTTAGACGTGCGTCTAACTCCTTTAGACAAGTCTGAGGTAGAACCGGAATTAGACGTGCAATTTAACTCAATGGAGTTAGACGTGCAGTCTAATGGTTATTGGATAATTAGACGTGTAGTCTAATTAGTGAAAGTTAGATGTGCGTCTAACTCTTTCAGACAAGTCTGAGGTAGAACCGGAATTAGACGTGCAGTCTAACTCAGTGGAGTTAGACGTGCATTCTAATAGTTATTGGATAATTAGACGTGTAGTCTAATTAGTGAAAGTTAGACGTGCGTCTAACTTCTTTAGACAAGTCTGAGGTAGAACCGGAATTAGACGTGCAGTCTAACTTAGTGGAGTTAGACGTGCAGTCTAATGGTTATTGGATAATTAGACGCGAGTCTAATTCTATTAGACTAGGCGGTCTAATAGACGTTTTTCTATTAGAAGGAGATGACTTATTTTATTAGAATGATTTTCACAATCCGTCTAACTAAAATACGTATAATGTTCAGTTTAAGCAGTAACTTGAATCTAGCATTTCTCCTACCCACGTGCTATAGTTGTACCCTACTTTTGCTCCACTTTCTAGTGAAGATTAGTACAACAGCTATACGCATCCAATCAGCGAATGCCACGTAAGAGAATTTTCCTCACATTACTTGTTTTCAGGTAGATCCCTGATGGAATATTCGGCACACTACCAGTTCTGTACGGCCACGATCCTTGTGCTCAGAACCTGTTGTGTACAATGGAGGCTTTCCAATGGAAGAGTGCCACGTATCATTCTTGAAGTTTCGACCGTTAGCTCCTGCTCAGTATTTAACAAATCCTAAGGACAACGGACGAAGCACCTGTTACTTGCCAATATTGCTTACTGAAACTACATAGAATTCAAGCCTTTGAATATTGTGAAGCTTCTTTCTGATTGTACTGTGTGTGAATCGAGAGAGAGAGCTAGAATTAAAACACCTTTAGCTGAGTGATATTCTTCATCTTGTAATTGAACAGAAAGTCTTTTGTTCAATAGTGAGCTAAGTGTGTGTGTAAACTGTATTTGATTCAAACGATATTATAGTGAATCCTTCCGGTGGTTGGAAGAAGGGGTGACATAGGAGAGTTTCTCCGAACATCCATAAACAAACTGCTGTGTTGTTCTTTTCTGTAATATTTTCATATTTCATCTTGTACTTCAAACCCAAGTAAACAAGATGAAGAAGCCTAACTGGATCTGTTTCAAGTGTTTACACAAGTTTGCGTAGAATAGAAAACGAATCAAATCCCTAACTGGATTTCTTTTAAACCGTTTTTCATAAGCCTTTATCTTTAGCCAGACCCCAGTCTCTATCGATAAAGCCGATCCTATCAAGTTTTGATTAGTTCAAATGTCAGTTGAATTTCCCTTGACGAAACTTATGAAATTATGTTTGCCTTTTATTGGGTTCAACTTGTGGCAGGACTCAACTGGATTGCCCCCAACAAATCCCAAACCGGATTTGCATCCAACAGACCTTTGTTGCTCATGCAATTACTTAATAGCATTTCCAGACTTATTCCATGAACTAACCACATAGTTTATTCTTTGAGTTTCAACAGATAAACTCTAAACTATTTCTTTGAGCTTCTCATTTTTAGCTGATAGCTCATTCATTTTGTTTTTCAAAACTTGTGGTTCATTATTTTGAGTTGAGAAACTTGTATTGTTAGATTTGTTTTTCAAATTTATTTCGTTAAAAAGATCTGAAAGTTTCTTGTAATTAAATCATTTCTTATGAATTCATTAAAGATGAAATCAAATACCTCGTTGTCATATTCCATGAGGCATTTGGCAATTTCTTACTCACTTTAACTTGAGGAGCTCTCATCGATTCACTTTCAGCCCATTTTCTCTTGCTTTCCTCAACAAGTAGAGCTTTTTATTCCTTCTTGTTTCTGGAAGATCTGCGATCCTCCTTGTACTTCCTCTCGAATGGATTATTGTCATCCCTTCTGGGTTTCTTGCAGTTATCCATGAAGTGACATGGTCTGTCACAATTAAAACATTTTAAATTAGTATTAGACTCATTTTTATAATTATTCTGTTAAGATTAGAGTTATAATGATTCTTCCTCATAAATTTGCCAAACTTTTTGACAAATAATAACATCACGTCGTTGCTGATCTGTTCAGTAAACTCGGTAGACGTCGAAGTAGGTGGCTCTTCAGCAGTCACCAATACTTGTGTTGTAATGGAGATGGACGACTCTTCCTCATTCCTTGAGTTTATCTCAAACTCACAGGCCTTCAGATCGGCAAAAAGATCATACAACTCGATAGGTCCTTGAATTCCCTTGTAGCCATCGTTTTGATATCCCATTCTCTGGGAAAAGCTCTCATAGCTTTGATAAAAACTTTCTTGTTGATATATAACTTTCTCAGGGTTGAGAGTTCGATGACTATGCTGCTAAATCTTTCGTCGAACTCAGTCATAGTCTCACCCGGGCGGATCTTAATATTGTCGAACTTTTGTGTGGCAACCATCAACTTGTTTTCTTTTGTTTAGTTATTGCCTTCACAAAGTTGAGTCAGTTTCTCCCAGATCTCTTTGTCCAAAGTTTTGTAGAGGATGTCTTTGGCCATGTTATTGAGGTTGGCCTTCCTCTTGTCTTCAGTAGTCCACTCGTATCTGGATTTCTCCGTCATTTGAGGAGCACCCTCCATTGTATTTGTGGCTGTGTTGACCTTTAATATTTTCATGGGACCATCTGTGATGACATACCACATGTCATCATCTTGTGCCGCCAGATGTTCTTGCATTCTGATCTTTCAGTCATCATAGTCTTCTTTTGAGAATATTGGACTCTTGTTTAGGTAAGAAATGATTCAGATATCTACAATAGCTTTAGAATATAAAACATGCTCTGATACCACTTGTTAGGATCGAAGACAACAGTAGAAGGGGGGGGGTTGAATACTGTTGTTCTATTTTTCACTTAAATGCGATTTTAAGCCTATTAAGGATTGAAAATATGTTTTTATTCTTGGACAAATCGTAGAAAGCTCTTGAACAGTTTCAAGTGCGGAAAATGCTTTCAGGATTTGAAGCGGAAGATATAAGAATGAATGAAGCAATGAAAAGACAATACAAGATTTTATGGATGTTCGGAGATAAAAACTCTTATGTCACCCCTTTTTTGTTTCTAGAAGGATTCCACTAGAAGACTTTGATTTGTATAGACGCTACACAAAACCACTTAGATCACAGGTCTTTATTTTTTTGGGAAAACAACTTAGTGCCATTTCATTAAAAAAACTCAAAAAAGGGAAAAAATATAAAAGTTTAAGATCAGATCACAAGTCTTAACATTTTCCTGTCTGAACTTCTAGCTCTCACACTATCTTGTTTAACATACAACTATCGGTTCAACTTACACAAGTAAAATGATTATCGAAGGATACAAAAGATTATCGAGTAAATTATCTTGTGTGACCGTAGTGTATGTTAACGTCTCTCAACGTATATCGTCTCGTGTATGCATAACATAGTGACTTGCAAAAAGAATGAGCTAGAGCGAGAGAGAGAACCAATAGAGAGAGAGAGAGAGTAGATCCTTCGTCGTTGTTCTCTGACGCCTTTTTATACTTGAGGCATGGCAACGGTCGAATCCATTTTGTCGATACGTGGAAACAATACGTTTGTCGTATGCCTAGTGTATGGGGTTTTAGTGCGCATGGGAATGAAATATTCGTTTATCGATTTGCATGTCAGAGTAGAGAGCTAATTGTATATTTGTCGTATTGCAATTTATGAGTGCTCAACTACTTGACTTAGCTGATAATCATTCAGCTGATGTGGAACTCAGCTGATAGCAAGCTCTGTTGATCAACTCTACCGATAAGCTACTCTGTTGTTGATCAGCTCAGCTGCTAGCAAACTCTACTGATGACGAACTCTGATGTTTGAGTAACTTAGCTTCCAGCGAACTTTGTTGTTTGAGTAACTCTGCTGTCAGCGAACTCTGATGTTTGAGCAACTCTACTGCCAGCGAACTCTGTTGTTTGAGCAACTCTACTGCCAGCGAGTCTTCAGCTGATGATAACTCTACTGTTAGCGAGTCTACTTATGGAAACTCTATTGTTAGCTAGTGTTTAACTGATGGTAACTTTATTGTTAGCGAGTCTTCTGCTGATGGCAACTCTGCTGTTGACGAGCTGCTTACGATCAGTTGTCTAGAGCAGATGTCTTTGATTTTACCTGCGCATTAACACATTGCTGAACTTAGTTTTATCTATTCATCAAAACCATACGTGTTTATTTTAATTATCCTAAGATCATTTTAATCAATTAAAATATTTTTCATACTTCAACTTAATTTAACGATTTTCCCCTTTAGCCTAATTTAACAATTTTCCTCTTTTTCCTAATTTAACAATTTCTCCCATTTCCTTCTTTAACTTAATTCAACAAACTAACCAAAGTATTCATTTACTCTCACATATATATAAACTCTCGACAATTGAAGTAGCATCATTATATATATATATACTTACATTGTTATGATGCAAGTTCGAGCTCTATATATAACATTTTTAATTGTATTAGGTTTATGGGTGAGTCAACCCACAAACCGATCTAAATATTCATTAATTCTCACATATATATTCAAATTAACCACAACTCTCGATCTGACAAACTTAGAAAAATTGAAATTAAACAACAATATATATATAGAGATTAGTTGGTTATATGTTGAACTTATATTGTTACTGATGTCGTCGCACGTTCATCAAATTTGATGTTAAAATTTAAATATAAAGTATTAATAGTCTAGTTGGTTAAAGTCTCGTACTTACATTGTTAGGTTGCAATCTAGACTTACATATAATATCTTTAAAAAAATTTCACTAGTAGAAAAACGGTCTTTTGTAATGAATATCAGTAACGGCCTGATATCTATTATTTGTAATGGTCATATAAGGTCGTTACTGATATATATTATTTGTAATGGCTTTATAAAGTTGTTACAAATAATTGATATTAGTAAAGATTCTAGAGAGCCGTTATAGAAACGACAACAATATCAGTAACGAAATTGTTATAGAGTCGCTACTGATAGATATTTAAATGAGCATCTGTAACGGCTCATGATGATACTCCTATCTCTGTCAAAGTTTCTCTCAACTTCGTTTATGCCGCCTTCCTGAAACCAACCTAAACCTTCATATAAAATGAGAAAGAGTTGTTTTTGATTTAGTATGGACAGAGGATCATCATCTAGATCAATTGTATCATAACAAATATGAGAACAATGACACTCAAAAATCGACTCTTAGTCGTTCGGAGCTCATTCATGTCACCGTTTTCTTCATTCTCCCTCGTCAAAGTGAATAATCCTTCAACATCTCTCTCAGTCGAAAGCATTTCCTCTCTCTCCACCCGTCGCGGTCCAAGCTACAATACCTAGTCATTAGGTATCCGCAAGATTATATTCATCTCTCTAGGTGTCGAGCTAGATGAGGTCACAAGTGACATGATATTTCCCAGTTCCAACATCGTAATCGGACCTTACGTTGGCGATTCAAAGATCAAAGAAGTCGAATTTGATAATATTAGTGCTAAAGACAAAGATTGTCCCAACGATGACCGACCGGAGTTTGCATGTTAGGTCGTTCTAACGTGGGGAAATCTTCACTAATCAACCCTCTTGTTTGCCAAAAAAAAAAAAGTGGATCTCACATCCAAAAAGCCTGGTTAGTTTAGTAGTAGTGCTTTTTAAGTGTTCCATGAAATGTATTGGAAAACAATGTATTGTTTAAAGTCTATGAGTGGGACAACCTATAAATTGACTCAAATATATATCTAAATTAACCACTTCATTCCATCCATATATATCCACTTCATTCCATCCATATATATATTAGTTGGTTAAAGGGTGAACTTATATGGTTACGCATTAAATTTAATGTTAAAATTAAAATATAAAGGTTAAATAATAGTTAGAATGAAAAAAAAATTAAAATTAATTTATATATATATATATATATATATATATATATATATATATATATATATATATATATATATATATATAATTAATGAGGAATGATAGGGAGCAGATTTTTTTTAATGAAAATATATCGAGTAAAGGTGATTAGGATTGATGACTAAGTCTAATTCAAAATATTTATCTATCTCCTCTTTTCATTAATAATTTCTCTCTTTTCTCTTCATTTATATTTTTTCTTCTCTTTTTATCTATTAATTTATAATTATATATTTATATATTTAAATTAATTTGAAATAGAAATAAACAAAAGTTATGATCTGGAACTTTATCTTAAAAAACATAATTTTAATGATGTTTAAATATAATAAAGCTAAGTTGTCTATTTGTTTTGTGCAGGTGCATACATAAGACAATGTTACTTTAGACGTGGTCTAAACCAGGCTATCTTCGACGTCAAGCGCAGTTAGACGTGGTAGTCTAACTCCTTTTGACGAGGTTTAAAGGAAAGCGCAGTTAGACGTGGTAGTCTAACTCCTTTAGACAAGGTCTAAAGGCAAGCACAGTTAGACGCGATAGTCTAACTCTTTAGACGAGGTCTAAAAGAATGCGTAGTTAGACGAGGCGTCTAACTCCTTTAGACGAGGTTTAAAGGGAAACGTAGTTAGACGAGGTCGTCTAACTCTTTTAGACGAGGTCTAAAGGGAAACGTAGTTAGACGAGGACGTCTAACTCCTTTAGATGAGGTCTAAAGGGAAACGTAGTTAGACGAGGACGTTTAACTCCTTTAGACGAGGTCTAAAGGGAAGCGTAGTTAGACGAGGTCGTCTAACTCCTTTAAACGAGGTCTAAAGGGATGCCTAGTTAGACGAGGACGTCTAACTTCTTTAGACGAGGTCTAAAGGGATGCGTAGTTAGACGAGGACGTATAACTCTTTTAGATGAGGTCTAAAGCAGCACGTCTAATGCCTTGTTTTAGCAGCCATCTGAAGAAAGCATACGTCTAACCACGATCAACTAGTTTTCTGGTACTACTGCTCCATTCACTTCTGTGGAGTCTGATAAGCCAACTAATTATATCAAATGAACGAACACCACATACGTGAATATCCATGCAACTGCCTGTCCAATACAAGACAATATTAGAGGATATTCGGCGCACTATCAATTTAGTACGGCCACGATCCATTTGCTCAGAGTCTGTTGTATTCTGGTACTATGGGCGGCCTTCCAACGGACACATGCCACATGTCCATTAAGAAGATTCGACCGTTGGTGTCCTTCTACTACAAATAGATGCTCAAGGACAACGGACAAATCACCGGATTACTTGAACACTAATTACTTGTTCATTTGAGAACTTATTGCCTTACCTACAATCTTACTCTTGCTCTTACTGAATTCTTACATCCTTCAAGATCAAGAGAGAAATTCAATTACTGTCTAGCTGTGAGAACATTGTATGTTGAACAGAGGTTGTTCTGCTCAACAAAAAGTTAGCTAACTCAGTAAGTTGTATTCGATTCAAAGTATTTAGTGGATATTCTTTCGGTTGTAGAAGAATGGGTGACATAGGAGTTTTATCTCCGAACATTCATAAAACTCCCTGTGTTCTTTACTTTCTTCCATTTACATTCGGTTGTTCAAAACATCAAATCCGCCAAAGACTTCTGCATTTGAATCCGTTTCGAGAGTTTGGAGGATTTGTGAAGAATAGAAACATGTAGTAATCCCTCAAAGAATTACTATCGAAGAATTTATCATAAACTGTTAACAATAGTCAGACTCTATTTTCTATTTTTTATTGATAGCATCGATCCAAACATAATATTATAACTTTCTCTTTATATAATATAACATTTTCTTTGTATATAGATTAAAGATTAGTAATTTGATTTTATTTATTATAAATAATAGTAGCTTGTATTTTGAATTGAAAATTAAAAATTTAATTTTTTTAATTTTAAATTATGTGAATATTTAAAAAAAAATTATAATAAAGTTAAAAAAAGAGAAAATATTAAATAATTATTTAAATAATAAAAAAATTAAGAGAGAAAAATTATTAAATGCTAAGGTAATAAGTACAATGCTATATCATTATATTACTGGCCATTAGTTACAATTTTTTTACTCCCTTATCATTATTTATATAAAATTTATATTTAATTATATATATATATATATATATATAAATAATATTATTTTAAAATAATTGTAACTATTTTAAGAAATTCTTCATTTTTATACTTCCATTTGAATTATAATTAATTATGTCCTTTTTCATATTGTTTTTCCTGTTTTTAATTTATATTATATATATCAAGAAATAAATGAGATTTGTAAATTTATTTTTAGTTATGGTAAAAGTTATATTTTATTTTTATTATATAATTAAAAAATAAATGAGGAGTCATTATTTTTTTAAAATTTCTTACCTTTACCTGACATATTAAAATAGGAAGATATATAAATATAAATAATTCCTATTCATAATTATATATCTATTAAAATTTCATATAATCAAAATTAATATTTATATATTTTTGTTTTCTCAATATTTTTTATTTCTTTATAATTTACACCTATTTAAGAAAAACAATTTCTTTCCTCAATCTTTGTTTGAATATATAATATAAATATATTTATCCTCATTTTTTTTTTAATTTCTCTCCTCAATCTTTGTCTTAATATATAATATAAAATATTTATAAATATTTTCTCTTCTCATAATTATATATATATATATATATATATATATATAATAAAAACAATTATATCTATAACCATAATTACTTTTTTTTTATAAATTATATATATATATATATATATATATATATATATATATATATATATATATATATATATATATATAATAAAAGCAATTATATCTATAACCATAACTACTTTTTTTTTTATAAATTATATATATATAAATATTCATAATTATATTTCTATAAAAATACATATTTAATAAAATATTATATATATATATATATATATATAATTATGAAAAATTTATAAATTATTTCATCTTTATATAATTAAAAAATAAATATTTATTTTTCATTAATATATATATATATATATATATATATATATATATATATATATATATATATATATATATATATATATATATTTTCTCCCTCATAATAAATTTTTATATTTATACATTATTCATCCTCTTAATTTATTTTCTTTTATATATAAAATAATACCATTATATAAAAAATATTTATGCATATATATATTCTTTTTTTATTTTATTTTATTTTTCATTTATTTTTATTACATACAAAATATATTAAATAATAAGATTTTTTATTTATTAACAATAAACCACATAAAATATATAATTTTGCTCATTATTTATTTATATATATATATATATTTAGAAAATATAAAAACACCACCAAATATATATAAAAATTATATATATTATTTATATAAAAACTAAAAATAATAAAAATAAAATTTATATATCCTTCAAATAAAAAGAATATGAAAAAAAATAAAATTTATACATAAATATGTAAAAATATATAAATAAAAAAAAAACAAACTATATAAATAAATGTAAAATTACTTTTTTTTTTTTTTTTTTTTTTATTAACACACAAATGAGTAAATAATAAGAATTAATTTCTAATTTTATCAACATATTTAATATTTATTTATTTATTTGTTATTATCCCTTTAATGGTTTCTGCAGATTTGATTGAAGATAAGAGTTTTATCGAGAGAGAAGACGAAGATGATGATGCTTCAACTGCTACATTTCAATCCTTCCTTCCATTATCATAAGACCACATCACTCTCCTCTTCTACTGCAACCAGATCGACGAAGACGAACCCTGATATTGGCAGTCTCATAAGACCAAACCTACTACCGTTGAAATGTAGAAGACGACGACAACCGCATCAATGGCGATCTTTCATCTCTTCCTCAATTCCTCCATTAGATCTGACAGAAGACAACATTAACCAGGTTTTAACCGATGCTCGAGCTGAGGCAAGTACAAATTATAAAACTTTTAACAAATCATAATCTTCAAGAATCATATATTTGATTCTTTTGTGATTCTTCTACAGTTTCCTCAGATATTTGATCCTTCAGTTAACATAACAGGTAATTTGATTTCTTTTTTCCATGAAGAAAACGCATGATTGTTAATTTTAAGTATGTTTTTCATCAAAATGCAGGGGAAGTTAGGTTAGTTGAGTTAGATGGACCTTTTGTAACGATTGGTCTTAAGGGTAGGTTTTGGCATACACGTGCAACTGTATTGGCTCGAATTGGGAACTATTTGAAGCAAAGAATACCTGTAAGCCATCTTTCATCAAGTTTTTTTGCCCTCATCCAGGTTAATTTTACTTCTTATTCTTGTTCTTTAATCATTGTCAGGAAATCATGGAAGTTGATATTGAAGATGAGAAGCAATTGGATGATAGTCCTGAGAATTTCTGAAGAATATGTCATAACCTAGTTTTGATTCATAACATTGACAATATTTCTTAATTGTGTTGAACTAAGAAGCCGAGTTCTCTGATTTGATTCCCATTGAAAGGTGGGGTTAAGACTGTATGATACCAAATTAGTCACTATAGGTAAAGAAAACTACCCCCATCATAAAAATAGGGGTGTGCAAAAAAACAGGAAACAGAAAATCCAACCAAGACCGAATCAGCAGGTTTTGGTTAACTGGTTGTTTACCTATTCGATTTTTGGTTAAACTATTTTTCCTTACCGAGAAAAAAAAGTTAATTATATATTTATAATTCATTCTAGTTATTTTGTAGATGTTAGGCGAACCCTATTCTTCTCTTCTTTGTCGGTGAAGTCGACAAAGGTTGGCCGACGAAATGGATCTAGACCTCTTTTGTCAATGGAGTTAGATCTAGACTTTCGTCACCACCGAAGGTTAGAATAGACGTCGGCGAGGAGGGTAGACTAGAGAGTTGTGAGATCCCGGTGGGGAAGTGGGAGTTATGATGGATAAAATGTTTTTTTAAGTACAAATCAATTGATTAATTAAAAACTCTTGACCTACTGTTCTTGAATAGACTCGACTAATCGACCGGAACGGGTAGAACCAATATTAATATATATGACAAAATCAGAATTAACTTGTATGGATAAATTATTGGTTAACAGACAGGTTTACATTCCTACCTAAAAGACTAGTTTAAATTATGTTTAGTTTTTCAAAAAGGGCAATGGTTAGTCTGAGATGATCAATTATTAAGGATATATTTGTTCATCAAATTTGTTGAGCAATCAAGTCTAGTTTTCGTTTTTGATGGCTTTGAGTAGAGCTGTTCTCTGAGAACATGAGATTTGATTTTAGGGTCATTCAAGTATGGCTTAGAATTCTTGGAGTCCTACCAAGTGGAAAAGTGTTTAGACACTTGAACTTACAACTTGGTTTTAGGGTTTAATATTTTCAAAGTAGAAGTGTGGTTAGTATTTCAAAAACTAGTCTTAACAAAACATGTTCCTAAACTCTCCGACTTGTATTTTAAGGTGTACTTAAATTTAAGTTCATGATATGATGGGCTAGGACAGACCCACCCCTGGGCAGCCCAATTCTTATTAAAAAAAATGACTATAATATTTTTATTTTTTCTTTCTTTTTAAACAGTAACTTTTTTTTTTTTACTTTTACCTTTTCTTTTTCTTTTTCTTTTTCTTTTTTTATAATCTTATTATTATATTTTTAATTATGACCATCACAATCTAATTAAATTATATTATTCTTTCCTAATTTCTTAATTTAATATATTTTCTTTAAAATTTTATAAATTATTTAAATTAATATATATTCTTATAAATTATATAAACTTATTATACTTACTTATAAATTGTACATAATATACTTTAACTTTATTAAAATTTTCTAATTTTTGAATTAGTTCTCAAATTTTTTAAGGTCATTTTTTTAATCATCTTTTAATTTATATACTTAAATATTTTATTATAACTATATTGATTTTTTGAATTAGGTATTTAGTAAATTAACAATTAATATATTATTTTTAATACTTAATGTTTATGATAGATTTTAGTTATTTAGTATCAATCCAAAGAAATTAGAAATTTAATTTTAAAATATTTAATCTTCGTTACTTAGAAAACTAGTAATTAATATGATAGTTATTAGATTATAAGTTTATAAATTAGGATTTAAAATTATGTTATATATAAATAATGTCATAACATGTTTGTTGAATTACTATTTGTTAATTTTTATAAAAAAATTTAATTATTTTAATATATGTATTTTTTGAGTTTTGATGAAGAATATAAATCAAATTAGAGTAAGGTTTCGTCCATTTCAAAAACAAACTTCTAGATCTTATAATAGAATAATCAAACGACGGAATGATGCAATGACAAAGTCATTGGTGCGCTCGATTTCTAAATTATTTAATGCAAAAAATCAAAGTTCTATCCTTTCGAGTTCGAGTCTTATAGATGAAGACATAAGTGATAGAGAAAATGACACTATTAGAGATAAAGAAATAAGTGATGAAGAATATAATGTCGTTAGAGATGAATGTTATAATGAAGAAAATGATACTTTTCAATATGAGGTTTTGAACCACCTACAAAGGAGAATATTAGAGATCAATGTATCAAGGAAGAAAAAAAATGAATATCAAGGTGTTAATGAAGAAAATGAGAAATAAGAAAAATGTATTAATGGAGAAAATGATGAGAAAGAGGAAAAGGAAAAGGAAGAGGAAGAGGAAGAGGAAGAGGAAGAGGAAGAGGAAGGTGTTAACGAGGATTACGAGGAGAAATGTGTTATTAAATATGTGAACTACGATCCGGGAATGTGAGAAAATATTAACGATAAAATAAAAATAAAAAATGTGGGTTTAGGGCAGCCCAACCTTGCAGCCGACACTGGATATGAAGATATATGTATATATGATAATGTATAAAGGTGATGTTTATACATGTTTTATAACAAAAATACAATTCATATACTAAACCATTTACATAGATATAATAAGCATGATAAACATAAAAATGATTTTTTTTTTGTCAAACATAAATAGTTTTAAAAAAAAGCAAAACATAATAAGACTAATAGAATAGATATAATAAAGTAAATAAACTTGAGATAAATATGAAATAAATAAAAGTTCAAAATAAAACATAAGAAACAAACCAAATCCAAATTAGTCACAACACAAATAAAAAAACATAATGAAAAGAAACATTACAAAGTTCAATAATAGCGATAATTATGTTTTCAACGCCCACTGAAGTCTCCCGAGATCATATTATTATCAATCGCATCAAAGTTCAAATATGTTGCAGTTACATCCTCTTCTTGGTTTATCAACTCATTTCTTCCGTCCCCAACAACCGATCCTCCAAATAAATTAGAATTGTAATCATTATAAGTATAATTAGGCATATCAAATGGAGCAAGCAAATCAAAGCTTGTAAATGAAGGAAGAACAGGGCTCCAAGCTGGTAAAACAAGATCGCTCATCAATCTTTCATTACCAACATTAGTTCCAATGTTCTCCATCGTCGTAGTATATGGATGCGAAGACTGGAAAATATTATAGTATTGCGGTTCTGGTTGTGGTTCGAACTGTGATAGGTTCTTCCATGCCTATGAAATGAACAAATATTTTAAAAAAAGTCTTTAATTGTTAAAGATGATTATCAATTTTTCTCTAATATTATTTTGTCTTTGTAATGTAATGAAGGATCTTTCTACCAATTGAAGACAATTGATTACCTCATTCTCCATTAGCTCTTCATCAGTGAAAATCCTATATTTATTATTTGAAAATCGAATTCACATCACATAATAAGCTCAAGAAGATAATAATTGTAATAAAAGATGGAGAAGTTCATAATATTTATTAGGAGATACCTGTTCATTGAGCTCAACTGTCGAGATTGATTTGGATCTTCGCCATTCTTCAAATCAATGATGTTGTCTAAATCAAAATAATACACAAAAATGATAAAATGAGACAAAAAAAACTCAAAAGAAAACTTTTTTAGTAAATTAGCACGATGCCACATAAGACATTTCTTCGGCCAATGTTAAACAAACTCTCTTCGAGCGAGTAAAAATTATTTCAAAAAGCTTACCTTGAATTAACTTTTGTCTGAATTTCTGAAGAAATAAAACAAAAGAACATTTATTCAGATTTTAAATAATTCAAATATGAAATAAAATATATATTTTTTTTAAAAAACAAATAAAATATGAGAAAATGACCTGCAGATGACTCTTCACCTGATCCCGAGTAAGTCCAGTTTTGTTCATTCGTTCTAGAATAGTTTTGGGGGTGGCCACTGTAAATTAGAAGATAAATAAATGTTACATAATAGTTGAATATGTAAAATTGTAAATAAGGATGTAATATTAACAAAGGCACTTTATTATTCACATATATATATAATAATATAATATACATATATATTTGATTTGGAGTAAATGAGGCTCCTTTTTAAAATTATGCATTATAATGAATTAAAGTGAGTATAATTACTATAATAAATATATTAATTTAAAACATCATCTCAATTAAATAATTTTATTAAATATAAGTTATTAAAACATATTTGGGTAAAAATTGTATGAAGTATAAATAAAATGATAATAAAGGACATATATATTATTTAAAATTAAACAAACTTTTTAAGTCAAAAACATTATAATAAAGGACATATAATGTAAATAATCTATTTGATTTATAACAACAAAATATTAAGTCAAAAACACATTATACAAAATGGTGTCATGGATTGAATAACAAAAAAATAAAAGTAGTTTCTCTTAATTACTTTTGAAAAGATGAAAACCATTTCATAGATCAATGCGAAAAACAAACCAAAAATATTATATCAATGAGTTATCACAATTTTTTTAAAACCTCAATAAACAACAAGCTAAAATCATCCTACAAAAATATGGAGATGGGAAGAGAGAACTAACCGAAGGGGCCACCAAGTTCTTCAACAACTTCGACGAATTGTTTATGGAGTTGAGGAACCCATCGAAGCCGATGTCTTTTATCTTCGGGGATGGATATGAGAGGGTTGGGGGCCTTGGGAGATTGAACAAGATGTGAAGGTTGGACATGAGAAACAGGATTCATGAAAACATGATCAAGAGGATTAAGAAACATCTCATGATGGGAACTATGATTGATTATTTGATTTGTCATCCTTTGATTCCATGTTAGATTCTCTTGTTGGAAGAGGTTATAGACTCCGGTCGCCGTCGTCGCCGCCGCAGGAAATGGTGTCTCCTGGCCGCCTTGATGATCAGTTTGATACATCCCTCTATATCTTTCTCTATCTCTATATCAATGAAATGACAAAGACTACAATAGAGTAGAGGCTTATATAGCATCAATTGTACAAATAAAAAAATAAACATTAAATGCTTATTTGTTTATGTGATCTATTGCTATTAGAATGATTTATATTGTTTATATAAATTGGTGATTAATAAAATATTTTTTAATCCAATTATAAATTTAAGAAATTGGAAATGGTAAACTCTTAATTCATAATTTTTTATTTCTATTATTGTATAATTAATTTTAATTTTTTACTTTTATACAGTGAACCACCGCCACGAGTAAAAAACTAAATAAATGTGTGAGATTATTGTAATTCTTAACCCGAGAGACGACAAATATTATAAACAATATAATCATTCTCGACCCTTAAAATTGAAGATCTTTTAATTATTTTTATAAATTCCCTTAATCAACCAATTATAATATTTTAATAAAAGATAAATTTCCATAAACTCACAAATTATAACATGAACTAATTATGACTTTTGAGAATAAAACACATGACAGCTGATATGTTAAACATTGATCTATTCCCATCTATGTTAGGGCTAGAGTGGTTTCAACCCATCCTCAATCTTTTTTCAAGTGATCTCCTAATTTTTTTTACTTTTTTCAATTTCATTCTGTTTAATTACTCCAATTCTATATAAAAAGAATAAAATGCAACATCATCCACTCATTTTATCTATAATTTTTCATGAATTTTTTTAAGCCAAACTAACTCTAATTTTTTAATTCATCTCGGTTACTCTCGGTTACTGTAAGTACTAAAATTTCACTTACCCAATTTATAAATTATTTTGAGTAAATAAAATCAAAATAAGATTAATGCCAAAACATGAAAATAAATCAATTAATATAGCTAATGATAAAAAACAATAAATAAAATAATTTGGAATAAATTCTATACTCATTTTTATTTATATTTAATTTAAAAAAAATAAATGATTTAGAATAAATGTTATATCCATTTTATCCCAAAAAAATATTTATTAAAATATAAAAATATAAAAAAAAACAGGCAAAATAAATGTCATCTTTATTGAAAATATTTTGTATATTTTGTAGGTTAAAAATAAAGTCAAAGGGATGAAAGAAAAATCAATTTCAAACAAGCTCTTAGGCTAAAAATGGAGCATGATCTGCTGCAACCGAAATCATGAGGATTCGTTGTAGTAGATCCTACAACCCCTTGGATGAGTGTTGAAAGCCCATCCAACGCACGAGAGTCATCCACGTCGCCCGCTGCAAGAAGGAGACGTGCACTCGCGAAGCACCTGATCAACTAACGCGCACCTCAGCATCGTTAGCCTAGACGTAACGGAACACCCAAACGTCAACGGAACGAGGACGAGATGCCGATGAAGCGTCAATCATTCAATTTTTTGCTGGAACGATGTCGTTTCGCCTAGTTTGTCTCCTTCCTCGCGACTACGAACTAGATAAGAACAATCTTTCATCTTTGATTATTCAAAGATAGAACTTTGTCGTTTCTCCACCTTTTGACTTCATTTTAAAGGTGAAATGATCACCCTACTCCGGTGATCATTTCTCATATATCTTAAGGCATCATTATGGCCTATACCATCAACTGACTGAAGTTCAAACAAAAGACCATTAATGGCCTTTTGACTTAATCTAATCTACTTGATCGACGAACCGACCTTGGGAGGCTATAAATAGTCTCTTCTGGACAAACCGATAGCAAGAGATCCATTCTCCCCCTCTCATCAAGCCCAAACACAAATCCGCCATAAAAGCTCATCAAGCTTTCCTGAAAATTCGAAAATTTCTTGTAAGTCCATAAAGTTCTGATTTAGGCATTCTAAGAGTTAAAAAATTGTTATCCAACTCCAAGTAAGTTTCCAATCACATTCTAATTCGAATTACCATATTGAATTGAAATTTTTATATTTCCGTTTTGCCCATTTCATATATTGTCCGATTATTTGATTTCTTGATTAGAGAACGATTTTAGGATATTTATAAGTTTTATGTTGAAGCGAAACTAAATCAATTATATCAACTTAAAGAAAAAATCTCAAATTTGATTTTGAAAATTTTCAAAATCGGGTTTCTATTATTGAGTTATTGCTCAAGAATTGAAACCTAGAAAGTTGCCCAACTTATTTCTAAGAATGTTGGGAACATATTTGAACCGATTCCAAACCATCTCAGGTTCGATCAAAAACTAATTTTTTATAAAAATATAAATTTTAGTTATTGAATTGGTTAAAATGAACAGTTAGTGTTCATGTTTTGATTTCATTCAACCATATGAATAATATAAAAGCTATTGGCAAGCTTCTTACGTTTCATTAAAACCTAAAAACTAGAAACCCATTTTTTACCCCAAAAATAATTTTAGTTGAATGTGACCTCATCCCGATTGAATGACACATCAATATAATGATATAAATGATCTTGAGAATTATAAAAAGCTTCCCATGCCCGTGGATCAAAGGATCAAGGACTCAAACGAAATCATAAAAACCTATAGTTTGATGTTCTTGTGGACCGAGAAACATAGCCTAGGTCTAACTTATGACCGAGAGACCTTCCACACGAGACCGATAAAAGTTAGCCTAAGGCTAACCTAGGACTGAGAGTCCTTGACACTCTAGACCGAAGAAAGTTAGCCCAAGACTAACCCAATACTGAGTTTTCTTCACATTAAGGACCGAAGAAAGTTAGTCTAAGGCTAATCTAGGACCGAGGATCCCCGCATCTGATCGAGAGTCTCCCGCATCCGACTGAGAGCCTCTTGCACCCAGACCAAAGAATCTTGCACCCAAGAGCGATGACTCTTGCACCCGACCAAGAATCTTTATCACCTTGACTGAGAGTTACCGCACCCCGACCAAGAGACCTCAACTCAAGACCGAGGGTTTTAGCCTATGACTGATCCTAGTGCCTGTTTCGTTTGGATTTTTTAATTTTATAATTATTTTTATAATTTTGGAACCCAAAATTATTTTCTTAAATCTTTAAAAATAGAAAAATATTTTTAAAATATTTTTTATAAGGACCTATTTGGGATTTATTTTAAATATTAACACATTCAACTGATATTCTTAGATACTTTTCTCATAAATCTTCAGTATCAACTATAGATACCATCATTTAAATATTGATTTTATAATATTTAAATATCAGAAAAACATTTGCATGTCTAGGACTTAGAGAATAATTGGTTAAATAAAATGTAATAAAACAAAATTTTCAAAAACTAAGATTTTATAAAGTAGATATTGTTTTAAACGGGTATAAAGAATATAGTGCGAAAAGCCTTTTTCGAGCATCACCAAACATCGAACCAAAAGAGACTCTAGTCAAAAATATGTTTGTAAACGTATAATTTTATTGATTTTATAATTTTAAATAAAATGTTTTATTAAAAATTATTCTTAACATGCAAACCGAGGTTGAAATTTTCGAACCTCAATTTTAACCTCAATTTTTTCCTCAAAGCCTTTAAACAAAGGGTTTTTTCGGGTGTTACACAAATATATTGGCAAAAGTGACCCATCCGTCTTCTTTAAGATGTACACCTTCGCAATGACCCCATTGCGACTATGAGAGCCAATAGTTCTCTACATATTCCTCCAATACCTCAATGACGCCGCTCAATACTGGTATCACCATCAAAATGTAGCATATTTGCAAACCATCGAGGAGCTGGTTGCAGTGTTTATAGAACACTTTAACATGCTACCTCAATTTGGAACGACCAGAAAAGAGGCTTAAAAATATTAAGTAAAGAGAAAATGAGAATTTTATCGGTTTTCATAGAAAGGTGGAAAACCATAGCTGAAGAAATTGATTCTCTCTCAAGTGAACATCGACAAATCGACATGATTCTGGAAAGCGTCAATGGCTGATATTCTATAGGATTCACAATAAAGACTTTCCAAAACATGAAAAAGAAGTTAAAAATGAGTAATAATCTCGATGAAACCTTTAAGAAAGAAAGAAGTGAGGGAAAAGTAGTTAAAGCTTGTCAACCTCCGAGTCGCTTCCTGAAGAAGGAAAAGACTGGAGTGCACCAAGTGACAACCGCCTAGTAGGAAAGTCCTCCTATAAAGATGAGGCCTAACATGCCTTCACATGCCAAGACATGTACACCAACCCCTATTAAACCTATGACTCTAAAGGCACCCAGACCATCTAGAGTCTTTGACGGCCTAGGTATGCCTTTAAGTCAGGTCATGAAAATTCTTCAAGTGAAGAACATAATCAACCCTTACCCCAAGAACTAATAGGCCATTCTTGAGAAAATAAAAGAATGTTTGTTATGATTATTACCAAACAAAGGGGCAGTTATTGATAGTTGTAGCATCATCAAGCATCTCTTTCAGGACTTGATCGATCAAATTATTATCGCCAAGTTAGAGATGACAAATAACCCTTTGTCGGATCATCAAGTCAACGCAATCACAATCGATTAAGTGTCACTTGACACTGATGCATTGCTGGATCTAATCCATAATGTTGAGTTGAGAGTCAATATGATTGACCTTTGGCCCAAGAAAAAGTCTAAAGCTCATTCCAATATGACTTCAAAATAATGGGTGAAAGACGAGTTGAAAACGACTTTCCAAGTTCATGCTTCAATAGATATTACGATAACTCGTGGTGGAACCGATTTTTAACCAAGTTTCATGAAAACCACAACAGCCAATGCACCAACAACTCCCAACAACCCTTGTGGAAATGGAAGGAGGATGAGCCAAATCTCTAAATTCCGGAGACAGTCTCCTTAGTTAGCTTAGAAGGACAAACGCTAATGTTTCCATATGAAAAATCATGATATACTCTATTGAACACAGGAAAGTTGTCCTCAACGATTTAAGAGAGGTTAATGTTCCTACCAACACCACCCTATAAGAACTAGTAAGAATCATTTCCGCTAGTTCAAAAATAACAAGATCGGCTTTGAAGACAAGGATCTTCCTATAGTCGAGATGGATAATGCCAATGCCCTTTTCATTTCTGTCCAAATGGAAGAGAAAACCATTCCAATGGTCCTGGTAGACAATGGATATGCTCTCAACATATGTCCTTTAGGACTATTAAGAAGATAGGCGTATTCAGAGATAAAGTCTTACCATCTAACTTGTGTATTAGAGGTTTGGATAGTTCACGATGAGATATAATGGGCTTTCTAGAATGCACCATCCAAGTGGCTGACATACCCTTTCAAGTAGACTTTTGTGTCATCAACATGCATTATTCTAATAATCTTATTTTAAAAAGACCATGACAGGATCAAGCTAAGGCACAAACCTCCACACTTCATAAGAAATTGATATTCATAGCCAACGACCAGGTTATTAGTGTCAACAGTGAGACTAACAATATTGTTTTCATTGGAACCTCTCACATCGATTCCCCAAAGGTTGAATTAAGTGGATTCTAGATATGTCCAATCTTTTGAGAAGGTAAGGACTTATCTAACGATCCTGACTTTTGCACATATTTCCTCCCTTCCATTAAAATGATGTAAAAAATGAGATATTTCTCTGGCATGGGCTTAGGCCTGAATACAACCGACATACCTTCATTTCCCAATTATTCTACGACTTAGGCCATTTTGGTTTAGGATATATCCCAACAGGATTCGAAGAAATCTGCAAAAGGAAAATATCCAAACAACACATACCCATTCCTCTAACCCTGAATGGGAAGTTCATCCACGAAGGACGAAGCACCTTATGCTTCGACTTCCTAAACCATTTAGCAACCCAAATATACAGAGACATTTTCCAAGTCTTGAAATCTTTTCAGATTGTTTCTATAATCCTAACCCTTATGTTTTCATGATTAGGAAAAGAACGAAATGACACGACGTCTTGGAACTGACGTTCCCATATTCGTCGATACTTAATCTGACTTAAAACCACACGACGACTGATCATGTTAAGGAAATTAACCCTTTAAGTCTACATGGAACTGACGTTCCCATATTCGTCGATACTTAATCGACGAAAACAAAACTCATCATCCTTTCACATGTGGAGATGTGTTAGATAATGTACATTATAAGGAACTTAAGAATGATAGTCTTGTTAGATTGTCACTTCCTACATGTATTGAATTCCTTGATGTTACACAAGAAGAAAATTTCAATTTATCAGTAAAAATGATCTTTCCTTTTACTCTGATCTAAACTTCAAAACAAAACACTTCTTCGAAAATGAGTACGAAACTGTCTCTTTTGCCGAAAAGATAATTTAAATTAATCTAAACATGGCCAACTATCCTTAGATTGTATTAATTGGCCAGAGTTTAAATTCAAAAGAACGTCTCGAACTAGCTGAGTTGTTTAAAGCCAATAAAGATGTTTTTGCCTGGTCATACAAGTACATACCAGACATCGATCCAAAAATCACACGACATCATATCCCTCTTTATCCAAACGCTAAGACAATAAAGCCAAAGCTAAGACGAATGAGGGATGATGTTGTGACCAAGATAAAGGAAGAAGTCTAAAAGTAACTCAAAGATGGATTTCTTGAGGTAGTGGATTATCCTACCTAGATAACTAACATAGTTTCCCTTCTAAAAAAAGATGGGAAAATATGTGTGTGTGTGTGGACTATTGGGATCTGAATAATGCTAGCCCTAAAGATAACTTTCTCTTACCATACATCGACATACTTGTCGGCTATGTTGTCAGTCATGAACTCTTATCATTCATGGACAGATTTTTAGGATACAATAAAATCCCGATGGCCCCGTAAGATAAGGAAAATACCATGTTCATAACAGAAGTAGGTACCTTATGTTATCGATTCACGCTTTGCAGTCTTAAGAACACAGGAGCAACCTATCAAAGGGAAACCACCATGATCTTTCACGATAGATCCACAAAGAAGTGGAAGTCTATGTTGACGACATGATCGTGAAGTTTAAAGATCGACAAAGACGTGTCCAAAACTTCAAAAAATTCATTCAAAGGATTAGGAAATATCAGCTACAACTCATTTCGAAAAATTGCATGTTTGGAGTCACAATTGTTAAAATGTTGGGCTTCTTAATAACCCAAAGAGAATCGAAGACGGTCCCTCTAAGATAGAAGCAATCACGACTATGCTGGTACCTCGAAATGAGAGAGAGGTCTGAGAATTTCTTGGAAAAATCAATACATCAAGTTGTTCATTAGAAAGCTTACCACAACATGTGATCCACCGTTTAATCTTATGACAAATACAAAAAAAAATGTTTGTAATTAAAATTGTCAACAATGTTTGACAAAATAAAGGATTATCTAAAATCCCCTCCCATACTCATGTTGCCTAGACCCGGCATCCCTCTCATATACCTTACTATAAACGAAACAACCAAGGATAACCTCTTGGCTCAAGAAAATGAGGATAAACTTGAAATGGTTGTTTACTATATCAGTAAAAAGATGACCAGATATGAACTCATTTACACTTCAGCCGTAAAGATATGTTGGGCATTAAAACGGGTCACCAAAAGGTTGAGACATTATATGCGAGTCCATCCCATCAAGTTGGTATAAAGATTAGATCCAATCCATTTCTTATCTAACAAACTCTTCTATCTCCGAGGCTAGCCAAAAAAAATATAATGATATCTGAATATTACATAGCTTAAGCGATACAAAAATTAATAAAAGGAAGCATTATTGCAGACTTCATAGCTGACGAACCCATCATTGTTGAGTCAAAAGACGAACTTGAATATCCCGATGACGGAATTATGAATGTCACATTAGACACATGTAAACTGATGTTTGACGAAGCTTCAAGAAAGCAGGTTTACATAATTGAGATTATGTTAGTTGATCCGAAAGGGACGCACAACCCAATATCTATAAAAACTTGAGTACCTATTACCAATAATGAGGCCGAATACGAGGCATGCCTTTAAGGTCTCAAGTTAGCATACAAAAAATGAGCAACCAAATTATAAGTGATTGGTGACTCTAATTTGGTCAAATCCCAAGCCAATGGCACAAGGCAAGTGAAAGGGAAAATTTTAAAACCCTATCATGCCCATATGACCAAACTTATGAAAAAAATCAATCAAGTATCATTTGTTAATGCTCAAAAGAGCCAAAACCATTTTATGGATTCCATGACTACTCTTGCAGCCAAGACTCAAAATCCCGATGGAATTAAAGTCAAACCCCTCAAATTTTGACAAAAACAAAGACATGCTTTTGAAAAAAGAATATTAACTTTTTGTGAAAGTCATGTTAAACATTGGTATGACATTCTCCGTGTTGACATTCTCCAAAAATACATAGAATACGGAGAATATCCATCCCACTTCCGAGCAAAGGAACGACGAGTCTTGCGCCAATATACCACCAATTACACAGATCTTTCAATGGTCAAAAACAAATTGTACCGACGATCTTTCGATGGTCAAAACATGTTTTGTGTAGATGATCCAAAATAAAAAAAAGTATCATAGAAGAAGTACACGCAGAATTATGTGTCATATACATGAACGAAATGGCTTTATCTAAGAAAATACTCCAACTAGGATATTATTGGCAAAACCTAAAGAAAGAATGTGTGAGTCGTGTAAGGAGTTGTCATCAATGCCAAATTTATGCTAACCTAAAGTATACTTCGCCATCATTCCTTTACAATATGACATCCCCTTGGGCATTTTCTACATGGGGCATTGATGTCATTGGAAAATCTATCCCCATGCTTCAAACGAACATGAATTTATACTCGTGGCCATTGACTACTTCACCAAATGAGTTGAAGAAGCTTCCTATAAAGTCCTAAAATCATCTTAAGTGGAGAAATTCATCCGCTCTAGCATCATCACTAGATATGGAGTCCCTCACACTCTAATTTCAAACAATTATCGACAAAAGAAGCTAGTGAAGACGAAGAAGTCAGAACTCTATCTAGAAATATATCATAAAAAGACCTAAGGGTGACAAGAAAGAACTAGGTGATAGTAACTAGGTCTTTTGTTCATAGGGGAATCATAAGAGAGTATCATTCACCGATAGTGGAGGGGGTTAAATCGACGCCATAAACCATGGAATATCTTCTCAATAGGGAATTTTTTTCCCCACCTCCACAATGCATGCGTCCTATTGTACGACTCATCACCAAAATGTGGGGTCATTTTCGTGCATTCTAGTTTTTCCTCTTGTAATATCACTCGGTTCGTAACAAGTTGTCATTCCACATTGACAATATTTGCACATAGGTGTAGAAGTATCGATCTTAGTCGTGTACTTTTTTGCAAGTAAGAAGAATGTGATATACCATTTACACATAAAGGCTTTAAATAGGGTCAATGTTGAATTGTGATTAAGTTATGAACTCACCTAGTTTTGATAATTTGGTTTAAATAATCAAAAAGGGAGAAGTTTTTGAACTGTGTTTAATCATGAACCCACTTAGTTTTGATAATTTAGCTTAAATAATCAAAAAGTGAGAAATTGTTAGATTAATGTTTTAATTGATTTATGATAATTAACATACTTGATTTTGATGATTGATGAAATGGTTTTGATAATGAATGGATAAAACTAAGTATATATATATATATATAATTGTTAGTCGTATCAATTATATAAATATCTAAAAAGAAATCAACATCTTAAGTGGTGTAGTGGTTAAGTGTTCGATCGCAGGTTCGAATCTCACTTGGTACAAATTTATAATAATTGGAGTTTTATTATTTCAGGTACGCATTCAGACGTAGCAATGGTCTGAAGAAGCACGTTCAGACGTCTTGCTTCAGTAGTGGTCAGAAGAAGCGTTAGTAGACGTCTAGTCTTGAATAGACGGTTTGTCTAAAGAAGCGCTAGCAAATGTCTAGGATTCAATAGAAGACTGTAGCAACGCTCGATCATCGCCCGACTAGCGGCAGACTGCCACATCAGCACACACAATATTCAATGGAATAATGCGACATGTCAATATTCAGATTCGACTGTTGTATTGATTGTCGTGCATCATTAATACAAACCTTCTAAGTAGCTAAAAAGTCACACGCCATTAAAGTAGGGCTACGATACTCAAGTGTCGCGGAGCTCTACAACACGCCAGTATTAAATGTAAAGCGGTTGTGACTCATATATATATATATATATATGGATCTTAATATAGAAGATGGTTGTCGTTCCAGTTGATCTTGTTGTATATACAAAAGATTACCCTCTCATTATATTAAGATAAGATGAGAGAGAAGTTGTAATATTTTTTAAACATATTAAGCATTGTAAGTTGAACAGAGGGTGTCTGTTCAATAGAGTGAGATCTAGGAATTCAGAACAAGCATTGTTAATTCCTGAGTTTCTGACCAAACTTGTGTAGAGGCTATACAAGTTAAAGTCTTCTAGTATATCATTCTAGTAATAGAAGAAGGGGTGACGTAGGAGTTTTTATATCCGAACATCCATAAACAACTCCTTGTCCATTTTTTACTGTCTTATTCATACTACATCAATATGATTTAAATCTAGCGAGTTATTCCGCACTTGAATCTGATTCAGGAGCTTGTGAAGATTTGTTACGTGAATAGAAATAGGTCTTAACCTCTAATAGGGTTAAAACCGAATTGGAAGTCGATAGTCGTTCCAAAATACGCAAACCCCACCAGTTGTTGTTGACTTTGATCCTAATAGTAAAACTTATGCGTCTTTTAGGTGTTGTATCTTTCAAGACAAGACTTTTAAATTGAAAATGTGATACAAAAAATTCAAAATCCAAGTTTAAGTTTTCGAGTTAAACATTTAATCTCCAGTAGAGTCGCCAGAAAGTTGTAACCCCCGAAAAAACTCTCTTGTTTAGAGTATTGCAGAAAAGCTCGAGGTTCGAGAAATTTCGATCTCGGTTTATGTGTCATGAATATTATTTTAAAATAAACATTATTTAAAATATTTTTTAAATAATTCCTAACATTTGTTTCTTTTAGTTCATAGTTTGGTGATACTCGAAAAAGGGCTTTTGCGCTTCATCCTCGGTACCTGTTTAAAAAAATTGTTTCTACTTATAAATTTAATTTTTTTTAAATTGTTTGTATCATGTTTTATTTGTTTCCAATTATTATTCTAGTCCTAAGCATGTATAATATTTGTGTGTTATTTAAAATATTGTAACAACAATATTTAAAATGTTCGTACTTGTTGTTGATGTTGTTGACTTAGGGGAAATACCTGAAGAACATTAGTCATTTTTTAAGGCATTATGGTTTAAACATAAATCTAAAACGAGCCTTTATCAAAATATATTTTTGGAAATATCCCAATAATATTTTAAAAGCATTTTCTAATTTTTAGGGAGTTTTAGAAAATGATTTAAAGTCCCAAAATTACAAAAATAATTTTGGATTTGAAAAGTGTAACAAATAGGACTTAGGACTAGTGCCCTAGGCCTTGGGTTCATTTTTGTGGTTTGGGGGCTAAAACCCTTGGTCCAGGTCGAGGTTAAGTACCTTGGGTCGGAGTACCGAAGTCCATCGGTCTAGGTGCTAAGGACTCTCGGTCCTTGGATGAGATCATTGGTCGGTCTGGGTGTACAAACCCACCAGTCTTGGGCTAGCACTAGGCTGAGTTCTTTGGTCCCAGTTTTAGGAATTCTCGGTCCTAGGTCTTGAAATTCTCGATACTAGGTTAGACCTCTCAGTCCTTGGTTGGGCCTCTCGGTCTTAGATCTAATAATTCTCAGTCGGACCTCTCGGTCCTAGATCAAGAATATCGGTCGGACCTCTCGGTCCTGTTGAAATTTTTGGTCCTAGGTTAAAATTTCTCGGTCCTAGCGCTCGGTCTGGAACGAGGATCCTCGGTTGGATCTCTTGGTCTTAGGATAACAAGTCTCGATTCTCAAGAACACAAAAGTTCAATTTTTGAAAACTTAGTTTTAAGCTCGGATTCTTTGATCCAAGAGCTTGGGTAGCTTCACAAAGCTCTCATAAACATGTCGTTCATCATCTCAATGTATCAATCAACATAGATGATGATCAAATCATTCAAAACAGTTTGTGATCAAAATTTCGATTTTTGATTTTAAAGTTGTTTTGAGGAGAAATGAACTATAAAGCTTCCTTATATCTCATATACTTGATTGGTACAAAAACATATAATGTTGGCGGTTCATTTTGACAAAATCCAAAATTCAAAAATTTCAATTATTTTAAAATTTTGATTTTGAAACATGATCGGTATTGATCAAACATGATCCAAACAGTTACACAACATGATTACAATCATGTTGGGAAGCTTTTTGGGATGTGATTCAAGAGAATTACCCAAAATAGCAAATACGTTTTTTTATTTTTAAATTTGGAATTTTCTATTTTAGGTTTATTAATTGTTTCTAACCTATCCAGAAAGTTCGTAAATGATTCAATAATGAATTTTCAACCATAAAACACCATAAATAGCAAGCATGCAAGCTTATGCAATTTGAAATATAAAAATTTCAAATTCAAACTATAAATATGAATTAGAGGGTGATTGAAACATTACCAAGGATTGGAGAACACTCATTGATCCTTAGAGAAGATTTTGGGATGCTTATATCTAAGCTTTAGAGTCTTATGCGAAAAAAATTGAAAAATCAAAAGCTTTGAGCTTCAATGGAGGATATTCGAAATTTTTTAATTCAAGGCTTGAGATGTTATCTCTTGCCTTCGGAATGACTCAGGGAATGTATTTATAGCATCCCTAAGTCGGTGGAGGCTTCAAGTGGACTAAATCAGCCAAAAGCTATTAATGGCGTTTTGGTTGTTCTTGAGCCAACTTGACGAAATAGGGATGAATCATCCTTATTGATGTAGGAGAAATGATCACCGTTGTATGGTGATCATTTCATCCTTTATTATCCGAAATGGTTGACTGTAGGTTGTATTCCATCTTTGAGAAATCAAATACGGAACCTCATATGTATCCCTTCGGTGATCGTGACGAAGAAGATGATGGCGCATGAAACGACGTCGTTTTGATACACGTTAAGGCGTTTCGTCAGTATTCCGTCAAGCGTCGTTGTGTTTTGATGGGAGGCACTAACGTCCAGTTAGTTGATCGTGTGCGACGCGGGCGGGCGTTCACTCCGTTGCAGCGGGCTACGCGGGCGCGCCTGGAGCGTTGGATGGAGATTCAATGCTCATCTAGCGGACGCGGTTTCGGCTATAGTCATCTCATAGGATTTTGGCTACACCCAGTTATGAATTTTATTTTTTATTTATAACCTTAAGGTATTGTTTGAAATTGATTTTTCTTTCACTTTTTTGAATTTATTTATTCAAAAATAAATCAAAATAATTATTTTAATTATATAAATTGGTGTGTAGATTTTTAGTGCTTATACTCATCAATCTCCCCCTTGACAAATTCAAGTCATCAAGAAATAAGTGGGTTCAACACTTTAGTCTTTAAATTTTCTCGAGTTATTCATGAGATAACTTTCTATACCTCCACTTCCACTGAAAAGACATTAGAAAAATAAAATCATAGAGTTTAAAACACTGGTAAGTGAATTTGGAAACCACGCTACTTCAACGACTAGAGACATTCGATAACTTTTCCCAATCTTTGTTTATATCTATTGACATATGTGGAAACTACAATTAACAATTATTTACCTGTCAAAATAATTTGTACCCTTGTTTACGACAAATTGAGTGTCATATTCTTCAAGTTCAACAATTGACTAAAATCAAAATCCGATTAGACCCAAGGCGAGCTTTCATCGTCTACTTTTTCAAAATCAGATATCTATCGAAAATCGAGGACACCCAAGATTAACTTACATCGTTTACTTCCTCAAATAAGAAATTGATTAAAAACTTTGAAGACCCTAGACAAACTTGTATCGTCTACTTCATAACAAATAACTTTTGGATTTGGGTCAATCCAAATTGTGCTCACTCCTATTTATAATTCATACTAGTTATTTTGTACATGTTAGGAGAATCATCTCTCGTCTCTCCTTTGTTGGTGAAGTCGACGGACGTCGATCGACAAATTGGACTTGGACCTCCTTTGTTGATGGAGTTAAATCTAGATTGTCGTCTTTGCTGGACTCATATGAGAGAGTTGTGAAATCAGGCAACCTAGATGAGAGAATTGTGAAAACCTAGTGAGGGAGGGACAATGGATAAAATGTTTTTTAAGTGATTAATTTAAAAAACTCTTGATCTACCAGTTCTCAATAAACCCGTAGAACCGATACAAATACCGGTTGGTTAATCATTTATTAATATAAATGGAAAAATTTAATTGGTACCGGTAAACTAGTTAAACGATCGATTGAACATGCCTACATAAAAGACTAGTTTAAACCATGTTTAGTTTTTCAAAAAGCGCAATGTGGGAAATGAGCTAAACTATGTTTAAATGGTTAGTCGAAACGAATGAGTATTAGGGATATGTTCCTTACATCAATTTTGTTGAGTGATCCAAGTGTAGTTTTTGGTTTGATGGCTTTGAGTAAAAATGTTCATTTAGAACATGAGATTTGATTTTGGGCCACTGGTCGATGGCTTAGAATTCTTGGAGTCCTGCCTAGTGGAAAAGTGTAGACATTTGAACATACAACTTGGTTTTAGGGTTTAATAGTTTCGAAGTAGAAGTGTGGTTACAATATGAAAATGACGAATGCCCACTACTTTCGAAAAATAGTCTTAAAAAAATAATATATATTTTTAATTATAGTTAAATAGCATGATCCTAACTTCCAACTTTAGTAATATGAATCAAACATAAATAGGTTTCTAAATAAAAATAATTTAAGTTAATGACATGTAGATAATTTAAGTTAATGACATGTAGATGTATATATATATATATATATATATATATATATATATATATATATATCCAGGGGCGGAGCCACACATGGGTTAGGATGGGCTCCAGCCCCACCTAAATTAAAATATTAAAATAAAACATTTTATATATATGTTTTTTATAGGACTCTTAGCCCAGTTGACTAAGTATGTAAACTATAAATGTGAGGTCAAGTGATCAAACCCTGCCTCACACTTTTAATATTATATTTTGAAACTAATTATTAATATTTTATTTTATACTAACAATATTATTTATTTTAAAATTATATTTATATAATAATTATACATTATTTTTTATTTATTTCAATATAATTAATAATACAAATTATTAATATGGGTAAAATATAAAAATTAAAATAATAATAGTGTTTTATATTTCTTAATTTTAAACTATTTCAAAAATTTATAAGAAAATATAAATTAATATTAATAAACAAGTTAAAATAGTTACATTGGTTTGTTCGGTATTTAAATAAAGAATTTGATATCCCTGCTCAAGAACTTAACAAATCTCCTAGAATTGATGTTGATGTAAGTTCTCTTAAACATGATCCAGCATCACGTATTCCGATATGAACATATCATTTTAATCAAATGGATGAAATTAGACGAGTTTATATCAAGAT
Source organism: Impatiens glandulifera (assembly GCF_907164915.1). NCBI lineage: Eukaryota > Viridiplantae > Streptophyta > Magnoliopsida > Ericales > Balsaminaceae > Impatiens > Impatiens glandulifera. The sequence continues at coordinate 10,938,057 of NC_061868.1, forward strand.
GGGGTCATATCAACCTATTAAGGATGAGTACCCGTCGACCAAATTTGGAAATTAAAATCGACGGTTCCAAAGTCATTGGTTTAAGAAATTTACTTGGTTAGAATACTCTACTTTGAAAGATGCTGCTTTTTGTTTCCCATGTTTCTTGTTTGAACATAAGCAACCCCAAAAACCTACATTTACAATAGATGGATTCAAATATTAAAAGTGAGTTAATGATGGGGATAGATGCTCTTTTATTATGCATATAGGATGTAATATTTCACCACATAATAGGGCAGTTGAATATATTGATAATCTAATGAATATCCTTGTCATATTGACAAAGTACTGAATGCACAGTCTTCAGATTAAAAACAAAATAACAAATTACGACTTACAACAACTATTGAAAGCACTCGGTGGCTCATTTTGCAAGCGTGTACATTGAGAGGGCATGACAAGTCTCCATCTTCTAATAATCGTGGAAATTTTATTGGAAAAAAACAGAGCATAGAAAGTTAAATCTGAGATGCAAGTTGGAATCAGCCTGGTAATTTTTTATCCTGGCTCCGCCCTGTATACATCTATATATATATATATATATATATATATATATATATATATATATATATATATATATATATATATATATATATATATATATATATATATATATGATAATGTATAAAGGCGAGGTTTATAAATGTTTTATAACAAAAATGCAATTTAAACCATTAACATAGATATAATAAGTTTGATAAACATAAAAAAAAAAAAAATTGGGTCAAACATAAATATTTTAAATAAGCAAAACATAATAAGACTATTAATATAGATATAATAAAGTAAATGAACTTGAGATAAATATGAAAATATATAAGAGTTCAAAATAAAACATAGGAAACAAACCAAATTCAAATTAGTCACAACACAAATAAAAAAACACAATGAAAAGAAACATTACAAAGTTCAATAATAGCGATAATTATGTTTTCAATATCTACTGAAGTCTCCTTGAGATCATATTATTATCAACCGCATCAAAGTTCAAATAAGTTGCAGTTAGATCCTCTTCTTGGTTCATCAACTCATTTCCTCCGTTTCCAAATAAATTGTAATTGTATCCATTATAAGTATAATTAGGTATATCAAACGGATCATGCATATCAAAGCTCGTAATTGAAGGAGGAACGGGGTTCCAAGCTGGTAAAACAACATCACGCGTCAATCTTTCATTACCAACATTAGTGCCAATGTTCTCCATCGTCCTAGTAAATGGAAGCGAAGACTCGAGAATATTATAGTATTGCGGTTCTAGTTGTGGTTCCTGTTCTGGTTCGAACTGCCATAGATTCTTCCATGCCTATGAAATGAACACATATTTTTAAACAATCTTTCATTGTTAAAGAATTTTGTCTTTGTAATGTAATGACAAATTTTTCTACCAAGAGAAGACATTTGATTACCTCATTTTCCATTAGCTCTTCATCAGTGAAAATCCTATATTTATTATTTAAAAATCGAATTCACATCACATTATTTGAAGATCATAATTGTAATAAAAGATGGAGAAGTTCATAATATTTATTATGATATACCTGTTGGTTGAGTTCAACAGTCCACATTGATTTGGATCTTCATCATTCTCCAAATAAATGACATCGTCTAAATCAAAATAATACACAAAAATGATAAAAATGAGACATAAAAAAAAAAAAAAAACTGGAAATATGAATTTTTTTTTTAAGTAAGCAAGCACGATCCCACTTGAGACGTTTGATTTGTTAAAGACTTTTTGGAGGGAGAAAATTATATCGAAAATCTTACCATGTTTTAGTTTCTTTCCTCTCTGGAAAGGTTTAAGTCTGAATTTCTGAAGAAAAAAAACAAAAAAAAACATTTATTCATATTTTAAATAATTCAAATATGAAATAAAATAAAATAAAAATTTTAACACTTTATAAATAATAATAAAAAAAACAAATAAAATGGGAGAAAATTACCTGCAGATGACTCTTCACCTGCGCCCGAGTAAGTCCGGTTATGTTCATACGTTCTACTATAGCTTTGGGGGTGGCCTCTGTAAATTAGAAAATAAATAAAATTTTACATAATAATTGTATATTTAAAATTGTAAATAATGATTCAAATATATATATATAATAATATATATATATATATATATATATATTATTTGGAGTAAGTAAATGAGGCTACTTTTTTAAATTATGCATCATGAATTGAAGTAAACAGTATTTATTATAATAATTAAAAAAAAATGTAAATGTAAAATAATATAAATGAGAGTAGTTTAACTTATGACAAAAATATTAACAAAATAAAAAAAAAAACATTTAAAAAAAACACAACACAAAATAATTTATTAAAGATTAAACAAAAAATAAATTTTAACGAGTATGGGGAAATCTTCAGTATATATTATAATAAATATATTAATCTAAAACCTATCTTCTCAACTAAATAATTTTATTTGGGTAAAAAATTTAATAAAATAATAATAAAGGATATATATATTATTTAAAACTATACATTTTATAAAATAATTAATTATTTGTGTAAATTATAAAGGCATTAGTAATGTTGAATTAATTTCTTACAATATTTTATTATTACTTATAAATTAAATAATATATCTAAAATCATTTTAAAAAAGTCAAATATGTGTTAAAAAAAATAATAATAATGTTTTAAAATAAAAAATAATTTTTTTTTGATTATGCTAAAAAAGAATGAGAAAAAAGTGGAAAAAAGTGATTATAAACTTTATGTAAAATGAAGTACTTAGATAAGCCATTGAACCAACTACTTAATTGGTGAAAAATAAAAAATAAAAACTTTATTTTAAATAAATAAAAAAGTTATTTATTTTAAATTTTTATTAGGTAACTCCAAAATAACTATTTCATTCTATTTCTTTTGCGTGAATATAATAGCTCTTCATTTTTTAAATGCTTAAAATTTTTATCGAAAATTTGTACCGAATGAAATGTTGATGGTGACTTATACTTTCTTGATCATAGTTAGGTTATGTCTAGAAACTTTCGATTTTTTAATTTGTAATGAAATGATGTAAACCGTTTTTTTTTAAAAAATTCTAACAAAATATAAAGTCAAAACACCTTGTTATCACAAGAACTAAGAACATCATACAAAAAAGAAGAGAAAAAAGAAGGAACTAACTGAAGGGGCCTCCAAGTTCTTCGACAACTTTGACGAATTGTTTATGGAGTTGAGGAACCCATCGAAGCCGAGGTCTTTTATCTTCGGGGATGGATATGAGAGGGTTGGGGGCCTTGGGAGATTGATCAAGATGTGAAGATTGGACATGAGAAATAGGATTCATGAAAACATGATCAAGAGGATTATGAAAAATCTCATGAAGGGGACTATGATTGATTGTTTGATTTGTCATCATTTGATTCCAAGTTAGATTCTCTTGTTGGAAGAGGTTATAGACTCCGGTCGCCGCCGCCGGAAATGGCATCTCCTGGCGGCCTTGATGATCAGTTTGATACATCCCTCTAGATCTTCTATATCACTCAAATGACAAAGACTACAAGATAGTAGAGGCTTTATATAAGCATCAATTGTACTAATTAAAAAATAAATAAATAAATATTTAATGCCCTTTTATTTATATGCTCTATTGTTATTAAAATGATTTATATTGCTTTTATAAATTGGTGGTTAATAAAATAATTTTAAATCTAAATATAAATTTAAAAACATCAAATGGTAAGCTCTTCATTCATAATTTTTTATTTCTATTATTGTATAATTAAATACTAATTTTATACTGTGTAAAACTAGTCAAACATGTATAGTAAACGAACAACACTAGTGTAAATCAAACTAAATAAATGTGCGAGATTCTTGTAATTTTTAATAGTGAAACGAAAAATTATTGTAAATAATATAATCATTGCCGACCCTTAAAATTCGAGGTCTTTTAATTAATTTCATAAATTCCCTTCATCTATCGAACAACGAATTATTATTTTGAACAAAAGATAAATTTCCATACTCAAAACTATAACATGAACTAATATGAGTTCAAGAAAAAAAAATTGCTCTAGCTTCAAACTTGTGTGAGAGACTTCAATTCTTTAGCAAACTTTTGTAGACTTCAAATTGTTTAGAAATTAAGAATGATTCTGATCAAAAATATTTTACATATTTTTTATTTTAATGTAGAAAGTTTAAGATGATCTGAGAATCGAATACGTGACTCTTATTACTTAAACTATCCTATTAGGTAAAGTTAATAAGTAACCAAATACAAAATATAAACAATATAAGTATATTCATGACCAAGACAGTCAAAATAAAAGATTTACTTAAAATTATTAACGGTTATAAACTCATAAAATTAAAAGTTTACTTAAAATTGTAAAAGTTTAATTTAAAAAATATTAGTTATATATTATTATTATTATTATATATTATATATATATATATAATTAAGTTTTTGTACATTAACAAATAAAAATAATATATATTTAAATTTAAAAATAATAACAAGTATGTTAATATAAAAGTTATATTTATAAAATTATTTATTTATTTATTTAAATAAATAATAATCTTTTTTAATTTATATATATTAATTAACTATTTTTAATAAAAAATCAAAAATTATTTATAAACTCGTAAATTGTAAAATGTTACTATCATAAATATAAAATTGTAAGAGTTTACTTAAAATCGGACTAGCTTCGATAAAATTGTAAGAGTTTCCTTAAAATCGGACTAGCTTCTCTAAAATTGTAAGATCGCCAATTCGAGATTTTAAAAAAAATTTCCTAACACATTTATTTAACTAAGTTTTAAATTTCTACACCTAATTATATGTTAAATATGCATAATTCTAATTTTTCAAAAAATAATTTCCTCTTTATTTACTTAAAAAATAATAATAAAATGTGTTCTCAATAAGAATTGAACATTAAAAAAAATTAGATTTTAAAATTATGTTTAAATAAGACATTTGTCATTTAAACTATTATAGTGATAAACATCTTTAAGATGTAACAAAAAAACAAACTATGCATGAGGTAGGAACTAGGAGTCAAGCAAATTGAGGTGTTTTGTAATGCAACATTACTTTATCATTTTCCACCAAAACAAGTCCTTATCTTTTTCCATTTTATTCGGTTTTGTATGGTTTAATAGTTTGTCAGGTGTATATTCAAAAATGGGCAATGACCTTATTTCTCACTTCTCACATGATCATATAAATTAAAGTAAATTTAAACAATTATGTGATTTGTTTTTATATGTTGAATTATTTTTAAGTAATATATATGTATTTATAAAGGTAGAAACATATAAAAAAAAACTGTTAATGAGTGGGATCTTTTTTTTCTTTTCTGTTTATAATATATATTTTAAAAATAGTGCATGCAATATAATAATAAATAGTCGTTAAGTACAACGATTAAATTGATGACATAACAAGACAAGAAAAATTATTGTAACGGAAAAAGATTTAAAAAAAAAAAAAAACATACATACTAAAACGTATAGATGATCCCCAAAAAATCAAGAAAGTAAAAGGTGAAAACAAAAAACTTAAAATAAATTAGTGACACCATTGCATGGCTCAACGAGCTAAGAAGTCTTCTAGTAGACCAATTATATCGAAACAGAATCTGGAATTTAGAGAACTCTGTGTGCTTCCTTAGCTGGTTTGAGTGTGTATAGTAAAGCCAACTTTGAAGTTTGAATAGTCCTAAACACAATTTTTTATTTTTTATTTTTTGAAAAAACGTATACGAATTACTCTTGACCTACCATATAAAAACACAAAATTAAGTGTATTGCTTCTCTTAGGCTAGGCTGCACAAGAAAAGAAAAATAAGAGTGGGATAAACTCACTAAGATGATTTTTTTTTAGAGGTAAATGTTTGGATACTTACAAAAAGAATTATAATTTTGACTCAAACTTATAATAACTAGTATGTATCTCGTGTATTTGCACATGTTTGGATACTTACAAAACGAATTATAATTTTGACTCAAAGTTATAATAACTAGTATGTATCTCGTATATTTGCACGCACTAGTGAAAAAGGGGTCAAAACCGAGAGTAAAAACTCTCGGTTTTGACCCTATAACTATCGGTAAAGACACCTTACCGAAGGTTTTAGTAACTCTCGCCATCCCTCGGTATTGACTCTCTCGGTTTTTCCACAAAGAGAAAAACCGAGAGTTATATGAAAACTTTCGGTTTTTCTCTTTGTGGAAAAACCGAGGGTTTTACAAATAACTTTCGGTTTTTCTCTTTGTGGAAAAACCGAGGGTTTTAGAAATAAATTTCGGTTTTTCTCTATGTGGAAAAACCGAGGGTTTTACAAATAACTTTCGGTTTTTCTCTTTGTGGAAAAACCGAGAGTTTTGATTTAACTTTAGGTTTTCCTCTTCGGGTAAAAACCGAGAGTTTTCTAATAACTCTCGGTTTTCTCCTTTTGAAGAAAACCGAGAGTTTTGTAATAACTCTCGGTTTTTACCCAAAGAGAAAAACCGAAAGTTATATGAAAACTCTCGGTTTTTATTTTTGGGTAAAAACCGAGGGTTTGTCATATAACTCTCGGTTTTCTCTTTAGGTAAAAACCTTGAGTTTTCTAATATCTCTCGGTTTTTCCATTTGAAGAAAAACCGAGAGATTTCGATATTACTTTCGGTTTTTTCCCATAAATTTTTAAAAACGTGCGAATTATTTTGCTCGCAACCAAAACCTGTTCAGCCAAACCAATATATGAATGATAAAAGAAATGCAACATACATTAAACGATCACATTAATTGATCATTAACATTACAAAATTCGAAACCAAACTAATATTCCGAACAATCTGTTATAAATTCAACTACTAATGAAAACATGTTCATAATCGAAACAACCTTAGCTTGTGCGGGGAGGAGGTGGTTGTTGCCTCATAAACAAGTCGATTCTCTCCATTCTTGCGTTCATCTCTAACTTCTCCCTCTCCATTCTCTCGTTCATCTCTAACTTCTCCCTCTCCATTCTTGTCACCATTTCTTTCTTTTCGACTTCCATTTCTTCCATTTTGCGCCTTCTTTCTTCATCCCTCTTCTCCAGTTCCTCCAGCTTGAGCTTCATTATTTGATTCTCTTCTAACAATCGCTCATTGTTTCGTTGTGAACTGTTCCCACTTCGAAGATCCTCACGAAAGTGTGTGGGCCTGACGCCTGATCCCATTCCGAACACTACCCCGTGTTTTTATTGTCCGAACACCCTCTCCGTCAATTCAAAATCTGATATTCCCGGTTCGTTACTAACAACCTCCTCCATCTCAACCTGCACAATTCAAATAAAATATAATTTCTCTAATAAAAAACTAGGCATATTCAATTCACTTACAATTTTCTCTTGCACGTGTTCGTCCGGGACGGGTGTTGGGTTTTCTTTTGTCGGTTTAGGGGTACGGGTCCTCTTGAATACTTCAATTACAGACGGTGCCCGTCCCATTTCAATCGCCTGTTGAAATAAATAATTTATATAATTAATAACAATTTTTAGATTAAGTTATTACAAATAATGTACTTACCAATTCGTCTTCAATTTGTGCAAACGGTCTACTTCCCGTTCGATGCGGGAATTTCAACTTCTTCATGTTCTTCATATTTGTAGAACTGTTTCTCTGTATTTGAAAAAAAAATGAAGTTAGATTAATTAATATCAATTTTTATTTGAATTATGAAACCATACCTTAAATGTTTCTGTGAAGAAATGGTTGCGACACACAAACTCCCAATCATCTCGATCGTAGTCCGGTGGAGGATTAGCCAGTACCGCCGCCTTGTCTCCTTTGTGGACGCGGATATATGTCTTGTTCAAATCCGACCGCCATCTATCCCATATCTGAATGGCGTGTCCCAATCCGGTCTTTCGGAAAGACTCAATATCACCATTAGTGGCTTCGAACGGATCCTGAAAAAAATAACATCCGAATGTTAAAAATAATTATTTTATGACGTAACGTATAATAAAGTAATAAGTATTACCTTGATAGCAGTCCACAGTGAATCTAATTGGTCTACACTTAAAGCCTTCCACTTTAGAAGACGGTGTGAGACGGCTGCGGGGTCCCGTATAATCGACCCCACATGTCTAGACCAACGTGTTCTTCCCACGTCTGTACCGCCTGGCCTCCCATCCTTCTCCCTAAACGTAAGAGGAATCCTTGTCCCCGCTAACCTCTTAGACAGCGCAATATTCTTGTTCTTCCCCCGTCTCTTGTGGGCAGAAAATTCTTCTAAATTATCAAAATCATAATTAGATATGTCAATTAATTTAAACACTAACTAATTTTTAAACGAGTTACCTGTCGATGATGGGTCGGGAGTGGTCCCGTGCTCCTCCTCGCCATCCTGCTCCTCGATATGCTCCTCGAGACCCTCGTCTACTGCCTCATCGCTATCCACCATATCAGCAAATGTGCTCTCTATAAACTCTTGGAGCTCATCGTCGTCTTCAGCCTCGTCTGTTCGGGGAGGCGCAGTAGCTATCGGGACCACAGCAATAGGTGGTTGGTCTCTAGAAGACGATTCTCGGAGCTTTATGGACTCGGATTGGGCAAGTAGGTTTTGGTAGCTTTTATCCAATTTCTTGGGTGTCTTCCTTATACTCTTCCAAGTTGTTTTAGGACCTTCAGACATTCTTAATTCACACAATTAATAAAATTGAGTGAATAATTGAAATAAAGTAGTAATAAGAATGAATATAAAGTTAAAAACATAAATCTACCTAATTAATTAATCTGAACTATATGTTAGTAAACCGCGGTTTTATTTTTGTCACAATCTTCCAACCGGGTCGGGCTGACATATCAGGGGCGTAGAATACTTGTTTTGCTTGACTTGCCAATATATACAGGTCTTGACTCTGGGTTTTCAAAATTCGGTTTACATTTAAACTTACGAAGCCATATTTATCCACTTTCACTCCTAGTTCCCCCAAGTGTGTCTCAAACCACTTACACTTGAATAAAACAACTCGTTTGTGAGAATAGTATTGTACTTCGATTATATCCGCAAAACTCCGTAGTATGACATAGTTTCAGATTCGTTGTACCCCTCAACAACCACCCCACTATTTTGAGTTGTCAAACCTTCGTCGTGTTTTTCTGTACAGAATTTGAATCTGTTTACTTTACACCAAACATACATAGACGAGTACATACTTGGACCTTCTCCTAAGATCTTGAGGTCTCTTGATATGTCATTAATTTCTGCTAAATGGGCGACCTATATATGTATCCGAAATGAAGTTGTTAAAATGAATAAAAATAGTTAGGATATATGGTTTATAAATTACTCACTCGATGCTTGAAATATGCGGCAAACGTTTCTCCACTGGACTCGTTATAATCTCTGCAAATAGATCGAATATTAAATAGCATACTCTTTAATGCTAATTAGTAACAGCAACATCGAATCTTACATGTAAAAAGGTTCTGCTTTGGGACAATATTTCAAAATGTAAGAATGAGCTGTCACTCGATCGATATAATCCAAGTTGTATACTTTTCCGTTAGATAGGTCTTCCAACGATGCAAATATTGAAATGCCCGAGATTTCAGGTTGTGCATTTTCTTGCTCTTGTTCCTCCATATACCTGGCACATAAACTAATACTCTCATTAACAAGATAGCTCTCGCTTATAGAGGCTTCGGGGTGGTTATTATTCCTCAAATATCTTTTCATTGTACCCATGTAATGTTCGAATGGATACATCCATCGATACTGAACAGGTCCTCCAAGCAAAGCCTCAAATGACAAGTGAACCGGGAGATGCATCATGATGTCGAAGATTGACGGCGGAAAAATCATTTCAAATTTGCAAAGTGTCAATGTAATATCCATGTACAATTGTTCGAGGTCCTCTTGAATCAACTCTTTGAAGCACAACAACCGAAAGAAACGAGACAAATTTACTAGCGCATCATACACATTATCTGGAAGTAATCCACGAGTTGCTAAAGGAATAAGATATTCCAATAAAATGTGACAATCATGACTCTTTAATCCCGAAATCTTTTTCTCTTCCAAATTTACACAACCGCCGATATTTGAGCAAAAGCCATCGGGCAACTTGAGATATTTCAAGAAGTTACAAAGACGTTTTTTATTTTCGGATGTCAAAGTGAAAGGCGCTTCTGGATAATGAACAACTCCTTCATCATTTATAGGATGTAACCATGATTTTATGCCTAAGAGTTCTAAGTCTTTACGTGCTTTAGGACCATCCTTAGTCTTCTCTTTCACATTCATTATTGTTCCCAACACGCTATCACAGATATTTTTCTCAATATGCATCACATCCAAATTATGTCTCAATAATAGTGATTTCCAATAAGGCAGACGAAAGAAAATGCTAAGTTTGTTCCAATTGTCTCCCCACGTTTCATGATATATCTTGGTTCTCTTGCTCAGATCCGCACTAAGAATTATGTCTTCTAGGTCTCGTGCTTGCTCGTAACATTCTTGCCCCGTTAACAATCTAAGGGGATCTCTATAATCAGTTCGACCATCAAACGACTCTTTATCCCTTCTGTATTTGTGCTTCGGTGGAAGGAAACGTCTATGACCCAAGTAACATTGTTTGGAACCATGAACCAATCGAAGGGATACCGTGTCGTTGTTACAACAAGGACAAGCGAATTTACCTTTCGTACTCCAGCCTGATAAATTCGTGTATGCGGGAAAGTCCTTAATGGTCCACAACAACGCCGCTCGCATGTTAAAGTATTGCGAGGTGTGTGCATCAAACGTTTTCACACTTGTTTGCCACAGTTCATGCAACTCTTCGATCAATGGCTGGAGAAATATGTCAATTGTATCTCCCGGACTCCTTGGACCCGGAATTAACATAGATAAGATGAAATTGCTAGAATCCATGCAAGTCGTGGGTGACACATTATAAGGAACGAGAATAACCGGCCAAACACTGTATGATTTTTTCCCATTTGCAAATGGCTGAAACCCACCGCTTGATAAACCCAGTCTTACGTTTCGAGCTTCTGAAGCAAAATCTGTATAATTTTCATCAAACGTCTTCCAACTTAAGGAATCAGCGGGATGTCTCAACGTATCACTATCAACTCTTCCTTCTTTATGCCATCTCATCATTGGAGCCGTTTTTTAGGACATGTATAGTCTTTGCAGTCTTGGTATTAAAGGGAAATATCTCAACACCTTTTTTGGAATGAATTTCCCGTTTTGCTTCTCCAGAACTGTCCCACTTGTTTGGTCGACTTTCCATCTTGAAAGACCGCAAACTCTGCAAGAATCTTCATTTATGTCGTCCTTCTAAAATTGCATACAGTTGTTCTTACATGCGTCTATCTTGTCATATTTTAGCCCGATATCAGTAATGAATTTTTTACTTTCGTAGTATGAGTTTGGCAATTGAGCGTCAATCGGTAATATGTAGTCTTTAAGCAGACGCAACAACATATCGAACGAAGAATTCGTCCATTGACATACATTTTTTATGTGAAGTAGTTTCAGTAGTGCCGATGATTTCGTTATTCGAGCACCTTCATACAATGGTCGTTTGCAATCATCAAGCAATTTATAAAATCTATGCGCATCTTCGACTGGTTCATCGTTGCTCGGGACGTCATTAACGTTGGGGAACATATCGTTTATAAATTCGTGCATATAACGTTCTTTTTGACCTCTTCATTAACTGTATTATTCATCTCCGGTCTCGCATCGTTGAATTCCGGCACGGCATCCTCCGACTGATCATCGTCATCATCATCATCATCGAAGTCATCGGCATCTTCATCGACATCGTCATTCACCACTTGAGTAGTACGTCTTTTTTCTCCATGAAAATACCAATACTCATAATGCACATTTATTCCATAAACGATGAGGTGAGTCTTCACTTCGTCTATTTCCATAAACGGCGTGTTCAAGCATTTCACGCAGGGACATTTCACGGTTTGTCGGGATGTACTCCTAACAGCATACTCGAGGAATTTGTCAACACCTTCCTCGTAATCTAGATGATCTCGACGTAAGGTCATCCATCTTTTATCGGGTACTTCCATATTTCTAATAAAATGGAAAACAACCCGCATTATTATTAACTTAAATTTGTCTAAATTAATTAGGCTTACATAATGCTAACATAATTTCTACCTATTCTATCATTATCCAACCAAAGTTCAATTTAATTTAACATTATCCAACCAAAATTCCACATAAACAAACATTATTTCATTCATATACATTTCAACAATATCTAACCAATATAGCACGGCAGTCTTCAATCTGGCCTAATTCAAATAACCAATCATCATTAATCTAACCAATTTTTTAAACTAATCTAACCTAGTCAAACACTATTTCAATCATACATAATTCAAATAATTTAATTCATACCTAAAATCCAATATAATACAAACAATGCAATTCTAACCTAAAATCTAATTTATTCATACATAAACCAAATCTAACATAATCAACTCTAATTCAAACAATTCAATTCATACCTAAAATCCAATATAATCCTAACAACATAAAAATCCTTAAAAACTTACCTTTTTTAAAAGTTGTGCCGGCGACGGTGGAGGAGGCAGCTGAAGTGGAATAACCTCGGCGATCTTCAAGAGACGGACGGTCCTAAGCCAAAATCAGACAAAATCAAACCATATTATCTAACTTAAATTTAACATAAATCCAACAAAGTTCAAACTATATATATCATATACCAAACAAAATATAATCTAACAAACCTAATCTAACAAATCAATATAAAAACCAAATCTAACCAAAATATTGAACATATAACCTAAATCTAACTGAATAACCAACAATCAAACTAATATAATCAAACCAATATAATCAAACCCTAAAATCAAAAAGACAACCTAAATCAAACTAATTGAACAATCTAACTCATATAAACTAAAATCAAACTGAATAACCAACAATCAAACTAATATAATGAAACCAATATAATCAAACCCTAAAATCAAAAATGTAACCTAAAATCAAACTAATTGAACAATCTAACTCATATAACCTAAAATCAAACTAATTGAACAATCTAACTCATATAACCTAAAATCAAACTAATTGAACAATCTAACTCATATAACCTAAAATCAAACTAATTTAACAATTCATCAAACCAATATCAAACCTAAAATCAAACTAATTTAACAATTCATCAAACCAATATCAAACCTAAAATCAAACTAATTTAACAATTCATCAAACCAATATCAAACCTAAAATCAAACTAATTTAACAATTCATCAAACCAATATCAAACCTAAAATCAAACTAATTTAACAATCAATCAAATCAATATCAAACCTAAATTCAAACTAATTTAACAAACCAATATAAAACCTAAAATCAAACTAATTTAACAATCAATCAAACTAACCTAAAATCCAAAATCTAACTAATTGAACAATCTAACTCATATAACCTAAAATCAAACTAATTTAACAATTCATCAAACCAATATCAAACCTAAAATCAAACTAATTTAACAATCAATCAAATCAATATCAAACCTAAATTCAAACTAATTTAATAATTTAACAAACCAATATAAAACCTAAAATCAAACTAATTTAACAATCAATCAAACTAACCTAAAATCCAAAATCTAACTAACCTAAAATCCCAAATCAAACCTATATATCAAACTAACCTTTGCGGCTGTAGGTTGAATCGGATGGCGGCAGCAGGAGGCGGCGACTGTCTTCAATCGACGACGGCAGTCTTCAATCATCGGCGTCGTCGATCCAAGCGTAGGCAGCGAGCGGCGTCGTCGATCCAAGCGGAGGCAGCGACTTGGCGGCGGAAAGGCTTCTTCAATCTGCGGCGGCGTCAATCGGAGGAGGGCAGCGCGGCTTCGTCTTCGATTGATAGCTGGAGGACGCGGCTGGGCAGGAGGCGGCGCGGAAGAAGAAGCGAAAGAAGAGCGAATCGGAGAGAGAAATCAGGGAGAAATAAAATGGGGAAAGAAGAAAGAAAAAAAAGCAGGTTTTGTTTTTTTTAAAGGTCATTTCCGAGAGTTAATCATAAACCTCTCGGTTTTGACCATTTGATTAATTTCCGAGAGTTATATGATTACTTCTCGGTTTTGATCATTTGATTAATTTCCGAGAGTTAATCATAAACCTCTCGGTTTTGATCAATTAAATTCCGAGAGATATGTCTAAATCTCTCGGTTTTGAAATGTGTACAATTTAATTTAATTAGATAAAAACGAAAGTTAATTGTATAACTTTCGGTTTTGATGGTTATTTCCGAAAGTTATACAATTAACTTTCGGAATTACAATTTCACAAATTGTTAAATTAATTGGTTTTTAACCTTCTAATGACTTTGAACATCATTATTTTAACTTATTTGATATCCTTAAACCATTACACAATCTATATGATCAAACTTTGTACACATTCATATGATCATCAAACACAAACATACATATACACTTCTTTATATAATCAAACACAATCATAAAGATTTTAACATCAAACACAATCTTCATTTTTAAAATATAACACACACTTGATTATATTAGTTAGGAGTCTAGATTAGTAGGTTTAAAATAAAATAAATTAACAAATTAGGAAGTGGTAAAACCGAAAGTTAATAGTATAACTTTCGGTTTTTATTGGTATTTGCGAAGGTTTTGAATAAACCTCTCGGTCCTGACCTTAAACAGAATGTTTTTAGGAAGGGTAAAAACCGAAGGTTTATTTGAAAACCTTCGGTTTTTACCCTTCCCATACTTAGAAATTTTTTAGATTTTTTTAAACAGGGGTCAAAACCGAAGGTTTATTTGAAAACCTTCGGTTTTTACCCTTCCCCATACTTAGAAATATTTTAGATTTTTTAAAACAGGGGTCAAAACCGAAGGTTTTCAAATAAACCTTCGGTTTTTACCCTTCCCCATACTTAGAAATTTTTTAGATTTTTTTAAACAGGGGTCAAAATCAAAAGTTTTCAAATAAACCTTCGGTTTTTACCCTTCCCCATTTTTTTAAACAAGGGTAAAAACCGAAGGTTTACAAATAAACCTTCGGTTTTTACCCTTCCCCACACTTAGAAATATTTTAGATTTTTTTAAACGGGGGTCAAAACCGAAGGTTTTCAAATAAACCTTCGGTTTTTACCCTTCCCCATACTTAGAAATTTTTTAGATTTTTTTAAACAGGGGTCAAAACCGAAGGTTTTCAAATAAACCTTCGGTTTTTACCCCTTTTAGATTTTTTTAAACGAGGGTCAAAACTGAAGGTTTTCAAATACGATGAAAAGTAAACAATAGTAAATTATTTCATTAACAACATATTAAAACCAAACCAAACATAATAATAATTCATGAATATTAAACAAAACACATAAATATATTGTCATAGTTCGTACAGAAAAACTAATAAACACATAATAAATATAGAAATTATTAGATGGGGTGGGAGGAGGGGGTGGTTGATTCAGTCGACTCCTTAACACTACAAGTTCCTGTTCGAGATTCTCTAATCTCTGGGCCATTTCGGCCCTGTCCGCTTTAATTTCACTAAGCAAACGGCCTCTTTCCGCATCCCTTAATCGGATTTGTTCCATTTCCAGCGTCATCTGTCTTACCTCCTCCTCACGTGCCGCAATTTCTGATTGTGTTATCAGATTCTGGTAACACGGATGCAGTTTCTCCGGTGTACGCCGAAGTCTCTTCCATGATGAATCACCCATATCCTAAATGCATTTCAGATATATGTATATATATATTAATCAAACAAAATAACGTAAACTGGCATAAATCTAGATAATATATATATATATATATAAACTTAAGAAATCTAAATCGCATAATAAACAAAACAAAAAAAAAACCAAATGAAACAAATTACCTGAACGAGAGAGGAGAAGAACCGGTGTGGAGGAGGCAGGCGGCTGCGGCGCGGAAGAGAGAGAAAGGAGAGATGAGTGGAATAAAAAAGAGAAGGGTTAGAGTTTGTATTTATAGAGGTAGATGCCGAAGGTTTTAATATAACTTTCGATTTTGATATTAGTCAAACCCGAAGGTTTATTAAAAAACCTTCGGAAATAACCATTACCAAATTTAGAATTTTTTTAATTAAGCAAAACCGAATGTTCTTTGTAAAACTTTCGAAAAAGAAAATTTCAAAAAAGGTAAAACCGAAGGTTCTATGAATAACCTTCGCAATTAAAAATCCCCAGGATTTCAAAACCGAAGGTTTTTGAAAAAACCTTCGCAATTAACCCACATCCAACACTTAGATTTTTTTTATTTTTTTGGGAAGGTTAAAACCGAAAGTTCTACAAAGAACTTTCGGTAATAATTATTAAAACCGAAGGTTATACACCCCCTCGGAATCTATTTTTAATACCGAAGGATTTGTTCCTCTCGGGAGTATTTAGGAGAGTTTTATAAAACATTCGGGAAAAACCGTCGGTAAAGGTCCTATTTTTACTAGTGACGAGTAATAATATAAAAAATCGTGGAAAAAATATTACGCATTTTTAATTTTATTTTTAATCGTTTTAAGTTTATGGGCGGGTCAACTCACAATTCGACTCAAGTATCATTTACTCTCACCTTGCAGAACGATCTTTAAAACAATTGATACAGTTTAATTCCTCAAATGAATTAGTTTAACCTCTAGAGTCAACTTCTTCCCCATACTTCGAGTGAAAGGGAAAATGTAAAGACTACCATTAAAGTAGCTCATGCGAGACTTACTATATCTATATGAATTATATCCCCTATCTCTATAAATATGACAGAATTTTCCCATTATTTCTCACTAATAATAGTGAAATTTATAGCGCAGAGTTAAAAGAGAATCATGACGGATTAAAAACTATTGATGAATCACCGCGTTCATCAAATTTGGTGTTGAATTTATAATATAAAGTGTTATTAGTTTAGTTGGTTAAAGGGTTGTATTTGTTTTGTTAGATTGTAAGTTCGAATCATACCTATAGCATTTTTAATTTTATTTTTAACCGTTTTAAGTTTATTAGCGGGTCAACCCACAATCCGACCCAAATATTCATTTACTCTCACATATATATATATCCAAATTAACCACAGCTCTCGACCCGGAAATCCGGATACTTTAAAAATTAAACATCATTATATATGATATAAATTATCAGAGAGACAGTGGTGGTTGGTCAAAAATAAGTTTATACTATTTTTATTCATTTATTCTTATTTTTTTTAATGTTGTTTCTTATTTCAATCTAGTTGAATGTAAAGAATATTATGGTATATTTTTAGAGGTATGATAAACCCAACGAAGGGTTAGCGAAAGTAAGGCCACGAATCCTACGTGGCCTTGCCAGCTAAGAGAGAGAAAAAAAAAACAAAATAAAAAAATTAAATATTTCAGTTTCCCCCTCTTTCTTCTTTCCTCTCTTTCTTCTTTCCTCTCTTTCTTATTTTCATTTATCACTTTCGGCGAACCCCGATTTCTTCTCTGGCGATTTTTCTCTCCGGCATCCCCGACTTCTTCTACTTTCTTCATCTTCTTTCGATCGAAAATGGTAAGAGAACTCTTTCGTGTATGTTCACTTCATTGTCTGCCTTCGTGTTCACTTCATACTATCTTTTCAGGCTGGTGGTCCAGGTACATCTCCATACAAGACTTCAAAATCTCTCAGATCTCAAAAGACAAGGTAAATAACATTTTCTCTTTTAGAATCGTAGATCATTTTAAAGATTTGAAGATCGTTTAGCTTTTTGCGGTTAGGGTTAGGGATTTTAATGATTTTAATGATTTTAACGATAGAAAACTATGATTATTGTGTATTTGCTGCATTATGAGTCCGGAAATGGATGGTTTAGAGACCCGAAAGTATGATTGTATAATGTTTGGCTGTTATGGGTCCCAAAAATGTGATTTCGGGACCCGAAAGTATGATTATATAATGTTTGGCTGTTGTTATGGGTTTAGTTGCAGAACTAATTTCAATTAGGTTGTAAGAAAAACCATTTCTGGTCCCGAAATCACTCATTTCTGGTCCCGAAACCACTCATTTCGGGTCCCGAAACCACTCATTTCGGGTCCCGAAACCACTAATTTCCAAAAAAAAAAAAATTTTTTTTTTTTTTTTTTTTGCCGTTTCGGGTCCCGAAACTACTCATTTCGGGTCCCGAAACCAACTTTTCTGGTCCCGAAACTAGCATTTTTTGTCCCGAAATCACCATTTTAGGGTGATTTCAAACTCCGAAATGGTTTCTATACGATCTTTTATGGCTATTTTATTTTTGTATAAACCAATAATCTTATTGTAATGTTAATTTGATTTGTAGGTCATGTATGAAGATCCAAATCTTCTTATTGATCAAGTTAATGAAGAAATGAGATTATTTGAGATCTCTCAAATTGTAGGTTGTATTTTAAATGTGATATAAATGACAGATTGTAACATTGTAAATAAATGTTTAATTATGTAAATTTCTAGTATAATAACATTATCTTCAATTATTTTTGATTTTCTAAGATTCATTATAATGTTTCAGATTAAAAAAAATTAAAAAAAAGTGTCCCAAAATCACTCATTTCTGGTCCCGAAACCACTCATTTCGGGTCCCGAAACCACTAATTTCCAAAAAAAACAAAATTTTTTTTTTTTTTTGCCGTTTCGGGTCCCGAAACCAGTTTTTCTGGTCCCGAAACCAGCATTTTTGGTCCCGAAATCACCATTTTAGGGTGATTTTAAACTCCGAAATGGTTTCTATACGATCTTTTATTGCTATTTTATTTTTTTATAAACCAATAATCTTATTGTAATGTTAATTTGATTTGTAGGTCATGTATGAAGATCCAAATCTTCTTATTGATCAAGTTAATGAAAAATGAGATTATTTGAGATCTCTCAAATTGTAGGTTGTATTTTAAATGTGATATAAATGACAGATTGTAACATTGTAAATAAATGTTTAATTATGTAAATTTCTAGTATAATAACATTATCTTCAATTATTTTTGATTTTCTAAGATTCATTATAATGTTACAGATTAAAAAAAATTAAAAAAAAGTGTCCCAAAATCACTCATTTCTGGTCCCGAAACCACTCATTTCGGGTCCCGAAACCACTCATTTCGGGTCCCGAAACCACTCATTTCGGGTCCCGAAACCACTAATTTCCAAAAAAAAAAAAAAAAAAAAAAATTTTTTTTTTTTTTTGCCGTTTCGGTTCCCGAAACTACTCATTTCGGGTCCCGAAACCAGTTTTTCTGGTCCCGAAACCAGCATTTTTGGTCCCGAAATCACCATTTTAGGGTGATTTCAAACTCCGAAATGGTTTCTATACGATCTTTTATTGCTATTTTATTTTTTTATAAACCAATAATCTTATTGTAATGTTAATTTGATTTGTAGGTCATGTATGAAGATCAAAATCTTCTTATTGATCAAGTTAATGAAAAATGAGATTATTTGAGATCTCTCAAATTGTAGGTTGTATTTTAAATGTGATATAAATGACAGATTGTAACATTGTAAATAAATGTTTAATTATGTAAATTTCTAGTATAATAACATTATCTTCAATTATTTTTGATTTTCTAAGATTCATTATAATGTTTCAGATTAAAAAAAATTAAAAAAAAAGTGTCCCGAAATCACTCATTTCTGGTCCCAAAACCACTCATTTCGGGTCCCGAAACCACTCATTTCCAAAAAAAAAAAAAAAAAAAATTTTTTTTTTTTTGCCGTTTCGGGTCTCGAAACTACTAATTTCGGGTCCCGAAACCAGCTTTTCTGGTCCCGAAACCAGTTTTTCTGGTCCCGAAACCAGCTTTTCTGGTCCCGAAACCAGCTTTTCTTGTCAATAATCTTATTGTAATGTATGAAGATCCAGATCTTTTAGAACTCTAATCTAAATCGATTCAGCAGCTAAACCATAAACGTTAAACATAAATATTGATATGACAATCATTTCGAACGGAAGATAAACGAAAGAAAGAAAAAAGACTTTATATTTCAATCGATCGGAAGATAAGAAGTCGATGAAACGTTTCAGTAAGATCGACAGTGGGTTGGGTTTTGGGAAATGGAAACGAAAAATAAAGAGAGAGATTGTCATGGGGGTTTTGGTTTTGGGAAAAAATAAAACGTTTCATTAACAGAAGAAGTCTTACCATTTCGATCGATCGGAAGAGAAGTCGGTGAAAATGAAAGAAGAGAATCACCGGTGGTTTAGGAAAAATGAAACAAAAGAGAAAGAGAGAGAATGAAACAAAAGAGAGAGAAAGAATAAGATTTTAGTTTTGGGGGGAAATAGAAATATAGAAATAATAGGATTTTTGGTTTTGGGGGGAAATAGAAAATTTTAATTTTTTTAATTTTTTTTCTCTCTCCTAGCTGGCAAGGCCACGTAGGATTCGTGGCCTTGCTTTCGCTATCTTGTCGTTGAGAATATCATTTCTCATATTTTTAAACGTAAACACTACGTTTCACTTTGACTGGACTATGGACTTATAACCTACCGTAACATTTTTAGAATTTGAAATTCGGTTGAGTTTAAAATATTTTTGAGACGTATTTAAAAATGAAGGAGAAAAAACTAAGTAAATAGTGAATTATATTAAAAAAATTAGAGAAAAAATAAAAAAAAAAAATTTTGTTGGGCTTAAGGCTACCACAATCTTAACATATATCTTGCTTACATAGCCCTCACCTCTATGACCCCAAAATTGACTACCTATGGCTTAATTAATTAGTAAATGATTGAATTGTCAAATAAATTATATTTCTTTTAAAATTGGTTAAAATTATACAAAATGAGGTTTTTTTAACGGTTTTAAACGTCGTTAATTTATTATTTACGTGACATTTATAAAAAAAATATACGTCACTAATTTAACTACCGAATTTTAATGAACGATATGTATTAACTATTTATTATTTAAAATTCGGTAGTTAAATTAGTAAAATTAATCTTTTATTTATTTATTTATAAATATCACATTAAAAAAGATTTTAAAATCAGATAAACAAGTCTTAATTTGACAATTCTACAATTAATATGAATAAACTACTATTTTTTTCACCAAATTATATTAATATTTTTAATATATATTATAAAACTTTTTATATAATATATATTAAAATCAAATATTTTAAAGTTTATATTTAATATAATTTTTTATTTTATGGCTCCAAAGTATCTCATTTGAGTTGGGCTTCTCTATTCTAAACTAATGACAACTAACCATATAAATCACAAAAAAACTGAGCCCAAATAAAAATACAGAAAAAAAGAAGTTGACGGTGGATTTGTATTTGAATATCTTATTATTCTTCTAATGAAAATCCCGACTGAACCGGTTCAGTCGCTTAGACCGTAGGCAATATATATTCACGTGGCCCACGGTCCAAGATAGTCTCTCTCAATAATTTATTATTATTATTAATTTTATTATTATTATAATTATTATTATCTTCCCCCAAATTAATATTTTTTTCTCAGATCTCCCCCAAAATGAATCAAACCCTTCCTTTGCGTAAGTTTCCTTCTTCATCTTCTTCGTCTTCGATTCTTGCTATCTTGTTATCAGCTTTCTACTCATAATCGGCTTTCAAAATTCTCCGGGGACTTCGTCAACTCACCGCCGGTCAAGTTTTCATAGATCAAGGTTAGTAATATTGATTCGGAGTTTTTTCAGATCTGAAAATAGACATGGTTGTATTCCTGTGTAATTTAAGCATTTGAACATAGGATATGTGTATGCGTATTGCGTATTAAAGATATTATGTATGTTTGAACGTTTATTAGTCAAGGTTGTGTGAATCGGACTGAAAATATTATCAACTGCTTGATTTAGATCTCACTTATTGCTCTAAATTTCTGAATAATCGGACAAGTGTTTTCAATTTGCATTATTTCCATTAGAATCTTCTCTTGCTGTGCAGTTATTTGTCAGATCTGTTCTTCTTGCTTTCTCGATTAGATTTGAAAGATTTCCTATGATTTCTTCTGCAGATTTGTGATTGTGAAAGCTTATAGTAGATAAAAAAAGGCAAACATGACTCATTCATCTGCCTCAAAATGGAGATATTGGGGAGCACTTGTACTTGTTCTTCTTGTTTTCGATATATGCAATGCCTTTTATCTACCAGGAAGCTACATGCATACTTATTCAGACGGGGATGAGATATTTTCCAAGGTTAATTCCTTGACTTCTATTGAAACTGAGCTGCCATTCAATTATTACAGCTTGCCTTATTGCAAGCCCTTAGGTGGCATAAAGAAAAGTGCAGAGAATCTTGGAGAACTCCTTATGGGGGATCAAATAGACAATTCCCCTTACCGTTTTCGAATGAATACTAACGAAACCATTTACCTTTGCACTACGCCTCATCTTAACGAGCACGAGGTTAAGCTCTTAAAGCAAAGGACTCGTGATTTGTATCAAGTAAACATGATTCTCGACAACTTGCCGGCCATGAGGTTTACTAAACAGAACGGTGTTAACATTCAATGGACTGGTTATCCGGTCGGATATACGCCGCCTAATAGTAACGATGATTACATCATTAATCACCTCAAGTTCAAGGTTTTCGTTCACGAGTACGAAGGAACGGGGGTGGAGATCATAGGCACTGGCGAGGAGGGTATGGGAGTAATTTCAGAGACGGAGAAAACGAAGACGGCTGGATATGAGATTGTGGGGTTCGAAGTTGTTCCGTGCAGTGTGAAACACGATCCCGAAGTCATGACTAAATTGCATATCTACGATAACATTTCGACAATCCTTTGCCCGTCTGAACTCGAGAAGGCGCAGATAATAAGGGAACAAGAGAGGATTTCGTTCACTTATGAGGTTGAGTTTGTGAAGAGCGACATTAGGTGGCCTTCTCGATGGGATGCTTATTTGAAAATGGAAGGAGCCCGCGTACATTGGTTCTCGATTTTGAACTCGCTCATGGTTATATTCTTCTTGGCGGGGATTGTGTTCGTCATATTCTTGAGGACGGTTAGGAGGGATTTGACGAGGTACGAAGAGTTGGACAAGGAAGCTCAGGCGCAGATGAACGAGGAGCTTTCCGGGTGGAAGCTTGTTGTCGGAGATGTGTTTAGAGAACCAAACCATTCAAAGCTACTATGCGTGATGATTGGGGATGGAATTCAAATCACCGGAATGTCGGTCGTGACGATCGTTTTCGCAGCCCTAGGTTTCATGTCCCCTGCTTCTCGGGGGATGCTCTTAACCGGGATGATCATACTTTATCTTGTATTGGGGATTTCGGCCGGTTATGTTTCCGTTCGATTATGGGTGACAATAAAGGGCTCTATTGATGGATGGAGATCAGTTTGTTGGTCGGCCGCTTGTTTCTTCCCGGGGATTATCTTTGTTATCCTCACGACCTTGAATCTCATTTTATGGGGAAGTAACAGTACGGGCGCCATCCCCATTTCGTTGTACTTCATTCTCCTTTCGCTTTGGTTCTGCATTTCAGTTCCTCTAACCCTAGTCGGAGGATACCTGGGGACCAGGGCCGAGCCTATTCAATATCCGGTCCGAACCAATCAAATACCTAGGGAAATCCCGGCTAGGAAATACCCATCCTGGCTACTTGTTCTCGGCGCGGGGACACTTCCTTTTGGAACCCTATTCATCGAGCTTTTCTTCATACTCTCGAGTATATGGCTCGGAAGATTCTATTACGTTTTCGGTTTTCTTCTCATCGTGCTGACGATGTTGGTGATTGTGTGCGCGGAAGTGTCGGTTGTGCTCACTTACATGCATTTATGTGTGGAGGATTGGCAATGGTGGTGGAAGGCGTTCTATGCTTCCGGGTCGGTTGCGCTTTACGTGTTTCTATATTCGATTAACTATTTGGTGTTTGATCTCAAGAGTTTGAGTGGGCCTGTTTCGGCTACGCTTTATCTCGGATATTCATTGATCATGGCGATTGGAATTATGTTGTCGACGGGGACTATCGGGTTTCTTACCTCGTTCTATTTTGTTCATTACCTATTCTCGTCAGTGAAGATTGATTAGAATTTCGAAGGTTTAATATTTTCGCAAGGGAAAAGGTTTGAACATTTTTCATTTTTAGCTGAATCGAATTCAAGAGGGTGTTTCTGTAATTGGCTTGTTTTTCATATTCTACACATTATTATTCACTGCAAGCTCTAGTTGTAATGGTTAAACTTCTTGTCTTAATATTCATTGCAAGCTAGTGGTAATGTACCTTGTTTACCCTTCCTCAATTGTTTAATTTTTGTAATAGATTTACTTAAAAACCTGTCTTAACATATTATTACAATTTTTGGAGTTTTACTCAATTAACTTATGTTTCAAAATTTTATATTGTAGTGTTTTTAATTTTAAAATTGCAAAAATTTAACTAATTTAAAAGTTTCTTTAAAATTAAATCAATCAAATTCACAAGACTAACATATAATATCATAATTTTAATTCACTTTACCCAAATACAAATGACACTTTACCCAAATACAAATGAATTAAGTTCAATTTTACTAAAAGTCGTAAAGTTGAAATGAGATCATGAAATTCCAGATTTTATATTGTTTTTTGAAATGTTGAATTTTTTATTATTAGTTAATGCAAATACTACCAACAATGTTTGACATGAATCATTAAATAACTCAATAATTAACATCACTAGTCTTATTTTTCCTATAAAGAACAAAAATGTTCACAAAATCATCTATATCAATAACTAACCAAGGCAAGGCTATGATCAAGGCCACAAACAGCTTGTAAAACTTCAGACCCTTCAAGACATTCTATCAACATTGGTTCCTTTTCATCAATAGAGCTGCCTAGCCCTAGACGGCCATTTCGACCACTGCCCCAACTCCATATCTCTCCTTTTGACGTGATAGCTATCGAATGTGCACGACCACCAGACAAAGAATTAACTATTTCCTGCTCTAGACAACCTTGGACCAACAATGGCATGTTTTCAGGACCTTTCCTCCCAAGTTGGGAATTTTGGTTCCATCCCCACGACAAAATATTTTTCGAAGGACAAATTGCGAGGGAGTGGCCGAGGCCTGATGCTACTAAGCTTATAGTATGCAATCCCGTGTCGACTCGAAGTAAATCCAATTCTTGGTTCGTCCTACCGAGTTGGCCATATACATTGCTCCCACCACTTAATAAGGTCCCATTACCTGCAAATGAATTAATAATAACGAATTGAGAACATGGATTTTGATTCTATATCAGATAAGAATATCCCATCGCCACAACCTCCCAATTCAATCAAGATGATTTTCAGTTCTAATCGAAACTGATACACCAACATTTAAGTTCAAGACTCTCACCACTTTAAGTTGATTAGGTTTCATCTTTAGTAGCTCAAGTGGAAACAGTCTTGTCTAACAGACCAAATGTCTCAATTTCAATACCCAAAAAGAACACACTAACTGAAGTAGGGGATTAACCCAGGTTTTGTCCCCTTTCTTTCTTCTTTGGGCCTTATTGATGTGGGTTAGTTGAAATTATTCTAATAAACCACTAGCAAATTAACAAATTATCATTAATCACATCATCTAAATCATCAATCAAAGTACCCTCTATTTAAAATATATATATTTATACCTCTAATGTCTTTTTATCCAAATAACTTGGTTCAAACAAGGCCTTGA
Organism: Impatiens glandulifera; assembly: GCF_907164915.1. Classification (NCBI taxonomy): domain Eukaryota; kingdom Viridiplantae; phylum Streptophyta; class Magnoliopsida; order Ericales; family Balsaminaceae; genus Impatiens; species Impatiens glandulifera. Next base: position 10,963,721 of record NC_061868.1, read on the forward strand.
TTGTTGACCTTATAAAGACAAACTTTAACTTTTTCACGCCGAGTTAGCTGCACTTACTGCAAAGGACCAAGGAATGATCATGTCCACAAGCTATGTCAACAACATTAACATCTTCAAGTTCTTTGATTAAACAAGGTTCCCAGATAATTGGCATGTCTTTCTCCTTCTCTATCGCTTCCAGCAAAAAAATTTCAGCAGCTTCACTCGTCGAACATGAAATCTTATTAGCTGTTTTCGACATAGAAACACTTGATTCAAGAAATGAAGCTTCAACAGTTCCTCCAAGCTGTCCTAATCTACCATCTGCTGAATATCCCCAACCAAACAGTTTCCCATCCTTAGTTAGAGCCAGAGCATGGCCCCAACCGAACGAAACCTAATATAAGGGAACAAAATAATAACTCAAACTCAAACTTAGTTTATTACCTTATAACCATCATAAGAAAGAACACCTTAACTATCTCTTCCCCAGAAAGTGATTTGACATGTGAGGGTGAAATAGCTTCGGTTATGCCTCGTCCAAGACCTAATTGCCCACGTTTAGACTTTCCCCAAACCCATAAAGAACCATCCTCTCCAATGGATGCAGATACAACTCCTGATGCAAAAGCAGCTTTTGCACTTACTTTCATCCCTTCTACTCTCTTTGCTTCATTCCATGTTTCTCTATAAGTGAAATATAGCTCAAATAACAGTTCTAGCTATCTTCTAATATATAGTATAAGTCCATGAAGACTGAACAATGTCATGTTTAATGAACTCTTATGACTTAAAAGATAAATTGAACAAGTCATATTCATCAAATTTATTATCCCCTGATTTCTTTCTAGGTCAAAATTCCATACTTAAGCTCATCATTGCGATCAAAAGTAAACAAGATCGTAGATTTGATACTCGAAGGATCAAAACAATTAGGTTCATTTAAAAGAATGGGTAGAGATAGAGACTTAGAGAACCTGGAAGCATGAAGACCGCGACCAAGCTGAGCTTCATTGTTTCGACCCCAAGCCCAAATCTCCCCATGAGAAGTGACGGCAAGAGAGTGATAGTGGCCGGCGGAGATAGAGGAAACATCTAGAGGAAGTCCTGGAACGGGAGTAGGCTCGTAGGCGTCACCGGACATGCCCACGACGGAAATCGGCAAGCCTAAAGCGCCTTGACTTCCATCGCCAAAGCTCAAAACCGCCGTGTGTTTGCCCCTGGTACGAAGCTTGATTCTGGTGATTAGGTTGTCGCCGGTAGCTTTCCCGTTCTTGAATAGTCGAAGCATCGCCGGATATAGAACTTCAACTTCTGCTGATTTGCTTATATATGAAATGAGATTATTTATGATTAAAAAATAAAAAAAAAACAAATTCTCTTTAAAATATTTTTATTATTTTAACAACTAAATTATTACAAGTATTTTTTTTAAATAATTCTTTAAAAACTCAAATCTCTAAAAATTATCAATTTTTAATATTATAGTGAAATAGTAAAATTATGGATGAAAATGAGGCGAATCTAGATAAGAGCGCATATTTCCTTGTTCGATCAATGGTTAGAGAATATTCTCATAATTCTTCGGGAGAAATTTCAATCTATTAGAGTCAAAATAAGAAGAAATTGTCTCTTGTACTGAATTAGAGATATTCAAAAAAAAATGCAGCTCTGTTTTTAGGAGTATTCTAGAATGAGTCAGAATTCTAAATCTAATCAATAATATACAATTCAATGGAAACATTGATACAAAGAGTTATGAAAATCATGTGAGATCATTGTAAATTAAAAGGTGGTGGTCGATTGACATAAAGTAGTATGGTCTTCAAAGGTTATACCTCGAAACCAATTCATTCTTTGACTGACATTCAAGAAAAAATGGCGACAAGAGACATAATTAAGAAATATATGAATATTACAGACGTTAATTGCACAATCTGCGCAGTAAAAGAGGAATCATTGACCACTTGTTTGGGGAGTGTGCATTTGTATTCAAGTTGTGGATCAATTTTTGCTCAGAACATGAATATCACTAAATTTTCAGGTACATAGAACGAAATCATAGAGCTTGTAAAGAAAAAAACTAAGGGCGATATCTTTTACGCGAATGTTTTCAAATGCTTATTTGGAGCCCTGGTCTACAATACCTGGAGAGAAATAAATAAAAAAAATTCATAGCACGAATAAGAGAACAGAAGGAAACGTTTTGAATGATATTATTCTGATGGCAACGCTCTCATACATACATGGAGGAGAATTCCAATTAATGAAGACAGTTGGAACCAGGGGCGGAGCCAGGATGAAAATTTACCTGGGGCTGACTCTAACTTGCACCTCAGATTTAACTTTCTATGTTCCGTTTTTTTCATGTAATTGATACAATAAATTAATAAATTCAAACATATAAAATAAAAGATGTATGAACATTTACTTTATGAAATTATGAAACAAAATAGTACATTCAAAACATTTAAAACACACATTATTGAAGTTGTGCCCTTCTATTCTTCTTAGAATAAAATTCTTTAATTATTGTATCATTATCAATGTTTTCAGACAACTCTCGTTCAATATAGACGATCATAGAATCTGTTAAAAACTCTTCTTCCATCATGTTACGAAGAGTTGTTTTCACGAGCTTCATAGCTGAAAATGCTCGTTCCGTTGTTGCTGTAGAAACGGGAAGAGTTAAAACAAGACGAATCAACCTGTCAATTAAATAAATATATTAATATAAGTAAACAATATAACTATATTTCATAGATTATAACAAATGATAAAATTACCTATCGATCAAATTGTAGGTTTTTGACTTATTTGTCTCAACTAATCTTCGATATAATTCAGAAATAGTTGATAAATTCTGAAATCTTTCATTGACGGGCATGTCAAACTCATAGTGAGCCAATTGTGTTCTCAAGTGGTGCAAATCTTGTGCATCAAAATCTAGATGATAGAATTTCTCAGCAAGTTGATAGATGTGATCAACATTAAGAAGTTTAAAGTTGTCTTTAGGTTCCAAAGCACCACTGAGCTTAAGAAGTTCGACTGCCTCGTCCTTGAATCTACTATTGAGCTCTTCAATTTGAAAATGTATTGCAGCAACAAATACATCAAATTGATAGTGGTGCTTAACTGTAATCGAATCCTTTTGTTGACAAGAACGACTTCTACTAGATTTGTAACAAGCTTCCATCTGAGGTATCTCAATTTCATACTTTTTTGAAACTTCTTCCACGCAACTGAGTAAATTATCAAACCCTTGCTCTCTCAAAACATGAAGCAAAGTTTTAGTAGTTGAAACATGCTCCATTGCATTTAAAATATCTAGAGATCTCTCTTGCAATGCTCGACAAAGTAGATTTGTTAATCCCATTATCCTTTTCATTAAGTGTAGAATGAATATGAAATCAAAAGACTTCATCGCAATCAACAAACCACTAGCTTCACCACGAATGGAGTTAGAAGACCCCTCATCCACCATATTTTCTAAAACAGTGATCACAGAGCCATACATATCAACCATGCTACAAAGTGAGTCAAAATTAGAACTCCAACGAGTCTTTCCTGGCCGTAATAAATTTTCAATCTGATTACAACCTCTACCGGTATCACGTTCACCAGTAGCTACCATATGTGCAATTTCATTTCTTTGAGCAGAATGTAACTCGGCATGACGTTTAGGAGATGCAATAAGATTACATATAGAATTCAATTTCGAAAAAAAATAACCAAATAGATACCTCTTTTTCGGCAGCCGCAATTAATGCTAGTTGAAGCCGATGAGCAAAACAATGTACATAATATGCACATGAACATTCTTTCAAAAAAAGAGCCTGTAATCCATTCCAAGAGCCACGCATATTGCTAGCACCATCGTATCCTTGTCCCCTCATGTTATGGATATGCAAGTCATAACGACCAAGAACATCAAATATTTCTTTCTTAAGTGTTGTAGCAGTTGTATCAGCCACATTTACAATGGCAAAGAACCGTTCTCGTAAAACCCCATCAATATCCACAAATCTTAACACAATAGCCATCTGCTCCTTGTTAGATGCATCTCTTGCTTCGTCAACTAAAATGCAGAATTTGGCATCCCCGATTTCTTGGCGAATCTTTGTTCTCACTTGGTTGACAATAACATTCAATACATCTTTCTGAATATCCGGAGAAGTATACTTTGCATTTTTTGGAGCTTTTTCTAAGATAGTGTTTCCAATGCTCTCATTCAATTTTCCCATAAATTTTATCATCTCAATAAAATTTCCACGATTATTAGAAGATGGAGACTCGTCATGCCCTCTCAATGCACACACTTGCAAAGTGAGCCACCGAATGCTTTCAATAGTTGTTGTAAGTCGTAATCTGTTCTTTTGTTTTTCATCTGAAGACTGTGCATTCAGTACTTTGTCAATATGACAAGGAATATTCATTAGATTATCAAGATATTCAACTACCCTATTATGTGGTGAAGTATTATATCCTATATGCATAACAAAAGAGCATTTATCTCCATCATTAACTCGCTTCCAATATTTGAATCCATTTATTGTAAATATAGGGCTTTGGGGTTGCTTATGTTCAAACAAGAAACATGGGAAACAAAAAGCAGCATCTTTCAAAGGAGAATATTCTAACCACGTAAATTTCTTAAACCAATGACTTTGGAACCGTCGATTTTGATTTCCAAATTTGGTCGGCGGGTACTCATCCTTAATAGGTTGATATGGCCCCATCTTGATATAAGCTCGTTTAATTTCATCCCTTTGATTAAAAGGATATTTCCACATCGGAATACGTAATGATGGATCAGGTTCAAGAGAACTTACATCAACATCAATTCTAGGAGATTTGTTAGGTTCTTGAGCATGAATATTTGAGATATCGATAGTTGATTGATTACCCCCTTGACTTGGACATGACTGACCTTTTGGTTTAAAAAATGAGTCAATAGTTTTTCTTTTACCTTCCATACTTGATAGTTCTATTATAACCCTAAAAAAATTTAAATAAAACACACATAATATAATTTGAAATATAACATAACATATTATATAATGCTTCAATTAGTTTGCGATTGATTGTTGATCAGAATTTGAAATATAACAGAACAGATTACAGATAAAAGAGATTAAGAGAATGAAACCTGTAATGAAGGAGGAGAGTTAAGACGATCTTGCAATGCGTAACATTAGTTCAACTTCCACTTCCTCCGGTAACAATCATCGATCATATATACTCAAAAGATTTGATGGATGTATTAAACGTTTAAGAAAAAAGAATAATTGTGGGCATTTTTATAAGAAAAACTATAATATATTATATTATATTATATAATATAATATAATATAATAATATAACAATAACCGCCGAATGTTTTTTAATTTAATTGGGTGGAGCCCACCATCAACAAAAAAATATTTTAACCGGATGAGAAGTTTGATCATTCTTTAGAGGGGACTTTTATTCACTTTGTTTTTTTTTTAATTTTATTGGGTGGAGCCCACCATAATAAAAAAAATATTTTAATAACTTGGGTGGGGCTGGAATCCACCCTAGCCCCCTTGGTGGCTCCGCCCCTGGTTGGAACCTCGGTCAAATATGGAATATCCCTTATAAAATTATTACAAGGAAAATAATATTCAAATAGTTATTGTTTGATGACTTGTTTGTAATTCAATTATTTATTGTTCTGTAATTTAGTTGTTTGAAATTCATTTGATATTTTTAACAAAATTAGGGTCTGTCTAACTTTGTTTCTTGAAACTTCCATCTTTTGGGGTTTTTAATGAAATGACACTAAACCATTTCCCCCCCCCCCCAAAAAAAAAATTATATTATTATAAAAAAAACTTAGAACCATAGTTTTGAAATTCGACTCGGAAATCAATCCGGTGAAGGGACTGAGTCACAGGTTACTAGTTCAACCGGTTGGTCAATTGGTTCAACCAATTGGTTTCATAACTGGATTATGCAAGGGATAAGACTTCAAATCAAACTACAACCTTCGATTTTTGGATAACTATGCTTTTATCTAGAGAAGAAACTAGGTTTAAGTTATGACTTATAATGCCACATTAAATCATTTTTTAGTTAGGTAAAAACAGAATCAACTAAATCATGTAGGAAGTGGAGCTTGAGGTGAATGAAAAGTTTGCCATTCTCATTATCTAGTACAAGAAATCGGTAATCTACTCACATTAAACTAGAAATAGGTAAACTCATTGAGAACAAAAAAACGGGAAGAAGTGAACTTAGAGAGTAAAAAAAGTGAAAAAGAAAAGTAATGATTTTTTTTTAAAAATAGGATAAACTCGCTGGGTTAACTCAGGCTGCCGGATTTTCGGTCCATCTAACAGTTAATAATCGACAGCATGGTCGACCAGTATGTCGATGGGTGGTAGAGGGAAATGATCTTTAGTGCTGACCTTATTCAAATCCTGATAATCTACACGCACGTAGTTTTCCGTCTTTCTTTAGGACGGGGACTACGTTAGCTATCCAAGTAGGATATTCCACTACCTCAAGAAATCCAACTCCGAGTTGCTTTCGAACTTCTTCTCGAATTTTGTTCACGACCTCCTCTTTCATCCGTATAAGCTTTTTCTTTACAGGCTTAGCGTCAGAATATAGAGGAATGTGATGTCGCGTGATCGTATGATCAATGTCTGGCATGTCCTTGTATGATCAAGCAAAGACGTCTTTGTTGGCTTTTAATAACTCAACTATCTCCATACATTCTTGTGGGTTTAAAATTTGGCCGATAAGTACGATCAGAGGATCATCGGCCGTGTTTAAATTGATTTTGATTGTCTTTTCTACGGCGGAGACAACTTCATCCCCACTTTCTAAGAAGTGTTTGATTTCGATGTTTAAGTCAGTATAAAATGAAAGATCATTTTTACTCATATATTTGAAGTCTACTTTTTATGTTACATCGAGGGGTTTATTACATGTAAGAAAAGATGATCTGACAAGATCATTATTCTTATGTTTCTTACAATGTACAATATTTAACATATTTCTACACATGAGAGGAGAAAGAGTTCGACTTTCGTCGATCACAGTATCGACGAATGAAAGGGAGTCGGTTTCTTGGGAACCGAGAGGTCTAGATTCTTAGGCTGGATCAAATGTCCTAGGAATCCGAGCTAGGTTTTCTAGGGTGTCACACTAATTGTCCGTCCTTTTCCTAATCATGTGTTATAGGTTAGGGTTTGACAAATTACTGAATTATGTGGTTTTATGATTTAGGGCAACAGAAGTAGTGTTTTTGAAGAAGAAGAAGAGATCTGAAGAATAAAGAAGGATCTGTCAATTCATTAACAGCTAAGAAGAAGAAGAAAATGTACATAACAACCTTTAAGATTTTCCATAACATTGATAAATAAATTTGGGATTGTTATACCCAAACATTACAGTAATACAGTTACATAACTACCTTTCATAACTACCCACTACACAAACAATTACTAACTTCTAACTTGTATAATTGTCTAAACTTATCATAAACACAACACACACAATAAACATAACTGTCAAACAATTAAACTGAAATTACTAGCTACATGTAACATTATTCCCCCTTAAAACGTTTGTCGTCCACGACGAACAGTTCTTGCTTTGGTTTGTTTCCATGTTGGGAACATTTCAGGGAATTGAATATGCATTGTTTCAAAATCTTCTCATGTTTTGTCTTCAGGACCTGAACCTTCCCATTCAACCAAAACTTGTGCCTTTTTTTTGTTTCGAACTGTGACCTCTCGTTCCCCTACTATCCTGCCTTTTCTGTCAGCTTCATTGGTTTGGGGGATTTCCACAATGGCAGTAGGGGTGCCTTGGAAACTTTTTAACTGAGATACATGAAAAACATTGTGTATTTTTGCACCAGCTCCTAGCTCCAGTTTGTAAGCCACATTACCGATCCTTTCCAGCACTTTGAATGGTCCAAAAAATTTAGGAGACAGCTTGTGGAAACATTTTCGAACAGATAATTGTCTATAGGGCTGCAGTTTTAACAGGGCCCAAGCTCCTACCTCAAGTATCACATCTGTTTTTTTCTTATCTTGCACATGTTTCATTCGGTTTTGTGCTCTTTGAAGGTGAAACTTCATTAATTGGAGAGTGCTTCTCGTGTAGAAAGAGTTAAGTCCACTTCTTCAACTCTTGAATCTCCAACGACATATGAGGTGTGAATTGGTGGAGAATACCCATAGACAGCTTCAAAGGGTGAGGTTTGGATGGCTGAATGAAAGTTGGTGTTATACCACCACTTAGCCAATGGAAACCAACGAACCCATTCCTTGGGGGATTGTCCAGCCATACATCGTAGGTAAGTGCTTAAACATTTGTTTACAATTTCTGTTTGTCCGTCTGATTGAGGATGATATGTTGTGGACAGATTTTGCTACACCTGCTGTATCTTCAGGAATTCTCACTAAATGGTGTTGAGGAACACTTTATCTCGATCACTGACTATAGACAGAGGCATCCCATGAAGTTTAGAGATATTATTGACAAAAGCTTCAACGACTGTTTTGGCAGAAAATGGGTGTCGCAGGATAATGAAATGTGCCATCTTGGACAGTCTGTCCACCACCACGAAAATTATAGATTTACCTTGTGTTTTGGGGAGATTTTCTATAAAATCCATAGAGATGGATTCCCAATATCAATTTGGAATTGTTAATGGCTGTAACCTGCCTTTATATGCCATATTATCTGACTTATTTTTTTGACATGTCTCGCAGGTTCGAACAAACTCTCGCACATCCTTAGTCATTTCTGACCAAAAGTATACTAGCTGCAATTTTTTTTGTGTGACCAGTGAGCCTGAATGTCCCCCTTCTGCACTGCAATGTATTGCTGCTATCAGTGTGGTCCTCAATTCAGCGTTTCGTCCAACTACTAATTTCCCTCTTCTTCTCAATGTGCCATCGATATAAGTGAAATCAGGGTGAGAATTTGGGGCATCACTTATTTCTTGAACAAGCTTGACCAGATTTAGATCTGTGACATACGTTTCTTGTATTTGTTTTTGCACAGCTGTATGGTATACCGAAATTCTTGCGCATTGGACTCTTGTATCCCGCCTGGATAACGCATCAGCCACCAGGTTCTCTTTTCCCTTTTTATACTGAACTGTGAAATCATAACCTACCAATTTGTAAAGCCACTTTTCTTGTGTAGGAGTTTTCACTCTTTGTTCTAGCAGGTACTTAAGCGTTTTATGGTCTATTTTCACCACAAATGTTTTATATCTGAGGTAGGTTCTCCACTTCTGCACAACAAACGTTAAGGACATCAGTTCCTTTTAATAAGTCGATGATGGAAGCTTCCCGGATTCGATAGCTTTGCTGATAAATGCTATTGGGCGACCTTCCTATATCAACATTGCACCAATTCCTGCCCCGCTTGCGTTCGTCTCTACAACAAATGGAGTCTGAAAATTGGGCAGCGCCAGAACTGGAGGGGATATCACCATTTGTTTCAGCAACTGAAATGCGTCATCGTCTTCTTTGTTCCAACCAAACTGTCCCTTTTTCAACAGAGGAGTAAGGGGTCGAGCAATGCAACCGTATTGCTTAATGAATCTACGGTAATACCCGGTTAAGCCTAGGAATCCCTTCAGTTGTTTTGGTGATTGTGGAACGGGCCATGCGCTCATTGCTTCCAATTTCTCCGGATCTGCAGCTATTCCATTTTCATCAAAAATGTGTCCCAGGTATGTAATTTGATTACAGCCAAAACTGCACTTCCCTTTATTTAAAACTAATTGATGTTGCTGTAATATAAGTAATACTTGTCTCAGATGAAATATATGCTCCTTCCAGTTTGACTGTAAACCAGAAAATCATCAAAGAAAATCAACACAGATTTCCTTAGAAATGGCTTCAACACATCATTCATCAAACTTTGGAAGGTGGAAGGTGCATTTGTCAAGCCAAATGGCATCACCAGGAACTCATACAAGCCCTCGTTAGTTTGGAACGCAGTCCTATGGCAGTCTTCCGGGTACATTCGCATTTGGTGAAAACCAGATTTCAAATCCAGTTTGGATAAAACCTTTGATCCACGCAGCTCCTCCATCAGTTCTTCTATCACCGGAATCGGAAACTTATCTTTAATGGTGGCTGAGTTCAACCTCCTATAATCGATACACATCCTCCAAGATAAGTCTTTTTTACCAATCAACACCACGAGAGCAATGAACAAACCGTGACTCATTCTAATTATTCCCCTTTCCAGCATATCATTGATTAAGTTCTCAATTTCTAATTTTGTAGGGCCGGGTAGCGATAGGGGTGTAAGAACACAGCTTTGGTGCCTTCCTTTAGTGGGATCCGATGATCGTGCTCTCTTGTTGGTGGTAAGCCATCCGATTGCTGGAACATAGTACTAAAATCATCAAGCAACCCCTGAAGATCTTCAGAAACCTCTTCCTGAGCTCTTGTGATAAGTGCAAAGAATTGGGATTCATTCTCTATTTTTGCTTATACCATGGCAGCCAGGCTGTCCTTCCTTAACAATTTCTCCAACTGGTGACTCTCGATAAGATTAATTTGTGTTTGGGGTATCCCTTGCAAGGTAATAATTGCACCCTCCATTTTTTAAAAAAAATGTAAAATTTTCAAAATTCCAGGCTGAAGTGCCTAAAGTAATTAACCACTCTATGCCCAACACCATATCATAACCTGTCATGGTAAAAACTTTCATATTCGCTTGGTAATCTTTACCTTCCATGGACCATTTCAGGTTTTTGCAAACGTTGGAACAAAACAGGGTTGAACCATCTGCCACTTTTACCGACAACACTTGAGTTTTCATAGCCTCGTGGCCTATATTTCTTAGTATCCTGCTGTTATTGAAGGTGTGAGTGCTGCCTGTGTCGATAAGGATCATTACCGGAAGACTCCCAATCTTGCCCCAGATTTGGAGAGTTTGGAAATTCTTGGAACCGGTTAAGGCATGTAGAGAAATGGTAGGCTCCTCCACTGAATTGGGCTGCAATAATGAAGGATCGTCAACAACCGTTTCTTGAACCAATTGGACATCTGGTAAGGCTTCTTGGTCATTAGCCGAGATCATGAACAACTTTGTTTTACACTTGTGGTTTGGTTCCCATTTCTGATCACATTTGTAATAAAGGCATTTTCTCCTTTTATCATCAAATACAGCAGGTTCTAATTGTTTCATCGATCCCTGATTCCCGCCAGAAGAAGATGCATGAGGAATGCCCGAAAAAGAAGTCCGGTTGGTACTTGGCCCGACTGGTTTAGGCAGTAAAGGGGCTGATTTACTATACAAGTGTCCTCTGCTCCATAGGGATCTGTATATTGATTCTTGGGCTTTGGCCATCGATATAGCCTCGTTCAAAGTTTTTGGATTTCTAAGTTTGACAGCATCTGCAATTTCCTCGTTCAGACTCGCCAAGTAACATTCTATCACGTACTCCCCGGGAAGGTTAAGCAATTTATGGGAAATATTTATATATTATTGATTGTAATATATGACTGATTCCTCATTCTGTCACAGGTGCATAATCTGTCTCATAGGGGTGTCATACATTGAGGGACCAAAATGTGCTAGTAGATCCCTTCTGAACACTTCTCACGTCAAGATTTCCCGATGATTGCGTTGCTGCAAATAGGAACCGTACCACATTCTGGGGTTGCCCGTAAAATGGATGGGAGCAATGTCTGTTTTGGTTTCATCATCTGTCTTATCAACTCGGAAAAATTGTTTTACAGATATGAGCCAACCTTCCACTTCGGTTCCATCAAATCGAGGAAAGTCGACTTTGGTGAGCCGGGTTGAAGGAATATGTCGAACGTTTCTATCACGTTGAGGGTTCTGACGGCCATTACCCTCGTGTCCCTTATGGCGATTTTATTGGCCAATAATATGAATTTGTTCTTCAGTGGCCTTCATACGAGTTTCAATAGTGTCAAATCTACGATCCATTCTAGTGTTCACATTAAGAAAGGAGGCAGTTAACGTTTCAATGGAAGCACGAAGGGCATCAATCTCTGACTGTTGTCAGGTTTCCACCATGGTAGGATTGTATGGCTCTAATACCAAGATGTTACAGGTTAGGGTTTGACAAATTACTGAATTATGTGGTTTTATGATTTAGGGCAGCGGAAGAAGTGATTTTGAAGAAGAAGAGATCTGAAGAAGAAAGAAGGATCTGTCAATTCATTAACAGCCAAGAAGAAGAAGAAAAGGTACATAACAACCTTTAAGATTTTCCATAACATTGATAAAGAAATTTGGGATTGTTATACCCAAATATTACAGTATTACAGTTACATAACTACCTTTCATAACTACCCACTACACAAACAGTTACTAACTTCTAACTTGTATAACTGTCTAAACTTATCATAAACACAACACACACAACAAACATAACTATCATACAATTATACTAAAATTACTAGCTACATGTAACATTATGCAAACAAAATGATTAGGATTATTAGGACAATCTGAAAAGATTTTGAGACATGGAAAATGTCTTCGTAAATCTGGATTGGTAAAGGGTTCGGGGAAGTCAAAGCATATGGTGCTTTGTCATTCGCGGATGAACTTTCCATTTAGGGTTGGTGGAACTATTATGTGTTGTTTGAATATCTTTTCCTTGCAGATTTCTTCAAATCTTGTAGGTATGTATCCTAGACCAGGCGATCCATGATACAACATGGTTGCTAGAATAATGGCATGTCATTGGCGTTCGGGCCTAAACCCATGCTAGAGAAATATCCCATGTTGTGCATCATTCTGATGGATGGGAGGTTAAACATACTAAAGTCAGGGTGTTTGGAAGAATATTTACATTCTGAGAGGATTGGACATATCTCGAACCCACTTAGTTCAACCTTAGGGGCGTCAATGTGGGTAAACCCAATAACGATTGCAGTGTCAGTTGTATCGTTGACTGTGATAACTTGGTCGTTGGTGATGAACTTGATCTTTTGGTGTAGGGTATAGGTTAAAGCCTTATTCATAAACCATTAAGAGAAGAATTCATAAACCAAAACAACAATGGAATACACTAGTGGAGCATACTTGCATCCTAGGACTAGTAGTTTGTCTTAATGGTAAGAACCTTGGGTCTCTATTTAGAAAACAACAACAAAACAAAATCAATGTTTGAAACAGTTAAGATGAAAAATCAAAACAGAAGAAAATGAATCAATATCGTATGTTCATAAACCAATAGTATGTATGTAGTTATCTAACACCAATACAACAACATAAGTTAATATTTTAGCCTAAAACCTAATATTTCTATTTCTACTGAATACATAACTATGAGAATTGTTTGTCTATACGTTTGAACAAGAAAAAAACATTTTTGTTTAGCATACTTTTTAAGAAGATTGGTAAGTAACATTCTATTCTCTATATCTTGCCACAACCTGAAATATAAAATAGTTGGTCCAAACTCAAACAATTTACAAGATGAGGATGATAAAATAATATATTATATAAAAAATTGATCGTCCAACAACATAGAGCCAAACAACGCATGAGAAGAATGCCATGATGGAAGATCTGGATGTGGGAAAATTAGTCTTCGATCTTCATCACCTATCTGATTTGTCGAACGAAGAACAAAAGTCGTAGGTGACGAAGGGGAAGAGTCGAGATAGAGAGAGAAGACGGAATGGGAAGAGTCGAGATAGAAAGAGAAAACGGAAAAAGAAAAGGAAAAGAAAAGGGAAAAGGAAGGGGAAGGGGAAGGGAAAGAGAAAGAGAAAGAGAAAGAGAAAGGGGAAGGGAAAGGGAAAGAGAAAGAGAAAGAGAGAAAAAGAAGCGTACTATCTTTGTAAAAAAACAATTTGAATTTATATTTTTAAAATAAAAAATATCCACGTGGGGAGTGGGGAGTCGCTTCCCCTATCATTTCTCATAAAATTAATCTTTTTTATTTTTTTATTTTTTTACGGGATTGGAAAAAAATGTTGACTAGAAAAAGTGTTCGAAATTACTACCGGCAGCCACTAGAGGCGAATGACGGCATCCCAAACCACTAGCCCGACCAAAGTGAAATACACAAAAGTCTGTTTTTCCGATGAGAGCTTGCAATATCTGGCGAGTTATCAGAAGTTTGTTCGAGACAAACTCTTAGTGACCGGTAAGTCGAGAAGTGATCTATTGATGGTGTTAAGGTGTGTGGCCATTCGGAGTTGCGAAACTTGGACATGTAGTTTGACTAAAGTTATTAATCGCGAGTTGCATGTATTTTTCAAGATGACTAACATCAGCCTCCTTTACGATTGAATGCCTCTTTTGGATTGAAGAATTCCTACGCGACTAATGGTCTGGTTTCCATTATAACTTAGGACGCCAACCTCTCTTGCGACCGAGTGCGTCCTCCTCTAAGAACGAGGAATTCCCACGCGACTAAGGACATGAGATATTTGTTGGGTTTTGCAACAGCAAAACTATGGATCTTCTTAGAAATCAAAACATGCCCCACTCTCAAATGAAAGAAGTGATTACACTAGGAATGATTGGACTACTCCACAATCAAAAGCTCCTCCAATCTCTCACTCTGGATCAGCCAAAGAACAAGAAGAAGAAGAAGGAAACCAGAAAACCCTAGATATGTAATTCACTCTCTCTATATTTGCTCTGTTATGAGAAAAATACTCAAAAAAAAAGGATTTATACTCTAACCCGTTTTCATAAAAGAAAACCCTGACCCGTTTACCCGGAATTTAAAACCCGCCCGCAATGGCAAGGAACACCAACAATTCCCCCCTTCCGAGCCATGGGAGAATGTTGCTATAAACATTCATCATCGTGACGCTTCTGCCAGAATCATTCCGGCTTTGGTACAACATATCTCATGCTTTCCTCTTGGCAAGCCCTTTGTCATCATATCTGACCCGTTCTCATCTGTGTGCACTTTCTCCAAGTATAACTCCTTCTTCTCGAGCACTTCACGGATCCAATGGTACCTTCTTTGGATGTGTTTTGAACATGAATGGAAACTTGGATTCTTGCTCACATGTATAGCACTCTATGAGTCACTAAACACCACAAACCTGTCTTGTGCAATGCCAATTTCTTTCAACAATTCTTTCATCCATCTCATTTCTTTACAACATTCAGTAATGGCAATATATTCAGCTTCTGTAGTAGACAAAGCAACACATTTCTGTAGACGAGACTGCCATGATACAACTCCTCCTCTAAAAGTAAACAAATACCCTAAAGTTGATCTCATTGTGTCAATATCACCACTCATATCTGAATCAGAAAACCCTTCAATATGTGACTTTCCAGTACCATAACACAAAGCGTATTTGGAGGTCCCTCGAAGATATCTCATTAGCCACTTAACCGCTTCCCAGTGTGTCTTACCAGGTTTTGAAAGAAAACGACTAAGTACTCCAACCGCATGAGCTATATCCAGTCTTGTACAGACCATTGCATACATCAGACTGCCTATTGCTGAAGCATATGGAACACTGAACATTTCTTATCTTTCCTCTTCATCCTTGGGAGACATTGTCTTGTTTATTTTCAAGTGTGTAGCCAATGGACAAGCAACTGGCTTTGCCTTGTCCATACAGAATCGTTTTAGAATCTTCTCAATATATCTCTCTTGAGATAACCATAGCCTTTTCTTCACCCGATCACGAATGACTTGCATTCCAAGAATTTGTCTTGCTTGACCCAAGTCTTTCATCTAAAAAGACTTAGCCAAATCCCTTTTCAACTTGGCAATCTTGAGCTTGTCTCTCCCAACAATCAGCATGTCATCAACCTATAGGAGAAGTATAATAAAATCATTAGAAGCAAACATTTGCACAAAGACACAGTGATCTGTAGACGTCTTCATGTACCCATGGATGGTCATGAACGACTCAAACTTAAGATACCACTGCCTTGGTGCTTGCTTCAAACCGTATAGACTTTTGACAAGTTTGCATACCTTTCTTATTATAACCTTCACGTTGCTCCATATAAACATCTTCATCCAAATCACCATGGAGAAATGCAGTCTTGACATCAAGTTGTTCAACCTCAAGATCCATACAAGCAGCTAGACTTAACACCACCCGGATAGAAGTCATCTTCACTACCGGTGAGAAAATCTCATCATAATCGATTTTATGCCTCTGGCCAAAACCTTTGACAACTAGCCTAGCATTGTATCTTATCTTGCTATCATCACCTTCTTGCTTGATCTTGTACATCCATTTATTTTGTAATACTTTTCTGTTCTCTGGTCTTTCAACTAGATTATATGTGCCATTTTCAGCAATGACTTCATCTCTTCATCTATGGCAGCTAGCCATTCTTTCTTATGAGCATCCTCAAGAGCCTCCTTATAGCATATAGGCTCCCCACAATCAGTTAGAAGAACATACTCTGTAGCAAGATACTTAGAACTTGATCTTTTCTCCTTAGTAGACCTCCGAAGTACCTTTGTTTGTTGATTCTGTTGATTTCCATCTTTTTGTTGAACTTCAAAATCAACCTCAACATTATCACCAAGATCAGTTTCAGTATTAGTATCATTTTCATGGCCTACAGCTTGACCCTGAGGAACATCATCATCACTATCTGAGTCTGAAGCTACATGTGGCCTTGTCTCCTCAACATCATGAGACAACTCAAGACCAGAAAGGTCACGTATGTATACATCAAGCTTTTCACCATCTTCAAAATTCTCAATAGTCTGATCTTCAAGGAATACCACATCCCGGCTTCTCAAAACCTTCTTATCAACTGGGTAATAACACCTGTATCCCCACTTTTCATCACCATACCCCAAAAATATGCATTGTCTGGTTTTTATATCTAGCTTAGACCTCTCATCTTTTGGAACATGCACAAAAGCTCTACAACCAAAAACACGTAAATAGTCATAATTAACATCTTTATCTGACCAGACGCTTTCTGCACACTTATTATTCAATGGCTTGGAGGGAGAACGGTTGATCACATACACTGTAGTGCTCATGGCTTCAGCCCAGAAATGCTTAGCCAACCTGGCATGGGAGAGCATACTCCTCATCCGTTCCAATATTGTTCTGTTCATCCTCTCTGCCACACCATTTTGTTGTGGAGTCTTGGGCACAGTCTGTTCATGTCGAATACCCTACTCTTTGCAATAATCATCAAATGAGCCTATGTACTCTCCCCCATTATCTGATCGCACCCTCATCAGTTTTCTTCCTGTCTCTCTTTCAACCAGCTTGTGAAAGACCTCAAACCTTGCTGCAACCTCATCCTTAGACTTTATAGCATAAGCCCAAACCTTCCTAGATGCATCGTCTATGAAGGTTATAAAATAGGAAGCACCGCCTATGGATTTAATCTTCATAGGACCACAAATATCTGTATGGACCAATTCAAGGACATTCTTTTTCAGTTCAACTTTTGACTTATTGAAGAAGACTCTGTTCTGCTTACTGTTAGATAAAATTAGACTGGTTCACAGAACTTAATAAATAAATCCTCCATGTAGGAACAAAGGAACCGGACCGGTCAAACAAATGAACCGGTTAAGAAGATTGACCGGTCAAGATATTAAACTAACCAGGAACATTCGAAACATGACCGCACAAAGAAAGGATCGGCCAAACCAATTACACCGGAAACATCAGACAGCCGATCAGCTAGAAGGCAAAGGAATAACCGGAAGATGTCCGGTTAAACCAATTACACCGGAAGCCATCCGGTGAAAAGCCAAATGACCGACCAGCACAAGAAGTTACTTTGGGTATCTGTCGAGAATGATACCAAAGGAACAGACTGAACATTTCCATATCCATACAAGTCTGAGGAAAGTCTGCAGGCTGCAGAAGACAGTCCTACAGGATCTTTCCACTTTCAGGATAAATCAGAGGCAATCTTCCAAGTACAGACAACTGTCTAACCAACAGTTACCACATTGAGTAAAAGAAAAACCTAGCAGGTTTGTCTTACACACCGGAAGAACAGACTGCAAAGTCTGTAGAGTTGACCGCCAGGTCTGAAAAGATGACCGCAGAGTCTGAATCACTGAACCTCTGCTCAGCCAATCAGATTCAAGAAAGCGAAATATGACCGTTGGCATATTTCACCTATAAAAGGAGCAGCTGAAGAGAAGTAAACGTGATACACAATACGCGACAAGGGACATAGTGAACAATTAACTTATAAGTGATAAGATTGTGTTCTCTCTCTAGAAAGCATAAGTGCTAAAGTTGAAGTGTGTATTTTACAATTTCGGTGTAAATTGTAAGGGTGTTATCGAGCAGGAAATAAGTCTCGATCGGATTGTATTTGTATTCCTTAGTGAATATCCTTCTCGCGGTTTCGAGAGGAAGGGGTGACGTAAGAGTTTTATCTCCGAACATCCATAAAAACCTGTCTTGTTATTTATTTTCTGCTGGTTTTACATTCTAACCGACCCATTCTAACCGACACCATTTTGACCGACTCTACACTATCTAAACCGAATCACCAAGTTACAAAAACCGACCCATCAATTTCCAAACCTGTCCCATTCAAAACCAGTTCTGCCTATCCTGTAAGTGTGCTGCTTCAACCTGAAACAAACCTCTTCCGCGCTTGAACCTGGTTCAAGGGTTTGTGGCAGTTTGTGTAATATTGAAGCCCCAGTGTTAATCTCTAACCGGATTAATCACCACCCTTTGAGTGAGACGCGCTAACCGGCCCCAACCCCGGTCCTCCAACGGCGACCTAGATCCTAACACTTACCCTTCAAGCAATGCTCACAATTTTCAAGATGAGCATCCTTGAGATCCAGTAACTCATTCCTCTTGATCAAAACATTCAGCTCCTTTTCACTAATGTGACCTAATCTCTTGTGCCACAACTCAGAGGATGACTCCATTAAAACAGAATATGCCGCATCATAGACAATTTTTAAATTTGTCTTGTATAAGGAACAACATTTCTTACCTCGTGCAATAACCAATGAACCCTTGCTTAGCTTCCATGCTCCACCACTGAAAACATTATGGTAGCCTCCATCATCGAGCTTACCTGCTGAAATCAAATTCATTCTCAAATCAGGAACATGTCTTACATCTCTCAATGTCAGGAAGCAGCCCATGTTTGTCTCAATTCTAACATCACCCAGACCAACTATCTTGGACACACCACTGTTACCCATGCGAACCTCACCATAATCACCAGCTTTGTAGGACTAGAAGTAACCTTTGTGTGGAGTTATATGGAATGAGGCACCTATGTCAACAATCCATGCTGTTTCATTTGAAGATGTGCTAAGACAGGAGTCTTGACAGTTAGAAGCATATGTCAGTTCACCATCTGAAGCATAAGCAGATGTATCTGCACTCTGTTCTTTCTTTTCTCTGGGTTTCACTGTACCCTTCGCTTTATCATTAGATGGATCCCTATCTTTATCTCTATCCACGGAGATACATACCTATCTATATGGGGACATATCTATCCGGATAGAGGTGCGTCTAGATCAATTCATGGATAGATATGTCCTTATGAGCGAGCCAATCTTTATATGTTTTGACCACGTCCGTTCCCGCTACGAAGAGGAAGGTTTGGATCTTTCAATCTTATGTCGTGAGGGATGTGACCTATGTTAGGTCCATAAGATACCCTTCGATCCATCCTATGAGCCCTGCGAGCTCACGAGTCGTCACGTCAGTGATGGTCAGTCACTCGATTTTTTCGACCGGCCTGAACTAACCTTAATAAGGAACGCAGCGATGGAAGGCAAAGACTTGTGTTTAGCATATAGCTAAGAGAATACGGGGTTGTCTCTGTTAAATCGTTTATAGTCCTTGTCCTAACTTTACTGAAATAGTGAGGAAAATCCTCGACTGAGAGGAAGTTTTCTTTTTAAATTTTCAGCACTCAATTTTTCAGTGACCCATTTTGCCACAGTAATGGCAAGCACCATCCTTCTTTGGAGCTCTAGACTTGCTTATAGATTTTCCCCTGCTCAAACCACTTCTATTATCTTTTGATCTTCCTCTATCAGCCACCAACATATCAGACTTAGAGGATTTATCCCCCTTTCGATTCTCCTCATCAAGTAAGGAACTGGTGACAAATGCCATGTTGACTTTACCATTTGGTGCTGAGTTGCTGGAGTGATAATAAGTGTCTCCCAACTTGCAGGCAAAGATCCAAGGACTAAAAGTGCTTGCACCTCATCATCAAAGTTTATCTTCATACTACTCAGCTGATTCAAAATATTTTGAAATTCATTCAAGTGCTCAGCAATTGATTTATTATCAATGTACTTCAGATTCACCAGCCTTCGTACCAGTGCTGCTTTATTCCCTGCTGACCTCTCAGCATAGAGAGCTTCAAGTTTGCTCCACACACCATACGTTGTAGTCTCATTCTCAACATGGTGCACAACATTTACACCAACCCAGGAACGAATAAAGCTGCAGGCCTTTCTATCTATCTTTTTCCAATCAGCCTCTTTTGTAGTCTCAGGTCTAACACCCTCATTTTCAATTGCTTCATTCAAATCATCTGAAACTAACAGATCACTGATCATTAGTTTCCATTGCCTGTAGTTTGTACCATTCAGACTCACCATATCAGGTCTAGATTTCCCCATTATTACTGCCTTAACAACTGACAAAAACACCAGCAAAGAAACCAGTTGATCTCTTCTATGAATTTCGCCAAATAACCAGCAGAGCACTATGCTCCAATGTTAAAACAGATAACCAATTAATACTGCTCCGATACCACTGTTGGGTTTTGCAACAGCAAAACTATGGATCTTCTTAGAAATCAAAACATGCCCTGCTCTCAAATGAAAGAAGTGATTACACTATGAAGGATTGAACTACTCCACAATCAAAAGTTCCCCCAATCTCTCACTCTAGATCAACCAAAGAACAAGAAGAAGAAGGAAACCAGAAAACCCTAGATCTGTAATTCACTCTCTCTCTATTTGCTCTATTATGAGAAAAATACCCAAAAAAAGTATTTATACTCTAACCCGTTTTCATAAAAGAAAACCCTGACCCGTTTACCCAGAATTTAAAACCCGCCCGCAATGGCAAGGAACACCAACAATATTTTCTGACCGAGGAACTCACCTCCTATTCAACTGAAAATTCAAACCGCGACCGAGGTGTCAGTCATCCTCGCGACCGAGCATAGCCCTTCCTATGACTGAGAGCCTTCCACGCCCATTCTTCACCCAAGTGCCGACCCGCTCACCGATTTTCTAAAAAAAAAAAATCTATTTTTAAATAATTTTCTAAAAAAATACGAAAATATTTGCTTCTTTAATTTCTTCATTGCATTTGCATTCATAACTGCCATTTTAAATTCTAAAAAAACAAAAAATAAACAGTTTTCTATTGTTTAAAAATAAAATCTAATTATTTGAAAAAACTTGCTTGATTATTTGGAATCTTTTCAGGTTCACATTCAATTTACTTCTATTCATAGGTGTGTTTAAGTTACTCAATTTTAATCATTTTTTATATCGTACCATGACAAACCTAGGCATATGAGTTCGATCCTTAAATTTAAGATATGAATTATGCTAGTACCATATAAACATGGATGGGACTTGGATAATTCTTATTAAAAAAATGTAAAAGTTGTATTTTTCATAAATGACCAATAATTTATATTTATAGTAAAGCCCAACTATTTAACATAGTCAAGTATATATAATATATATCCTTCTAAGTTAGTGGTAAAAAAATATAAATATTAATTATTTTGGTTAAAAGTTCGAATCTTGTCATACATGTATTTTTATATACTTGATTTTATTTTTATTTTTAAACTCATTTCTAATTTATTTAGTATTATAATATTTTTTAAAGTTAGATAGTTGTTTTTGTTTCTTATTTGTTAAAACTTTATTCATACAAAGTTTTTCTATTATTTTTTTCATTCTTCTAGTTTATTATATATATCTATTATATATATTTATTATTTTATTTTATTATTATATATATATATATATATATTTGTTAATTTTAACGATTAAACTGATAAACTGATTGGAATGATTTTTATAACCAATCAAACCGAATCGATATTTAATCGTCAACCGATGTATGAAGATTTGGAAAGACTGACACCAACGGATGAGAAGAATATTTTGGTGAAAAAACGATCGAACCAAACCCTTGTAGCCATCTCGATGATATGATTTTTTTACTAAGAATTATAACTTTTTGGAAAAATTATTAATTTTATTATGCTAGTTGTAATGTTCTTGTGAGACATTTTTTTTACTTTAACAATTAAAATAAAATATGAATCATCAACCAAACAAACTCAAAACGCAATCAAAATAAAATGAGACGAGTAAAGTAGTTCAATTAATTTTTTTTATTAAGAAAATAAAAATTACAAATTCGATTCCCATTAAGAACACTATTTAATGAATCATGTGAAGACAGAGCAGCTACCACACTCGAACAACAAACTCAAATTAGAAAGAAAAAAAAACCATCTCATATCTCTCAAACAACTTATTTAGAGAATCATTTGTTGTAGAGATTGATGGAAAAGCATAACACTTACCGATCATTGATGCTCAAAATTTCCAAAGCTTCCCGTCGTTGTATATGGAAGGGAAGAATTGTGGACTTCATATGATTGTGATTCTGGTTCTACTTGTGCTTGCATCAACAATTGTTGTATCTGTGTGAAAACAAATATATTAAATTTGTGACATATATTAAAAAATCTTTTCAATACAAAGAGAAGGCAGTAAATTAATTACCTCATTTTGGTTCATCATTTGATCGTCCTTAGTCACAAAATCATTTACAAAACCCCTGTTTTTATTAAAAAAAATAATTTGACATATTAGGCACTTGAACATTAATCTATCTTACAAAATCATACACATAAGTAATGATCCATATATCTACCTTACTATTGAGCATGATTGTCCAAACGATTTCGGGTAATTTGAAAGCGACCGTTCAATTTGTTTTCGTGCCTCCTTATTTTCCGCTCTCTTTTCTTTGCCTACTCAATTGAAATTTAACACGCCAGATCCAATTAATGTGAAATGAATTATTTGAAAATCTAATTACCATATTTATGTTTCTTTATATTATCTGTATACGAATACAAAATTTCTCAAAGAGCTTACCCAAAGGGCCACCTAGTTGGTTCACAACTTCGACAAAGTGCCCATGAAGCTCTGGATTCCATCTTCGCCGCCGAGGTCCCATATCACTCTTCATGGATTGCTGTGAATCAACGGGAGAACGGGGAGATTTCGAGTCATTAATTGTTGTTGTTGATATAGATGATATAGAAAAACATTAGAAGATATAAAGAACATGGGAATGGAAAGGAGAATGATTCGCAAAAACATCATGAAGAGGATAATGAAACATTTGATTAAGAATAATTTGATTATCCTGTTAGAAGATATCAATAAAATCACATGGTAATGGCATCACCTGATTGTCTAGTTCTTGATGAGTTTGATACATTATTATTTTTTATTATGCTCTCATTCTAATCCTATCCATTTATAGATGTGAATACTAGTATATGTAAGGAATGTATTTAACTTTAACAAAAAAAAGTAGAAAAAAAGTTAACTTTTTATTATTATTTGAAAGTCAACACTTAGAATAATAGAAACCTTATCAAAAACAATTAATGCACAAATTATGACCAGAGTAAATCATATATTAAAGAATAAGATAAATACAAATAATTAAATATAACAGAAAAAGCTTAATCCAGACAAAGAAATTGAATAAGTAGATAATTAGTCATATCTAAGTTTAATAATAAAATATTTATATCATTCAATTATGCATCTTTTTTTAATTACCTCAATCAATCACAATATTAAAATATTTAATTTATTTATAAAAGTATATATTTTATTATATACTTTTATCTTTATATTTTTTAAAATATAACTTTTAATAAATTAGATTAAACAAACAAAATTGACAGATTTAGATATTGTGAATATTCTTATATTTTTCATTTACTCTCATTCCTAATATTTTTCTCAATGAATATCTTGGTAAGGAATCAGGGCCTGCCCGAGAATTGGAGGCCTTTATGGGCCCATAAAAATAAAAGATGATACTAAATAAAATATCAGTATATTATATTATATAAAAACATTCATAATATATTAATATTAGTATAATTGATAAGAAAATATTTAATTAATTAATTAATAATTATAATTGAGGATATGCTTTTGCATAGGTGAGTAGGTCGAGCCAATTCTCGAATAATGAAACATAGCATTAGCGTATGGTCAACCACTAATATGACACACTAAAAAATCATGTTATTCTTAAATTTCAGATCCATTCATATATACAATATATACATAGGGCGAGAGAAAAAAAAAAAAATTGTTAATTTTTCAGCTAATCAAGTTTTCGTGCCACGTCATTCTCTCAAATTTTATATCTCAAATTGCTCCCCAATTAATTTCTTCATATATATATCACTAAATTTGTAAAGAAAATAACTATCCAAATAATCTAAATAAATTTTATTAATTTTAATGTTAAAACATTATATATGTCTATGTTGCTAAAAAAATGTTTGTTTCAATTTTGTTTTTGTTCATCATCTTTCTAAAAACGATTGGTTAGACCATGAGTGAAGGTTCTAGATCTCTAACTGA
This sequence comes from Impatiens glandulifera, assembly GCF_907164915.1. Lineage (NCBI taxonomy): Eukaryota > Viridiplantae > Streptophyta > Magnoliopsida > Ericales > Balsaminaceae > Impatiens > Impatiens glandulifera. The sequence continues at coordinate 10,988,340 of NC_061868.1, forward strand.
AAAGCCGTTCCCACCAAATCTTACTGCTTGAAGGCCACGGGTAATTAGGTCGTTTGAGCGCGATTGTTGATCCGTTGGTTAGGAGAAACTGTGAAAATCGTTTGATATTCATTTTATCATGTCTTTGGCACACATAAGTTTTTTTTAATAGTCTAAAACCTCTACTCTCAACCTAAAACAAGTTAAACTTTCGTAGAGTTTATACTAAAGAGGTAAACGAGTCAAACTTCTTGTGGTAGCTCGATCAAAGCTTGACTTGAACTTGGTTTGATCGAGCTCAAGTCGAGTTCGAGCTTTATATTTGTTTTCAAGTAGCTCACAAGTAACTCGTTTTAAATAAATAAATAAAAGTATTATGTATAAAATAAAAAAAACCTAGTTTTTTCCTTGCGTCGCCGACCCAAGTGACTTCCATTCCCAAACCCACCCGCTAGCGTCTAACTGACACTTATTGAGTAGTTGAATTTCTCGGGGGAGCTTTGTGCAGTTAGAAGGAATCTATGTTGGATATTATGAACATTGATTGAGATGTTTTTGTTGATATGTCTGTCTCTCTTTTACCGTCTTTATGTATAAAAAATAAAAATATATTAATTTTGTGTAGGGTGTAGATAGTGTATTTTCCTTGGGACATTAATGAAATTGTACTGTTTTGGATTGCTAAAATCTATCCAAGTAAGCATAGCATAGAGCATATGTTACAACTATCTTCTTCCATTAGAAGACATGTCCCATGAATAGTTGAACTTCTTATCCAGTTTTCTTTCGGTTAACATATTATTGTGTGTTTTCTAGCTCTTTACTTAAGTTTTCTTCCCATCATCAACCGAGATTATTTTTATTTGGGACCTTTTGATTTAGACTTGGACTCTTTTTAAGACTTGTTTGTGTGATGTTAGAAGGACCCTAAGATCCAATTGTTTGAGCAACTGAGAGAGCTTGCTTCACACGAGGTAGATTCAAAAAGGTACAATTACCAATTCATGGTTTCTAATACTTCATTCGTGGTCCTTACTGAATACTTGCTTTCAATTTATTTGAAAAACTTCGGTCGGTTACGAATAATTAGAATGAATAGAAGATAATTATTTGCTATTTGCATTGCTGAGTCATCATACTTCTAGTAGTCCCTATATGAAGTTCAACATGATTGTCATTTCTCCAATTTTTGCCACATTAATGCCCACTCTATCAATTCTTATCATGATTATCTTCCTCAATAACATAACCAAATGATTGATATTTTGTTCGTGAATAAAAACTTCTCATGGAAGTAAGCTACATTTCCGAATTTATGAAGCTTTGGAAAGAGCAGGGCTGCAAAAGGCTGTAAACAATATGTGGCTACAAACAATATTGAGAAAATGGAACATTATATTGTCAATCAAATTGGAGGTGATAGTCAACCACAAGAAGATTAGGATTAACATTATAGCGGCAATCAAATTGGAGCTGATGGTCAACCACAAGAAGATTGAGATTATTGAGAATTTCCGTTTCGTAACTTTTAGTATTTGTCATGAACATCTCTAAATATCCAATTTTGTTTGTAATTTCTAAATGATGTTTGTGATTGAAAGAATATTTTCTATCTTTAAATTATGTGATGATATTTAAATTTATCATTTTTAAATAATATTGTGATTATATATGTCGTTTGTGAAATATACATTATATTATGTTTGGGATATTATATAGTGATAAAATATAATTTTAATTAATAAAATTTAAATTTCGAGTTTGAGTAGCTCGAATTAAGGCTGCAAATGAGCCGAGTCAAGCTCGAACCAGCTTGAGCTCGAGCTCGACTCGATTTGGTATTTATTAGCTCGACTCGAACTCGAGCTCGAACGAGTTTATAAGTTTGAGCTCGAACTCGAGCTCAACTATTAACCTACAAGCTCGGCTCGACTCGAAAAGTTTGAACTAAAATTAAATTTTCAAACTCAAGCTCGAACTCAAACTCAAACTCAAACTCAAACTAAAACCAAAATTTATTTTCAAAATAAAAATATCAAACATTCATACATATTTAACATTTAAAACATTATATTTCAAAATAAAATATTAAACAATCATAAATATTCAAAATTTCAAATAGTTCAAAGTCCAAACTTTAAAAAACATCAAACCACCGTTACTAATCAAAATTATAAAATATAAAATTTCAAAATTAAAGTACAAAATAATATAAATTGTTTGAACAATCAATATATTAATCTTTTTTAAGTATGGTTCTTCAAACATAACACACGTACTTACTTGTAGTCAATAATATAAAATGTTTAAGCTTAAAAATAATTAACATAAAAATACATGTTAAAAAATATCTAAAATTTAACTTATATATTAAAGGGTAAATATTGTAAAAAAAATATTTATAAACTTATTTATAGCTAAAATCTACTAATTATATATATATATATATATATATATATATATATATATATATATATATATATTATAATATACTATTAATCTTATAAATTCATTTTTCCTCTCAACATATTATATATAATATATATACTATATTTTTTTCCCCTTCATATAATATATAAAATATATACTAACATTTTTTAAATTTTTATTATATATAATATATTAATTTTTTTTATCTCTTTCAATATTGTATATAATATATTAACAATTTTTATCTCCTTCCATATTATATAATATTATACTAATTATTATATCTTTATTTACTCATTTTTTCTATCATTAATCCAACCATAATATAAATTGAAAATCATTTTATATAAACCCTCATATAAATTGAAAATCATTTTATATAATAATGTTTTTATATTTATCAAACCTTTTATATAATTTCATGCTTATATATATATATATATATATTTGTTTTTTTTTCTATATTCATCTTATAAGCATTAGTTTCTCATAATACATAAGAAAATCAAAGTTATCTATAGTAGAAGTAAAAATATATTGATTTTAATTACCTGTAAGCCTTGTGAATGAATGAGAGAAATATTGTAGATGAAAGATAATATGAAAAATAGAATCAACCTATTATCAATGAGTGAAAGAAATAGTAAGGACGAAAAAAGAAAAAGAAAATGAAATGGTGAAAAAAATAAGGAGATAAGAAAAAGATGAAATGCTTGAAGAATAAGATGAAATGGCGGTGAAGAAGAAGAAATTGTGAAAAAGGAAGAGAGAGAAAAAAAAAGATGAAGAGTTATGTAGATTAAAATTAGGGTTTTGCTTTAGATAGTATAATATAATAATATGGATTGGGTCTACTATATATGGGCTTTGAAAAGAGAGGAGGAAAGAGAAAAAATATTTTTTTAAATTTTAATATTAAAAATAAATAAAAAATATATTATATTATCAAGCTCGACAAGCCATCGAGCAAGCATTATATGAGCACGAGTTCGGCTCGAATATTAAACGAGTCGGCTCGAACTCGGCTCGAACTCGATTAAAGTCAAGCTCAAGTCGAGCTTTGACCGAGCGGCTCGCGAGTAGCTCACGAGCGGCTTGACTAATTTGCAGCCCTAGCTCGAATTGTCATCGAGTTGAGTTCGAGTATAAATTTGGTACTCAATCGAGTTCGAGTATTTACCATGCAATTCGAGTCGAGCTCAAGTAGTATGGTACCCAACTCAACTTGTTTACACTCCTAGTTTATACTATGCACATGGTCGACCTTGAGAATTGGGGACTAAAATGCAAATTTAAATTTTGTGGCAAATAAATTGTAAATAATTTTTCTTTTTCTTTTTTATTTAATTTTTTAAGTAGATAAAATAGTTATATATATATATATATTTAATATGAAAAAGAGAAAAAAAAGGAAAAAATAATATTAAAAATATATATTTAATATGAAAAAGAGAAAATTTGTGGGCCCCATGAAGGTGGGGGCCCTATGCAACTGCTTATGTTGCCTTACCTCAGGACCGACCCTTGTCTATGCAGAAGGAGCAACATGCTGATAACCGAAAAATTGTTTACAATGACGAGGGTGTGCTTGATGAGGCCGTAAACACTACTCTCAAAGATGTCTGGGAGACCATCGGTTGATGGTTGGACTCTTGGAGGTTCCACAAGCCTTATTGGCTTCATCACTTATCGATGATATATATAAATGAAAAACTCAAAATCGATATAATCTTCATATTGGGATTTTAGATGCTTTAAGAATAATTTTATATCAAAATCTAAGCATATAATACTAGTATCCTCATACATAACTAATAGGATCATGGTGTGTGTATTGTTGATAGAAGAATACATATTGATGCGTGAACTCGGTCAAACCTGGTGGATCGAAGGAGATAAGAGTCTCACTAGAGCCGTACTTGTGTTCGATAAGGCCTTAGGCAAAAAATAAAAATGGGCCTTTTTGATGCCATAAAGTTCAATATGCAATATATATATATATATATATATAAACAAAACAGAAACAATATGCCACATCAATAAAAAGACAAAAGTTAACAATATTTGAAATAACTAAATAAACATCATATGTCTAACTATTTTAGAGAGGAAAATAATGATCAAATATGTATATTCTAATTGACGGACTATTTTTTCTCAATCGACAACATTGCTAGCTCATTTAGTCTATCCTGTGATATTATTGATCGAAGATAATTCTTGATTAACTTCAACTTCGAGAAACTTCTTTCTACTGATGCAATTGTTATTGGTATGGTTAACAAAATCTTATAGGTAATGTAAGTATTTAGAAATAAACAATTCAGTTTTTCCAGATATTGTAGCATATCAATTGCTCTTTTATATTTGTTAAATAACATCTCACGACCAACAACTCTAAATACAATTCATCACCATTAATGTCTGAACGTCTATCGTGACTAAAAAAATTGTTGAAGCTCCATACAAGACTTCATCAAGCTAGTTAAAGGCTCACGTTTTAACTTCTCCAAATTCAATAAAAATCCAAATATTTCTTCATATTGTTTAAATTAATCAAACCGAACTTGAAGCGAAAATTGAGCTTGATCAATTATAAACAAAAAATATTCAACTCTAAAAGACTCTTCACCAGATTGTGTCACATCATCATTGCCAATTTCATCAAATTATTTTTTCTTGAATGATACATTTTTCTCGAAATTTAGGTCCCATCCCCATTTCACTTGCCATTTGTATAACTTCATTCATGGTACTAGAAAATCCTTTTTCTCTAAACTCGTCAAGAAATTGATCAATTCCTTGTAAGAGGTTGATTACAATATCAATATCCATATCTTCATATTGGATAAACTTACTCACATTATTTATTGCGTGTAACAAGTTATACCATATTACCATTCCAAGCAAGAACTCAAAACTCTCAAGATCATATAATACTAAGGTCTCAACATCAACTTTTGTTTTAGAATCTTCAACAATTTCTGCCAAGTCAAGTAAAGCATATCTTATATGTACAATTTTCTCTTTTATAGCTTTTACACTCTCAACATGACTTTCCCAGTGGGTATGTGACAATGGCCTAACAATCAAACCAGACACCTTATCTTTAAAGAAATTTCATCTCATTGTAGAGGAAAAGAACAATGTATAGATGCGTTGCACCACTCCAAATAAGGACTTGACTTTAGAACAACATTCCACCATATCAACTAATGTCAAATTAAGACTATGACAACAACATGGTGTGTAAAAAGCTCTAGAATTTATTTCAAGTAATTTTTTTGTACACCTTTGTGTCTTCCACTCATGCTAGACCCATTGTCGTACCCCTGTTCTCTTACGTCATCAATGTCAAGCCCAACTTTAGTTAACACATTCAGAAGTTCACTTTATAACCCAGAACCTGATGTTTCATCCACCTCCCAAAACTCAACCCAATATTCTTCTACTTTTGGTGTGTTTGTCGAATCATCCATGCATCGTAGCACTAGAGACATTTTTTCTTGATAACTCGCATCTGGAGTACAATCAAGTATTACTTAAAATTATTTTGCATGTTAACTTTTGCAATGATTGCCTTTTCAATTCGTTTGCCAAAGTCTCTATCAACTCATTCTAAATTTTGAGACTTAAATATGCATACTATGATTCCCTTTCTTCACAACGTCGAACACGTTCCTTCATCACTAGATCAAACTCAAAAAACACTTTCTATCATTTGCAAAATAATCCATTGTTCTCGACATAAAGTTTCTCATCATTTCCTCAGAAGGCCAAAGTATTTTCGGTAAGTGTTTTCACAATGGAGATTATTCTTGTTAATATTTGCCTCTAATATTTTCTTTCTTTGTTGATTTGAAGTTACATACTATCATCAATTGTTTGATTTTTTTTCAGCTCTTTTATAATTCAACCCAAGAAAACATGCAATCAATACAATCTCTACTAAATTCATGATGTTTAAGACTTCTATGTATATTATGCAAGTCTTTGTATCCATCATTACTCAAATTCCCCATTCCACTCATCATTTGTTCTGTCTTGAACAACTTACAATAGAAGCAAAATATTCTATCTAATGAAATAGAATATACAAGCTATAGTCTATCAAAGGTTTGTCCATTTGCTATTATCCGTGTATAATGCGATGAATCAAAATGCATATTGTTACTATCCTTAGGAAACAAAAATCATCCACTCTCTTTGGAACTATATGTACCAAGTAATCCCTCAATTTTTGACTAATATTATTTCAATGTCTATGATCCACCAAATTCTCAGTCGAATTTAATTTTTCATGTTGAAAGTCATTCTACAAGTTCTAATTTGATTCACCTAAATTGACAACCTCAATCAATTCTTCATTTTTATTATGACTTTATTCTTTAATCACCAAACTATCTCCTAATTCCTTTATTTCTGTTATGTTATTTCTACTAAAATATTTGTTAGAATCACTGACTTGACTTTGAATTAATGCCTCCTCCCTTTGTTTTAATTTTTTCTTTTGAGCTCCAGATAAATGTTTAAGAGACATTTTACACAAGATCATTTACAGTAGCTGCAACCAATGTTTTTACAGTTGATAGATTCTGAAATTGTCACAATTTATAATTTCATCAAATAAAGATTGAATTCATCTAGCTCTTTTCAAACAAAGTTAATTTAATCAACACAACCACAACACCTTCATTCATACCATGGAGTGATAAAAGTATAGACCTGAGATTTCATCGTTTCAATATATTAGAACATCTATTATAATTAATTGCTATGATTTTGATTTTGAGTTCACGCCTACAAATTCCAAAAATTCATTGATAATATAACAATGAAAAAATCTATTAATGCAAGTAAAACACTAAAACTTCATATATTTAAGACATTTCATCAAAATCACATAAGTCTATGAGAGAAATGATTTCTTTATTCAACCTGTAAGATAAAAAAATTGAAGAATCAAACAAGATTTGAAGCATATGATCTCATTGAGAAGGATTGGAATTGTTTGATACCTTTGGGGATATGAGATGGCCAAATGGGGATTGGGAGCGACAACCGACATGTTACACAGGTAGAAATCATGGAGAACCTTTTGCATCATATTAAATAATATATATATATTAATATTAAAAAATTTGGGCCCCTTGGTAGGCCTTGAGGCAATGGCCTCTTTTGCCTCCAAATAGGCTCGACCCTGAGTCTCACATGTTGCCCTTCTAATTGGTCCACATGAGCTTGTTAGATTCTTTTGTCATCGACTACTATAACGAATGGACAAGGGGGAGCAATTAACATCGCTTGGTTGGAAAGATGATGGGTTCTTGTACCTCATAATACTTTAAAAAAAGTATTGTAGACACTCATTTTCATTCCTCAATTTCATTTTCACTCCTCAATTTTATAGTTTAAATATTTTAAGTAAAACTTAAGTTTATTGTTATATAAAATTAATACACGGACTTATTGCATAGAGTACTAAATATATAATTAATTTTGGAGACATCATCGTGTCGAGTAGGATCCGAAAAAAATTAATTTCAGATTAGAAAAAAATTGAAATATATAAAATAAGTGACATGTTAATAAATTGATGAATTTATATATTATTAACGTGATATTATTTGTTTTTTAGGTATTTGAAAAAATAAATGTCATCAGAAGTGGGCCGAAAAAAGTCACCGGCCAACGAGGACTCCAACAAGATCGTCGGAAGAGCACCGCTAGAGTCAAGTCAACAGTCAGCCACCTAGGTCAACCGTTGAGCGACCCAAGTCTAGGCGCGAGCTGTTGGGCCTTTGGGTCCAGCCCAATTAGGCATCTAATAAAACAAACAAAACCCTAAGAATGCTGCTCATTCTATCACTTCTAGAGAGAGAAGCTATTCTGCAAAGAAGAGAAGAAACAGAGAAGAAGAAACAGAGGAAGAAGAAGAGAAGGAGGCAGTGGATCTCTTACATTTTCACCTTCAGGTTTCAATCTCTTGTTATCTTATATCTAGACTAGCTTAAGTCTGGATGAATCTGGTTTTCTCTGTTTGTATGCCTCAACTTTGGGTTTAAAGTTGAGAAGAACATTTGTATCTGTTTCTTGATTATAGTGAAATTTGCTAGTTGGCCCCGTGGTTTTTTACCCTCCAGGTTGAGAGGGTTTTCCACGTAAATCTGGTGTTGTTTTGTTCTGTGTTTGATCTTCTGTTTTAGACTTGGATAACCTGTGCATTTACCCATCTCACATTGCTAGATTACAGTATAAAAGTAATCTTCATTTCAAAATTCCCAACAAGTGGTATCAGAGCTGTTAGGTTTATTTTGAAGAGTGCTTTTGTAGGTTGAGATGGAAGGCAATAGCACAATGATCAGGTTGACAACAATAACTGGCAGATTTGGAAATCCAAAATGGAGGACATCCTTTATTGTAAGGATCTGTATGAGCCAGTTGAAGGAGATAGTGCAAAGCCAAAAGAGATGGTTGAAGCTGATTGGATAAAACTGAACCGGAAAGCAGTCGGCACAATCAGACAATGGCTTGATGATAGTGTTTATCACCATGTAGCAAGTGAGAAAAGTGCTCATGAGCTATGGAAGAAGCTAGAGTCATTGCATGAGTAGAAAACGGCAGGTAACAAAGCGTTTCTGATCCGAAAGTTGGTAAATCTGAAATTCAGAGAAGGCACAGGTGTTGCTGAGCATTTAAATGAGTTCCAGAGCTTGATTAATCAATTATCAGTGATGGAGATGACCTTAGAAGATGAGCTACAAGCCTTATTGCTATTGGGATCATTGCCTGACAGTTGGGAGACATTGGTTGTGACTGTTAGTAATGCAGCTCCGAATGGTGTGCTTACTATGAGTATAGTTACTAGCAGCTTGTTCAATGAGGAGACAAGAAGGAAGTCAACTAATACAAATAGTGCACAGGCCCTAGTCACAGAGAACAAGGGAAGAGCTGAACACCGACAACAATCAAGAGGCCATAGCAAGTCAAGAGGCAGATCAAAATCTAAGGGAATAGAATGTTATCACTGTGGTAAAGAAGGTCACATGAAGAAAAATTGTAGAGCCTGGAAAAGACTACAGAATGAAGGCAAAAATCAGAAGAAAGATGATGAAAACAGAAATACCACAGCCACAGTAACTGCAGAGGATGTAGTTATTCTTTCTTGTGAAAAGGAACAATATCTACATGTAGAAGATCACCAATGAGTTGAGTGGATAGTTGATACAGGTGCTTGCTATCATGCTACACCGAATAAAGAGTTTTTCACCACGTACAAGGCTGGAGATCTTGGTACAGTGAAGATGGGTAATACTAGTCACTCAAGCATTGTGGGTATTGGTGACATTTATTTGCAGACAGAACAGGGGCATCTGTTAACACTGAAAGATGTGCGGCATATTCCTGATTTGCGTCTAAATTTGATATCAGGTGAATGGAAACTCAGCAAAGGATCAATGATTGTAGCAAAAGGGAAGTCGTGGCACTCATTGTACAGAACACATGTGAAGGTACTCAAAGATGATCTGAATGCAGTACAAGCTGAAAGCTCTCTAAATCTGTGGCATCAACGCCTTGGCCACATGAGTGAGAAAGGGCTGCGAATTCTGGTGAGGAAGCTGCACATCCCCTCAACCAAAGATGAAGTTCTGGATCTATGCGACTACTGCCCATTTGGTAAGCAACATCGAGTCTCTTTTAGTCAGACATCAGAAAGAAAACATAATGTGTTAGACTTGATTTATTCTGACGTGTGTGGTCCTTTTGAAGTGGAGTCATTGGGTGGCAATCGATATTTTTTAACATTTATTGATGATGCGTCTAGAAAGGTGTGGGTTTATTTTCTAAGAACAAAAGACCAGGTATTCAATTACTTTCAAGAGTTCCATGTCATGGTAGAAAGAGAGACAGACAGTAAGCTGAAATGTCTCCGCTCTGATAACGGGGGAGAGTATACCTCCAAGGAATTTAAAGCATACTGTACCAAATATGGTATTCGACATGAGAAGACAGTGCCTGGAACTCCGCAGCACAATGGTGTGGCTGAGAGAATGAATCGCACCATTGTAGAAAAGGTGAGATGCATGCTGAAGATGGAAAAGTTGCCAAAACAATTTTGGGGAGAAGCAGTTCGCACAGCCTGCTATCTCATAAACAGGTCGCCATCTGTTCCTTTGAAATTCGAGATACCAGAAACAATATGGTCTAAGAAGAATGTTTCATACTCACATCTAAGGGTGTTTGGATGCAAAGCATATGTGCATATTCCAAAGGAACAAAGATCCAAGTTGGATGGTAAAGCAACTCCATGTATTTTCCTTGGATATGGAAATGAAGAATTTGGGTACAGGTTATGGGACTCAGAAAAGAAGAGAATTATCAGGTGAAGAGATGTTGTGTTCTTTGAAGGTCAGACAGGGATAAGTCCAGAAATAAACGAGAATTCAGAGAGGGTTGATGAGTTCATAGAACTCATACCAGTTCCTTCATATGTACAGTCAGTAGTAACAAATGAAGATGAACATGATGAAAAAGTTGCTGAAGAAACCTCTGACATTAATGGTAGTACTGATGATGATATTGTTAATGATGCTTCTATGCAGGGGGAGCAAGATCATCAAGTGGAGCCAGAAGAGCCCCAAGTAAGAAGATCAGAAAGAGAGCACAAACCTTCTAAAAGATACCCTTCATCAGAGTATATCCTATTGACAGAAGAAGGAGAGCCAGGAAATTTTCAGGAGGCACAAGCTCATAAAGACAAAGTTAAGTGGCAGGATGCAATGAAAGACGAGATGAAGTCATTGCAAGAAAATGACACATATGAGCTTGTGGAGCTTCCTAAGGGCAGAAAAGCCTTGAGAAATAAATGGGTGTTCAAGCTAAAGAGAGATGAAAATGGAGAACTTATGAAGTACAAAGCCCGACTGGTTGTAAAGGGTTTTGGACAGAAACAGGGCATCGACTTTGAGGAAATTTTCTCACCAGTGATAAAAATGACTTCCATTCGTGCAGTGTTAGGTCTAGTATCTGGCCTAGATCTTGAACTTGAACAACTTGATGTAAAAACTGCATTCCTTCATGGTAACCTTGAAGAAGAGATCTATATGGTGCAACCAGAGGGATTTGAAGTGAAAGAAAAAGAGAACATGGTTTGCAAATTGAAGAAGAGTCTATATGGTTTGAAACAAGCCCCGAGACAATGGTACAAGAAATTTGACTCCTTTATGATGAGTCATGAGTACCAGAAAACCAAGGCAGATCCATGTGTTTTCTTCAAAAGATTTCCTAATGGAAAATTTATAATCCTTTTACTTTATGTTGATGATATGTTGATTGCAGGACATGATCCTCTGTTTATAGCTATGTTGAAGAAAGAGATGTCCAAGACATTTGAAATGAAAGACATGGGTCAAGTACGCCAGATATTGGGCATGAAGATTACTCGTGACAGAAAGGCTAAGAGACTTTGGTTGTCACAAGAGAAGTACATTGAAAGGGTGCTTGAAAGATTCAACATGCAAGGAGCAAAGAAAGTAAGTTGTCCACTTCCTAGCCATTTGAAATTGAGCAAGAAGTTGTGTCCATCAACAGAAAAAGAAAAGGATGAAATGTCAAGTGTGCCATACTCCTCAGCTGTAGGGAGTTTGATGTATGCAATGGTTTGCACTAGGCCAGATATATCTTATACAGTCGGTGTGGTAAGCAGATTCCTTTCTAATCCAGGAAAACAACATTGGGAAGTAGTGAAATGGATTCTTAGATATCTAAGAGGCACTTCCAATTTGTGTTTGAGTTTTGGAAATGGTGAACATGTGCTAGAAGGTTACACTGATTCTGATATGGCTGGAGATCTGGATCACAGAAAATCCACTTCAGGTTATGTGTTTACTTTTGTAGGGGGAGCCGTGTCATGGCAATCCAAATTGCAGAAATGTGTGGCTTTATCAACCACAGAAGCAGAATACATTGCAGCCACTGAAGCTGGTAAAGAGCTATTGTGGTTGATTAGATTTCTCTTGGAGCTTGGTATGCAACAAGAAGATGCAGTTGTTTTCTGTGATAGCCAGAGTGCTATAGATTTGAGCAAGAATGCTACATATCATTCCAGAACTAAGCATATTGATGTGAGATTTCATTGGTTAAGAGATGCAATAGAAAGCCAGCAGATGAAGCTGAAGAAAATTCACACTGATAAGAATCCATCAGACATGTTTACAAAGATAGTTCCAAAAGACAAGTTTGAGCTTTGTTGTCCGCATGAATACCAAGTGATGACTTGAAGATCGGTGTACCTCTCTCCGTGGGCTGGAGGGGGAGATTGTTGGGCCTTTGGGTCCAGCCCAATTAGGCATCTAATAAAACAAGCAAAACCCTAAGAATGCTGCTCATTCTATCACTTCTAGAGAGAGAAGCTATTCTGCAAAGAAGAGAAGAAACAGAGAAGAAGAAACAGAGGAAGAAGAAGAGAAGGAGGCAGTGGATCTCTTACATTTTCACCTTCAGGTTTCAATCTCTTGTTATCTTATATCTAGACTAGCTTAAGTCTGGATGAATCTGGTTTTCTCTGTTTGTATGCCTCAACTTTGGGTTTAAAGTTGAGAAGAACATTTGTATCTGTTTCTTGCTTATAGTGAAATTTGCTGGTTGGCCCCGTGGTTTTTTACCCTCCAGGCTGAGAGGGTTTTCCACGTAAATCTGGTGTTGTTTTGTTCTGTGTTTAATCTTCTGTTTTAGACTTGGATAACCTGTGCATTTACCCATCTCACATTGCTAGATTACAGTATAAAAGTAATCTTCATTTCGAAATTCCCAACACGAGCCTAAACCTAGACCCAGGCCACAACTGAGGACACGACCGAGGGAGTGACCGAGAGGCCCAACCCAGGAAAGCCCAAGATCTTCAATGAATTCTTGAGGATCTTCAAAGTGTTCTTCGTAGAGACCAAGTTTAAACACGTTCAACTCTTTTGATGTCATAGAATGGCGATATCTTCCTTAGTTCTTGGCCAAATTGAGCTCTAAAAACAACATCACCACACAGATATAAGAAATTTAATTGTGCCAACAATTTTGAAAAAAAGAATAGTCACACATTGTCCAAATAATATGGAAGGACTAGTGATCATCTAAAGCTATTTACTAATTACGTACTAGGGATAAAGTTAACTATTGAAGTTTTTACACTAGCTTATAAATACTCTAGACTTGCTACCATACCATAGCAAGGACACCTTTCAAGATTCGCTAGAACCTTAATTTTAAAAAATTTCTAATCAAATAACTAAGTTTGTCTTCTTGGTACTTAGATCTAAGCATTTGCTATATAATTTTTTGATAGAGTTACTCTCAATTAAATTTGCAAGCACTATGATGATTCTTTTTTATTTCATTCATCATTTTGTTTGCCCAAATTAATATATATATATATATATATATATATATATATATATATTGACATTTTTTTTTTAAAATTTTGTATGGTTGTAATGCTTTGATTTCTGAAATTGGCTGCATTATTTGATTGTATAAGTGATTTAGAAACTTTCTATTCTTATAATTTTCATGAATTTAATTTGGTTTAAAAACGCTTAGATTTGAAAAATACTTTAATTCAAATAAATCGTGTTTTTTAGCATTTTTTGGAGGTCAAATGCTCAATAATATGTATGATGTTGTATGTGACATAAATGGGGGTGATTGTTGTCACTAAATGCGAAATTTGGAATGACTTTTAATTTCTTATAATTTTATTCAAAAAGAATTCTTGATTTTCCTTGATTCTGAATGTTATGGAATGATGTCCAGTATTAGATTATGAATATAAATATGTTAACTAATATTTATGTTTAGTTAGTTTTTGAATTAGGATGATTTTTAGGTAGTATGTGTTATTGACCAAGTACACCCGACCGTGAATAGGGACTAGCGACCGTTATTTCTAGTCATGACATAATTTTAGACCAAAAAAACTAGTCATGGCTTGGTTTCTAACCGTAGAGAGGAGCAACAACCCTAAATTCGTTAAATTCGGTAGTTAAAACTAGCCTTCTAACCATGAATTTCACTTCTATTTATTACCAGAATCGTTTTAATTTATCGAAACCAATTGTATATAGTTTATGTATCAACCTGAATCTGGGCACGATATTTATTGAAAAATAGATTACAATTTTTTCCAAGCAAACTACATATTACAATTTTTCCAAGCAAACTATGTAGCCACCACATCTCAATCTCAAGCTCAAAAGGTATACATATGAAGATATTTATAGTTTACTAGACTCATTTAATGTGTTCTCATTCATAATTGAGTCTGCAAATTTATAACTCTATAAATAGAGTATAACAATTTTTTATTGTGATATTAAGAAGTGGCTCGAGACCAGGGATAGATCTAGAAATTTGCATTGGGGTGGGGTTAAGTTTTGTGTAATAAATTATATATCAAAAGAAGACGTTATATTATAATAATTAAATAAGTTAAATTCTACCGGATTTTAAAACATAAAATACATCTATAATAAAATATAGATCCTTAGACAAATCTCGTTCAATATAGAGTGTCAATGAATCGACAAAAAAATCAGGCTCTATTTTATTGTGAAGTTCCTTCTTCACTTTTTTATTGTTAAAAATGTTTGGTTCATATTAGTAAAAGTTGTAACGTTAAAACTAAATAAATATTTTATTAAACAGTTATCTTATAAATTATAAGAAAAATAGAAAAAATAAATAAATAATGTTAACTTGTAGTATTAATCCAACAATTAGTTATAAACATAATAAAGTTAACCAATACTTAAGAAGATAGATATTAAGGAAGATAATTAGAAAAAAATGATGATATTCTATCTCTTTTTAAATTAGAAAAATAAATATAAAATTTTTATATGAAAATAATTAAATGATAAAGAATTAATAATATATTAAATTAGTGAAATAAAATTATATCTAAACAAATCTCAAATAAAATAAAATGAAAAGATAATCAATGATATAAAATTAAACTTATTATACATGGTGTGTACACGTAACACATACGAAAGGAATGAGATTATGAGAAATAGGGAGTTGGATTTATTTTTTATTATATATATAATATATATAACAAAAATTAAGGGGCGGCAGGGTGGGGTTAAGTCGACCTCAGCCCTGGTGTACATACGTCCCTGCTCGAGACACTTTGTTCGTAGTAATACTACAAGTTAACATTATTTATTTATCAAAGTGTAACATGTAATATTAAAATCTATCAAAGTGTAAAGTGTAAGGATGCCTCCATTTAAATCCCGAGAAAATAATGTATCACATAAGTTATTTTTAGTATTCTAACTTGGAGAAACTAACACTATTAATGTGAGAATGTGTTTGTTAATAAATAAATTGGAATTAGAATTGAGAGACTTAATTCTAATTCTCTTATAGATTCACTATTTAGGATTAAGAATTAGAAGTATTGTAGAATTAAAATTAATATATTTTTATAATTCTCAATTTCACTCTTTTTAGTTATAAATTATAATTTCAAATATTTTTTTATAAACCTTTAAAACAAAAAATCTTATTATTTTTTTTTTAAATTTAGGAAACTAAAATATCGAATCGATATATTTTTTTTTTTAAATTTAGTAATTAAAAATGATTTATTGATTTATCCATAATTATTTCTTTTATTTTTCTTAAGTCTAACATAATTTTTTTCAAATTCACCCTAACTTTAGTTCATGTATTCGTTCTGCCCACTTATCAACTTGATTGATTTTATTATCAATTGTTATGTTATTTTTTATTTTCAAATATTTGATGTGAAAAATAGTAATAGCAACCGCTAATATTTGAAAATAAAAAATAGTTTAATTTTTATTCTAATTTTATTATAAGATGTTTAAGTTACTTGTATCATATTGAAATAAAATTTCAATACAATATTTCTATATATTTTTTTTCTTATATGGTTCTAATACTTTAATAGTTCATTTAGTTGTTTGACTTTCTCACTTTCGTATAAGGATGACAATGAGGTAGTTCGGAGTGAGGAAAACATTTATCATTCCTATCCTGTTTTTATTTCGGGGAATTTTTTAATACCAATCCCGCCTAGTTCGGTTTCGAAGAATCCCCGCGGGACACCGTTTATAAAATATTTTTTAAAAAAATTATAAAAACAAATTTTTTAATATAGTATATTGTAATATATATTGAAATTTATATTATTATAAGAATAAATTTACTCTCATATAAAATATAATTAATAAATAAATATATTTATTTTATATATTTAATTATATTTATAGTGTTCGGTGTAGAAATGGGGTGAAATTAGAGGGTGATGGTAAACACAAACACTATTTACGCCCTCTTCTCATTCAGTTTCGTGAAAATACCACTCCAAACGGGACAATTCAGTTTGATTATCGCGGGGCGGTTTCAAATTGTCATCCTTCCTTCCGTCTCTTAGTAATTCATAATATTTTTATCAATAAAAATTAAGCAATAATAATTGCAACATAATTTATTATATAAGTTGCAAACAATGTTGATAAAATATATTTTTTAACTAATTTATAGTATAATTTTTTTTATAGTTGCAATATTGAAATTATTAAAATATTTTTCTTAAATAAAAGAATAATATAAATTTAAAATTTAACAACTCTTTAAACAATATTTATTTTTATAATATTTAAATATTTTGTCAAAATAGTTGAAGTTAAAAAAAAATGTGTTTCAATCACATTTATATAATTTTCTCAAAATTTTATTTTGTGTTGTAAATTTTAGTTGCAATTTTTTGTAGTGTAAAATAAATGTTAAATACTAAATTAGTTAACCTCTTCTTTATCCACTTCTAAAAACCACTTAATTAAAATTATTATAATGAAGAACATAACTGATATTTCAATAATTTTTGGGGTATCATTATATTCAAACTTAATGGTGACATCAACAATACTATGTGCTTGCCTCTTGCATATGGGTTATTTCTTTTTTGGATTTTTTTTTTCCAAAACTCCTCTATGACCTTGTTGTCATGAATTAAATTGAAACAGAATGTTTTATATTAAAATTAGGTTAATTTTAAAATAAAATCCATAACCAAGGCCGACACATTACGTTTGTAATATATTTTTTTTCGCTCTATCAGATCATCTGATATAATCATTTCACATCATCAATCTTCATCTCTTTTAATTTCACTTTTTAATTACGAATTACGATCTCTCTCTTTAGACCATTCACACTTTTTCGAAAACAATCTCACGATTCTTTACTGGAATCCTATTTCGCGATTCTTTGTCGGAAACCTATTTTCAAAATTTTGTCTTGAAAAGTTGACACGAGTTTAGTAACGCTCTTAAGATGTGGGAATCCCTCGAAGTCTTGTGTTAACTTTTCAAGATAAAATCTTGATTAGGTGTGTAACTTTTGTTGAGAGCTGGTGCAAATGTAAACGTTATATAGATAGATAGAGGCAAAGTTTAAGCATGACAATAATACAAGAGCGTACAATATTCATTCGAAGCGCGCATCACACGAGAATATAATGTTCACATAAGAGCATACAACATCCATGTATAGCTTTTAACACTGTCTTTTATTTATTTGATTTCATTTGTAGAATTCAAGTAAAACAATACATGAGGAGAAGTAAATTAAACAAACTCTCCACATCAAGTAAGCATTGCACACACTTAGAAATAATGGCAACAACAGATCATGAAGAGTGTATTGTGCATCCTCTTAAAAAATGAATGTTTTCTATAGAGAAAACTCCAATATTTAAGATCCAAACCTCTCTAATTGGCCCTCACAACGTCGTTAAACAATTATTCGAAGAACAGAAAATGTAGTGAGGACCATAGGATTTGGTTCCTTTTTCATTGGGCATATTTAAATAGCCAATTCAATTCTCTCAAAGTATTGTGAGCTTCTTAAACTCCAAAAGGAGAGTCATCATCCTAAATAATGGAGATGTGGTAATCATTGAATAAAATGATGTTCGATTTGTATTAAACATCCCTATAGAGGAACTAGAAATTGAATAGTCCATTAAAGTCGACTCTGGCGAGCTGGAGTACAAGAACAAGTTGAAGGCATGGAGAAGGAGATGGAGATGGAGATGGAGATGGAGATGTGGAATGAAGGAGGTCAAGGAGGGTCATCAAACGCATGTAATGCCCCTAAAAAAGTTCTAGAGAATAGAGCTTAAGACAACCATTTTAAGATATAGGTACTCATTGAATACATTGAACATCTTAATAGGGGAACTAGAAATTAAAGTGTCCATTGAAGTCGACTTTGGAGAGCTTTAGTACAAGAACAAGTTTATGGTGTGGAGAAAGAGATGGGGAATGAAGGAGGACAAGGAGGGTTCTCAAACGCATGTAATGCCCCCAAACAGTTCTAGAGAACAGAGTTGGAGACAACAATTTTAAGATATACTTTGTTGTTTATATTTTCTTCAATTTTTTGTGGACTTCTTAAAATCCATAGTGCATGTACACCCCAATTTCTATTAGTATTAGTATTGATATTGGTTTTTTTTTAGAATTATGATCTAAAATCCAATATCTTACCCTTTTAATAATCTAAATACAAAATACCCATTATTCACAATTGAAATATATATACAATAAATTTTCATGTAAATTGTTTCAAAGGGCTATGCAAAAAGATTCACTACTTCATGTAAAACGATTTCTACATTCATGTAAAGCGTTTCACACACTCATTAAGCGATATTACTAAAGTGCTTCACTCTCTTGTGAATGATATATTTATTTTAAGGATTCATGTTGCAGATTCAAAATTTTGAAATCCCTACAAGATATTTCAAAAACAGAACATTTCAACTAGTGTAAGTTCACTTTAAATGGTCTTGTGGATTGTGCTCTAAAGTGACATGACAATAAAACATCATATTTTATTGGACCACTAGCATTTTTTTGGGTAAGTGATCAATTGATATCTAAGTACACTATTGTAGTTTATTATATATAATTTTGTCGATAACATGTTTATTTATGCAAATGGATTAGTCATGCTACTTGGACCAAGTCATTGCACATAGGGTACACCATAACATCCCTAGGCGTTTCTCAATTTTGGGATGTTAGGACGTCAATAATGTGTAAGAGAAAGTTTATTATGAGTCCAAACATAGGAAATTTTGTTATTGTAGAACCATTGCACACATTCCAATTATTCAAGAGGAGGATGAACACTCGAATGATCTACCTCAGAAGGACCTAACTCAAAAAGAAAAGCGTGAGACTATGATGCCTGATAGGAGACTGTCATCAACAATACGTTCAAAATAATTTCAGAGGGTGCAAAACTATTGGTAGAAGGTGAACAAAAGTTAGAAGACATATCTCTAAGTCTCAATATCAATGCAATTCATATTTTGGAAGCCGGTATTGTCCCTCTTTCATTGGTTCTAAAAAATGCATTAATTAAAGTGTCTTCCTAAATAGCTTGAAACAAGTATTTAAAGACCCATTCCACAAAAAAACCGTCCATACATTTACTACCCATTTTGCGAGGGGAAGGGATCACACATTTTGTTTCACCGATGATTTGTTAATACTTGCACACACAGGCATCGAATCCATAAAACTGTTAATGATGCAATAACCTTATTTTCTAGTGTGACAAGTCTTACGATTAATGAGGAAAAAAGTTTGGCATCCTATGGTGGAGTCAAGGTGGAAACAAAGGCGGGAGATACATGATATTATGGGCATTGAGGAGCTAAGTTTTCCGGTTAGGTACTTGGGAATTCTGTTGACGGTAAAACATATTCAAAATTTTCATTGTCGTCCGCTTATTGAAAATGTCAAGATTTCGATAACGAGGTGGGCTGTCAAGAAACTATCATATGATGGCCAGATTAATTGGTAAAGAGTGTTGTCATGGGAATAGTTAGCTATTGGTCTCAAAAAATGGTTTTACCAAAAAGGTCATCAGGAGCTGGATTGTTTAATGAGGAACTTTATTTGGGAAGCCAGGGAAGGGGAGGGAGGAAGGAAGGTGAAGTGGGCAGACTTGTGTAAGCCGAAAGAAGATGGTGAAATCGGGTTGAAGAGTTGTAAGGAATCGAATAAAACCCTAGCGTTTAAGCATTTATGGAAAATTGAATAAAAACAAGATTCATTATGGGTTAAATGAGTGCACTTTAGGTTCATGAAGCGAAAAACTAGTTTGTGGACGTGCAAGGTTAAGAAAGATATGGAGTGGTCCTTATAGAAGATATTCAATTTAAGGTAAAGTGCAGGCATCAAGGTTCAATTTTGGTTGGAAGATGGTCGAAGTACTTTGTTTTGGTATCCTTGGTTCGAAAATCAGCCTATTGTACTAAAGGCAGAGTTTGAAACGTATATTGAAAGGATAGAGAATACTTGAGAATGTCAATCAACTTTGGCTTCATAATAGAAATGACTCACATGCATGGGAAGAAGGAGAGAATTAGAGTCTAAAATTCAGCAAGATATGGGAGGCTTTCCATGAAAGGGGCAAGTTGTGTAGTGGGCACCATTAGTTTGGTCTTCAAAAGTAATTCCGAGGCAAAAATTCATACTTTGGTTAGTGTTTCATGGGATACTGAATACGAGATATTAAGTTAAGATATATATGATATCCAAGATACATGATGTTTTTTGGTGTGAAGGAAACGAAGAGTCCAAAGAGTCCATTAATCATCTATTAGGCAGCTTCTCATTTGCTAGCTGAGTTTAGAGTGGGTTCGTCATGGCTATGAGATTTTTCTATATTTCCGAGGGAGTGGAGAGACATCAAAGAGGCAACCATCACTAAGGCGAAGGGTAATCGATTCTCGGTTAACGTTTTCAAGTGTTGTTTTTCTTCGGTGTATATCACGTTTGGGCCAAGAGAAATTCGAGGGCATTTTCTAGAATTCAGCGACGAGGAGCAAGTATGGAACGATATAATTTTGTACAGCCAAGCTATGATTCACACCTAGCGTCGCATTCCAATCACTTTAGAGAATTAGGTGCTTTGTCGGGAATAGGGAATCATATTCGAGAAAGTCATTGATTTACGGTTGTATAAGGCAATTTAATTGTTTGTAATGTGTGTTTGTTGTTTGTATTCATTATATTGATAACTCATTTTATTTTCTTTAAGTATCAAACAAACCTAGGTTTGTTAGATTGATATGAACAAGTCATGTCCGTTTTTCCCTTTTTGGGATTTTTAATAAAATTACAATAAGTCATTTTCCAAAAAAAAAATTATTTGAAGACCTTAACAACATCAAATGTCGTCCTCACCAAGACATACACACTCACCAAGACATACACACTGAAACAAATTAAGAAATATCCACACAATGCCTCTCAATTGTTTGACTAGAAGTTCCTCCTATACCGATTCAAGTATTGAGAAATCCGAAAGAAGTAATGGATCCGCCACCCTCTAGATCAATGTCTTCTCCACCCTCAGAATCAATGGATCCTTCTCCATCATAGTCCAAAAAGTGGGTGATAAAATATCCTACGACATTTTCATCTCATTCTAATCTAATATTTTTAAGGATGTATATAGATTGAGCATAAGCTTATTTCTAGGTTGCTCTTTCTAGAAGGAAAAAACCCAATGTAATGTATTTTTTGTTAACACTTCTCTATGAAAAAGTGAAAAGTTTAACAATATGTTAATGTGCTTTCCAGGAAAAATTTATTCGAGAATGCATTCATGAACTTGGCGCCCGAGGACATACTCATCCTAGAGAGCGGTAAATGGCTAGACAGTTCTATCGTTCATTTGGGTGCAATTCTTGATTATGAATTGTTGACAAAAAATAAGGCCCCAAAAATATATGATTTACTTCACCACTTTGTCTTTTGTAAGCTCTACTAATACTATATTGTTTGTACATTTTCTATTAGTGTATAATACACTTTATACTCTAAACATATAGACATTAATCGACGCCTTGAGTGAATTCGAGACAACGCTCATAGAAGAAATGAAGTAGTTAAACTTTCCAAACAGAACATCAACACTACTAACCAGTAAGTAAATCTCTCGTTGAAATTGACCATTGTGCGACAAATAATCGTTTCACACATCCATTTTTTCTGTTTTCTGCAGACTCTTACATGTATGTTGCAACAATCAATACTATATAGTATCCTACAACATGGCCGAACAGGCAATACATACAATTGACAACAAACCACTAGAAATACCATTTACGAATAAATATATGTTGGTAATACTCTATTATTCTTTGATAACATTATGATATGGAACACTATACTTATCATAATTTATTTTTTATCATTGTAAACAGAAGGACAAGTTCTCACATTATTGACGCGCATTAACTCATTGGCTATTGGTAGGGTCTTAAAATTCAAAATAAAGGTCTTGACAATGCCATGTCAGGATAACAGAAACCTCGTTGATTGTGGAGTGTATTGCATGAGGCATATGGAGACATATACAAGAGATAGAAAGAAATGTAGTTATGACATAATACTTCAAAGCGAGTTGCATGCAAATTTTGAAAATGTATTATTATTTATAATTAACACCTAAGAACTTACTAAAAGTAAAAAGACTTAGTCTTTTACAAAAATTAACATTAAACTAACTTCAAACTAACACTTTATATGAAGGTGTGAATCATTTTATACGAATGTGTGCATTGTTTTACATGCAATCAACGTTCACATGAGAGCGTACACCATCCATTTGAAGCGTACATCACACTAGAGCGATGCACAACAAATATCGTGTGATACACGCTTTACATGGATGGTGTACGCTCTCAAGTGAACATTGGTCGCATGTGAAACACGCATCACACGAGTGTGTTATTCATCAGTTATCATGTGATGCGCACTTTACAAAGAAGATATCTCACTACCTCTCTATAAGTATATAATAGATAACTTTCAGATGTGATTTGATAAGGCCACTTACTTCTTTTTATAGTAGAACGAGGACAACTCAAGAGTTTTTTCCAATAAGACAATCTTGCCCCTATTTAACACAAAAGGACTCTTGGGCTTCTAAACATTTGCTTCTGGACTTCTTAAACAGGATGTTTTTTTTTATTAAATAGTTGGGATCCTAGAGACGAGTTTAAGGAAATCAACTCCTATCGTTTTGCTTTAGTTGATTGATTGTTAGTTTCAATCTTTATTTACTTTTGTACTTTGATTTCATGTTCGTGTGCGTTTCTTAGGCCAATTGTGGATTCCTCATGGTCATTGTGTGTTGACTTTAAGAAAATTATTATTAGCTCAATTTCAGCTCTGGTACTCCTTTAACCTTTTTAGGTCTTTTTAATTTATGGCGTAAGTCATTTCTCAAAAAACAAAATAGTTAGGAGCCCAAAGAAATAACCCAACAAACTCCCCCATCACAACTATGGAAGGGTTGTTGTCAAACCCTCTATTGAACAACAAAATTTGAACTTGCCTTTTGGTAGTACTTTGGTCAACATATCAGCGCCATTATCATCAATATGCACTTTCTCTAAAATCAACAATTATTTTATCTAGAACATCACGTATTCAATGATAACTCACATCAATGTGCTTCAATCTAGAATGAAATGTACTTTGACTAACACAAAAAGTACGTATTTATCCTACACAAAACCAAGTTTAGATAATAAATTCTTAACCCAAATTAATTATTTACAAGCTTCAGTTGCTACAATAAATTCATCTTCAGTGGTTGACAACGCAACACATATTTGAAACCTAGATTGTCAAGCAACAACTCCCCTACAAAAGTAATCAAATAATTAGAAGTAGATTTTCTCGAAGCAACATCACCTACCATATTAGAGTTGGTATCACCAACTAAATCCGGACTTTCATTTACAAGGCAAAGTTTCGAACTTAATGTACCCCGAAGATATCTCAAACATCTTCCTAATATTCTTTTCCTAGATTGGAAAGGAACCTACTCAAAGTACCAATAACATGAGAAATATATGGTCTTGTGATAACCATGTCATGCATAAGACTTCCAATAGTAGAACCATAAGGAATATTCTTCATATTTTCTTTCTCATAATCATTTGAAGGACAAAGTTTAGAGCTCAATTTAAAATATGCCGCAAGAGGTGTGGAAACACTATTAATTGGCCGAATCTCTACAACATTTTTTTTCAATATATCGTTATTAAGATAACCATAATTTCTTTGTCTTTCTATCACGGCTGATTCTATTTCCAAGAATCTGATTCACTACTCCAAGATCCTTCATCGCAAATGACTCTCTAAGTCTTGTTTCAACCTATTAACTCTCACAGCACTTTGACCAACAATAATCATGTCATCAACATAAAGTAAGAGAATAATAAATTCATTAAGAGAGAATTTTTGCACAAACACACAATGGTTAGAAGTAGTCTTCTTATAACCGTGTTCCTTCATGAACAACTCAAACTTCTTGTACCATTGTCGTGGAGCTTGTTTCAATCCATACAAGATTTTCTTCAATCTACAAACATAATTTTCTTTACCCTTGACCTTATACCCATCAGGTTA
Source organism: Impatiens glandulifera (assembly GCF_907164915.1). Lineage (NCBI taxonomy): Eukaryota > Viridiplantae > Streptophyta > Magnoliopsida > Ericales > Balsaminaceae > Impatiens > Impatiens glandulifera. Next base: position 11,013,284 of record NC_061868.1, read on the forward strand.
ATCCATGTAAATCTCTTCTTCTAAATCACCGTGAAAAAAAGCCGTCTTCATGTCCATTTGTTCAACTTCCAATCAAGACTAACTGCCAAACTCAAGCCAACTTTAATAGAAGTCATTTTAATAACATGAAATTTTTTTCCATCAAAATCAATATCCTTTCTTTGACTAAACCCTTTGAAAACCAAAAGAGATTTGTGTCATGGAGCTAAAGTATGCTCGTCTTGCTCTAGTCTATACACCCACTTATTTTTCAAAGCTTTTTTTTTCATTTTGGTAATTCTACTAACTTAAATGTATGAATGTCATGTAAAGATTTAATCTCATCTTTCATAGCATCAACTCATTTTTCACTATCTATAGCCTCTTCATATGACTCTAGCTCTCCCCCACCCGTCACCAATGTATATTCATTATGAGAATATCTAGTTGAAGGTTGTCGATCTCTCGTAGATCGTCTAAGTGGAATTGTAGGTAATTCATGTGGCTCTCTACTATCATTCTCCATGTGAACATCATGTTCACCCTTAACATCATCCTCTTGCACCCGATTTTCTATTGAAATAGGTAAATTAGATAAATGAACTTTATCTAAATTTATTGACTTACCCTTTCCCTTCAATTCACCGTCTTTAGCTTTATAACTTCCCTCAATAGTCTCATCTTCAAAGAAGATAACGTCACGACAAGTTTCTTTGCAACTAGATCCTACATTCTATAGCCAAACTCATCTTGGCCATAACTCAAGAAGATGCACTCACAACTCTTCATATCCAACTTTGATGTTTCATCCTTTGGAATGTGAACAAAGAACCTGCATACAAATACTCATAGGTTTTTGATAGATATTGATTTAGGTTTTGACATTAATTTAGGTTATGATATGGATTTTTAATAGATATTTACATTTAGACATGGATATCCTTGATTAAAAATAGATGATGTATACGGAAAAAGATTGACATCTTCTGGAATACATTCAAGAAGTCAATTATTTTCTTAGTTTTTCTGTGTGATCTGGCCAAATTACCAACATTGTATGTCCATGAGTTAAATGAGGTAATAGAGAATATTTTGACAAACAAGGCATAAGAAAATATTTGATTTTTATGGAATAAGGAAGATCTATACATTTTGGAATTGTCATGAGGAAAAATGACAACGCAATGATAGTATTGTTGTACAAATTGATAGTAGTACTAATGTACAAAGTGAATAAGATAATTTGGGACAACTTTATACTAATGTTACAATGGATGTGAAATCGGAGAGCAATGATTTTGATGGAGATGTTTGTATGAGAAATATCATAAACAATTTCTATCCACGTGGTGTGGATGCATCAAATGTGGGTCTTACAGGTAATATTGATTCGAATGAGGATGGGGGCAAATGAGGATGCTAAAAAATTGTATAAACTCTTAAATGAATCTAATGAAGTGTTATATGAAGGCTCTAGAGTTTTAAAGGCATAAACATTATTAAAATTACTCCACCTCAAGAATATTGGGCAATGAACAAAATTTTCATTTAACATGTTGTTAAAATTGTTAAAGGAAGAAATATTACCGATGTGTAAGAAGTTTCTTTAAAATATTGGTCTTTCTTATGAAAAAATAGATGCTTGTAAAAATAGTTGTATGCTGTATCGAAAAGAAGATAAAATTTTAAATTCTTATAAAGTGTGTGGACTTTCTCGGTGAAAAAGTGAAGAATCAAGTGGAGAACCTAAGAAGAAAGCAAATGGAAAACCTATCCCCAATAATGTGCTACGTTACTTTCCACTAATATCGAGATTGCAACGATTATATATGTGTTTCAAAACTTCTCCTTTAATGACGTGGCACAAAAATACAAGGGTTGATGATAAAGTTTTGTGACATCCCGCTGATTCTTTGGCATAGAAATCATTCGATGAAGATTATCCTGATTTTGCAATTGAGCCTCGTAATGTAAGACTTGGTCTCGCAAGTGATGGATTTCAATCGTTTGCAAATGGAAAGACATCGTATATCATTTGGCATGTGATCCTCATTCCTTTTATAACGTTCCTCTGATACTTTGCATGAACTCTTCTAATTTTATACTATCCATATTAATTCCGGGTCCAGAGAGTCCAGACGAGGCAATTGATATATTTTTGCAACCGTTAATTGACAAATTAAGTGAGTTATGTAGTACCGACGTAGAAACTTATGACGTCTCAACTTCTCAAAATATTAAATTGCGTGCTAGTTTAATATGGACAATAAACGCCTTTCTTGCTTACGCAAACTTGTCTAGATGGAGTACAAAGGGAAAATTGGCATGCCCATCTTGTAATAAGAACATTTGCTCAACGAGATTGACAAATTGTAAGAAAGAGTGTTACATGTGTCATCGACGATTTTTCCCACTCAATCATAAATTTCGTAGACAAAAAGAATTGTTCGATGACACCATCGAATCGAGAAGTGCGTCTAAACTATTATCGGGGCGTGAGATTCTTAGACAAGTATAAGATTTAAAGGTAGAATTCTCACTCGAGATCCACTAAACGAGAAAATGTGAATCATCAAAGTCGGGGTTATATTGGAATAAGATGCATATAAAAAAAATATATGTGATAGTGTTCTTGGAACCATCATGGCTCTAAAGAAAAGATCAAGGATAATTTAAAAACCCGTAAAAATTTAGAGCTCATGAATATACATCATCATTTATGAGTTATATTTACGTCTTAGACCCGATTTAATTTTGAGTTATATTTAAATAACTATATTATTAAAAAATTAGTTGAGTAAAATTATATTAGAGAGAGAAATATATAATGATATGTTTTTTAATTAATAATCCACATTATATAATTGATAAAGATGTTTAGTTGGATGACGAATAATTTATAATTAAACTCAAATCACCAAAAAGAGTGAATAAGATTGATATCATGACTAATTTAATTACTTTACTTTTCTTAATTGTCATGATTAGGATTTGTCTACTAAATTAATTACTTTCAATTCTTTTTTTATTTATTCTATGATGATTCTCTTATCACAATTTCCACTTTAGTTGTTTTTAGAATTATTTCATTACTTTTTATACAAGTGTTAGACATTTAAATAATAAAAAAAAAAGGTCACTTTCATTTATTTTATTTTTAAAAGTTTTATAACACATACTAGCTTACATATCCATAAATAAATATATATTTACATTGAGAGATTATAAGAATATGTACCAAATCCATCAAAAGTTGGACTAGATTGGTGATACCATTGTAGAGTGATTTTTTTTTTTTTATTTCTTGCAAGACAACAATCAAATGAATCATAGTACTCTTTTCAAATTCATGTTCCTCCATAATTATCGATGGTCTTTTTCCTTCTAATGTTCTTCAATATTTGTAACAAATAATAACTCAAAACTCTAACATAGGTTGTATTCATAATCTTTTTGCTCCTACCTATCATCTATGCAATGGATAATTTAATCAAACCTTGAAGGCTTTGATGGAATCTTGAGAACCATGCACACTATGTCAAAGTTGTCGACAATTTCGTCGGCCATCAGAGTAAGTTTGTCAATTTATACTCGGACTGTGACATTGACTGGTTTGTCTTTAGTTTATGTGTTGTGGTTCTATTTTGTAGCTCACAGATCAATTTAAAAAACAAATAGAAATATTGAAAAGTAGTGAAAACGTTAAATTAATAACTTTGATGTAGATTGTTGAAGACTTCAACAAAGTGTGCATGAAACTCAATATCCCATCAGATCCTTTGATGTTTGATCAGTTCATTGGTCACACAGACAATATTATGATCAAAGATTACGTCCATAATATATAATAAGATTTTAATTTATTTGTTGTTGTGATATAAAACAATCTTTGGAGGAATATGAGCTAGTTGAAAGGAAGAACATGATAAGGAAGAAGAAGATAATTAATGGAAACATAAGATGATTATGAAATAACTGATTAATGGTATTAGGAGGATTCATTTGATTTGTCATTTGATTCTCTAGAAGTACATTTTATTTATTTATTAATATCTTAGTCTAATTATCTTTGTATAAGCATATAAAGAAAATTGATTTTTTTTTCAATATTTCAATAATGTATGCACTCAATTATTTTTTACTTCAAAAATAGTCATTTTTAAAATTTCGCTCCCAAATTATTTTAGGAAATAATATTTTACTAGCTTTATTAAAATTAATAGTTAATTTGAATTGATATTTTATTAAATAAACAATAAATTAATTATTAAAAATATCAGTCAAATAAAATTAAAATATAAAAATAAATAAATAAATAATAATAAGTGATTCCAAAATTATTATTACTATTATTGATAAAAGGAAAAAAAAAAAAGTAAATAAATAAAAATATGTAAATGAAACAAATATCTATTGGACTTTTATTTTAAATAAATAAAAATATGTAAATGAATCATGTTCAAAAGAAAAGTTAAGAAGTAAATGGAGACTGGAAATATAATTTGGTGCTAACAGAAGAAGACATAGGGCATAAACCATGTCGTTTTTTACACAGTTTTCCTTTCTAATACACACGAAGAAAAGAAATTTAGCTAATATAAAAATAAGTGATAATCAAATATATTTAGAAAGATGATATATCTAGTATATAAATTAATAATCCATCATTTGATCCATGATTTAAACTGGTTTTCTATAATAACATTTTTAGATAGGTAAATTATTTTAAGCTGTATTCAGATGTTATTTTATTTAAATAATTGTAAATTTTATATCAACCTTAAAAATATATAAATTTTGGACTAAAATAAAGAATGGTTTAATGGAATAATTTAAATGAGAAAGAAAATTCAGAATTTATAATAAAAACTCAGAACAAACATATAAGAGAAAGAATCCAAAATGGCCTACTTTGACCGGATTTCTTTTAGAATTGATTTAAATGGACAAAGTTGATTGGGAAGTATAATTTAAAAATTAGCATTAATAAAATTAACTTTTTAAAAGTGCATATATTTTATTTATTAAGTAATTCTACTTAAGATTTAAATTAATAATTTTAATTTCAAATAAATTATAAGTTATATAATAGTCTCCTTAACTTTTTTTAAATCGTATAATTTTGATAGTTAACTCGAGTTTTAAAATTTTGATCCCCTCAAATAAATATTATAAATTTATCAAAATAATTTTATTACAAATTTAATATAATAAATTAAGAAAAATAACCTAATATTAAATTAATAAAAAATAATACTGGCTTATAAAAACTCTATTATTTCTATTAACTCTAGCTTTTGTGTAAAACTAACACTTTATTGGCACACAACTTTTAAGATTAGTGTGTATATATAGTTTATTAAATATATTTACCTCATTCATTTTTTCACATATTATTGACTTAGTAGGTAATGTTGTTTGAAAAAAAATCAATTAATTTAATATTTTGTTATTGTTAGTTATAAAATAATTTTTTGTAGCATTACACGGCACATTTCATCAGATGAGAATAGTACAATATAGTGTTAGTTTCAATAATTTTTTTTTAGCAATTGTCTATTGATGTGATGTTCTTATTAATTACAAAATGATTTATCTAACACAAATTTGAAGCATATTTTGAAAGTTTTTGATAATTTGAAGATATATTTGTGCATGTAACCATGTAAATATCTTTCATTACAATTTATTGAAAATTGTATCATTCAAAATTGTCATAAGAAGAAGATAAATACAAATTAATTTAGAATCATAAGTCAAATTTCAATAATCTAATATTATAACAATAAAAATTTAATATAATAAAAAAAAATATTTTCAAATTTTCAAATTTTTTTTAATAATTAATCATAAATTTAATTTTGAAAATATAAAAATAAATTGTATTTAAATAAAATATATTAATGTGGATTGATCTTACATATATTTAAAGAATTAGGACGCCTAACTAACTAAATAAAATCCAATTACTATCTAATAAAATTAAAATAGTGAAGAATATTATTTCATTGCCATATATTCATTATTTCAAACTATGACAGAAAAATCAAATTAGTTCTTAATCATCTTTTTGACTAAATTAAATATATTAAACTGTAATTAGAGATATATTTAATCAAATAATGATTACCACCAAAACAAAAATGAAAAAACATAATTTAGAAATTGTTCAAAATAAAATCCAATTACTATCTAATAAAATTAAAATAGTGAAGAATATTATTTCATTGCCATATATTCATTATTTCAAACTATGACAGAAAAATCAAATTAGTTCTTAATCATCTTTTTGACTAAATTAAATATATTAAACTGTAATTAGAGATATATTTAATCAAATAATGATTTCCACCAAAACAAAAATGAAAAAACATAATTTAGAAATTGTTCAAAATAAAAAATAATAAAAGCTAGATGATTCAAAAATTTTAAATGTAAATTTATATCTAAGGTTAAGAAAATAAAAGATTATTGATTGAAATCGAATAATATAAATTGTAAGTGAATAATTTAAAATTAGTGATTTTAAATAAATAAAGTTAGATGATTAACCATATTTGTTTTGGTGTTCATATTTAGAAACATAGAATTATGATGTGAAATTCATTTAGAAAATTGTTGAGTATGATCATTTAACCGTTTACTTATAGACTAATCTTACCAATTAAAAGGAAGAAAAAAGGTTTTATAGAAAGAAATAGTCTGGATATATTATTGATTTTAATTAATTAGTAGAAGGAAATCATTTATATATAATTTTATTAAAACTGATTTCAAAATTAGTAGATTTATTTGATTAAATTAATTATTTGAAAATTACATATATAGATATAAAATAAATTTATTTTTAAATTGAAATTTAAATTATATAACAAAACTTTTCTCTAACTAATAGGTATATGGATATAGTTTTTTACCATAAAACTATGAATTATCCTTATATTTTATAAGAACAATTATTAATTTTATCTTTATGTTCGAATCTCGATATTGATAATGAGATGATTGGTTGACCGAAGTAAATGTTGAGTATAAAATGCTCGAAATGATATAATGAAATTGGTAATAAGTGGCAGATGAGGGATATATGTGATAGTTAAATATGTGATTGAGAGTTGGTTAGTATAAAATATTCGAAATTATGTCAAGAGATTGGTAATGAGAGATTAATTGAGAGATATGTGATAGTTAAATATGTGAATGAAATGGTTAATTGGTATATGTAACCCCAAGAAAACCCTTTGGTTTCGTAGAAAGTTCGAGGTTCAAGAATTTTAACTTCGGTTTACGTGTCAATAATCTTTTTAAAATAAAATATTGTTTTAAGAGATTTTAAATAAATCCCGATAACGTTTAAAATTAATTATAAAATAGTTAATTTGAGTTCAAACTTAAATAATTATTGAATTGTTGTAATCAAATCACAATTTGACTTTTTTAAATCCATTATTTAAATTAATTTAAAATAATTAATTAAAAAAATTATTCATTTGAAAACAGTGTCGTTAATTGATTTTTAAAAATTAATAAACTAGCATATGTGTACAAACATATTTTAATTAAAGGTTTTTTAAGTTCCTAGTTTGGTGATACTCGGGAAAGTGTTTTCACGCTTCATCATCCGTACCTGTTTTAAAAACGGTTTTTACTTATAAATTTGGCTTTTGAAAATTGGTTGTATAATGTTTTATGTTAATCAATTATTCTTCTAGTCCTACACATGCATAGATTTGTGCGTATTTAAAGAATTGTAATAAAAATTATTTAAATGCTGGTACCTGTTGTTGATGATGAATATAGAGGAAAAACACGAAGAATATTAATTTAAAATGCATTAAAGTTTAAAATTAAATCATAAACAAGCCATTATCAAAATATTCTTTTGTGGAAATATCACAAAAATACTTTGAAATCACTTTCTAATTTTTTAAGATTTTTAGAAAAATATTTGATGTTCCAAAATTACAAAAATATTTTTGGAATTTTAAAAAAGGATCCAAACAGGCCTTAGGACTTGTGTTCTAGGGTATGGATACGTTTTATCGATCGGGGCTAAAAATCATTCGGTCCTGGTTGAGGACCCCTCGTTCTAGGTTCAAGATCCTTAGTCGGGGTGCTAAGGTCTCTTAGTCCTTGGCTGGAATTCTCGGTCGGGTGCTAGAATTCTCGTTCGGACCTCTTGGGTACTAGGTGAAATTCATCGGTTCTGGGTTCAGAAGTTCTCGGTCGGGTGCGAGACTCATCGGTCCTAAGTATGACTTATCGGTTGAACATCTCAGTCTTGAGTAAGAAAATTAGAATTGTATATTGTTTAATATATAAACTAAATAGTAAATCTAATTACTTATTTTGTTGAATTTATACAGGTTTGCAGAATTAGAGATGGATGGATTGAAGCATAATAGGAGTTATTTAGAAATGTCGTGTAAAATTTGACATGTTTTGGTTAATATTTTTGTTCATATTTTTGGAGCATAAGTTATTGATGAATTTAATTTACAAAATTGTAATGAATTATGTTAGTTTACTAAGAATTGATACAATAATCATTTTAAATTGATGAATATAAACTTCTTTCGGTTATTATATATATACATGAATAATTTCAAATTAAATTCAATTGAATTATAAAATTAGTTTTTGAAATAATGCGCTGAAGGTTGCAAAAGTTATGCAAATTTAATCTAAAATTCAAAAATATATTATAAAAAATTATGCAAATTGTGCATTTCAAATAATGCAAATGAAATTGTATATGTTATTGTTAATAGTAATGCAAATTTGTGAATAAGGTAATTGTAGGAATAATTACAATTTTATCAATAATCTAATTTTAGTTGTGATAATACGAAAAAGTTGTAGATCAATTACATAAATATAATGCAAATGTTAATGCTATAATATACGAAAGTATAAATTGGGTAATATAAATAGATTTTAAACGAAATAATGCAAATCGAAATGCAGATATATTTGTAATTGTGAAGATTATTGCAATACAAAATTTAATATGTTATTGCGAGTATTGCATAACATAATTTTATAAGTTAATACAGTTTTTGTTGAATTTATGTTTTTATGTAAATAGTATAGGTATTATAGTTTTTGTTAATTATACGTTTCATATAGATAATTTAGCTATTACAGTATTTGTTGAATATATTTTTAATAAAAAGATGCAAGTTTTAATGGTTCATTTTCATATATTTCTTATATTGTGAAACATATTATAGTTCATAATTTTATACGTTATTGCAGTTTATGTTGAATATATTTTTTTATTGTTAAATAAATTTATTTTATTGGAATTTTTATTGCAAAACATTAAATTTATTAATAAAACATATATTACAAATTTTATGACAAATATCTATTAACCATGGTTAGTTATCGTTTTAGAAAAGTAGATTTTTTACATTACATTTGAATTTAGTGAAAATTATGTTGGAACAGTTAATGTAAACAGTAATACAAATTTACAGCATTGCGATATTTATAAATGTAGTTGCGAAGCTCTGAACCAATGCTAAGACAATTGTTCAATACAATTTTTAATGCAAAGATAGTTGTGGGGCATTTGTTTCAAATCAACCGTTTTTTTTAATCTCAGAAAATTACAAGATTGTTTGATATTTATCATTAAAATAATTATTACAAATATTTCATGCTATTTAGCATCTAGATATTTATTTAATTGTTTTGATTTTAATAACATTATTTTATAATTTAATTTTTGATAGGTAACTTTTCTTGTTTGTTTGAATTAATAAAAAATATTATTTTTTTTCAAAACATAAATATCACTATTCTTTTAATATATATATTTTTATAGGTTAATGGACAAACCCTTACAAAATATAACTTAGTGGTAACTGTATTTATCTCCATTTTATCTCTAGCCTCCTTCATTCTTCCTACCACTAATAAATTACACATCCATACATGTACATAGATAATTAGACTAAGATATTAATAATTAAATAAATAAAATGTATCATTCAATAGGAGAATAAAATGAAAAATCAAATGAATCCTCCAAGTACCCTTAATCAATTATATCAAAATCTTTATGATGTTTCCAGTATCATGTTCATCCTTTCAACCATCTCATATTCCTTTTAATGTTCTTTTATATCACAAGTACTAATAATTAAATATCCTATTATAGATCATGGTCTGAATCTCTTTGCTCTCCTATTGTCTATGTGACCAATGATCTGATCAAACCACATAGGTTCCGATGGGATCATGAGTTTCATGCACACTTTGTCGAAGTTGTCAACAATCTAAATGATCATCAGAAAAATCTCTAATTATTAATTCTAACACTTTCTCTACTTTTAGTACTTCTGGTTTGTTTTTTACATTGATGTGCGAGCTGCAAAATAAAACCACAATACATAAATTAAGGACAACACAAACAAAGTCAAAACACAAGTATAGGTTGAGAACTTACTCTGATGGCCGTCGAGATTGTTGACAACTTTGACACAGCGTGCATGGTGCTCAAGATTCCATCAAAACCTCCTAGGTTTGATCAAATTATTGTTCGCACAAACGATAGCTTAAAGCAAAAAGACTCTAAATACAACCTATGATAGAGCTTTAAGTTATTATTTGCTATTGATATTGAAGAACATTCTAAAGAATAAGAACTGATGGATAATTAAGGACTAAAATAAACTTGAAAAGAGGACTATGATTCATTTGATTATCAAGTTGAAGATATATATATATATATATATATATATATATATATATATATATATATATATATATAAATAATCACTCTACAATGACATCACAAACTGGTCTAGTTCTTTATGGATTTGATACATATTCTTATAATCTCTCAATGTAAATATCTATTTATTTATGGTATGAGTATGTTATTTAACTTTTAAAAAAGATAGATTATAGAAAGTGACCTTTTTTTTATTCTAAAAAGTAATTAAATAATTCTAAAAAATCATATAATAAATAAAAAGAATGGGAAGTAATTAATTTAGCAGAGAAAGTCTAATCAAAACAATTAAGAAAATAGAGTAAAGTAATTAAATTAGTCATGATATCAATCTTATTCACTCTATTTGATGATTTGACTTTAATTAAACCAATGAAGAATCTTTTTTTTTATCAATTATATCATTTGAACTTTTAATTACAATATATATATATATATATATATATATATATATATATATATATATATATATATATATATATATATATTTCACTCTCTAATATCATTTTTTACTCAACTAACTTACTTTTTTATAATAATATAGTTATTTAAACATAACTCGAAATCAAACGGGGCCTAAAAGGTAGATATGCATGAATTAAATGGCTATTTATTTATTTATAAAATTTCTTCTCTTTCGTCTCCATTCAAATGAGATATTTTGTTATTCCCTAAAAAATTCATCAAATATTTTTATTTACTTTATATTCGATACTCTTTTAACTTTTATCTTTCTTTTAATATATATTTTTAATTTATAAAACTAATATAACTTTACCGTATTGAGCTCCTTTTAATTTTTTAAGACTTAATTTTTCTATTATTAACATAAAAAATGGTAAAAGACATCAAAAAAATCAAACATGAAAAATTCACTAGACAAGAAAAATATCATGCACCGACCAATGAAGTCCAACAAAAAAAACGTTAAACAATAAGAAGTAAAAAACCCATGGCAACTCATCTAGACGAGAAGGTGGCATGCGTCTTATTTAAGCCCAGAACAAATAAGTTGAACGATGTTACATTATCATTTTTTTAAGAGTACTATTTTCTACTCTTTAAAAAAAGTGTATTTGTTACAAAATTGTGCTTACGTTGTCATTTAAAATATAGAATTTATATTAAGAATGAGAAGAAACATCCATTTATAATTATAAACCTTGCATTTTTCTACAAAATGGTGATGAAATGGATAACTTTTGACAACAAATCTATATTCTAAAAATCCTAAAATCAACTTGCAGCTCCAAATTGTATTATTGTATGCTTTCCTTTTTTCTGTATAATTTAATAATAACGTTTTAAGATATGAGAGAATTGATGTCCTGTGAGGGTGGTGATTGAATTTTGTTTTTTTGGTCAATTGTTTTTCTTTATGATGTTTTTGTCTCTTATGGAATATTTCAAAATAAAATTGTGAGAAAACTACAATTTATATTTTACTCTCATTATCACGAAGTTGATTCTAACCGGACATTTGTTTTAAAACGTACTAGGAACGTTGATGTTAACACTCAGTACATGCAGTCACTAGGAAATTAGTTGTATTTTAACCCTCACCAGGGATGATGATTTTACTCTCCCATGTAGGAATTTACTTTTCTGCATTTCGTCAACATATGGGCTTGGCGTCTTGTTGACGGCTTGAATTTGTGTCTAGTGGGAAATTATATTTGTATGATTATTTATTTCTTTGTCGTGGGAATGAAATTGGAATTAGCATATATGAAAATGGAATTAGAATTCAATTCCTATGTTTGAAAAACTATAAAATTATAATTCAATCTCAATTCTTATATTTGAATAAAAAAATATAATTATAACTTCCGGGAGATCCTAGTAGTTTAGCACGTGCAGATGACACGTGGCAATACGGGACCAGAAGTGCCTCGATGCTTGATAGATTCAACCTTGATTTGCGTGCCATGTATCTTTTAAAATATAACATTATTTAAAAAAAAAAAATTGATAGTACTTACAACTTTTAAAATTAACTAGATAAAAATAATTAATTTTATTCAAATTTTAATAATATAGAGATTTGTTATAATTAAATGACAATTGGAAATCCGGTTTAAATTAATTAAACATAATTAATTTAAGAAAAAATTATTTATTGGAAGACAGAGTCGCCAATTGTTTTTATAAAAATTAATAAAATGATGCACGCGTACAAACGTACTTTATACCAGACCTTCTATAAGGGGTCCGTTATTTAGTTACGCTCAGAAAAGGGATTGCGCGCTATGTATTCCATGCCTGTTGAAAACGGTTTTAATTTAAAAGTCTGGCTAGTAAAAGATTTATAACATTTATATTGTTTAAATTAGTAGTCTGGGGGTCCTAAACAAGGATACATTTTGATTATGTAAATAATTGTACAAAATTATTTAGAGGTGCGTACCTGCGATTGCGGTTAAAAAAGATTGAGTAAAAGACCTGCAAAAAAATGGTGTTAGAATGTAAAAATAAATCCCAAACGGAATCAAAATATTTATTTGGGAAACATCCCGAAAATATTTTGAAATTACTTTTTAACCTCTCGGGATCATTTGAAAATGGATTGGGATTCCAAAATTTCAAAAATAATTTAGGGGTTTCAAAAGTGAAACGAAACAGGATTTATACTGGATTCCTAAGGGTCAGATCCATTTTTGTCGGTCGGGGACTAGAGTGACTCAGTCTAGACAGAGTGAACTCTCGATCGGGGTTCATGATACTCGATCGGAGGACCGGAGTCCATAGGTTAATGTTCCAAGGACTCCCCACTTGATTGAAATTACCGGTCTAGGCGTAAAACCCTATCGATCTTGGACTAGCTTATGGATAGATTTCTCGGTCGAGGTGTAAAAACCTCTTAGTCCGGGGCTAGTTCTAGACTAAGATCCTTGGTCCTACGACCTGTGTGTCTCGGTCCCATGTAAGATTTGTTGTTTTTATGTGAAAACCCACAATTAGATTTCTCGGTCTTAGCTCAAGAACACCGGTTCTAGGACTTGGTCCTAACTCAAGAAAATCGGTGCTTGGTCTCGGTCTTAGGTTAATTTTCTCGGTCCTTAGTCATAAAAGACTCGGTCCAAGAACATCCAGTGTTCTTCATTTGGTTCAAAGTTGCAGGTTTACAACTTTTGATACAGATAATGAAAACATGATCTGTAAATGTATATTAACTCAACTGGATGTAGGGATCACAACCCCTAATACTAGAATCGATCAATCGCGTCCTTAGACAATCAATTTTTGAAGTGATTTGGGAACTTTCGATTTAAGCAATCTCATGGCCTAATTCTTATTCCAACATCTTCCAAATGGTGTTTATAATCAAACATGACTAAAATAAGAACATTAATGAAGCTCTGTAACAAGTTTCGAAACTAAAATTTAAAATCTTATTTTAAAAAATTCTAGTTCGATCAAACATGTTTGGGATGTATGTTATATGATTTGAAATTCATCCTAGCACGTTTACAAACATGTTAGGAAACTATTTAAATCAAAATCCAAGCTTAAAATCTTTAAAACATGAAAATTAAAATTTCTAGATTTTCAAATCAAATTTGGGTTTTTTTAATGGGGTTGAATTGATGAAATCTCTTTCAACAGAAACCTTATAAAATCATCCAATGATCGATTTCAACTATAAAAAGTACAAAATTGATCAATAAATAAGTTTAACCCAATTGATATTGAAAATTTTCAATTTTGAAACAAAACATGAATCATAGGTGGTTTGAATGTATACTTGTGATTAGAGAACACTCCTATTATCTTAAGGAAAAGATTTTTTAAAAACAATCATTGGAATTCCGATGAAGATCTTCGAGCAGGCATTGATTGTTGGATTATTTGCGATAGATTGAAAGAAGAAGAACTAAGGAGTATTTATACCCAAGCTAGGTCGGTTTCGAAGCCGAATTCGTATTCAATTTGGCTTCTAGGGTAGGATTTGAATTCAAACCATAGGAGAAATGATGAGGATAGAGAGACGTGTACGCAAGAGATGTTTGGAGGGATAAGGATGAGAAACCACGAAAATAGGATTTCTAGAAGATCACTAGCGTCGAGCGTTATTCTCTAGTGTTCACGAGGAAGACGTCCAAAATGGCGTTGTTTCATTAAAATGAAATCGCAGTTGCGACCTATTGGAGGTCTGTTAGGCGTTCAGGCATTTGGGTGTTTTTGACTAATGAGGTTGAAGTCCCGTTAGTTGATTCTGTGTGGTCCCGTACGTCTTCTCGATTACAACCGGCTATGCGGAGCGTCCTGGTGCATTGGATGAAGACCCGACATCATTTACTAGATGAAATTCCTGTTGCAGCCGATTTCTTTAATTTTGGCCATACTAGATTATCAGTTTTTATTTTTAGTAAAAGAGTTATTTGAAATTGAATTTTTAACCCTTTATTTCATTTTTTACCAAATTAATACATAAAATATTTTTGTAAGCATAATAAAAATTATGTTAATTTTATTTTATTTTGGGTATTTATTAAATTATTTTAGACTATAAATTACACATAACATATGTTTAAAATTATAATTAAATTATTTCGATCCATTTTTTTAATAATTCATCCCGAACACATGTTTTCATCCAGGTTTAATTTGGTTAAAATGAATACAAATTTTAATCCCAAGTTATTTTTGGCTTTTAATTAATTTTCCTTAATTATCACACTAATTAACTCTTATTTAATTTTGACATCTCCCTTGGATTATATTGAATTAAAAAATTCAAAATATTATTTTAAAAAGTTTAAATATTATTATAAATTGGGGTATGTCAAATTTTCATGTTTATAGAATGCCCCTCTCGAATCGAGTTTGAATAAAATAAACTTTGTTTTTGGAAAACGTGCGTCCGAGGTTGAAAATTTGAAATTTGTACCCCAATCTATAAGGTAAAAGGATAGAACTTGGATGAAAACATGTGTTGGGGAAGAATTATAATCACGATTCATTGGTCGTACCTCTACAAGATCATTCTTTAAATGTTGAATCTTGTTGGGGATAGACTATCACAATAGTCTTACTATATGCTTTCAAGATCACAGGGCTTTGGTTGGGAATGGATTATCTTAATAACCTAGAAGGTTGCCTTAGATATGGCTTTATCATAACAATGATCGATGATGCCTATCAAGAGATAGAACTTGACTGGGGAGTAGTCTTATCAACTGCATGCAATACTTCTTTTTGGATACATATCAACAAATGGGGAATAGTCATAATAATCACGCCATGTCCATCAAGAGATGGAATATGCCACTAAAGATTGGTCATAATAATGACTTTCATGGACGCCTATCATAAAATAGGACTTACTTTGGGGGATGGTGATAACAACCACTCTGAGAGGATAGGTTATGACAATGAACAAATAGATGCCTATTAAGATCGGGCTTTATGAATCATAATAATGACCTATTTTTCCTATTAATAGATAGGGCTTTAAAGAGGTCACATACAAAGTGACCTTCATAGCTAGCTGAAAAATCATATTTCAGTTTGGAATTGTTTATGAGAGGAGTTGTTATGATTGGTAGGTTATCTCTTCTAATTTGACAAAGTGTCCTTCGCAACTGGGTGAAACATCAACCGGTTGTGTTGAGGGGTGCTTTGGTTTTAACATGACAAAATGTCTTTTGCAACTAGACTAAAGTCGTCGAATTTCAAAGAACTTATATCGTTTAGGGCATATTTTAACAGATTCTTCTTCCCTTTGTTATAAGAAGTGATCTTTGCAGCTAGTTGAAATATTGACAAGGCGTTTTGTTATCTCTTGTCACAAGGAAGGGACAAATGTTACTTTGTCATGCTTTATGGTGTCTTATTTGTTTGTGGCGTGGGGAGATTTGATAAAAGCTACTTGGGGATGGACTATTCCTAGTTATGTTTCAAATGATATTTTGAAAATAGAAAAAAATACATTGATTCTATTCAAAAACCATGGTAACTCGGATTCGAAATGTGTTCAGGATTAAGCTACGAGCATTCCTACAATCGGTAGAGATTGTTTCACTTTAAGAGCCCAAATTTCCTTATCCTCCTATGTTAATATATAGATGATAAACTCAATTTCGTGTAGATGATTATTCAAACTCTTAACTTGTAGGGAATTTGATCATGACGCGAGGTCCCATCCAACTATATTTTTGATTGCTTTTGTCGTAGGCTACAATGCTTCTAAAGTTCGATTTTTTCTGGTATAGTCACAAAGAGAGTTTCAAGTTTCTAACTTCGAGAATTTTCTGTTTCTTCTGTTTGTCTTTTGGGGTGTACATGGGGGAAGCGATACGTTTTTCCCCTACGATAGTCATCGGGACAACCGCCCGAGTTAGCATAAAGAGTGATTTCAATCCCTCAACCTACACGGGAGCGTTTATTTTACATATATGTAAATATTATTTTTAATCCTTGAGTCTAACTCTCCTTGTTCTCTTGTACAAAGGAGAATAAAATGTGTTTCTCAAATTGCAGCTTTGGCTTAGCTTTTGGGGGTTTATTCCAGTTCTTTTTTCAAAAGCCTTCCATAAATGGTTAATTTCATGGATAATTGCATAGCACGAAAACATGTTTATTAATAATATCCATCGATTAAAGTTTTCTGGAAACTCGGGGTCATATTCGGGAGATCAATAATTGTTTGATTAATAAAGCTGCCCTTGAATTTTTCCACTATTTATTTCCTAAAATCCTCATCACCAGTTCGCGGAAAGAACCAATGTTCCTACTGTCTTTAGACTTTATGTGAGACAAATCTATGAATAGTCCATTCTTTTATTTATTTGAAGTTAAGTGGAGACCAAACATATATATAGGTTGCCTAAGTATCTTCCTTTTGTCCATGACATTTTTTCTTTTATTCCTTTGAAAGAATAAGGTCTCGTGTAGTTTTTCCCTTAATGATGACATAGTTATTCAAAACTATAATTTAATTAGTCCATTCGAGGCTGGGGACTAAATTCGTTTTAATCATGGTAGGGCTAGATCAGAGTCATCATAATCTTGGTAAGGTTAGAATGTGAGTCATTCTTTGCATGTGTTGATACTACACATAATATCATTTTAGTGCATCTAAATTGTTTGGAACAATAAATTCTCCACCTTCAACTGTAGATAGGAGGACTGTACCTCCAAAGAGGATTTTCTTAATTAGGAAGGGTCATTCCCATCGTGGTCGGAACTTTCCCATAGGTTCTAATAGTTTTCGGGTTCGTTTGAGCACCTAGTCACCTTCCTCTAGGTTCTTAGGTTTGACCTTCCTAAACGTATCGGCCATTCGTTTTTAACACGTGGTCTTCCATTAATGTCAACTTATCATATTGACATTTTATCCAGTCTTCTTCATTAACTTGGGCTCCAAGAGGACTCTTAGTGTAGGGATTTCAATATCGATAGGTTGTACGACATCCATACCGTATACTAGAGAATAAAGAGTTTCGTTTGTCGATGTCCGAGAAATTGTACGATATCCCCATAAGGAAAATAACAACTTCTCATGTCAATCCTTGTATGTGTTGGTCATCTTCTTTGATAGGATCGGTGCTAGCAATAGAGACTGGGGTCTAACTCTTCGATAATAATCCTTTGAGGGATTAGTATTTGTTTCTATTCTTCACAAATCCTCCAAACTCTTGAAACAGATTCAATTGCAGAAGTGTTCGTAGGATTTGAAGCTTTGAACAACCAAAAGAAAAAGGCAAAAAGTAAAGAACACATGGAGTTTTATGGATGTTTTGAGATAAAACTCTTACGTTACCCCTTCTTCCACAACCGAAAGGATATCCACTAAATACTTTGAATATACAACTCACTAAGCTAGCTAACTCTCTGTTGAACAGAATAACCTCTGTTCAACTTACAATATTCTCACAGCTAGACAGTAATTGAATTTCTCTCTTGATCTTGAAGAATGTAAGAAGTCAGTAAGAGCAAGAACAAGATTATAAGTAAGGTAGTAAGTTAGGTAATTTGTAAGTGAACAAGTAAGTCGAGAGTGAGTTTTGTCCGTTGTCCTTGAGAATCTATTTGTAGTAGAAGGACACCAACGGTCGAATCTTCTTTGTGGACACGTGGCATGTGTCCGTTGGACGACCGCCTATAGTACTAGAGTACAACAGACTCTGAGCAATTAGATCGTGGCCGTATCGAACGAGTAGTGCACCGAATATTCTCTAATATTGTCTTGTACTGGACATATAGTAGGAAGAATATTTGCGTACGTGGCATTCATTCATTTGATCGTGGTTAGACGTATGCTTTCTTTAGATGGCTGCTAAAGCAAGACATTAGAAGTGCTCCTTTAGACAGCGTCTAAGGGAGTTAAACGTCCTTGTCTAACTACGTTTCCCTTTAGACCGTGTCTAAAGGAGTTAAACGTCCCCGTCTAACTACGTTTCCCTTTAGACCGTGTCTAAAGGAGTTAGACGTACTCGTCTAACTACGCATCCCTTTAGACCTCGTCTAAGGGAGTTAGACGTCCCCGTCTAATTATGCTTCCCTTTAGACCTCATCTAAAGGAATTAGACTTCCACATCTAACTACGTTTCCCTTTAGACGTCATCTAAAGGATTTAGACTTCTATGTCTAACTACGTTTCCCTTTAGACCTCATCCAAAGGAGTTAGACTTCCACGTCTAACTACGTTTCCATTTAGACATTGTCTAATGGCGTTAGACTTCCATGTCTAACTATGTTTCCCCTTAGACCTCGTCTAAAGGAGTTAGACTTCCATGTCTAACTACGTTTCCCTTTAGACCTAGTCTAAAGGAGTTAGACTTCCACGTCTAACTTCGTATGACGTCTAAGTTAGTGTTCTTTAGACCACATCTAAAGTAGCATAGTCTTATATATGCACCTGCACAAAACAAATAGACAATTTAGCTTTATTTTATTTAAACATCATTAAAATTACGTTGTTACGATAATGTTCCAGATCATAGCTTTTGTTTATTTCTATTTCAAGTTAATTATTTCTCACTTAATTAACTCTTTTCTTTACTTTGTTTTAATTTTTCCCAACATTCTTGATGATCCTAATCACATTTTTGTTAGTTGTTTCGATCGCGTCGTTATTTTGGGATCGATAGAGTGATGATTTTTGGTGCTCAATTTTGAATTCTTTGAGAAAGGATAAAACATTTCCCTAAAAGTGTTTTCCATTATCTGAAATAATGGCCTGAGATACCCCGTATCTAGCTATGATATTGATGCAGATTAATTTTACCACTTGAGTAGATTTCAATATTTTGTATGACGCTTTCTCGACCCATGTAGAAAAATAGTCGATAGTTACGAGTATGAACTCATATCCATTTGACGTATGGGGATAAATTTCCCAATATATCCATCCCCCGTGTCGAAAAGGGTAATATTGATGTCATACTGTAAAGCAAAGATGTCGGGGTATGTTTAGGTCAACATATACCTTGCATTGGTGACAACTTCTTATATAGTGGACACATTCATGTTACATATTTTGTAAATAATATGCGAGATGGAATGTTCTTGGCAAGAGCTAGTCCATTCTTATGTGGACCACATACTCCTACTTATACTTCTTCTATGATCTATCGTGCTTCGGGACCATCAACGTTGAGTATGTTTTTCCATAAAAAGATCATCTGTATAACTTATTAGCTATCCAAGAATAATTTGTGGAATACTGGAGTAGGGCTCTTCGTTCCTTCGCTCATAAATGGGATGAATATTCTCCAAACTCAATGTATTTTTAAAGAATGTCAAACAATGGTTTCATGGGCACTTCAATGGAGGCTTCTCCGGTTTCGAAATTGGGCTTTTATTTCTGTCATGTTTTCAGAGGTTTGACCTTAATTCCAACAGGGATTTGGGTCATGGATGCTAGCGTTGCTAAAGCATCGGCAAAGATATTTTGGCTTCTTGACGTATGAACAAAAGACATGTGGTCGAACTTGTCGATAAACTAGAGTAGGCAAGTATGATAGGGTTTAAGATTTTCCCCTCGTACTTGCCATGTTTCGTTAACATGGGATATAACCAAGTTAGAGTCGCCAACTACGTCTAGTTTAGTTACTCCTCTTCATTTGCAATTTTGAGACCTGAGAGGCATGCCTCATATTCATCCTCATTGTTGGGCACGTAAAATTTCATCTTAATATACCTACACATATGTAGCATTCTAAATCTCTTAGTCATTTTACAGGTTTATTGGGTAGACCATTATACATGGATCGAATTACTAAAGGAGGAGAGCACATATCATTTGCTAGAATTAGCATTGTTGTGCATCATAGAAGCACACAGCCGAAAAGTATGACAATAGTAGACAGAAGAGGAAAACCTACTTTCATGGAAATCACTTATGAGTGGAGGATAGACATATGCTCATTCTGCAATACCTTTCAACATGCAAGCCCAAAATGTGATTTGGCTAAGGAAGAAGATCAAAAAATTCATAAAGGCCTGAATGTAAAGATAGGAAAATAAAACAGAGGTGCCTTCAATTAAAGAGAAAATTTTGGTTAAAGAATAGGAAACAAAAAATAATGAAATTTATGTACAAGAAGAAAGAAGTACAAAAAATGAGGTGGAACCTCAACCTAATCATGTTGAAGAGATAGTCGAGGAATCACAATCAAATCAAGTTGAAGTGGTAACTGATAAAAATAGAGAGAAAGATAGTCAGGCTAATAAAGAGAAATAAGAGAATTCCAAGGTTGATAAAGAAGAATCTAAAGTTGCCGAGGATTCCAAAGCTGAAAGAAATTAAGACAATGATCTAAAAATTCAAGTTCAAAATAATAAGGTGAAGAGCCAGAAAATTCTGAAAAATAATTCTTTTTATCAAATTAGAACGGGTTTATGTAAAGAAAGAAATCAAAATAAAAATAGACAATATTTATCAACCTCTAAAGTTCATCCAACTTTCATTGCAAAAGGAAGAGGAAGGGGAAGAGAAAGGACAACGGGAAGAGGAAGACAACATGATGATACAACAAGTTGGTATTAAAATAAAAAGCATGATTAGGATAACTAGGATTTAATAAAATTTGTAATCTTTGTTTGTAATATATGTTTTATTTCTACTAATTAGGTTTTTTAGGGTCATTCTATTGTCATCCTTTAATCATAACTAGGGTTTATCTAGCTTTGATTTTTGACTCCCACTTTTGGGATTTCAATGAAATTGTTTTAACCGTTTTCCAAATAAAAATCTTCTAACTGAATAAAAATAGAGTTATACGACCCTTGGGATCTATCAAGAATATTCCAATTCCATACCCATGCTTGGATGAAGCTCCATCAAACATTAATGTCCATGTGTCCGAAGTAACAACCATTATGTTGTCATTCAGAAAGTCGAGTTCATAGGAAGGCTCGAACGTGATGGGTTGATCTACCAGGAAGTCTGCAATAATTCTTTCTTTAACAAATTTCTAAACCGTATATGTAATATCGTATTCAGAAGTTATCATCATCCATTTAACGAGTCTAGGAGATAACAATATTAGCTGAAATAAATAATGATTGGATCCAACTTGATAGGGTGGGCTTGCATATTATGACTCAATCTGTTGGTGACTCACGCAAGTGCCCAACATAATTTTACAGGTGATGAATAGTTTAATTCATGTACGATCATTCTCTTGCTTAGATAGTAAACAACGATCTTTAATATATTATCGTTTTCTTAAGCCAACAGACTTCCCATAGCGGAGTCTGTCATTGTGAGGTACAAAATTAAGAGAACGCCGAGTATTGGGGGCTTAAGGACCGATGGTGACTTTAGATAGTCCTTTATTTTTTCAAATGCTTGTTGAAAAATTTCATCTCACTGAAATTAGTGATCCTTTTTCAATAACTTGAAGAGGGGATCGCATGTGAGGGTCAATTTGCTTATGAACCGACTAATGGACTGAATTTTGCGAGGAAGCCTCAGACTTCTCTTTCATTTTAAGGGGTAGGCATATCCGTGATTTCCTCGACTTTGGACGGGTCGAATTCTATTCCTCGTTGGGTAATAAGAAAGTCTAGCATCTTACCAGCGGTGACTCCAAACACACACTTTTTCGAGTTTAATTAAACCTGGTACTTTCTAATTCTTTGCAAGAATTTGTTTAGGTTGGGAATGTGTCCCTAGCGATCTTTAGATTTCGCGATCATGTCATCTATATAGACTTTTACTTTCTTTTGAATAATGTCATGCAAGATCATAATTACTACTCTTTGGTAAGTAGTTTTGGCGTTTTTAAGGCCGAGCGACATGACCTGAAATAGAATGTTCCTACCTCATTATAAATGTAGATTTTTCTTTGTCTTCTTCAGCGATTAGAATCTGGTTATATCCTGAAAAACCATCCATGAAAGACAATAAATAATTGTCAGCGACATGATCGACTAGAATGTCGATATGATGTAAAGGAAAGCTATTATTAGGGCTTAATTTGTTCAGATCCCGGTAGTCTACACATGCGTATTTTTCCGCATTCTTTAAGACATGAGCCATAGAGTTAACTATCTTAGTGAGTTGTATTTGATTCAAAGTATTTAGTGGATATCCTTCCAATTGTGGAAGAAGGGGTGACCTAAAAGTTTTATCTCCGAACATCCATAAAACTCTTTGTGTTCTTTACTCTCTGCCATTTTCATTCATTTGTCTAAAGCTTCAAATCCAACAAAAAATTCCGCACTTGAATCCGTTTCAAGAGTTTATGAAGATTTGAGAAGAATAGAAACAGATACTAATCTCTCACAGGATTATTATCGAATCGTTTATCGTAAATTGTTCACAATAGTCAGACCCTAGTCTTTATTGTCAGTATCGATCCCAACACCCCAGTTCGATAATTTCTTTAACGAGTCTTAAGTTTTTCTTAATCAATCTCTCAAGTTCTAAGAGTCTTCAAGTTTACTAGATTGTTAAAGTTGTATTACATACTGTTCATTTTGTGTGAGTTTTCAGTATTGTAAGTTGACATAATCTGTTTCTTTCAACAGAGTGTTGTGTGTTAGGAGTTCGTAAACAGACAGTGTCTAAGTCCTGGTTGTCCAATTGGGTTTGTGTAAGCGTTGTACTCAAATCAAATCTTCTAGTGAATATCCTTCTCAAGGTTGAGAAGAAGGAGTCACGTAGGAGAGTTTTACTTCGAACATCCATAAAAACTCTTGTGTCTTGTGTTCTTTTCATTCAGTATTCTCAATCCTATTTATCTTCTACTTAAAGTCTAAACAAACAGTTCCGCACTTGAACTCCGTTCAAGAGTTTGTGACGACTTGTGAAGAATAAAAATGGATATTAACTTCTAACAGAGTTAATATCAAGCTTGGGAGGCTCGATCCCAAACTCAGGTCACTCAGTCGAAGACCGGGGAGGCTTGGTCCCAGGTCAAGTCTACCAATCTATGTGTTCGACCCTAGGGTTAGGTTTTCCAATCCTGGGCTAAGTGAGGCTCGGTCCTAATCATCGGTTCTAGGTCTAGGGTTCTAGGTCCTAGGTCAAAATAAGGCTCGGTCCTTAGTTAGAAATATCAGTTCTAGGCCAAGGAGATAACTTGGTCCTAAGTCAAAAAACTCGGTCGGGCTCCATGGTACTAGGGTAAAATCATCGGTGGCAGGGCTCGGACCTTCCTCAAGAACACCGGTCTTGGTCTTCGGTCCTGGATGAAAATCGTAAGTTCTGCTCCACGTTCTTGACAAAAAGTTACCGGTCCTAACCCACAGTCCTAGATCCGTTTTTTCGGTCCCAGTCTAAAACCTTAGGATCGGGTGTTCTTATTTTGGTTCGAAATTTCAGAAGCTTGTAGCTTTTGATTGGGATCATGAAATAATGATCTGTAAGCCAAGTTCATATGATCACGAAGATCAAAAACCCTAACATAAATCACGATTTTGAAGCCCTTATAAGGATTAATTTTAAAACACCATTTATAAGTTAAATTTTGTATGCGGGTGAAAGTATTAATTTTATATATTAGGGTTTGACCAATAGGAACAACAAATAAAAAAAACACCAACAAGTATTCCAATACCCAAAGCCAAAAACAAAAATATTTTAACTAAAATGAGATCTAAACCCATAACAACCTAGATTAACATGATGAAATCCTATTTAAATCAACCAATTCACAAGTATAACATCAAATTATCAAGAAATTTCAATAAAGTCAATACCTAAAGATTATAAATTTTTTAATTTGAATCTTTTTAGACAACCTATTTTAATGCTCAAGTGTAATCTAGATATGTTCTACAATATATTGTGAGTATTCTTGAACCCTCATTCTTGAATGATTTCCCCAATTTTAAAATTCAAATTCAAATTTAGGTATTTTTAATTAAGCAAGAATGATAGTTATTTAGCTTTAAATAATTTCTTTAAACACTCAATACAATAATAATAATAATAAAACAAAAATTTAAGGAAAACTCAGACTATGAAAATGAAATGAATACAAAATTCAATAATCAATGTTATATTAAATTGAATGTATATGAAGAATTAAAGAATTAGGGGTACTTAGAAAGTGTTTAAGAGTTCCTAATAAAATTATCTAAGTAGCTTCAAGTCAACAATACAACATAACTAATATATTATAAAAATGAGAAGCTTGAAGTTGGAAAATGATAAAATGAAAAGGGAAGGTCTTGGATAGCATATTCGTACTCCACATGTTTCTCTATCATATAGTCAGATTTTTCATTGATAACGT
Organism: Impatiens glandulifera; assembly: GCF_907164915.1. NCBI lineage: Eukaryota > Viridiplantae > Streptophyta > Magnoliopsida > Ericales > Balsaminaceae > Impatiens > Impatiens glandulifera. Next base: position 11,038,703 of record NC_061868.1, read on the forward strand.
CCTTAGGCTGCACCTTTTAAATCTCCTAAGCAATCACAAATTGGTTTTATTGGTCACAAGTATTTCTTAGGACTTAAGGTTTTCCATTTACCAAAATCAAGATAGCAACCACTTTTGTAAGCTTATTTATTTTCCCTTTTATATGTCTGTTTTTCAAATATAATAAATATTCTGTCTTTGTCTATTTCAATATTTCAATATGATTTGATTGTATGCCTGCATTATTAACTTGGATTTTATTTTTATGCATTTTTGTTATATATATATATATATATATATATATATATAAATAAATAACAATAACATGTAAATAAATAAAAAAACGAAAACAAAATAAAAACAAAACAAAACAAAAAACAAAAATTAAACTAGGATCTTTGATACAAATATTTTCTTAAATCAAAATTGGTTCATGAGTTAGCCATTTAAAGAACCGTAAAAAAATGTAACAAAAAATATAATTTGTTTTTATTTTTATAATTGATTTTAATTTTTTTTTGTTAGTTCTAAGATTGTAATCTATATAAGTGTTATTTTATATGTTAACATCAATTCTGGAAGTTTTAATAAAATTTGAGATTCATTTGGATCACTAGAAATTAGTTATCGGAAGAACAACAGGTTGCTTTAGCGATGCTTAAGACCCACCGATGCACCTGATGTTGAGTTAGGACTAAGGACTAAGCACCTGAGGACTGTGGACCGAGATCAAGAACTTAGACCGAGGAATGATGATCGAGTACTGATACCGAAGTCTGAGATCGAAGACTAAGACCGAAGATCGAGGACCAAAGACCAAGACCGAGGATAGTGGGCCGATGAATAAGGACCGACGTTCGAAGACCGACGTTCGAGGACCAATGAATGACGTTACTGCTCACATGCGATCGAGAATTTGAGTCGGTTGTGCACTAACAAGGGACCAACGCTGGATACACCCGATGCCAGACAAAGGGTAAATTTTTTTGACCGAGTTGGGTCATACTTGGCTAAAATACAGGTCCCATGGTCAACCATAATCCTTGTGCATGTTTTCATATATTTATGTTTTGTGTTTAGATATCCATTTGGTTTTTGTTGTCTTTAATTTTTTATATAAGTTTGTGGATTATATGATCCTAGGTTAGAATATAATTTTTTTTTAAAAAAAAATTATAAACAGTAATTGATTTTAAAAACGGTCAAAGTTAATTAATAAAAACCTTAGGGGCGTTGTGAGACTTAGCGACTAAAAAACTCTTTTCCACACGTATATAAACATCGAACTCGAATCTCTTAATTTCCTAATTTTTATAAATTAGATGGCGACTCTCAAGTTGTGAGTAAATTAAAAATTGAAAAAAATTAAGTAAGCCTATGATATACTTCCCATTAAACTCTTAATCTCTTCCAGATTCAATAGGATGCTATGTTATGAAATTTTTTATAAAGCCTCGTTTTATAAACTTAAATTTTCATACCTTAAAATTAATTCCCATTAAACTCTCAAGTCGTGACGAAATTAAAAATTGAAAAAAATTAAGTAGGCCTATGACATAGGTCCCATTAAACTATCAATCTCTTTCAAATTCGACGGGATGGTAAATTATGAATTTTTCTATAAATTCTCATTTTATAAACTTAAAACTTTTAAACCTTAATATTAGTTCCCCTCACATTTGACTTTTTCAAAACTAAATCATTTTAAAATATAAAACTCATAAAAATTTTAAAGTTGTTATTGTCGACGTAAAAAATTGATCACAATTTTATGGCAACTATGCTGGGGACATTCAACATTTAGCTCCAAAATCAACTTTGGCCTAGTATTGAAATTATTTTAAGCTTTAATTAAACTCCATGTTCACCTTACCTAACTATTTACATGATACTTGGAGTTCCAATGTGAAGGTGTGTGAATATATATCGGTTGATGACCTAAATTAGGTCAAGAACACATAATAGACCAAAATTTATTTTTATTTTTTTAGATGACTTATCAATAGCATTCTTTGGGTATAAACATCTCATTTAGTTAATTTACAACAACACACATTTTTTTTAACCTTGTAATCAAATAAGGTCCCAAGAAAATAGATTTATAAAATTAAATCTCTTTTTTCAAATTGGGCATTTATATTAGTATTGAATGAATGAAATATGTAAATATATTGAGTTTCTAAATTATTTAATTTGGTTAATCTTTATTTTATTTACCAATTCAACAATAATAAAAACAAAAAAGTAAAATGAATTTATTGAAAGTTAAGAATGTATACAAAAATTAAAAGTTAGGAATCCTTACCATGGTTATGGATATCTTTGGATGCTAAACTTTCGGAACTATAAGAGAGTTTAGAGGGTTTCTAGGAAAATTGTTGGTCTTTTTCTCTACCTTTTTATCTTTTTCTTTTTTTTCTTTCTCTATTCTCTTGACCTAAAAATTTATTATTAACAGTAAGCGCTTTCATCATTATGTCAAATCACTTAGTGAAATGATATGCATCAACCATGTCATTCTTTACTGATTTTTTTTCAAATCTTATTATGAAAAATAAGATCAAGGTAATTAGTAAATAAAAATTAATATATTTTTTAAATAATATAGCAAAATAAAAATGAAGATAATTTTTTAAATGCTATAAAGTAACAAATAAAAATAAATAGATTTTTTCAAATGCTAAAAGGTAGCAAAATAAAAATTAAAAAAATATAGATATCATCACAATCTATTTTATTTAATTGTATAATTATATATTTAGTTTTATTTATAAATAATTAGTATTTTAATTATTTGAAAAAATAAAATTATTAAATGTTGGATCTAAAATGTAGATGTCTACAATTAATACCAATAATATATATATATATATATGTATATATATATATATTATTATTCTTATATATTCCTAATAAATATATAAAATCAATTAAGTAATTAATTTTAATAAAATACAAACTATATATCAACTTGGGCACGACAAGGACTTTGTAGGTTTTAGATGGGGGAAAGGATTTGACTAATAGGAATAACAAATAAAAATACACCAAAAGTATTCCAATACTAAAAAGCCAAAAACACAAATATTTTAACCAAAATGAGATCTAAACACTTAAAAACGTAGATAACATGACGAGATCCTATTTAAATCAACCAATTCACAATTATAACATCAAATTATCAAGAAATTTCAATAAAGTCAATAACTAAAGATCATAACTTTTTTTTATTTTGAATCTTTTTAAACAACCAATTTTAATGCTCAATTGTGATTTAGATATGTTCTACAATATGTTGTGTTCTTGAGCTCTCGTTTTTTTTAATGATTACCCCAATTTTAAAATTCAAATTCAATTTGGGTATTTTCAATTAAGCAAGAAGGATAGTTATTTGGCTTTACATCATTTCTTTATACAATAATAATGAAAGACCAATTTAAGGAAAACTCGATTATGAAAATAAAATGAATAAAAAATGCAAAATTCAAAGTTTTATTAATTGGCTTTACATAATTTCTTTAAACAATAATAATGAAAGACCAATTTAAGGAAAACTCGACTTTGAAAATGAAATGAATAAAAAATGCAAAATTCAAAGTTTTATTAAATTGAATGTGTATAAAATTGAAGCATTAGGGGCACTTATAGAGTGTCTAAGAATTCCTAATAAAATTCTCTAGGTAGCTTCAAGTTAACAATACAAACTAACTAATAGACTATAAAAATGAGAAGCTTGAAGTTTGAAAATGGTAAAATAAAAAAGGAATGATCTTGGCTAGCATATTCGTACTCCGCATGTTGCCCTATCATATAGTCAGATGTTTCATTGTTAACGCCATTAGGCTTCCTCCTTTAAATCTCCTAAGAAATCACCAATTGGTTTTATTGATCACAAGTATTGCTTAGGACTTAAGGTTTTCTATTTCCCTAAATCAAAAAAGCAACCACTTTTGTAAGCTTCTTTATTTTTCCTTCCTTTTGTCTTTCAAATATAATAAATGTTTTGTCTTTGTGTATTTCATTATGGTTTGATTATATGCTTGCATTATTAACTTAGGCCTAAGTTTCTGAATTTTTGTTACGTAAATATATAAATAACAATAACATATAAAAAAAATAAAACAAAAAACTAAAATTAAAAAAGGATCTGCGATCCAAATATTTTCTTAAAATTAAAACCGGTTCATGAATTATCCATTTGAAGAACACTAAAAAAATCTAACAAAATATATAATCTTTTTTCGTTTTTATAAAATTTGGACCAAGGAATGAGGTCGATGACCGAAGACTGAGACAGAAGACTAAGACCGAAGATCGATGATCAAGGACCGAGACCGAGGATAGTGGACCAAGGAACGAGAACAAGGACCGAGGAAAGAGGACCGAGGACCGAGGAATGCGGACTAAGGACCGACATTATTGCTCAAATACTAACGAAAATCTAAGCCTGTTGTGCACTTGGGACCAATACTATTGCTAACTAGAGATCGACGATGGTTACACTAGAGGACCGACAGAGGGTGAAAGTTCCGACCGAGTTAGGTCCATACTTGGCTAAAATACAGGTCATGGGACTGCGGAGGCTAACCATAGTCCTTCCACTAGTAAAAAAGGCCATGTAGCAAGTAAACATAGCAATTGGTCTAAAGGACAATCGATATTATCACTATAGTAGATATTGGGTTTAAATCCAATCGCTACTACATTAATAATAACGATTGACCTTTAGACCAATCACTACTACCTTGATATAACGACGATTGGTTAGGAAACTAATCGCTATAAACCTAATTAAAACCCGCAAAAAAGAGGCGCCATGTTTTACCGCCTTTTTGAAGTGTTAGTAGCATTTGATTAAGCGACCAATTGCTATTCCCTATTGGTAAAATTAACACATCTCTCCTTTCATTTCCCTTTCCTTTACGAAACTCATTCCCCCTGTTGCCGCAAGATCGTTTCTTTTTATTTACTTTCTTCTCTTTCTCTCCAATCTCCATTTATTCTCCTCGGTCAGAACCAGATCCATTCTTCATTTCTCTCTTTTAGAGTTTTTATCCTCAGTAGGAAGATCCAATTTTCTCCTCAACCAAAGAGGAAATATGAGTACTTCGACTGCGACTTCCGATGTAAATGAAGAGAACACGCTAGCAGATGTATAAAAGTTTATGGAGAAAGGATCTGGTGCAGCTAAAGAAGGTGATTTTGGTGAAGCATCTGAATACTATAGTCGTGTCCTAGAAATCAGGTTATGATTCATTTAAATCACTCGTATTTAGGTTATTCGAAGTTAAAATTTCTTGTTTGGTTTGAATTTTATAGGAGGTGAAATGGGGATTTACATGTTCTAATTTTTATAGAAAATTTTTTAAAAGATCTGTTACTAATCGTGCTGAAAAATGAGCGTTTCGCTATTCATCAAGTGCGTCACTATTGGTGATGGAGTCGTTGGAAAAACTAGTATGCTGATACACTAGCAAAACATTCCCAACTGTAAGTCTCTATAATAAATTTCTAAACGAAGAATCAAGAATCCTAGATATACTTATCTTATATAATGTATTCAATATACTTATCTTATATAATGTATTCAAAACAGGATTATGTCCCCACCATTTTTGATAATTTTAGTGCAAACGTTGTTGTGGATGAGAACACGGTAAATCTAGGGTTATGGGATACTACAGGTAAAATCTTTCCCATATGATTTCATTATCTGTATATATATATCCTAGATATGAAATTGGTAACATTAATTATAGATCAAGAGGATTACAATAGACTTAGATCTTTGAGTTATCGAGGAGCAGATATTTTCATTCTTGTATTTTCTCTTATTAGCAAGGCCAGTTTTGAAAATGTTGCCAAGAAGGTTTGAATGTTACTTCATCTTTTTCTGTTTTTGAGTTAAAGTAACATTATTAAACGATTGGTTTTGGATTTTATTGAAGTGGATTCCTGAACTGAGGCATTATCTGGTGTTCCTATTATTATTGTTGGGACAAAACTTGGTAAGAACTCATCATTTGTAACAATCTATATTTTACATAAGGATCAATAATGGAAGATCATATAATCTTGATTTTTCGTTTAAATTTTCCCCCTATTTATTTAGTCTATGTGTCTCGCCGTACCTTGGTGTTCCAATCATTTTGGTTTCGACAAAGTTTTGTTAAAATGGATCTCTATTCATCAAAAAATGATTCTAGCATGAATTGACATGCAATGGCTATATGATAAATGGAATTAGACTGTGATAGCGATTGTATTTATTAATCCTGGTTTTGATAGAGTTTGTTTATTTTTTAATCATCTTAGTCCGTGTTAATGTGTATCTATGATATTTTTTCCATTGTTTAAACTCAATCTCCAGTTGTCCAATTATGATCATAATTTATAATTTATTTTATGTAGACGATGATAATCATGATATCAACTGGTTAATTTGCCTCTAACGCCAAATTTTTTTCTATATCTCTTCGAATTTGTGTATAGTTGTTGTAATCTCTTTATGTATTTGTCTTACTGTCTCTAGATCAGTGATTGTTTAGACTTTCTACCGGATGATATCATAGCTCAAATATAAGTATTTATTTTGTTATTATAAGTTAGATTATCCTTTATTTATATGTTGTTCTAGAGAAATAGTTGGAAGATGAAAGAGGAGTCATCTAAACAAATTATTGTGATCTTTATAGAGTAGTTATTGGAGTGTTGTTAGCTCTATTGACACTCTTGTGTATCAAATATCATAGAAGATTGTCACTGATTGGTAATAGTAGTACTCGGAGGGCTGAATTGAAATCACTTCCTCACAACAAACAACACATAGTTGATGAGAAGGATGCTGATGAATTCGTGTGAAGTGAAAATGGGCACTAGAAGACCTCTCATTCTCTAAATGGTTTGTTATTTTTTAAAACAACTTTATCTATTGTTTTCGTGTATCAAACATTTTGTACTAGTGAATCCTTTTTAGTTTATTTGTACAGACTATTGGCAAGGATTTATGTATGAAATTGATATATTTTTTCAATTATGATGAAGGATGTTGTATGTTTAAATGTATGTATAAAAGACTCTTCTTGCTAAAGGAATAAAATTATAATAATTTGTTTTGCTAAAGGAAATGACGATTGGTTAATAAACTAATCGCTAAATGATTTGAGTAGTAGCGATTGGTTATTACACAAATCACTATAGGCCTATAACGATTAGTTATCTACCAATCAACGTTGCCAATTAAGACAACAACGAGAAGACTTTTTCCGATTATAAGCGATTGGTATATGACCAATCGCTATAGGCCTATAACGATTGTATTTGAGGTTAATAGAGATTGGTTTAACAATCTCTATAGGGTCTTTGTTTACTAGTGTTGTGCATGTTTTCATATATTTATGTTTTGTGTTTAGGCTTTATTCTTGGTTTTTGTTGTCTTTATTTTTTATATGTAAGTTTGTGGCTTATGTGATCCTAGGTTAGCGTAATTGATTTTAAAGCGTAATTGATTTTAAAAACGGTCAAAGTTAATTAATAGAGACCTTAAGGGCGTTGTGAGACTTAGCGATTAAAAAAACTCTTTTCCATTTAACCAAACGTCGAACTCGAATCTCTTAATTTCCTAATTTTTATAAAATAGGCGGAGACTCTCAAACCGTGAGAAATTAAAATTTGAAAAAAAAAATTAAGTAGGCCTATGACATACTTCCTATTAAACTCTTAATCTCTTTCAAATTAAGTTATGGAGTTTTTTTTATAAACTCTCGTTTTATGAACTAAAAATTTTCAAATCTTAAAATGAATTCCCCTCACATTTGACTTTTTCAAAATTAAATTTATGTAAAATAGAGAGCTTAGAAAAAATTTCAATTTGTCGTTGTCGACGTAAAAAATCGATCACAGTTCTCAGGCAACTATGCTGATGTTATCCGTGAAGTTACGTGCTTCAAAATTCACTTTGGCCTAGTATTGAAGTATTTTACACTTTAATTAAACTACATGTTCACCTTACTTCACTATTTGCATGAGATTTGGAGCTCAATTTTGGAAGTGTGTGAATATATATCGTTGGATGAAGCTCACACATCTATATTTTATGTTCTAAGAGTAGCCAATACGGATGACACCATCAACCCAGGACAAGAAGGCATTGTATGATTTATGAGTTGAGGAAAACCTAGAAAAAACCTTGTACTAACCCTCTCTTCTTAAATATTCCCAAATCTTGTTGAGGGATTTTGAAACAGCGGTGATGAGAAACTTCCAAATTGAGGAGCCCCACTTGCATCGACGATCTAAGGACATTCCTGGTTGGAAGACAAGCTCTTCTCTTAAGGCACGTCAACTTTAGATAAATTTTTTAAAAAAAAACTAATTTTACCTAACTGTTGTCTCGTCTCGTCCTATTGAGCAACAAAGCCACATCGCAAAGCCTATTATAATACTTGACATATATCTATATGATAAATATGTGTATGCATATAATTTTGTTACGTGCTCATACATTTGAAAATTCTAAAAAGTTGAAAAGTCGAAACGATTATGTCCAGCTTTAGAAAATTCAAAAAAAAAGAGACTAAATAAAAATTTAAGAAAAGATTAAGTCTAAACATAGAATACTCTAGAAAGGAAAAAGTCAAGAAAAATTATGTCCAACTTTAGAAAAGATATGGATATAATCTATACTTTTAGCTTTACATTAAATAAACTTTCTAGTCCTTGAATCAATTAACACAAGTCATTGTTATTAAATAACATAAACAAAAAAAATTTCGATCTTGATCTTGCGACTACATCTTCTCATTTTTATTAATTTCATAATTTCATTTTTAGTTAAATTAAATTGAAATGCAATGATCAAAGTAGTAATATATATAGAGGATTGAGACATAAAATCATTTATTTTATTTATTTAATTATTAAAATAAGTAATTTTTTTTGAAATTAGAAAAATAATAAGAAAAGGAATTATTATTTTTTATTTTAAAGCCGCTTAATTATCTATGTTACAAATAAAACGATGGATGTAATACAGATTTTATTAGATTATTTGGAGCAAAATCAGACACAACTTCATGGAGCTATCCAAGAATTGAAGCAAAGTTTAGGGAAAAAATACCAATTATCTTTTTTTATGTGCTTAAATGAAATATCATTTAATGGGCCAAGTAAAAAATAGTAACAATGATTTTTTTTATTTTTTTTTTTTGACAATTTTACCTAGTCATTACCTCCCATTTAAGCAATGTAAGTATATTTTAAGTGAATAATTTGTTAGTTTTTTTTGGTGATTTTAAATCAACAATATTATTATTTACTTTATATTGTAAATAATTTGTCACATTTTACAGTTTTTGTTCCAAATTATTCTATTAGTTTGGGATGATTTTTAAGAAAACTATTTTTTAGAAAATTATAAATAATGATAATTATAAAATTAATAATAATTTAAAGACAAAAATATTATTCAAATTATTATTTCCTTTATATTGTAAATTTTTTGTCATATATTACAGTTTTAGTTTTAAATTATTCTATTGAGGTGATTTAAAAAAAAAAACTATCTTTAAAAAAATTATAAATAAGGATAATTTTAGAATTAATAATAATTTAAAGATAGAGATATTATTCATATTATTTTTTTGAAAAACGGCTTTTTGCCATTTCATTAAAAACCCCAAAATAGAGAAAATGAGTTTCAAGAAACAAAGCTAGACAAACCCTAACTTTGTTGAAAAAAAAAACAAATGAGTTTCAAACAACTGAATTACAAAACAAACAGAATCACAAACAATTGATTTACAAACAAGTCATCAAACAAGAACTATTTGAACATTCCTTTCCTTGTAATGATTTTATAGGGAATATTTCATCTTTGACTGAGCTTCCAACTATCTTCATTAATTGGAATTCCCCTCCATGTATGTATGAGAGCGTTGTCATCAGAAATAATATCATCCCAAACTTTTCCTTCTGTTCTCTTATTCGTGCTATAAATTCTTGTATTTCTGTCTCTCTAGGTATTGTAGACTAGGGCTCCAAAGAAACATTTGAAAACATTCGCTTAAAAACTATCTCCCTTAGTCTTTTTCTTTACAAGCTCTATGATTGCGTTCCATGTACCTGGAAATTTAGTGATATTAATGTTCTGAGCAAAATTGATCCACAACTTGGATACAAATGCGCACTCCCCAAACAAGTGATCAATGCTTTCTTCTTTTTCTGTGCAGATTCGACAATTGACATCTGGAATATTCATATACTTCTTAATTATGTCTCTTGTCGCCAATCTTTTCCTGAATGTCAGCCAAAGAATGAATTGGTTTCGAGGTATAACCTTTGAAGACCAGACTACTTTGTGCCAATCTACCACCACCTCCTTTTTTCTAATGATCTTCCATGTTTTTCCTGCCACGAACTTTCCATTTATAACAGTATCCCAGTTCTTTGTATCAATGTTTCCATTGAATTGTATATTATTAATCAGATTCAAAATCCTAACTCCTTCTGGAATACTCCTAAGAATAGAGCTGCATTTTCCTTTTTGAATATCTCTAATTGAGTATAAGAGATATTTTCTTCTGATTCTGACTTTAATAGATTGGAATTCCTCCCAAAGGGGATTATTCTCTAACCATGGATCGTGCCAGAATAATATTCCATTTCCATTCCCGATTCTGAACTTCATCATTTGATATGCCTCTCCTCTAGTTCTTAGGATTTTCTTCAAGGACCATGCCATTTCATTTTTAATTTGGCATGTCCATATGCTAACTTCTCCTTTCATGAATCTTGTATGAACCCATTTGACCCATAATGAATCTGTCTTCATCTAAAGGGCCCATACATGTCTGATTGTGAGCGCTCGATTCCATATGACACAATTTTTAATGCTAAGCCCTCCTTCTTCCTTTGGGGTACATACAGTTTCACATTTGACTTTTTTTCCTCCTCTTCCTTGAGTACCCCAGATGAAGTCTCTCATCAACTTATCTAGTTCAGCCATAACTTTTCTGGGAATGACTATTTGTTGTGCCCAATAACCAATGATTCCCATAGTTACTCTTTTCACAAGCTCTACTCTTCCTGCGTAAGACAAGTTTTTTGTAGCCCAACCTAAGATAGAATTTCATACCTTTTCAATAAGTGGGCGAAAATGTGAGCTTTGAAGTTGATTTGCAGATAAGGAAATTCCAAGATATTTGACTGGAAGCGTTCCTTATTTTATCCCAATGATATTAAATATATTCTGCTTCAAATTCTCTTTCACTCTTCCTCCATAGAAAGCATGGCTTTTGTCTTCATTAATGAATAAACCTGTAATACTAGAAAACATTGTCAGTGCTTCCTTGATTGTACTAACAGATTCAACATCTGCGTGAGCCACTAAAAACAAATCATCAATGAAACAAACATGTGTTATTACTTGTTCCTTGTAGTAGGGGTGAAATTTGAATTTATGGTTCCTTAAAATCATTTTAAAGATATAGTCCAAGATATCCATAATAAGAACGAAGAGGTAAGGTGAGAGAGGATCTCCTTGCCTTACTCCCCTTTCACCTTTAAAGAAGCCACTATGTATGCCATTCACGCTAACAATAAAGTGAGGGGTCGAAACACACTGCATTAACCATTCAATAAAAATGTTAGGGAAACCAACAACATAAAGGAATTCATTAAAAGATTCTCATCTTATCGAGTCAAAAACTTTTCGAATGTCAATTTTGAAAGCCACTTTCGGAGAAATAACTTTCTTCCCATAACTTTTCAATAAACTCTGCATAAGAAGCATGTTATGGGAGATAGAGCGATTCGGAATAAAAGCTGATTGCCCTAAACTAATTAATTTTGAAATAACAGTTTTAAATCTATTATTCCAGCCATGATGACCTGCTTACTGTCGAATGACTTCTTGACCTTAACTAAGCTATTATTCCAGCCAACCCAGATTTTTCTTTTACACTCATCTAAATTGTGAATATAAGACCAGTCGCTACCAAAACAGCCTTTACTGACAGTATCGATTTGATTGTGCCTTACTCTTGTCTCTAGTATACCCATAATAGTGATTTCATGCCTTTCAATAATTCTTCTGACTTCCTTCCTTTTGATGGGGTCGTTGAGCCCCCTAATATTCCAGGTCATTATATTCATGAAGAAAGGTTGACAACGTGCTTATTCCTTCCTTTCCTTTGCCCTACAACATTCCTCCATATTTGTGGTTTGTATGGAATTACAGGTCTAGGATGTTGCCTTCCTCTCATCTGCATTTGGGCCTGAACCGTTTTGTTAGAAGAGGTGTTGGAAGTTTCTTCGCCTACGGGTTCTTTGTTTCCTGCCTCTGTTGGGATCTGCTCTATTTCTGGGTTACCCTTCTCAACATTTTCTATTTCCTTAGGTTCTTTGGCTTTCCCTTCCACATTTTCTTTTCCTTTCTTACTTCCCTCTTCTTGAGTTTGATTTTCTTTTGTTCCTTCACCGAATTCTGAACATATTTCCTTTTGGCATTGCTTTCTTTTGTTGCTTGTTTTTCCACCACTGTTTCATTTGTACTAGGAACTTTTTTTTTCTTGGCTTCTTTATTCTGCATTTGTTGTTCCTGATTTACTTTCTGGTTGGCTATTAATTTATGGCATCTCACTATAGAATGTTTAAAGGTGTTGTAGTTCACGCATCTGTACGGTGTCCATTCATAGTGTATGCCCATCTTGGTAGTATTTCCCTATCGATCCACCACTGTAATTTCATCGGGGAGAACGCTTCTGGGTTGAACTTCAACACTCATCCTAGCATATGTGAGAATATCGCTTTCCTTAGTGATTTTGTCCATGTATAGAGGGTTTCCTAGAAGTCTAGCAAAATGGCTTAAGGCTTTCGCGTTGTACATGTGGGGAGGGATATTTCGCAACTTGAACCAGATTTGCACTGTTTCTTTTGGAATATTGTCATAGCTCGTACCCTCCTTCCATTTTTCGAGCTTCATGCATTCTTTCCCCACGTGTGTATGTCCTAACTCTAAAAAAATTTCAAGATTAACCTCTTGCTTGAATTTCAGGAAAATCATGCCGTGACTGTTAGAGGTGACCTTCATTAGACCTTCTTTTCCCCATTGCTTAAGGAGTTCTTCCTTGGTGGCATCAAAAGTGGCAGGTTCTTTCCCAATAATTACACACTATCACTTGTTCCCATGATCGAATGCATTTTTCTTCCACATCTGATGGTAGCTTGAACTCAAAGGGATTTTTGAGTTTTTCCACCTTTGCTTTGAACGCACCCAAGAAAATCTGTCCATTTTCTGGGATTTTGTTTTCACATTCTTTTGCTAAGTTTTGACTCTGCTTTGTGTCTAGATTCTTATTCCAGACTTGATCAACCTGCCAATTTGGGTTCTTCTTCAGAGTATAAACCTTTGTCTTGGTACATTTTGCCAACTCTTTCATTGTGTTGACGGACCAGCTAACAATAATATCATACTCCTCTTTTTTTAGAAGGTTCCAATCTTGGAGGTAGTGCACGTTTAGCTGAATAGTGATTTACTGAGCCCTTTCTTTGTTGAGAATCATTTCTCCATTCTTAGCTTGCATCAGCATCCTTAAAATTTGGTTTCTCATCCCTTTCAGGTTTGCCCTCTCATTAAAATCAACCCTCCATTTTTTTTGCCTTCTCTTCGGTTTCTCGTGTTTCCCCTACTTTCTTGTTTACTGCATTATTCTGACATTTGTTTCCAACCCTGATTTCTTCTAGACCAACATTATATTCCTTTTGTTCCTATGTGCTTTCCTTCTTCTTGTTGATCGCCTCTATTTTATTTTGATTAACTTTTTTCCTTTGTGACTTACCAGTTTTATCGGATTGATTCTGATTCCCAAAATAATCAGCAACACATTCATTTGAAAAAGTTTGTTTATTTGGGCAATCAATATGTATTTCATTTTTGCTCTTATCTTCATTGACATTCATCTTAACAGAATTATCGAAGGGTATAGTGAAAGAAGGCATACCTGGAGCTCTTCAAGAGTTGACATTGATGCTCATGCTCACGAATTCAGGGGTGCCATCCTTTCCTTCTTTATCTAGAGTGACTTTGTTTTTATGAGAGATACTGGAGCATGTGCCCCTATTTCCTTCATGTTGGTTATATGCATCTTGGACTGTTAGATAAAATTAGACCGGTTAAATAGAACTTAACAAAAACAAACTTCCTGTGCAGGAACAGGTCAAGTAATCCAATCAGTCAAGTAACTCAACCGGTCAAGCAATACAACCGGCCAAGAACCTAACCGATCAGGAAGACAAGACCAATCAGAAGAAAAGACCAAAACTGGAAGTCATCCGGTTAACCTAAACAACCGATCGGTGCAAATAGATACTTTGAGTATCTGTTGAAGATGATATCAAAGGACAAATTTTAGTATTGCCATATTCATACAAGTCTCAGGATAATCTGCAGGCTGCAGAAGACCACCCGACAAGATCTTTCCACTCCGGGGTAAATCAGAGGCGCAACCCTCCAGGTGCAGGCAACTGTCCAACCGACAATTACCATATTAAGTAAAAGACAAACCTAGCCGGTTTGACCTATACACTCGAAGCCTAAATCGCCAGGTCTGAATTACTGAACCTCTGCTCAACCAATCAGATTCAAGGAGATGAAATGTGACCGTTGACACATTTCACCTATAAAAGAAGGAGCTGAAGAGGAGTAAATGCGGTTACCAATTCTGAGAAGTTTTCAACAACTTAAGTCACAAATCGTGTTTTATCTCTCTAAGATTAAATAGCTTAAGTGTGTATTTGAAGTGAGATTACAATTTCGGTGAGAATTGTACGAGTGTTATCGAGTAGAAAATAAGTCTCAATCGGATTGTGTTTGTCTATTCATTAGTGAATATCCTTCTCGCGGTTTCGAGAGGAAGGGGTGACGTAGGAGTCTTATCTCTGAACATCCATAAAAACCTGTCTTGTTATTTATTTTCTACCGGCTTTACATTCTAACCGATTCTACCTAAACCGACCTACTGAATCTCAAAACCGACCCACCAAACTCCAAACCGACTTTATCCAAATCCAGTCCTATTCATCCTGTGTGCTGCTTCAACCTGAAACAAACCACTTCTGCACTTAAACTCGGTTCAAGGGTTTGTGACAGTTTGTGTAGTATTGAAACCCCGGTGTTAATCTCTAACCGGATTAATCACCAACCGTTGAGTGAAAGGCACTAACCGGCTAGACCCCGGTTCGCCAGCCGCGACCTAGATCCTAACAATTGGTATTAGAGCAGTTAGTTTCAATACTCAAGCAATCATGTCTTTTGATAAGCCTCCAATGCTAGAAGGTGACGATTTCGCCAACTGGAAGGTACACATGCACCTGCACCTAATTACCATGAATGACGAGATGCAGTTCATTCTGACTGAAGGACCGGTAAAGATTGATAAAGACAGAAAAGATTGGACAGCTAATGATAGGAGAAGAAATAATCTTGACAATCATGTTAGAAACCGTATCATCAACGGTTTGGACAGGAACACCTTTTGTAAGGTCAGAGATTGCAAAACCGCTAAGGAAATATGGGATATGGTGATTCAAATTCATGAGGAAAACGAAAGAACCAAGGAAAACAAGATAATGGTGGCTACCCAGAAGTTCGAAAACATTAAGATGAAACGGGGAGAAACAATGAGGTAGTACAGTGACCGGTTCACAGATGTGATAGACGAGCTATAAACTCTTGGAAAGAAGTATGATAACAATGAAATCATCATGAAAGCGTTAAGGTCTCTTCCAAGTGCATGTGACATAAAGACGATGGTGATGAGGGAATCAAACTGTCTAAGCAAGATGAAGCTACATGATGTGTTCGAAGATCTTAAGGCATATGAGTTTGAAATGAGATCTAGGATTGAAGATGAAGTTTCCGCCTCAACCTCCACAAAAGCCTTAGTCACATCCATAGAACTGGCTGCTCCTGCACCGATCAAAACTGCTGAACAGTTCACTGAGGATGCCATGACAATGCTTGCATAGAAATTTGGCAGATTCATGAAGAGAAGCCAACCAACAAATAACAACTATAACTACGGTGATAAATCTAATGTTAGATGTTATAATTGCAATTGTTTGGGACATTTTAGGTGGGAATGCAGAAGACCGAGGCGGGATAACCGGAAACCGGATGATTAGAACCACATAAATAACTATCCACAAACCGGTAAAGGAAGTGAAGTTCAGAAAACACTGATAGCCGATGATGGAGGAAGCCTATCGGCTCACAGTGACAGTGATGATGAACTCACATGTCTCATGGCAAATGAGGAACATGTATTTGATTCTCTCTGTGAAGAATTTACTAAAGATGAGTTATTTAATTCACTAAATGATATGGTAGTAGAATATAAGAACCTATTAACACTAATACCAACCCAACTTAACTTTAGAACCGATCCCATAGAACCAGTCATGTCTGAACCTAACACCAATAGTATTCAACCTAACGAAATCTTAGAAACCAAGGCAGCATCTGAACTATCCTTTGAGACCGAACAACTCAAGGAATCAGTTCAAGAGTTGACCGAGGAAGATGCCCGAACCCAGTATAAAATAGCCGCATGGAAAAGATCCAGTGAAATGGTGAACAGACTGTCTAATTACAATAGACATCCAAAGTGCATGTTTGGTCTTGGATACAAAAACAACAGATCCAACAACCGGAACCATTCCGACAAAATGAGACTCATAAAGGACAATCTTCCATTTGTAAGTTTTGTCAAGAGCTCCTCAACCAACGATGAGGAACAAAGTGCCTCATATCCGGAAGACGAACTAATCTATGTAATTTCAACTGATTCCGAAAAATGGCTTCAACTTGAGAAAAGGAAAGCCAACCGGCTAAAGGTAAGCAAGCCAATCCACGACCGCATAGAATAGATTAAAGGCCACCTCTGAGTAAGGTACTCTTAGGAAAACAGAAAGACGCCAAACCGAGTGTAGGAAAACTAGTCAGAACCATAACCGGAAAAGTTATCCGACTTATTAATGTCTGGATACCTAAGGGACTAATCACTTGTGGACCCAAGTAAATATGGGTACCAAATAGTTGTAAATATGTATATTTTGCAGGATATGAAGAAACGGCTAGGAAACTCCGAATGGTACCTGGACAGCGGTTGTTCTAGACACATGACTGGAAACAACAACCTTCTAACCGGCATTAGAATAGAAACCGGTGCAATGATTGTCTTCGGAGATAATTCAAGAGGTAGAACTGTGGGAAAGGGTAAGATTGTTCAAGGTGATTTAACAATTGATAATGTACTTTTAGTTGAAAACCTACACTTTAACTTGCTGAGCATTAGCCAAATGTGTGATGCTGGATACACTGTAGAATTCCTTAAACATGAATGCTTAGTTAAAAACTCCCAGGGGAACATACTACTAACTAGAAATAGGTTAGGAAATATATACAAGGTAGATTGGAAAAATAAAGTAGAACACCCTGTCTGCATGGCAGCTAAAACCGATCAAACCTGGTTATGGCATAGAAGGCTAAATCATCTAAACCTGAAAACCTTAAACTATATCCGTGGTAAAAAGCTGGTTGAAGGAATTCCTGATATAGTGTTCAATAAGGATAAAGTTTGTTCAGCATGTCAAATGGGTAAACAAACTAAGTAAACTTTAAGAGTAAAGGACACATTCAGTCTAACCGATGCTTAGATCTCCTGCACATGGATTTATTTGGACCAATGAGGGTCGTCAGCCTAGGTGGCATGCTCTACACTATGGTAGTTGTTGATGATTATTCTAGGTATACATGGGTAATATTTTTGGCATATAAACGTGAAACCGCATCAAATTTAATTACATTGCTTAAACGTTTACAAAATGAAAAATCAACACGCATCAACAGCATTAGGAGTGATAGAGGAACCGAATTTACAAATAGTACTCTAAATGCATTTCTTGATGAATCCGGTATTAGACACGAGTTGTCTAGTGCTAGGACTCCTCAACAGAACGGCCTGGTCGAGAGAAGAAACCGAACTCTCAAGAAAGCCGCAAGGTCCATGATAGCTGATTCGGGCGTTGCTCAAAAATTCTGGGTTGAAGCTATCAGTACTGTATGTTACACGCAAAACCAGTCTTTGATCAACAAGTTTCACAACAAAACACCGTATGAAGTATACTTTGATATGATTCCCAACATTAGGTATCTTAAAATTTTCGGTTGTAAATGCTACATCCATATAAATGGAAAAAATTACTTATCTTCTTTTGATGCAAAATCCGATATTGGGATCATGTTAGGTTACTCAGTAGTTAGTAAAGCATATAGAGTGTATAACACTAGAACTTTAACCGTGGAGGAATCTCTTCATGTTATATTCGATGAATCGGTTGAAAGTAACACTGCATCATCCTTTGATCTACACAACAGATTGGAAAACAACAATATCCATTTTGATAGTAAAGATGAGATTCCGGCTTTCAGACGGTTTGTCCATGACCAAATAGGTGATGATGAAACCCAACCGGATCAAGCTGTCACAAAGTAGTAAGCTAACACCTCGGTTCAAACTGAGGAAATCGGTCGGTCTGACATCATTGTTCAGCCTACCGATATGTCTAGCCTTGATCAAGTAAACGGTGATTTGGTATATACTCCTGAACCGAATCTCAAAAGGAACACAAATCATCCTCCTGAGCTAATTATAGGTGACCCTTCAAAACCCGTTCGAACTAGGCGACAAATTCTGGAGGAATACTTTAATTCCGCTTTCATATCCAGATTGAGCCGAAAAGGGTGGATGAAGCATTGTCAGATCCGGACTGGATCTTGGGAATGCAATAAGAGTTAAACCAGTTTGAGAGTAATAAAGTCTGGTACCTAGTTCCTAGACTGAAAGATCAACCGGTCATAGGAACAAGATGGGTATTTAGAAATAAACTCAATGAAGACGGTTTGGTCACAAGGAAAAAAGCCAGACTAGTGGCACAAGGATACAAACAGGAAGAAGGCATTGATTTTGAAGAATCATTTGCCCCTGTAGCTAGGATTGAAGCTATTAGGATTTTTCTAGCCTTTGCTGCTTTCAAAAATTATAAGGTTTTTCAAATGGATGTTAAAAGTGCATTTTTAAATGGTGACTTACGTGAGGAAGTATATGTTGAACAACCACCCGGTTTTAAAAATGCTGACCTACCTAATCACGTATACCGCTTAAACAAAGCACTGTACAGTTTAAAACAAGCTCCTAGAGCTTGATATGATACACTAACCGCATTTTTGTTAAAACATGATTTCACCATCGGTTTAGTGGATAGAACACTATTTAAATTTGAGAAAAAGGAACATATCCTACTTGTTCAAATATATGTGGATGATATCATCTTCGGTTCAACCGATCCTAAGCTATGTGATAAATTCTAAACCTTGATGACTAACAAATTTGAGATGAGTATGATGGGAGAATTAAGCTTCTTTCTAGGCCTTCAGGTTAAGCAACTCGAAGAAGGAACCTTCATCAGTCAACCCAAATACACAAAGGAACTTCTAAAGAAATTTGGGATGGACACATGTTCCTCTGCCTCTACTCCAATGAGCTCATCAATCAAATTGGACAAGGATGATGACAGTCAGGCAGTAGACCTGACAGCCTACCGAGGAATCATCGGTTCTCTCCTATACTTGACAGCAAGTAGACCGGATATACTATTTGCGGTCGGTGTGTGTGGAAGATTCCAGGCTAATCCAAAACAGTCTCACTACACAGCCGCAAAGCGAATCTTGAAATACCTAAAGGAAACCCCTGAAGTCGGTCTGTGGTATCCAAAGGACTCATCTTTCAACCTCACAAACTACTCGGATGCAGACTATGCAGGTTGTAAAGTTGACAGAAAAAGTACCAGTAGAACATGCCAATTCCTAGGTGATCGGCTTGTTTCATGGCACAGCAAGAAGCAGACATCGGTTGCCACATCAACCGCAGAAGCTGAATATCTGGAGGCCGGAAGTTGTTGTTCACAACTCCTGTGGATCCAACAACAACTGAAGGATTTCGGTATCACCGCCGAAGAGTTTCCGATATTCTGTGATAACACAAGTGCCATAGCAATCACATACAATCCGGTTCTACATTCTAGAACCAAGCACATCGACATAAAACACTACTTCATCCGAGAACATGTTATGCTGAAGTATATCCGGCTGGAATACGTATCAACAGAACAACAAGTAGCCGATATCTTCACAAAACCCCTACAGGAAGCTAAGTTTTCTCACTTCAGAAACATACTCGGTTTAACCGATATTAATCAGCTCATCTCTTAAAATGTCTAAAAGGAAAATTGGTTCGGACAGACAAAACCGATAGTTCTTCCTAAATTGTCGGAAACCGAATTCACCAAGGTACCTATTAAAGAACCGCTCTGTTCATCAGTCACAGTAAACCGACCGGTTACTTAGTGCCTACACTAATTAACCGCATCGGGACCAATGACTGAAAACCGACCGGTTTGGACATAGTATACTCTGGATTATTTGGCTTCCAAACAAAATTGGAACAATTATCTGTGTTTAAATGTATCTGTTCTGAAAAGATACCTTTTCAAAGCAAAATGGTCATACCTCAAAAGACGTGAAGATATGATATCTTTCACCGTCCAGGCCTATGACTCACATCCTAGGTTGTAGACATACTTCTTTCATGCAATATGTTTTATCTTATGGTTAATAGATCCGATCACCTGCTATACACTGGATAATACAATCATCCCTCCACTAATATATAAGTTAGGCAAAACATCAGACAAAATATTCACAAGCATCAATTTATCCTCTCACTAAGACAAAAATGTCTCAGTTTCCAAACATTCTCCAAGTTCATTTCGACTCAGCTCAAAGTACAGAGCATTATGAAATCTTCAAAATGATCAAGTCGCTTGAAGCCACCGGTCTAAAATACTTTCTAGATGACAAACATGTCATCTTCCCCGAGACGGTCCTGGAGTTCTTCTATAACGCCAGGGTTTTCCGGGGTACCCCTCATTTCGACACCCTCATTCAATCTAGGGTCGGAGGGACCGTGTTTGATTTCTCTGAGAGTGACTTCGCCAGATGCTTCGATCTTCCAAAGTAAGGGATCACTGATCTGAACGTTCCGGTCGGATTAAAGGCCGAAATTTCCTTAAGTTTCTCTCGGTCAAATCGTCCGGTTAGTAACCACGGTGCCATGTCAACATTGAGGGTTGAATACCAGCTACTCAATGATATCATCGGTCGGGGCATCCTAGGTAAGGATGTGACCAACACCTACTGTGCTACAACTTTCAATATGATGATCGCTATCACAACGGATACGCCGGTCAACTGGTCTAGGGTGTTGTTCGATGTCCTGATCTGGATGATCACCATTCGCCAAACCGGCCTCATCCCCCAGATCAGCTGCCTACTTATGGAACTCGGGGTTCCACTCTGTCCGGGCGAAGGGCTGAATCAGGCCCAGGTCATCACCAAGGAAGTTGCCGACTCGTTCTATGAGCGGTTCGAGAAGGCCTGGAAAAGGAAGAACCAACACCTCAACTCCTCCGACAATTAAATCACTCCTTTCTACAACCGGTCATTTTGCTGTACGTAACGGTTGTATTGTCATCCTACTCCATTATGATCTTTTCGGTTAATCTTTGTGTTTCTTTCGGTTTGTTGTAACCCCACCTTCATTAATGAAAAGTAATTTTCGATTTCCAACTACATGGGAAATTACACAAACTTAATTACTTTCTAACTAGATTCTTCACCTCGAGCTCCGCAACCGGTCAAAAGTAACTCCTTCACAAAGAGTTTTGGAAATATAAATATTCCCAACACTAATAAGACAAAACAAAATATTAGCATTAAATGCTCCTATTTTCCCTCCAATCTCAAATCTATATAAAGAACCCTCTTTATCAATTCAGCATACCTCCAAACAAATTATAATTTCTTAAACTCTCTCTCTCTTAGCAAAAATTTGAAAGAATGTCTAACCGTACTCTAAGAAATTATCTATGCATCGATTTCAACTCCGTCCTCCAGATTGAGGATATTGAAGTAAAGGAACTCCTCTTCGAATCTCTCATCGACACTGGCCTTCGTGTCTTTCTCGAAGAAGCCGGACCCGTCTTCATTCCAGAGGTAATGGAATTCTTCAATAATGCGGCCATATCCGGCGACGCCATTACTTCCATCGTGAAAAATCACATCTTTGTCCTTCACGAAAACAAATTCTCCCGAATGTTCAATCTGCCCATTGAAGGGTTCTCTAACTTTCCATCCCGGGTGGGGAGTGCAGCGGTCGACTATGCAGAACTGTTCTCCGGAACCCAAGTGCCGGTGGAGAACTACGGTCTGAAAACCCGCCTCGCACATCACTTTCAACTCCTTCACGAGATCGTCAACCGATCTATTATCTACCAATCTCCGAACCAACACTATTCTAAGAAAGTCTTCGACATGATGACCTATATCATCAGTAACACCCCCATCAACTGGTCATCGATCATCTTCAACAACCTGAAGACCATGGTCGAAACAAAGAAAGGTTTCGACTATGCCCCTCATATTAGCCGGTTCCTTCGTACACACCATCCAAATCTTGGACCGGGTACCCTGGTGTGCTTCTCAAGTGTACTCCATGAGGAAATGGTGGAGGACAGACTCTCTAAATTGATCGTTACATAATTTATAATTATGTTATCTTGTGTACTCTAAACCGATCATTGTATCGCTGTCTATCATAATTTATCGGTGTCTATTATGTCCTTCCTTTTTAATCAAATGATCATTTAAATCAATGAGTTCAAAATTCGGTAAAATCAAAATTCGGTTCAGAATCGCAAAATTAAAAATCGGTCTAAAAGTTCAACCGGTTAATCGTAAACCGAGTCATCGCCGGTTAAATAACCGTCTCATGAATAGAATGGTTACATTAAATAACTGCCCCATCGCCGGTTAAATAACCGCATCAAAAGTCCGCTCAAACTTCCCGCCTATCGCTTGCCGCCTAAAGTCTTTTTGGAGGGAAAATTCCCGCCCAAACTTGACATGACAGTTCGCGGCGGTTGAAATTCCAACCCGCGACTATAAATATGGTCCTTAGCATTTTATTTTATTCTTACGCGAAACGACTTTCTCTTTCTAGTTTTCAAATCTCTCAAAATTCTCACACTTTCGATCTCTCGGTCTCTTAAACACATAATGGGTCGCGAATCCGTGCTTTTTACTCACATCGTCCAGGTCGACTTCGATGAAATTCGAGCAAATGGATCGGTAGAAGCTAAACGGGTGTTAACCCAACTTTCTGAATCTGGTCTTGAACATTTCTTGAACGGACCATTCATCTTGTATCAAGAAGCGGTTACCGAATTCTTCCAAACCGCCGCACTCAACGAAGGAACAATAACCGCAACAATCGGCGGTAAGTCTTTTCAACTCACCAAGGAGTCGATTGCTGAGGTCCTCCATCTACCAACCGAGGGGGACGACTTTTCGGTGGTTACACACGAGGCCACATTCCAAGCGGTTTGCCGGGATGTTTCGGATAATGTGGTACCGATAGCAGTGTCCGGTAAGAAAACTTCCCTCAAACCGGAACTTAGACCGCTATGCGAGATTCTGTCTAAGTCGGTTCAAGCGCGGGGAGGCAACTATGACAGCCTCACCCGAATAAAGATAGATATGATTGCCGGTTTAGTCAACAACACCAAAATCAACTGGGCCAAGGTGATTTTCTCCAACCCATGTGAGATGGTGGATCCTTCATCCAAACGGTCAAGGAGATACGCCGTTCCACTCGGTAAGCTGATGCGCCATTTCAACGCTGACACCGGCCCCGGTGTTTTTCTTCCCCCCAGCAAAATCATAAAATCCCATCACTTCATTAGACCGGAGGAGAAACAGGGAAAGACAAAGGTTTCCGACAATTCAAGCGGCCGAAGAAAGACATAAGCTAAAAAGAGAAAGGCTCTAGCAAAAGAAAAATCCGGAAGCAAGGCAGATCAGCAACCGACCGGGTCGGCTAGTATTCCGACCAATACCCCTAATCCGAACACTCTCTCACCACACCGAGGCGGATCGGTCTGGCAAAGGGAAAGAGAAGGTGGTCGAAGAACAGTCGGCCAGAACTGATGATATTGAAACCGGTTCGGGTAGGGACCCAGAAGGAAATAAAACCGCGAATGAAAGCATTCGGCAAATAGGCGAGGACCTCGTCAAACAAATCATGAAAGAAATTCACGATTAGGCTCACGCTGCAAGCGACGTCTACTTTCAATGGGCCCTGAACCGATAGGAAATATTCTACACCAACATGCTACCGGAACATCCCGCTGATCGTAGATACGAAAAACTGGTTGAGATGGAAGCGGAAGTCATCAACCTTACAAAGGCTCAGAGCGTCTTGACCGCTCTTAGAAGAAGTAAGATGGTCGAACCGCATGCCCGGTTACTAGGGCTTATCGAACATATATAACATCTTCGTGAAAAACACATCCCAGGGACGAAGGAATACCAGTTCGAGATCTTGGTGTTGGACATGCTAGCGGTCAAAGAACGGGAACTGACCGATGAGCTGGCACGGTTGGAAGCGGAACCCGAGCACCAAGAGGCGTCGGTCTTCTCCAGATCTCAACCTCAGGATGATGGCGGTCCGAATCCGGCCAAAGACGAGCATATTTCTCCTCAACAGGAACTCATCATCAACGACATCGAACTCGGGACGGGTACACCGCCCCCTAATCGGCACGTATCTCTTCAAACCAACAATGAATCGGTACCGGCTGTAACAGAGGATAGGGTCAAGGAATCAATCGAGGAATTTGTCAATGCCGCCATCCTGCCGTGGAAAAAGAAGATAAAAGAAATCGCGATAAAATCCATCGAGATGATCGAGTCCACCGATAAACAGCTGGAAGCCGCGGTTGGACGGATTACGTTCGTTGAGGACAAATACGGTCTTACCGATCTTTTGTTCAGCGACACAACTGGCAGAACTAAGGTACTAGAGACCGTAAGTAAGAAGTTGGAAACCAATCTCGCTCATACCAGCCAAAAGGTTGGTTTGATAGACCTACACCTCATAACAACTGACCAAACGCTGAAAAAGATTGAAGGGGACCTGTCTCAATCCGGTGTCCAGGCCGGATCTATACTTGAGAAAATGACAATGCTTGAGGAGAAACATGCCAAGACCGAGGCAGATCTAAAGCCGGTCACCGAACAATAGGCGGAGATGGTAGCGGCAAAGCTAGCAGCCAACAAAGCACTTGAGGAAGCAAATGAGCTCGCGGCTCAAAAGATTCAGGTTGCCCTGGACGAGCAAGCCCGACTTCAAAAGGAAACGGCAGAGGGGGATGCGAACCTGGCCGGTCATATGCAAACATTAGAAAACGTTGCACCGGCCATAGCGGTTCAGCAAAATGAAGACGCGGCTCGACTTATCGGCCAACAGCTAGCATTCGATGAGTTCGCCGACGCCCATAAGAAATCAAAGGCGGCTGCCTCCCCATCCGGACCGACTACCAGAAAAAGAAAGAATTCTTCCAAGAGGGCGGCAATTTCAAAGCTATTGGACAACGTTGCTGAAACGGTTGTCTATCCCCCAATCAACCTGGTTTCGCAAGAAGATGGGGAACTCGAGGACGGAACCATACCACTGATCAAAAGACAGCGAGGCCTCGAAGTGGCCCCACTAAGATCGGTTGCTCCACCGGCATCACCTTTCACCGGCACTTCAGGCGGTCAAGGATCTTCCTCCAGATCTGGCGTCGATCCTTGCAAGCCGGGCAAGGGAACGATGACTGAAGAAATGCTGGCCAAATACCTGCTCAAGAAAAAGAGATAGAAGTTTTTATGTTTAATTATATATTGTCTATGTTTAACTTAGTATAATTATAAATATATCAAGTATTTTTGGAAACCGTCCTACTTCTTAATTCTTACATGGTTTTGAATATTTTAAGTAAAATAATAAAAAAGGGAGAAATTGATAAGATAAAATTTCCTCTTCAAAATTTTTATCAAAAATTTTCCAAAATTTTTCGAAAAATTCTTCTAAGTAATTTTCCAAAAATCCAGCCAAATAAACTCTTAAAACAACCGGCCTACATTCTAATTCTTACATGGTTTTGAATATTTTAAGTAAAATAATCAAAAATGGAGAAATTGTTAGATAAAATTAGACCAGTTAAATAGAACTTAACAAAAACAAACTTTCTGTACAGGAACAGGTCAAGTAATCCAATCGGTCAAGTAACTCAACCGGCCAAGAACCTAACCGATCAGGAAGACAAGACCAGTCAGAAGAAAAGACCAAAACCGGAAGTCATCCGGTTAACCTAAACAACCGATCAGTGCAAATAGATACTTTGAGTATCTGTTGAAGATGATATCAAAGGACAAATTTTAGTATTGCCATATTCATACAAGTCTGAGGACAATCTGCAGGCTGCAGAAGACCGTCCGATAAGATCTTTCCACTCCGGGGTAAATCAGAGGCGCAACCCTCCAAGTGCAGGCAACTGTCCAATCGACAGTTTCCATATTAAGTAAAAGACAAACCTAGCCGGTTTGACCTATACACTAGAAGCCTAGACCGTCAAGTCTGAATTACTGAACCTCTGCTCAACCAATCAGATTCAAGGAGATGAAATGTGACCGTTGACACATTTCACCTATAAAAGAAGGAGCTGAAGAGGAGTAAATGCGGTTACCAATTCTGAGAAGTTTTCAACAACTTAAGTCACAAATCGTGTTTTATCTCTATAAGATTAAATAGCTTAAGTGTGTATTTGAAGTAAGATTACAATTTCGGTGAGAATTGTACGAGTGTTATCGAGCAGCAAATAAGTCTCGATCGGATTGTGTTTGTGTATTCATTAGTGAATATCCTTCTCGCGGTTTCGAGAGGAAGGGGTGACGTAGGAGTCTTATCTCCGAACATCCATAAAAACATGTCTTGTTATTTATTTTCTGCCGGCCTTACATTCTAACCGATTCTACCTAAACCGACCTACTGAATCTCAAAACCGACCCACCAAACTCCAAACCGACTTTATCCAAATCCAGTCCTATTCATCATGTGTGCTGCTTCAACCTGAAACAAACCACTTCCGCACTTGAACTCGGTTCAAGGGTTTGTGACAGTTTGTGTAGTATTGAAACCCCAGTGTTAATTTCTAACCGGATTAATCACCAACCGTTGAGTGAAAGGCGCTAACCGGCTAGACCCCGGTCCTCCAGCCACGACCTAGATCCTAACATGGACTTTTTTAGGGTGAGTGGAGAAGTAATTTGATTACTCAGGTGCCTATTTAAGAGAATTGGCCAGGCTTGAGCCAAAAGTTGACAAAGAATAAAGATTCCCTATTGTAGAAGCTTTCATGTTGCCTGATTTTGATTCGAAGTGGCCAAAGCAGACAGATTCCTAATTAGCGAAGCAACAAACAAGAAATCAGTATAGATAATATTCTGTAGAATAATGAATTTCTGCACAACAGAAAATCGAGAATATTTTCTGATGTTGACCAAGATAGTTAGTCGACCGAGAATGCAACCAAAGTTGGCTATAAGTGAAAACTGACAAACAACGGCTCTTATCGCAATGCGCGATTAGAGTAGTTGAAACTCTAGCGACGCTTGTGAGTGATCCAACCGGGGTTTTCGCGACACTGCCAATAGTGCCGATCGTACCGATCGTGTCGTTTGTGCCGATCTTAACTTCGATTGTGTAGTATTAACTGTGTCACTCGTGTCGCAGCGATTACAACGAAGCGCGATCCGTACGATTGAAACCCTAGTAGCGCTTGCGAAACATGGGATTACACGGCTATGTCAATCATGTCGTTCATGGCGATCGTGTTGTTCGTGCCTCTCGTGTCGATCGTGCCGCTCGTGCCGATCGGTTTTCAATTAACGAACAACGTTTCTTGCTTTTCCTAGATGCGATTGAATTTCTGATTTGTTATTATTGTTGAGTATAATTATGTGCACGTTCTTGGAGAAAAATTCAAGAATCATTCGCCGAAAAATCTTGCCTGGAAATTATCGCCGAAAATCTCCAGAGCTTTTTGAAAATACAAAACCTATTATTCATATTATTATTTAACATGTTTTTATAACTTACAAAATTTAAAGCATTTTTGTTCGTATATAGTATTTAGAGGACTTTTATTTTTCTTAATATTTTTTAATTCTATAGTGGAGTACCTAAAAAGATTAATAATATACTATTGTAATTATAAAATAATTATTTTCACTTTAAATATTAGATGAATTATTGAGCGAACATATTTGCTATTAAAAATTATAATTAAAATTATATTTCACAAATAATTAAGTTTAAATATATTTTTTTATTCTTTTCATAACTATTTAATACAGTTGGACAGTTAGGACAGTTAAAGAACACGAATAGGTGTACATTGACCCATACATATGCATGTAAAAAGAAAACAATACCCATCTTTATTGGTAGGTGATTCAGTTAAACAAGTTTGTTATAATGGTTGTCTGCAAAACATGCACCTTTGAAATGAGCACTCTTATTATTACATGGATATGACATCACCCTACCGTTTTCTATTAAAAAAAATATAAAAAATTATGGAATGTTTTTATTATCAATTATATTATTTGAATTTCAACTTTAATTTAATTACATATAAAATTAGTAAACTTACCATAAATAAGAAAAACTAATACAATAATGACAAGCTTCAAGAGTGATTTGTTCATCTTGTTTGATATGACAAATTAAAGTTATTTGTTTCAAAATACTATTGAGTATTTATATTTTATATATATACATCGATAGATATTTATAGATATATGCGCTTTCATTTGAACCATGTAGCATAAGAATAAGAATCCATTCTTTCTATTTGAAGCCAAGTAAGGAAAAAATCTCTTCATTAATTAACTTATTTCTTTATTTCTTTTATTTTTTCCATTTGAACTTATGTAGGATAAAAATAAGGATAAGAATAGGATAAGAATCCGTTAGTTCCATTTGAACACATATAAGATAAGGATAAGAATCCGTTAGTTCCATTTGAAGCTAAGTAAGACAATAAGGAAAAGAAAAACTCTCTTAATGAATTAATTAAGTAATTTCTTTATTTCTCTTATTTTTTTTCCATTTTTCCATTTGAACTTACGTAGAATAAGGATAAAAATCCGTTAATTCCATTTGTATCTAAAAAGGACAATAAGGAAAGGAAAATTCTCTTAATTAATTAATTTCTTTATTTTTTTTATATTTTTTCTCATAAATATAATATATATATATATATATTTTCTTTAGTACAAATATTATATATATATATATATATATAATAATAAAGTTTTTACTAATTATTTTATTCGCTAATTTAAAAAGATAAGTTATTTGTATTAATTAATTAATTTAATTCTGTAATATTTTCACTTTCTTAATATTATATTTTTATATATTTTATTATAATATAAATATTATATACATATATATAATAACAAAGTTTTTAACCATCATTTTTATTTTTTTCATTTAATTTATTTCTTTTATATTTTCTCTTTTATAATATAATATTACTTTTATATTTTATCTATTATATTATCAGAAAGAAAATATATAAAAATAACTAGAAAAAAGAATTAACATTAACATATGGTTTCATATCAAAATTCACATGAAAACACATACAAATAATTCATAAAAGTTGTGTTATTATATATATATATATATATATATATATATATATATATATATATAATATAATTTTATAAGGGAGAAAATATAAAAAATATAATTTTATAAAGATGAAAATATAAAACAAATAAATAAATTATTTAATACAGAGAACTAACATTATCTTCCTATGGGAAGCAACTAGAATAATTAGAAAAAAAAAACTTTATTATTATTATTATATATATATATATATATATATATATATATATATATATATATATATATATTACAAGAGAAAATGTAAATTAAAGAACTTACCTTATCTTCATATGGGAAGTTATGAGAGAAAATATAAAAAAAAAATTAGGAAAGAACTTACCTGAGAAGAAGTTATAGGATAAAATATAAACGAAATAAATAAAATTAGAAAAGAACTCACCTTAGCATTCTCATTATCCTTGTCTTAGTGGCTTCAAATGGAAAGCACGTTAAAAATGATTGATAACAAATTTGTTATATATACAAACAACATGATCAAATCATTCTTCAAGCTGATCATTGTCATTGGGTTAACTTTTCTTATTTCATATAAGTTTAATAATTTTTTATATCTAATTAGATTAAGTGAATTCAGATAATAGAATTAATAACAAAAACATGCAATGACTTTTTATTTTGATAGAGAAATGTTAGAGTAATGTCATCCCCTTGTTAGGCCCGGAGGGGTAGGCAGCCTAGGCCACGGGCTAGGGCCTAGGACCAAAAAGGGGCCCATTTTTTTTTTATATATGTTAGGTATTAGTAAGGAATTTTAGTTTCTTATTTTTTAATTTTTTTTATTATGTTAGATTTTTTGGCCCATGACTCTATAGCCCAAATAGGGAAACAAACTAACACTATCAGAACAAAAAATTGAAAACCCTATTGTCTGTCTCACTTTCTGTCTCTCTCAGTCTCTGTATCCTACATGGACAACGAAACCGACAACGAAACTCACAACGAAACCGACAACAAAATAATTTCGACGGTGGCTCTGTTTCGCTAGGTTGAGCCTTGAGGTAAGGTTTAACCATTAAAAGTGAAAATTCAACATCAGGGTTTGATTGTTATTTATTTTTATGCTTTGTTTTGAGATTTTGTATTTGTGTGGTTAAGCCGTAAAGATCTTTGAAAATAGTTTACTTGTTTGATGGCGCCGAAAAAATATTTATCTGGATATGAAAAACGAAAAAGGAAAGAATTAGAAGAACAATTTGTTAAATCTCAAAGTGGTTCGCTTAACAAGTTTGTTAAAATAACAAAAAAGCTTCTGAAAATTTAGACTCCACTGAAGCGATAAATGCTGAAGAAATTAATATAGTTAATGTAGATGAGAATGTGGAAGAAATAAATATCATTCCCGAAAATGATAGTCAAACGAACAACCATTCTATCTCTCTCGTGGATAAATCCCTAGTAGATATATATGATCCTATAAATTGGGATAATCTTGATAATAAAACAAGAGATTTATTGGTTGAAAAGGGTCCTAAACGGGAATTAAATCTTGAGTTTCCTTATGATCATATTTCTAGGCTCTTTTCTTATTTTCACTATTCTCAAAAGTTAAGTAATTGAGAAGAAAGGGATAGGAAATGGTTGGTTTATTCAAAATCAGTGGATAATGTGTTTTTCTTTTGTTGTAAGTTATTTAAATTAAATCACAATAGCAGCTCACTTGGAAATGAAGGATGCAGGGATTGGAAAAATATTAATAGGATTCTTGAAGAGCATGAGTGCAGCGCTGAACATTACAAAATTATGAAAACCTGTTGGGACTTGAAGAAAAGGTTAGAACAAGATGAAACTATTGATAAAGAATTGCAACTTGAGATCAAGAAAGAAAGGGACCGGTGGAGGCAAGTACTATTAAGAATATGTGCTACTGTTAAATGTATTGCAAAAACTAATTTGGCATTCGTGGTTCAAATGAAAAACTTAATAAAAGTTCTAACGGCATTTCGGTATTTTATTGAAGATCAACGGTGAAACACAAGTGAAGTTTATGCGTAAGGCCCCAATTTCGTGATTTCGCCTCATGCCTAAAAAATCTCAGGAACGGCACTGCCCCTTGTAATTTTAGGGGTGATATTTTCAAATTTACATGTTTTTCGTATCATTTGCTTCCAATAATAATAATAATGATTATTGTCTAATTTTTACATGCATATGTAAGAGAGGATGTATCAACCTATTGTATCAACTATTTTCAAAGTCCATTTATTTTTGTTCTTGAACAGCCTGATTGTATCAACTATGGATAAGAAATATCTCAGCCCAGCTCGTCCGGTTGGCCAATGTCGTGTCGAGCTGTGTCATGCTTCCCCTGCCGAGCTGTGTCGTGCTTCCCCTTCCGAGCCGTGTCGTGCCTTGCTTCCCGTGCCGAGCCATTCCGTGTCGTGCTGTGCCAATGGACTGAACCGGACCGTATAACAACCTTGTTAGCCTTCTAAAAAATAATTTTAAAAAATATGGGGTCGCACCCTTTCGAGTTGCCTATGTATCTTACAAATATTCATACCTCAAATTTGTAAAAAAAAAACAGAGATCGACATCGAGCTGGCCCGGCCCAGTCTGTCGTGCCAAATAGTGATACATGTCGTTCTGTGTCGTGCCTCATGTTAATCGTGTCATGCTCGTACCGTGCCTAACAGTAAAATATCTCGGCTTAGCCCGTCCTGTTGGCCCATGTCATGTCGAGCCGTGCCGTGCTTAACATTAAAATATCATGTCATGCTCGTACCTTGTTAGCCTTCAAAAAAAATAATTTAAAAATATGGGGTCGCACCCTTTTGAGTTGCCTACGTATCTTACAAATTTGCATACCTCAAATTTGTAAAAAAACAGACCTCATGTAGTTCTAACTTACCTTAGATTAAATCTGAAATGTTTTATAATCAGTTGTCTCCTACACCTTTATCGGAATCAATATAATTGTGCTTTTAATTTCTCGCATACAACCTTGATATTGTTCATTAATCTCCGCATCAAACCAATCCTTCAAAAGAATACACATTTGTACATTCGACTCTTTCATATTCGTCCTCTTCGAACTCAACAATCTATTGGAATTAGAGAATGCTTGTTCTGAAGGAATAGTAGATACAGGAGGGGTGAAAATATCCCGAGCTACTAATTATATAACTGGAAGTGTATTTGTTTTGTTTCCCCCACCATTTTAGAAGATCAATATCAGACATTGAATCCTCATTAAAAATATTATTATAAGCGGCGATTTCGTCAAAAGAATTTGACGAAACACTGTAGCTACTACTAGCTTAAGAAGGTCGATATGAAAAAAACATGTTTAAAGGGCTGTCATCCTCATGTTTAAATTTTTAGTTTCCGATTGTTGAGTTTGTCGGCTAAGTAATGGGAAATATTTTGTTTATATTTATTATATATTTTTTTAATAAGTTCATTTATTTATTTTATTTTATTATGAGTACATAATTGTGTATTTTAATATTGTTTATATTTATCTTTAGTAATTAAATTTGGATCTGATGTAATAATTTTACATATATATGTATAGTGGTTATCTAAGCTAGATGCTACTACTAATATTTTAGATCTAGGATCTAAAACAGAAGCTATGCAATATAATAGCGGAACATCCGCAAAGTATTTTAAGAACTTTATTTTCATATGAGGGATAAACTCATTAAAAATGGATCACTTTTATATTTTTGAAAATGAATTTCCATTCCGATTATAGTTCGAAAAGCTTTATGACATGAATGTATATACATAGTTGATAAAATATTAGTTGTATCGAAAAAAAACTTTAAAACTTTAGAAATTTTTTCAGCTAAATCAAATTCAAAATCTTCTACTATAAAATCATAATAAGATCAACAAAAATTATTAATGGTCTTCTTAATCTAACACATTTATTTAATGTTATATAGGTTGAATTCCATCTTGTAATACAAATGTTTGGAATTCTTAATGGTTTTACATTTAATTGGCGACAAATTATTTTATATTTATTATAATTTTGTGTGGAAGAACGTAAAACATATACTATATCTTTCATTTTTTGAATAATAGGTTGAAAAACACTTAAGCCATCTTGAACAATAAAGTGTATTATATGACATATACAACGTGAAATAAAGAAACATCTAAAACTGGTTCTAACATTCTCTCTAACCTAGTAATAGCATTATTATTATTACTTGCATTGTTAAAACTTATCAAAATTAATCTATTTGTAAAAATATATTCTTTTAAACATTCATCTATTATAGAAGCTATATTAGCGCCGATATGTAAAGTGTTAAATTTTCTAAAATATATTATTCGTTTACAAATATGTAAATTATTTACTAAATGAGCCGTTATACACAAATAATGATCTCCTAAACAAGTATCCCAAATGTCACTAGTTATCGAAAATTTTATTTGATGAGATAAAAATATATTCCAATAATTTAGTTTTTTCTTCATTAAACATAATCATAATTTCACGTGTAACCGTACGAGCAGAAATTGTTTTAAAAGCAGGTTGCAAAGAATTATTCACCGCCCTAAAAAAAATTTTTGATTCTAGCATGAAAAATAGATATTCATTTGTTATAATCAACC
This sequence comes from Impatiens glandulifera, assembly GCF_907164915.1. Lineage (NCBI taxonomy): Eukaryota > Viridiplantae > Streptophyta > Magnoliopsida > Ericales > Balsaminaceae > Impatiens > Impatiens glandulifera. The sequence continues at coordinate 11,073,013 of NC_061868.1, forward strand.
TAGTTATTTCATATTTAGCATTTTCAGCATCAAATTTAAAAATCTTGGTTGCATTCGTTAGTTGAGTTTGAGCAGTTTAAAAAGTTGCATGTGTTAATATATATCTGTATAGATGTCTCGTACCACTAGAAATTTTACAAGATTAAATTTGTGAACATGTTTTACACTTAGCTGTAGAGCCTGATTCTAATTTATCAAAATGATTCCATACCTCACTAGTTCGACGTCTCTTAGTGTTAGTGTTACCTGATCCTGTTGTATCAACTGAAGGCGAAACCATATTTGGAACTTGTTCTTGGGTTTCATCATTAACTTGGAGTTCATCATCTTCATCCTCTTGATGATGAAATGGTGAGACATCTTCAATGACGTGTCGTCTTCGTCGTGCACTTGTTGCATCACTAAAAAAAACGTAGATTAAATGAGAAATGATAATTAAATGTTAAAATTTGATAGAGAAGATCAATTAATGAGGTTAAACCATTGAGAAAAGATAATTAAGAGAGAAGAATAAGTGATTTGAAAATGAAGTGAAATATTCAATTGAGTTGGTAGAAATGTGACCATTTTTTGTTACCGTTTTATTTTTGTCTTTTTCTATAAATGTTACCATTTTTTTATCTTTATATTTACTAATGTGTCATACCAGTGTTGTGGGCCGGGCCGTATCGGGCTGTCAGCCCAACCCTCTGCCGACCTCCATTGTAAACCCACTTAAATGGGAGGTCATGACTAAGTAAATTGGCTAAAATAATTTTTTTACTATTTTTAAATGGTCCATTAAATGATATTTCGTTTAAGCACGTCCAAAAAATAAAAAAGATAAATGGTATTTTTCTCAATAAACTTTACTTCAATTTTTGTACTGTTCCCTGAAGTTAAAACTGTTTGATTATGCTCCAAGTACTTCTAATCTTTTTTTTTTTGAAATACATCATCTATATAACACCGTTATTTATTTGCCATATAAATAATTATGTGATTTTAAAGTAAAAAAATAATAATAATTCCATGTCATATTATTTTTCTAATTTCAAAAAATAAAATTATAAAGATTAAATAAATATAATAAATTGTTCATTAGACTTTATAGATATACACTAGCTTTTTTTTTTAACTAATTTTATTCCTACTTTTTCTCTACCTTGTTGCCTCAATTCCACTTTATTTCTACACATAATAACTCGTCTTTATTCCCTCAATCCCACTATTTTAGTTTTTCTAAACCTCAATCTCTACTTGGTTAACACGGATAATATCGCGGTTTACTGCCCTTATTATTGCCCTCGCCGACCAAATGTAAGTCACTTATATTTTTCAACAAGAATGGTTAAATCCATTAGGTTAAACATTAGCTTAAATTCATTCTGTTTTTTTTTTGTTTTTTATTTATATTAATTTAGGGCTTAGGGAGAACCAATTTTGGGCAGAATGACACGCAACTACGGGTTCATATACTTATTTATGCTACAAAATATGTTTTTTATCATTTAAATTTGTCTAATATTACCGTCATCTAAAATTGAAATTTAATAAACACTTAGATTTGTAGTTTACGGATTAGTTTAATATATCTGATATGTTTGATTTGATAGTGTTAGATTTCCTTTTAATGGACTACTTGAGTGGGGGCATAATGAAGACATGAAGACATTGAACAAAACAAAAGTATGGGTCATGATGAGGACATTGAGCATATTGTGAGTTTAGAGAAAGAAATTATAGATGACACTCAGTTTGAAGATGAAAATAAAACTAATGAGCAATGGAACAAAGACAATGACATTCCAGATATCGACATACGTAGACTATTATAGTGGATCTTCCAACGATGAATATGACCTCACCATGAGAAGAATATAGAAGAAGATGAAAATGTATGATCCCAAAGATGCACCTCCGACCCAATTTGTATTGGAACGAATTTTGAGCAAAGAATCACATGAGACAAGAACTTACTCAATATTCTATTACTAAACTTTATTAAGAATGATCTTGATAGAGTTATTGTTAGCTGTGTAAGAGAGGGTTTCCCTTTTATTTATTTTTATGTAGGTAAAAACTGAGGGATGCTTTAAGATAAAAAGACCTTAAATCATCAACATTAGGTGCTTCGCAAATAACAATATTAAGTTGGTATCTGTCAAGTTTATATTTAAACACTTCAATGTTACTCTGAGAAGCACTATTACTTGTAAATAGGTCTCATAAACAAGTTTGAGTGGGATATAGACACAGTTATATATATTAGGTATTTTTAGATAAATAATTTAAAATGTGTATTGATTGAACCACATTGTTAGAAAAACTAGATAGTTAATTAAAAAAGTAATTAACTATCTAAAAGAACTTAACCAAATTCAATTTTGTGTGCAGGTGCATATCTTCAGCCAGACCGTCAAACCATTGTTAAGTACATATCTCCAACCAGACCGGTTAGACCGGTTCCCCTGAAAGAGCTCTCAAACCGGAATTCATTAACTGATATATCTTCTAAGAAACCTGGAACGGCTAAACATCAAAGCCGGTTGAAATGCAAACCGAAATTGTCCAGCTGACTAGATATCTTGGAGATCTTAAAGCTACCGCACATCTCCAACAAACAGATTATTCAAGATATGGATATGTTGGAAGTTAACGTGTTAAGATAAACAAAATATTCCTTGGGAATATGCAGAAGAAGGTTCTGAAACAAGACAAAAATACAGGGAAATGATTACCTGATTTTGTACAAGTTTACATGCGATCTTCAAGGGGCAGGCAGCTGCCAAATGCACAACTGCCATGTGTACAAAAGACAAAGCGTGCAAGTAACCTAATCCGGACCGACACAGCTCCTTCTGACCAAACACTTTGAAGAGAGAGAAATATGACCGTTGTCATATTTCCACTATAAAAGGAAGCACAAAGGCCTAAGAAAAACTCTCTGTTTCTCTTTAGCTATTGCGCGAAAAACCTGCCTTTCTTCAATCTGATTCTTGTGCTCATCATAAAAGCTGTGAACTCTGAATCCTGCGAACAAACTTTGATAAATCCGGAAAGCTATTGAGTGATAAGAACAAATTGAAGAAATCTGTGTATTTACATATGTGTAAAAGTATATTACAATACTGTGTGAGTATTGTAAAGTGTACATCGAGTAGTAAATAAGACTCGATTGTGTGTTTTATTGTGTTGTGCAATATTGCTTAGTGAATATCCTTCTCACGGTTTGAGAAGAAGGGGTGACGTAAGAGCTTTATCTCCGTACATCTATAAAATTTGTTTTTCGTGTTCTTTATTTACTTTTGGTCACCAAATCAACTGAATAGGTTGCCCTCATTCTAACCGACTTCTCCTAACTTCCATTTCCGATCTGTGTGTGTTACTTCCAGCTGAAAAAAACTACTTCCGCACTTGAACCCGGTTCAAAAGTTTGTGACATTTTGTGTAGTGTTCAGACCGGTTCTAATTCTTAACCGAATTAGGTCAACCATTGTATTTGTTTTTTTTTGTGTAAAGCGGTCTCCTTTAGCCGGACCCCAGTCCCCTATCGGTGATCCCGATCCTAACAAGTGGTATCAGAGCAGCTAGTCTCAACACTCAAGTAACACAAAACTGGCAAATAGGACTCACAATTAGAAGCCCCCAATGCTAAAAAGTTAGGCGTTTGCTGATTGGAAGGTTTAGAGGTATCAACATTTGATTACCATGGATGATAAAATGGAGAGCATGCTTAAAGAAGAACCGATAAAGATTGAGAAAGAGAAAGGTGAATCTCTAAACCGAAACATTTTCGGGAAAGTCAGAGATTGCAAGAGTGCAAAGGAAGCCTGGGAAACGGTGATTCAACTTCATGAGGGAAACGAAAAGACTAAAGAAAATAAGATAATGGTGGCAACTCAGAAGTTTGAGAACATTAAGATGAAACCGAGTGACACCATGAAGGAATTTAGTTATCGGTTCACTATTGTGGTAAATGAGTTGTCTGTTGGGTCAAATTATTTTGACTAAGTGTTGAAATAATTTATCCCCTGATATTTTGATGATGAAATAATTTATAAGTTTCAATACAGGTGTATTGAGACAACATGTACCTGGACTTGGATCTAATGAGGGCTATTAGATCGATCTTGATTTTCATTCGCATAGAATTAGACTCATAGTCTAAGTCATCGGAGTTAGACGTGCAGTCTAATAGACGTGTAAATTAGACGTAAGTCTAATGGAATTAGACGTGAGTCTAATAGAATTAGACATACAGTCTAACTCATCGGAGTTAGACGTATAAGTCTAATAGATGTGTAAAGAATTAGACGGATGGTCTAATGAATACACGGAATTAGACGTGAGTCTAATGGAATTAGACGTGAGTCTAATGGAATTAGACGTGAGTCTAATAGAATTAGACGTACAGTCTAACTCATCGGAGTTAGATGTGTAAGTCTAATAGATGTGTAAAGAATTAGACGGATGGTCTAATGAATACACGGAATTAGACGTAAGTCTAATGGAATTAGACGTGAGTCTAATAGAATTAGATGTACAGTCTAACTCATCGGAGTTAGACGTATAAGTCTAATAGATGTGTAAAGAATTAGACGGATGGTCTAATGAATACACGGAATTAGACGTAAGTCTAATGGAATTAGACGTGAGTCTAATAGAATTAGACGTATAAGTCTAATAGATGTAAAGAATTAGACGGATAGTCTAATGAATGCAAGAAATTAGACGTGGCAGTCTAACTCAGTGGAGTTAGACGTGCCGGTCTAATGGTTATAATAATTAGACGGGTTGTCTAATTAGTGAAAGTTAGACGTGAGTCTAACTCCTTCAGATTAGTCTGAGGTAGAACCGGAATTAGACGTGGCAGTCTAACTCAGTGGAGTTAGACGTGCCAGTCTAATAGTTATGTAATAATTAGACGGGTTGTCTAATTAGTGAAAGTTAGACGTAAGTCTAACTCCTTCAGACAAGTCTGAAGTAGAACCGGAATTAGACGTGGCAGTCTAACTCAGTGGAGTTAGACGTGCCAGTCTAATGGTTATGTTAATTAGACGTGAGTCTAATTATATTAGACCAGGCGGTCTAATAGACATTTTTCATCAGAAGGAGTTGACTTATTTCATTAGACTGATTTTCTCAAATCCGTCTAACTGAAATACGTCTAATGCTTTGATCAAGTAGTACGCTTGAATCTAGCATCTCTCCTACCCACGTGCTATAGTTGTACCCTACTCCTGCTCCACTTTCCAGTGAAGATTAGTACAACAGCTATATGCATTCAATCAAGGAATGCCACGTAAGAGAATTTTCCTCACATTACCCGTTTTGAAGGTACATCCCTGATGGAATATTCGGCGCACTACTAGTTCGGTACGGCCACGATCCTTGTGCTCAAAACCTGTTGTGTACAATGGAGGCTTTCCAATGGAGGAGCGCCACATTTCATTCTTGAAGATTCGACCGTTAGTCCCTGCTCAGTACTTAAGCAATCCTAAGGACAACGGACAATCGGCCTCAACCAATCTTACGAACAAGCATTCTAATTTTGCAGAGAGAGACTACTCAATCATCTTGCTTACTGAACTTATTCTGTGAAGCTTCTTTCTGATTGTATTGTGTGTGAATCGAGAGTGAGAGCTAGAATCAAAACACCATTAGCTGAGTGATATTCTTCATCTTGTAATTGAACAGAAAGTGTTCTGTTCAATACTAAGCTAAGTGTGTGTGCAAACTGTATTTGATTCTCATCATATTATAGTGAATCCTTCCGGTGGTTGGAAGAAGGGGTGACGTAGGAGAGTTTCTCTGAGCATCCATAAACAAACTGTTGTGTTCTTCATTTCTGTCATCTTTTCATATTTCATCTTATGCTTCAAACTCAAGTAAACAATTCCGCCTTGAATCTGTTTCAAGTGTTTACACAAGTTTGCGTAGAATAGAAAGAGATATTAATCCCTAATAGGATTTCTATTAAACCGTTTTTCATAAGCCTTCATCATTAACTAGACCCCCGTCTCTATTGATAAAGCCGATCCTATCAATTGGTATCAGAGCCTTGTTTCTATTCTCAAGCTTCAAGAATCCAAAGAATGTCTTGCATCAATGAAATTCCTCTTCTGTCAAAGCACAACTATAATCTGTGGATGATAAAAATGTAAGCTCACTTGGCCGCTATTGACTATGATATGTGGAGTGTTATCACCGATGACCCCATAAAGATTTCGAAGCCAAGAAGTGAGTGGACCACTGAAGATAAGGTGACCAACAACCTGGATAATGTTGCTAAGAACATTCTGTTTCAGTCTCTCAACACGAATATGTTTTGTGAGAATAAGTCATGTTCCATTGTAAAAGAAATATGGGATAAGCTCAGCCAGATTCATGGGGTGAATTATCAAGCAAAGAACAACCAGAACGCATTCATTTGTAGTCAGAACAAATCCAGATGGGCTGACAGTGATACTGAGGAGTCTCCCACCGAAAAGGAGAATGAAGCCGTAACATGTCTGATGGTAAATGATCAATCTAAGGTAAATGATATCTCTGCACAAGAATTTACAAACGAAGAGATAACTAATGCACTCAATGAAATGGCTATTGAGTACAAAAATTTAGCTGACTCCTTTTATGAAATGAAAGTTAAATATGAATCAACGGTTCCCCTTTTAAAGAAAGAACCCGAATCAAATGTTTTAGGTGAAAACTTTACAGAGATCTCATCTGAGAATGAGATGCTCAAGGAACAGATTCAAACTCTTTCATCTGAAAATAAGAGACTGAACTACATTGTCAGTGCATGGACAAGATCAGGAGATGCTGTCAAATATCAGATCAGCATGTTGAAACCTGCTGGATCTAGATCTAGATTGGGATTTGACAGCAATGACCCTAGTCTGTCCTACAAGAAGTCAAAGCCAAATGACAAACTTAAGCCAATAAGTTTTGTCAAAGGAAGTATGACTAACATTGAATCTGATCCCATTCATGAAGAAGTTTCTTTCAAAAAACAAATAGTTTATGTTCCACCGACTGTTAGTTGGCTTAAGAATAAGCTAGAAAAAGCTAATAAGTTGGGTAATCTAAAACCTGACTCTAAGTCAAGGAATTTTAAAAGAAAATCTGCTTTAAAAGCTAAAGGATCAGTGACTAGCAGAAAGTCGTCTGCTAAGTCAAAAACATACGCATTAATCACATCGCAAAATGGGAAATCTATTAGAATAACTCAAATATGGATCCCTAAGGGACTGATTGACCGAGGACCCAATTGAATGTGGGTACCAAAAGATTGTAAATATTTATTTATGTAGGAACAAATAAATGAAGAACTGGAGGAATCTATTTGGTATCTTGACAGCGGATGTTCCAGGCATATGACAGGAAACAGACGACTCCTCACTGATATATCAGATTGCTCTAGACCTAAGATCACATTTGGTGACAACAAGAAGGATAAGACCATGGGTAAGGGTAAGATTATCCATGGTAACCTAACTATTAATGACGTATTGTTGGTTGACAAGTTGTGTTATAATCTAATCAGTATCAGTCAACTATGTGATAATGGATTGTCAGTAGACTTTCAAACTCATGCATGTTTAGTTAAAGACCAAGATGGAAACATTTTATTAATTGGAAGCAGAGTAGGAAACTCATATAAAATGAATTGGCAAAAAGAGACATCTGACCCTATGTGCATGATTGCCAAGAATGACCAGAAGTGGTTATGGCATAAACGTTTGAACCATTTGAATTTTAAAACCATTAACAATATCTGTTCAAACAACTTAGTTATTGGTTTACCTAATCTTCAGTTTTCAAAGGACAAGATATGCACTGCTTGCCAGTTAGGCAAACAGGGCAGATCATCGTTCAAAAGAAAAGGGAAATCACAATCCAGCCGTATCCTAGAACTTTTACATATGGATCTTTTTGGTCCAATCCCTGTAAAAAGTGTAGGAGGAATGAGATTTTCCTTAATTGTTATTGATGACTTCTCACGTTTTACATGGGTTGCTTTTTTACCATCAAAAGATAAAACTGCTGAAAATTTGATTAGAATACTTAGAGGCATTCAGAATCAGAAATCTCTAAATATCATATGTATTAGAAGTGATTAGGGAACTGAATTCACTAACAGATACCTATCATCTTATCTTGAGGAGACTGGAATTAGGCACGAGTTGTCCAGTGCCAGAACTCCACAGCAAAACGACATTGCTGAAAGAAGAGTGAGAACTCTAAGAGAAGCAGCAAGATCTATGCTTGCTGAATCAGAAGTCCCTCAGAGGTTCTGGGCGGAAGCCATTAGTACTGCTTGTTATACTCAAAATCGGTCAATAATCAACAAACGTTTTGATAAAACTCCCTATGAACTGTATTATGGGAGAATTCCCACAGTTTCTTACTTTAAGATATTTGGGTGCAAATGTTTTATCCATAACAATGGAAATGTTTATTTGACTGCTTTTGATGCTAAAGCAGATGAGGGATTCATGTTGGGATACTCATCAGTAAGCAAGGCTTACAGAGTATACAACAAAAGAACACAGACTATTGAAGAATCCCTTCATGTAATTTTTGATGAGCCTGTTTAGAGCAAATCCAAGGAATCCATTGATCTTGCTGACAGAATACAAGCGGCTAGTCTTGAGTCTGTAAGTGAAGAAGAAGTCTTGGACAAGCGGATGGCTCTATCTGATCATGTGGCTGATCCGGTTGAAGTTCAACCAGATGTACAAACTCATGTTCAACAAGAAGTTGAGAGTTTGGATGTCGAGGTGTCACCGGTTCAGATGAGCAACCCCCTTGGTTCCAACTTCAGATGGAACAGAAATCATCCACTAGAACTGATAATCGGAAACCCTTTTTCTCCTCGAAGGACAAGACGTCAACTGATGGATGAAATGGCCAACTCTGCATTTATTTCTCAAATTGAACCAAAGAAAATTGGTGAAGCTATAGTTGATCCAGATTGGATAATGCTATGCAAGAGGAGTTAAACCAATTTGATAGAAATAAAGTGTGGTATTTTACTCCTAGACCATCTGCCAAGTCAGTTATAGGAACAAGATGGGTCTTTAGAAACAAGCTTAGTGAAGATGGCTTAGTTATTAGAAACAAGGCTCGTTTAGTTGCTCAAGGATACAGACAAGAGGAAGGTATTGATTTTGATGAGTCTTTTGCACCGGTTGCAAGACTAGAGCCAATCAAAATCTTCCTATCATATGCATCATTTAAGAATTTTAAAGTTTTTCAAATGGATGTGAAAAGTGCATTTTTAAATGGAAAATTAAGTGAGGAAGTATATGTTGAGGAACCCCCTGGTTTCGTAGATCATGTTTTACCTAATCATGTTTATAGGCTTAACAAAGCATTGTATGGTCTGAAATAAGCTCCTAGAGCTTGGTATGACACTCTAACTAATTTCTTGTTTGATCATGACTTTATTGTTGGAACAGTGGATAAAACCCTTTTTAGATTTGCTAAAGATTCTCATATATTACTTGTTCAGATATATGTTGATGACATTATCTTTGGGTCAACTAATCCCAAACTGTGTGAGAAATTTGCCAAGCTGATGCAGGATAGGTTTGAAATGAGCATGATGGGAGAACATACATTGTTTCTTGGGCTTCAGATCCGTCAGCTGGAAAATGGAACTCTCATCAACCAGGCCAAATACACCAAAGAATTGCCAAAGAAATTTGGTTTGGAGAACTGTTCTGCAGCAGCTACTCCTATGAGTTCTTCAGTCAAATTGGACAAAGATGAAGGTGGCCAAAGTGTAGATGTTAAGGCATATAGAGGACTCATCGGTTCCTTACTATATGTAACTGCTAGCAGGCCAGACATTCAATTTGCTGTTGGTGTCTGTGGTAGATTTCAGGCTAATCCTAAACTCTCTCATTTCACTGCTGTTAAACGTATTCTTAAATATTTGAAGGGAACTCAAAATGTGGGACTGTGGTATCCGAAGGATTCCAGTTTCAATTTAATCAGTTTCTCAGATGCAGATTATGTAGGATGCAAAATCGATAGAAAAAGTACAAGTGGAACTTGCCAGTTCCTTGGAGATCGTCTAATCACATGGTTCAGCAAGAAACAGACATCAGTCGCAACTTCAATAGCAGAAGCAGAGTATCTTGCAGCTGGTAGCTGTTATTCTCATGTTTTGTGGATTCAACAACAGCTCAGAGACTATGGGATTGAGGCTGATGAATCTCCAATTTTCTGCGACAACACAAGTGCTATCGCAATATCCTATAATCATGTTCTGCATTCTCGTACAAAGCATACTGAAATCAGGCATCATTTCATCCGAGAACACGTCAATCAGAATCAAATTAGTCTTGAACATGTTCCTACAGATCAACAAACTGCAGACATTTTCACGAAACCTCTGCCGGAAGCTAAGTTTTCTCATTTTAGAAACATGCTAGGTCTTGTTGATCTTGATTGACATAATTATGTGCATAAATTGAGGGGGAACGTATTGTTCAAAACGAAACTGAACAGATATGAAAGACGGAGGTCTTAACTCGTCCTAAGGATTCAGAGCTTGAGAAACATAGCTACTTAGATGAACATATACCTTAGCAGTTTCATCTTTATATGAAATTATTGTCTTGGTTATTTTAACCTGCTTGGTTAGACGGATGCGTCTAATAGACGGACACGTCTAATAGACGTTAGACGATTTTACGTCATGAGCAAGAGGATGCTCACGTCTAATCAGACACGCGTGTCTCACTTGCTGTTATAGCATATCTAGACGTACATGTCTAATAGAATAATCTTCAAAAAGAAGTTGAAAATGTGAAAAGGAGAATAAAACGTCTAACTATTGGTGTAATTAGACTCTTCATCTTCTGGCACTTAAGACAACTGTGTTTTAATAATGTCTGTTTGAGTTCTCTTTCCCGCCGAAAAATAAATCAGTCATTCCTCAAAAGAATTGAAGACACATGTTTCTCAATATACAAGAAATGACTAATATTTCTGACAACTTTTGCTTGTACACTTAGCATTAAACGTTCTATTTCATGCTAACATTAAATGATGTTTATTGGGAACTATCTTTTAAAATTCTTGACGGTAGAAACAATCATTAGTTCTCTTCTTCATGATTAAAACCCTGATATTAATAAGTTCATTCTCTCTAAAAGATAAAAGATCCTTGAAATCCCTCTTTCTCTCTTTAGAAGTCGAATCCTGTGAATCTCTCAAACCCTTGTTCTTCAAATCAAAATGCTGCCTTTCCGACCAAAATCGATTCAAGTGGACTTTCAATCCGTATCCACTCTTGAATCTCCGGGCATGCAAAGGATGTTCGATTCTCTAAAAGCTTCAGGGCTGAGAAGATTCCTCACTCCTCATGAAACCTATCATGAACAACTTGTCAACGAATTCTTCCAAACCGCTAGCTTCTATCAAGATAACGTTATTGCTGGCGCTGTAATGGGCCAGATGGTATGGCTCACAGAAGAATCTTTTGGTGAGTTCTTTCATCTCCCAACAGAAGGTATTGATGATTTCTCAACCAGTCACCCTAACTTAATGATTACGATGATAAAAGTCTTTTCCGACTCCCCTGAAGTAGATATTCATGGAAAGAAAAATCTTTTGAAGGTTGAATATGCTCTTCTAAGCGATATCATTTCACAATCCCTTTTGTCTAAAGAAACCTCCTACAAGTATTGTACAAAGGTCTTTCAGATAATGGTGGCTATCACCAGGGGTGTTCCGGTGAACTAGACAAGCTTCCTCTTCGGGAATCTTGTCAGAATGGTTGTTGCTAGAAAGAAGATCTTCGGCTTTGACAGTCCTCTTATTTCTTTTCTCTGTCATCGTCTGAACGAACCTGGTAAGAGTTTCTCCCTCCCTTCTAAGACCCTGAACTACCAGAAAGTGGTAGATTACATTCAAAGTGTGGAAACGCTCAAGTCTAAGAAACAAAAAAGTGAAGACTCCAACTCCCCTCTAACTGCAGTCTTAGAGACATCTTAGGTTGAAGTCTACCCTGTCCAGAAGTCATGACCAGGAAGAAGAAGACTAATGATTAAATGTCTTTCTACATTTATTTTGAATGTTTTCATTATGCTTTTGGTAAACTTATCATGGTTACATTGAACAACGTTTTGAGTGTTTCTTCTGAAAACACTCATATGTGATTAACATGGATGTTTTTGAATGATTACTTGCATGCTGTTTGTTTGTTTATTTATTGGATTAATGCATGTCTTGTTATATGTATGCAGGTTTGCAATTTCTTCATCAAAAAGGGGAAAATTTTTGGGTCAAATTATTTTGACTAAGTGTTGAAATAATTTATCCCCTGATATTTTGATGATGAAATAATTTATAAGTTTCAATACATGTGTATTGAGACAACATGTCTCTAGACTTGGATCTAATGAGGGCCATTAAACCGATCTTGATTTTCATTCCCATAGAATTAGACTCACAGTCTAACTCATCGGAGTTAGACGTGCAGTCTAATAGACGTGTAAATTAGATGTAAGTCTAATGGAATTAGACGTGAGTCTAATGGAATTAGACGTGAGTCTAATAGAATTAGACGTACAGTCTAATAGAATTAGACGTACAGTCTAATAGAATTAGACGTACAGTCTAACTCATCGGAGTTAGACGTATAAGTCTAATAGATGTGTAAAGAATTAGACGGATGGTCTAATGAATACACGGAATTAGACGTGAGTCTAATGGAATTAGACGTGAGTCTAATGGAATTAGACGTGAGTCTAATGGAATTAGACGTGAGTCTAATGGAATTAGACGTGAGTCTAATAGAATTAGACGTACAGTCTAACTCATCGGAGTTAGACGTGTAAGTCTAATAGATGTGTAAAGAATTAGACGGATGGTCTAATGAATAAATGGAATTAGACGTAAGTCTAATGGAATTAGACGTGAGTCTAATAGAATTAGACGTATAGTCTAAATCATCGGAGTTAGACGTATAAGTCTAATAGATGTGTAAAGAATTAGACGGATGGTCTAATGAATACACGGAAAGAGACGTAAGTCTAATGGAATTAGACGTGAGTCTAATAGAATTAGACGTATAAGTCTAATAGATGTAAAGAATAAGACGGATAGTCTAATGAATGCACGGAATTAGACGTAGTAGTCTAACTTAGTGGAGTTAGACGAGCCGGTCTAATGGTTATAATAATTAGACGGGTTGTCTAATTAGTGAAAGTTAGACGTGAGTCTAACTCCTTTAGATTGGTCTGAGGTTGAACCGGAATTAGACGTGGCAGTCTAACTCAGTGGAGTTAGACGTGTCAGTCTAATAGTTATGTAATAATTAGACGGGTTGTCTAATTAGTGAAAGTTAGACGTAAGTCTAACTCCTTCACACAAGTCTGAGGTAGAACCGGAATTTGACGTGACAATCTAACTTAGTGGAGTTAGACATGCTAGTCTAATGGTTATGTAATAATTAGACGGGTTGTCTAATTACTGAAAGTTAGACGTAAGTCTAACTCCTTCAGACAAGTCTGAGGTAGGACCGGAATTAGACGCGGTAGTCTAACTCAGTGGAGTTAGACGTGCCAGTCTAATGGTTATGTTAATTAGACGCGAGTCTAATTATATTAGCCCATGCGGTCTAATAGACGTTTTTCATCAGAAGGAGTTGACTTATTTCATTAGACTGATTTTCTCAAATCTGTCTAACTGAAATACGTCTAATGCTCTGTTCAAGCAGTACGCTTGAATCTAGCATCTCTCCTACCCACGTGCTATAGCTGTACCCTACTTCTGCTCTACTTTCTAGTGAATATTAGTACAACAGCTATATGCATCCAATCAAGGAATGCCACGTAAGAGAATTTTCCTCACATTACCCGTTTTGTAGTTACATCCCTGATGGAATATTCGACGCACTACCAGTTCGATACGGCCACGATCCTTGTGCTCAGAACCTGCTGTGTACAATGGAGGCTTTCCAATGGAAGAGCGCCACGTTTCATTCTTGAAGATTCGACCGTTAGTCCATGCTCAGTACTTAAGCAATCCTAAGGACAACGGACAATCGGCCTCAACCAATCTTACGAACAAGAATTCTGATTTTGCAGAGAGAGACTACTCAATCATCTTGCTTACTGAACTTATTCTGTGAAGCTTCTTTCTGATTGTACTTTGTGTGAATCGAGAGAGAGAGCTAGAATCAAAACACCATTAGCTGAGTGATATTCTTCATCTTGTAATTGAATAGAAAGTGTTCTGTTCAATAGTGAGCTAAGTGTGTGTGCAAACTGTATTTGATTCTCATTATATTATAGTGAATCCTTCCGCTAGTTGGAAGAAGGGGTGACGTAGGAGAGTTTCTCCGAACATCCATAAACAAACTGCTGTGTTCTTCATTTCTGTCATCTTTTCATATTTCATTTTGTGCTTCAAACCCAAGTAAACAATTCCACCTTGAATCTGTTTCAAGTGTTTACACAAGTTTGCGTAGAATAGAAAGAGATATTAATCCCTAACAGGATTTTTATCAAACCGTTTTTCATAAGCCTTCATCATTAGCTAGACCCCCGTCTCTATTGATAAAGCTGGTCATATCATTGTCTACTATTGGGAAGAAGGACGACAACAAAGAAACTATTGTCAAAGAATTGAGGTCTTTTCCTAGTGCTTGGGACATAAAAATAATGGTGAAGCAAGAATCTAACAGTCTCGGGCAAATGAAACTACATGATGTGTTTGAGGACTTGAAGGCACATGTGTTCGAGATGAGATCTCGGATCGAAGATGAATCCTCAACGTCAACCGCAACCAAAGCTTTGGTAACATCAGTGAAGCCAACCGTTCTGGCGCCAATCAAAACCGCTGAACAGTTTACCGAAGATGCGATGGCCATGCTTGCACGAAAATTTGAAGGATTCATAAAGAAAAGTCAACCATCAAACAACAACAAATACAACTACAACTATGGTGATAAATCTAATTTTAGATGTTATAATTGTAACTCCTTGTGTCATTACAGGTCGGAGTGCAAAAGACCAAGGAGAGACGACTGAAGACCAGATGACCGTAAACCGACTGACAACAACTACAGAGGTGAATATCAGCAATCCGGTGAAGGAAAAGAAGTTCATAAGGCATTACTAGCCGATGACGGTGGAAGCTATTGGGCTTATTCCGACACGAAGAACAATGACAACAAATTTCCTTTTCTCATGGCTAACGAAGAAGAGGTATTTGCTTTCTCTTCTGAAAAGTTTACTAAGGAGGATATGGTCACTACTCTAAACGACATGGTCATTGAGTTCAAGAACCTATATACCCTTATACCAACCCGACTGGATATCCATACCGTTCAACCGAGTAACTTCCAAACCGGTGAATCAAGTGGAACCAATACCGATGAACCGGTTGAACTATCCTATGAGAATGAGAAGCTCAAGGAGACAGTTAAATCGCTAATCGAAGAAAATGAAAGATCTAAGTATGTCATGTCTGCTTGGAAGAAATCCAGTGAAGCTGTAAACCAGATGTCTACCTACCAAAGACATCCCAAATGCAAGTTTGGCCTTGGATACAAAGGCGACAAATCGGCTAACTGGAAACATTCCAAAGAGTTGAATCTCAGCAAGAACAAGCTTCTGTTCATAATCTTTGTTAATAGCAGTTCAACCGATACCGAGGCAGATCATGACATATCGCTAGCTAAGGAAATTAAATATGTAAGTCCAACCGAAACGGCTAATTGGCTTCATCCTGAGAGAAAGAAAGTCAACCGGCCGATAAGGAAAGAAACCGACTAACGTTCATACAGAACAAATCAACATTCACCACGACGATACAATGAAACACAAACCGGCAAACAGAGAGATGTCAAGCCAGGTAATGGAGAAATAATTAACACTACTACTGGGAAAGTCATCCGACTAATTAAAGTTTGGATTCCCAAGGGACTAATCAACCACAAACCCAAGTAAATGTGGGTACCAAATAGGTGTAAATATTTATTTTTGCAGATTAGGAAAAACAAGCGGCTAGGGAACTCAATATCGTATCTGGACAGCGGTTGCTCTAGACACATGACCGGAAACAGTGGATTGCTAACTGATATCATTCAGGAAACCGGTGCAATGATCACTTTCGGTGATAACTCTAAAGATAGATCCGTGGGCAAGGGTAAGATTGTCCATGACAACCTAACTATAAGTAATGTACTTCTTGTTGAAAATCTGCATTTTAACTTGTGAAGCATTAGTCAAATGTCTAATGTAGGATATACGGTTGAGTTTCACAAACATGCATGTTTAGTCAAGAACACTCAGGGTAACGTTTTATTACCGGAAATTGGTTAGGAAACATTTACAAAATGGATTGGAAAGTGAAAACTGAAAACCCGGTTTGCATGATAGCTAAGAATGATTTGAACTGGCTCTAGCACAAACGGCTAAACCACTTGAATTTTAAAAATATTAATGTTATTTGTACCAAAGAGTTAGTTCAGAGAATGCCTAACATGAAATTTGCAAAAGATAAAGAATGTTTTGTATGTCAAATGGGAAAACAAATAAAGGCAACTTTTAAGAGTAAAGGAAACTTTCAATCAAATCGATGTTTAGAACTACTTCATATGGATTTATTTGGACCGGTTATGGTCACAAGCCTAGGCGGTATGCACTATACTATGGTTGTTATTGACGACTACTCTCATTTCACTTGGGTGATATTTCTGGTTTCAAAAAATGAAGCTACTTCAAACTTGATTAAACTACTTAGAAGATTATAAAATGAAAAATCAATACGGATAAATAAAATCAGAAGTGATAGAGGAACCAAATTTATAAATAACACGTTAACTGCATTCCTTGATGATTTCGGTATTAAGAACGAGTTGTCTAGTGCTAGAACTCCTCAACAAAACGGACTAGTTAAGAGAAGAAACCGAACTCTCAAGGAAGCCTCAAGGTCCATGATAGCTAATTCGGATGTCGCTCAAAAGTTTTGGGCTGAAGCTATCAACACTGCATGTCATACACAAAATCGATCTATGATCAACAAACAGCTAAATAAAACACTGTTTGAAGTATACTATGACAAAGTTCCTAACATCCGTTTCTTAGGACCTTTGGCTGTAAATGTTATATTCACATCAACGACAAACATTATTTGACCGCATTTGATGCTAAATCTGATATAGGTATAATGTTAGGTTATTCAGTTAGTAAGGCATATAGAGTATATAATACTAGGACATTAAACGTTGTCTTCACATGTTGTTTTTGATGAATCAGTTGAAAGTAATACTACTTCATCCTTTGATCTACATAATCGGTTAGAAAATTTAAATATTCAATCTAATGATGAAGATGAGGTTCCTATTTTTAGAAGGCTTGTCTATGATTAAGCGGTTACTGCTGAAATTCATCCGGATCAAGCTGCTCCACGCAGGAAGTTGACAACTCAGAATCTACTAAGGAAATCGGTTGGCTTGACTATGTTCAGCCTCCCGGTATGTCTAACATTGATCAGATAACCGGTCACTTGGGAGATATAACCGGACCGAACCTTAAAAGGAATAAAGATCATCCTCTTGATCTCATATTAGATAACCCTTCATCACCCATCCGAACTAGGCATAAAATTTTGGAATAATATGAAAAGTCGTCTTTCATATCACAAATTGAGCCGAAAAAGGTGAATGAAGCATTACTAGATCCCGATTGGATCTTAGAAATGCAAGAGGAGTTGAACCAGTTTGAGAGAAATAAAGTCTGGCATCTAGTTCCAAGACCAAAACATCATCGGTTATAGTAATATGATGGATGTTTATAAATAAACTCAATGAATACGGTTTGGTTACGAGGAACAAGACCAGATTAGTGGCCCAAGGACTGCATCTTCAGACTTCGTCCAAGAACTGACCACATATTTCAAATGTTGGTTTTCAAAAAATAGAGTTTGAACCTTTTCTTTGAGCACACTATTCTCAGATGAAAGCTCAGCCACTTTGTTTTTAGAAAACTTTGTTTTCAGAAAACTTTGGTTCAGAAACTTTAGATAAAGAAGAGATATTGGTCTCATATTTCGCTTTCATTTCATTTAAAGAATCTGATAACTTCTTGTACTCAATGGCCATGTCATTGAGTGCAACAGTTAATTCTTCGTTGCTAAACTTTTGTGAGGATAGATCAGTTACCTTAGATTGATCTTCTGCCATCAAGCATGTGACGACTTCTGTATCACTTTCACCAGATGAGTCCTCTAAGTCGTTATCGGCCAATTTGGACTGGTTTTCAGCACATATAAGAACCTTCTGATCTTTTTGGTTCTTCTTCATTGAACTTTATGGCCATAGATCTGAATCAGCTTCACCCAGATTTCTTTAGTAGAGGAGCAAGACTTGATCTCACAAAATATATTCATGTTGATTGACTGGTATAGGATATTTTTGGCGACATTATCCAGGTTGTTCATCATCTTATCTTCAGTCTTCCAGCTACATCTTGGCTTCATAATCTTTATGGGACCATCAGTAATGACACTCCACATATAGCAATCAAGAGCAGCCAAGTGCACTTGCATTCTCATCATCCAATAATCGTAGTTTTCTTTCGAAAGTAGAGGGATATCGTTGATGATAGACATGATTCAGGTTCTTAAAGATTGAGAATAGAAAATAGGGCTCTGATACCAATTGAAAGGATCGGTGGCAACAATAGAGACAGGGGTCTAACTATTGATGACAACTTCGTACAAAAA
Source organism: Impatiens glandulifera (assembly GCF_907164915.1). Classification (NCBI taxonomy): domain Eukaryota; kingdom Viridiplantae; phylum Streptophyta; class Magnoliopsida; order Ericales; family Balsaminaceae; genus Impatiens; species Impatiens glandulifera. The sequence goes on from NC_061868.1 coordinate 11,091,748, forward strand.
CGGTTTGATAGAAATCTTATTAGGGATTTAAATCACTTTCTATTCTTCATAAACCCTTGAAAACTCTTGAACGATTCAAATGCGGAAACATTTGCTCAGGTTTGAAGTTGAGAACCAATGAAGGAGAAGATGACAAAATGTAAATGACACAAAGAGATGTTTATGGATGTTCGGAGCAAAACTCTCCTACGTCACCCATTCTTCCAACCACCGGAAGGATTCACTATACATTTCTTAGAATCAAATACAGTGCAAAACTAGCTCACTGTTGAACAGAACAGAGTCTGTTCAACTTACAGTATATTGAAGAATATCACTCAGCTAGACAATACTTTGATTCTATCTCTCTTTTGATGTACAAACACAGTAAAGCAAGAATTTAATTAGTAAGATTGTAATAACAACAAGCAAGTTTCTGTATCAAGTGTCTCGCGTGCGTATCTTGTGTGTAGTCGTCCGTCGTCCTTGAGGATCCTTAAATAGGGATCAGGTACCAACGGTCGAATCTTCTATAATGACACGTGGTGAATACCCATTGGAGAGCCTCCATAATACACAGGTGCATCAGACTTGGAGACACGTGATCGTGGCTGTACAATCTGTTAGTGCGCCAAATATTCTTAAAGAAATGTCCTGCAAGAAACAAGTAGTGAGAAGAATATTTGCTTGCGTGGCATTAATTCAGTGGATGTAACTGGTTGTCGTACTGATCTGTACGGATAAGTGGAGCAAGAGTAGCGTACAGCTAGTTGATCGTGGGTAGACGGATGCTAGCTTCAAGCAACTGCTGAAGCAAGGTATTAGATGTGCTTCAATTAGACTGACAAGTCTAATGAAGTTAGACGTCCCCGTCTAATATCAAGATCTATTTGACCACAAAGTCTGATGGAGTTAGACTGAACGTCTAACTACGTGTTCCTTTATGTTGGAGAAATCGAATAATAGCACCTGTTTAGCAATTCAGAAATAAACAAGCTACAACAAGGCCTAACAATTCTTTTTCCCTTTTGTGTAATCAAATAGGCAGCCAAAACAATTGAGCATCAAACAATCAAAAACAGAGAGCAGGACACCAAGATTTTACGTGGAAAACCCAAATTAGGTAAAAACCACGGGACACTTCGGCCACTTAAATCATCCACTATATCAAATGGGTATACAATGTAGTTCAATACAAGCATAGAGGTAATCTAACAAAAGTTATCAATTGACCTCATCCTAACTTGTCATTCACATACATTATCATCATCATTAAAGATGGCTAACCAAATGGAGAAGAGATAAAGGAAATCAGAAGAAGAACCTGCTGCTTCAATGGAGGAATTGCTGCTTCAATGGAGGAAGAACTGCTGGAAGAGAGAGAGAGAAAAAACCAATCTAAAACTGCTGTGTTTTTTTTTCTTAATTAAATATGCCCTAATGGGCTTTATTAATTTGTTAGGCCCAGCTGTCAAATGAGCTGACCCAACAAATCTCCCCCGTCAGCGTAACTTCGCGGGCTCCAATAAACCCGCTCTCTCCTGACAATCTTCAAACTTGTCCTTAGGCAAGGATTTCGTAAACATATCGACATCATTCTCACTTGTATGAATCTTCTCCAAGTTCAGCTCTTTTGCCTCAAGCACATCACGTATCCAATGATATCTCACGTCGATGTGTTTGGATCTCGAATGAAAAGCTGAATTCTTTGAGAGATGAATGGCACTTTGACTGTCGCAAAACAAACTAAACTTCTCTTGCTTTTGGCCCACCTCTTGTAGGAACTTCTTCATCCATAACACCTCTTTACATGCCTCAGTAGCTGCAATATACTCAGCTTCTGTAGTAGACAAAGCAACACACTTTTGTAACCTTGACTGCCACGAAACAGCACCGCCTGCAAAGGTAACCAAAAAACCTGATATAGATTTTCTTGAATCAACATCACCCGCCATATCAGAATCTGTAAAGCCTTCCAAAATAGGAGTATCACTTCCGAAGCATAAACGTGCTTTCGAAGAGCCTCGAAGATATCTAAGAATCCACTTAACAGCCAACCAATGTTCTTCTCCCGGGTTGGAGAGATACCGACTAACAACACCAACTACGTGTGCTATGTCCGGTCTTGTACATACCATGGCATACATAATACTACCAACTGTAGAGGCATAAGGTACATTCTTCATTTCATCTTTCTCTTTCTCACTTGTAGGACATTGTTTAGAACTCAACTTGAAATGACCTGCAAGTGGAACTGAAACCGGTTTTGCATTTTTCATTGCAAGCCTCTCAAGTACCTTCTCAATGTACTTCTCCTGTGATAGCCAAAGTGTTCTGTTCTTTCTGTCTCTTGTGATTTCCATGCCTAGGATCTGCTTCACTGAACCCAAATCCTTCATCGCAAAAGACTTATTCAACTCCCTTTTGAGCTTCTCAATTTTCGCAATATCTTGCCCAACAATCAGCATATCATCAACATAGAGCAGAAGAATAACATAATCATCAACACCGTATTTTTTGATGAAAACACAATTATCAGAAGTAGTCTTACTGTACCCATTTGCTTCCATGAAGGAGTCAAATTTCCTGTACCATTGTCTAGGCGCTTGCTTGAGCCCATACAAGCTTTTCCTCAACCTGCAGACAAGATCTTCTTTACCTTTAACTTTGAAACCCTCAGGTTGTTCCATATAGATCTCTTCCTCCAAGTCACCATAGAGAAATGCAGTCTTCACATCCAGTTGTTCAATTTCCAAATCTTGACTAACAGCCAATGCCAACACAACTCTGATGGATGACCTCTTCACAACTGGTGAGAAGATCTCTTCAAAATCAATCCCCTTTTCTGTCCAAAGCCCTTCACAACCAGTCTTGATTTGTATCGAGGTTGTGAGCTATTCTCTTGGTGCTTCAACTTGAATACCCACTTGTTCTTCAAAGTCTTCTTTCCTTTTGGAAGTTTCACCAAGTCATAAGTTTCGTTCTCTTGCAAGGAATTTATCTCTTCTTGCATTGTCACCGACCACTTGTTCTTGTTTTCATGAGACAATACTTCTTGATAGGTTTATGGTTCTCCCCCGTCAGTCAACATCACATACTCATTGGGAGGATACCTACTAGAAGGTTGTCTCTACCTACTAGATCTTCTAATATGCTGATCATTAGGTGGCTCTAGAGAACTATCATCATCTTGTTCAGCTTCCTCTGTTGGCTCAGCATCAACTAAAAGAGTCTCATCAACCTCAACTTGGGCATTCTCCACATCATTGGGCTGTGATTGTGGTGTACGAATCCTACCATTGTCAGGAAATTCATTCTCCGTAGACTTCAGCTTTTCCTTTTTCTCAAAGTCTTCAATGGTTTGATCTTCAAAGAATACCACATCTCTGCTTCTAATGAGTTTCTTGTTAACCGGATCCCAACATCGGTACCTAAATTCTCCGTGGCCATACCCAATAAAGATACACTGTCTCGTCTTGCTATCAAGCTTAGCTCTCTCATCTCGAGGAACATGAACAAACACTTTACAACCAAAAACTCTCAAGTGATCATAAGAGACGTCTTTACCTCTCCAAACTCTTTCTGGAACGTCGCCATCTAAAGGAGTTGAGGGTGAAAGGTTTATCAGATCAACCGCTGTCTTCATTGCCTCTCCCCAAAAGGATTTTGGCAACTTAGCATGAGACAACATACACAAAATTCTCTCATTGATAGACCTGTTCATCCTCTCTGCAACTCCATTCTGTTGAGGTGTTTTTGGCACAGTCTTCAAAAAATTGATCCCATGAGTTTTACAGTATTCCACAAATGGTCCTCTGTATTCGCCACCATTGTCCAAATGAACACATTTCAACTTCTTCCCAGTTTCTCTCTCCACTTCAGCATGAAACAACTTGAAGTAATCCAATGCTTGATCCTTAGTCTTCAAGCAATATGCCCACACCTTCCTTGAGCAATCATCGATAAAAGTGATGTAATAATGAGCACCACCTAAAGTCAAGGAATCCATAAAACATATGTCTGTGTGAACCATATCTAGGATATTGGGCTTAATAGATGGAGAGAAACTTTTGAAGGAAACTCTATATTGCTTACCAACTAAGCAATCTGTGCATGTCTTCAAATATGTGGACTTTAAGCCCTGAAGATCGATTGTCTTGGAGAGAATTTGCATGCCATTCTGACTTAAGTGACCAGGTCTCTTATGCCAAAGCTGTGCTGAACAATCATTAACTACATTTGCTTTTCCCCCGTAAGACTTAGTCTCTGTCACATAAAGAGAACCGACCTTTATTCCTTTAGCTATCACCAAAGACCCCTTAGTGAGTTTCCATTTTCCTTCACCAAAGTAACTATGATAGCCCTCATCATCAAGAATACCAGTAGAGATCAAATTCATCCGAATATCAGGAACATGTCGAACATTCTTCAAAAGTAGCTTGCACGAAGTGTTAGTATCCAAACAGACATCTCCTTTTCCAACAATCTTACACGTAACATGGTTTCCCAACGTCACTGAACCAAACTTTCCACTAGTGCAAGAAGAAAATATATCACAACGATTGGTGACATGATAAGAAGCACCTGAGTCTACCACCCATTGTGTATCTTGAGAAACAAAGTTGATACTATCATTGTCGTAAACAATATCGATGTCGTTACCACCCACATCTGCAACCTTACTACTTCCATCTTGCTTATTCTCCTTTTGTTCCCGCTTCAAATATCTGCACTGATACTTCTTGTGTCCTGGCTTGCCATAATGATAACATGTAATCTCTTTTCTCGAGCTGGATGTTCCCCGTGACCTGTCTGAACTGCCACTGCGATTCTTTGGAGTTTTACTTTTACTTCTACCCCTTTTCTCAGTCACGAACACCTGACTTGGAGTCGAGAAGCCCTGTTCTTTTCTTCTAGCCTCTTCATTCAGCACGCTCTCTTTCATCATTTTCAAAGTGAGCTTACCTTGTGGAACAAAATTGGTAATTGAAACCACAAGTGTTTCCCAAGTATCAGGCAGAGAATTAATCAAACACATAGCATGAAGCTCATCATCAAATTTCATTCCTATCGCAGCCAACTCATTTAGAATACCCTGAAAAGCATTTAGATGCTCAAACATAGAAGACCCATCTTGATATTTCAACGAGCAAAGCTTCCTAAATAGAAATGCTCTGTTTTGAGTGTTGTTCTTCTCATACAGTTCACTCAAAATAGTCCACACCTTATAAGCATTAACTTCAGTAGCCACATGCTGATACACGCTGTTGACAACCCATTGTCTGATTTTACCAACTTCCTTTCTGTTCAGCTTCTTCCAATCTGCATCTGTCATAGCCTCTGGTTTGCCTTTATCACCCAAAATAGTGTCTTCATAATCATAATTACACAATAAGTCCTCCATCCGTGACTTCCAGATTGTGTAATTGGTAGCTGTGAGTTTGATCATCGTTCCATTACTGCTCAACGATTCTTCCATTTGAATTATACAAGAATCACCACCAAACGAACTCAGCTCTGATACCACTTGTTGGAGAAATCGAATAATAGCACCTGTTTAGCAATTCAGAAATAAACAAGCTACAACAAGGCCTAACAATTCTTTTTCCCTTTTGTGTAATCAAATAGGCAGCCAAAACAATTGAGCATCAAACAATCAAAAACAGAGAGCAGGACACCAAAATTTTACGTGGAAAACCCAAATTAGGTAAAAACCACGGGACACTTCGGCCACTTAAATCATCCACTATATCAAATGGGTATACAATGTAGTTCAATACAAGCCTAGAGGTAATCTAACAAAAGTTATCAATTGACCTCATCCTAACTTGTCATTCACATACATTATCATCATCATTAAAGATGGATAACCAAATGGAGAAGAGATAAAGGAAATTAGAAGAAGAACCTGCTGATTCAATGGAGGAATTGTTGCTTCAATGGAGGAAGAACTGCTGGAAGAGAGAGAGAGAGAAAAAACCAATCTAAAACTGCTGTGTTTTTTTTCCTTAATTAAATATGCCCTAATGGTCTTTATTAATTTGGTAGGCCCAGCTGTCAAATGAGCTGACCCAACACTTTAGACAAATCTGAAGGAGTTAGACTGCATGTCTAAGTTTCATCTGTTAGACTGCATGTCTAACTACGTATCTTTTAGATTGCACGTCTAACTACGTATCTGTTAGATTACACGTCTAACTACGAGTCCCTTCAGACTAATCTGAATGAGTTAGACTGCACGTCTAACTACGCCTGTTAGATTCCACGTCTAACTACGCATCGATTAGACTGCACGTCTAACTACGCATCTGTTAGACTGCACGTCTAACTACGTCTGTTACACTACACGTCTAACTACACATTTGTTAGACTGCACGTCTAACTACGTATCGGTTAGACTGCACGTGTAACTACGTATCTGTTAGACTGCACGTCTAACTACGTATCTGTTAGACTGCTTGTCTAACTACGTATCTGTTAGATTGCCCATCTAACTACGTATCTGTTAGACTGCATGTCTAACTATGTTTGTTAGACTGCACGTCAAACTACGTATCAGTTAGACTACACGTCTAACTACGTACTTGTTAGACTACACGTCTAACTACACCTGTTAGACTGCACGTCTAACTACGCCTATTAGACTACACGTGTAACTGCGCATCTGTTAGACTGCACATCTAACTATGTATCTGTTAGACTACACGTCTAATTACGTATCTGTTAGACTACATGTTTAACTACGTATCTGTTAGACTGCACGTCTAACTACGTATCTGTTAGACTACACGTCTAACTACGTATCGGTTAGACTACACTTCTAACTACGTATCTGTTAGACTATATGTCTAACTACGTATCTTTTAGATTGCACGTCTAACTACGTATCTGTTTGACTGCACGTCTAACTACGTATCGGTTAGACTGCACGTCTAATTACGTATCGGTTAGACTGCACGTCTAACTGCGTATATATTAGAATGCACGTTTAACTACGCATGTTAGACTGCACGTCTAACTACGCATATTAGACTACACATCTAACTCATTGCGTCTAATAGTTAGTAAGTCTAATGAACCTCATTCAGACTAAGTCTAATTTAGCGTGTTTTTGATGCACCTGCACAAAAACAATTAGACGACTTAGTTTAGGTTTTATACAAACTCAATATCAAAATTTCGTTAGTTAAAATGATTTGACCCTTAGTCAAAATAATTTGACTCAACAATTAAAAGAAAATCAAGGTCAATCTAAAACCTAACTTAAGGTCAAGGAGTTTTAAAAGAAAATCATCTTCAAAAACTAAGGGATCAGAGGCTAGCAGGAAGGCGTCTGCTATGTCAAAATTATACGCATTAATCACAACACAAAATGGGAAATCCATCAGAATAACTCAAATATGGATTCCTAAGGGACTGATTGACCGAGGACCCAATTGAATGTGGGTACCAAACGATTGTAAATATTATTTTGTGTAGGTACTTGTGAGTGATAGCCTGGAGGAATCTGTCTGGTATCTAGATAATGGCTGTTCTAGACATATGACAGGAAACAAACGACTTCTCACTGATATAGCAGATTGTTATGGTCCTAAGATCACTTTTGGCGACAACAAGAAGGGTAAGACTATGGCTAAGGGTAATATTATTTATGGTAATCTAACCATTATTGACGTGTTACTTGTTGACAATATGTGCTATAACTTGATTAATATTAGTCAATTATGTGATAACAGTTTGTCAGTTGATTTTCAAACTCATGCATGCCTAGTCAAGGATCAACATGGTAATACTTTATTAACTGGAAGTAGAGTAGGAAATTCCTATAAAATGAATTGATAAAATAAAGCATCTGATCCTATGTGCATGATTGCCAAGAATGACCAGAAATGGTTATGGCATAAAACGTTAAACCATCTAAATTTTAAAACCATCAACAACATTTGTTCGAATAATTTAGTATTTGGTTTGGCTAAACTACAGTTTTCTAAGGAAATATATATTTTGCTTGCCAGTTAGGCAAACAGGGCAGATCATCGTTCAAAAGTAAAAGAAAATCTTAATCCAGTCGCTGTTTAGAACTATTACACATGGACCTGTTTGGTCTAATTCCTGTAAAGAGCCTAAGAGAAATGAGATTTACCCTAATTGTTATTGATGATTTCTCACAATTTACATGGGTAGCATTTTTACAATCGAAGGATAAAACTGCTGAAAATTTGATTAGAATCTTTAAAAGAATTCAGAATCTGAAATCTTTGAATATTGCATGCATTACAAGTGATCAGGGAACTGAGTTTACAAACAGACACATTTCTTCTTATCTCGAGGAGTCTGGAATTAGGCACGAGTTATCTAGTACCAGAACTCCACAGCATAATGGAATTGTTGAGAGAAGAGTGAGGACTCTAAAGGAAGCAGCGAGATCTATGCTAGCTGAATCAGACGTTTCTCAGAAGTTCTGGGCAAAAGCAATGAACACAGCATGTTATACACAAAATCGGTCAATAATCAACAAACTTTTTGATAAAACTCCCTATGAATTGTATTATGGAAGAATTCCTATAGTTTCGTACTTTAAAGTATTCGGGTGTAAATGTTTTATCAATAACAATGGAAAGGTTTATTTGACCGCCTTTGATGCTAAAGCAGATGCTGGATTCATGCTGGGATATTCCTCAGTAAGCAAGGCTTAAAGAGTATATAACAACAAAACTCAAACTGTTAAGGAATTCCTTAATGTCGATTTTGATGAGTCTGTTGAAAGTAACTCCATCGATCCCATTTACCTCGCTAACAGATTAGAAGCGACGAGTCTTGAGTCTGTAAGTGAGGATGAATCTCTGGATAAACGGATTTCGTTGTCTGATCTTGTGACTGATCCAGTTGAAATCCAACCAGACGTACAAACACCTATTCAACAAACTGTTGAGAGTTCGGACGTCGCGGAGTCACCTGGTCAGATGACCAATCCTTTAGGATCCAACTTTAGATGGAATAAGAATCATCCACCAGAAATGATCATCGGAAATCCTAACTCTCCTCGTAGGACAAGACTTTAATTGATGGATGAAATGGCCAACTCTGCTTTTATTTCTCAAATTGAACCCAAGAAAATTGGTAAAGTAGTGGTTGATCCAGATTGGATCAATGTTATGCAGGGGTATTAAACCAATTTGTGAGAAATAAAGTGTGGCATATAACTCTTAGACTGATTGATCAGTCAGTCATTGGAACAAGATGGGTCTTTAGAAACAAGCTTAGTGAAGATGGCCTAGTTATTAGAAACAAAGCCCGTTTAGTTGCTCAAGGATACAGACAGAAGGAATGCATCAACTTTGATGAGTCTTTTGCACTTGTAGCAAGACTTGAGGCAATTAGAATCTTCCTGGCTTATGCATCATTTAAGAATTTAATTTTTTTTTCAAATGGATGTGAAAAGTGCATTTTTAAATGGTAAATTAAATGAAGATGCCTATGTTGAGCAACCACCTGGTTTTATAGATCATACTTTACCAAATCATATTTTTAAACTTGACAAAGATTTATATGGTTTGAAACAAGCACATAGAGCGTGGTACGATACATTGACTGAATTTCTGTTTGATCATGATTTATTTATTGGAACGGTTGATAAAACACTGTTTAGATTCACTAAAGATTCTCACATTCTGCTTGTTCAAATATATGTTGATGATATTATATTTGGATCAAGTAACCCAAATTATGTGAGAAATTTGGCAAGCTGATGCAGAATAGATTTGAAATGAGCATAATGGGAGAATTAACTTTCTTCCTCGGTCTTCAAGTTTGTCAGTTGGAGAAAGGAACCTTCATCAATCAGGCCAAGTATACCAAAGAGTTACTGACGAAGTTTGGGATGGAGAACTGCTCTACTGCAGCTACTCCAATAAGCTCCTCCAGAAAGCTGGATAAAGATGATGGTGGTCAAAGTGTAGATGTCACAGCCTATTGAGGTTTTATCGGGTCATTGCTCTATCTTACTACTAGTAGGCCAGACATCCAATTTGTTGTTGGTGTCTGTAAAAGATTTCAGGCTAATCCTAAACTTTCTCACTTTACTACTGCTAAACGTATTATGAAATATTTGAAGGGAACTCAAAATGTGGGACTGTGGTATCCGAAAGATTCTAGTTTCAATTTAACTAGTTTATCAGATGTAGATTATGCGGGGTGCAAAATTGATAGAAGGAGCACGAGTGGAACGTGTCAGTTCCTTGGAGATCGTCTTATCTCATGGTTCATCAAGAAGAAGACGTCGATTGCCACATCTACAGCTGAAGTAGAGTACCTTGTTGCTGGTAGTTGTTGTTCTCAGCTCTTGTGGGTTCAACAACAGCTTAGGGACTATGGGATTGAGGCTGAAGAATCTCCAATTTTCTACGACAACACAAGTGCTATCGCAATCACTCTAGGACAAAACACATTGAAATCAGATATCTTTTCATCCGAGAATATTTCAATCAGAAGCAGATTCGTCTTAAATACATTCCAACAGATCAATAAACTGCGAACATCTTCACGAAGCCTCTACTCGAGACAAAGTTTTCTCACTTTAGAAATATTTTAGGACTTGTTGATCTTGATTAATTTTATTATGTGCATGAACTGAGGGGGAACATTTTGTTTAAATGTAACTGAACAAACAAGAAAACAGAGGTCTCAATATGTCCAATTGATTAGAAATTTAAGAAGCATAACTACTTAGACGTATGTCTGCTTAAGAAGTTTTTATCTTCTTTTAGGGATTCATGTCTTGGTCAATTAACCTGCGCGATTAAACTTATGCATCTAATAGACGTTAGATGTTTATAAGACAAGAGAAATTGGAAGCTCACGTCTAATCAAACACACGTCTAGCACGTGGTGTTTATGCGTAATTAGACGTTCTAAGTCTAATAGATTTGTGACCGTCTATAAGACAAGCGTGATTAGACGTTAATGTCTAGTAGATGCATTTCCCAGTTAGAAGTGAAGAATGTGGAAAATAGTTTAAACGTCTAACTAATTGAGTAGTTAGACCTTTCATCTTCTGGCTATTTGGAAAACTGTCCTATGTCACTGTATCTGTCTATGTACTTTTCCCGCCAAAAATAAACTAGTCACTTCTCAAATAGATTGAATACATGTGTCTTTCAATGTTTAAAGAGTGACTAAAATTTCTGATAACTTTCTTCTATATGTCTAACATTAATAGTGCAATTTAATGATTAATATTAATTGATAGTTGTGTCCCTTGGGAGTATGTTTCTGAAATTTTTGACGGTTGGTATAATCATTAAAGTTAAATGTCACACGTTAACTCTCTTGTATTTAATGAATGGTGTCACTCAAATGGTTGAGTATTCCTGAATCCTTGATTGTCTCTCTAGAATTCCAATCGCCAAGATCCTGTGTTAATCTTGCCAAAATGACTTTTCTCTCTCCGAAATCTCTGCAAATAGACTTTAAGTCTGTTTCAACTCTAATGATTTCAGAAATGGTTCTAATGTTTGAAACCTTAAAAGCATATGGGCTTAAGAAATTTCTTCGTCCTCACTGTATCTTTCACGAACAAGCAATTCGTGAATTCTTTGAAACTGCGGGTTTTTATCACAAACAATACATTCGTGCCAATGTACTTGGCAAGAATATTTGTTTCTCTAAAGAAACAATCGACATGTTTTTCAGACTTCTAACCGAATGGATCGATGAGTTTTCTTCTTTGTCCAATGATATTCTGTCTGAAATGACGTTCTTCTTCTCAGATCAAGTCTTCGAAGGGCAACTCCTTCCGGTTGAGTTTCAGGAAAGAGTAATTGTCTGAAGATTGAGTTTTCCCTACTCAACGACATTATCTCCAAATCCATTCTTGCGAAGGACTCCTCCTACATCTACTATACGAAAATCTTTGAAATAATGGTGGCAATCACAAGAGGTGTAGCCATCAACTGGTCGAAATTCCTTTCCAACAATCTGGTTAAAATGATTTTCTCTCGAAAGAAGATCTTCGGATACGATGCTCCCCTTAGCGCAATCTTTTTTTGTCTCCTTACTGAACCTGGTCATGGTTTTCAGGCCAATCCATCCAAAGTCTTGAACGGTCCAAGGGTTATCGGTTATGTTCTTCAAGTGGGTAGGCTTAGGTCAAAGAAATAAAACAGAGAAGCCTCTAACTCAGCTTTAACCTTAGTTCTAGAATCGGTCGTAGTTTCCCGCCCAAAATGATGTTAAAAAGGGGGAAAGAAAAGGAAAAAGATTAGCCTTAGACTTAGGGGAAAGGGAAAATCATTGTATGTTTTTGGAAGAAAAACTTGTTGATGTTTTTGAAATGTGTTTACGTATTTTCATTTGAAAAATGTTCCTGATGTTTCAATTTAAGTTATTATCTGCTATGAAATATGAATAGTTTATTGCCATCTACTACATTATTAAATATTCTAATCTTTTAATTGTGCAAAGATTTAACATCATCATCAAAAGGGGGAAATTGTTGAGTCAAATTATTTTGACTAAGGATTAAATCATTTTGACTAACAAAATTTTGATGATGAGTTTGTATAAAACTTAAACTAAGTCCTCTAATTGTTTTTGTGCAAGTGCATCAAAAACGCGCTAAATTAGACTTAGTGTGAATGAGGTTCATTAGACTTATTGGCTATTAGATGCATTGAGTTAGACGTGCAGTCTAACAGGCATAGTTAAACGTGTAGTCTAACAGATACGTAGTTAGACGTACAGTCTAACCTATACGTAGTTAGACGTGCAGTCTAACAGATACGTAGTTAGACGTGCAGTCTAACAAATACGTAGTTAGACATTCAGTTTAACAGATATATAGTTAGACGTGCAGTCTAACAGATACGTAGTTAGACGTGCAGTCTAATAGATACGTAGTTAGACGTTTAGTCTAAAATATACGTAGTTAGACGTGTAGTCTAACAGATGCGTAGTTAGACGCACAGTCTAACAGATGCGTAGTTAGACGTGCAGTCTAACAGATGTGTAGTTAGACGTGCAGTCTAACAGGCGTAGTTAGACGTGCAGTTTAACAGATACCTAGTTAGACGTGCAGACTAACCGATGCGTAGTTAGACGTGCAATCTAACAGGCGTAGTTAGACGTGCAGTCTAACAGATACATAGTTCGACGTGTAGTATAACAGATACGTAGTTAGACGTATAGTCTAACAGATATGTAGTTAGACGTGTAGTTTAACAGATACGTAGTTAGATGTGCAGTCTAACCGATACGTAGTTAGACGTGCAGTCTAACAGATGCGTAGTTAGACGTGCAGTCTAACAGATGCGTAGTTAGACGTGCAGTCTAACAGATGCGTAGTTAGACGTGCAGTCTAACAGATGCGTAGTTAGATGTGTATTCTAACAGATGCATAATTATACGTGCAGTCTAACAGGCGTAGTTAGATGTGTAGTCTAACAGACGTAGTTAGATGTGTAGTCTAACAGGCGTAGTTAGACATGCAGTCTAACAGATGAAAGTTATATGTGCAGTTTAACTCCTTCAGATTAGTCTGAAGGGACTCATAGTTAGACGTATAGTCTAACATATACATAGTTAGATGTGTAGTCTAACAGATATGTAGTTAGACGTCCAGTCTAACAGATGTAAGTTAGACGTACAGTCTAACTCCTTCAGATTAGTCTGAAGGGACATGTAATTAGACATGTAGTCTATCTCCATCAGACTTGGTGGTTTAATGGATCTTAATATTAGACGGGGACGTTTAACTTCATTAGACTTATTAGTCTAATTAAAGCACGTTTAATGACTTTCTTTAGCAGTTGCTTGAAGCTAGCATCCGATTATCCACGATCAACTAGTTGTACGCTACTCCTGCTCCACTTATCCGTGCAGATCAGTATGACAACCAATTACATCTAATGAATTAATGTCACGTAAGCAAATATTCTTCCTACTACTTGTTTCTTGCAGGACAATTCTAGAAGAATATTTGGCGCACTACCAGATTGGTACGGCCACAATCATGGTGCTCAATGTTTGTTGCACCTGTGTACTATGGAGGCTCTCCAATGGGTATTCACCACGTTTCATTATAGAAGATTCGACCGTTGGTATCTGCTATCTATTTAAGGATCCTCAAGGACAACGGACAAATACACACAAGATACGCACGCGAGACACTTGATACATAAACTTGCTTGCAGAGATTACAATCTTACGAATTACTTTCTTGTTTTACTGTGTTTGTACATCAAGAGAGAGATAGAATCAAAGTATTGAGCTAGCGTTACACTGTATTTGATTCTAAGAAAAGTATAGTGAATCCTTTCGGTGGTTGGAAGAAGGGGTGACGTAGAAGAGTTTTTCTCCAAACATCCATAACATCTCTTTGTGTCATTTACATTCTGTCATCTTCTCCTACATTGGTTCTCAGCTTCAAACCTGAGCAAACATTTCCGCACTTGAATCGTTCAAGAGATTGCAAGGGTTTGTGAAGAATAGAAAGTAATTTAAATCCCTAACAGAATTTCTATCAAACCGTTTTAGTACGAAATTGTCATCAATAGTTAGACCCCTATCTCTATTGGTGCCACCGATCCTTTCAGTAACATTAATTATTGATCAAGAGGATTACAGTAGACTTAGACCTTTGGGTTATCGAGGAACATATGTTTTCATTCTTGTATTTTCTCTTATTAGCAAGGCCATTTATGAAAATATTGCCAAGAAGGTTTGAATGTTACTTCATCTTTTTTGTTTTCGAGTTAAAGGAATATTATTCAAACGATTGGTTTTGGATTTTATTGTAGTGGATTCCTGAATTGAGGAATTATGCACCTGGTGTTCCTATTATTCTTGTTGGGACAAAGCTTGGTAAGATACTCATCATTTGTAACAATCTATGTTTTACTTAAGGATAAATAATGTAAAATCATATAATCTTGATTTTTTGTTTAGATTTTCCCCCTATATATTTAGTCTATGTCTCTCGCCGTACCTTGGTGTTTCAATCATTTTGGTTTCGACAAATCTTTGTTAATTAAAAATTAATTCTAGCATGAAATTGACATGCAATGGTTATATGATAAATAGAATGAGACTATGATAGAGATGACATTTATTAATCCAGGTTTTGACAGAGTTTGTTTAGTTTTTAATCATTTTAGTCCGTGTTAGTGTGTATCTATGACCTTTTTCCATTGTTTATACTCAATATCCAGTTGTCCAATTACGATCATAATTTTTTTATGTAGACGATGATAATAATGATATCAACTGGTTAATTTGCCTTTGACGCCAACTCTATTTTTCTATCTCTTCGGATTTTTGTATAGTTGTGGTAATCTCTTTATGTATTTGTCCTACTGTCTCTAGATTAGTGATTCTTTAGACTATCTACTGGAAGATCTCATAGCTCAAATATATTTATATTGTTATTATAAGTTATATTATCCTTTATGTATATGTTGTTCTAGAGAGGTGGTTGGAAGATGAAAAAGGAGTCATCTAGACTAATTATTGGGATCTTTATAGAGTAGTTATTGGAGTGTTGTTAGCTCTATTGACACTCTTGTGTATCAGATATCACAGAAGATGGTTACTAATGAGTAATAGAAGTTCTCGGAGGGCTGAATTGAAATCACTTCCTCATAAGAAGCAACACATAGTTGATGAGAAGGATGCTGATAAATTCGTGTGAAGTGGAAATGGGCACTAGAAGACCGTCATTCTCCAAATGGTTTATTATTTTTTATATCAACTTTATCTATTGTTTTCGTATATCAAACATTTTGTACTAGTGAATCCTTTTTAGTTTATTTGTACAGACTCTTCGCAAGGATTTTGGTATGGAATTGATATATTTTTTCAACTCTGTTGAAGGATATTGTATATTAAAATGTATGTATAAAAGACTCTTCTTGCTAAAGGAATAAAATTATAATAATTATTTTTTCTAAAGGAAGTGGAGATTTAAATGATTTGAGTAGTAGCGATTAGTTATTACACCAATTGCTATAGGCATATAATGATTGGTTATCTACCAATCACCGTTGCCAATTAAGACAACAACGAGAAGACTTTTTCCGATTGAGAGCGATATGTATATGTCCAATTGCTATAGGCCTATAACGAGTGTCTTGAGGTTAATAGCGATTGGTTTAACAATCTCTATAGAGTCTTTGTTTACTAGTGTTGTGCATGTTTTCATATATTTATGTTTTGTATTTAGGCTTTCATTTTGGTTTTTGTTGTCTTTATTTTTTATATGAAAGTTTGTGGCTTATGTGATTCTAGGTTAGCATGTAAATTGTTTTAAAAACATTGTAAAGCGTAATTGGTTTTAAAAATTGTCAAAGTTAATTAATAGAGACCTTAAAGGCGTTGTGAGACTTAGCGATTAAAAATCTCTTTTCCACGTAATCAAACGTCGAACTCGAATCTCTTAATTTCCTAATTTTTATAAATTATGCGAAAACTCTCAAACCGTGAGAAATTAAAATTTGAAAAAAAATTAAGTAGGCCTATGACATACTTCCCATTAAACTCTTAATCTCTTCCAAATTCGATGAGATTGTAAGTTATGTAGTTTTTTATAAAGTCTCATTTTAAAAACATAAAATTTTCAAACCTTAAAATTAATTCCCCTCACATTTGACTTTTTCAAAACTAAATTTGTTTAAAATAGAGAGCTTAGAAAAATTTTCAAGTTGTCGTTGTCAACGTAAAAAATTGATCACAGTTTTCAAGCAACTATGTTTGTCCTAGTATTGAAAGAATTTTACACTTTGATTAAACTACATGTTCACCTTATTTGACTATTTGCATGAGACTTGGAGCTCAAATGTGGAGGTGTGTGAATATATATAGTTGGATGAAGCTCACACATCTATATTTTATATGCTAAGAATAGTCAATATGGATGACACCCTCAACCCAGGCCAAGAAGGCTTTGGGTGATTTATGAGTTGAGGAAAACACAAGAAAAACCTTGTACTAACCCTCTCTTCTTCTTAATTATTCCCTAATCTTGAAAATGAGGGATTTTGAAACAGCGGTGATGAGAAACTTCCAAATTGAGGAGCCCCACTTGCATCGACGGTCTAAGAACATTCCTTGTTGGAAGACAAGCTCTTCTCTTAAGGCACGTCAAATTTAGATAAAAAAAAAAACTAATTCTACCTATAATTGTTTCCTCGTCTGTTCCTATTGAGCAACAAAGCCACATCGCGAAGCCTTTTACAATACTTGACAAATATCTATATGATAAATAAGTGTATGCATATAATTTTGTTACGCGCTCATCCATTTGAAAATTCTAAAAAAGTTGAAAAGTCGAAAAGATTATGTCCAACTTTAGAAAATACTATAAAAAGACACAAAGTAAAAAATTAAAAAAAGAGTAAGTCTAAACATAGAATACTATAAAATGAAAAGTCGAAAAGACTATGTCTAACTTTAGAAAAGAGATTGATATAATCTATACTTTTAGCTTTACATGAAATAAACTTTCTAGTCCTTGAATCAATTAACACAGGTAATTGTTATTAAATAACATAAACAAAAAAAAATCAATCTTGATCTTGCGATTACATGTTCTCATTTTTATTAATTTCATTTTTAATTAAATTAAATTGAAATGCAATGATCAAGTAATAATATATAACTATAAAGATCATTTATTTTATTTATTTAATCATTGAAAAAAAGTAATTTTTTTGAAATTAAAAAAATAATAAGAAAAGGAATTATTATTTTTTATTTTAAAGCCACTTAATTATCTATGTTACAAATACATATCGGGTTAAATATTAACTTTATCGATGGATGTAATACAGACTTTTTTTTAAGTATTTGGAGCAAAATCAGACACAACTTCATGGAGCTATCCAAGAATTGAAGCAGAGTTTAGGGAGAAAAATACCAATTATCTTTTCTTATGTGCTTAAATGAAATATCATTTAATGGACCAAGTAAAAAAATAGTAACAATGATTTTTTTTTTACAATTTTACCTAGTCATTACCTCCGATTTAAGCAATGAAAGTATATTTTAAGTGAATAATTTGTCATATTTTACTGTTTTTGTTTCAAATTAATCTATTAGTTTAGGGTGATTTTTAAGAAAACTATCTTTTAGAAAATTATAAATAATGATAATTATAAAATTAATAATAATTTAATCACAAAAATATTATTCAAATTATTATTTCCTTTATATTGTAAAAACTGTCATATTTTACAGTTTTAGTCTCAAATTATTCTATTACTTGAGGTGATTTTTTTAAAAAAAAAACTATCTTCTAAAAAATTATAAATAATGATAATTTTAAATTTTATAATAGTTTAAAAATAGAGATATTATTCCTATTATTATTTAACATGTTTTTATAACTTACAAAATTTAAAGTTTTTTTTTGTTTGTATATAGAATTTAGAGAATTTTTATTTTTCTTAATATTTTTTAATTTTATAGTGGAGTACATAAAAACATTAATAATATGCGATTGAAATTATAAAATAATTATTTTTACTTTAAATATTAGATGAATTATTGGGCAAACATATAAGTTATTAAAAATTATAAATAAAATTATATTTCACAACTAATTAAGCTTAAATATTTTTTTTATTCTTTTCATAACTATAATAATACAGTTGGGCAGTTAAAGACCACGAATAGGTGTACATTGACCCATACATATGCATGTAAAAAGAAAACAATACCCATCTTTATTGGTAGGTGATTCAGTTAAACAAGTTTGTTTGCAATGGTTGTCTGCTAAACATGCACCTTTGAAATGAGCACTCTTATTATTACATGGATATGACATCACTCTACCGTTCTCTGTAAAAAATAAAAAATATAAAAAATTATGGAATGTTTTTATTATTAATTATATTATTTGAATTTCAACTTTAATTTAATTACATATAAAATTATTAAACTTACCAGAAATAAGAAAAATTAAGATAATGACAAGCTTCAAGAGTGATTTGTTCATGTTGTTTGATATGACAAATTAAAGTTAATTGTTTCAAAATACTATTGAGTATTTATATATACATTGATAGATATTTATAGATATATGCGCTTTCCATTTGAACCATGTAGCATAAGAATAAGGATCAATTCTTTCCATTTGAAGCCAAGTAAGGAAAAAATCTCTTCATTAATTAATTTATTTCTTTATTTCTTTTATTTTTTCCATTTCAACTCATGTAGGATAAGGATAAGAATTCGTTAGTTCCATTTGAACACATATAAGATAAGGATAATAATTCGTTAGTTCCATTTGAACACATATAAGATAAGGATAAGAATCCGTTAGTTTCATTTGAAGCTAAGTAGGACAATAAGGAAAAGAAAAACTCTCTTAATTAATTAATTAATTAATTTCATTATTTATCTTATTTTTTTTCATTTTAACTCATGTAGGATAAGGATAAAAATCCGTTAATTCCATTTGAATCTAAAAAGGACAATAAGGAAAGGAAAATTATCTTAATTAATTAGTTTATTTATTTCTTTTATATTTTTTCTCATAAATATAATATATATATATATATATATATATATATATATATATATATATTTTCTCACTCTTGATACAAATATTATATATCTATCTATATATATATAATAATAATAAAGTTTTTACTAATTATTCTACTCGCTAATTTAAAAAAGATAAGTTATTTGTATTAATTAATTAATTTATTTCTGTAATATTTTCACTTTCTTAATATTATATTTTTATTTATTTTATTATAATATAAATATTATATATATATAATAACAAAGTTTTTAACCATCATTTTTATTTTTTCCATTTAATTTATTTCTTTTATATTTTCTCTTTTACAATATAATATTTATTTTATATTTTCTCTATTATATTATAAGAAAGAAAATATAAAAAAAATCTAGAAAATAGAATTTACATTAACATATGGTTTCATATAAAAATTCACATGAAAAACATACAAATAATTCATAAAAGTTGTCTTATTATATATATATATATATATATATATATATATATATAATATAAAAAATATAATTTTATAAGGGAGAAAATATAAAAAATATAATTTTATAATGATGAAAATATAAAACAAATAAATAAATTATTTAATACAGAGAACTAACATTATCTTACATTATCTTCCTATGGGAAGCAACTAGAATAATTATCAAAAAAAACTTTATTATTATTATTATATATATATATATATCTATATATATATAAATATAATATTTATATTACAAGAGAAAATGTAAATGAAATAAATTAATTAATTAGTAGAGAACTTACCTTATCTTCATATGGGAAGTTATGAGAGAAAATATAAAAAAAAAAAAAAAAAATAGGAAAGAACTTACCTGAGAAGAAGTTATGAGATAAAATATAAACGAAATAAATAAAATTAGGAAAGAACTTACCTTAGCATTCTCATTATCCTTGTCTTAATGGCTACAAATGGAAAGCACGTTAAAAATGATTGATAACAAATTTGTTATATATACAAACAACATGATCAAATCATTCTTCAAGCTGATCATTGTCATTGGGTTAACTTTTCTTATTTCATATAAGTTTAATAATTTTTTATATCTAATTAGATTAAGTGAATTCAAATAATTGAATTAATAACAAAAACATTCAATGACTTTTTATTTTGATAGAGAAATGGTAGAGTAATGTCATCCCCTTGTAATTTTAGGGGTGCTATTTTCAAAGTTACATGTTTTTCGTATCATCTGTTTCCAATAATAATGGTTATTGTCTAATTTTTACATGCATATGTAAGAGAGGATGTATCAACTCATTGTATCAACGATTGTATCAACTATGGATATGAAAAGAAAAAAAAATAAATTATATATAAAATAAAATATTTCAAACTTAGATCTAATTTTAATTTTAACTTTTATTAGTAGCATATAAGTTTTCTCAATAATTCATCTAAAATCTTAAGTGAAAATATATATTTTATAATCACAATCGCATTTTATTAATTTTGTTATGTAATCCACTGTAAAGTAAAAAATAAAAAATACTAATTTTTTTCTAAATTTTATATACACATAGTTTTAAATTTTATAAGTTATAGAAACATGTTGAAAATAATAATGTGAATAGTAGCTATGTATCTTATAAAATTATTAATTCTATAATTATCATTATTTATAATTTTCTAAAAGATATTTTTCATCAAAAATCACCTCAAGTAATATAATAATTTGAAACAAAAATGTATTTAGAATATAAAGGAAATAATAATATTTTTGATTTGAAATCACCATAAACTAACAAATTATTAACTATAAACGAGATGTCAACATCGAGCTGGCCTAACCCATTCTGTCGTGCCAAACAGTGATATGTCGTGTTGTATCGTGCCTCATATTAATCTTGTCATTGTATCGTGTCTAACAGTAAAATATCTCGTCCCAACCCGTCCTGTTGGCCCATATCGTGTCGAGCTGTGTCGTGCTTCCCCTGCCGAGTTGTGTCGTGCTTCCCCTGTCGAGTTGTGTCGTGCTTCCCCTGCCTAGCCGTGTCGTGCCTTGCTTCCCTTGCCGAGCCGTTCCATGTCGTGTCGTGCCAACGGGCTGGACCGGACCGTATAACAACCTTGTTAGCCTTCTAAAAAATAATTTTAAAAAATATGGGGTCGCACCCTTTCGAGTTGCCTACGTATCTTACAAATTTACATACCTCTAATTTATAAATAAAAACAGAGGTCGACATCGATTTGGCCCGGCCCAGTCTGTCGTGCCAAATAGTGATACATGTCGTGATGTGTCGTGCCTCATGTTAATCGTGTCATGCTCGTATTGTGCCTAATAGTAAAATATCTTGGCCCAGCCCGTCCTGTTGGCCCATGTCGTGTCGAGTCGTGCCGTGCTTAACATTAAAATATCATACCATGCTCGTACCTTGTTTTCCTTCTAAAAAAATAATTTTAAAAAATATGGGATCGCACCCTTTCGAGTTGCCTACGTATCTTACAAATTTGCGTACCTCAAATTTGTAAAAAAAACAGACCTTATGTAGTTCTAATTTACCTTAGATTAAATCTGAAATGTTTTATAATCAATTGTCTCCTACACTTTCATCGGAATCAATATCAGATGTGCCTTCAGTTTCTCGCATACAACCTTGATATTGTTCATTAATCTCCGCATCGAACCAATCCTTCAAAATAATACACATTTGTACATTCAACTCTTTCATATTCGTCCTCTACGGACTCAACAATCTATTGGAATCAGAGAATGCTTGTTCTGAAGGAATAGTAGATACAAGAGGGGTGAAAATATCCCAAGCTACTAATTGTATAACTGGAAGTGTATTTGTTTTGTCTCCCCACCATTTTAGAAGATCAATATCAGACATTGGATCCTCATTAAAAATATTATTATAAGCGGCGATTTCGTCAAAAGAATCTGACGAAACACCGTAGCTACTACTAGCATAAGAAGGTCGATATGAAAAAAAACATGTTTAAAGGGTTGTCATCCTCATTTTGAAAATTTTGAGTTTCGGATTGTTGAGTTTGTTGGCTAAGTAATGGAAAATATTTTTGTTTTATATTTATTATATTTTTTTAATAGGTTCATTTATTTCTTTTATTTGATTATGAGTACATAATTGTGGATTTAAATATTGATTATATTTATCTTGAGTAATTAAATTTGGATCTGATGTAATAATTTTATATATATATGTATAGTGGTTATCTAAGCAAGATGCTACTACTGATAATTTTGATCTAGGATCTAAAACAGAAGCTATACAATATAATAGCGGAATATCCGCAAAGTATTTTAAGAACTTTATTTCCATATGAGGGATAAACTCATTAAAAATGGATCACTTTTATATTTTTGAAAATGAATTTCCATTCCGATTATAGTTCGAAAAGCTTTATGACATGAAGGTGTATAAATAGTTGATAAAATATTAGTTGTATCGAAAAAACTTTAAAAATTTAGAGATTTTTTCAGCTAAATCAAATTCAAAACCTTCTACTATAAAATCAGAATAAGATCAACAAAATTTATTAATGGTGTTCTTAATCTAACACATTTATTTAATGTTATATAGGTTGACTTCCATCTTGTAATACAAATGTTTGGAATTCTTAATGGTTTTACATTTAATTGGCGAAAAATTATTTTTATATTTATTATAATTTTGTGTGGAAGAACGTAAAACATATACTATATCTATCATTTTTTGAATAATAGGTTGAAAAACACTTAAGTCATCTTGAACAATAAAACTTATTATATGACACATACATTTAACGTGAAATAAAGAAACATCTAAAACTGGTTCTAACATTCTCTCTAACCTAGTAATAGCATTATTATTATTACTTGCATTGTCAAAACTTATCGAAATTAATCTATTTGTAAAATTATATTCTTTTAAACATTCATCTATTATATAAGCTATATTAGCGCCGATATGTAAAGTGTTAAATTTTCTAAAATATATTATTCGTTTACAAATATGTGAATTATTTACTAAATGAGCCGTTATACACAAATAATGATCTCCTAAACAAGTATCCCAAATATCACTAGTTATTGAAAATTTCATTTGATGAGATAAAATATATTCCATTAATTTAGTTTTTTCTTCATTAAATTTATTCATAATTTGACGTGTAACCATACGAGCAGAAATTGTTTTAAAAGCAGGTTGCAAAGAATTATTCACCGCCCTAAGAAAATATTTTGATTCTAGCGTGGAAAATGGATATTCATTTGTTATAATCAACCTAGTTAGTTCATATTTAGCAATTTCAGCATCAAATTTAAAAATTTTGGTTGCATTCATTAGTTGAGTTTGAGCAGTTTCAAGAGTTGCATGTGTTAATATATATCTTCATAGATGTCTTGTACCACTAGAACTTTTACAAAAATAAATTTGTGAACATGTTTTACATTTAGCTGTAGTGCCTGATTCTAATATATCAAAATGATTCCATACCTCACTAGTTCGACGTCTCTTAGTGTTAGTGTTACCTGATCCTGTTGTATCAACTGAAGGCGAAACCATATTTGGAACTTGTTCTTGGGTTTCATCATCAACTTGGAGTTCATCATCTTCATCCTCTTGATGATAAATGGTGAGACATCTTCAATGACATATCTTCTTCGTCGTGCACTTGTTGCATCACTAGAAAAAAAACGTAGATTAAATGAGAAATGATAATTAAATGTTAAAATTTGAGAGAGAAGATCAATTAATGAGGTTAAACCGTTGAGAAAATAGATAATTAAGAGAGAGAAGAATAAGTGATTTGAAAATGAAGTGAAATATTCAATTTATAGAGTTGGTAGAAATGTGACCATTTTTTGTTACCGTTTTTTTGTCTTTTTCTATAAATGTTACCGTTTTTTTATCTTTATATTTACTAATGTGTCATACCAGGGTTGTGGGCCGGGCCGTGTCGTGTCGGGCTGTCAGCCCAACCCACTGTCTTTTTCTATAAATGTTATCGTTTTTTGTTACCATTTTTTTTATCTTTATATTTACTAATGTGTCATACCAGGGTTGTGGACCGGGCCGTGTCGGGCTGTGGGTCGAGTCGTGCCATGGGCTATTAGCGGGCCGGACCGGACCGGACCGAGCCTATGGGCTAAAAATATTAAACCCAGCCCAACCCATGATATGTTATCATGCTGACCTGTGGCCCGTCAAAACTCGTCGTGCCGGGTTGGGCCAACCCGACCCATTGCCGACCTCCATTATTAACACACTTAAATTAGAGGTCATGACTAAGTAAAATTGTATAAAATAATTTTTTTACTATTTTTTAAATGGTCCACTAAATGATATTTCGTTTAAGCACATCCAAAAAAAATAAAAAGGGTAAATATTAAAAAGGGTAAATGGTATTTTTCTCAATAAACTTTACTTCAATTTTTGTATTGTTCCCTGAAGTTAAAAGTGTTTGATTTTGCTCCAAGTACTTCTAAAAAAATTTGAAATACATCATCTATATAACACCGTTATTTATTTGCCAGATAAATAATTATGTGACTTTAAAGTAAAAAATAATAATAATTCCATGTCATATTATTTTTCTAATTTCAAAAAATAAAATTATAAAGATTAAATAAATATAATAAATTGTTCATTAGTCTTTATAGTATAGATATACAATAGCATTTTTTTTTTTACTAATTTTATCCCTACTTTTTCTCTACCTTGTTGTCTCAACTCCACTTTATTTCTACACATAATAACTCGTCTTTATTCCTTTAACCCTACTATTTTAGTTTTTCTAATCCTCAATCTCTACTTGGTTTTCACGGACAATATTGTGGTTTACTTCCCTTACTATTGCCCTCGCCGACCAAATGTAAGTCACTTATAATTTTCAACAAGAATGGTTAAATCCATTAGGTTAAACGTTAGCTTAAATTCATTCTGTTTTTTTTTTATTTAAATTAATTTAGGGCTTAGGGAGAACCAATTTTGGGCAGAATGACTCGCAACTACGGGTTCATATACTTATTTACGCTACAAAATATGTTTTTTATCTTTTAAATTTGTCTAATATTACCGCCATCTAAAATTGAAATTTAATAAACACTTAGATTTGTAGTTTACAGATTAGTTTAATATATCTGATATGTTTTATTTGATAGTGATAGATTTCCTTTTAATGGACTACTTGAGTGGGGGCATAATGAAGACATTAAACAAAACAAAAGTATGGGTCATGATGAGGACATTGAGCATATTGTGAGTTTAGAGAAAGAAATTATAGATGACACTCAGTTTAAAGATGAAAATAAAACTAACGAGCAATGGAACAAAGACAATGACATTCTAGATATCGACATATTTAGACTATTATAGTGGATCTTCCAATGATGAATATGGCCTCATCATTAGAAGAATATAGGAGAAGATGAAAATGTATGATCCCAAAGATGCACCTCCAACCCAATTTGTATTGGAATGAATTTTGAGCAAAGAATCACATGAGACAAGAACTTACTCAAAATTCTATTACTAAACTTTATTAAGAATGACCTTGATAGAGTTATAGTTAGCTGTGTAAGAGATGGTTGCCCTTTTATTTTTTTTATGTAGGTAAAGACTGGGGGATGCTTTAAGATAAAAAGACCTTAAATCATCAACATTAAGTGCTTCTCAAATAAAAATATTAAGTTGGTATCTGTCAATTTTATATTTAAACACTTCAATGTTTACTCTGAGGAGCACTATTACTTGTAAATAGGTCTCATAAACAAGTTTGAGTGGGATATATGACACAGTTATATATGTTCAGTTAACATCAAGAAGGTTAGGTATTTTTAGATAAATTATTTAAAATGTGTATTGATTGAACCGTGTTGTTAGAAAAACTAGATAGTTAATTAAACAAGTAATTAACTATCTAAAAGAACTTAACCAAATTCAATTTTGTGTGCAGGTGCATATCTTCAACCAGACCGGTCTAACCATTGCTAAGTGCATATCTTCAACCAGACCGATAAAACCATTGTTAAGTACATATCTCAAACTAGACCGGTCAGACTGATTCCCCTAAAAGAGCTCTCAAACCGGAATTCATTAACTGATCTATCTTTTAAGAAACTCATATCGGCTAAACATCAAAGCCGGTTGAAATGCAAACCGAAATTGTCCGGCTGGCTCGATATCTTGAAGATCTTAAAGCCACCGCACATCTCCAACGGACAGATTATTCAAGATATGGATATGTTGGAAGTTAACGTGTTAAGATAAACAAAATATTACTTGGGAATATGTAGAAGAAGGTTCTGAAACAAGACAAAAATACAGTCAAATGATTACCTAATTTTGTACAAGTCTACGAGCAATCTTCAAGGGGCAGGCGGCTGCCAAATGCACAACTGCCATGTGTACAAAAGACAAAGCGTGCAAGTAACCTAATCTGGACCGGAACAACTCCTTCTGACCAATCACTTTGAAGAGAGAGAAATATGACCCTTGCCATATTTCCACTATAAAGGGAAGCACAAAGGCCTAAGAAAAACTCTCTGGTTCTCTCTAGCTCTCGCGCAAGAAACCTGCCTTTCTTCAATCTGATTCTTGTGCTCATCATAAAAGCTGTGAACTCTGAATCTTGCGAACAAACTCTGATAAATCTGGAAAGCTATTGAGTGATAAGAACGAATTGAAGAAATCTTTGTATTTACATATTTGTAATAGTGTATTACAATATTGTGTGAGTATTGTAAAGTGTACATCGAGCAGTAAATAAGACTCGATTGTGTGTTATATTGTGTTGTGGAATATTCCTTAGTGAATATCCTTCTCACGGTTTGAGAAGAAGGGTGACGTAGGAGCTTTATCTCCGAACATTCATAAAATTTATGTTTTGTGTTCTTTATTTACTTTCGGTCACCAAATCAACCAAATCGGTTTCCCACTTTCTAACCGACTTCTCCTCACTTCCATTTCCGATTCATGTGTATTACTTCAAGCTGAAACAAACTACTTCCGCACTTGAACCCGTTTTAAGAGTTTGTGACAGTTTGTGTAGTGTTCAGACCGGTTCTAATTCTTAACCTAATTAGGGTCAACCGTTATGTGTGTGTTTTTTGTATGAAGCGGTCTACTTTAGCCGGACTCCGGTCCCCTATCGACGATCTCGATCCTAACAAGTGGTATCAGAGCAGCTAGTCTCAACACTCAAGTAACACAAAACTGGAAAACATGACTCACAATGAGAAGCCCTCGATGCTAAAAAGTGAGGTGTTTGCTGTTTGGAAGGTTTAGATGTATCTACATTTGATTACCATGGATGATGAATGACGACCATCCTTAAAGAAGGACCGATAAAGATTGAGAAAGAGAAAGGTGAATGGACAGCCGAAGATAGGAGGAGAAACAACCTAGACAACCATTGCATAAGACATATCTTCAAATCTTTAGACCAAAACACTTTCGGGAAAGTCAGAGATTGCAAGTGTGCAAAGGAAGCCTGGGAAACGGTAATTCAACTTCATGAGGGAAACGAAAAGACTAAAGAAGATAAGATAATGGTGGCAACTCAGATGTTTGAGAACATTAAGATGAAACCGGGTGAAACTATGAAGGAATTTAATGATCGGTTCACTAGTGTGGTAAATGAGTTGTCTACCCTTGGAAAGAAGTACGACAATAAAGAAACCATTGTCAAAGTATTGAGGTCTTTTCCTAGTGCTTGGGACATAAAAACAATGGTGATGCAAGAATTTAACAGTCTCGGACAAATGAAACTACCTGATGTGTTTGAGGACTTGAAGGCATATGAGTTCGAGATGAGATCTCGGATCGAAGATGAATCCTCAACATCATCCGCAACTAAAGCTTTGGTAATATCAGTGGAGCCAACCGTTCCGGCACTAATCAAAACTGCTGAACAGTTTACCGAAGATACGATGGCATGCTTGCACGAAAGTTTGAAAGATTTATAAAGAAAAATCAACCATCAAACAACAAAAATTACAACTACAACTACAGTGATAAATATAATGTTAGAAGTTATAATTGTAACTCCTTAGGTCATTACAGGTCGGAGTACAGAAGACCAAGGACAGACGACTCAAGACCAGATGACCGTAGACCGGCTGACAACAATTAGAGAGGTGAATATCAGCAATCCGATGAAGGCAAAGAAGTTATAAAGGCATTACTAGCCAAAGACGGTGGAAGTTATTGGGCTTATTCCGACACGTAGAACAATGACAATGAATTTTATTGTATCATGGCTAAGGAAGAAGAGGTATTTGATTTCTTTTCTAGAGAGTTTACTAATAAGGATCTGGTCACTACTCTCAACGACATAGTCATTGAGTTCAAGAACCTATCTACCCTTGTACCTACCTGGCTGAATGTCCATACTGTTCAATCGAGTAACTTCCAAACCGGTGAATCAAGTGGAACCAAGACCGATGATCTGGTTGAACTATCTTATGAGAATGAGAAGCTCAAGGAGACAGTTCAATCACTAACCGAAGAAAATGAAAGATCTAAGTATGTCATGGCTGCTTGGAAGAAATCCAGTGAAGCTTTAAACTAGATGTCTACCTACCAAAGACATCCCAAATGTAAGTTTGGCCTTGTATACAAAGGCGGAAAATCGGCTAACCAGAAACATTCCAAAGAGTTGAGCCTCAGCAAGAACAAGCTTCCGTTCATAAGCTTTGTTAAGAGCAGTTCAACCGATACCGAGGCAGATCATGACATATCTCTAGCTAAGGAAATTAAATATGTAAGTCCAACCGAAACGGCTAAATGAGTTCATCTTGAGAGAAGGAAAGCCATCAAGCTGATAAGGAAAGAAACCGACAAACGTTCATATAGAATAAATCAACATTCACCACGACGATACAATAAAACACCAACCGGCAGACAGAGAGATGTCAAGTTAGTTAATGGTGAAATAATTAACACCACTACTGGGAAAGTCATCCGACTAATTAAAGTTTGGATTCCCAAGGGACTAATCAACCATGGACCCAAGTAAATTTGGGTACCAAATAGGTGTAAATATTTATTTTTGCAGATTAGGATTCCCAAGGGACTAATCAACCATGGACCCAAGTAAATTTGGGTACCAAATAGGTGTAAATATTTATTTTTGCAGATTAGGAAAAACAAGCGGCTAGGGAACTCGGAATGGTATCTGGACAGCGGTTGCTCCAGACACATGACCGGAAATAAAGTGTGGCATCTAACTCCAAGACCGACTTATTAGTCAGTCATTGGAACAAGATGAGTCTTTAGAAACAAGCTTAGTGAAGATGGCCTAGTCATTTGAAACAAAGCCCGATTAGTTGTTCAAGGATACAGACAAGAGGAAGGCATTGACTTTGATGATTCCTTTTCACCTATAGATAGACTCGAGGCAATTAGAATCTTCTTGGCTTATGCATCATTTAAGAATTTTAATGTTTTTTAAATGGATATGAAAATTGCATTTTTAAATGGTAAAATAAATGAAGATGTCTATGTTGAGTAACCACCTACTTTATAGATCATCCTTTACCAAATCATGTTTTTAAACTTGACAAAGCTTTATATGGTTTGAAACAAGCTCCTAGAGCTTGATATGATACTTTAACTAAATTTTTGTTTGATCGTGATTTTTTTATTGGAACTATTGATAAAACACTATTTAGATTTACTAAAGATTCTCACATCCTGATTGTTCAAGTATATGTTGATGACATTATATTTGGATCAACTAACCCCAAATTGTGTGAGAAATTTACCAAGCTGATGCAGGACAGATTTGAAATGAGCATGATGGGAGAATTAACATTCTACCTCAGTCTTCAAGTTTGTCAACTAGAGAAAGGAACTTCCATCAATCAAACCAAGCACACCAAAGAGTTACTAAAGAATTTGGAAATGAAGAACTGCTCTGCTGCAGCTATTTCAATGAGCTCCTCTAGTAAGCTAGATAAAGATGATGGTGGTCAAGGTGTAGATATCACAACCTATAGAGGTCTCATCGGATCCTTGCTCTACCTCACTGTCAGTAGGCCAGACATCCAATTTGTTGTCGGTGTATGTGGAAGATTCCAGGCTAATCCTAAACTTTCTCACTTTACTGCTGCTAAACGCATTCTGAAACATTTGAAGGGAACTCAAAATGTGGGACTGTGATATCCAAAGGATTCCAGTTTCAATTTAACTAGCTGCTCAGATGTAGATTATACAGGGTGAAAAATTGATAGAAAGAGCACGAGTGGAACTTGTCAGTTTCTTGGAGATCATCTTATCTCATGGTTCAGCAAGAAGCAGTCGTCGGTTGCAACGTCTACAACTGAAGTAGAGTATTTTACTACAGGTAGTTGCTGTTCTCGGCTCTTGTGGGTTTAAAAACAATTAAGGGACTATGGGATTGAGACAGAAGAATCTCCAATTTTTTTGCGACAACACAAGTGCTATCGCAATCACCTACAATCCATTTTTGCACTCTCAGACAAAGCACATTGAAATCAGACATCATTTCATCCGACAACATGTTAATTAGAAGCAGATCCGCCTTGAATACATCCCAATTGATCAACAAACTGTAGACATCTTCATGAAGCTCTACCCGAGACTAAATTTTCTCACTTTAGAAATATTTTAGGACTTGTTGACCTTGATTGATTTTATTATATGCATGAACTGAAGGGGAATCTATTGTTCAAATGTAACTAGACAGACAAGAAGACAGAGGTCTCAATACGTCCAATGGATCAGTAATTTAAGAAGCATACATACTTAGACGTATGTCTGCTCAAGCAGTTTTTATCTTCTTTTGGATTTATGTCTTGGTTAATAACCTGCGCGGTTAGACGCTGACGTCTAATAGACGCTTAGATGTTTATAAGATTGGAGCAATTGGAAGCTCACGTCTAACCGAACACACGTCTAGCACGTGGTGTTTATGTGTAATTAGACGTTGTAAGTCTAATAGACTTGTGACCGTCTATAAGACAAGCGTGATTAGACGTTGACGTCTAATAGACGAATTTTCCAAATTAGAAGTAAAGAATGTGTAAAGTAAATTAAATGTCTAACTACTTCTGTACTTAGACTTTTCATCTTCTGGCTATTGAGACAGCTGTCCTCTGCCACTATATCTGTCCATGTACTTTTCCCGCAAAAAATAAACTAGTCACTTCTTAAATGGATTGAAGACAAGTGTCTTTCAATGTCTAAAGAGTGACTAAAGTTTTTGATAACTTTCCACTATACGTCTAATATTAATAGTACTCTTTCATGAATAATATTAAATGATAGTTGTGTCTCTTGGGAATAGGTTTCTGAAATTTTTGACGGTTCATATAATCATGAAGTTAATAGTCACACATTAGCTTTCCTGTATTTCATGAACGGCCATACTCAAAGGATTGAGTATCTCTGAATCCCCATTTCTCTATCTAAAATTCGAATTGCCAAGATCATGTGCTCATCTTGCTAAAATATCTTCTCTCTCTCCAAAATCTCTACAAATAGACTTTAAGTCTGTTTCCAGTTTAGTGATTCTAAAAATGGTTTTAATGTTTGAATCTCTAAAAGCCTCTGGGCTTAAGAAATTTCTGCGTACTCACTGCATCTTTCACGAACAGGCGGTTCGTGAATTCTTTGAAACTACTGATTTTTATCATAACAAGTATATTCGTGCGAATGTACTTGACAAGAATATCTTCTTCTCTGAAGAAACATTCGGCATGTTCTTCAGACTTCAACAAAAGAGATCCATGAGTTCCCTTCTTCCTCCAATGACATCCTATCTGAGATGACGCTCGTTTTCTCAAATCAATACTTTGAAGGGCAACTCCTTCCGATCTCCCCTCACGGAAGGAGTAACTGTCTGAAGGTTGAGTATGCCCTACTTAATGAAATCATCTCAAAATCCATTCTTGCAAAGGACTCTTCCTACATCTATTGTACGAAAGTCTTTGAAATAATGGTGGCAATCACAAGAGGTGTAGCCATCAACAGGTCGAAATTCCTCTTCAACAATATGGGAAAAATGATTTCCTCTCATAAGAAGATCTTCGGATACGATGCTCCCCTTAGAGCACTCTTTTGTTGTCTCTTCGCTGAATCTAGTCACGGGTTTCAGTTCAATCTATCTAAAGTCTTGAACAGTCTGAAGGTTCTTGACTATGTTCTTCGGGTGGGTAGGCTCGGGTCAAAGAAACGAAACAGGGAATCCTATAACTCGGCTTTAAGTTTAGCCCTAGACATGGCCGTAGACTCCATTTCCGAATAATGTCAAAAGGGGGGAAAGAGAAGGAAAAGATTAGTCTTAGATTTAGGGGGAAGGAAAATCTTTTGATGTTTTTGGGGAAGGAAATTTGTTGATGTTTTTGAATGTTTTTATGTGTTTACTTTTGAAAAATATTCCTATTGTTTCGAATCAAGCTATCATTTGCTATGAAATATGAACAGTCGGTTGCTATCAACTACATTATTGAATACTTTTATACTTATCTAATCTATTATTTAAGTTTTAAAATCATCGTCAAAAGAGGGAAATTGTTGGGTCAAATTATTTTGACTAAGGGTCAAATTATTTTGACTAACAGTATTTTGATGATGAACTTGTGTAAAACTTAAATAAGAAGGAAACTAAGCCGTCTAATTATTTTTGTGCAGGTGCATTAAAACGTGTTAAGTTAGACTTAGCTTGAATCAAGTTCATTAGACGTATTGGTTTTTTAAACAGACGTAGTTAGACGTGCAGTCTAACAGGTGTAGTTAGACGTGCAATCTAACAGATACGTAGTTAAACGTGTAGTCTAATAGATACGTAGTTAGACGCGCAATCTAACAGATACGTAGTTAGATGTGTAGTCTAACAGACGTAGTTAGACGTACAGTTTATTAGTTGTAGTTAGACGTACAGTCTAACAGATACGTAGTTAAACGTGTACTCTAACGGACATAGTTAGACGTGCAGTCTAATAGATACGTAGTTAGACGTGCAGTCTAACAGATACGTAGTTAGACGTGCAGTCTAACAGATATGTAGTTAAATGTGCAATCTAACATATACGTAGTTAGACGTGCAGTCTAACAGATACGTAGTTAGACGTGCAGTCTAACAAACGTAGTTAGACGTACAGTCTAACATATGTAGTTAGATGTGTAGTGTAAATGATACGTAGTTAGACGTGCAGTCTAACAGATACGTAGTTAGACGTGTAGTCTAACAAATGTAGTTAGACGTGCAATCTAACAGATGTAGTTAGACGTGCAGTCTAATGGATACGTAGTTAGACGTGTAGTCTAACAGATACGTAGTTAGACATGTAGTCTAACAGATACGTAGTTAGACATGTAGTCTAACAGATATGTAGTTAGACGTGCAGTCTAACGGATATAAGTTAGACGCGGGGAGTCTAACTCCTTCAGACTAGTCTTAAGGGACACGTAGTTAGACGTATCTTCTAACTCCATTAGACTTGGTAGTCTAATTGATCCTCCTATTAGATGGGGGCCTCTAACTTCATTAGACTTGTTAGTCTAATAGAGCACGTCTAATACCTCGCTTCAACAGTTTCTTGAAGTTAGTATACGTCTATCCACGATTAACTAGTTGTACGCTACTCCTACTCCACTAATTCGTGCAGATCAATACGACAGCCAGTTGCATCTAATGAATTAATGCCATGTAAGCAAATATTCTTCCCACTACTTGTTTCTTGCAGAATAATTCTAGAAGAATATTTGGCGCACTACCAGATTGGTACAACCACGATCTTTGTGCATAGTGTCTGATGTACCTGTGTACTATGGAGACTGATCAATGAATGCTTGTTACGTGTCAATATAGAAGATTCGACCGTTGGTATCTGTTTTCTATTTAAAGATCATCAAGGACAACTGACGAGCTCTGCCGAACTTACAATCGATTTTACGAATTGCTCATTTGTCTACTTACTGTGTTTGTACATCAAGAGAGAGATAGAATCAAAGTATTGTATAGCTGAGTGATATTCTTCAATATATTGTAAGTTGAACAGAGTATGTTCTGTTCAATAGTGAGCTAGCAATGAAACTGTATATTATTCTAAGAAAAGTATAGTGAATTTTTCCGGTGGTTTTAAGAAGGGGTGAAGTAGGAGAGTTTTGCTCCGAACATCCATAAACAACTCTTTGTGTCGTTTATATTATGTCCTTCATTCTTTCATTTGTTCTTAGCTGCAAACTTAAGCAAACGTTTTTGCACTTGAACCTCTTCAAGAATTTGCAAAGATTTGTGAAGAATAGAAAGTGATATTAATCCTTAACAGTATTTCTATCAAACCGTTTTTTAGAAGTTGTCATCAATAGTTAGACCCTTGTTTATTTTGGTGCCACTGATCCTTTCAGTATGATCCCAAAGATGCACCTCCAACCCAATTAGTATTGGAATGAATTTTGAGAAAATAATCACATGAGACAAGCACTTACTCAATATTCTATTACTAAACTTTATTAAGAATGACCTTGATAGAGTTATAGTTAGTTGTGTAAGAGATGGTTGCTCTTTTATTTTTTGATGTAGGTAAAGACTGAGGGATGCTTTAAGATAAAAAGACCTTAAATCATCAACATTAGGTGATTCTCAAATTATAATATTAAGTTGGTATCTGTCAAGTTTATATTCAAACACTTAAATGTTTCCTCTGAGAAGCACTATTATTTCCTTAACGTGGAGATTGAATTGCCTGTTGTTACTAAATTGGTCTCATAAACAAGTTTGAGTGGGATATAGACACAGTTATATATATTCAATTAACATCAAGAAGGTTAGGTATTTTTAGATGAATGATTTAAAATTTGTATTGATTGAACCACGTATATTATTATAATTTATGTTGGCCAAATATAATTGTTGGTTCATTATGATAGTAAATCTAAAATTGTTGTTTTCAAATAGTTTTTTTTTGTTAAATCAAAAGGCACAATTCTTTGTAACTCTTATAATATTTTATTATTTATTTCTGAAGAGATGATTCTCTATGGTTAGAGATATTAATTAAGTCATTAAACATGGTTGGTGTAGTTGAAATGGTGTAATTCCTAAATTATTTGTATCTATATAACTTATTGTCATGTGGATTTGTCTTTATCATTGTCTTAGATAAATATGACTTGAATATTTCTCTCGCAGATTAGAACAAATTATATTGAATCAAACCCTATGGATCCGATGAACATCACATTTGTAAGTGCAATATTTAAATATATTTATTTGAACTTGTTAATATTTGTCGATGATTAAGGATTCATCTTTGTTTATCATATCACTCCATTAATGTTTATCCATTAATGTTTAAAGGTTTTGTTGGTGAGCTTCCAAAAAGAATAATGATAATCACAATCATGTTTTTTACCTATATAGCCAGAGTTCACTCGAAGTTGAAAATAAATTGGAACATAATGATTTTTATTTGAATATTATTAAAAACTTGTGATGTGTTAATTAATATTTATTTATTTGACTATGTTATTTTTTTTATGAGAAACTATTATTGAGAAAATATATGTTTTGTTTTTTTATTATTTAAAATGTCAATAATGAATAGAAGATGATCTTTCAAATGTTTTTAATGATTATTCAATTTATAACAAAAATACAAACAAAAATTATAAAAAATTGTTAAACAAAAATTAAACAATGAAATGGTTAAAAATTAAATGGGTTTTTGGTGACACTTAAATTAATGTCTCGACGCTTAAATAAGCGTTGTTATAACTTGCGCTGGCCCTGCTTCTAACGACGCAAGAACCAGGGTCGATGATATTTTTGGCGATACTTTTAAGGGTTGACAAAAGTCTTTTTAAGGGTCACCGAAGGTCTTTTTTGTTATAGTGATTAGAATCTCTGATATTTATCGAGTAAATCATTTTATATTATTTTATTAGTATCAAATTATTAAGTATAAAGATTTACATATTCATATATATTTGAGTATTCTTTTATTTATATATGATATTTGAAAAAAAAAATATCAAATAACTTATATTAGTTATTTGATTTATATCTTTATTTACCGTTTATAAGTTTTTAGACTTTTATTTAATTTTATTTGATAAGAAACTCAATTTTTTATATCTTATACTTTTATTAAATTTAGATATTCATATATAATTTGATCTTATAAGTAGTAAGGACAGGGGATTTTAGGAGTAAAAGAGAATTGCGTGGCATTAGACTAGATAAAAGAAAAAAAAAGTGAAGAAAGAGAAAAAATATTAATTTTTTCATCAATCAAATTGTTCACGTCATTACTCTTCCAAATTTCCTCTCTTATCATGTCTCTTACTTTTATTCTTTTATATCAAATATGATATTTGGAATAATATTACCAAATAAACTATAACTATCAACTATTTTAATAAAAATATTATTATATCTTCACTTACCTCTAATAAGTCATATATATATATATATATATATATATATATATATATATATATATATTTATATATATAATAATGCTAATTGTTAAAAAAAACCTTTTGTGGAATATTATTTATAATACAATAATAAGAGACCAAATATTAAATATGGATTTTTGATAAATCCAACAAAATGTCAAATATTGTATTTTTTTAATATAAAATTGCATATGACTTCTGACAGAAAATGTGAACCCACAATTATGAGAATAGTTGATCCAAATTTTTTCTTAAAATACGAATTAGTCATTTGAAGAATCCTAAAAAAATCTAACAAAAAAAATATAATCTATTTTTAATTTTAATTTTATATAATTTTATATGTTAAAATCAATTCTGAAAGTTTTTATAAAATTTGGGATTCATTTTGGATTACCAAAAATTAGTTAACTGAAAAATAACAGGTCTGCTGCTTTAACAATGCTTAAGACCCATATATGCACCTGATGTTGAGCTAGGACCGAGGACCGAGATCGAGACTGAGGATTAAACACCCGAGGACTGAGGGCCGATGACTGAGAAAAAGGACTGAGATCAAGGATTGAATATCAAGGACCAAGAAATGAGGACCGAAGACTGAGACAAAAGACTAAGACCGAAAATCGATGACCAAGGACCAAGACCAAGGACAGTGGACCAAGGACCGAGACCAAGGATCGAGGATCGATGACTGAGGAATGCGGACCGAGGACCAACGTTATTGATCACCTACTAACGAAAATCTGAGCCTGTTGTGCACTTGGGACCGATACTGTTGCTAACTAGGGACCGACGTTGGCTATACTAGAGGACTGACAGAGGGTGAAAGTTTCGACCGAGCTGGATTCATACTTGGTTAAAATACAAGTCATGGGACTGCGGAGGCTAACCATAGTTCTTGCACTAGTAAAAAAATCCCTAAAGAGAGTAAACATAGCGATTGGTCTAAAGGACAATTGTTATTATCACTGTAGTAGCGCTTGGGTTTAAATCCAATTGCTACTACATTGATAATAATGACCTTTTTTCCATTGTTTATACTCAATCTCCAGTTGTCCAATTACGATCATAATTTATTTTATGTAGACGATGATAATCATGATATCAACTAGTTAATTTGCCTCTGACGCCAACTCTTTTTCTCTTTCTCTTCGGATTTGTGTAAAGTTGTTGTAATCTCTTTATGTATTTGTCCTATTGTCTCTAGATCAGTGATTGTTTAGACTTTCTACTGGATGATATCATAGCTCAAATATAAGTATTTATATTGTTATTATAAGTTAGATTATCCTTTATTTATATGTTGTTCTAGAGAAGTGGTTGGAAGATGAAAGATGAGTCATCTAAACGTATTATTGGGATCTTTATAGAGTAGTTATTGGAGTGTTGTTAACTTTATTGACACTCTTGTGTACCAGATATCACATAAGATGGTCACTGATTGGTAATAATAGTTCTCGGATGGCTGAATTGAAATCACTTCCTCACAACAAACAACACATAGTTGATGAGAAGGATGCTGATGAATTTGTGTGAAGTGAAAATGGGCACTAGAAGACCTCTCATTCTCTAAATGGTTTGTTATTTTTTAAAATAACTTTATCTATTGTTTTCGTGTATCAAATATTTTGTACTAGTGAATCTTTTTAGTTTATTTGTACAGACTATTGGCAAGGATTTATGTATGGAATTGATATATTTTTTCAATTATGATGAAGGATGTTGTATGTTTAAATATATGTATAAAAGACTCTTCTTGCTAAAAGAATAAAATTATAATAATTTTTTTTCTAAAGGAAATGGCGATTGGTTAATAAACTAATCGCTAAATGATTTGAGTAGTAGCGATTGATTATTACACCAATCGTTATAGGCCTATAACGATTGGTTATCTACCAATCAACGTTGTCAATTAAGACAACAACGAGAATACTTTTGCCAATTGAGAGCGATTGGTATATGACATATCGCTATAGGCCTATAACGATTGGTTTTGAGGTTAATAGCGATTGGTTTAGCCATCTCTATAGGGTCTTTGTTTACTAGTGCTGTGCATATTTTCATATATTTATGTTTTGTATTTAGGCTTTTATTTTGGTTTTTGTTGTCTTTATTTTTTTTTATGTAAGTTTGTGGCTTATGTGATCCTAGGTTAGCATGTAAATATTTTTAAAACATTGTAAAGCGTAATTGATTTTAAAAACGGTCAAAATTAATTAATAGATACCTTAAGGGCGTTGTGAGACTTAGCGATTAAAAAACTCTTTTCCATTTAACCAAACGTCAAACTCGAATCTCTTAATTTCCTAATTTTTATAAATTAGGCAGAGACTGTCAAACCGTGAGAAATTAAAATTTGAAAAAAAATTAAGTAGGCCTATGACATACTTCCTATTAAACTCTTAATTTCTTTCAAATTCGACGGGATTGTAAGTTATGGAGTTTTTTTTATAAATTCTCGTTTTCTGATAAAAAAAATTTCATATCTTAAAATTAATTCTTCTCACATTTGACTTTTACAAAACTAAATTTATTTAAAACAGAGAGCTTAGAAAAATTTTCAATTTGTCATTGTCGACGTAAAAAATCGATCACAGTTCTCAGGCAACTATGTTGATGTTATCCGTGATGCTACGTGCTTCAAAATTCACTTTGGCCTAGTATTGAAGTATTTTACACTTTGATTAAACTACATATTCACCTTACTTGACTATTTTCATGAGACTTGGAGCTCAAATTTGGAGGTGTGTGAATATATATCGTTGTATGAAGCTCACACATCTATATTTTATGTGCTAAGAGTAGTCAATACGGATGACACCCTCAACCCAGGCCAAGAAGGCCTTGTGTGATTTATGAGTTGAGAAAAACCTAGGAAAAACCTTGTACTAACCCTTTCTACTTCTTAAATATCCCCTAATCTTAAAAATGAGGGATTTTGAAACAGCGGTGATGAGAAACTTCCAAATTGAGGATCCCCACTTGCATCGACGGTCTAAGGACATTCCTTGTTGGAACACAAGCTCTTCTCTTAAGGCACGTCAACTTTAAATCAAAAATTAAAAAAACTAACTCTACCTATAATCGTTACCTCGTCTCGTCCTATTGAGCAACAAAGCCACATCGCGAAGCCTTTTACAATTCTTGACATATATCTATATGATAAATATGTGTATGCATATAGTTTTGTTACGCGATTATCCATTTGAAAATTATAAAAAAAATTGTAAAGTGGAAAAGATTATGTCCAACTTTAGAAAATTCTAAAAAAAAGAGACTAAGTAAAAAATTAAGAAAAGACTAAGTCTAAACATAGAATACTCTATAAATGGGAAAAAGTCAAGAAAGATTATGTCCAACTTTAGAAAAGAGATTGATATAATTTATACTTTTAGCTTTACATTAAATAAATTTTTTAGTACTTAGAATCAATTAACACATGTCATTGTTATTAAATAACATAAACAAAAAAAAAAATCAATCTTGATCTTGCGATTACATCTTCTCATTTTTATTAATTTCATAATTTTATTTTTAATTAAATTAAATTGAAATGCAATGATCAAGTAATAATATATAACTACAAAGAAAGTAGTAGGTGAGACGGCGGAGGTCAGAAAACTAGCCTTTGGTTAGTATATATATATATAGCTAGAGGATTGAGACATAAGATCATTTATTTTATTTATTTAATCATTAAAAAAAGTATTTTTTTGAAATTATAAAAATTATAAGAAAAAGAATTATTATTTTTTATTTTAAAACCGCTTAATTATCTATGTTACAAATAAATATCGGATTAAATATTAACTTTAATTATGGATGTAATACAGACTTTTTTAGAGTACTAGTATTTAGCCCGTGCATTTGCACGAGTAATAATATAAAAACCGTGAAAAAAATTACGGATAACATTTTTTATTTTATTTTTAACCGTTTTAAGTTTATGGGTGAGTCAACCCTAATCCGACACAAGTATTCGTTTACTCAACATCATTATATATTAGTTAGTTAAAAAGTTGAACTTATATTAATATTAAAACGTCCCGCGTTTATCAAATTTGGTGTTGAATTTAAAATATAAAGTCTTTGTAGCCTAGTTGATTAAAGAGTTGTACT
Organism: Impatiens glandulifera; assembly: GCF_907164915.1. Taxonomy (NCBI): domain Eukaryota; kingdom Viridiplantae; phylum Streptophyta; class Magnoliopsida; order Ericales; family Balsaminaceae; genus Impatiens; species Impatiens glandulifera. Next base: position 11,132,777 of record NC_061868.1, read on the forward strand.
TATTTTGTTAGGTTGCAAGTTCGAAACATACCTCTAGCATTTTTAATTTTATTTTTAACCGTTTTAAATTTAAAAACGGGTCAACCCACAATCCGACCCAAGTATCCAAATTAACCACAGCTCTCGACCCGGCAATCCGGACACTTTAAAAATTAAGTATCATTATATATATATATAGATTAGTTAGTTAAAAAGTTGAACTTATATTAATATTAAAACGTCCCGCGTTTATCAAATTTGGTGTTGAATTTAAAATATAAAGTCTTTGTAGCCTAGTTGGTTAAAGACTTGTACTTATTTTGTTAGGTTGCAAGTTCGAAACATACCTCTAGCATTTTTAATTTTATTTTTAACCGTTTAAAATTTAAAAACGGGTCAACCCACAATCCGACCCAAGTATCCAAATTAACCACAGCTCTCGACCCGGCAATCCGGACACTTTAAAAATTAAGCATTATTATATATATATAGATTAGTTAGTTAAAAAGTTGAACTTATATTAATATTAAAACGTCCCGCGTTTATCAAATTTGGTATTGAATTTAAAATATAAAGTCTTTGTAGCCTAGTTGGTTAAAGAGTTGTGCTTGTTTTGTTAGGTGGCAAGTTCGAAACATACCTCTAGCATTTTTTATTTTATTTTTAACCGTTTTAAATTTAAAAACGGGTCAACCCACAATCCGACCCAAGTATCCAAATTAACCACAGCTCTCGACCCGGCAATCCGGACACTTTAAAAATTAAGCATCATTATATATATATATAGATTTGGAGCAAAATCAAACACAACTTCATGGAGCTATCCAATAATTGAAGCAAAGTTTAGGGAGAAAATACCAATTATCTTTTTTTATGTGCTTAAATGAAATATCATTTAATGGACCAAGTAAAAAATAGTAACAATGATTTTTTTTACAATTTTACCTAGTCATTACCTCCAATTTAAGCAATGTAAGAATATTTTAAGTGAATAATTTGTTAGTAATTTTTTGGTGATTTTAAATCAATAATATTATTATTTACTTTATATTGTAAATAATTTGTTATATTTTACAGTTTTATTTCAAATTATTCTATTAGTTTGGAGGTATTTTTAAGAAAACTATCTTTTAGAAAATTATAAATAATGATAAATATAAAATTAATAATAATTTAAAGAAAAAAATATTATTCAAATTATTATTTCCTTTATATTGTAAAAACTTTGTCATATTTTACGATTTTAGTTTCAAATTATTTTATTACTTGAGATGATTTAAAAAAATTATTTATATTTTCTAAAAAATTATAAAAAATTATAATTTTAGAATTAATAATAGTTTAAAGATAGAGATATTATTCATATTATTATTTAACATGTTTTTATAACTTAAAAAATTTAAAGCTTTTTTTGTTTGTATATAAAATTTAGAGGATTTTTATTTTTCATAGTATTTTTTAATTTTATAGTGGAGTACGTAAAAAGATTAATAATATGATTGTAATTATAAATTAATTATTTTTACTTTAAATGTTAGATGAATTATTGAGCAAACATATACGCTATTAAAAATCATAATTAAAATTATATTTCACAACTAATTAAGCTTTTTAGCTTCAAATATTTTTTATTATAAATATATTTTTTTATTCTTTTCATAACTATAGTAATACAGTTGGCAGTTAAAGAACACGAATAGGTGGTGTACATTCACCCGTACATAGGCATGTAAGAAGAAAACAATACCCATCTTTATTGGTAGGTGATTCAGTTAAACAAGTTTTTTTGCAATGGTTGTCAGAAAAACATGCACCTTTGAAATGAGCACTCTTATTATTACATGGATATGACATCACTCTACCGTTCTCTGTAAAAAAATATAAAATCATGAAATATTTGTATTATTATTTATATTATTTAAATTTAAACTTTAATTTAATTACATATAAAATTATTAAACTTACCATAAATAAGAAAAGCTAATAGGATAATGACAAACTTCAAGTGTGATTTGTTAAACTTCAAATGTGATTTGTTCATGTTGTTGTTGTTTGATATGACAAATTAAAGTTAATTGTTTCAAATACTATTGAGTATTTATATATACAGAGATAGATATTTATAGATATATTTATGAGGCACTTTTCATTTGAACTGTTAGTGTATATAATATAATAATATATTATATTGATATATTATTATATTATATAATATAATATAATATAATATATTATATTATATTATATTATATATTATATTATATAAACATAATATATTATAAAATATAATATATTATATTATATTCTATAATATAATAATATATCAATATAATATATTATTATATTATATACTAACATGAAAGTAAGTAGCATAAGAATAAGGATTCATTATTGTAATTAATTATTTTATTTGTTTCCATTTGAATTGAAGCAGTATAAAGATAAGAATCTGTTAGTTCCATTTGAAGTTAAGTAGAACAATAAGGAAAGGAAAAAATCTCTTCATTAATTAATTTATTTCTATATTTCTTTTATTTTTTCTATTTGAACTCATGTAGGATAAGAAGAAGAATTCGTTAGTTCCAGCCAAGTAGGACAATGATAAGGAAACGAAAAGTTCTCTTAATTAGTTTATTTATTTTTTTCCATTTGAACTCACATAGAATAAGGATAAGAATCCTTACTTCCATTTGAAGCTAAGTATGACAATAAGGAAAGGAAAAAATCTTTTAATTAATTAATTAATTTCTTTATTTTTTTATTTTTTTCCATTTGAACCACGTAGGATATTCGTTAGTTCCATTTTAATCTAAAAAGGACAATAACGAAATGAAAAATTCTCTTAATTAATTAGTTTCTTTATTTCTTTTATATTTTTTCTCATAAATATAATATATATATATATATATATATATATATATTTTCTCACTTTTAATAAAAATATTATATATATAATAATAATAAAGTTTTTACTAATTATTCTACTCGCTAATTTAAAAAGATAAGTTATTTGTACTAATTAATTAATTTATTTCTGTAATATTTTCACTTTCTTAATATTATATTTATATATATTTTATTATAATATAAATATAAAATATAAAAGAAATAAATAAAATTAGAAAAGAACTTACCTTAGCATTATCATTATCCTTGTCCTAGTGGCTTCAAATGGAAAGCACGTTAAAATGATTGATAACAAATTTGTTATATATATACAAACAATATGATCAAATCATTCTTCAAGATGATCATTGTCTTTGGGTTAACTTTTCTTATTTTAAGTTTAATAATTTTTTATATCTAATTAGATTAAGTGAATTCAAATAATAGAATTAATAACAAAAACATTCCATGACTTTTTATTTTGATATAGAAATGGTAGAGTAATGTCATCCGCTTGTAATTTTAGGGGTGCTATTTTCAAAGTTATATATTTTTCGTATCATCTGCTTCCAATAATAATGGTTTTTGTCTAATTTTTACTTGCATGTATAAGAGAGGATGGCTGTTTATTTGTGTTCTTGAACTGCCCGATTGTATGAACTATGGATATAAAAAAAAAAAAAATTGTATATAAATTAAAATATTTCAAACTTAGATCTAATTTTAATTTTAACTTTTATTAGCATATAGGTTTGCTCAATAATTCATCTAAAATCTTAAGTGAAAATATATATTTTATAATCACAATCGCGTTTTATTAATCTTGTTATGTAATCCACTATAAAAGTACCAAATAAAAAATACTAATTTTTTTTTCTAAATTTTATATACAATAATTTTTAAATTTTGTAAGTTATATAAACATGTTGAAAATAATAATATGAATATTAGCTTTATCTATGTTTCTTTAAAAAATTATTAATTCTATAATTATCATTATTTATAATTTTCTAAAAGATATTTTTCTTCAAAAATCACATCAAGTAATATAATAAAGGAAATAATAATGTTTTTGATTTGAAATCACCATAAACTAACAAATTATTCACTATAAATACACTAAAATAGGAGGTCATGACTAAGTAAAATTGTCTAAAATAAATTTTTACTACTTTTTAAATCGTCCACTAAATGATATTTCATTTAAACACATAAAAATAAAATAATAAGGGCAAATGGTATTTTTCTCCATAAACTTTACTTCAATTTTTGTATTGTTCCCTGAAGTTAAAAGTGTTTGATTTTGCTCCAAGTACTTCTAAAAAAAAGTTTGAAATACATCATCTATATAACACCGTTATTTATTTGTCAGATAAATAATTATGTGACTTTAAAGCAAAAAATAATTATAATTCCATGTCATATTATTTTTCTAATTTAAAAAAATAAAATTATAAAGATTAAATAAATATAATAAATTGTTCATTAGTATTTATAGATATACACTAGTTTCTTTTTTTCTTCTAATTTTGTCCCTACATTTTCTCTACCTTTTTTTTTTGCCTTAACTCCACTTTATTTCTTCACATAATAACTCGTCTTTATGCCCTCAACCCTACTATTTTAGTTTTTTTAAACATCAATCTCTTCTTGGTTTTCACAGATATTACGGTTTACTTAGGGGAAATTACCGATATTAAAGGTACATTGAAAATACCGTACCGTAATATATTGAAAATATCGACTTAAGGTATACCAAAAAAAAGTTATGAGATTTTTAAAATTTTGGTATATCGAGATATACCGAAATACCGAAATAGTATTTATAAGTTAATATATATATAAATATATATATATATATATATAATACTTATAAGGAAATAATTAAATAGATTTGAAATTAATTTAATTATATAAATATAATTTTTGAATAATATACTGAAATATTATACCATATATGCAATCTCTACCTTACCAATGGGATTGATTTTTTTTTAAAATATATATATTTTTTAGGTATCAAAGGTATAATACCGAAATCGTACCGAAAATAAGGTATACCGAAATTAAGGTAAGGTAAATGTATGAATTTGTTGTATACCAAAATTAAGGTATATCGAAACAAGGTATACCGAAATCAAGGTAAGGTAAATGTATGCATTTTTTGCATACCGAAATTTTAGGTAAGGTATAAAGTATGGATAAAATATTAAGGTATACCGTACCGACCCACCCATAGGTTTAGGGCCCTTATAATTGCACTCGCCGACCAAATGTAAGTCACATATATTTTATCAACAAGAATGGATAAATCCATTAGGTTAAACGTTAGCTTAAATTCATTTTGTTTTTTTTTTGTTTATTTTATTTAAATTAATTTAGGGCTTAAGGAAAACCAATTTTCGGCAGAATGACTCGCAACTGCGGGTTCATATACTTATTTATACTACAAAAATATGTTTTTTATCTTTTAAATTTGTCTAATATCACCCCATCTGAAATTTAATAAACACCTAGATTTGTAATTTTCAGATTAGTTTAATATATCTGATATGTTTGATTTGATGGTGTTACATTTCCTTTTAATGGAATACTTGAGTGGGGGCATAATGAAGACATTAAACAAAACAAAAGTATGGGTCATGATGAGGACATTGAGCATATTGTGAGTTTAGTGAAAGAAATTATAGATGACACTGGGTTTTTAGATGAAAATAAAACTAATGTGTAATAGAACAAAGACAATGACATTTCAGATATAGACAGACTTAGACTATTATAGTGGATCTTCCATTGATGAATATCACTTCACCATTAGAAGAATATAGGATAAGGTGAAAATGTATGTGTTGGGTCAAATTATTTTGACTAAGGGTCAAATTATTTTGACTAACGTTTGATGATGAACTTGTGTAAAACTTAAATAAGAAGGAAATTAATCTGTCTAATTATTTTTGTGTATGTGCATCAAAACGTGCTAAGTTAGACTTAGCCTGAATCAAGTTCATTAGACGTATTAGTTTTTTAAACAAACGTAGTTAGACGTGCAGTCTAACAAATACGTAGTTAAACGTGTAGTCTAACAGAGACGAAGTTAGACATGCAGTCTAATAGACGTAGTTAGATGTGCAGTCTAACAAACGTAGTTAGACGTGCAATCTAACGGATACATAGTTAGACGTGTAGTCTAAGAGATACGTAGTTAGACGTGCAGTTTAACAGATGTAGTTAGACGTGCAGTCTAATATATACGTAGTTACACGTGTAGTTTAACAGATACGTAGTTAGACGTGTAGTCTAACAGACGTAGTTAGACGTACAATCTAACAAATGTAGTTAGACGTGTAGTCTAACGGATACGTAGTTAGACGTGTAGTCTAAAGGACGTAGTTAGACGTGCAGTTGAACAAATACGTAGTTAAACGTGCAGTCTAACAGATGTAGTTAGACGTGTAGTCTAATAGATACGTATTTAGACGTACAGTCTAACATATACATAGTTAGATGTGCAGTCTAACAGACGCTGTTAAACGTGCAGTCTAATAGATGTAGTTAGACGTGCAGTCTAATACATACGTAATTAGACGTGCAGTCTAAAAAATACGTAGTTAGACGTGTAGTCTAACAGACGTAATTAGACGTGCAGTCTAAAAGATGTAGTTAGACGTGCAGTCTAATGTATACGTAGTTAGACGTACAGTCTAACGAATACGTAGTTAGACGTGCAGTCTAATAGATACATAGTTAGACGTACAGTCTAACGGATGAAAGTTAGACGTAGGGAGTCTAACTCCTTCAGACTAGTCTGAAGGGACACATAGTTTAACGTATCGTCTAACTCCATTAGACTTGGTGGTCTAATGGATCTTGCTATTAGACGGGGGCGTCTAACTTCATTAGACTTGTTAGTCTAATGGAGCACATTTAATGTCTTGCTTTAGCAGTTGTTTGAAGTTAGCATCCGTCTACCCACGATCAACTAGCTGTACGCTACTCCTGCTCCACTAATACGTGCTGATCAGTACGACCGCCAGTTGCATCCAATGAATTAATGCCACGTAAGCAAATATTCTTCCCACTACTTATTTCTTACAGGACAATTCTAGAATAATATTCGGCGCACTACCAGATTGGTACAGCCATAATCTTTGTGCATAGTGTATGTTGTACCTGTGTACTATGGAGGCTGTCCAATGAATGCTTGATACGTGTCAATATAGAAGATTTGACCGTTGGTACATGTTCTCAATTTAAAGATCCTCAAGGACAACAGACGAGCTACCAGTCTGCCGAACTTACAATCGATCTTACGAATTGCTCACTTGTCTAGTTACTGTGTTTGTACATCAAGAGAGAGATAAAATTAAAGTATTGTGTAGCTGAGTGATATTCTTCAATATATTTTAAGTTGAACAAAGTCTGTTATGTTCAATAGTGAGCTAGTATTGAAACTGTATTATTATAAGAAAAGTATAGTGAATCCTTCATGTGGTTGGAAGAAGGGTGACGTAGGAGAGTTTTGCTCTGAATATCCATAAACAACTCTTTGTGTCGTTTACATTATGTCCTTCAATCTTTCATTCGTTCTTATCTTCAAACCCAAGCAAGCATTTTCGCACTTGAATCTCTTCAAGAATTTGCAAAGGTTTTTTAAGAATAGAAAGTGATATTAATCCTTAACGGGATTTCTATCAAGCGGTTTTCCAGAAGTTGTCATCAATAGTTAGCCCCTGTCTCTATTGGTGCCACCGATCCTTTCAATTGGTATAAGAGTCCTGTTTTCTATTCTCAAGCATTAAGAACCTGAATCATGTCTATCATCAACGAGATCCCTCTTCTTTCGAAAGAAAACTACGATTATTGGATGATGAGAATGCAAGCTCACTTCGCTGCTCTTGATTGTGATATGTGGAGTGTAATTACCGATGGTCCCATAAAAATTGCGAAGCCAAGATGTGAGTGGACAAATGAAGATAAGATGACCAACAATTTAGACAACGTTGCCAAAGATATCCTGTATCAATCGATCAACATGAACATATTCTACAAGATCAAATCCTTCTCATCTTTCGATTCACTCGTGGGATCCGGGCAGTTCGGAGGGGACCACCGCGGCTCCTCTCTTCTCGAGAATCCATACATCCCTTATCAGTGTATGGACAGCTATCTCTCGAGCACAGGTTTAGGTTCGACTTCAATGGGAAAAAAATGGAGCACATAACAACGCATCTTCACAGACCAAGAACTACGAGATCGCCCCTTTCATTCTGGGATGACGGAGGGATCGTACCATTCGAGCCGTTTTTTTTCATGCTTTTCCCGGAGGTCTGGAGAAAGCTGCAATCAATAGGATTTCGCTAATCCTCCCTTCCCGAAAGGAAGAGCGTGAAATTCTTTGCTAAAGTTATTTGGGAGAAGCTGATTCAGATCTATGGCCGTAACGTTCAAACTAAGAAGAACTAGAAAGATCAGAAAGTTTTCATGTGCGCTGAAAACAAGTCCAAATGGGCCGATAGCGATTTAGAGGACTCTCCTATTGAAAAGGATACTAAAGTTGTCACATGCTTGGTGGCAGATAATCAATCCAATGTAAATGGTCTTTCCCCACAAGAATTTACCAACGATGAGTTAACTACTGCACTCAATGACATGGTCATTGAGTACAAAAAGTTATCATATTCCTAATATCAAATGAAAGTAAAATATGAGACCAATATTTCTTCTTCACACAAAATTTCTGAATCAAATGTTTTTGGAAAGAAAGTGGTCGAGATCTCATATGAGAATGAGATTCTCAAGGAACAAATTTAAATTCTTTCTTCTAAAAACAAGAGGTTAAACTATGTTGTTAGTGCGTGGACAAGGTCTGAAGAAGCTGTCAAATATCAGATTAGTATGTTAAAGACTGCTGGATCTAAATCCGATTTAGGATTTGATAGCGATGACCCAAACCAGTCCCACAAAAAGTTAAAATCAACAACTAACAAGCTTAAGCCAATAATCTTTGTCAAAGGGAGTTTAATTGACATTGAACTTGATCCAATTCATGTAGAGTTAGCTTTGAAAAATGAAATAACTTATGTTCCGCCGACTGTTAGCTGACTAAAAAATAAGCTAGATGCAGCCAACAAGTTTGGCAATCTAAAACTTGACAAGAAGTCAAGAATTTTTAAAAGAAAATAATCTTCAAAATCTAAGGGATCAGAGGCTAGCAGGAATGCATCTTCTATGTCAAAATCATACGCATTACTCACAACAAAAAATGGGAAATCCATCAAAATAACTCAAATATGGATTCCTAAGGGACTGATTGACCGAGGACCCAAATTAAACGTGGGTACCAAACGATTGTAAATATTATTTTGTGTAGGTACATGTAAGTGATTTCCTAGAGGATTCTGTATGGTATCTAGATAGCGGTTGTTCCAGACATATGACAGGAAACAAACAACTTTTTACTGATATAGTAGATTGCTCAGGTCCTAAGATCACTTTTGGTGACAATAAGAAGGGTAAGACCCTGGGTAATGGTAAAATTATCCATGGTAATCTAACCATTAATGATGTGTTATTTGTTGACAATCTGTACTATAACTTGATTAGTATTAGTCAACTATGTGATAACGGTTTGTCATTTGATTTCCAAACTCATGCATGCCTAGTTAAGGATGAACATGGTAATACTTTATTAACCGAAAGCAAAGAAGGAAACTCCTATAAATTGAACTGGCAAAATAATACATCTGACCCTATGTGCATTATTGCCAAGAATGATCAGAAATGGTTATGGCATAAAAGAATAAACCATCTAAATTTTAATACCATCAACAACATATGTTCGAATAACTTAGTGTTCGGTTTAACTAAACTACAATTTTCTAAGGACAAGTTATGTCATGCTTGCCAGTTAGGCAAACAGGGAAGATAATCGTTCAAAGGTAAAGGGAAATCTCAATCCAAACGCTTCTTAGAACTGTTACACATGGATCTGTTTGGTCCAATTCTTGTAAAGAGCATAGGAGGAACGAGGTTCACCCTAATTGTTATTGATGATTTCTCACGATTTACATGGGTGCATTTTTACAATCAAAGGATAAAACTATTGATAATTTGATTAAAATCTTTAGAAGAATTTAGAATCAGAAATCTTTAAGTATTGCTTGTATTAGAAGTGATCAGGGAACTGAGTCTTATCTCAAGGAGTGTAGTATTAGGCACGAGTTGTCTAGTACCAGAACTCCACAACAGAATGACATTGCTGAGAGAAGAGTGAGGAATCTGAAGGAAGCAGTGAGATCTATGCTTGCTCAATCAGATGTTGCTTAGAACTACTGGGCAGAAGCCATAAACACATCTTGTTACACACAAAATCGGTCAATAATTAACAAACGTTTTGATAAAACACCCTATGAACTTTTTTACGGAATAATTCTTACAGTTTCATAATTTAAAGTATTCGGGTGCAAATGTTTTATCCATAACAATGAGAAGGATTATCTGACCGCTTTTGATGATAAAGAAGATGCTGGATTCATGTTGGGATACTTTTCAATAAGTAAGGCTTACAAAGTATACAACAACAGAACTCGAATTGTTGAGGAGTCCCTAAATGTTATTTTTGATGAGTATGTTGAAAGTAATTCCATCGATCTCATCGACCTTGCTAACAGATTAAAAGCGACAAGTCTTGAGTCTGTGGGTGAGGATGAGGTTCTGGCTAAACGGATTTCATTGTCTGATTCTGTAGATGATTCGGTTGAAATCCAACCAGACGTTCAAACTCATGTTCAACAAAACATTGAGAGTTCGGACGTCGTGGAGCAATCTGGTCAGATGACTAATCTTTGGGACCAAACTTCAGATGGAACAAGAATCATCCACCAGAATTGATTATCGGAAATCACAATTCTCCTTGTATGACAAGACGTCAATTGATGGATGAAATAACTAATTCTACCTTTATTTCTCAAATTAAACCTAAGAAAATTGGTGAAGCAATGCTTGATCCAATTTGTGAGAAATAAAGTGTGGCATCTAACTCCAAGACCGACTGATTAGTCAATCATTAGAACAATATGAGTCTTTAGAAATAAGCTCAGTGAAGATGGCCTGGTCATTAGAAACAAAGCCCGATTAATTGCTCAAGGATACAGACAGGAGAAAGGCATTGACTTTGATGATTCCTTTGCACTTGTAGCTAGACTCGAGGGAACTAGAATCTTCTTCGCTTATGCATCATTTAAGAATTTTAATATTTTTCAAATGGATGTGAAAAGTGCATTTTTAAATGGTAAACTAAATGAAGATGTCTATGTTGAGCAACCACCTAGTTTTATAGATCATACTTTACCAAATCATGTTTTTAAACTTGACAAAGCTTTATATGGTTTGAAACAAGCTACTAGAGCTTGGTATGATACTTTGACTAAATTTTTGTTTGATCATGATTTTGTTATTGGAACGGTTGATAAAACACTGTTTAGATTTACTAAAGATTCTCACATCCTGATTGTTCAAGTAAATGTTGATGACATTGTATTTGGATCAACTAACCCCCAAATTGTGTGAGAAATTTTCCAAGATGATGCAAGACAGATTTGAAATGAGCATGATGGGAGAATTAACCTTCTTCCTCGGTCTTCAAGTTCGTCAATTAGAGAATGGAACTTTCATCAATCAAACCAAGTATACCAAAGAGTTACTGAAGAAGTTCGGAATGGGGAACTGCTCTGCTGCAGCTAATGTAATGAGCTCCTCCAGTAAGCTAGATAGATATGATGGTGGTCAAGGTGTAGATATCACAACCTATAGAGGTCTCATCAGATCTTTGCGCTACCTCACTACCAGCAGGCCAAACATCCAATTTATTGTTGGTGTCTGTGGAAGATTCCAGACTAATCCTAAACTTTCTCACTTTACTGCTGCTAAACGCATTCTGAAATATTTGAAGGGAACTCAAAATGTGGGACTGTGGTATCCGAATGATTCCAATTTCAATTTAACTAGCTTCTTAGAAGCAGATTATGCAGGGTGCAAAATTGATAGAAGGAGCACGAGTGGAACTTGTTAGTTCCTTGGAGATCGTCTTATCTCATGTTTCAATAAGAAGTAGACGTCGGTTGCAACGTCTATAGCTGAAGTAGAGTACCTTGCTGCACGTAGTTGCTGTTCTTAACTCTTGTGGGTTTAACAACAACTAAGTGACTATGGGATTGAGGCAGAAGAATCTCCAATTTTCTGCGACAACACAAGTGTTATCGCAATCACCTACAATCCAGTTTTGCACTCTCGGACAAAGCACATCGAAATCAAACATCATTTCAGTCGAGATCATGTCAATTAGAAGCAGATCGACCTTGAATACATCCCAATTGATCAACAAACTGTAGACATCTTCACAAAGCTCTACCTGAGACTAAGTTTTCTCACTTTAGAAATATTTATGACTTGTTGACCTTGACTGATTTTATTATGTTAGGATCGGGTTCGCCGATAGGGGATCGAGGTCCAGCTAAAGGTAGATCGCTTACACAACAACACACACAACACACTGGTATTAATCTGGTTAAAGATTAGAACCGCTCTTAACACTACACAGATTGTCACAGACTCTTGAACCGAGTTCAAGGGCGGAAATGTCTATTTCAATCTGAAGCAACTCAAACAATTCGGTTTGGAAGGTATTAGGAGAATTCGGTTAAGGTGGAGAGAAAGTCTGTTCGGTTTGAATTAAGGAAAGCCGGTTCGATTGGTGTGAATAGTGTTTCGATTCGGTTAGAGTAAGTAAGCCGAAAAATAAAATGAAGAATACAAGACAAATTTTTATGGATGTTCGGAGTTGAATCTCCTACGTTACCCCTTCTTCTCAAACAGTGAGAAGGATATTCACTAACTGGAATATTCAACAAATACGCTTCGATCTAGTCTAATTTACTGCTCTTCGGTTACACCACTCACACAATGATGTAATACTTTTACACAAGGTAAAATACACAAAGTTTCTCAACAAACTCAAGAATCTCAATCAATATTCAGGGTCGCGCGTAAAGTTTGTTTTGTTATATGATCATACTGTTCTCTGTTTTCTTTAGCACTGTTGAGCTTCTATTTATAAGAAAATATGACAACGATCATATTTCTCTCTCTCTGCTGGATTGGTCATCTGAAGCCGTGCCGGTAAGAGTTAGGTAGCGTGCACGTTTTGCCGTTTTGGACACATGGCATACATGTATTAGTCGGCCGCCCGTGTCAAACGTTGCTTGGAAGCTTGGATAATTAGTAATCATTCCTTTTGTTGCATGCTTCTAATTCAGATCCTCCATCTATGTATTTCCAAGAGATACTCATTACGTCGTCTTCATAGATTTCATCACTTTGAATAATTTTCCCGTTGGCCTTAAGATCTTCGATATATTGAGCCAACCGGAAGTGATGCTTCATATGGTTTATATTTCAGCCGATCCGGTGAGGTGAGTCAAACCGGTTTACTTGAAGTCAATCCGGTTTACTTGATTATGTCCGGATCGTTGAGACAGAAAGTCTCAACCGGTCCGGTGTGGCTTGGGCTGTACCTGCACAAGGGAGTTTGAAGGTGATTAAGTACTTTGGCTGGTTTAAACTTAACTTACTTTAATTTTTCTAACAATTATCCCTTTTTGACTATTTAGAATAAATATTCAAAACTTGTAAGTGTTGGCCGGTTTGAAAATTGACTTACTTAATTTTTCTAACAATTTCTCCCTTTTTGACTATTTAGAATAAATTATCAAAACTTTTAAGTGTTGGCCGATTTGAAAATTTGTTTATGTTTTTAATAAGTGTTTGGCCGGTGTTTAGGAAGTTTTGTTTTTAAGAAGATTTTCCCATCAATTTCTCCCTTTTTGATAATTTTAGCTAAGAAGTATCAAAACCAGCAAATCGGTCAAACCATGGTAAATAGTATTTGTAAAATAATATCTAAAAGCCGAAATTTGAAAAATATTATATATGTAGGTAGTAATAAAAAGCCAAAAAATAAAATGAGTTGTAAGTTCAAGGATTCGGTTGTCCCCCCTGTTTTTTAGCCTTTGCCTCTTACTACTCTTCCCATTCTTTTATCATCTTCTGTACATCTATGCTCCAGCTGTCTATGAAACTTGGTCTTGAGGAATGAAAACGGTTAAAATTAAAGAAATCGCCTTCCGATCTGGGCGGTCGATGTGCAAGATCGCTGGATGAGAATTGTTGATGAAATTTTGTATATAGTCCTCATAGGACTCCTGAGCCGGTCTCTTGCCTTGTTGAGTAGATGAGGATGTTTCCAGTCTGGCTTTGCGTTTTCTGGGATTGAGAGGAATTTCATCCTCTTCTTCTATCTCAAATATTGGCTGGGTTCGGCTATCGACCAGGTTTGTAGTCGTTTGGATATTCATATCGGTGACCTAGGTCAACAGTGTGGTTACTTGAACTTTCTTCTTCTGCTTACCCTCTTGGGCCCTTGTTATTACTCCAGGGGAAAGCGTTTCTTGATGTTAGCCGCAGCGGCGTTGAATCTCTCGGCTTTGCTTTTCTTGACCGCTTCTTTTTCTGCGATTTCTGAGGCCATACAGAAATCATTTGTTTCCAACTCCTTCAACCGGTTTTCTCTTTCGACCTCGTCGGCTTGGAACTTTTTAGCCGCTTCGGCATCGGATCGGAACTGGGCCTCGATTGCCCTGGCCTTTACTTCTTCTATCTCCCCAATTTGAACAGTTAATAGTTGCATCATGTGCAACGTCTGGGAGGTGGTATTGTCGACTTTCTCGATCTTATTTTCAACTTTTCTGATCTTGTTCTGATGGGGAGTCTCTCGCCTCGAATTGTGCTTGCCATTTTTCCATTGATCTTTCGACCGAAGCCTCAATGAGATCGTTTATTTTTCCGAAACTGGAACAACCGTGTGAGGGGTGTGAACCGACATTGATCTTTCCGATTGTTCCTAATTAATTGGGTCAACGGTTTCATGATTAGGGTGCATGAGAGACTTACTTGATGTGGGGGAAGCCATACGACCATCTTCCTGTTGAGGCACAGATTGTTTGGATGATTGACCGACTTCGATGGAGCACGAGGTAGTCGGCATTTGGTAGCTGTCAGGTCCCAGAAATGTATATCGTTCCTTTGTCTCTTCTGTCATTTTATTCTCCATTTTCGATATTTCGGCTTCAATCTTAGCAATGATCCCGTGCAAAGAATCTTTTGCCTTCGTTTCCTCAGTAATTAGGACCATGTCTTTGGAGGCCTCAAACATTTCGGTTATTGCCCAAACTTTGGCGTTCCTTTCAGCTAGCTCGCATCTGGACATAACAAGAGGAATAAAGTATGATTTGGCCAGCCGAAACACCGTTTATTCCAGGTTTATCAGTCTCAACCATAGTTAGGTTTTAGGAGGAAAATTTTGATCGATTTCTCGAATGGGACTTCACTTCGGATTTTCCACCAATCATAGAAAGTATAAGAGATTTTGAGCGCCCGATCCCCAACCAGTTTGAGAATTTTTCTTACGTAGTTTCGGCTATATCCGGTATAGAGTGATAGGTTTTCATTGGATATTCGGGTGGAGTGTTGAGAATAGTCGACTTCCCATGATCTGGATTTTGATTGTTTTCGGTTTGGAGAGCATCGTCCCCAACCGGACCTGTTGAACTCTTTTCGCTAGTATTACCTCCCTGAACCGGAAGATTTTCATATGTGTTTTCTTTATTAACCGGTTTTGGAGATTTCGGTGTAGTATTAGGAATAACTTACTCCTCAAGAGCCGATTTTGATGTATCTTCGGTTGGAAGAGGGTCTTCAGCACCCGGACTTGTTGTACTACTTTCTATATCATTGCCCCCTTGAACCAGAGGGAAATCAGCAGATATTACTTCTTCATTGTTGGCCATTTCTTTGGTCGGATCATTTAACAGGTCAGTTTCAACACCCTAACCACCTTCCACAATTTTACTTGTCACCTTGTCATCATTTGCCCGAGTGACATCTTTCTCCACGTTTAGTATTACATCTGAATGCCTTAACCAGACTGTCTCTATCGTATCCGCAATGTTTATAGGAAGAGATTTCCTAATCTCAGGATTATGGGTAAGAGTATGTGTACTAACATTTTCAGCAGATTTGGCGGCTCGGCTCCCAGATGATTCGGCCTGCCGTGAGGAAAGAACTGTTTCGGCTGCTTCCTTATCTTTTACTGGTGAAGAGGATGGGACTTGGATTGGAACCACTACATTAAGTGGAATTGCTCTAATGGCCAATCTGGATGGCTTGGGAGAGGATGTCTTTTCGGAATCATGAGACCCGCTTGCCGTTTTCTTGTCAACCGGCTTTCTCTTCTTAGCGGCTTTCTTTAGGCTCAACCTCTTTGGAACCTTTGTCTTTTGACATTCGGTTCAGCCTCTTTAGTAGCATTAGCCCTTGGAGCTCTCTCCTTAGGCGGTTTTCGGTCCTGGCCTTGATATTCTCAGCGTTCATGATTTTAGAGTTGGATAGGGGTGTACCTTCTCCTATTGAGATCTATAAATGACGAAAAATTTTCCCGATCGGCATGGCGTAGGCTTGAACCCGATCTTTTGTTCTTGTAACCACTTCACACAGTTGGTCGAAGAGCACACTGACCTAGTCGATTTTGTCGCCTCGAATTATTCTGATCATCATTTCAAACTTTAGCCGAGTTAGATTGTCAAAATTACCTCTTTTTCCCTGTAGAGAATTGGAGATAATATCTAACAGTCACCGGAACTCCGGCTTCAATTTGTTTTTCTTGCTAGTGTGGTCCACCAAGTCAGACGAATCATTTGATATAGCCTGCCGAGCCACGGCAACATCGACTTCAGATAAACCGGTCTGGAAATCCCATCCCTCACTAGGAAGTCCAAGAGCCTCAGAAAATATTTCTTCATTGATGTCGAAAGTTATGTCGCATATAGTGACAGATATAACCCTCTTCTTCACACTTGCTTGGCTGAAGAATTCCAGAACTTTATCTTGATGAAGAACAAACGGACCATCCAGGAAGTTATTTAAACCAGAATCTTTTATGGATGCGATCAAAGTCTTGTAGTCGCTGGTTCTGTTCTCCTCAATATCCTTGAAGTCGATCTCCAAAATATGGGTAAATAGTGCGTTATCACGTCCCATGGTGGATTGGAAGAGAGATTAAGATAATTTGAGAGATATAAGCGATAATGCTTTGAGATTTTAGAGAGAGATAGCGTAAAAGGATGAATGATCCAATTTCCCTATTTATATAGGAGGCAGTTTCTTGGTGGTTAAGAAACCGAACCTTCACGTCGTTCTTGGTTTTTGGCGCCAAATTTTCCCTCCAAAAGTTACTGCGGTAACTGTTTGCGGTTATTTTGGGTGGTAAATTGGGGCGGTAAACCAGGAGCGGGAGGCTATTTCGGTTAATTTTGAATTTGATTTTTGATACAAGTCGAGATTAAATGTTAGCTGGTTTTGAGGTTAACCGAAGTTTGGGGATAACTTTGAAGAGTTTTAGCCGATTTTTTTTTAAAATATTGAGTTTTCAAACATTCAGTTTTATAGAATAGTCAATCGGTCATACAACAAAAAGACAGAGATGACCGGAAGTTGAAAGATACAATTAAAAACATGAATTTTTAATTTTAGAAAGTTCCCTTCTTCTATTCTCAAATTTCATTCCTCCACGGTATAGTCGGTCCGGTGTTTGATTCTTTTAGTCTAGCTTTCCAACATGTCTTCGGTCATGGTGTTAGTCGGCCTTACCAGAACTCCTGGTCCGAGATTGGGGATGATGGAACGGATATATCGGCTGATTTGAGGAACAAAGCCGATTCTTCTTCTGGGGGCCGTGATGTTATTCTGCAAATTGTTAAAGAGAAATGTTGTCCAATTTATGGGAGAGTATTTTGTGAGTGAAATCATGAGGTCATACACTTGCCGAGTGTAGCGTTGATTCAGCATGTGTCCCAGGATTAACCAGTGGATGAGGTCCTGGAAGATTTGAAAGTGAGGAGCCATATCATTTTTCAGACCGTGGCATTCAACCGGATGGGTATTTTTGGAGAAAATGAGTGAGTAACGCTCATTTGCTTGAATGATTGGAGTAGGGAAGTCCGAAAATCCTTCGGATGGAAGATCAAAGAAATCCGCGAAGGACTCTTCAGTGAGTCGGTAGAAGTCGTAGTCGATGTAAGTAGTAATGCTACCATCACTTCTTACCTCCACATTGTTGAAGAACTCGGTTACCCCCGCCTCGAGGATGGAGTCTAAGCCTTCAAGGAAGGTTTTCAAGACGGATTCTACTAGTGGTCGGATAAGAACATCTTTGAATCTAGAGTTGATAGTAGATTCAAAATCAATGATGATTGAGTTTCGGAGTTGGGCATTCATTTTGAGATATTTGAAAGAAGATGAAGTTCACGATATTTAGAGAGAGAGACGATCAAATTATGATTTGCTTTAAGAGAGGATGAGTTCCTTATATAGTGTAGACGGTTACGAAGAATTTAATGAGGATATTTCAAAAATATGACTGTTTATGTATTGTCAATATTTTCATTAAATGTTTGGTGACTTTTCAAGGGAATAATTTTGGGAGTGTACGATGTAGACTGACCAGCCTATCCGAACTAGTCACATCTTTTGGGGAATGATCACATCTTTTCTCAATGTTGATTTGAAAATATTCGGTTTTGGGACGATTTTTCGACTTGAGTATTTTCGGCAACTTCTCCCTGAGAAGATGTCGGATTTGTATATTTTTAGAAGTTTAAGGTTTTAATTCCTAATATTGAGCCAAAACCAAAAAGATTTTTGTAATTAAGGATATGGTGTCGAGCCGATAGTACCAAAAAATTATCGGTTCGGCGGTTGATTAAAGAGTGAACGAGAAAGAGACATCATTAATCGGTTAAATAAGAGAAGATTAAGTAATGGGACGGCCCGACGGTTGGAGTCTTTTTGGCCTTGGCCTTGTCCCATCTATCGATCTGTTCTTGAATCCTCTCCTTTGTCAGCAACTGGTTTGGGTGGAGAGTGATGCCCGAACCGTGATAGTTGTTGAAGTGGTTAAACAAGCCGCTCAGTTGCGGAGCATAACTGTTTTCTTGGAGATGATAACTCCTTCAAGTTGTCGAAAATGATCCTCGAATAGTTCACCCGAGTTCCTTCGGTGATGGAAATCATCATCTTGAAGATACGTTGGGTGTAGGATTGGAACTTTTCCCTGACCAGGATAGACTTACTCAGAATTTCGCTTAGAACTTGGTATTCATTGGCGAGCAGATTCTTGGGTCCCCAGGTGTTAAACAGAGTCATAGAGCCAAAAAAATAGTGTTTCATCTCATTGATGAACACTGGTGAGTATGTGAGATCGGTAACTCCCTTAGTTGGCAGCTCGCAAAAAGTTGCGAAGTTTGTTATACTGAATAGAAATGATTTTCCATGAATTTGGGCAAAGATGATATCTCAATGTATCACCCTTGCAGTTTCAAAGAACTCATTAACTACGGTGTAGTTAATGGCGTAACGGTTTTCCAAGAATTTCCTGAGACCGGTGCTCTCAAGAGCTCGGAAGATGCATTGGACTTCATTTTCCTCAGAATGAGCAACCGATTCGAAATCGGATAGAAGAAATTTCTTAGAAAGAGAGCAAGACAATTTTCTTGATAATTTTGCTTAGAGAGATTTATTGGGATGAATAGTGTTTTGGAGATTGGATTAGATGAACTGCTTAAATAGCTAGATGATAGTTAGCATATTTAGTGATGTCATCTTATAATTATGATAGAGTTAACTTGTTTAAGTGTATAATGGGTATTTCCAATGAGAAAGTAATGATGGGTAAGGATTTTCCATTATGAAAATAGATATTTGGAAAGAATGTTAGTCTACCTTTTTTAGTGATAGACATGTGTCTTCACTTTGATTGAGGTACAGACTGTTTTATGTTTCATAGGTTTAATCATCAAGGCATGCATGAAAACAGCGGTCAGCTGTCCCAAGTTAGCCGGAATAATTCACTTACCGAAATTATGATGCATCTTATTAGTTAGTTTTCCATGACTAGTTTTATCGAGATGTCTTATTCCGGTGTGAAAAAATGTCAATCTAAGTCGACATTTATTCAGTTTAGGGAACAAACCGTCTGTTTTACCCGAGTCATTTCAACATAGTCAGACCCCTGTCTCTATTATTGTACCCGATCTTAATAAAACATAATCAATTTAAAGATTATTTATTTGAAAAGCAGAGCCTCCAAGAGATTTTATAAAAATCAATAAAATTATACGTATACAAATGTATTTATACTAGAGATTCTGAAAAAGGTGGCTCGTTGTTTGTTTATGCTTAGGAAAGGGCTTTCGCGTTATGTCCTCCGCGCCCGCCTATGGACAGTTTTCTAAATTCTTCTAAAATAAACAAAGTTTGGCTTATAGAAATCCAATTATAACGTTCTTTATCCTTAATTAGTAGCCCAAAGATCCTAAGTAAGGATATGCTTTAAATACTTGTACAAGGTTATTTAAAGAAGAGGTGTGTACATGTTGCATTGATGTTCAGATTTAACAAAACCTGAATATATCAGAGGAGAATGTCATAATTTAAAAATAAATTCCAAATGGATCCTTATCCAAAACATTGGTGTATGAAATATCCCGAAAATATAAAAAAATATAATTTTTAACTTTTCGGGATTATTTGAAAATGGGTTCGGGTTCAAAAATTACAAAAATAATTTTTGATTTTAAAAAGTGGAATCAAACAGGCCTTAGAACTAGAGTCCTATGGTCTAGGTTCAGTTTGTCAAATCTAGGCTCGGTTGGGCTCGGTCAAGATTGGTGGGGTTTAGACCATAGATCAGTCGCTTATGTCAAGTGACTAGAGAGCTTAGTCTTGGGCGCGAGAGGCTCTATCCCAAACTCGGGTGGCTTAGTCGAAGACCGGGGTGGCTAAGTCCTAGGTCAAGTCTACCAATCTAGGTGTTCGGTCCTAGGGTTTGGTAGCTATCGATCCTAGGTCTAGGGTTAGGGTTAGATTTGCCAATCCTAGACTAATTGAGGCTCGGTCTTAATCATCGGTCCTAGGTTTAGGGTTCTTGGTCCTAGGTCAAAATAAGGCTTGGTCCTTTGTTTGAAATATCAGTCTTAGGCCAAGGGGAGAACTCGGTCCTAAATCAAAAAACTCGGTCAGGCTCCACCGTCCTAGGCTAAAATCATCGGTGGCAGGACTCGGACCTTCCTCAAGAACACTAGTCCTCGGTCCTGGCTGAAAATTTTAAGTCCTGCTCCATGTTCTTGATAAAATGTTACCGGTCATGACCCAAGGTCCTAGATCCATTTTCTCGGTCCTAATCTAAAACCTTAGTACCAGGTATTTTATTTTGGTCCAAAATTTTAGAAGCTTGTAGCTTTTGATTGGGATCATGAAATAATGATCCTTAAACTATAGTAAGTTCATATGATCATGAAGATCAAAAGCCCTAACATAAATCACGATTTTAAAGCGCTTATAAGGATGAATTTTAAAACACCATTTATAGGTCAAATTTTGATATCTTTTAAATTAGGCCATTTCAATGCCTGATTTTTAGTTCATTAACTTTGAAATTATAAATATAGTTGATCTAAATCAAACAATAGAATATAGTTTTTTTCTCTAACTTTTTTTTTATCTTTTTGTTTTTTCTCTCTATTCTCTCTATTCTCTTGACCTAAAATTTTATTAATGAGAGTGACCGCTCTCAAAAGTTTCTACAAGGTAATTAGTAAATAAATATTAAGATAATTTTTAAATAATATAGCAAAATAAATATCAAGATAATTTTTAAAATTCTATAAGCTAACAAATAAAATTAAATAGAATTTTTCAAATGATAGAAGGTAGCAAAATAAAAATTAAAAAATATTATAAATATCATTACAGTCTATTTTATTTAATTGTTTAATTATATATTTAGTTTTATTAATAAATAATTCGGATTTTAATTATTTGAAACAATAAAATTATTAAATGTTGGGTGTAAAATGTGGGTGTTCTACAATTAATATTTATTATTATTATTATTACACATTCCTAATAAATATATAAAATCAATTAAGTAATTAATTTTAATAAAATACAAACTATTATGTATCAACTTGGGCACGACAAGGACTCGACAAAACTTATATGCGGGTGAAAGGATTTGACTAATAGGAACAACAAATAAAAAAACAAGTATTCCAATATCAAAAAGCCAAAAACACAAATATTTTAATTAAAATAAGATCTAAACACATAAAAATGTATATAACGTGATGAGATCCTATTTAATTCAACCAATTCACAATTATAACATCAAATTATCAAGAAATTTCAATAAAGTCAATAACTAAAGATCACAACTTTTTATTTTGAATCTCTTTAAACAACCCATTTTAATGCTCAATTGTGATCTAGATATGTTCTACAATATATTTTGAGTGTTCTTGAGCCCTTGTTTTTTAATGATTTCCCCAATTTTAAAATTCAAATTCAATTTGAGTATTTCCAATTAAGCAAGAATGATAGTTATTTGGCTTACATAATTTCTTTAAACACTTAATACAATAATAATGAAAGACCAATTTAAGAAAAACTCGACTATGAAAATGAAATGAATAAAAAATGAAAAATTCAAAGTTTTATTAAATTGTATGTGTATATGAAGAATTAAAGCATTAGTGTCACTTATAGAGTGTCTAAGAGTTCCTAATAAAATTCTCTAAATAACTACATGTCAACAATATAACCTAACTAATAGAATATAAAAATGAGAAGCTTGAAGTTTGAAAATGGTAAAATGAAAAGGGAGGAACTTGGCTAGCATATTCAAACTCCGCATGTTGCCCTATCATATAGTCAGATTTTTCATTGTTAACGCCATTAGGCTGCCCCATTTAAATCTCCAAATCAATCACCAATTGGTTTTATTGGTCACTAGTATTGCTTAGGACTTAAGATTTTTCATTTCCCTAAATCAAGAAAGCAACCACCTTTGTAAGCTTCTTTATTTTTCCTTTGTTTTGTCTTTGTCTTTCAAATGTTTTATCTTTGCCTATTTCATTATAGTTTGATTATATGCTTGCATTATTAACTTAGGCCTAAGTTTTCTGTATTTTTGTTACGTAAATATGTAAATACAAATAACATATAAATAAATAAAAAATTAAACAAGGATCTTTGATCCAAATGTTTTCTTAAAATAAAAATCGGTTCATGAATTTGTCATTTGAAGAACCTAAAAAATCTAACAAAAAATATAATTTATTTTCAATTTTATATTTGATTTTTTTTGTTAGATCTATGATTTTAATTTATATAAGGATCGATGACCAAGGACCAAGACCGAGGATAGTGGACCGAGACCGAGGATAGTGGACTAAGGATCGAGACCGAGGACCGAGGAATGCGGACCGAGGACTGATGTTATTGATCACTTATTAAGGAAAATCTGAGTCTGTTGTGCACTTGGAACTGATACTATTGCTAACTAGGGACCGACGTTGGCTACACCAGAGGACCGATAAAGAGTGAAAGTTCTGACCGAGCTGGATACATACTTGGCTAAAATACAAGTCATGGGACTGCGGAGGCTAACCATAGTCCTTGTACTAGTAAAAAAAGCCTTGTAGCGAGTAAACATAGTGATTGGTCTAAAGGCCAATCGATAGTATCACTGTAGTAGTACTTAGGTTTAAATCCAATTGCTACTACATTGATAATAATAATTGGCCTTTAGACCATCGCTACTACCTTGACATAACGACGATTGGTTATAAAACAAATCGCCATAAACCTAATTAAAACCGCGAAAAAGAGGCGCCATGTTTTACTGCCTTTTGATTAAGTTACCAATCGTTATTCCCTATAGGTTAAATTAACACATCTCTCCTTTCCCTTTCCTTTACGAAACTCGCTCCCCCTGTTTCCGCAAGATTGTTTCTTTTCATCACTTTCTTCTATCTTTTTCTCCAATCTCCATTTCTTTTCCTTGTCCAGAACCAGATCCATTCTCCATTTCTCTCTTTTAGGGGTTTTATCCTCTATAGGAAGATCTAGTTTTTGCCTCAACTAAAGAGGAAATATGAGTACTTCGACTACGACTTCCAATGCAAATGAGGAGAACAAGCTAGCAGATGCAGAAAAGTTTATGGCGAAAGGAGTTGTTGCAGCCAAAGAAGACAATTTTGGTGAAGCATCTGAATGCTACAGTCGCATCCTAGAAATTAGGTTAGGTTTCACTTAAATCACTCGCGTATTTAGGTTATTCAAAGTTCAAATTTCTTATTTGTTTTGAATTTTTATAGGAGGTGAAATAGGGATTTACAAGTTCTCATTTTTATAGAACATTTTTGAAAAGATCTGCTACTCATCGTGTTGAAAAATGAATGTTTCGTTATTCATCAAGTGCATCACTAACGGTGATGGAGCCGTCGGAAAAACTTGTATGTTGATATCTTACACTCGTAACACATTCCCAACTGTAAGTCTCTGTAATAAATTTCTAAACGAATGATCAAGAATCCTAGATCTACTTATCTTATATAATGTATTCAAAGTAGGATTATGTCCCCGCCATTTTTTATTTTTGGTGCAAACGTTGTTGTGGATGGGAACACAGTGAATCTAGGGTTATAGGATACTACAGGTAAATCTTTCTCGAATGATTTTATTTCTGTATATATATCCTAGATATGAAATTGGTAACATTAATTATAGATAAGAGGATTACAATAGACTTAGACCTTTGAGTTATCGAAGAGCAGATGTTTTCATTCTTGTATTTTCTCTTATTAGCAAGGCCATTTATGAAAATATTGCCAAGAAGGTTTAAATTTTACTTCATCTTTTTTGTTTTTGAGTTAAAGGAACATTATTCAAACGATCGGTTTTGGATTTTATTGTAGTGGGTTCCTGAATTGAGGAATTATGCACCTGGTGTTCCTATTATTCTTGTTGGGACAAAGCTTGGTAAGATACTTATCATTTGTAATAATCTATGTTTTAATTAAGTATAAATAATCTAATATCATATAATCTTGATTTTTCGTTTAGATTTTCCGCCTGTTTATTTAGTCTATGTCTCTCGCCGTATCTTGGTGTTTCAATCATTTTGGTTTCAACAAAGCTTTGTTAAGATGAATATTTATTCATCAAAAAATGATTCTAGCATGAAATTGACATACAATGGTTATATGATAAATAGAATGAGACTATGATAGAGATGACATTTATTAATCCAGGTTTTGATAGAGTTTGTTTATTTTTTAATCATTTTAGTCCGTGTTACTGTGTATCTATGACCTTTTTTCCATTGTTTATACTCAATCTCCAGTTGTCCAATTACGATCATAATTTTTTTATGTAGACGATGATAATAATGATATCAAATGGTTAATTTGCCTTTGACGCCAACTCTTTTTCTTTATCTCTTCGGATTTTTGAATAGTTGTGGTAATCTCTTTATGTATTTGTCCTACTGTCTCTAGATCAGTGATTATTTAGACTTTCTACTGGAAGAACTCATAGCTCAAATATATTTATATTGTTATTATAAGTTTTATTATCCTTTATTTATATGTTGTTCTAGAGAAGTGGTTGGAAGATGAAAGAGGAGTCATCTAGACTGATTATTGGAATCTTTATAGAGTAGTTATAGGAGTGTTGTTAGCTCTATTGACACTCTTGTGTATGAGATATCACATAAGATGGTTAATAATTAGTAATAGAATTTCTTGGAGGGTTGAATTGAAATCACTTCCTCAAAAGAAACAACACATAGTTGATGAGAATGATGCTGATAAATTCGTGTGAAGTGGAAATGGCACTAGAAGACCCTCATTCTCCAAATGGTTTGTTATTTTTTAAAACAACTTTATCTATTGTTTTCGTGTATCAAACTTTTTGTACTAGTGAATCCTTTTTAGTTTATTTGTACAGACTATTGGCAAGGATTTTGGTATAGAATTGATATATTTTTTCAATTATGTTGAAGGATATTGTATGTACAAAAGACTCTTTAGGAATAAAATTATAATAATTTTTTTTTGCTAAAGGAAGTGGCGATTAATTAATAAATTAATCGCTAAATGATTTGAGTAGTAGCGATTAGTTATTACACCAATCGCTATAGGCATATAACGATTGGTTATTTACCAATCACCGTTGCCAATTAAGACAACAACGAGAAAACTTTTGCCGATTGAGAGCGATTGGTATATGACCAATCGCTATAGGCCTATAACGATTGTTTTGAGATTAATAGCGATTGGTTTAACAATCTCTATAAGGTCTTTGTTTACTAGTGTTGTGCATGTTTTCATATATTTATGTTTTGTATTTAGGCTTTCATTTTGGTTTTTGTTGTCTTTATTTTTATATGAAAGTTTGTGGCTTATGTGATCCTAGGTTAGCATGTAAATATTTTTAAAAACATTGTAAAGCGTAATTGGTTTTACAAACGGTCAAAGTTAATTAATAGAGACCTTAAGGCGTTGTGAGACTTAGCGATTAAAAACCTCTTTTCCACGTAATCAAACGTCGAATCTCTTAATTTCCTAATTTTTATAAATTAGGCGGAGACTCTCAAACCATGAGAAATTAAAATTTGAAAAAAAAAGTAGACGTATGACATACTTTCCATTAAACTCTTAATCTCTTCCAAATTTGATGGGATTGTAAGTTATGGAGTTTTCTATAAAGTCTGGTTTTATAAACTTAAAATTTTCAAACCTTAAAATTAATTCCCCTCACATTTGACTTTTTCAAAACTTAATTTGTTTAAAATAGAGAGCTTAGAAAAATTTTCAAGTTGTCGTTGTCGACGTAAAAAATCTATCACAGTTTTCAGGCAACTATGTTTGGCCTAGTATTGAAAGAATTTTACACTTTGATTAAACTACATGTTCACCTTACTTGACTATTTGCATGAGACTTGGAGATCAAATGTGGAGGTGTGTGAATATATATCGTTGGATGAAGCTCACACATCTATATTTTATGTGCTAAGAGTAGTCAATATGGATGACACCCTCAACCTAGGCCAAGAAGGCTTTGAGTGATTTATGAGTTGAGGAAAACTTAGGAAAAACCTTGTACTAACCCTCTCTTCTTCATAATTATCCCCTAATCTTGAAAATGAGGGATTTTGAAACAGCGGTGATGAGAAACTTCCAAATTGAGGAGCCCCACTTGAATCGACGGTCTAAGGACATTCCTTGTTGGAAGACAAGCTCTTCTCTCAAGGCACATCAGCTTTAGATAAAAAATTAAAAAAACTAATTCTACCTATAATCATTGCCTCGTCTCGTCCTATTGAGCAACAAAGCCACATCACGAAGCCTTTTAAAATACATGACATATATCTATATGATAAATATGTGTATGCATATAGTTTTGTTACGCGCTCATCCATTTGGAAATTCTAAAAAAGTTGAAAAGTCAAAAAGATTATGTCCAACTTTAGAAAATTCTAAAAAAAAGAGACTAAGTAAAAATTTAAGAAAAGACTAAGTCTAATCCTAGAATATTCTAGAAATAGGAAAAAGTCAAGAAAGATTATGTTCAACTTTAGAAAAGAGATTGATATAATCTATACTTTTAACTTTACATGAAATAAACTTTCTAGTCCTTGAATCAATTAACACAAGTCATTGTTATTAAATAACATAAACAAAAAAAAAAATCAATCTTGATCTTGCGATTACATCTTATCATTTTTATTAATTTCATAATTTCATTTTTAATTAAATTAAATTGAAATGCAAGTGATCAAGTAATAATATATAACTACAAAGAAAGTAGTAGGTGAGACAGCGGGAGGTCAGAAAACTAGCCTTTGGCTAGTATATAGCTAGAGGATTGAGACATAAGATCATTTATTTTATTTATTTAATCATTAAAAAAAGTAACTTTTTTGAAATTAGAAAAATAATAAGAAAAGGAATTATTATTTTTTATTTTAAAGCCGCTTAATTATCTATGTTACAAATAAATATCGGGTTAAATATTAGCTTTAACGATAGATGTAATACAGACTTTTTTAAAGTATCTGGAGCAAAATCAGACACAACTTCATGGGGCTATCCAAAAATTGAAGCAAAGTTTAGGGAGAAAAATACCAATTATCTTTTTTTATGTGCTTAAATGAAATATTATTTAATGGACCAAGTAAAAAATACTAACAATGATTTAAGCAATGTAAGTATATTTTAAGTGAATAATTTGTCATATTTTACTGTTTTTGTTTCAAATTATTCTATTAGTTTAGGGTGATTTTTAAGAAAATTATCTTTTAGAAAATTATAAATAATGATAATTATAAAATTAATAATAATTTACAGACAAAAATATTAATCAAATTATTATTTCTTTTATATTGTAAAAACTTTGTCATATTTTACGGTTTTAGTTTCAAATTATTCTAATACTTGAGGTGATTTAAAAAAAAACTATCTTCTAAAAAATTATAAATAATGATAATTTTAGAATTAATAATAGTTTAAAGATAGAGATATTATTCATATTATTATTTAACATGTTTTTATAATTTACAAAATTTAAAACTTTTTTTTGTTTGTATACAGAATTTAGAGGATTAATATTTTTCTTAATATTTTTTAATTTTATAGTGGAGTACGTAAAATGATTAATAATATGCGATTTGTAATTATAAAATAATTATTTTTACTTTAAATATTAGATGAATTATTGAGCAAACATATACGTTATTAAAAATCATAATTAAAATTATATTTCACAACTAATTAAGCTTAAATATATTTTTTTTATTCTTTTCATAACTATAGTAATACAGTTGGGTAGTTAAAGAACACGAATAGGTGTACATTGACCCATACATATGCATGTAAAAAGAAAACAATACCCATCTTTATTGGTAGGTGATTCAGTTAAACAAGTTTGTTTGCAATGGTTGTCTGCTAAACATGCACCTTTGAAATGAGCACTCTTATTATTACATGGATATGACATCACTCTACCGTTCTCTGTAAAAAATAAAAAATATAAAAAATTATGGAATGTTTTTATTATTAATTATATTATTTGAATTTCAACTTTAATTTAATTACATATAAAATTATTAAACTTACCAGAAATAAGAAAAATTAAGATAATGACAAGCTTCAAGAGTGATTTGTTCATATTGTTTGATATGACAAATTAAAGTTAATTGTTTCAAAATACTATTGAGTATTTATATATACATTGATAGATATTTATAGATATAAGCGCTTTCCATTTGAACCATGTAGCATAAGAATAAGGATCCATTCTTTCCATTTGAAGCCAAGTAAGGAAAAAATCTCTTCATTAATTAATTTATTTCTTTATTTCTTTTATTTTTTCCATTTCAACTCATGTAGGATAAGGATAAGAATTCGTTAGTTCCATTTAACACATATAAGATAAGGATAATAATTCGTTAGTTCCATTTAACACATATAAGATAAGGATAATAATTCGTTAGTTCCATTTGAACACATATAAGATAAGGATAAGAATCCGTTAATTTCATTTGAAGCTAAGTAGGACAATAAGGAAAAGAAAAACTCTCTTAATTAATTAATTAATTTCATTATTTATCTTTTTTTTTTTTCATTTTAACTCATGTAGGATAAGGATAAAAATCCGTTAATTCCATTTGAATCTAAAAAGGACAATAAGGAAAGGAAAATTCTCTTAATTAATTAGTTTATTTATTTCTTTTATATTTTTTCTCATAAATATAATATATATATATATATATATATATATATATATATATATATATATATATATATATATATATATATATATTCTCACTCTTAATACAAATATTATATATATATAATAATAATAAAGTTTTTACTAATTATTCTACTCGCTAATTTAAAAAAGATAAGTTATTTGTACTAATTAATTAATTTATTTCTGTAATATTTTCACTTTCTTAATATTATATTTTTATTTATTTTATTATAATATAAATATTATATATATATAATAACAAAGTTTTTAACCATCATTTTTATTTTTTCCATTTAATTTATTTCTTTTATATTTTCTCTTTTACAATATAATATTTATTTTATATTTTCTCTATTATATTATAAGAAAGAAAATATAAAAAAAAATCTAGAAAATAGAATTTATATTAACATATGGTTTCATATAAAAATTCACATGAAAAACATACAAATAATTCATAAAAGTTGTGTTATTATATATATATATATATAATATAAAAAATATAATTTTATAAGGGATAAAATATAAAAAATATAATTTTATAATGATGAAAATATAAAACAAATAAATAAATTATTTAATACAGAGAACTAACATTATCTTACATTATCTTCCTATGGGAAGCAACTAGAATAATTATCAAAAAAAACTTTTATTATTATTATTATTATTATTATTATTATTATATATATATATATATAAATATAATATTTATATTACAAGAGAAAATGTAAATGAAATAAATTAATTAATTAGTAGAGAACTTACCTTATCTTCATATGGGAAGTTATGAGAGAAAATATAAAAAAAAAATAAAAAATAGGAAAGAACTTACCTGAGAAGAAGTTATGAGATAAAATATAAACGAAATAAATAAAATTAGGAAAGAACTTACCTTAGCATTCTCATTATCCTTGTCTTAATGGCTACAAATGGAAAGCACGTTAAAAATGATTGATAACAAATTTGTTATATATACAAACAACATGATCAAATCATTCTTCAAGCTGATCATTGTCATTGGGTTAACTTTTCTTATTTCATATAAGTTTAATAATTTTTTATATCTAATTAGATTAAGTGAATTCAAATAATTGAATTAATAACAAAAACATTCAATGACTTTTTATTTTGATAGAGAAATGGTAGAGTAATGTCATCCCCTTGTAATTTTAGGGGTGCTATTTTCAAAGTTACATGTTTTTCGTATCATCTGTTTCCAATAATAATGGTTATTGTCTAATTTTTACATGCATATGTAAATATGTAAGAGAGGATGTATCAACCCATTGTATCAACGATTGTATCAACTATGGATATGAAAAGAAAAAAAATAAATTATATATAAAATAAAATATTTCAAACTTAGATCTAATTTTAATTTTAACTTTTATTAGTAGCATATAAGTTTTCTCAATAATTCATCTAAAATCTTAAGTGAAAATATATATTTTATAATCACAATCGCATTTTATTAATTTTGTTATGTAATCCACTGTAAAGTAAAAAATAAAAAATACTAATTTTTTTCTAAATTTTATATACACATAGTTTTAAATTTTATAAGTTATAGAAACATGTTGAAAATAATAATGTGAATAGTAGCTATGTATCTTATAAAATTATTAATTCTATAATTATCATTATTTATAATTTTCTAAAAGATATTTTTCATCAAAAATCACCTCAAGTAATATAATAATTTGAAACAAAAATGTATTTAGAATATAAAGGAAATAATCATATTTTTGATTTGAAATCACCATAAACTAACAAATTATTAACTATAAACGAGATGTCGACATCGATTTGGCCTAACCCATTCTGTCGTGCCAAACAGTGATATGTGTCGTGTAGTGTCGTGCCTCATATTAATCTTGTCATGCTCGTACCGTGTCTAACAGTAAAATATCTCGTCCCAGCCCGTCCTGTTGGCCCATATCGTGTCGAGTTGTGTCGTGCTTCCCCTTCCGAGTTGTGTCGTGCTTCCCTGCCTAGCCGTGTCGTGCCTTGCTTCCTTTGCTGAGCCGTTCCATGTCGTGTCGTGCCAACGGGTTGGACCGGACCGTATAACAACCTTGTTAGCCTTCTAAAAAATAATTTTAAAAAATATGGGGTCGCACCCTTTCGAGTTGCCTACGTATCTTACAAATTTGCATACCTCAAATTTATAAATAAAAACAGAGGTCGACATCGATCTGGCCCGGCCCAGTCTGTCGTGCCAAATAGTGATATATGTCGTGATGTGTCGTGCCTCATGTTAATCGTGTCATGCTCGTACTGTGCCTAATAGTAAAATATCTTGGCCCAGCCCGTCCTGTTGGCCCATGTCGTGTCGAGTCGTGCCGTGCTTAACATTAAAATATCATACCATGCTCGTACCTTGTTTGCCTTCTAAAAAAATAATTTTAAAAAATATGGGATCGCACCCGTTCGAGTTGCCTACGTATCTTACAAATTTGCGTACCTCAAATTTGTAAAAAAAAAAACAGACCTTATGTAGTTCTAATTTACCTTAGATTAAATCTGAAATGTTTTATAATCAGTTGTCTCCTACACCTTCATCGGAATCAATATCAGATGTGCCTTCAGTTTCTCGCATACAACCTTGATATTGTTCATTAATCTCCGCATCGAACCAATCCTTAAAAATAATACACATTTGTACATTCAACTCTTTCCTATTCGTCCTCTACGGACTCAACAATCTATTGGAATCAGAGAATGCTTGTTCTGAATGAATAGTAGATACAGGAGGGGTGAAAATATCCCAAGCTACTAATTGTATAACTGGAAGTGTATTTGTTTTGTCTCCCCACCATTTTAGAAGATCAATATCAAACATTGGATCCTCATTAAAAATATTATTATAAGCGGCGATTTCGTCAAAAGAATCTGACGAAACACCGTTGCTACTACTAGTATAAGAAGGTCGATATGAAAAAAACAGGTTTAAAGGGTTGTCATCCTCATTTTGAAAATTTTGAGTTTCGGATTGTTGAGTTTGTTGGCTAAGTAATGGAAAATATTTTTGTTTTATATTTATTATATTATTTAATAAGTTCATTTATTTCTTTTATTTGATTATGAGTACATAATTGTGGATTTAAATATTGATTATATTTATCTTGAGTAATTAAATTTGGATCTGATGTAATAATTTTTACATATATATGTATAGTGGTTATCTAAGCAAGATGCTACTATTGATAATTTTGATCTAGGATCTAAAACAGAAGCTATACAATATAATAGCGGAATATCCGCAAAGTATTTTAAGAACTTTATTTCCATATGAGGGATAAACTCATTAAAAATGGATCACTTTTATATTTTTGAAAATGAATTTCCATTCCGATTATAGTTCGAAAAGCTTTATGACATGAAGGTGTATAAATAGTTGATAAAATATTAGTTGTATCGAAAAAAACTTTAAAAATTTAGAGATTTTTTCAGCTAAATCAAATTCAAAACCTTCTACTATAAAATCAGAATAAGATCAACAAAATTTATTAATGGTGTTCTTAATCTAACACATTTATTTAATGTTATATAGGTTGAATTCCATCTTGTAATACAAATGTTTGGAATTCTTAATAGTTTTACATTTAATTGGCGAAATTTTTTTTTTATATTTATTATAATTTTGTGTGGAAGAACGTAAAACATATACTATATCTTTCATTTTTTGAATAATAGGTTGAAAAACACTTAAGTCATCTTGAACAATAAAACTTATAAATAAAGAAACATCTAAAACTGGTTCTAACATTCTCTCTAACCTAGTAATAGCATTATTATTATTACTTGCATTGTCAAAACTTATCGAAATTAATCTATTTGTAAAATTATATTCTTTTAAACATTCATCTATTATAGAAGCTATATTAGCGCCGATATGTAAAGTGTTAAATTTTCTAAAATATATTATTCGTTTACAAATATGTGAATTATTTACTAAATGAGCCGTTATACACAAATAATGATCTCCTAAACAAGTATCCCAAATATCACTAGTTATTGAAAATTTTATTTAATGAGATAAAATATATTCCATTAATTTAGTTTTTTCTTCATTAAATATATTCATAATTTGACGTGTAACCATACGAGCAGAAATTGTTTTAAAAGCAGGTTGCAAAGAATTATTCACCGCCTTAAGAAAATATTTTGATTCTAGCATGGAAAATGGATATTCATTTGTTATAATCAACCTAGTTAGTTCATATTTAGCAATTTCAGCATCAAATTTAAAAATTTTGGTTGCATTCATTAGTTGAGTTTGAGCAGTTTCAAGAGTTGCATGTGTTAATATATATCTTCATAGATGTCTTGTACCACTAGAACTTTTACAAGAATAAATTTGTGAACATGTTTTACACTTAGCTGTAGTGCCTGATTCTAATATATCAAAATGATTCCATACCTCACTAGTTCGACGTCTCTTAGTGTTAGTGTTACCCGATCCTGTTGTATCAACTGAAGGCGAAACCATATTTGGAACTTGTTCTTGGGTTTCATCATCAACTTGGAGTTCATCATCTTCATCCTCTTGATCCTCTTGATGATAAATGGTGAGACATCTTCAATGACATATCTTTTTCGTTGTGCACTTGTTGCATCACTAGAAAAAAATGTGGATTAAATGAGAAATGATAATTAAATGTTAAAATTTGAGAGAGAAGATCAATTAATGAGGTTAAACAGTTGAGAAAAAAGATAATTAAGAGAGAGAATAATAAGTGATTTGAAAATGAAGTGAAATATTCAATTTATAGAGTATGTAGAAATGTGACCATTTTTTGTTATTATTTTTTTGTCTTTTTCTATAAATGTTACCGTTTTTTTTATCTTTATATTTACTAATGTGTCATACCAGGGTTGTGGACCGGGCTGTGTCGGGCTGTGGGTTGAGTCGTGCCATGGGCTATTAGCGGGCCGGACCGGACCGAGCCTATGGGCTAAAAATATTAAACCTAGCCCAACCCATGATATGTTATCATGCTGACCTGGGGCCCGTCAAAACTCGTCGTGCCGGGTTGGGCCAACCCGGCCCATTGCCGACCTCCATTATTAACACACTTAAATTAGAGGTCATGACTAAGTAAAATTGTATAAAATAATTTTTTTACTATTTTTTAAATGGTCCACTAAATGATATTTCGTTTAAGCACATCCAAAAAAAATAAAAAGGGTAAATATTAAAAAGGGTAAATGGTATTTTTCTCAATAAACTTTACTTCAATTTTTGTATTGTTCCCTGAAGTTAAAAGTGTTTGATTTTGCTCCAAGTACTTCTAAAAAAATTTGAAATACATCATCTATATAACACCGTTATTTATTTGCCAGATAAATAATTATGTGACTTTAAAGTAAAAAATAATAATAATTCCATGTTATATTATTTTTCTAATTTCAAAAAATAAAATTAGAAAGATTAAATAAATATAATAAATTGTTCATTAGTCTTTATAGTATAGATATACAATAGCATTTTTTTTTACTAATTTTATCCCTACTTTCTTGTTGTCTCAACTCCACTTTATTTCTACACATAATAACTCGTATTTATTACCTCAACCTTACTATTTTAGTTTTTCTAAACTTCAATCTCTACTTGGTTTTCACGGACAATATTGTGGTTTACTTCCCTTACTATTGCCCTCGCCGACCAAATGTAAGTCACTTATATTTTTCAACAAGAATTGTTAAATCCATTAGGTTAAACGTTAGCTTAAATTCATTCTGTTTTTTTTATTTATTTAAATTAATTTAGGGCTTAGGGAGAACCAATTTTGGGCAGAATGACTCGCAACTACGGGTTCATATACTTATTTATGCTACAAAATATGTTTTTTTATCTTTTAAATTTGTCTAATATTACCGCCATCTAAAATTGAAATTTAATAAACACTTAGATTTGTAGTTTACAGATTAGTTTAATATATCTGATATGTTTTATTTGATAGTGATAGATTTCCTTTTAATGGACTACTTGAGTGGGGGCATAATGAAGACATTAAACAAAACAAAAGTATGGGTCATGATGAGGACATTGAGCATATTGTGAGTTTAGAGAAAGAAATTATAGATGACACTCAGTTTAAAGATGAAAATAAAACTAACGAGCAATGGAACAAAGACAATGACATTCTAGATATCGACATATTTAGACTATTATAGTGGATCTTCCAATGATGAATATGGCCTCATCATTAGAAGAATATAGGAGAAGATGAAAATGTATGATCCCAAAGATGCACCTCCAACCCAATTTGTATTGGAATGAATTTTGAGCAATGAATCACATGAGACAAGAACTTACTCAATATTCTATTACTAAACTTTATTAAGATTGACCTTGATAGAGTTATAGTTAGCTGTGTAAGAGATGGTTGCCCTTTTAATTTTTTTTATGTAGGTAAAGACTGGGGGATGCTTTAAGATAAAAAGACCTTAAATCATCAACATTAAGTGCTTCTCAAATAACAATATTAAGTTGGTATCTGTCAATTTTATATTTAAACACTTCAATGTTTACTCTGAGGAGCACTATTACTTGTAAATAGGTCTCATAAACAAGTTTGAGTGGGATATATGACACAGTTATATATGTTCGGTTAACATCAAGAAGGTTAGGTATTTTTAGATAAATTATTTAAAATGTGTATTGATTGAACCGTGTTGTTAGAAAAACTAGATAGTTAATTAAACAAGTAATTAACTATCTAAAAGAACTTAACCAAATTCAATTTTGTGTGCAGGTGCATATCTTCAACCAGACCGGTCTAACCATTGCTAAGTGCATATCTTCAACCAGACTGATCAAACCATTGTTAAGTACATATCTCAAACTAGACCGGTCAAACTGATTCCCTTAAAAGAGCTCTCAAACCGGAATTCATTAACTGATCTATCTTTTAAGAAACTCAGATCGGCCAAACATCAATGCCGGTTGAAATGCAAACCGAAATTGTCCAGCTGGCTCGATATCTTGAAGATCTTAAAGCCACCGCACATCTCCAACGGATAGATTATTCAAGATATGGATATGTTGGAAGTTAACGTGTTAAGATAAACAAAATATTCCTTGGGAATATGTAGAAGAAGGTTCTGAAACAAGACAAAAATACGGTCAAATGATTACCTAATTTTGTACAAGTCTACAAGCAATCTTCAAGGGGAAGGCGGCTGCCAAATGCACAACTGCCATGTGTACAAAAGACAAAGCGTGCAAGTAACCTAATCCGGACCGGCACAACTCCTTCTGACCAATAACTTTGAAGAGAGACAAATATGACCCTTGTCATATTTCCACTATAAAGGGAAGCACAAAGGCCTAAGAAAAACTCTCTGGTTCTCTTTAGCTCTCGCGCAAAAAACCTGCCTTTCTTCAATCTAATTCTTGTGCTCATCATAAAAGCTGTGAACTCTGAATCTTGCGAACAAATTATGATAAATCTGGAAAGCTATTGAGTGATAAGAACGAATTAAAGAAATCTTTGTATTTACATATTTGTAAAAGTGTATTACAATACTGTGTGAGTATTGTAAAGTGTACATCGAGCAGTAAATAAGACTCGTTTGTGTGTTATATTGTTTTGTGGAATATTCCTTAGTGAATATCCTTCTCACGGTTTGAGAAGAAGGGGTGACGTAGGAGCTTTATCTCCGAACATTCATAAAATTTATGTTTTGTGTTCTTTATTTACTTTCGGTCACCAAATCAACCAAATCGGTTTCCCACTTTCTAACCGACTTCTCCTCACTTCCATTTCCGATTCATGTGTATTACTTCAAGCTGAAGCAAACTACTTCCGCACTTGAACCCGTTTTAAGAGTTTGTGACAGTTTGTGTAGTGTTCAGACCGGTTCTAATTCTTAACCTAATTAGGGTCAACCGTTATGTGTGTGTTTTTTGTGTAAAGCGGTCTACTTTAGCCGGACTCCGGTCCCCTATCGACGATCTCGATCCTAACAAGTGGTATCAGAGCAGCTAGTCTCAACACTCAAGTAACACAAAACTGGAAAACATGACTCACAATGAGAAGCCCTTGATGCTAAAAAGTGAGGTGTTTGCGGTTTGGAAGGTTCAGATGTATCTACATTTGATTACCATGGATGATGAATGACGACCATCCTTAAAGAAGGACCGATAAAGATTGAGAAAGAGAAAGGTGAATGGACAGCCGAAGATAGGAGGAGAAACAACCTAGACAACCATTGCATAAGACATATCTTCAAATCTTTAGACCGAAACACTTTCGAGAAAGTCAGAGATTGCAAGAGTGCAAAGGAAGCCTGGGAAACGGTAATTCAACTTCATGAGGGAAACGAAAAGACTAAAGAAAATAAGATAATTGTGGCAACTCAAAAGTTTGAGAACATTAAGATGAAACCGGGTGAAACCATGAAGGAATTTAATGATCGGTTCACTAGTGTGGTAAATGAGTTGTCTACCCTTGGGAAGAAGTACGACAATAAAGAAACCATTGTCAAAGCATTGAGGTCTTTTCCTAGTGCTTGGGACATAAAAACAATGGTGATGCAATAATTTAACAGTCTCGGGCAAATGAAACTACATGATGTGTTTGAGGACTTGAAGGCATATGAGTTCGAGATGAGATCTCGGATCGAAGATGAATCCTCAACATCAACCGCAACCAAAGCTTTGGTAACATCAGTGGAGCCAACCGTTCCGGCACCAATCAAAACTGCTGAACAGTTTACCGAAGATGCGATGGCATACTTGCACGAAAATTTGAAAGATTTATAAAGAAAAGTCAACCATCAAACAACAAAAATTAGAACTACAACTACAATGATAAATATAATGTTAGATGTTATAATTGTAACTCCTTAGGTCATTACAGGTTGGAGTACAGAAGACCAAGGACAGACGACTCAAGACCAGATGACAGTAGACCGGCTGACAACAACTAGAGAGGTGAATATCAGTAATCCGATGAAGGCAAAGAAGTTCAAAAGGCATTACTAGCCGAAGACGGTGGAAGTTATTGGGCTTATTCCGACACGTAGAACAATGACAATGACAATGAATTTTCTACCCTTGTACCAACCTGGCTGAATGTCCATACTATTCAATCGAGTAACTTCCAAACCGGTGAATCAAGTGGAATCAAGACCGATGAACCGGTTGAACTATCTTATGAGAATGAGAAGCTCAAGGAGACAGTTCAATCGTTAACCGAAGAAAATGAAAGATCTAAGTATGTCATGGCTGCTTGGAAGAAATCCAGTGAAGCTGTAAACTAGATGTACTACCTACCAAAGACATCCCAAATATAAGTTTGGCCTTGGATACAAAGGCGGCAAATCGGCTAACCAGAAACATTCCAAAGAGTTGAACCTCAGCAAGAACAAGCTTCCGTTCATAAGCTTTGTTAAGAGCAGTTCAACCGATACCGAGGCAGATCATGACATATCGCTAGCTAAGGAAATTAAATATGTAAGTCCAACCGAAACGACTAAATGACTTCATCTTGAGAGAAGGAAAGCCAACAAGCTGATAAGGAAAGAAATCGACAAACGTTCATATAGAATAAATCAACATTCACCACGACGATACAATGAAACACCAACCAGCAGACAAAGAGATGTCAAGTTAGTTAATGGTGAAATAATTAACACCACTACTGGGAAAGTCATCTGACTAATTAAAGTTTGGATTCCCAAGGGACTAATCAACCATGGACCCAAGTAAATTTGGGTACCAAATAGGTGTAAATATTTATTTTTGCAGATTAGGATTCCCAAGGGACTAATCAACAATGGACCCAAGTAAATTTGGGTACCAAATAGGTGTAAATATTTATTTTTGCAGATTAGGAAAAACAAGCGGCTAGGGAACTCGGAATGGTATCTGGACAGCGGTTGCTCCAGACACATGACCGGAAATAAAGTGTGGCATCTAACTCCAAGACCGACTGATTAGTCAGTCATTGGAACAAGATGAGTCTTTAGAAACAAGCTCAGTGAAGATGGCCTAGTCATTTGAAACAAAGCCCGATTAGTTGCTCAAGGATAAAGACAGGAGGAAGGCATTGACTTTGATGATTCCTTTACACCTGTAGATAGACTCGAGGCAATTAGAATCTTCTTGGCTTATGCATCATTTAAGAATTTTAATGTTTTTTAAATGGATATGAAAATTGCATTTTTAAATGGTAAAATAAATGAAGATGTCTATGTTGAGTAACCACCTACTTTATAGATCATACTTTACCAAATCATGTTTTTAAACTTGACAAAGCTTTATATGGTTTGAAACAAGCTCCTAGAGCTTGATATGATACTTTGACTAAATTTTTGTTTGATCATGATTTTGTTATTGGAACTATTGATAAAACACTATTTAGATTTATTAAAGATTCTCACATCCTGATTGTTCAAGTATATGTTGATGACATTATATTTGGATCAACTAACCCCAAATTGTGTGAGAAATTTACCAAGCTGATGCAGGACAGATTTGAAATGAGCATGATGAGAGAATTAACCTTCTACTTCGGTCTTCAAGTTTGTCAACTAGAGAAAGGAACTTTCATCAATCAAACAAAGCACACCAAAGAGTTACTGAAGAATTTGGAAATGAAGAACTGCTCTGCTGCAGCTACTTCAATGAGCTCCTCTAGTAAGCTAGATAAAGATGATGGTGGTCAAGGTGTAGATATCACGGCCTATAGAGGTCTCATCGGATCCTTGCTCTACCTCACTATCAGCAGGCCAAACATCCAATTTGTTGTCGGTGTATGTGGAAGATTCCAGGCTAATCCTAAACTTTCTCACTTTACTGCTGCTAAACGCATTCTGAAATATTTGAAGGGAACTCAAAATGTGGGACTGTGGTATCCAAAGAATTCCAGTTTCAATTTAACTAGCTTCTCAGATGTAGATTATACAGGGTGCAAAATTGATAAAAAGAGCACGAGTGGAACTTGTCAATTTCTTGGAGATCATCTTATCTCATGGTTCAGCAAGAAGCAGACATCGGTTACAACGTCTACAACTGAAGTAGAGTACCTTACTGCAGATAGTTGCTGTTCTCGGCTCTTGTGGGTTTAACAACAGCTAAGGGACTATGGGATTGAGGCAGAAGAATCTCCAATTTTTTCGACAACACAAGTGCTATCGCAATCACATACAATCCAGTTTTGCACTCTCGGACAAAGCACATCGAAATCAGACATCATTTCATCCGAGAGCATGTTAATTAGAAACAGATCCGCCTTGAATACATCCCAATTGATCAACAAACTGTAGACATCTTCATGAAGCTCTACCCGAGACTAAATTTTCTCACTTTAAAATATTTTAGGACTTGTTGACCTTGATTGATTTTATTATATGCATGAACTGAAGAGGAATCTATTGTTCAAATTTAACTGGACAGACAAGAAGATAGAGGTCTCAATACGTCCAATGGATCAGTAATTTAATAAGCATACATACTTAGACGTATGTCTGCTCAAGCAGTTTTTATCTTCTTTTGGATTTATGTCTTGGTTAATAACCTGCGCGGTTAGACGCCGACGTCTAATAGACGCTTAGATGTTTATAAGACTGGAGCAATTGGAAGCTCACGTCTAACCGAACACACGTCTAGCACGTGGTGTTTATGTGTAATTAGATGTTGTAAGTCTAATAGACTTGTGAACGTCTATAAGACAAGCGTGATTAGACGTTGACGTATAATAGACGAATTTTCCAAATTAGAAGTAAAAAATGTGGAAAGTAAATTAAATGTCTAACTACTTGTGTACTTAGACTTTTCATCTTCTGGCTATTGAGACAGTTGTCCTCTGCCACTATATCTGTCCATGTACTTTTCCCGCCAAAAATAAACTAGACACTTCTTAAATGGATTGAAGACAAGTGTCTTTCAATGTCTAAAGAGTGACTAAAGTTTCTGATAACTTTCCACTATACGTCTAATATTAATAGTACTCTTTCATGAATAATATTAAATGATAGTTGTGTCTCTTGGGAATAGGTTTCTGAAATTTTTGACGGTTCATATAATCATGAAGTTAATAGTCACCCATTAGCTTTCCTGTATTTCATAAACGGCCATACTCAAAGGATTGAGTATCTCTGAATCCCCATTTCTCTGTCTAGAATTCGAATTGCCAAGATCCTGTGCTCATCTTGCTAAAATATCTTCTCTCTCCAAAATCTCTACAAATAGACTTTAAGTCTGTTTCCAGTTTAGTGATTCTAAAAATAGTTTTAATGTTTGAATCTCTAAAAGCCTCTGGGCTTAAGAAATTTCTGCGTACTCACTGCATCTTTCACGAACAGGCGGTTCGTGAATTCTTTAAGACTACTGATTTTTATCATAACAAGTATATTCGTGCGAATGTACTTGACAAGAATATCTTCTTCTCTGAAGAAACATTCGGCATGTTCTTCAGAATTCCAACAAAAGGGATCCATGAGTTCCCTTCTTCCTCCAATGACATCCTATCTGAGATGACGCTCGTTTTCTCAAA
The DNA here is from genome assembly GCF_907164915.1 of Impatiens glandulifera. Classification (NCBI taxonomy): domain Eukaryota; kingdom Viridiplantae; phylum Streptophyta; class Magnoliopsida; order Ericales; family Balsaminaceae; genus Impatiens; species Impatiens glandulifera. The sequence continues at coordinate 11,174,920 of NC_061868.1, forward strand.
TCAATACTTTGAAGGGCAACTCCTTCCGGTCTCCCCTCACGGAAAGAGTAATTGTATGAAGGTTGAGTATGCCCTACTTAATGAAATCATCTCAAAATCCATTCTTGCAAAGGACTCTTCCTACATCTATTGTACGAAAGTCTTATAAATAATGGTGGAAATCACAAGAGGTGTAGCCATCAACTGGTTGAAATTCCTTTTCAACAATCTGGTACAAATGATTTCCTCTCATAAGAAGATCTTCGGATACGATGCTCCCCTTAGAGCACTCTTTTGTTGTCTCTTCGCTGAATTTAGTCACGGGTTTCAGTTCAATCCAACTAAAGTCTTGAACAGTCTGAAGGTTCTCGACTATGTTCTTCGGGTGGGTAGGCTAGGGTCAAAGAAACGAAACAGGGAATCCTATAACTCGGCTTTAAGTTTAGCCCTAGACATGGCCGTAGACTCCATTTCCGAATAATGTCAAAAAGGGGGAAAGAGAAGGAAAAGATTAGTCTTAGATTTAGGGGGAAGGAAAATCTTTTGATGTTTTTGGGGAAGGAAATTTGTTGATGTTTTTGAATATTTTTATGTGTTTACTTATGAAAAATATTCCTGTTGTTTCGAATCAAGTTATCATTTGCTATGAAATATGAACAGTCGGTTGCTATCAACTACATTATTGAATACTTTTATACTTATCTAATCTATTATTTAAGTTTTAAAATCATCGTCAAAAGGGGGGAAATTGTTGGGTCAAATTATTTTGACTAAGGGTCAATTTATTTTGACTAACAGTATTTTGATGATGAACTTGTGTAAAACTTAAATAAGAAGGAAACTAAGCCGTCTAATTGTTTTTGTGCAGGTGCATTAAAACGTGCTAAGTTAGACTTAGCTTGAATCAGGTTCATTAGACGTATTGGTTTTTTAAACAGACGTAGTTAGACGTGCAGTCTAAAAGGTGTAGTTAGACGTGCAATCTAACAGATACGTAGTTAAACGTGTAGTCTAATAGATACGTAGTTAGACGTGCAATCTAACAGATACGTAGTTAGATGTGCAGTCTAACAGACGTAGTTAGACGTATAGTTTATTAGTTGTAATTAGACGTACAGTCTAACAGATACGTAGTTAGACGTGTACTCTAACGGACGTAATTAGACGTGCAGTCTAATAGATACGTAGTTAGACGTGTAGTCTAACAGATACGTAGTTAGACGTGCAGTCTAACAGATATGTAGTTAGACGTGCAGTCTAACGAATACGTAGTTAGACGTGCAGTCTAACGGATACGTAGTTAGACATGCAGTCTAATGGATATGTAGTTAGACATGCAGTCTAACGAACATAGTTAGACGTGCAGTCTAATAGATAAGTAGTTAGACGTGTAGTCTAATAGATGTAGTTAGACGTGTAGTCTAACAGATACATAGTTAAACGTGCAGTCTAACGGATACATAGTTAGACGTGTAGTCTAACATATACGTAGTTAGACGTGCAGTCTAACAGATACGTAGTTAGACGTGCAGTCTAACAGACGTAGTTAGACGTAGAGTCTAACATATGTAGTTAGATGTGCAGTGTAAATGATACGTAGTTAGACGTGCAGTCTAACAGATACGTAGTTAGACGTGCAGTCTAACAAATGTAGTTAGACGTGTAGTCTAACAGATGTAGTTAGACGTGCAGTCTAATGGATACGTAGTTAGACATGTAGTCTAACGGATACGTAGTTAGACGTGTAGTCTAACAAATACGTAGTTAGACATGTAGTCTAACAGATATGTAGTTAGACGTGTAGTCTAACGAATATAAGTTAGACGCGGGGAGTCTAACTCCTTCAGACTAGTCTTAAGGGACACGTAGTTAGACATATCTTCTAACTCCATTAGACTTGGTGGTCTAATGGATCCTCCTATTAGACGGGGGCCTCTAACTTTATTAGACTTGTCAGTCTAATGGAGCACGTCTAATACCTCGCTTCAGCAGTTGCTTGAAGTTAGCATCCGTCTATCCACGATTAACTAGTTGTACGCTACTCCTACTCCACTAACTCGTGCAGATCAATACGACAGCCAATTGCATCTAATGAATTAATGCCATGTAAGCAAATATTCTTCCCACTACTTGTTTCTTGCAGAATAATTCTAGAAGAATATTCGGCGCACTACCAGATTGGTACAACCACGATCTTTGTGCATAATGTCTGATGTACCTGTGTACTATGGAGGCTGATCAATGAATGCTTGTTACGTGTCAATATAGAAGATTCGACCGTTGGTATCTGTTTTCTATTTAAAGATCATCAAGGACAACTGACGAGCTCTGCCGAACTTACAATCAATTTTACGAATTGCTCATTTGTCTACTTACTGTGTTTGTACATCAAGAGAGAGATAGAATCAAAGTATTGTATAGCTGAGTGATATTCTTCAATATATTGTAAGTTGAACAGAGTATGTTCTGTTCCACAGTGAGCTAGCAATGAAACTGTATATTATTCTAAGAAAAGTATAGTGAATCTTTCCGGTGGTTTTAAGAAGGGGTGAAGTAGGAGAGTTTTGCTCCGAACATCCATAAACAACTCTTTGTGTCGTCTATATTCTGTCCTTCATTCTTTCATTTGTTCTTAGCTTCAAATTTAAGCAAACGTTTTTGCACTTGAATCTCTTCAAGAATTTGCAAAGATTGTGAAGAATAGAAAGTGATATTAATCCTTAACAGTATTTCTATCAAACCGTTTTTTAGAAGTTGTCATCAATAGTTAGACCCTTGTTTATTTTGGTGCCACTGATCCTTTCAGTATGATCCCAAAGATGCACCTCCAACCCAATTTGTATTGGAATGAATTTTGAGAAAATAATCACATGAGACAAGCACTTACTCAATATTCTATTACTAAACTTTATTAAGAATGACCTTGATAGAGTTATAGTTAGTTGTGTAAGAGATGGTTGCTCTTTTATTTTTTGATGTAGGTAAAGACTGAGGGATGCTTTAAGATAAAAAGACCTTAAATCATCAACATTAGGTGCTTCTCAAATTATAATATTAAGTTGGTATCTGTCAAGTTTATATTCAAACACTTAAATGTTTCCTCTGAGAAGCACTACTATTTCCTTAATGTGGAGATTGAATTGCCTGTTGTTACTAAATTGGTCTCATAAACAAGTTTGAGTGGGGTATAGACACAGTTATATATGTTCAATTAATATCAAGAAGGTTAGGTATTTTTGGTATTTTTAGATGAATAATTTAAAATGTGTATTGATTGAACCACGTATATTATTATAATTTATGTTGGGCAAATATAATTGTTGGTTCATTATGATAGTAAATATAAAAATGTTGTTTTCAAATAGTTTTTTTTTGTTAAATCAAAAGGCACAATTCTTTGTAACTCTTATAATATTTTATTATTTATTTTTGAAGAGATGATTCTCTATGGTTAGAGATATTAATTAAGTCATTAAACATGGTTGGTTGTAGTTGAAATTGTGTAATTCCTACATTCTTGTATCTATATAACTTATTGTCATGTGGATTTGTCTTTATCCTTGTCTTAGTTAAATATGACTTGAATATTTCTCTCGCAGATTAGAACAAATTATATTGAATTAAACCCTATGGATCCTATGAACATCACATTTGTAAGTGCAATATTTAAATATATTTATTTGAACTTGTTAATATTTGTCGATGATTAAGGATTCTTCTTTGTTTATCATATCACTCCATTAATGTTTATCCATTAATGTTTAAAGGTTTTGTTGGTGAGCTTCCAAAAAGAATAATGATAATCACAATCATGTTTTTTACCTATATAGCCAGAGTTCACTCCAAGTTGAAAATAAATTGGAACATAATGATTTTTATTTGAATATTATTAAAAACTTGTGATGTGTTAATTATTATTTATTTATTTGACTATGATATTTTTTTATGAGAAACTATTGTTGAGAAAATATATGTTTTGTTTTTTTATTATTTAAAATGTCAATAATGAATAGAAGATGATCTTTCAAATGTTTTTGATGATTATTCAATTTATAACAAAAATACAAACAAAAATCATAAAAAATTGTTAAACAAAAATTAAACAATGAAATGGTTAAAAATTAAATGGGTTTTTGGTGACACTTAAATTAATGTTGTCGACGCTTAAATAAGCGTTGTTATAACTTGCGCTGGCCCTGCTTCTAACGACGCAAGAACCAGGGTCAATGATATTTTTGGCGATGCTTTTAAGGGTTGACAAAAGTCTTTTTAAGGGTCACCGAAGGTCTTTTTTGTTATAGTGATTAGAATCTCTATGATATTTATCGAGTAAATCATTTTATATTATTTTATTAGTATCAAATTATTAAGTATAAAGATTTACATATTCATATATATTTGAGTATTCTTTTATTTATATATGATATTTGAAAAAAATAGCAAATAACTTATATTAGTTATTTGATTTATATCTTTATTTACCGTTTATAAGTTTGTATTTAATGATACAGATACTTTTATTTAATTTTATTTGATAAGAAACTCAATTTTTTATATCTTATATTTTTATTAAATTATAAGTAGTATAAAATTTAGATATTCATATATAATTTGATCTTATAAGTAATAAGGACAGGGGATTTTAGAGTAAAAGAGAATGACGTGGCATTAGACTAGATAAAAGAAAAAAAAAGTGAAGAAAGAGAAAAAATATCAATTTTTTCAAAATCAAATTGCTCACGTCATTACTCTTCCAAATTTCCTCTCTTATCATGTCTCTTACTTTTATTCTTTTATATCAAATATGATATTTGGAATAATATTACCAAATAAACTATAACTATCAACTATTTTAATAAAAATATTATTATATCTTCACTTACCTCTAATAAGTCATATATATATATATATATATATATATATAATAATGCTAATTGTTAAAAAAAAAACTTTTGTGGAATATTATTTATAATACAATAATAAGAGATAAATCATAAATTAAAAGTTAATTAAGACCAAATATTAAATATGGATTTTTGATAAATCCAACAAAATGTCAAATATTGTATTTTTTTAATGTAAAATTGCATATGACTTATGACAGAAAATGTGAACCCACAATTATGAGAAACAATTATGAGAATAGTTGATCCAAATGTTTTCTTAAAATACGAATTAGTCATTTCAAGAAACCTAAAAAAAATCTAACAAAAAAATATAATATATTTTCAATTTTAATTTATATAATTTTTTTATATGTTAAAATTAATTCTGAAAGTTTTTATAAAATTTGGGATTCATTTGGATCACCAAAAATTAGTTAACTGAAAAATAACAGGTCTGCTAATTTAACAATGCTTAAGACCCATATATGCACCTGATGTTGAGTTAGGACCGAGATCTAGACTGAGGATTAAACACCTGAGGACCGAGGGCCGATGACTGAGAAAAAGGACTGAGATCAAGGATTGAAGATCAAGGACCAAGAAATGAGGACCGAAGACTGAGACAAAAGACTAAGACCGAAAATCGATGACCAAGGACCAAGACCAAGGACAGTGAACCAAGGACCGAGACCAAGGATCGAGGATCGATGACTAAGGAATGCGGACCGAGGACCAACGTTATTGATCACTTACTAACGAAAATCTGAGCCTGTTGTGCACTTGGGACCGATATTGTTGCTAACTAGGGACCGACGTTGGCTATACTAGAGGACTGACAGAGGGTGAAAGTTCCGACCGAGCTGGATTCATACTTGGTTAAAATACAAGTCATGGGACTGCGGAGGCTAACCATAGTCCTTGCACTAGTAAAAGAAATCCCTAAAGCGAGTAAACATAGCGATTTGTCTAAAGGCCAATTGTTATTATCACTGTAGTAGCGCTTGGGTTTAAATCCAATTGCACCTACATTGATAATAATGACCTTTTTTCCATTGTTTATACTCAATCTCCAGTTGTCCAATTACGATCATAATTTATTTTATGTAGACGATGATAATCATGATATCAACTAGTTAATTTGCCTCTGACGCCAATTCTTTTTCTCTTTCTCTTCGGATTTGTGTAAAGTTGTTGTAATCTCTTTATGTATTTGTCCTACTGTCTCTAGATCAGTGATTGTTTAGACTTTCTACTGGATGATATCATAGCTCAAATATTAGTATTTATATTGTTATTATAAGTTAGATTATCCTTTATTTATATGTTGTTCTAGAGAAGTGGTTGGAAGATGAAAGATGAGTTATCTAAACTGATTATTGGGATCTTTATAGAGTAGTTATTGGAGTGTTGTTAACTTTATTGACACTCTTGTGTACCAGATATCACAGAAGATGGTCACTGATTGGTAATAATAGTTCTCGGAGGGCTGAATTGAAATCACTTCCTCACAACAAACAACACATAGTTGATGAGAAGGATGCTGATGAATTTGTGTGAAATGAAAATGGGCACTAGATGACCTCTCATTCTCTAAATGGTTTGTTATTTTTTAAAATAACTTTATCTATTGTTTTCGTGTATCAAATATTTTGTACTAGTGAATCCTTTTTAGTTTATTTGTACAGACTATTGGCAAGGATTTATGTATGGAATTGATATATTTTTTCAATTATGATGAAGGATGCTGTATGTTTAAATATATGTATAAAAGACTCTTCTTGCTAAAAGAATAAAATTTTTATAATTTTTTTTTCTAAAGGAAATGGCGATTGGTTAATAAACTAATCGTTAAATGATTTGAGTAGTAGCGATTGGTTATTACACCAATCGTTATAGGCCTATAACGATTGGTTATCTACCAATCAACGTTGCCAATTAAGACAACAACGAGAATACTTTTTCCGATTGAGAGCGATTGGTATATGACATATCGCTATAGGCCTATAACGATTGGTTTTGAGGTTAATAGCGATTGGTTTAGCCATCTCTATAGGGTCTTTGTTTACTAGTGCTGTGCATGTTTTCATATATTTATGTTTTGTATTTAGGCTTTTATTTTGGTTTTTGTTGTCTTTATTTTTTTTATGTAAGTTTGTGGCTTATGTGATCCTAGATTAGCATGTAAATATTTTTAAAACATTGTAAAGCGTAATTGATTTTAAAAACGGTCAAAATTAATTAATAGATACCTTAAGGGCGTTGTGAGACTTAGCGATTAAAAAACTCTTTTCCATTTAACCAAACGTCAAACTCGAATCTCTTAATTTCCTAATTTTTATAAATTAGGCAGAGACTCTCAAACCGTGAGAAATTAAAATTTGAAAAAAAATTAAGTAGGCCTATGACATACTTCCTATTAAACTCTTAATTTCTTTCAAATTCGACGGGATTGTAAGTTATGGAGTTTTTTTTATAAACTCTCGTTTTATGATCAAAAAAATTTCATATCTTGAAATTAATTCCCCTGACATTTGACTTTTTCAAAACTAAATTTATTTAAAATAGAGAGCTTAGAAAATTTTTCAATTTGTCATTGTCGACGTAAAAAATCGATCACAGTTCTCAGGCAACTATGTTGATGTTATCCGTGATGCTACGTGCTTCTAAATTCACTTTGGCCTAGTATTGAAGTATTTTACACTTTGATTAAACTACATATTCACCTTACTTGACTATTTTCATGAGACTTGGAGCTCAAATTTGGAGGTGTGTGAATATATATCGTTGGATGAAGTTCACACATCTATATTTTATGTGCTAAGAGTATTCAATACGGATGACACCCTCAACCCAGGCCAAGAAGGCCTTGTGTGATTTATGAGTTGAGGAAAACCTAGGAAAACCTTGTACTAACCCTTTCTACTTCTTAAATATCCCCTAATCTTAAAAATGTGGGATTTTGAAACAGCGGTGATGAGAAACTTCCTAATTGAGGATCCCCACTTGCATCGACGGTCTAAGGACATTCCTTGTTGGAACACAAGCTCTTCTCTTAAAGCACGCCAACTTTAGATCAAAAATTAAAAAAACTAACTCTACCTATAACCGTTACCTCGTCTCGTCCTATTGAGCAACAAAGCCACATCGCGAAGCCTTTTACAATACTTGACATATATCTATATGATAAATATGTGTATGCATATAGTTTTGTTACGCGCTTATCCATTTGAAAATTATAAAAAAAATTGTAAAGTGGAAAAGATTATGTCCAACTTTAGAAAATTCTAAAAAAAAGAGACTAAGTAAAAAATTAAGAAAAGACTAAGTCTAAACATAGAATACTCTAGAAATGGGAAAAAGTCAAGAAAGATTATGTCCAACTTTAGAAAAGAGATTGATATAATTTATACTTTTAGCTTTACATTAAATAAATTTTCTAGTACTTAGAATCAATTAACACATGTCATTGTTATTAAATAACATAAACAAAAAAAAATCAATCTTGATCTTGCGATTACATCTTCTCATTTTTATTAATTTCATAATTTTGTTTTTATTTAAATTAAATTGAAATGCAATGATCAAGTAATAATATATAACTACAAAGAAAGTAGTAGGTGAGACGGCGGAGGTCAGAAAACTAGCCTTTGGTTAGTATATATATATAGCTAGAGGATTGAGACATAAGATCATTTATTTTATTTATTTAATCATTAAAAAAAGTATTTTTATGAAATTATAAAAATTATAAGAAAAAGAATTATTATTTTTTATTTTAAAGCCGCTTAATTATATATGTTACAAATAAATATCGGATTAAATATTAACTTTAACTATGGATGTAATACAGACTTTTTTAGAGTATTTGGAGCAAAATCAAACACAACTTCATGGAGCTATCCAAGAATTGAAGCAAAGTTTAGGGAGAAAATACCAATTATCTTTTTTTATGTGCTTAAATGAAATATCATTTAATGGACCAAGTAAAAAATACTAACAATGATTTTTCTTACAATTTTATCTAGTCATTACCTCCGATTTAAGCAATGTAAGAATATTTTAAGTGAATAATTTGTTAGTAATTTTTTTGGTGATTTTAAATCAATAATATTATTATTTACTTTATATTGTAAATAATTTGTTATATTTTACAGTTTTGTTTCAAATTATTCTATTAGTTTGGAGGTATTTTTAAGAAAACTATCTTTTAGAAAATTATAAATAATGATAAATATAAAATTAATAATAATTTAAAAAAAAAAATACTATTCAAATTATTATTTCCTTTATATTTTAAAAACTTTGTCATATTTTACGATTTTAGTTTCAAATTATTTGATTACTTGAGGTGATTTAAAAAAATTATTTATATTTTCTAAAAAATTATAATTTTAGAATTAACAATAGTTTAAAGATAGAGATATTATTCATATTATTATTTAACATGTTTTTATAACTTAAAAAATTTAAAGCTTTTTTTGTTTGTATATAAAATTTAGAGGATTTTTATTTTTCTTAGTATTTTTTAATTTATAGTGGAATACGTAAAAAGATTAATAATATGATTGTAATTATAAATTAATTATTTTTACTTTAAATGTTAGATGAATTATTGAGCAAACATATACGCTATTAAAAATCATAATTAAAATTATATTTCACAACTAATTAAGCTTAAAATATTTTATTTTATAAATATATTTTTTTATTCTTTTCATAACTATAGTAATACAATTGGCAGTTAAAGAACACGAATAGGTGTACATTGACCCATACATATGCATGTAAGAAGAAAACAATACCCATCTTTATTGGTAGGTGATTCAGTTAAACAAGTTTTTTTACAATGGTTGTCTGCAAAACATGCACCTTTGAAATGAGCACTCTTATTATTACATGGATATGACATTACTCTACCGTCCTCTGTAAAAAAATATAAAATCATGAAATATTTGTATTATTATTTATATTATTTAAATTTAAACTTTAATTTAATTACATATAAAATTATTAAACTTACCATAAATAAGAAAAGCTAATAGGATAATGACAAACTTCAAGTGTGATTTGTTCATGTTTTATTGATTCAAACGCTGTACCTACGGGATATTTGATATGACAAATTAAAGTTAATTGTTTCAAATACTATTGAGTATTTATATATATAGAGATAGATATTGCCTCATATATTTATGAGGCATTTTTCATTTGAACTGTTAGTATATATAATATAATAATATTATATTGATATATTATTATATTATATAATATAATATAATATAATATAATATATTATATTATATTATATAATATATTATATTATATAAACATAATTATATTATAGAACATAATATATTATAAAATATATTATATTATATTATATAATATAATATAATAATATATCAATATAATATATTATTATATTATATACTAACATGAAAGTAAGGAAAGTAAGTAGTATAAGAATAAGGATCCATTATTGTAATTAATTATTTTATTTGTTTCCATTTGAATTGATGCAGTATAAAGATAAGAATTTGAAGCTAAGTAAAATAATAAGGAAAGGAAAAAATCTCTTCATTAATTAATTTTTTTCTATATTTTTTTTATTTTTTCTATTTGAACTCATGTAGGATAAAAATAAGAATTCGTTAATTCCATTTGAAGCCAAGTAGGACAATGATAAGGAAAAGAAAAGTTCTCTTAATTAGTTTATTTATTTTTTTCCATTTGAACTCACATAGAATAAGAATAAGAATCCTTACTTCCATTTGAAGCTAAGTATAATAATAAGGAAAGAAAAAAAATCTTTTAATTAATTAATTAATTTCTTTATTTCTTTTATTTTTTTTCCATTTGAACCATGTAGGATATTCGTTAGTTCCATTTTAATCTAAAAATGACAATAACAAAATGAAAATTCTCTTAATTAATTAGTTTCTTTATTTTTTTTATATTTTTTCTCATAAATATAATATATATATATTTTCTCACTTTTAATAAAAATATTATATATATATAATAATAAAGTTTTTACTAATTATTCTACTCGCTAATTTAAAAAGATAAGTTATTTGTACTAATTAATTAATTTATTTCTGTAATATTTTCACTTTCTTAATATTATATTTTTATATATTTTATTATAATATAAATATAAAATATAAAAGAAATAAATAAAATTAGAAAAGAACTTACCTTAGCATTATCATTATCCTTATCCTAGTGGCTTCAAATGAAAAGCACGTTAAAATGATTGATAACAAATTTATTATATATATACAAACAACATGATCAAATCATTCTTCAAGATGATCATTGTCTTTGGGTTAACTTTTCTTATTTTAAGTTTAATAATTTTTTATATCTAATTAGATTAAGTGAATTCAAATAATAGAATTAATAACAAAAACATTCTATGACTTTTTATTTTAATAGAGAAATGGTAGAGTAATGTTATCCACTTGTAATTTTAGGGGTGCTATTTTTAAAGTTACATGTTTTTCGTATCATCTGCTTCCAATAATAATGGTTTTTGTCTAATTTTTACTTAGCATTATAAGAGAGTATGTCTGTTTATTTGTGTTCTTGAACGGCCCCATTGTATGAACTATGGATATAAAAAAAAAAATTAAATTATATATAAATTAAAATATTTCAAACTTAGATTTAATTTTAATTTTAACTTTTATTAGCATATAGGTTTGCTCAATAATTCATCTAAAATCTTAAGTGAAAATATATATTTTATAATTACAATCGCGTTCTATTAATCTTGTTATGTGATTACACTATAAAAGTAAAAAATAAAAAATACTAATTTTTTTTTCTAAATTTTATATACAAGAGTTTTTAAATTTTGTAAGTTATATAAACATGTTGAAAATAATAATATGAATACTAGCTTTATCTATGTTTCTTTAAAAAAAAATTATTAATTCTATAATTATCATTATTTATAATTTTCTAAAAGATATTTTTCTTCAAAAATCACATCAAGTAATATAATAATTTGAAATAAAATGTACTATTTTCTTCAAAGGAAATAATAATATTTTTGATTTGAAATCACCATAAACTAACAAATTATTCACTATAAATACACTTAAATTGGAGGTCATGACTAAGTAAAATTCTCTAAAATAAAATTTTTACTATTTTTTAAATGGTCCACTAAATGATATTTCATTTAAACACATAAAAAAATAATAAGGGCAAATTGTATTTTTCTCCATAAACATTACTTCAATTTTTGTATTGTTCCCTGAAGTTAAAAGTGTTTGATTTTGCTCCAAGTACTTCTAAAAAAAGTTTGAAATACATCATCTATATAACACTGTTATTTATTTGTCAGATAAATAATTATGTGACTTTAAAGCAAAAAATAATTATAATTCCATGTCATATTATTTTTCTAATTTCAAAAATTAAAATTATAAAAATTAAATAAATATAATAAATTGTTCATTAGTATTTATAGATATACACTGGCTTCTTTTTTTCTTCTAATTTTGTCCCTACTTTTTCTCTACCTTTTTGTCTCGACTCTACTTTATTTCTTTACATAATAACTGTCTTTATGCCCTCAACCCTAATATTTTAGTTTTTTTAAACATCAATCTCTACTTGGTTTTCACGGATATTGCGGTTACTTAGGGGGGAAATTACCGATATTAAAGGTACATCGAAAATATCGTACCGTAATATATTGAAAATAACGACTTAAGGTATACCAAAAAAAAGGTATGAGATTTTTTAAATTTTGGTATATCAAGATATACCGAAATACCGAAATAGTATTTATAATTTAATATATATAATACTTATAAGGAAATAATTAGATAGATTTGAAATTAATTTAATTATATAAATATAATTTTTGAATAATATCAAAATATAATTATACTGAAATATTATTCCATATATGCAATCTCTACCTTATCAATGTGATTGATTTTTTTTAAAAATTAATATATTTTTTAGGTATCAAAGGTATAATACCGATATCGTACCGAAAATAAGGTATACCCAAAATAAGGTAAGATAAATGTATGAATTTGTTGTATACCGAAATTAAGGTATATCGAAACAAGGTATACCGAAATCAAGGTAAGGTAAATGTATGCATTTTTTGTATACCGAAATTTTAGGTAATGTATAAAGTATGGATAAAATATTAAGGTATACCGTACCGACCCACCCATAGGTTTAGGGCCCTTATAATTGCACTCGCCGACCAAATGTAAGTCACTTATATTTTGTCAACAAGAATGCATAAATCCATTAGGTTAAACGTTAGCTTAAATTCATTTTGTTTTTTTTATTTTATTTAAATTAATTTAGGGCTTAAGGAGAATCAATTTTCGGCAGAATGACTCGCAACTGCGGGTTCATATACTTATTTATACTACAAAATATTTTTTTTATCTTTTAAATTTGTCTAATATTACCGCCATCTGAAATTTAATAAACACCTAGATTTGTAGTTTTTAGATTGGTTTAATATATCTGATATGTTTGATTTGATGGTGTTACATTTCCTTTTAATGGAATACTTGAGTGGGGGCATAATGAAGACATTAAACAAAACAAAAGTATGGGTCATGATGAGGACATTGAGCATATTGTGAGTTTAGTGAAAGAAATTATAGATGACACTGGTTTTTTAGATGAAAATAAAACTAATGCGTAATAGAACAAAGACAATGACATTCCAGATATAGACAGACTTAGACTATTATAGTGGATCTTCCATTGATGAATATCACTTCACCATTAGAAGAATATAGGAGAAGGTGAAAATGTATGTTTTGGGTCAAATTATTTTGACTAAGGGTCAAATTATTTTGATTAAGGGTCAAATTATTTTGACTAACGTTTGATGATGAACTTGTGTAAAACATAAATAAGAAGAAAATTAAACTATCTAATTGTTTTTGTATAGGTTCATCAAAACGTGTTAAGTTAGACTTAGCCTGAATCAAGTTCATTAGACGTATTTGTTTTTTAAACAGACGTAGTTAGTCGTGCAGTCTAACAGATACGTAGTTAGACGTGCAGTCTAACAGACGTAGTTAGACGTGCAGTCTAACAGACGTAGTTAGACGTGCAGTCTAACAGACGTAGTTAGACGTGCAGTCTAACAGACGTAGTTAGACGTGCAGTCTAACAAACGTAGTTAAACGTGTAGTCTAACTGATACATAGTTAGACGTGCAGTCTAACAGACGTAGTTAGACGTGTAGTCTAACAGATACGTAGTTAGACATGCAGTTTAACAGATGTAGTTAGACGTGCAATCTAACATATACGTAGTTAGACATGCAGTTTAACAGATACGTAGTTAGACGTGTTGTCTAACAGACGTAGTTAGACGTACAGTCTAACAGATGTAGTTAGACGTGTAGTCTAACGGATACGTAGTTAGATGAGTAGTCTAACGGCCGTAGTTAGACGTGTAGTCTAACAAATACGTAATTAAACGTGCAGTCTAACAGATGTAGTTAGACGTGTAGTCTAATAGATACGTATTTAGACGTACAGTCTAACAGATACGTAGTTAGACGTGCAGTCTAACAGATATTGTTAAACGTACAGTCTAATAGATGTCGTTAGACGTGCAGTCTAATAGATACGTAGTTAAACGTGCAGTCTAACAAATACGTAGTTAGATGTGCAGTCTAACAGACGTAATTAGACGTGTAGTCTAAAAGATGTACTTAGACGTGCAGTCTAACGGATACGTAGTTAGATGTATAGTCTAATTAATACGTAGTTAGACGTGCAGTCTAATAGATACATAGTTAGACGTGCAGTCTAACGGATGAAAGTTAGACGTAGGGAGTCTAACTCCTTCAGACTAGTCTGAAGGGACACGTAGTTTAACGTATCGTCTAACTCCATTAGACTTGGTGGTCTAATAGATCCTGCTATTAGACGGGGGCGTCTAATTTCATTAGACTTGCTAGTCTAATGGAGCACATCTAATGCCTCGCTTTAGCAGTTGTTTGAAGTTAGCATCTGTCTACCCACGATAAACTAGCTGTACGCTACTCCTGCTATACTAATACGTGTAAATCAGTACGACCGCCAGTTGCATCCAATGAATTAATGCCACGTAAGCAAATATTCTTCTCACTACTTATTTCTTGTAGGACAATTCTAGAAGAATATTCGGCGCACTACCAGATTGGTACAGCCACAATATTTGTGCATAGTGTATGTTGTACCTGTGTACTATGGAGGTTGTCCAATGAATGCTTGATATGTGTCAATATAGAAGATTCTATCGTTGGTACCTGTTCTCAATTTAAAGATCCTCAAGGACAACAGACAAGCTGCCAGTCTGCCGAATTTACAATCGATCTTACGAATTACTCACTTGTCTAGTTACTGTGTTTGTACATCAAGAGAGAGATAGAATCAAAGTATTGTGTATCTGAGTGATATTCTTCAATATATTGTAAGTTGAACAGAGTCTGTTATGTTCAATAGTGAGCTAGTATTGAAGCTGTATTTGATTCTAAGAAAAGTATAGTGAATCCTTCCTGTGGTTGGAAGAAGGGTGACGTAAGAGAGTTTTGTTTTGAATATCCATAAACAACTCTTTGTGTCGTTTACATTATGTCCTTCATTCTTTCATTCGTTCTTATCTTCAAACCCAAGCAAGCATTTCGCACTTGAATCTCTTCAAGAATTTGCAAAGGTTTTTGAAGAATAGAAAGTGATATTAATCCTTAACGGGATTTCTATCAAGCGGTTTTCCAGAAGTTGTCATCAATAGTTAGACCCCTGACTCTATTGGTGCCACCGATCCTTTCAATTGGTATAAGAGCCCTGTTTTCTATTCTCAATCATTAAGAACCTGAATCATGTCTATCATCAACGAGATCCCTCTTCTTTCCAAAGAAAACTACGATTATTGGATGATGAGAATGCAAGCTCACTTGGCTGCTCTTGATTGTGATATGTGGAGTGTAATTACCGATGGTCCCATAAAAATTGCGAAGCCAAGATGTGAGTGGACAACTGAAGATAAAATGACCAACAATTTGGACAACGTTGCCAAAGATATCCTGTATCAATCGATCAACATGAACATATTCTACAAGATCAAATCCTTCTCATCTTCTAAAGTTATTTGGGAGAAGCTGATTCAGATCTATGGCCATAACGTTCAAACTAAGAAGAACTAGAAAGATCAGAAAGTTTTCATGTGCGCTGAAAACAAGTCCAAATGGGCCGAGAGCGATTTAGAGGACTCTCCTATTGAAAAGGATACTGAAGCTGTCACATGCTTGATGACAGATGATCAATCCAAGGTAAATGGTCTTTCCCCACAAAAATTTACCAACGATGATTTAACTACTGCACTCAATGACATGGTCATTGAGTACAAGAAGTTATCAGATTCCTTATATGAAATGAAAGTAAAATATGAGACCAATATTTCTTCTCCATACAAAATTTCTGAATCAAATGTTTTTGGAAAGAAAGTGGTCGAGATCTCATCTGAGAATGAGATTCTCAAGGAACAAATTCAAATTCTTTCTTCTAAAAACAAGAGGTTAAACTATGTTGTTAGTGCGTGGACAAGGTCTGAAGAAGCTGTCAAATATCAGATTAGTTTGTTGAAGACTGCTGGATCTAAATCCGGTTTAGGATTTGATAGCGATAACCCAAACCAGTCCCGCAAAAAGTTAAAATCAATAACTAACAAGCATAAGCCAATAATCTTTGTTAAAGGGATTTTAATTGACATTGAACTTGATCCAATTCATGAAGAGTTAGCTTTGAAAAATGAAATAACTTATGTTCCGTCGACTGTTAGCTGACTTAAAAATAAGCTAGATGCAACCAACAAGTTTGGCAATCCAAAACATAACAAGAAGTCAAGAATTTTTAAAAGAAAATAATCTTCAAAATTTAAGGGATCAGAGGCTAGCAGGAAGGCATCTTCTATGTCAAAATCATACGTATTACTCACAACACAAAATGGGAAATCCATCAAAATAACTCAAATATGGATTCCTAAGGGACTGATTGACCGAGGACCCAAATGAACGTGGGTACCAAACGATTGTAAATATTATTTTGTGTAGGTACATGTAAGTGATTTCTTAGAGGATTCTTTATGGTATCTAGATAGCGGTTGTTCCAAACATATGACAGGAAACAAACAACTTCTTACTGATATAGTAGATTGTTCAGGTCCTAAGATCACTTTTGGTGACAACAAGAAGGGTAAGACCATGGGTAATGGTAAGATTATCCATGGTAATCTAATGATTAATGATGTCTTATTTGTTGACAATCTGTAATATAACTTGATTAGTATTAGTCAACTATGTGATAACGGTTTGTCATTTGATTTCCAAACTCATGCATGCCTAGTTAAGGATTAACATTGTAATACTTTATTAACCGAAAGCAAAGAAGGAAACTCCTATAAATTGAACTGGAAAAATAATACATCTGACCATATGTGCATTATTGCCAAGAATGACCAGAAATGGTTATGGCATAAAAGAATAAACCATCTAAATTTTAATACCATCAACAACATATGTTCGAATAACTTAGTGTTCGGTTTGCCTAAACTACAATTTTCTAAGGACAAGGTATGTCCTGCTTGCCAGTTAGGCAAACAGGGAAGATAATCGTTTCAAAGTAAAGGGAAATATCAATCCAACCGCTGCTTAGAACTGTTACACATGGATCTGTTTTGCCAATTCTTGTAAAGAGCATAGGAGGAATCAGGTTCACCTTAATTGTTATTGATGATTTCTCACGATTTACATGGGTGCATTTTTACAATCAAAGGATAAACTATTGAAAATTTGATTAAAATCTTTAGAAGAATATAGAATCAGAAATCTTTAAGTATTGCTTGTATTAGAAGTGATCAGGGAACTGAGTTCACCAATAGACGTCTATCGTCTTATCTCGAGGAGTCTAGTATTAGGCACGAGTTGTCTAGTACAAGAACTCCACAGCAGAATGACATTGCTGAGATAAGAGTGAGGACTCTGAAGGAAGCAGTGAGCTCTATGCTTGCTCAATCAGATGTTGCTCAGAACTACTTGGCAGATGCCATAAACATATCTTGTTACACACAAAATCGGTCAATAATTAAATTTTTTTTTGATAAAACACCCTATGACCTTTTTTACGGAATAATTCTTACAGTTTCATAATTTAAAGTATTCTGGTGCAAATGTTTTATCCATAACAATGAGAAGGAATATCTGACCGCTTTTGATGATAAAGAAGATGCTGGATTCATGTTGGGATACTTTTCAATAAGTAAGGCTTACAGAGTATACAACAACAGAACTCAAACTGTTGAGGAGTCCTTATATGTTATTTTTGATGAGTATGTTGAAAGTAATTCCATCGATCTCATCGACCTTGCTAACAGATTAAAAGCGACAAGTCTTGATTCTGTTGGTGAGGATGAGGTTCTGGCTAAACGGATTTCATTGTCTGATCCTGTAGTTGATCCGGTTGAAATCCAACTAGACGTTCAAACTCATGTTCAACAAATCATTAAGAGTTCGGACGTCGCAGAGCAATCTGGTCGGATGACTAATCATTTGGGACCAAACTTCAGATGGAACAAGAATCATCCACTAGAATTGATTATCGGAAATCATAATTCTCCTTGTAGGACAAGACGTCAATTGATGGATGAAATGACCAATTCTACATTTATTTCTCAAATTAAACCCAAGAAAATTGGTGAAGCAATGCTTGATCTAATTTGTGAGAAATAAAGTGTGGCATCTAACTCCAAGACTGACTGATTAGTTTGTCATTGGAAAAAGATGAGTCTTTAGAAATAAGCTCAGTGAAGATGGCCTGGTCATTAGAAAACAAAGCCCGATTAATTGCTCAAGAATACAGACAGGAGGAAGGCATTGACTTTGATGATTCCTTTGCATCTGTAGCTAGACTCGAGGGAACTAGAATCTTCTTCGCTTATGCATCATTTAAGAATTTTAATGTTTTTCAAATGGATGTGAAAAGTGCATTTTTAAATGGTAAACTAAATGAAGATGTCTACGTTGAGCAACCACCTAGTTTTATAGATCATACTTTACCCAATCATGTTTTTAAACTTGACAAAGCTTTATATGGTTTGAAACAAGCTACTAGACCTTGGTATGATACTTTGACTAAATTTTTGTTTGATCATGATTTTGTTATTGGAACTGTTGATAAAACACGGTTTAGATTTACTATAGATTCTCACATCTTGATTATTCAAGTATATGTTGATGACATTATATTTGGATCAACTAACCCCCAAATTGTGTGAGAAATTTTCCAAGCTGATGCAAGACAGATTTGAAATGAGAATGATGGGAGAATTAACATTCTTCCTCGGTCTTCAAGTTCGTCAATTAGAGAAAGGAACTTTCATCAATCAAACCAAGTACACCAAAGAGTTACTGAAGAAGTTCGGAATGGGGAACTGCTTTGCTGCAGTTACTCTAATGAGCTCCTCCAGTAAGCTAGATAGAGATGATGGTGGTCAAGGTGTAGATATCACAACCTATAGAGGTCTCATCAGATCCTTGCTCTACCTCACTACCAGCTGGCCAGACATCCAATTTATTGTTGGTGTCTATAGAAGATTCCAGGCTAATCCTAAACTTTCTCACTTTACTGCTGCTAAATGCATTCTGAAATATTTGAAGGGAACTCAAAATATGGGACTATGGTATCCGAAAGATTCCAATTTCAATTTAACTAGCTTCTCAGATACAGATTATGCAGGGTGCAAAATTGATAGAAAGAGTACGAGTGGAACTTGTTAGTTCCTTGGAGATCGTATTATCTCATTGTTCAATAAGAAGTAGACGTCGGTTGCAACGTCTATAGCAGAAGTAGAGTACCTTGCTACACATAGTTGCTGTTCTTAACTCTTGTGGGTTTAACAACAGCTAAGAGTCTATGGGATTGAGGCAGAAGAATCTCCAATTTTCTGCGACACCACAAGTGCTATCACAATCACCTACAATCCAGTTTTGCACTCTCGGACAAAGCACATCGAAATCAAACATCATTTCAGTCGAGAGCATGTCAATCAGAAACAGACCCACCTTGAATACATCCCAATTGATCAACAAACTATAGACATTTTCACGAAGCTCTACCTGAGACTAAGTTTTCTCACTTTAGAAATATTTTAGGACTTGTTGACCTTGACTGATTTTATTATGTTAGGATCGAGTTCGCCGATAGGGGACCGAGGTCCAGCTAAAGGTAGATCGTTTACACAACAACACACACAATACACTAGTACTAATCTGGTTGAAGATTAGAACCGCTCTTAACACTACACAGATTGTCACAGACTCTTGAACCGAGATCAATGGCGGAAATGTTTGTTTAAATCTGAAGCAACTCACACAATTCGGTTTGGAAGGTATTAGGAGAATTCGGTTAAGGTGGAGAGAAAGTCGGTTCGGTTTGAATTAAGGGAAAGCCGGTTCGGTTGGAGTGAATAGTGTTACGATTCGGTTAGAGTAAGTAAGCCGGAAAATAAAATGAAGAATACAAGACAATTTTTTATGAATGTTCGGAGTTGAATCTTCTACGTCACCCCTTCTTCTCAAACAGTGAGAATGATATTCACTAACTGGAATATTCAACAAATACGCTCTGATCGAGTCTTATTTACTACTCGTCGGTTACACCACTCACACAATGATGTAATACTTTTACACAAGGTAAAATACACAAAGTTTCTCAACAAACTCAAGAATCTCAATCAATATTCAGGGTCGCGCGTAAAGTTTGTCTTGTTATATGATCATACTGCTCTCTGTTTTCTTTAGCACTGTTGAGCTTCTATTTATAAGAAAAATATGACAACAATCATATTTCTCTCTCTGCTGGATTGGTCATCTGAAGCCGTGCCGGTCAGAGTTAGGTAGCGTGCACGTTTTGCCGTTTTGGACACATGGCAGACATGTATTAGCCGTCCGCCCGTGTCAAACGTTGCTTGGAAGCTTGGATAATCAGTAATAATTCCTTTTATTGCATGCTTCTAATTCAGATCCCCCCTCTATGTATTTCCAAGAGATACTCATTACGTCGTCTTAACAGATTTCATCACTTTGAATAATTTTCCCGTTGGCCTTAAAATCTTCGATATATTAAGCCAACCGGAAGTGATGCTTCATATGGTTTATATTTCAGCCGATCTGGTGAGGGGAGTCAAACCGGTTTACTTGAAGTAAATCTGGTTTACTTGATTATGTCCGGATCGTTGAGACGGAAAGTCTCAACCGGTCCGGTGTGGCTTGGGTTGTACCTGCACAAGGGAGTTTGAAGGTGATTAAGTACTTTGGCTGGTATAAACTTAACTTACTTTAATTTTTCTAACAAATTTTCCCTTTTTGACTATTTAGAATAAATATTCAAAACTTGTAAGTGTTGGCCGGTTCGAAAATTGACTTACTTAATTTTTCTAACAATTTCTCCCTTTTTGACTATTTAGAATAAATACTCAAAACTTGTAAGTGTTGACCGGTTTGTTTGTTTATGTTTTTAATAAGTGTTTGGCCGGTGTTTAGGAAGTTTTGTTTTTAAGAAGATTTTTCCATCAATTTCTCCATTTTTGATAATTTTAGCCAAGAAGTATCAAAACCAGCAAATCGGTCAAACCGTAGTAAATAGTATTTTTAAAATAATATCTAAAAGCCGAAATTTGAAAAATATTATATATGTAGGTAGTAATAAAAAGTCAGAAAATAAAATGAGTTGTAAGTTCAAGGATTCGGTTGTCCCCCCTGTTTTTTAGCCTTTGCCTCTTACTACTCTTGCCATTCTTTTATCATCTTCTCTACATCGATGCTCCAGTCGTCTATGAAACTTGGTCTTAAGGAATGAAAATGGTTAAATTTAAAGAAATCGCCTTCCGATCTGGGCGGTCGATGTGCAAGAT
Source organism: Impatiens glandulifera (assembly GCF_907164915.1). Lineage (NCBI taxonomy): Eukaryota > Viridiplantae > Streptophyta > Magnoliopsida > Ericales > Balsaminaceae > Impatiens > Impatiens glandulifera. Next base: position 11,196,741 of record NC_061868.1, read on the forward strand.
CGATGGATGAGAATTGTTGATGAAATTTTGTATATAGTCCTCCTATGACTCCTGAGCCGATCTCTTGCCTTGTTGAGTAGATGAGGATGGTTCCAGCCTGGCTTTTTATTTTCTGGGATTGAGAGGAATTTCATTCTCTTCTTCTATCTCAAATATTAGTTGGGTTCGGCTATCGACCCGGTTTGTAGTCGTTTGGATATTCGTATCGGTGACCTAGGTCAACAGTGTGGTTACTTGAACTTTCTTCTTCTGCTTACCCGCTTGGGCCCTTGTTATTACTCCTGGGGGAGAGCGTTTCTTGATGTTAGCCGCAGCGGCGTTGAATCTCTCGGCTTTGCTTTTCTTGGCCGCTTCTTTTTCTGCGATTTCTAAGGCCATACAGAAATCATTTGTTTCCAACTCTTTCAACCGGTTTTCTCTTTCGACCTCGTCGACTTGGAACTTTTTAGCCTCTTCGGCATCGGATCGGATCTGGGTCTCGATTGCCCTGGCCTTTACTTCTGCTATCTCCCCAATTTGAACAGTTAATAGCTGCATCATGTGCAACGTCTGGGAGGTGGTATTGTCGACTTTCTCGATCTTATTTTCAACTTTTCCGATCTTGTTGTCTAATGCGGAGGCTCTCTCCTCGAATTGTGCTTGCCATTTTTCCATTGATCTTTCGACCGCAGCCTCAATGAGATCGTTTATTTCGTCCGAAACTGGAACAACCATGTGAGGGGTGTGAACCGACATTGATATTTCCGATTGTTCCTAATTAATTGGGTCAACGGTTTCATGATTAGGGTGCATGAGAGACTTACTTGATGTGGCGGAAGCCGTACGACCATCTTCCTGCTGAGGCACAGATTGTTTGGATGATTGAGCGACTTCGATGGAGCACGAGGTAGTCGACATTTGATAGTTGTCAGGTCCCAGAAACGTATATCGTTCCTTGGTCTCTTCTGTCATTTTCTTTTCCATTTCCGATATTTCGGATTCAATCTTAGCAATGATCCCGTGCAAAGAATCTCTTGCCTTCGTTTCCTCTGTACTTAGGACCATGTCTTTGGAGGCCTTAAACATTTCGTTTATTGCTCATACTTTGGCGTTCCTTTCAGCTAGCTCGCATTTGGACATAACAAGAGGAATAAAGTCTAATTTGGCCAGCCGAAACACCGTTTGTTCCAGGTCTACCAGTCTCAACCACAGTTCGGTTTTAGGAGGAATGTTGATCAATTTCTCGAATGGGACTTCACTTCGGATTTTCCACCAATCATAGAAAGCATAAGAAATTTCGAGCGCCCGATCCCCAACCAGTTTGAGAATTTTTCTTACGTAGTTTCGGCTATATCCGGTATGGAGTGATAGGTTTGCTTTGGAGATTCGGGTGGAGTGTTGAGAGTAGCCGACTTCCCATGATCCGGATTTTGATTGTTTTCGGTTTGGAGAGCATCGTTCCCATCCGGACCTGTTGAAATCTTTTCGCTGGTATTACCTCCCTAAACCGGAGGATTTTCATATGCGTTTTCTTTATTAACCGATTTTGGAGATTTCAGTGTAGTATTAGGAATAACTTGCTCCTCAAGAGCCGATTTTGATGCATCTTCGGTTGGAAGAGGGTCTTCAGCACCCAGACTTGTCGTACTTCATTCTATATCATTGCCCCTTGAACTAGAGGGAAATCAGCTGATATTACTTCTTCATTGTTGTCCATTTCTTTGGTCGGATCATTTAACTGGTCAGTTTCAACAGCCTAACCACCTTCTACAATTTTACTTGTCACCTTGTCATCATTTGCCCGAGTGACATCTTTCTCCACGTTTAGTATTACATCTGAATGCCTTAATCGGACTGTCTCTATCGTATCCGCAATGTTTTTAGGAAGAGATTTCATAATCTCAGGATTATGGGTAAGAGTATGTGTACTAACATTTTCAGCAGATTTGGCGGCTCGACTCCCAGATGATTCGGCCTTCCGTGAGGAAAGAACTGTTTCAGTTGCTTTCTTCTCTTTTACTGGTGAGGAGGATGGGACTTGGATTGGAACCACCACATTAAGTGGAATTGCTCTAATGGACAATCCGGATGACTTGGGAGAGGATGTCTTTTCGGAATCATGAGACCCGCTTGCCGTTTTCTTGTCAACCGACTTTCTCTTCTTAGCAGCTTTCTTGATTTTCGGCTGGCCTTTGACTGAGGTTTCCTTGTCTTTAGGCTCAACCTCTTTGGAACCTTTGTCTTTTGGGACATTTGGTTCAGCCTCTTTAGTAGCCTTAGCCCTTGGAGCTTTCTCCTTAGGCAGTTTTCGGTCCTGGCCTTGATATTCTCAGCGTTCATGATTTTAGAGTTTGATAGGGGTGTACCTTCTTCTATTGAGATCTATAAATGACGAAGAATTTTCCCGATCGGCATGGCGTAGGCTTGAACCCGATCTTTTGTTCTTGCAACCACTTCACACAGTTGCTCGAAGAGCACACTAACCTAGTCGATTTTGTCGCCATGAACTATTCTGATCATCATTTCAAACTTTAGCCGAGTCAGATTGTCAAAATTACCTCCTTTTCCCTATAGAGATTTGAAGATAATATCTAACAGTCACCGGAACTCCGGCTTCAATTTGTTTTTCTTGCTGGTGTGGTTCACCAAGTCAGCCGGATCATTTGATATAGCCTGCCGAGCCACCGCAACATCGACTTCAGATAAACCGGTCTTGAAATCCCGTCCCTCACTAGGCAGTCCAAGAGCCTTAGAAAATATTTCTTCATTGATGTCGAAAGTTATGTCGCATACAGTGGCAGATATAACCCTCTTCTTCACACTTGCTTGGCTGAAGAATTCCATAACTTTATCTTGATGAAGAACAAACGGACCATCCAGGAAATTCTCTAAACCAGAATCTTTTATGGATCCGATCAAGGTCTTGTAGTCGTTGGTTCTGTTCTCCTCAATATCCTTGAAGTCGATCTGCAAAATATGGGTAAATAGTGCGTTATCACGTCCCATGGTAGATTGGAAGAGAGATTAAGATAATTTGAGAGATATAAGCGATAATACTTTGAGATTTTAGAGAGAGATAGCATAAAAGGATGAATGATCCAACTTCCCTATTTATATAGGAGGCAGTTTCTTAGTGGTTAAGAAACCGAACCTTCACGTCGTTCTTGGTTTTTGGCGCCAAATTTTCCCTCCAAAAGTTACTACGGTAACTATTTCCGGTTATTTTGGGTGGTAAATTGGGGCGGTAAACCAGGAGCGGGAGGCTATTTCAGTTACTTTTGAATTTGATTTTTGATGCAAGCCGAGATTAAATGTTAGCCGATTTTGAGGTTAACCGAAGTTTGGGGATAACTTTGAAGAGTTTTAGCCGATTTTTTTTTTGAAATATTGAGTTTTCAAACATTCAGTTTTATAGAATAGTCAATCGGTCGTACAACAAAAAGACAGAGATGACCGGAAGTTGAAAAATACAATTAAAAACATGAATGTTTAATTATAGAAAGTTCCCTTCTTCTATTCTCAAATTTCATTCCTCCACGGTGTAGTCGGTCCGGTGTTTGATTCTTTTAGTCTAGCTTTCCAACATGTCTTCGGTCATGGTGTTAGCCAGCCCTACCGGAACTCTTGGTCCGAGATTGGGGATGATGGAACGGATATATCGGCTGATTTGAGGAACAAAGCCGATTCTTCTTCTGGGGGCCATGATGTTATTCATCAAATTGTTGAAGAGAAATGTTGTCCAATTTATGGGCGAGTATTTTGTGAGTGAAATCATGAAGTCGTACACTTGCCGTGTGTAGCGTTGATTCAGCATGTGTCCCGGGATTGACCACTAGATGAGGTCCTGGAAGATTTGAAAGTGAGGAGCCAGATAATCTTTCAGACCGTTGCATTCAACCGGATGGGTATTATTGGAGAAAATGAGTGAGTAACGCTCATTTGCTCGAATGATTGGAGTAGGGAAGTCCGAAAATCCTTCGGATGGAAGATCGAAGAAATCCGCGAAGGACTCTTCGGTGAGTCGGTAGAAGTCGTAGTCGATGTAAGTAGTAATGCTGTCATCACTTCTCACCTCCGCATTGTTGAAGAACTCTATTACCCCCTCCTTGAGGATAGAGTCTAAGCCTTCAAGGAAGGTTTTCAAGCCGGATTCTACTAGTGGTCGGATAAGAACATCTTTGAATCTAGAGTTGAGAGTAGATTCAAAATATATAATGATTGAGTTTCGGAGTTGGGCATTCATTTTTAAAGATTTGAAAGGAGATGAAGTTCACGATATTTAGAGAGAGAGAGACGATCAAATTGTGATTTTCTTTAAGAGAGGATGAGTTCCTTATATAGTGGAGACGGTTACGAAGAATTTAATGAGGATATTTCAAAAATATGACCGTTTATGTATTGTCAATATTTTCATTAAATGTTTGGTGACTTTTCAAGGGAATAATTTTGGGAGTGTACGATGTAGACTAACTAGCCTATCCGAACTAGTCACATCTTTTGGGGAATGATCACATCTTTTCCCAATGTTGATTTGAAAATATTCGGTTTTGGGATGATTTTTCGACTTGAGTATTTTCGGCAGCTTCTCCCTGAGAAGATGTCGGATTTGTATATTTTTAGAAGTTTAAGGTTTTAATTCCTAATATTGACCCGAAAGCAGAATGATTTTTGTAATTAAGGATATGGTGCCGAGCCGATAGTACAAAAAAATTATCGGTTCGACGGTTGATTGAAGAGTGAACGAGAAAGAGACATCATTAATCGGTTAAACAAGAGAAGATTTAGTAATGGGACGCCCCGACGGTTAGAGTCTTTTTGGCCTTGGCCTTGTCCCATCTATCGATCTGTTCTTGAATCCTCTCCTTTGTCAGCAACTGGTTTGGGTGGAGAGTGATGCTCGAACCATGATAGTTGTTGAAGTGGTTGAACAGGCCGCTCAGTTACGGAGCATAGCCGATTTTCTTGGAGATGATCAACTCTTTCAAGTTGTCGAAAATGATCCTCGACCAGTTCACTCGAGTTCCTTCGGTGATGGAAATCATCATCTTGAAGATACGTTGGGTGTAGGATTGGAACTTTTCCTTGGCCAGGATAGACTTACTCAGAATTTCGCTTAGAACTTGGTATTCATTGGCGAGCAGAATCTTCGGTCCCCAGGTGTTAACCGGAGTCATAGAGCCGGAAAAATGGTGTCTCATCTCTTAGTTGGCAGCTCGCAAGAAGTTCGAAGTTTGTTATACTGAATATAAACGATTTTCCATGAACTTGGGCAAAGATGATATCTCAATGTATCACCCTTGCAGTTTCAAAGAACTCATTAACTACGGTGTAGTTAATGGCGTAACGATTTTCCAAGAATTTCCTGAGACCGGTGCTCTCAAGAGCTCGGAAGATGCATTGGACTTCATTGTCCTCAGAATGAGCAACCGTTTCGAAATCGGCTAGAAGAACTTTCTTAGAAAGAGAGCAAGATATTTTTCTTGATAATTTTGCTTAGAGAGATTTATTGGGATGAATAATGTTTTTGAGATTGGATTAGATGAACTTCTTAAATAGCTAGATGATAGTTAGCATACTTAGTGATGTCATCTTGTAATTATGATAGAGTTAACTTGTTTAAGTGTATAATGGGTATTTCCAATGAGAAAGTAATGATGGGTAAGGATTTTCCATTATGAAAATAGATATTTGGAAAGAATGTTAGTCTACCTCTTTTAGTGATAGACATGTGTCTTCACTTTGATTGATGTATAGACTGTTTTATGTTTCATAGGTTTAATCATCAAGGCATGCATGAAAACCGCGTTCAGCTGTCCCAAGTTAGCCGGAAAAATTCACTTACCAAAATTATGATGCATCTTATTAGTTAGTTTTCCATGACTAGTTTTATCGATATGTCTTATTCCGGTGTGAAGAAATGTCGATCTAAGTTGACATTTGTTCAGTTTAGGGAACAAACCGTCTGTTTTACCCGAGTCATTTGAACCGCCCGACTTATTTACATGTAATTTGGTAATGTGAATTTTCCAGGCTTAACCGGAGACATCTTTCCGGTTAACATCCTTGAGTGTTTAATTTCCTATAGAAGTATTCGAGCTAGTTTTTCTAAACATTCCCCGAGTCATGGCTTTGAGAAGCGTGAGCTTCTCCCTGAGCTCATGCCCCGGTTTTTCATAAAGGTTTAGATTTTTGAAAACATTCAATAACATTTAAGGTATAAGTTGTTTACTATCAGTAAGTCCTAAAATGTTTCTGAAATAGGAGAACATAGCTTCATGTAGCGGCTTGGTGAAGATGTTAGCCACTTGCTGTTTGGTTGAGACATACACCAGCCGGATGTGTTTCTACTGAACGTGTTTTCGGATAAATTGGTGTCTGATATCAATATTCTTTGTTCTCGAGTGTAGCACCAGATTGTATGTAATCGCTATTGCACTAGTGTTGTCACAAAAGATTGGAGACTCTTTAACAATTACACTGAAGTCCCTTAGTTGTTGTTGAATCTAGAGGAGTTGAGCACAACAGCTTCCGGCTGCTAGGTACTCAGCCTCTGCGGTTGAGGTGGCAACTAAGGTTTGCTTTTTTCTATATTAAGAGACGAGCCGGTCTCCCATAAACTGGCATGTCCCACTTGTGCTTTTTCGGTCAATTTTGTAGTCTGCATCAGAGTAGCTTATTAGATTAAAACTTGAGTCTTTTGGGTACCATAGTCCCACGTCTTGAGTTCCTTTCAGATATTTTAAAATCCTCTTAGCCGCGGTATAGTGTGATTGTTTTGGATTGGCTTGAAATCTTCCGCATACTCCGAATGCGAACAGGATGTCCGGTCGGCCGACTGTTAGATATATGAGTGAGCTGATAATTCCTCGGTAGGCTGTTATGTCTACCCCTTGACCGTCCTCGTCTTTGTCCAGTTTTACGGATGAGCTCATTGGGGTAGCCGCTTCGACACAAGTGTCCATTCCAAATTTCTTGAGTAGTTCGGTTGTGAATTTAGGCAGGTTAATGAACGTTCCGGTGTCAATTTGCCGAACCTAGAGACCTATGAAGAAACTTAGTTCCCCCATCATACTTATCTCAAATCTGTCAGTCATTAACTTTGAGAATTTGTTACATAATTTTGGATCGGTTGAGCCGAAAATAATGTCATCCACATATATTTGAACAAGTAAAATGTGTTCCTTTTTCTCATATTTGAAAAGTGTTTTGTCAACCGAATCTATTGTGAAGTTGTGATCAAATAAGGATTTTGTTAAAGTATCGTACCAGGCTCTTGGGGCCTGTTTTAAACCATAATGGGCTTTGTCCAACCGGTATACATGACTTATTAGTTACGGATTTTTAAAGCCGTGAGGTTGTTCAACATACACTTCTTCACTTAGTTTACCGTTTAAAAAAACACTTTTGACATCCATTTGGAAAACATTAAAATTTTTGAAAGCCGCAAATGCCAAAAATATTATAATGGCTTCAAGTCTAGTCACATGAGCAAAAGATTCTTCAAAATCAATGCCTTCTTCCTGTTTGTAACCTTGAGCCACTAGCCTGGCGTTATTCCTCATAACCAAACCATCTTCATTGAGTTTATTTCTGAACATCCATCTTGTTCCTATGACCGAGTGTTGTTTTGGTCTTGGAACCAGGTGCCAGACTTTATTTCTCTCAAACTGGTTTAACTCGTCTGGCATTGCTAAAATCCAATCGAGATCTAGCAGTGCTTCATCCACCTTTTTCGGCTCAATTTGTGATATGAAGGTTGAGTTTTCATATTCTTCTAAATTTTGTTACCTAGTTCGGACGAGTGATGAGAGGTTACCTATTACAAGTTCAAGAGGATGGTTTCTATTCCTTCTGAGATTTATTCTGACAGTGTCTTCCAAGCGTCCAGTTAACTGATCAAGGTTAGACGAATCGGTAGGTTGATTGGAGTTAAACCAATTGATTTCATCAGTGGACACTAATGTGTCAACTTCCTATGGTAAAGTAGCTTTATCAGGCTGAGTCTCAACATTAACCGCTTGATCATTGACAAACCGTCTATAGACCGGAACATCATCTTCATCATAAGAATAGATATTGAAATTTTCCATTTTCTTGTGAAGGTCAAAGGATACCACAGTGTTACGTTCAATCGATTCATCAAAAACAACATGAGAGGTTTCTTCAACCTTTAACGTTCTAGTATTATAAATTCTATATGCCTTACTAACGGCTTAGTAACCCAACATTATTCCTTCATCGGATTTAGCATCAAACACGGTCAAATAACTTTTGTCGTTGATGTGAACATAACACTTACAGCCAAAGATCTTAATATACCGGATGTTAGGAACTTTGTCATGGTATATTTTAAATGGCGTTTTAGTTAGCCGTTTAGTAATTAAAGATCGATTTTGAATATAACACGTAGTATTGATGGCTTCTGCCCAAAATTTTTGAGCAATACCCGAATCGACTATCATAGACCTTGCGGCTTCCTTGAGAGTTCGTTTCTTCTCTCATCCAGGCCATTTTGTTGAGGTGTTTCGGGACTAGAAAACTCGTGCCTAATACCAGAATCATCAAGAAAAGTAGTTAAAGTACTGTTTGTGAATTGGGTTCCTCTGTTAATTCGAATAGATTTCTCATTTTGTCCTTAAAAGTAATTTGATCAGGTTTGGTGTAGCTTGATTTTAAGAAGCTAAAAATGTTACCCAAATAAATATAGAGTAATCATAAACAACTACCATAGTATAGTGCATGCCTCCTAGGCTTGTTACCCTAACTGGTCCAAACAAGTCCATATGAAGTAGTTCTAAGCATCGTTCAGATTGAAAATTTTCTTTTCTTTTAAAAAATGATTTTATTTGTTTTCCCATTTGACATGCAGCGCATACTTTATCTTTGGAAAATTTGATGTTTGGAAAGCCATGAACTAATTCCTTAGAGCATATGAAGTTTAAGGTTTTGAAATTTAGTTGGTTTAGCCGTTTGTGCTAGAGCCAATTCGGATCGTTCCTAGCTATCATGCAAACCGGGTTCTCAATTTTAGTTTTCCAGTCTACTTTGTAAATGTTTCCCATCCTATTTCCGGTTAAAAGTGTATCACCCTGATGATTTTTGACTAAACATGCATGCTTATGAAATTCAACTGTGTACCCTATGTCACACATTTGACTAATGCTTAATAGGTTAAAATGCAAGTTTTCTACTAATAGCACGTTGTTTATAGACATGTTGCCATGGACAATCTTACCCTTGCCCACGGCTCTACCTTTTGAATTGTCGCCGAAAGTTATTACTTCTCTGGCTTCGTAGATGTAGACACTCATTTTTGTTCCCCCAAATTTTATTATTTTTGAGTTTATAAAAATATTATTCTAAAGGGCTAATAGTATTGGAATTAGAAATTATTTTAAGCAACAATGCCGTATTATTTGGATCCTAAAATAAATAATTGAAGGATTATTTAAAAAAAATACGAGTGTTACAAACAGATAATTAAGGTGAATAATAGATTAAAGGAATTATTATCATTATTTATTAGATATTTTGGGAAAGATAAAAATTAATTGATCAAAATATATTAATAATTAAAGTTTGAAAAAATTAATCTATTATTATCTATAAATATATTGGATGTTAAAGTATAAAGTAAAATACAAAATAATAAATGGTAGGTTGAGTAATAATCAATATACATATTAATGTTATTTTTATTTTATTTTATTTAGAGATATTTTTAAAATGCATAAATAAGATTAATAAATATATATGATTGATATTAATTTTATTATTTTTTGTTTTGCAGGCCCATTAATTTATAAAGGAAATAAATAAAAAGATCAAATCCAAAAAATATGAGAAGCCCATCAACAATGAAATCCAAACAAATAATATATATATATATATATATATATATATATATATTTGATATTATTATGATTATTATTTTATTTTTATTTTGTTGTAGGGAGAAAGAAGCAGGCCCATCAAATTCAGATTAGGCTTAATAAAAAAAGGAACCCTAGTTGAAGAGAGATATTATTTCTGTAAACCTTCACAGCCGCCCCCTCACTACGACTTCTTCCTTCCAGAGAGAGTGAGCGAGGCTCACCCGAAAATGAAGGGTTTTTGACCGATTCCTACTGCCAACTTCCCTCTCAAGCCACGCAGATCTGGTATTCCAATAGATTCGGCGACTTCCTCAAGCCAGTTATGCAGTAGATCTGGTCTTCCGAGAAGACCTCGTCCTCTAATCTAGTCTCACAGCCGAGAAGTTTCATCTAGTCTCCCAAGACCAGACGCCTATACAAGGAGATCGAGAAGACGAACAGATGGGGAAAAAGAGGAGAAAAATGGGAGAGAAGATTTAGAGCACGATTCATCCTGGTATTTTAAAAGATTTTTAGAAAAATCGTTCTTCTTTTCCTTTACTGAGTGATTGTGACAATATCTTGAGCGGTAGTTAGTTGTTGATTCTGTAGTTGTCGAAGAACAATTGACATCACTGTAAGCACATTTTCTTTGTTGATTTATATATACATATCATTTTCATTGAAAGATATGGAGTGAAATTACCTGAATGTCTAAATATATATGATGTTGTTTGAGATGTGCAAATTAATCTTTGCTAGATAGATTTGTGAATGTTATTGTAATATTTATTAGATTAGTTTGATTTTTTTGGTTGGATTTTGGTTGCTAGATTCAAAGATAATCTAAAGATGAGCCGGAGCTAGAAAATTAGTAACTGAAACAATCCATGCCTCTTGACTTCGACTTTTGTTAATAAGTTTATTATTATAGCCTATTTTTGTTTCAGAGAATAAAAGACAAAAAATAACCCAAACTATCTTACCACGATGATTTACTAAACATTTAGGTCTATTATTTTAATTATTATTTTTTATTTTTTTATTATCTAATATTCATCATGAATAATTAAATAGTAACTAAATAATAAAAAAATTAATTAAGAAAGTAATATTTAGGAAAGTTAAAATTTATTCTGGAATTAAGGATCAGTTTGATCATTATCCAATTTTTCATATTTTATTACTTTTGTTTTGTTTTAGGGCTCTAAAAATCTAAAAACTAATTTTATGTATACAATGTAAACTACTTACTTGATTATAAATTAATATTGGATACATGTCTATGAATATATTAGTGTTTGGCATGATTAGAAAAATGTTTAGGCTTCTAATTTAAGTATTATTTTATAAACTCTACTATATTTATATAATTTTTATGCTTCATTTTGTAATTAATGTTTTGAACGAATTGAAATGATTAATAAGATATATCCTTAGCAATAAGACTTTGTATGGTAGGATCCAAAATGTCTAAAATATAAAGTGTAATAATATTTTTTTTAAAGTCCAAAATTGTTAAAGTAGAGACTGTTTTTTAACAGGCATGTGAGACATAGCGCCAAAAGCCCTTTTTTTACGTGTAACCAAACACCGAACCTTTAAAGAATTTCTTTTTCAAAGGCGTTATTGTTTAAATGCCAAATAATTTATTTTTCCTAGTTTTATAAAAATTTAGGTGGCGACTCTTTAATCATAAACTGGTTTTTAAACAATTCTCCAATTTTGATTTTATTTCAATTTTTTTAAGAGATTTTTATATGTTATATTTATTTCTTAAAAGTCAAGAAAATCATTTTTTTGGGGGCAAACGTTTTTAAACGCGTACCGTTTTCTGGCGACTCTGCTGGGGACATTTTGATGCTTAACTTGAAAAAAAAACAATTTTGGCCAATTTAAAAAATATATTTTACACTTTAATGTTATTCCCCAGAAAAAAAAAATTTGTGTTCTTAATGTGCATGAGCTCTGGGGCTCCGATGTGAAGATAGTATAAGGTATATGTCGTTGGACGAAGCCTATACATCTATTGATTATGTGCTAGGATTGTCAATGAGGAATGACGATCTCAACCCGCCAAGAAGGCTTTGTGTGATTTGAGAGTTTAGAAGAACACTAGGAAAAAACCCGTATTAACCCTCTCTTCTTTTCAAACATTCCCTACTATTGAAAATGAGGGATTTTGAAATAGAGGTGAGGGGGATTTCCAATTGAGAGCTCCTCTTACATCGAGAGATCCCTTTTGGGATAGTATCATTGTTGGTGGAACAACTCTCTCTTAAGCCATTTCCAACTTTAGAACAAAAAGCCAAAAAGTCATTTCTATCAAGTCGTTGACTTGTCGTGCCCAAGCAACAAAACCACGTCGAAAAGCCTATTATGTGTCTACTATATATATTAAATACATGTATGCATATAGATGAGATAGGCGTCCAAAAGTATGTTTTTAAATCCGTTTGAGAATAAAAGAGAAAATTAAAATTCATAACATAACGAGTTGTTGTCTTCTAGTCTTTATTACACATATATAAGATCGTTAACCGCAAAGACTAGAGATTAAGGTGCTATTTGCGAGGAAAGCAAGAAGGCTAACAATTTGGGAATCTTATGAAGAAAATAACACAAAAGTAGGCAGATCTAGAAATGGAGGAGCAAACGAACAATGAAAGGCCTAAACTAAATTGTATCTTATGTTATTTTCCCTTTTGAGTTATCAAAGTTTTATCTCACATCTAAATACAACACGTTTTTTAAATGAATCAGAAACTGGGCGCCTATTACGATTAGGACACATACGTGCGTAAGGGTGGCACCGCTTGTCCCCACTACTTGTTTTAAACTCACTTCTCCTGATGATTTCACTACTAAATATTTTCACCACGGGTCGCACACGAGATCTCACCACCGGACGCTTCATATGAAAAATGTCTGATACAGAACCCTCTATTTCTCTTAGACCAATGGTTGATGAGCAAACTACTTCTGGCGTCATCTCGGAGATCCAAGCAGACAACCTTAATGAGAAGATGTCTTTACTACTAGACTGTATGAGACAATTACTTAATCCACCCACTAGCCAAACAAATCCTTTATTCGGGGCTACTAGTAGACCCACTAACCCACTTGAGCCCAACGTATCAGCTACTCATATGACACATAACCCTAAAGATGAGGTGCTAGTAGAATCATGGTATGCCTCAGATGATGATGAAGCTCAGGAAGCCGTTCTTGAGATACTAAGGCTACAACGGAATCGAGAAGGGAAGAAGGTCGTGGTTGAAGAACCGAAAAAGACAGATTCTGTAGTTCTAGGCATGCCTCAAGGATGGAGTGCCGATACAAAAACAAAACAAGCTCTGAAGACGGAAACCTCTTCACCTGCTGGAGCACAAGCTGCATCGCCACTAGTCGTCCCAACAACATCGATGCAATCATCTAGTCATAGCGAATAACTAGCGCAACACAGGGCTTCTCAAATCGAAATGAAAGCCCAAATAGATGCCCTAACTAAAGGGAAGTCAACACATAGAGCTGAAAGTTGGAAATTTGGGTTAGAGGCAGCTAAGAGGGTCGTGGTCCCTCACGGACTAAAATTACCACATTTGACCAAGTATGCCGGAAATAAAGATCCAGCAGCCTTTATGAACATGTATTTGACGAACATCTTTCCATTACAACTCGAAGAGCCTACAGTATTACAATTATTCCCTCGGTATCTTGAAGAAGTGGCACTTGAGTGGTATTTGCGTCAAACATAGCACAACACCAGACTATTGAAGAGTTAGCCAAGGTATTCATAAGTCGGTTCGGTATGTTTTTGAAGGTGGACAAGCCTGAGAGAAAACTTAGGAGTATTAAGTAGGGTCCATATGAAACTTTCGAATCATACGTTGATAGGTTTCCGGCTTCACTAATCGATGGACTACCAAATGAAAAATCTCAAGTGGATATGATCTACGCTAACATGAATGTAGCGTACACCAAAGTCATGTCGGTCAACAAATATGCTTTCATGGAGGACTTGATTGCTTCTGGAATGGGATACGACGATGCATTAAAGAAAGAAGCCATCGAAGGTAGGACGTCATACCAAGGCAATCCTCATTTTAATTAGAAAAAGGCTAAATCACAAGTAAACTACATCGCCAATGCATGGGATATGGACACATCGGATGTCATGAATGTTGGGCAAGGGCACCTTCAGGGATCATCTACTAGCCGACAACCATCTTATCCCCCAATGTCTAAAGGAAATACTTCGTTTACACCTAAGCCACCCATGAAGTTTGATGATTTGGGAATGACACTATCTGAAGCTCTCTAGATTTTAAAGAAAAATAATTTAATCCAAGTCCAGACCCCCAATCCCGATAAGCCTATATCAGGGAGGTTTCCAAATGAGTGGTGTGAATACCACCAGACTAAAGGGCATGGGACTAATTATTGTCTTTCACTAAGAGATGTGATTCAAAAACATATCGACGATAAGATCATCCCAGCCTCAAAGGCCAAATCGAAACCTCTACCAACTCATATAGTGAATCTAATTGAGGTGTGTGAAGATATGATAGACGAGTGTGATCCGTCGGGTTTGATTGTTGAAAATGAAAAGTTGATAGTCGATACTGATATCTGTGGTGACGATATTGAAGAGTCGAGCCAAGTGCATACAACAAATAATCAGGGTTTAAAGCCAACGGAGGAAGATGTTTCACGACAAGGATAGTTAGATTTATTTTGTAATGAACTACGTCGGGCCTGATTTTCTCATATTATGCGAGTACGTAGGCAACCTCTCACGAAGTTCAGCCCTAAAAAAATCACATCTTTTGTAATGAACTACGTCGGGCCTGATTTTCTCATATTATGAGAGTACGTAGGCAACCTCTCACGAGGTTCGGCCCCAATAATAAAAATAAATTTTCTTTTGTAATGAACTACGTTGGACCTGAATTCCCCTAGCTATGGGATACGTAGGCAGCTTGTATGAGCCCGGTCCTAAACTTTTTTATAAATACACAACCCCTATGTCAACACTAGGGGCATTTTTATAAAAATGATGGTTAAAATGATGAACTTTTAGCTTAGGTAAAAAGCTAAGCTTGACCAGGTCAAACGTCAAAATCCAACATCGAAATTAGGGGCATTGACAACGATCAAATTCTTTCATGCAATTGATTATGGTCACATTGAGACAATTGTTGACATTTTGATGAAAAGTGAAACGAGGATTTAGAAAACAAGTAAGGATAAGGAAAGGTCATCCGTTTCCTGGATTGTCTCAAAAAGAGCCAAAGTAACTCTTGAAATTCGAATAGAGTACTATCTAATTGAACTCACTCGAAAGTCTTACGGAGCGTCTGAAATATTGTTGGAAAAGCTCGTGGAAAAATTCAAAATACCCAAACTCGGAACCATTGTTACCAATAGAGGCGTTTCATCTCTAAAGGAGGTTATGCGAAAGAACCCAATGTCTCTAAAAAAGAAAAAAAAGAAAAAAAAACAAGAATTTATATTAAACAAGATTGTGTTGGTTGAGATATTGAAATCACCACTTGTTGTTCGACCTAGACTTTTGTCTGGAGTGCTAAATGCAAGAATAAAAGTGTATCGATTCTATCAGATATACCCCGGTCGTTGGAAGAAAAATGGTGAAAAGACACTCATAATGGTTGAGATATTGAAATCACCACTTGTTGTTCACCTAGACTTTTGTCAGATTTGCTAAAGGCAAGAACAAGAGTGTATCGATTCTATCAAATATATCTCGAGTATGTCTAAGTAAATACATTTTAAGGCTTAAAGTTCGAAGCACATAACTTCCTAAAGAGAAACGAGATCTAACCTCATGGTACGTGGTTGAAAGATTAAGTTTGACGTGAACTTCATATATTGATGTTCGAGCTTATAGGATTCTTCAAGGAAAATCGACGCTATCGTTTGTACTAGAGTTTGAATTCGTAATTGATAAACTCCGTGTCGAAGAAATGCACTTACGATTGGTCTTTTTCTGAGTAGTCAAAGAAACAATGTACTGAACCGATTCTTGAAAATGTTTTAACCCAACGTCACCAAAAATGTGAGAACGTAGAGGCGCTAAAATACCTAGAAGGTTAAGAAGGTGTACAATTCGTTTCTCTAAGTGTGGTTAACTAATCAATTGATGAAATTAAGGAACCCTCTATACTAGGGGCATTTTTATTAAAATAAAAATGAAAAAGTATTTAGTTATTTAGCTTAAGTGGACAAGCTAAGTAATTTAAAATTTCTTAGTTTAAGTGAACAAGTTAGAATTAGTTATTTAGCTTAAGTGGACAAGCTAAAAGATATTTTTTAGTTTAAGTGGGCAAACTAGGTAATAGTGAGGTTAAAAGTAAAAACACTTCAGGGTCTTAGTTTAAGTGAACAAACTAAGTCAAACACAAGAGTTTCATTTCTTAGCTTAAGTGGACAAGCTACAAAGATATTTCTTTATTTAAGTAGACAAATTAAGTTATAACACAAGGTTCATAGTTTAAGTGGACAAACTAAGTCAAAACGTAAGATTTTCGTTTCTTAATTAAAGTGGACAAGTTAAGTCAAACACCATAAAATTTTAATTCTTAGTTTAAGTGGACAAACTCAGTCAAACACAAGAGTTTCATTTCATAGTTTAAGTGGACAAGCTAAATAGAGAATTAACTTAGTTTAAGTGGACAAGCTACAAAGATATTTCTTAATTTAAGTACACAAATTAAGTTATAACACATGGTTCATAGTTTAAGTGGACAAACTAAGTCAAAACGTAAGATTTTCGTTTCTTAACTAAAGTGGACAAGTTAAGTCAAACACCATAAAATTTTAATTCTTAGTTTAAGTGGACAAACTAAGTCAAACACAAGAGTTTCATTTCTTAGTTTAAGTGGACAAGCTAAATAGAGAATTAACTTAGTTTAAGTGGACAAACTACAAAGATATTCCTTAGTTTAAGTAGACAAATTAAGTTATGACACAGGGTCCTTAGTTTAAGTGGACAAATTAAGCACAAAACAATTAATTGTCAAGATGAACTAAATGGATAGCCATTGCATTTTGAATTCTCAAATAAACGCCATACGAGTATCAAGTTGGAAATGTCGTAAACATGGGCATCATCAAGTTTTATCTCTCTATCTTTTAATTATTTCCAGTAAACAAATCCGAGAAAATAATAAATTTGGGAGATTCAAATGAAGTGTCTATTACTCAAGCTTGGGCATGCGTTTTACTAAAACTAAAATTTTCATTCAAATTTGTCCAAGAGGGGCATTATGTAGACACTCATTTTTGTTCCCCCAAATTTTATTATTTTAAAGTTTATAAAAATATTATTCTAAAGGGCTAATAGTATTGGAATTAGAAATTATTTTAAGCAACAATACCGTATTATTTGGATCCTAAAATAATTAATTGAAGGATTATTTAAAAAAAATTCGAGTGTTACAAACAGATAATTATGATGAATAATAGATTAAAGGAATTATTATAATTATTTATTAGATATTTTGGGAAAGATAAAAATTAATTGATCTAAATATATTAATAATTAAAGTTTGAAAAAATTAATCTATTATTATCTGTAAATATATTAGATGTTAAAGTATAAAATAAAATACAAAATAATAAATGGTAAGTTGAGTAATAATCAATATACTTATTAATGTTATTTTTTTTATTTTTTTTAGAGATATTTTAAAAATGCAAAAATAAGATTAATAAATATATATGATTGATATTAATTTTATTATTTTTTGTTTTGCAGGCCCATTAATTTATAAAGGAAATAAATAAAAAGACCAAATCTAAAAAATATGAGAGTCCATCAACAATGAAATCCAAACAAATAATATATATATATATATATATATATATATATATATATATATATACATTTTTGATATTATTATGATTATTATTTTATTTTTATTTTGTTGCAGGGAGAAAAAAGCAGGCCCATCATATTCAGATTAGGCCTAATAAACAAATGAGCCCTAGTTGAAGAGAGAGATTATTTTTGTAAACCTTCACAGCCGCCCCCTGACTACGACTTCTTCCTTCCAGAGAGAGTGAGCGAAGCTCTCCTGAAGATGAAGGGTTTTTGACCGATTCCTGCTGCCGATTTCTCTCTCAAGCCATGTAGATCTGGTATTCCAATAGATCCGACAACTTTCTCAAGCCAGGTATGCGGTAGATCTGGTCTTCCGAGAAGACCTCGTCCTCTGATCTAGTCTGCCAGCCGAGAAGTTTGATCTAGTCTCCCAAGACCAGACGCCTATAAAAGGAGATCGAGCAGACGAACAGATGGGAAAAAGGGGGAGAGAAGATTTGGAGCACGATTCTTCCTGGTATTTTAAAAGATTTTTAGAAAATCGTTCTTCTTTTCCTTTCCTGAGTGATTGCGACTATATCTTGAGCGGTAGTCAGTTGTTGATTCTGTAGTTGTCCAAGAACAATTGACATCACTGTAAGCACATTTTCTTTGTTGTTTTATATATACATAACATTTTCATTGAAAGATCTGGAGTGAAATTACCTGAATGTCTAAATATATATGATGTTGTTTGAGATGTGCAAATTAATCTTTGCTAGATAGATTTGTGAATGTTATTGTAATATTTATTATATTAGTTTGATTTTTTTTGTTGGATTTTGGCTTCTAGATTCAAATACAATATAAAGATGATTCGGAGCTAGAAAATGAGTAACCGAAACAATCCATGCCTCTTGACTTTGACTTCTGTTAATAAGTTTATTATTATAGCCTATTTTTGTTTTTAGAGAATAAAAGACAAAAAATAACCCAAACCATCTTACCACGATGATTTACTAAACATTTAGGTCTATTATTTTAATTATTATTTTTTTATTTTTTTATTATCTGATATTCATCATGAATAATTAAATAGTAACTAAATAATAAAAAATTTAATTAAGAAAGTAATATTTAGGAAAGTTAAAATTTATTCTGGAATTAAGAATCAGTTTGATCATTATCTAATTTTTCATATTTTATTATTTTTGTTTTGTTTTAGGGCTTTAAAAATCCTAAAACTAATTTGATGTATACAATGTAAACTACATATTTGATTATAAATTAATATTGGATACATGTCTATTAATATATTAGTGTTTGGCATGATTAGAAAAATGTTTAGGCTTCTAATTTAAATATTATTTTATAAACTCTACTATATTTATATAATTTTTATGCTTCGTTTTGTAATTAATGCTTTGAATGAATTGAAATGATTAATAAGATATATCCTTAGCATTAAGACTTAGTATGGTAGAATCCAAAATGTCTAAAATGTAAAGTATAATAATATTTTTTTTTAAAGGACAAAATTGTTAAAGTAGAGACTGTGTTTTAACAGGCATGTGAGACATAGCGCCAAAAGCCCTTTTTTTACGTGTAACCAAGCACCGAACCTTTAAAGAATTTTTTTTTTCAAAGGAGTTATTGTTTTACATTCCAAATAATTTATTTTTCCTAGTTTTATAAAAATTTAGGTGGCGACTCTTTAATCACAAACTGGTTTTTAAACAATTCCCCAATTTGATTTTATTTCAATTTTGTAAGAGATTTTTATATGTTATATTTATTTTTTGGGGGGCAAATATTTTTAAACGCGTACAGTAGATAATATCAGCTAGTAGTCCACTGTTTCCGGTCATATGTCTTGAACACCCGCTGTCCAAGTACCATTCTGAGTTTCTTAACTACTTGCTCCTCCAGACCTGCAAAAAATACATATTTATGCCTTTGTGGTACCCATATTCAGTTGGGTCCGTGGTTGATTAGTCCCTTAGGGATCCAGACTTTAATAAGTCGGATAACTTTTCCAATAATAGTTCTAATTGTTTTACCGGTACTTGGCTTCACATCTTTCTGTCTACCTAAAAGTGTCTTATTTTGTAGTGGTGGTGACTGTTGATTAGTTCTCTGTGAGCATGTATCGGTTTGTTTATTTGCTAGCCGGTTAGCTTTCCTTCTCTCAGGATGAAGCCATTTTTCCGAGTCAGTTAGACCTACATATTTTATTTATTTTTCCGGTTTTGAGTCACGTTCTGCCTCATTGTCGGTTGAAGAGCTCTTGACAAATCTTATAAAGGGAAGATTTTCTTTTGTGAGTTTCATCCCGTTGGAATAGTTCCGGTTGGCGGATTTGTTGTTCTTGTATCCAAGACCAAATTTGCATTTGGGATGACGTTGATAATTAGACATCTAGCTCACCGCTTCACTAGATCTTTTCCAGGCAGCCGTGACATATTTGATTCTCTCATTTTCTTCGGTTACTAACTGAATTGTCTCCTTGAGCTTCTCATTCTCTAAGGATAGTTCAACCGGTTCATATACCATGGTTTCGCATGGCTCACCAGCGGTACCACTTGACTCTCCGGTTTCGTGGTTTGACCGAGTCGGTATAAGGACAGACAAGTTTTTGAACTCAACGACCATATCGTTGAGTGCAGTAACTAAGTCTTCTTTAGTAAATTCTTAAGAGGAAAAGTAGAATACCTCTTCTTCATTTTCCATGAAACACGTGACTCTTTCTTCGTCATTTTCGGTGTCGGAGTAGGCCCAGTCACTTCCACCGTCAGATGTTATGAGTGCCTTCTGGATCTCTTTTCCTTCACCGGTTTGTTGGCTGTCATTTCTTTGATATTCATTTCTCTGGTAATTGCTTGCCGGTTTTCGGTCGTCTCGTCTTGGTCTTCTACATTCCGGCCTGTAATGACCAAAATCATCACAGTTAAAACATCTTACATTGGATTTGTCGGCGTAATTATAGTTGTAGTTGTTGTTAGATGATTGATTATTCTTCATGAATCTTCCGAATTTCTATGCTAGCATGACCATCATGTCTTCACTGATCTGATCAACACTTTTGACAGGAACCAGAGCGGATGATACAGAAATTGCTAGTTCCACCGACGTCACTAGAGCTCTGGTTGCGGTTGATGTCGCTGCTTCGTCTTCGATCCGAGATTTCATCTCGAATTCATAGGCTTTCAAGTCTTCAAACATGTTGTGCAGCTTCATCTGCCCGAGGTTTCTTGATTCTCTCATCACCATGGTTTTATGTCTCATGCACTTGGTAGAGATCTCAATGCTTTAAGGATTATTTCTCGATTATCGTATCTCTTTCCAAGTGTGTACAGCTCATTGACCACGCTGGTGAACTGATCACTAAAATCCTTCATGTTTTCTCCCGGCTTCATCTTGATGTTCTCATACTTTTGAGTTTCCACCAAGATTTTATTCTCCTTAGTTCTTTCGTTTCCCTCATGGATTTGAATGAGAGTTTCCCATGCTTCCTTTGCACTTTGACAATCTATGATTTTGTTGAACGTATTGTCGTCCACAGCTTTGAAGATGTGTCTCGTGCAATGGTTATCCAGGTTACTTCTTCTCCTATCTTCATCCGTCCATACTCCTTTCTCCTTCTCAATCTTTATAGGCCCTTCCTTTAGGATGATGTTCATTTCATCATCCAAAGTGATCATATGTAAATACATTTGAACCTTCCAGCCGTTAAACACTTCACTGTTTATCATCGGTGGCTTATCGATGTGGGTCATACTTCCCATCTCTTTCGGTTGCTTGAGTGTTAAGATTCCTGCTCTGATACCACTTGTTAGGATCGGGATCGCCGATAGGGGACCGGGGTCCAGCTAAAGGTAGATTGCTTACACAACAACACACACAACTCACTAGTACTAATCCGATTAAAAATTAGAACCGCTCTTAACACTACACAGATTGTCACATACTCTTGAACCGAGTTCAAGGGCAGAAATGTATGTTTCAATCTGAAGCAACTCACACAATTCGGTTTGGACACATGGTAGACATGTATTAGTCGGTCGCCTATGTCAAACGTTGCTTGGAAGCTTGGATAATTAGTATTCATTCCTTTTGCTGCATGCTTCTAATTCGGATCCTTCCTCTGTCTATTTCCAAGAGATACTCATTACGTCATCTTCACAGATTTCATCACTTTGAATAATTTTTCCATTGTCCTTAAGATCTTCGATATATTGAGCCAGCTGGAAGTGATGCTTCATATGGATTATATTTCAGCCGATCCGGTGAGGGGAGTCAAACCGGTTTACTTGAAGTCAATCTGGTTTATTGATTATGTCCGGATCGTTAAGACAGAAAGTCTCAACCGGTCCGGTGCGGCTTGGGCTGTACCTGCACAAGGGAGTTTGAAGCTGATTAAGTACTTTGGTCGGTTTAAACTTAACTTACTTTAATTTTTCTAACAAGTTTTCCTTTTTTAACTATTTAGAATAAATATTCAAAACTTGTATGTTGACCGGTTTGAAAATTGACTTACTTAATTTTTCTAACATATTATATGCATGAACTGAGGGGAATCTATTGTTCAAATATAACTGGACAGACAAGAAGATAGAGGTCTCAATATGTCTAATGGATCAGTAATTTAAGAAGCATAACTACTTAGACGTATGTCTGCTCAAGGAGTTTTTATCTTCTTTTGGATTTATATCTTGGTTAATAACCTGCGCGGTTAGACGCTTAGACATTTATAAGACTGGAGCAATTGGAAGCTCACATCTAACCGAACACACGTCTAGAACGTGGTGTTTATGCGTAATTAGACATTGTAAGTCTAATAGACTTGTGAACGTCTATAAGACAAGCGTGATTAGACGTTCACGTCTAATAGACGCATTTCCAAATTAGATGTAAAGAATGTGGAAAGTAAATTAAACGTCTAACTACTTGTGTACTTAGACTTTTCATCTTCTGGTTATTGGGACAACTGTCCTCTGCCACTGTATCTGTCCATATACTTTTCCCGCCAAAAATAAACTAATCACTTCTCAAATGGATTGAAGACAAGTGTCTTTCAATGTCTAAAGAGTGACTAAAGTTTCTGATAACTTTCCACTATACATCTAATATTAATTGTACTCTTTTATGAATAATATTAAATGATAGTTGCGTCTCTTGGGAATATGTTTCTGAAATTTTTGATGGTTCATATAATCATGAAGTTAATAGTCACACATTAGCTTTCCTGTATTTAATAAACGGTCATACTCAAAGGGTTGAGTATCTCTGAATCATTATTTCTCTCTCTAAAATTCGAATTGCCAAGATCCTGTGTTCATCTTGGTAAAATGTCTTCTCTCTCTCCAAAATCTCTGCAAATAGACTTTAAGTCTGTTTCCACTTTAGTGATTCCAGAAATGATTTTAATGTTTGAATCTCTAAAAGCCTCTGGGCTAAAGAAATTTCTGCGTACTCACTGCATCTTTCACGAACAAGCGATTCGTAAATTCTTTGAAACTGTTGAATTTTATCATAACAAGTACATTCGTGCGAATGTACTTGGCAAGAATATTTGCTTCTCTGAAGAAACATTCGGCATGTTCTTCAGACTTCCAACAGAATGGATCCATGAGTTCCCTTCTTCCTCCAATGACATCCTGTCTTAGATGATGCTCGTTTTCTCAAATCAATACTTTGAAGGGCAACTCCTTCCGGTCTCCCCTCACGGAAAAAGTAATTGTCTGAAGATTGAGTATGTTATACTCAACGAAATCATCTCAAAATCCATTCTTGCAAAGGACTCTAACTCAGCTTTAAGTTTAGCCCTAGACATGGCCGTAGACTCCATTTCCGAATAATGTCAAAAAGGGGGAAAGATTAGCCTTAGATTTAGGGGGAAGGAAAATCTTTTGATGTTTTTAGGGAAGGAAATCTGTTGATGTTTTTTGAATGTTTTTCTGTGTTTACTTTTGAAAAATATTCCGGTTGTTTCGAATCAAGCTATCATTTGCTAGGAAATATGATCAATCGGTTTCTATCTAATGCATTATTGAATACTCTTATACTTGTCTAATCTTTTATTTAAGTTTTAACATCATCGTCAAAAAGGGGGAAATTATTGGGTCAAATTATTTTGACTAAGGGTAAAATTATTTTGACTAACGATATTTTGATGATGAACTTGTGTAAAATTTAAATAAGAAGGAAACTAAGTTGTCTAATTGTTTTTGTGCAGGTGCATCAAAACGTGCTAAGTTAGACTTAGCTTGAATTAGGTTTATTAGACGTATTGGTTTTTTAAACAAACGTAGTTAGACGTGCAATCTAACAGATGTAGTTAGACGTGACAGATGTAGTTAGACGTGTAGTCTAACAGATATGTAGTTAAACGTGAAGTCTAACAGATACGTAGTTAGACGTGTAGTCTAACAGATACGTAGTTAGACGTGTAGTCTAACAGATACGTAGTTAGACGTGCAGTCTAACAGACGTAGTTAGATGTGCAGTCTATTAGATATAGTTAGACGTGCAGTCTAAAGGAAGAAGTTAGACGTGCAGTCTAAAGGACGAAGTTAGACGTGCAGTCTAACAGATACGTAGTTAGACGTGTAGTCTAACATATGTAGTTAGATGTGCAGTCTAACAGATACGTAGTTAGATGTGCAGTCTAACAGATACGTAGTTAAACGTGCAGTCTAACGAATACATAGTTAGACATGTAGTCTAACGGATACGTAGTTAGACATGCAGTCTAACGGACGTAGTTAGACGTGTAGTCTAACAGATACATAGTTAGGCGTGCAGTCTAACATATACATAGTTAGGCGTGTAGTCTAACAGATGTAGTTAGACGTGCAGCCTAACATATACATAGTTAGACGTGTAGTCTAATAGATACGTAGTTAGACGTGCAGTCTAACAGACGTAGTTAGACGTGCAGTCTAAAAGATGTAGTTAGACGTGCAATCTAAATGATACATAGTTAGACATGCAGTATAATAGATACGTAGTTAGACGTGCAGTCTAACAAACGTAATTAGACGTATAGTCTAATGGATATATAGTTAGACGTGCAGTCTAACGGATACGTAGTTAGACGTGCAGTCTAACGGATACGTAGTTAGACATGCAGTCTAACAAATACGTAGTTAGACATGCAGTCTAACAGATATGTAGTTAGACTTGCAGTCTAACGGATGAAAGTTAGACGTAGGGAGTCTAACTCCTTCAGACTAGTCTTAAGGGACATGTAGTTAGACGTATCGTCTAACTCCATTAGACTTGGTGGTCTAATGGATCCTGCTATTAGACGGAGACGTCTAACTTCATTAGACTTGTGAGTCTAATGCAGAACGTCTAATACCTTGCTTCAACAGTTGCTTGAAGTTAGCATCCGTCTACCCACGATTAACTAGTTGTACGCTACTCCTACTCCACTAATCTGTGCAGATCAGTACGACAACTAGTTGCATCCAATGAATTAATGCCATGTAAGCAAATATTCTTCCCACTACTTATTTCTTGCAGAATAATTCTAGAAGAATATTTAGCGCACTACCAGATTGGTACAGCAACGATCTTTGTGCACAGTGTCTGATGTACCTTTGTACTATGGAGGCTGTCCAGTGAATGCTTGTTACGTGTCAATATAGAAGATTCGACCGTTGGTATCTGTTCTCTATTTAAAGATCCTCAAGGACAACGGACGAGCTGCTAGTCTGCCGAACTTACAATCGATCTTACGAATTGTTCACTTGTCTACTTACTGTGTTTGTACATCAAGAGAGAGATAGAATCAAAGTATTGTCTACCTGAGTGATATTCTTCAATATATTGTAAGTTGAACAGAGTCTATTATATTCAACAGTGAGTTAGCATTGAAACTGTATTTAATTCTAAGAAAAGTATAGTGAATCTTTCCGGTGGTTGGAAGAAGGGGTGACGTAGGAGAGTTTTGCTCTGAACATCCATAAACAACTCTTTATGTCGTTTATATTATATCCTTCATTTTTTCATTCGTTCTTAGCTTCAAACCTAAGAAAACGTTTCTGCACTTGAATCTCTTCAAGAATTTGCAAAGGTTTGTGAAGAATAGAAAGTGATATTAATTTTTAACAGGATTTCTATCAAACCATTTTCCAGAAGTTGTTATCAATAGTTAGACCCCTGTTTCTATTGGTGTCACTAATCTTTTCAGTATGATCCCATAGATGCACCTCCAACCCAATTTGTATTGGAATGAATTTTGCGAAAAGAATCACATGAGAAAATCACTTACTCAATATTCTATAGTATAGAGAGTATTACTAAACTTTATTAAGAATGACCTTGATAGAGTTATAGTTAGTTATTTAAGAGATGGTTGCTCTTTTATTTTTTTATGTAGGTAAAGACTGAGGGATGATTTAAGATAAAAAGACCTTAAATCATCAACATTAGGTGCTTCTCAAATTATAATATTAAGTTGGTACCTCTAAGAAGCACTATTATTTCCCTAATGTGGAGATTGAATTGCCTGTTGTTACTTGTAAATTGGTCTCATAATCAAGTTTGAGTGGAATATAGACACAGTTATATATGTTCAATTAACATCAAGAAGGTTAGGTATTTTTAGATGAATGGTTTAAAATGTGTATTGATTGAACCACGTATATTATTATAATTTATGTTGGGCAAATATAATTGTTGGTTCATTAGGATAGTAAATCTAAAAAAGTTGTTTTCAAATAGTTTTTTTTTATTAAATCAAAAGGCACAGCTCTTTGTAGCTCTTATAATATTTTATTATTTATTTCTGGAGAGATGATTCTCTATGGTTAGAGATATTAATTAAGTCATTAAACATGGTTGGTTGTAGTTGAAATTATGTAACTCCTACATTCTTTGTATCTATATAACTTATTATCATGTGGATTTGTCTTTTTCCTTGTCTTAGATAATTATGACTTGAATATTTCTCTGGCAGATTAGAACAAATTATATTGAATCAAACCCTATGGATCCTATGAACATCACATTTGTAAGTGCAATATTTAAATATATTTATTTGAACTTGTTAATATTTGTCGATGATTAAGGATTCATCTTTGTTTATCATATAACTCCATTAATGTTTATCCATTAATGTTTAAAGGTTTTGTTGGTGAGCTTCCAAAAAGAATAATGATAATCACAATCATGTTTTTTACCTATATAGCCAGAGTTCACTCGAAGTTGAAAATAAATTGGAACATTTGAATATTATTAAAAACTTGTGATGTGGTAATTAATATTTATTTATTTGACTATGATATTTTTTTATGAGAAACTATTGTTGAGAAAATTTATATTTTGTTTTGTTATTATTTAAAATGTCAATAATGAATAGAAGATGGTCTTTCAAATTTTTTTTAATGATTATTCAATTTATAACAAAAATACAAACAAAAATCATAAAATTTTTTAAACAAAAATTAAAAAAATTAAATGGTTAAAAATTAAATGGATTTTTGGTGACACTTAAATTAATGTTGCCGACGCTTAAATAAGCGTTGTTATAACTTGCGCTGGTCCTGCTTCTAACGACGCAAGAACCAGGGTCGATGATATTTTTGGCGATGCTTTTAAGTG
Organism: Impatiens glandulifera; assembly: GCF_907164915.1. Lineage (NCBI taxonomy): Eukaryota > Viridiplantae > Streptophyta > Magnoliopsida > Ericales > Balsaminaceae > Impatiens > Impatiens glandulifera. The sequence goes on from NC_061868.1 coordinate 11,224,008, forward strand.
TTGACAAAAGTCTTTTTAAGGGTCACCGAAGGTCTTTTTTGTTATAGTGATTAGAATCTCTATGATATTTATCGAGTAAATCATTTTATATTATTTTATTAGTATCAAATTATAAAGTATAAAGATTTACATATTCATATATATTTGAGTATTCTTTTATTTATATATGATATTTGAAAAAAATATCAAATAACTTATATTAGTTATTTGATTTATATCTTTATTTACGGTTTATAAGTTTTTATTTAATGATACCGAGACTTTTATTTAATTTTATTTGATAAGAAACTCAATTTTTTATATCTTATACTTTTATTAAATTTAGATATTCATATATAATTTGATCTTATAAGTAGTAAGGAGAGGGGATTTTGGGAGGAAAAAGAGAATGACGTGACATTAGACTATATAAAAAGAAAGAAAAAAAAGTGAAGAAAGAGAAAAAGTTATCAATTTTTTGATCAATCAAATTGCTCACGTCATTACTCTTCCAAATTTCTTCTCTTATCATGTCTCTTACTTTTATTCTTTTATATCAAATATGATATTTGGAATAATATTACCAAATAAACTATAACTATCAACTATTTTAATAAAAAAATTATTATATCTTCACTTACCTCTAATAAGTCTATAATATATATATATAATGCTAATTGTTAAAAAAAAACATTTTTGTGTAATATTATTTATAATACAATAATAAGAGATAAATCATAAATTAAAAGTTAATTAAGACCAAATATTAAATATGGATTTTTAATAAATCCAACAAAATGTCAAATATTGTATTCTGTAATATAAAAGTGCATATGACTTATGACAGAAAAGGTTAACCCACAATTATAAGAATCATTGATCCAAATATTTTCTTAAATTAAAATTGGTTCACGAATTAGTCATTTGAAGAACCGTAAAAAAATCTAACAAAATATATAATATATTTTTAATTTTAATTTATATAAATGTTTTTTTATATGTTAAAATCAATTCTCAAAGTTTTTATAAAATTTGGGATCCATTTGGATCACCAAAAATTAGTTACTTGAAGTATAACTGCTTTAACGATGCTTTAAGACCCATATATGCACATGATGTTGAGTTAGAACCGAGATTGAGACAGAGGATTAAACACCTGAGGACCGAGGGCTGATGACTGAGAAAAAGGACGGAGACCGAGGATTGAAGATCAAGGACCAAGGAATGAGGACCGAAGACTGAGACAAAAGACTAAGACCGAAGATCGATGACCAAAGACCAAGACCCAGGACAGTGGATCAAGGACCGAGACCAAGGCTCGAGGATCGAGGACTGATGAATGCGGACGGAGGACCAACGTTATTGATCACCTACTAACGAAAATCTGAGCCTGTTGTGCACTTGGGACCGATATTGTTGCTAACTAGGGACCAACGTTGGCTATACTAGAGGACTGACACAGGGTGAAAGTTCCGACCGCGCTAGGTTCATAATTGGCTAAAATACAGGTCATGGGACTGCGGAGGCTAACCATAGTCCTTGCACTAGTAAAAAAATCCCTATAGCGAGTAAACATAGCGATTTGTCTAAAGGCCAATTGATATTATCACTGTAGTAGCACTTGGGTTTAAATCCAATTGCTACTACATTGATAATAACGATTGGTCTTTAGACCAATCAATACTACCTTGACATAACGACGATTGATTAGAAAATCAATCGATATAAACCTAATTAAAAACCGCGAAAAAGAGGAGCCATGTTTTACTGCCTTTTTGAAGTATTAGTAGCGATTCATTAAGTGACCAATCGTTATTCCCTAAAGGTTAAATTAACAGATCTCTCATTTCCCTTTCCTTTATGAAACTCGCACCCCCTATTGCCGCAAGATAGTTTCCTTTCATTCACTTTATTCTATCTTTTTCTCCAATCTCTATTTCTTTTCCTCGGCCAGAACCAGATGCATTCTCCATTTCTCTCTTTTATGGTTTTTATTCTCTGTAGGAAGATCCAGTTTTCGCCTCAATCAAAGAGGACGTATGAGTACTTCGACTGCGACTTCCGATGCAAATGAGGAGAACATGCTAACATGCAGAAAAGTTTATGGAGAAAGGATTTGCTATAGCCAAAGAAGGTGATTATGGTGAAGCATCTGAATGCTATAGTGGCGTCCTAGAAATCAGGTTAGGTTAGGTTTCATTTAAATCACTCGCGTATTTAGGTTATTCGAAGTTCAAATTTCTTATTTGGTTTGAATTTTTATAGGAGGTGAAATGGTGATTTACAAGTTTTCATTTTTATAAAACATTTTTTAAAAGATCTGTTACTCATCGCATTGAAAAATGAGTGTTTCTCTATTCATCAATTGCGTCACTTTCGGTGATGGAGCCGTCGGAAAAACTTGTAAGATGATATCTTACACTAGCAACACATTCTCAACTGTAAGTCTTTGTAATAAATTTCTAAACGAAGAATCAAGAAAACTAGATCTTCTTATCTTATATAATGTATTCAAAACATGATTATGTCCCCTGTTGAGTTATGGAGCCTACACTTATAATAAACTCTACATTGTTAATTAGAGTTTATTGGGTTTATCTTTTTTGGTTTTGGGCTTGGGCCTGACCAAAGTTATTTAGGTTTATTACCTGAATATTTACCCTATAAATATGTGATTATTAAGGGTTTCATTGAGAGACAGAATTCTAGAGAGATAAAGTGTGAGGCAAAAACTCTGTATTCCTTCTTCTTCTTCATAGTAAATCTGGTGGTGGCTGAAGTGGATGTAGCTCAATTTGAGTGAACCACTATAAATCTGTGTGTTCTTTTGTTCTTCTTTCTTGTGTTTTTACAGATTGTTTTCAAGCTGGTAGGATTTGGGAGATACAAATCCTAACAACTGGTATCAGAGCAGCTAGGCTAGATCTGAGAATTGGAAACAATGGCAAGTGAGAACAGTATAGGACATGGGATTGGAAGATTTGATGGGACAGATTATGCCTTCTGGAGAATGCAGATTGAAGATTATCTCTATGGAAAGAAGCTTCATGTTCCTTTGAGTGAGAAACCAGAGAAGATGGATGAAGCTGAATGGAAACTCCTTGATAGACAGGTTTTGGGAGTTGTCCGATTGACGCTAGCCAAGACGGTTGCTCACAATGTAGCAAAGGAGAAGACCACCATGGATCTGATGAAAGCTCTTTCTGATATGTATGAGAAACCATCTGCTAACAACAAGGTACACTTAATGAAATGACTCTTTTACTTAAGAATGGTTGATGGTACTTCTGTCACTACTCATTTGAATGAATTCAATACAATTGTGAATCAATTGCTATCTGTTGAGATTGATTTTGGGGATAAAGTTAGTGCCCTGATTTTGTTATCATCTCTACAAAATAGTTGGGAACCTATGAGGGCAGCAATTAGTAATTCAGTTGGAAATGCTAAACTGAAATTTGTTGAAGTTAGAGATCGTATTCTTGCTGAAGAGGTTCGTAAAATTGATTCTGGTGAAACATTCAAAGGTTCTGCTCTGAATGTGGAAAACAGGGGAAGAGGTAATGATAGAAATTTCAACCGAGGTAAGAGCAGATCTATGTCAAGGAGCAGGAGGAGTCAGTCCAAGTCTGGGCGGACATTTGAGTGCTGGAATTGTGGTAAACAGGGTCACTGAAGAGGAACTGCAAAGCACCGAAGAAAAATGGTGATGATAAAAATGATGCAGGCAACGTAGTTTTAGAATCTGTCACAGATGCGTTACTTTTGTCTGTTGATAGTCCGATAGATTCATGGGTTTTAGACTCAGGAGCGTCTTTCCACACCACTGCTCACAAAGAATTAATGGAGAATTATGTGGCTGGAAACTGTGGGAAAGTATATCTTGCAGATGGTGAGCCACTGAATATTGTTGGCATGGGGGACATCAAATTGAAGATGGCAAATGGTTCCGTTTGGAAGATTAATAAGGTGAGACACATTCCAGGTTTAATGCGCAATTTGATCTCTGTTACACAACTTGATGAAGAAGGTCACAATTTCAGTTGTGGAAATGGTGCATGGAAGGTGACTAAAGGAGCAATTGTTGTTGCTCGAGGTCACAAAACTGGAACGTTATATACGACTTCAACTTGCAGAGAAACAGTTGCTGTTGTAGTTGATGACTCAGAGAACAGTGAATTATGGCATTGCAGGTTGGGCCATATGAGCGAAAAAGGGATGAAAATTCTTTTGAAGAATGGACAGATTCCAGAACTGAAGTCTGTTGAACATCAGTTATGTGAAAATTGCATTCTTGGAAAACAGAAACGGGTGAGTTTCTTAAAGATTGGGAAGGAGCTCAAGAAAGAAAAACTAGAGTTGATACACACTAATGTGTGGGGACCTGCACCTGTTTCTTCTATTGGCGGATCATACTACTATGTGACTTTTATAGATGATTCAACAAGAAAAGTATGGGTTTATTTTATGAAGCACAAGTCTGAAGTATTTGTTATTTTCAAGAAGTGGAAGGCTTTGGTTGAAAATGAAACAAATCAGAGAGTTAAGTGCTTGAGATCCGACAACGGAGGTGAATATATCAATTCAGATTTCAAAGAGTATTGTGCTGTGAATGGGATCAGTATGGTGAAGACTGTTCCCCGAACGCCTCAAGAGAATGGAGTAGCTGAACGAATGAATCGAACACTGAACGAGCGTGCTAGAAGCATGAGATTGCATGCAGGGCTGCCTAAAACTTTCTGGGCAGAAGCTATTAATACTGCTGCCTATTTGATAAACAGGGGACCCTCTGTTCCTCTTGAATTCAGAATTCCTGAAGAAGCTTGGAGCAATAAAAAGGTAAACTTTTCTTATTTGAAAGTGTTTGGATGTTTATCATATGTTCATATTAATGAATGTGATAGGAACAAGCTTGATCCAAAGTCTAATAAATGTTTTTTCATTGGTTATGGTGATATCGAGTTTGGTTATCGTTTCTGGGATAATCAAAATCGGAAGATCATTTGTAGCAGAAATGTTATCTTCAATGAACAGGTTCTCTACAAAGATTGTGTTGGAAAGATATCAGATGGTGATTCCAAGTTGGAAGAGACTGGTACGGTCGATTTGAGACAATTTTCAGCTGAATATATACCGGTTGTCGAAGAAGAACAATGTGTTGTTGAAGATGAAATCGTTGAGAACGTGGCCCCAGAGGTAAATCAGCAAACACCGGTTATACAGTTGAGAAGATCATCAAGGAATCGAAAACCAGTTGAGAGGTGGTCTCCATCTCTGAACTATATCTTGTTGACAGATAGAGGTGAACCTGAATATTATGAGGAAGCAATACAATCTGATGAATCGATTAAGTGGGAGTCTACTATGAAAGATGAGATGGACTCTTTGATGTTGAATCAGACTTGGGAGCTCACTAAGCTACCAAATGGAAAGAAAGCACTTCACAACAAATGGATCTTCAGGATTAAAGAAGAATATGATAAAACCATGAGGTACAAGGCAAGATTGGTTGTGAAAGGATTTCAACAGAAAGAAGGTATTGACTACAATGAGATCTTCTCTCCAGTAGTTAAATTGATGACAATCAGAACTATTTTGAGTTTGGTTGAGAAAGAAGACCTTCATCTTCAACAAATGGGTGTCAAAACTGCTTTTCTTCATGGTGATTTAGATGAAGAGATTTACATGCGACAACCAGAAGGATTTCAAATCAAAGGAAAAGATGAGCTTGTGTGTAAGCTTCAGAAGAGTCTGTATGGTTTGAAACAGGCTCCAAGGCAATGGTACAAGAAGTTCGATAGCTTCATGAAAAGTAACAATTTTCTAAGGTGTGAAGCTAATCATTGCTGCTATATTAAGAGGTTTGATAAATCGTACATTATTCTGCTCCTCTATGTTGATGACATGTTGATTGCTGGAGCAAGTTTGTATGAGATTAACAAGCTCAAGAAAGAGTTGTCTGAAAAGTTTGCAATGAAGGATTTGGGTGCTGCTAAACAAATCCTTGGGATGAGAATTTTTAGGGATGAAGAAGTTCTCAAGCTTTCACAAGAAGAATATGTGAAGAAAGTTCTTAGCAGATTCAACTTGTATGATGCAAAACCAGTTACTACCCCCTTAGCTAGTCACTTCAGACTAACTAAAGATCAGTCGCCTTCAAAAGAGGAGGAGAAAAATTACATGGCCACTGTTCCGTATGCCTCTACCATTGGTTGTATTATGTATGCGATGGTTTGCACAAGACCAGACATAGCACATGTAGTGGGAGTTGTTAGCAGATTCATGAGCAACCTGGGTAGACAACATTGGGAAGCAGTAAAGTGGATACTACGATACTTAAGAGGAAGTACGAGTCTCACTTTGTGTTTTCGAAAGTCTAATATGGGTTTAGAAGGATATGTTGATGCTGACAATGGTGGTGATGTTGATAGTAGGAAGAGCACAACATGGTACATTTATACTCTGGGAGGTACTGCAATCAGTTGGGTATCAAAATTGCAGAAGATTGTTGCTCTTTCTAGTTGTGAAGTAGAGTATGTTGCTGTGACAGAAGCTGCTAAGGAGATGACGTGGTTACAACCCTTTTTGCGAGAATTGGGTCAAGACTACGAGGAAAGTGTGTTGCGATGCGACAGTCAGAGTGCCATTCATTTGGCAAAGAATCCTGTTTATCATGGCAGGACGAAGCATATACAGGTTCGTTATCATTTCATCCGGTCAGCTTTAGAAGATGGAGTATTAGCTCTTGAGAAGATTCCCGGGAGTGAGAATCCAGCTGATATGTTGACGAAAGTTGTGACAAATGAGAAACTGAAGTTGTGTGCAACTTCAGTTGGTCTTCTTCGTTAAGAAACTGAATGGAAAGCCACTACCGATCGAGAGATGATGAAGTTAGTCTCCAAGTGGGAGATTGTTGAGTTATGGAGCCTACACTTATAATAAACTCTACATTGTTAATTAGAGTTTATTGGGTTTATCTTTTTTGGTTTTGGGCTTGGGCCTGACCAAAGTTATTTAGGTTTATTACTTGAATGTTTACCCTATAAATATGTGATTATTAAGGGTTTACATTGAGAGACAGAATTTTAGAGAGATAAAGTGTGAGGCAAAAACTCTGTATTCCTTCTTCTTCTTCATAGTAAATCTGGTGGTGGCTGAAGTGGATGTAGCTCAATTTGAGTGAACCACTATAAATCTGTGTGTTCTTGTGTTCTTCTTTCTTGTGTTTTTACAGATTGTTTTCAAGCTGGTAGGATTTGGGAGATACAAATCCTAACATCCCCCACCGTTTTTGATAATTTTAGTGCAAACATTGTTGTGGATGGGAACACGGTGAATATAGGGTTATGGGATACTACAAGTAAAATCTTTCTCGAATGATTTCATTATCTGTATATATATATCCTAGATATGAAATTGGTAACATTAATTATAGATCAAGAGGATTACAATAGACTTAGACCTTTGAGTTATCGAGGAGAAGATGTTTTCATTCTTGTATTTTCTCTTATTATCAAGGCCATTTATGAAAATATTTCCAAGAAGGTTTGAATGTTACTTCATATTTTTCTGTTTTTGAGTTAAAGGAAACATTATTCAAACGATTGGTTTTGGATTTTATTGTAGTGGATTCCTGAATTGAGGAATTATGCACCTGGTGTCCCTATTATTATTGTTGGGACAAAACTTGTTAAGATACTCATCATTTGTATCAATCTATGTTTTACTTAAGGATCAATAATGGAAGATCATATAATCTTGATTTTTCGTTTAGATTTCCCTCAGTTTATTTAGTCTATGTCTTTCACCGTACCTTGGTGTTCCAATCATTTTGGTTTTGACAAAGCTTTGTTAAGAAGGATCTCTATTCATCAAAAAACGATTCTATCATGAAATTGACATGCAATGGCTATATGATAATTAGAATGAGACTGTGATAGCGATTGCATTTATTAATCCAGGTTTTGATAGAGTTTGTTTATTTTTTAATCATTTTAGTCTGTGTCAGTGTGTATCTATGACCTTTTTTTCCATTGTTCATACTCAATCTCCAGTTGTCCAATTACGATCATAATTTATTTTATGTAGATGATGATAATCATGATATCAACTAGTTAATTTGCCTCTAACGCCAACTCTTTTTCTCTATCTCTTCAGATTTGTGTATAATTGTTGTAATCTCTTTATGTATTTGTCCTACTGTCTCTAGATCAGTGAATGTTTATACTTTCTACTAGATGATATCATAGCTCAAATATAAGTATTTATATTGTTATTATAAGTTAGATTATCCTTTATTTATATGTTGTTCTAGAGAAGTGGTTGGAAGATGAAAGAAGAGTCATCTAAACTGATTATTGGGATCTTTATAGAGTAGTTATTGGAGTGTTGTTAACTCTATTGACACTCTTGTGTATCAGATATCACAGAAGATGGTCACTGATTGATTGATAATAATAGTTCTCCGAGGGCTGAATTGAAATCACTTCCTCACAACAAACAACACATAGTTGATGAGAAGGATGCTGATGAATTCGTGTGAAGTGAAAATGGGCACTATAAGACCTCTCATTCTCTAAATGGTTTGTTATTTTTAAAACAACTTTATCTATTATTTTCGTGTATCAAACATTTTGTACTAGTGAATCCTTTTTAGTTTATTTGTATATTGGCAAGGATTTATGTATGGAATTGATATATTTTTTTCAATTATGATGAAGGATGTTGTATGTTTAAATATATGTATAAAAGACTCTTCTTTCTAAAGGAATAAAATTACAATAATTTGTTTTGCTAAAGGAAATGGCGATTAATTAATAAACTAATCGCTAAATGATTTGAGTAGTAGTGATTGGTTATTACACCAATCGATATAGGCCTATAATGATTGGTTATCTACCAATCAACGTTGCCAATTAAGACAACAACGAAAAGACTTTTGCCGATTGAGAGCGATTGGTATATGACCAATAGCTATAAGCCTATTACGATTGGTTTTGAGGTTAATAGCGATTGGTTTAACAATCTCTATAGGGTCTTTGTTTAATAGTGTTGTGCATGTTTTCATATATTTATGTTTTGTGTTTAGGCTTTCATTTTGGTTTTTGTTTTCTTTATTTTTTATATGTAAGTTTGTGGCTTATGTGATCCTAGGTTAGCATGTAAATATTTTTAAAAACATTGTAAAGCGTAATTGATTGTTAAAACGGTCAAAGTTAATTAATAGATACCTTAAGGGCGTTGTGAGACTTAGCGATTAAAAAACTCTTTTCCATTTAACCAAACGTCGAACTCGAATCTCTTAATTTCCTAATTTTTATAAATTAGGCAGAGACTCTCAAGCCGTGAGAAATTAAAATTTGAAAAAAAAAATAAGTAGGCCTATAACATACTTCCTATTAAACTCTTAATTTCTTTCAAATTCGACGGGATTGTAAGTTATGGAGTTTTTTATAAACTCTCGTTTTATGAACTAAAAAATTCAAATCTTAAAATTAATTCCCCTCACATTTGACTTTTTCAAAACTAAATTTATTTAAAATAGAGAGCTTAGAAAAATTTTCAATTTGTCGTTGTCGACGTAAAAAAACGATCACAGTTCTCAGGAAACTATGTTGATGTTATCCGTGTTGCTACGTGCTTCAAAATTCACTTTGGCCGAGTATTGAAGTATTTTACACATTGATTAAACTACATGTTCACCTTACATGACTATTTGCATGAGACTTGGAGCTCAAATTTGGAGGTGTGTGAATATATATTGTTGGATGAAGCTCACACATATATATTTTATGTGCTAAAAGTAGTCAATACGGATGACACCCTCAACCCAGGCCAAGAAGGCTTTCTGTGATTTATGAGTTGAGGAAAACCTAGGAAAAACCTTGTACTAACCCTTTCTTCTTCTAAAACATCCCCTAATCTTGAAAATGAGGGATTTTGAAACATCGGTGATGAGAAACTTCCAAATTGAGGATCCCCACTTGCATCGACGGTCTAAGGACATTCCTTGTTGGAAGACAAGCTCTTCTCTTAATGCACGTCAACTTTAGATCAAGAATTAAAAAAACTAATTCTACCTATAACCGTTGCCTCGTCTCGTCCTATTGAGCAACAAAGCTACATCGCGAAGCCTTTTACAATACTTGACATATATCTATATGATAAATATGTGTATGTATGTAGTTTTGTTACGCGCTCATTCATTTGAAAATTCTAAAAAAATTGAGAAGTGGAAAAGATTATGTCCAACTTTAGAAAATTCTAAAAAAAGAGACTTAGTAAAAAATTTAGAAAAAACTAAGTCTAAACATAAAATACTCTATAAATGGGAAAAAATCAAGAAAAATTATGTCCAACTTTAGAAAAGAGATCGATATAATCTATACTTTTAGCTTTACATTAAATACATTTTCTAGTCCTTGAATCAATCTTGATCTTGCGATTACGTCTTCTCATTTTTATTAATTTCATAATTTCATTTTTAATTAAATTAAATTGAAATGTAATGATCAAGTAATAATATATAACTACAAAGAAAATAGTAGGTGAGACGGCGAAGGTCAGAAAACTAGCCTTTGGCTAGTATATAGCTAGAGGATTGAGACATAAGATCATTTATTTTATTTATTTAATCATTAAAAAAAGTATTTTTTTTTTAAATTAGAAAAATTATAAGAAGAGGAATTATTATTTTTTATTTTAAAGCCTCTTAATTATCTATGTTACAAATAAATATCGGATTAAATATTAACTTTAACGATGGATGTAATACAGACTTTTGTATAGTATTTGGAGCAAAATCAGACACAATTTCATGGACCTATCCAAGAATTGAAGCAAAGTTTAGGGAGAAAAATACCAATTATCTTTTTTTATGTGCTTAAATGAAATATCATTTAATGGACCAAGTAAAAAATAGTAACAATGATTTTTTTACATTTTTACCTAGTCATTACCTCCAATTTAAGCAATGTAAGAATATTTTAAGTGAATAATTTGTTAGTTTTTTTTGGTGATTTTAAATCAATAATATTATTATCTACTTTATATTGTAAATAATTTGTTATATTTTACAGTTTTGTTTTAAATTATTCTATTAGTTTTGGGTATTTTTAAGAAAATTATCTTTTAGAAAATTATAAATAATGATAAATATAAAATTAATAGTAATTTAAAGACAAAAATATTATTCAAATTATTATTTCCTTTATATTGTAAAAACTTTGTCATATTTTACGGTTTTAGTTTCAAATTATTCTATTACTTGAGGTGATTTTTTTTAAAAAAACTATCTTCTAAAAAATTATAAATAATGATAATTTTAGAATTAATAATAGTTTAAAGATAGAGATATTATTCATATTATTATTTAACATGTTTTTATAACTTACAAAATTTAAAGCTTTTTTTTGTTTGTATATAGAATTTAGAGGATTTTTATTTATCTTAGTATTTTTTAATTTTATAGTGGAGTACGTAAAAAGATTAATAATATGCCATTGTGATTATAAAATAATTATTTTTACTTTAAATGTTAGATGAATTATTGAACAAGCATATACGCTATTAAAAATCATAATTAAAATTATATTTCACAACTAATTAAGTTTGAAATATTTCTTTTTATAAATATTATTTTTTATTCTTTTCATAACTATAGTAATACAGTTGGGCAGTTAAAGAACACGAATAGGTGTACATTGACCCATACATATGCATGTAAAAAGAAAACAATACCCATCTTTATTGGTAGGTGATTCAGTTAAACAAGTTTGTTTACAATGGTTGTCTGCCAAACATGCACCCTTGAAATGAGCACTCTTATTATTACATGGATATGACATCACTCTACCGTTCTCTGTAAAAAAAACATAAAAAAATCATGGAATGTTTTTATTATTAATTATATTATTTGAATTTCAACTTTAATTTAATTACATATAAAATCATTAAACTTACCATAAATAAGAAAAGCTAATACGATAATGACAAGCTTCAATAGTGATTTGTTCATGTTGTTTGATATGACAAATTAAAGTTAATTGTTTTAAAATACTATTGAGTATTCATAGATATTTATATATATATATATATGAGGGGCTTTCCATTTGAACCATGTAGCATAAGAATAAGAATCCATTATTTCCATTTGAAGCCAAGTAATTAATTAATTTATTTTTTTTCAATTTGAACTGATGTAGTATAAGGATAAGAATCTGTTAGTTTCATTTGAAGCTAAGTAGGACAATGAGGAAAGGAAAAAATCTCTTAATTAATTAATTTATTTCTTTATTTCTTTTATTTTTTTCCATTTGAACTCGTATAGGATAAGGATAAGAATCAGTTAGTTCCATTTGAAGCCAAGTAGGACAATGATAAGGAAAAGAAAAGTTCTCTTAATTAATTTATTTATTTTTTCCATTTGAACTCATGTAGAATAAGGATAATAATCTGTTACTTCCATTTGAAGCTAAGTAGGACAATAAGGAAAGGAAAAAATCTCTTAACTAATTAATTTTAAAAAATATGGGGTCGCACCCTTTCGAGTCGCCTACGTATCTTACAAATTTGCATACCTCAAATTTGTAAAAAAATAGACCTCACGTAGTTCTAACTTACCTTAGATTAAATCTGAAATGTTCTATAATTAGTTGTCTCGTACACCTTCGTCGGAATCAATATCAGATGTGCCTTCAGTTTCTCGCATACAACCTTGATATTGTTCATTAATATCCGCATCGAACCAATCCTTCAAAAGAATACACATTTGTATATTCGACTCTTTCATATTCGTCCTCTTCGGACTCAGCAATCTATTGGAATCAGAGAATACTTGTTTTGAAGGAATAGTAGATACAGGAGGGGTGAAAATATCCCGGGCTACTAATTGTTTAAATGGAAATGTATTTGTTTTTGTCTCCCCACCATTTTAGAAGATAAATATCAAACATTGGATCCTCAGTAAAAATATTATTATAAGCGGCGATTTCGTCAAAAGAATCTGACGAAACACCGTAGCTACTACTACAAGCATTAGAAGGTCGATATGAAAAAAACATGTTTAAAGGGTTGTCATCCTCATTTTGAAAATTTTGATTTTCGGATTGTTAAGTTTGTTGGCTAAGTAATGGAAAATATTTTGTTTTATATTTATTATATATTTTTTAATAAGTTCATTTATTTCTTTTATTTTATTATGAGTACATAATTGTGGATTTAAATATTGTTTATATTTATCTTTAGTAATTAAATTTGGATTTGATGTAATATTTTTACATATATATGTATAGTGGTTATTTAAGAAAGATGCTACTACAGATATTTTAGATCAAACAGAAGCTATACAATATAATTGCGGAATATCCGCAAGTATTTTAAGAACTTTATTTCCATATGAGGGATAAACTCATTAAAAATGAATCACTTTTATATTTTTGAAAATGAATTTCCATTCCGATTATAGTTCGAAAAGCTTTATGACATGAAGGTGTATAAATAGTTGATAAAATATTAGTTGTGTCGAAAAAAACTTTAAAAATTTAGAAATTTTATCAGCTAAATCAAATTCAAAATCTTCTGCTATAAAATCAGAATAAGATCAACAAAAATAATTAAAAATCATTAATGGTGTTCTTAATCTAACACATTTATTTAATGTTATATAGGTTGAATTCCATCTTGTAATACAAATGTTTGGAATTCTTAATGGTTTTACATTTAATTGGCGACAAATTATTTTATATTTATTATAATTTTGTGTGGAAGAACGTAAAACATATATTATATCTTTCACTTTTTGAATAATAGATTGAAAAACATTTAAGTCATCTTGAACAATAAGGTTTATTATATGACACATACATTTAACGTGAAATAAAGAAACATCTAAAATTGGTTCTAACATTCTCTCTAACCTAGTAATAGCATTATTATTATTACTTGCATTTTCAAAACTTATCGAAATTAATCTATTTGTAAAATTATATTCTTTTAAACGTTCATCTATTATAGAAGCTATATTAGTGCTGATATGTAAAGTGTTAAATTTTCTAAAATATATTATTCGTTTACAAATATGTGAATTATTTACTAAATGAGCCGTTATACACAAATAATGATCTCCTAAAAAAGTATCCCAAATTTCACTAGTTAATGAAAATTTTATTTGATGAGATAAAATATATTCTATTAATTTAGTTTTTTCTTCATTAAACATAATCATAATTTGACGTGTAACTGTACGAGCAGAAATTGTTTTAAAAGCAGGTTGCAAAGAATTATTCACCGTCCTAAGAAATTTTCTATCATGGAAAATGGATATTCATTTGTTATAATCAACCTAGTTAGTTCATATTTAACAATTTCAGCTTCAAATTTAAAAATTTTGTTTGCATTCATTAGTTGTGTTTGAGAAGTTTCAAGAGTTGCATGTGTTAAAATATGTCTTTTTAGATGTCTTGTACCACTAGAACTTTTACAAGAATAAATTTGTGAACATGTTTTACACTCAGCTGTAGTGTCTGATTCTAATATATCAAAATGATTCCATACCTCACTAGTTCGACGTCTCTTAGTGTTAGTGTTACCTGATCCTGTTGTATCAACTGAAGGTGAAACAATATTTGGAACTTGTTCTTGGGTTTCATCGTCAGCTTGGACTTCATCATCTTCATCCTCTTGATGATGAAATAGTGAGACATCTTCAATGACATGTCTTCTTTGTCGTGCAATTGTTGCATCACTAGAAAAAATGTAGATTAAATGAGAAATGAGGTTAAACCGTTGAGAAAAGATAATTAAGAGAGAGAAGAATAGGTGATTTGAAAATGAAGTGAAATATTCAATTTATAGTGTTGGTAGAAATGTGACCATTTTTTTGTCTTTTTCTATAAATGTTACAGTTTTTTGTTACCATTTTTTTATCTTTATATTTACTAATGTGTCATACCAGGGTTGTGGGTCGGGTCGAGTCGTGCCATGTGCTATTAGCGGGCCGGACCGAACCGAGCCTATGGGCTAATAATATCAAACCCAGCCCAACCTATGATATGTTATCATGCTGACCTGTGGCCCGTCAAAACTCATCGTGCTGGGCCGAGCCAGCCCGGCCCACTACCGACCTCCACTATAAACACACTTAAGTTGTTTTCCAATAGTTTTTTATTTTTGGTTAAATTAAAAGGCACAGTTCTTTGTAGCTCTTATAATATTTTATTATTTATTTCTGGATAGATGATTTTCTATGGTTAGAAATACTAATTAAGTCATTAAACATTGTTGGTTTTAGTTGAAATTGCGTAACTCCTACATTCTTTGTATCTATATAACTTATTGTCATGTGGATTTTCTAGACTCTTAAGATTCTTTTCTTTGTCCTTGTCTTAGATAAATATGACTTGTATATTTCTCTTGCAGATTAGAACAAATTCTATTGAATCAAACCCTGTGGAGCCTATGAACATCACATTTGTAAGTGCAATATTTAAATATATTTATTTGAACTTGTTAATATTTTTCGTTGATTAATGATAAATTGTTTATCATATCACTCCATTAATGTTTATCCATTAATGTTTGAAGGTTTTGTTGGTGAGCTTCCAAAAAGAATAATGATCATCACAGTCATGTTTTATATATGTATATATATAGTTAGAGTTCACTCGAAGTTGAAAATAAATTGGAACCTAACGTTTTTTTGTTTGAATATTATTAAAAACTTGTGATGTGGTAATTAATATTTGTTTATTTGAATATGATATTTTTTTATGAGAAACTATTGTTGAGAAAATTTATGTTTTGTTTTGTTATTATTTAAAATGTCAATAATGAATAGAAGATGATCTTTTAAATGTTTTTAATGATTATTCAATTTATAACAAAAATACAAACAAAAATTATAAATAATTTGTTAAACAAAAATTAAACAATGAAATGATTAAAAATTAAATGGGTTTTTAGTGACACTTAAATTAATGTTTCCGACGCTTAAATAAGCGTTGTTATAACTTGCGTCGGCCCTACTTCTGACGACACAAGAACCAGGTTCGATGATATTTTTGGCGACGCTTTTAAGGGTTGATAAAAGTCTTTTTAAGGGTCACCGAAGGTCTTTTTTGTTGTAGTGATTAGAATCTCTTTGATATTTATCGAGTAAATCATTTTATATTATTTTATTAGTATCAAATTATTGAGTATAAAGATTTACATATTCATATATATTTGAGTATTCTTTTATTTATATATGATATTTTTAAAAATATCAAATAACTTATATTAGTTATTTGATTTATATCCTTATTTAATGTTTATAAGTTTGTATTTAATGATACAAAGACTTTTATTTAATTTTATTTGGTAGGAAATTCAAATTTTTATATCTTATACTTTTATTAAATTTGGATATTCATATATAATTTGATCTAGGAGAGGGGATTTTGGGAGGAAAGAAATAGAATGACCTTAAATAGAATCACCTTATTGGATAGATAAAAGAAAAAAAAAAGTAAAAAAAGAGAAAAAAAATCAAATTTTTCATCAATCAAATTGATCACGTCATTACTCTTCAAAATTTAAGCTCTTATCCTATCTCTTACTTTTTTTATTCTTTTATATCAAATATGATATTTAGAATAATATTACCAAATAAACTATAACTATCAACTATTTTAATAAAAAAATTATTATATCTTCATTTACCTCAAAAAAAAAAAACCTTTAGTGTAATAGTATTTTTTAATACAATAATAAGAAATAAATCATAAATTAAAACTTAATTAAGACCAAATATTAAATATGGACTTTCATAAAATCCAACAAAATGTCAAACAATGTATTCCTCAATATAAAATTGCATATGACTTATGCTTGGATGTGCATTGAGATACACCTAAGATCAAAATTTTCATACCAAATGATGGTAATGGACAGAAAATGTGGACCCACAATTATGATAATCTCATATTAATGGAGACCGAGTAGATGCTTTGACTGTAATACATTCGAACATGTATGTTACAAGTGCCCGAAAATGATTGAAGAAGAAAGAAAGAAGATCGAGAAAGAGACGGAGACAGAAAAGAAACAGAAAGAAGAACAAGAAAGGTTGGAAAAGGAAAAAGGAAAAGGTTGTGAATGAAAGGAAGAAAAGGGTTACTAAAGAATAAATATTGAGTAAGCATAAGGATCAAGATAAGGAAGGAAATTTAGAACAGGGTTTTGAAGAACTTAGGAAGGAAGATAGAGTAAATTTTTCTTTTTTTCTCTTGTTTAACCTACAGTTAAAGATGATTGTCTACATTTATATGGATTTTATATTTTTTTTACAAAGCATACGTATATACGCACATACATACTACATACCAAATTACACAAAGAATGCAAACAAATAAGGTATGATAAAGTAATGGATTAGGGTCACAAGCCTCGATCGCGCGGGAATTTTTTGTTTGGACTTTAACCATGGATGATCTTTGGTCGTTTCTTCGGTCAGAAACCACGCCAGAGGTTTCAATCATCAGTCAAAATCATGTCAAGACTAGTCGGATGACCTAACTACGTCAATAACACATAATAACTAAAATAGACCAATATTGTTTTTTATTTTTGTAGATGACTTAATAATAGTATTTTGGGGTATAAACATCTCATTTAGTTAGTTTACAACAATACACATGTTTTTGAACCTTGTTATCAATTAAGGGCCCAGAAAATAGATTTATAAAATTAAATCTATTTTTTTCAATTTGGGCATTTTTTTTAGTGTTGAATGAATGAAATATGTGAATATATTGAGTTTTTAAATTATTTAATTTGGTTAATCTTTAATTTATTTACCAATTGAAGTATAATAAAAACAAAAAAGCAAAATGAATATATTGAAAATTAAGAAGGTATACAAAAATTGAAAGTTAGGAATCCTTACAATGGTTATAATGGATATTTGTGCATGCTAAACTTCGGAAACACTAAGAGAGTTACTATGGTTTTTAGGAATTTTTTTTGGTCTTTTCTTTACTTATTCTTTTTTCTTTTTTTTTTCTTTCACTCTATTTGCTTGACCTGAAATTTTATAAATAATAGAAACCACTTTCAGTTCGACAATTCATTTGGTCAAATCTCTTAGGGTGTGTTTGATGAGGGGGAATTGGAATTGGAATTGGCATTGGAATTCTAATTCCAATTCCATGAGAATTGGCATTGAATTACAATTCAATTCCTATGTTTGGAAAAATGATAGAATTGTAATTCAATTCCAATTCCTATGTTTGGGAAAATGATAGAATTGTAATTCAATTCTAATTCCAATGTTTGTAAAATAAAATATCAGTTCAAAATGTTAACTTTTAAAATATGTTTTCACGTTTTGGCACGTTTAATACGTTTTTGACATTTTTTCACATTTTCACACGTTTTTCACGTTTTTCATACGTTTTTCACACGTTTTAACACGTTTTTCACATTTTCAAACGTTTTCACATTTTTTACACGTTTTAACACGTTTTCACATGTTTTTCACGCGTTTTTCACGTTTTTCACACATTTTTCACGTTTTCACACATTTTTCACACGTTTTTCACGTTTTCACGTTTCTTACACGTTTTCACGTTTGCACACGTTTTTCACATTTTTCACACGTTTTAACACGTTTTTTACACGTTTTCACACGTTTTCACGTTTTTTACACATTTTAATACGTTTTCACGTTTTTCACACATATCAACACGTTTTTCACATTTTCACACATTTTTCACACACTTTCACACGTTTTCACGTTTTTCACATGTTTTAACACGTTTTTCACGTTTTTCACGTTTTTCACACGTTTTTCACATTTTCACACGTTTTAACACGTTTTCACATTTTCAAACATTTACACATTTTTTACACGTTTTAATACGTTTTCACACGTTTTTCACGCGTTTTTCACGTTTTTCACACGTTTTTCACGTTTTTCACACGTTTTTCACGTTTTCACACATTTCCACACGTTTTTACGTTTTCACGTTTTTCACACGTTTTAACACGTTTTTGACGTTTTTCACGTGTTAAACGTGTTAAAACGTGTTAAACGTGTTAAAATGTGTCAAACGTGTCAAAAACGTAAAAAACATGTGAAACGTGTCAACAACGTGTTAAAAATGTTTTAAACGTGTTAAAAACATGAAAACGTGTCAAAAACGTGTTAAACATTCCAAACATGTGAAAAACGTGTTAAAAATGCCAAAACGTGAAAAACATGTTAAACGTGTCAAAAATGTGGTAAACGTGTCAAAAACGTAAAAAAGTGTCAAATGTGTTAAAAACGTGAAAACATGTTAAACGTGTCAAAAACGTAAACAAAAATGTGTTAAATGTGTCAAAAACGTGAAAACGTGTTAAACGTGTCAAAAATGTGTTAAACATGTGAAAAACTTGTTAAACGTGCTAAAACGTGTTAAAAGTGTCAAAAATGTGGTAAACGTGTCAAAAATGTGTTAATGTGTCAAAAACGTGAAAACGTGTTAAACGTGTAAAAAACATGTTAAATATGTGAAAAACTTGTTAAACGTGCCAAAATGTGAAAATGTGTTAAAAATGTGGTAAACGTGTCAAAAACGTAAAAAAACGTGTTAAATGTGTAAAAAACGTGAAAACGCGTTAAACATGTCAAAAATGTAAAGAAACGCGTTAAACATGTCAAAAACGTAAAAAAACGTGTTAAATGTGTCAAAAACGTGAAAACTTGTTAAACGCGTCAAAAACGTGTTAAATATGTGAAAAACTTGTTAAACGTGCCAAAACGTGCAAAATGTGCCAAAACATAAAAAACGTGTCAAACGTGTCAAAAACATGTTAAACGTGTTAAAAACGTGAAAATCATGTTAAACGTGTCAAAAACGTGTTAAACATGTCAAAGACGTGAAAAACGTGTTAAATGTGTCAAAAACGTGTTAAACATGTCAAGGACGTGAAAAATATGTTTAATGTGTCAAAACGTGTTAAACGTGTTAAAAACATGTTAAACATGACAAAAACGTGTTAAACGTGCCAAAAACGTGTTAAAAACGTGAAAATCATGTTAAACGTGTCAAAAACGTGTTAGACGTGTCAAGGACGTGAAAAACGTGTTAAATGTGTCAAAAACGTGCTAAACGTGCCAAAAACGTGTTTAATGTGTGAAAAACGTGTTAAACATGTCAAAAACATGAAAAACGTGTTAATTTGGAATTACAATTCCGACCTAAAAAGATAGGAATTGAGAACTATCAAATTACACTATATTGAATTCCATTGGAATTCTAATTCCAATTCCAATTCTTAATATTAAAGTGTCTAACAAACATAAGAATTGGAATTGGACCCTCCAATTCCAATTCCAATGCCAATTCCAGGGCTATCAAACACACCCGTAGCGAAATGATCTGCACCATCCATGACATTCTTACCTGGTTTTTTCAATCCTATTAGGAACAAATAAGATCAAGGTAATTAGTAAATAAAAATTAAAATAATTTTTAAATAATATAGCAAATTAAAAATGAAGATAATTTTTTTAATATTATAAGGTAAAAAATAAAAATAAGTAGATTTTTTCAAATGCTAATCACAATCTATTTTATTTAATTGTTTAATTATATATTTTGTTTTATTAATAAATAATCTGGATTTTAATTATTTGAAAAATTAAAATTATTAAATGTTGGGTATAGAATGTGAGTGTCTACAATTAATACAAATATATATATATATATATATATATATATATATATTTATATATATAACTCTTAATTTAAGATAAGATAGTAGAGATGTACAACACGATCTCTTCACAATCATCCATACATGCTCTCTCCATAATCATCCACATACCACATTATTATGTAATTTCTCTTTTTTAATTTATTTATCTTAATTATGTTTTCTCTCTCCTATTATATATAAATATATATATATATATATATATATATATATATATATATATATATATTTCTCTTTTAATATATATATATATATTTCTCTTTTAATATATATATATATATATATATATATATATTCTTTTTTAATCTCTCCTTTTTAATTAACTTTTTTTCTTTTAACAATATAAAAATTAATAATTTTTATAAATACAATTTTTATTATATTATTAAAATAATAAATATTTATTATATATTTTAAAGATATAAATATATAATTAAAATATATAATAATACTTAACTTTTAAAGTGTCTGATTGTTGTGGTTAATTTAAATATTTATGTAAGGACTCAAGTTTTGAACTTACAACCTCATAATGTATGTTTAAAATTTTAACCACCTAATACCACTTTATATTTTAAAATAAATTTCAAAATTAATAAATATATGACATTTCTAATAATATAACTTCAACATTTTAAATAATTAAACTAATAATATTTTAAATTCATTTATATTATATATATATATATATAACATTATATATATATATATATTTGTTAGTCATATCAATTATATACTTATACATAAATTTATAAAAGAAATCAACAATCTTTAGTGGTGTAATGATTAAGTGTTCATTATACATAATAAAGATAAGAGGGTTTGAATCTCATCAGGTGCAAATTTGTAATAATTATAAAGAGAGATTAAAGAATATGTTGGTTACTTGACGGAAATGAGTTGGTAAGTGAGTGGAAATAATATTGTTTTTTGTCGGAAATAAATTAATAAAGCTCAGTAAAGAAGAGATAGGATGCTAATAAGGAATATGTTGTGCTTAATTGACGAAAATAAATCGGTAAGTAGGTGATGATAAAATTGTTATTTTATTTTTAACCGTATGGAAACCTCGTAATATTTAATATTATTATTATATATTACTAATAAATATATAAAATCAATTAAGTAATTAGTTTTAATAAAATATAAACTATGTATCAACTTGGACACGATAAGGAATCGACAGGACTTAGATGCGGGTGAAAGGATTTGACTAATAGGAACAACAAATAAAAAAAACACCAAGTATTCCAATATCAAAAAGCCAAAAACACAAATATTTTAACCAAAATAAAATCTAAACACATAAAAAACGTATATTAACATGATAAGATCATATTTAAATCAACCAATTCACAAGTATAACATCAAATTATCAAGAAATTTCAATAAAGTCAATACTTAAAGTTCATAAATTTTTTATTTTGAATCTTTTTAAACAACCGATTTTAATGCTCAATTGTGATCTAGATATGTTCTACAATATGTTGTGAGTCTCTTGAGCCCTCATTCTTGAATGATTTCCCTAATTTTAAAATTCAAATTTGAGTATTTTCAGTTAAGCAAGAATGATAGTTATTTGGCTTTACATAATTCTTTAAACACTCAATACAATAATATTGTAACATCAATTTACAAACGACAAGATTGGAACGAACGGAATGATCGACACAATCGACAAGATTTCAAGCTCGCGATTTTCTTGTTGTGTTCGCGATTGCTAGTTGCTGCGGGTCTCTTTCAGCACAATCAACACAATCGGAACATACGACACAAATGACACAGTAACTCTAATAGCTAGGTCGTTCATTAATCTGCAAAACTTGGTTGGAAGGTTAGGGTTTCTAGTTTACCCTATTCTGTAATATCTAGGGTTTCTGGTGTACCATGTTCTATAATTTCTCTTTTGTTGTTGTTTTCTGTTCTTCATTAAATGGGAAGAAAGAAAAAAATAATAAGGATAAGGATGTCAGAGAATTTGTGATGGAAGGTGTAAGGGAGGATACTGAAAATGAGATTTATAGGATTGCTGGAGTGATTATCTATGAAAAACATGAATGCAACAAAAGTCAAGAACCAACTGCTGATAAAGATTCTGAAGAAAATTTAGTAAGTAAATAAGGAAAGAAATAAGGAATTTGGAAAGTAGGTTACAATGAAAGATCAAATCTCTTTGGAATGAAAAATCAAATCACAAAGCTCCTGATGCACGCAAAGAAAGGAGAGATTGTGCTCAACAAAGAAAAAATACAGAAAACAACCGTTCAATTGAATGTACACTATCTTAAAGACTGGAATTTACTAAAGAAGGAAGAGTATGCAAAGATAGTAAACTAGTTAGTTGAAACAATGAGGGAGCTGGTGAAGTCCCATAAATCTAAGACCTATACTATCATGAGCAATTCCAGCTGGAGAGTAAACGAAGTCTGGAAAAATAATGCAGAAAAAAAGTAGAGGATCATGCTTATAAAGAAAAAATCTACTTGGGAGATGTTAAAATAAAAGTGGAGGTTCTCACTTCTCCTTTTGAATTTAAACTGCCAACTGAAGTGGAAGAAAAATGTGTTAAAGAATGGGAAAATGTATTGGTTGGAAACTACATAGGGAAGAATAGAATATCATTCTCAGTCACCAAGGAAGGCTTAATGAAATAATGGGAGCAGAAGGGACTAGAGAAGGTTTTTGCAAATATTCATGATCTCTATTTTCTACAGTTCAAAAAGGAATCAAACTTGGATGATATTCTTAAACATGGGCATACTTATATTGGATCAAACTGTATGAAGCTGGAGAGATGGTCTGAAGAATTGAACTTACTAAGAAAACTAAAAGAAACAGCCCAGATATGGTTTAAGCTTTGAAACATCCCAGCACACATGTACAATGTAGAAGCTCTAAATCATTTTACAACTTTATTGGGGAAACTATTATACATGGATCCAATTACAGAAGGAGGAGAACAACTTACCTTTGCTAGAATAAGCATTGAAGTGCATCCTCGAAGTACGATGCCAAAGAAAATGACAGTAGTTGACATGAAAGGAAGGTCTACAATAATGGAAATGTCATATGAATGGAGGCCGGACATGTGTATTTTCTGTAATACTTTTCAACATGTTAGTACTAAATGTGCAAAAGCAATTGAGGAAGAGCATAAAATCCTAAAAGTCCAAGATAAAGAAAAACAGAAAAATGAAACGGAAGAATCAATGATCAAAGAGCGTATTGGGGAAGTTAAAGAAAATCAGCATGGTAAAAATACAGAGGAAAAAATCAAGGAAAAATCAGAACAGGAAGAAAGTAATGATGTAGAGGAAGAAATTAAGGTAGAATCAAATAAAGAAGAAATCAATGAAATTGATGAAATAAGGGATTTAAAAAAAGATAAACTTACATGCAATGAAGAAGATGAGTCAGAAGATGAAAAGCAAAGATACAACAGTGGAGAAGGAAACTAAGGTTGTTGATCTTCAAACACAGAAAACTGAAGCACAGAAAAGTACTGACAAAAACCTTGAAATCCTGAAAAAGAATACATTTTATTATGTTAGTACAAGTTCATATAGAAGAAGATTAAACAATAAGAGCAGACAAACATCATCATCTACTTCAATTCAATCTCCCTTCATGAAGAACGCGAGAATATTAGGACGTGGAAGAAGACAATATGGTCAAAAGGCGGATATGGAGACAACATAGATTGGGATAGCTAGATTGTAGTCTTTGTTTATTTTAATCTGTGTTTTGTAATTTGATTTGACTGCCACCATTCAGAAACTTTTGGGTCTTTTGTTTGTCATCTTACAATCAAAACTAGGGTTTGTCTAGTTTTGATTATTGATCCCTCCCACATTTGGGGGCTTTTTAATGAAATGGTATTAAACCGTTTTCCCAAAACAAAACACACCAATTTAAGGAAAACTCGACTATGAAAATGAAATGAATAAAAAATGGAAAATCAAAGTTTTATTAAATTGAATGTGTATATGAAGAATTAAAGCATTAGGGCACTTACATAATGTCTATGAGTTCCTAATCAAATTCTCAAAGTAGCTTCAAGTCAACCATACAACCTAACTAATAAATTATAAAATGAGAAGCTTGAAGTTTGAAAATAGTAAATGTAAAAGGGAGAATCTTGACTAGCATATTCGTACTCCACTTGTTGCCCTATCATATAGATTTTTTTCGAAGTTAAATTTGGGGATTCTATTCAAAAATTACAAAAAATACAAAACATAGGGAATATATTGTAGTTACGTGAGGAAGACAAGTTCATGATCACTTGGACATAGGGTTAAGCAAACGGGTAAACCCAACTCATATTACCCAACACATATTCAACCTAAATTAAATTTACCCAACCCATATTATTTATTAATATGGGTTGGGTAACCCTTTTATTTTTTCATTTAATATGTATTTGACTCATTTCATACATTTTTATCCGTTTAACACGTTTTTGACATATTTAACACGTTTTTAACATTTGTAACACATTTTCTATATTTTTGGCACGTTTTGACACGTTTAACACGTTTTAACACTTTTAATATGTTTTTCACACGTTTAACACGTTTTTGGCACGTTTAACACGTTTTTGACACTTTTATCACATTTTTGACACATTGAACACATTTTTTCATGTTTTTGGCATGTTTAATACGTTTTAACACGTTTAACACATTTTTCACGATTACGACACATTTAACACATTTTGACACGTTTTTCACATTTTTGGCATGTTTAACACGTTTTGACATGTTTAATATGTTTTTCACGTTTTTGACATATTTAACACATTTTAAACATGTTTAACATGTTTTTCACGTTTTTGGCACGTTTAACACGTTTTTAGCATTTTTAACACGTTTTTCACATTTTCTGTACGGTTATCAAATTTTTGACATATTTAACATGTTTCTCACAATTTTGACATGTTTTATATATTTTTCACACGTTTAATGTGCCAAAACGTGTTAAACATGCCAAAAACATGAAAACTTATTAAATATTCAAAAAACGTATTAAACGTGCCAAAATATATACTTGTCAAAAGGTGTTAACATGCAAAAAATATGTTAAATGTACAAAAATGTGTTAAACGTGTTATAATGTTAAAAACGTGCCAAAACGTGAAAAACGTGGTAAACATATCAAAATGTGTTAAATGTGCTAAAAATGTGTTAAATGAGCTAAAACGTGTTAAACATGTTCAACATGACAAAAATGTGTTAAACGTGCCAAAAATGTAAAAAACATGTAAACGTGTGAAAAACGTATTAAACATGTCAAAAACGTGTTAAACATACCAAAAACGTGAAAAACATGTTAAAAATATATTAAATGTGCAAAAACGTGTAAATGTGTTTAAATGTCAAAAACTTGTTAAACGTGCCAAAAATGTGAGAAACGTGCCAAATACGTGAAAACATGTTAAACGTACTAAAATGTGTTAAATGTGCTAAAAGTGTGTTTAATGAGCCAAAATGTGTTAAACGTGTTCAACATGGCAAAAACGTGTTAAACGCGCCAAAAATATGAAAAACGTGTTAAACATGTCAAAAGTATGTTAAACATGCAAAAAAATGTGAAAAACATGTTAAATATGTGAAAAACATGTTAAACGTGTGAAAAATATGTTAAACGTGCCAAAAACGTGAAAACCGTGTTAAACTTGTCAAAAACATGTTAAACGTATTAAACTTATCTAAAACGTGTTAAACGTGACAAAAACGTAAAAATCTTGTTAAACGTGTAAAAAACGTGTTATTAGTGTGAAAACGTGTTAAAGGTGTTAAATATGTCAAAAACGTGTTAAACATGTTAAATGTACCAAAACGTGTTAAATGTGCTAAATGTGTGTTAAATGAGCCAAAAACGTGTTAAACGTGTTCAATATGGCAAAAACGTGTTAAACGTGCCAAAAATGTGAAAAATGTGTTAAAAATGTCAAAAATATGTTAAACATAAAAAAAAACTTGAAAAACATTTAAAATATGTGAAAAACGTGTTAAACGTGTGAAAAACATGTTAAACGTGACAAAAACGCGAAAACCGTGTTAAACTTGTCAAAAACATGTTTAACGTATTAAACTTGTCTAAAACGTGTTAAACGTAATAAAAACGTGTTAAACGTGTTATTAGTGTAAAAACGTGTTAAAAGTGTTAAACATGTCAAAAACGTGTTAAACGTACCAAAAACATGTTAAACATACCAAAACGTGATTATTTGTTAAACGTGTGAAAAATGTGTTAGAAATGTAAAAACATGTTAAACATGTCAATAACGTGTTAAATGTGCCAAAAACGTGTTAAACGTGAAAAAATGTGTTAAACATGTCAAAAACGTGTTCGACTTGAAATTGGAAGATGATTAATTTATATTGGATTAATAATAGATAATTAAATTAAATTTTTATAATTTGAGTAATTTAGGTAACCCTAACCCAACTCAAATTAAAACCAACCCATACTCAACCCAACCCATATTTAACCCAACCCAAATTAACTTACCCAAATTAATATTTTGAGTTTTGGGTTAGGGTTGAGTTGGGTTAAACCCAAATTATGCTCACCTTACTTGGACATGCATCAGTTGGCTTTTGGCCTGCATCTTGCATTTGTTTCAGTTGGCGACCGCGTCCATGCATTGGAACGCTGGCGTCCGGCGTCCCATTCGGGCCTCGTCTTCTGTTCCGCTCCTGGGCTCAAGTCTTCCGCGTTTTGACACACTAGTGAGTCTGTTGACCAACTTGTTGGGCTATACTGGTGGTCCGCTGGGCTGGTCGGTTTTCGGGGACTTCGATGCACATTTTGTTTTTCAATTAATAAAATAAAAATAATAATAGATGTATATATTTAATGTATTTATTAATTTATTCATTTAATCATACACTTTGAGTTTTATTTAAATCTGGTCTAAAATAATTGTTTTTGAAATACTATCGATAGGACATTGTCTCCAATATACATAATTGTTCTAATTTCATGAAATGAGTCCGTATATAATTTTTAGAAAATAATTACTCGAAATTTATTTTCAAATAATGTAAAATTGGGGAGTAAAAAATAATCGTCTATACTTTTATTTTTGTTCGACCCAAAAGTTAAAAATTGTGAATTCAAATTTCGTGTACAAATGATCGTTTTGAAACTAAATTTTTTTTCTCTTTTTAAGCGATATTTTCTCAAACATCAATATTGAAGTTTTGTATCAAGGCTCCCTTTATTTCACACATCTCTAAAATTTACCTCACTTTTCATTTTTGGGAAAATCGTGTGATTGAAAACATTCGGCTTGAAGAGGAATTTTTTAAACATACTCGGGTGTATCTCATCGAATCGGTATACCTTTTTTTATGTTTTGGCTATCCAGATAAAAGTTTGAGTGAACAACAAATGATGATTTAATTATCTTAACCTTCACGAGTTATTATTATTTTTTTAGCCACCGAAGAAATATTTGATTAGAACGGTACAATTTTGCTTTTGCACTGATTAATCATTGTGATTTCAATATCTCAACTTTCATGCAATTTTTTTATTATTTAGTCTCTTTTTTTCCTTAGAATTCAAACTCGTATTTTTGGAGGTATGATATCCTTATTTGATTAAGTGATTTTAGGTTTGACTTTAATTTTTCACGAGCTTCACTTCGAAATATTCTTTTAGACAATTGTATGCTCGCTAAGAAATTCATTTAGATACATCATTCTCAAATATAAGAAAAATAATTGAGTTCATTTTGAAACAATAAATATAACCAAGATCTCATCATTGTCCTTGTATTCTGATTCCCTTTTCATTTTTGTTTTGTGAAATAGGGGTCAATATTTTCTCTCAATGCTTATTGACTTTGTGACCTAGATTACAAATTCGTAGGCTTCTCTTTATAAGAATGTCATGACGTAGTTCAATGCATTTGCAAATATTGTCATATTCTATGTTTTTTTTTTTTTGTTTTTTTTGTTTTACAAAAACGCCCTAATACTGAAACTAGGGTTTATTATTGTTAATGTTTTTTTTAATTTGTTTCCGAAAAAATGATTAGATAAACATTCCAAAATTAACACTTTTGAAGTTTAAACCAAACGTGACATGTGAACGTTCATCATCTTTATTTGTTTTTTTATAAAATGATCTTGACAGCTGATATAATATTTCAAAAGAAAAAAAAATTGTTCAAATAAATTGTGATACATAAACGTTTTACTTCAACTAATCATTAAGAAGTTTTATTTTAATTAAAACTACATTTTAGTGTCCTACATGATTATCAAGAGAGATTCATAGAGAGATTCTCATTTTTTTTATTATTATTATGATCAAACATAGCTAAAGATTGTTATAAAATTATCACATTATTATTTGCGGGGTGACCTTTTTAAATGTTGGGTTATCTGGAAAAAAAAAAAAAAGAATATTAAGTAATTGTAAGTACTTTTTTATATTTTAAATTTTATAAAACTAAATAAAAATATTTTTGTTAATAAATCAAATACGAAATTTTGTATTGGGCTTATTATTCACGATTTACAATGGTTAATTGTTGACACGATCAAATATTTTGTCGCGCCACCAACATAAAAATTAATCTTTTAGTTTTTTTTATTTATAATATAATTATTTAATACATTTTAAATTAAATTTCAATACTCAATAAATTTGATATATTTTAAATTTAAGTTCTTATTTTAATCTATATACGTACATGATCGGGTCATGGGGAAATTTGATGAAATGGCCCCCATAACAGGGGAAATTCCAAAAAGGGCCCGCGCCTACTAATGTTGGCAAAAAGGGCCCTTTTGCCCTGCGAAATGTCAGAAATACCCCTCTTGCGCCAGATTTTACGCTCATTGACGCGAATTACCAATCACGCGATTTAATCTAAATCGCGTGAGTTCATCAACGCGATTTAGATGAAACGCGTGATTGGCAATTCGCGTTTTTAAATGTACGTGAATTACCATCCACGCGTTTCATCTAAATCGCGTTGATGAACTCAAGCGATTTAGATGAAACACGTGCATGGTAATTCGCGTCTTTAGTCTTATATATAATTTTCCGCCCTAATTTAAAACAAAACCTCCCCGATTCTCCCTCCCACTCCGACTTCCAAAACCAGTCTTCTCAACTGCCAAATACCCTTCAACATAGATCAAGATCATCGTTCCTCGTCCAACATCATCGACTTTCCACTCTATTCGACATCATCGTCTTTTTCCGCCGTCTATTCGACATATTCCGGTGAGTTTAGGGCTTTAAGTGTTAGGGTTAGGTTTTAGAAGTGTATTATGTCGTTTATATTGATTTATATTGATGTATTTAGGGTTTAGGGTTTGGTTCTGGTTTCGTTTATGTGTGTAAATGCTTTTAGTGTGTATATGACGAGTATTGTATCAATGTTCTTATTCTGCATGCATGCATTTCACGCTTATTCATTCATTTCTCGTTTAAGAAATGGCATTTCCGTGTTTGTTATGTTCTTGTGAAGAAATGGTATTTTTGTGTTTTCTTTGACTGTGTAGGCTTAGGGTTTAACATTTGTTGCTTTACTGCTTAATTTTCGTCTGTTCTTATTTTGCTTTACTGCTTTACGTTTAATAGAATGCCAATGAGACAGGATGAGTTGTTGATCTAAGAAATGACACATCATATGCTTAATGTCTTTAGAACTGTCCATTACTGCACCTTAATGTATTACTGCACCTTTACTGCACCTTTACTACACCTTAATGTATTAAGAAATTTGCAAGCATTTCTCAATGGTTAATTCGATTTGCTTATTCCCATCTTCTTCCTTGTTTTGTAGATGGAGTCCACTATAATACCCGAGTTTGATGGGAGGGTATCCTGGAAAACCAATATGAGAAATATTGCTGCCAAGTTTGCGAAGATGAATCTAACTAAAAGGGTAGAGGAAACCCAATTCAGATTCTTATTCAAAGGGCACCCGTTACTGCGTTTCTCAGGAATGATTATACACCACATGCTCCTCAGGAAGTCCAGCTCAAATTCTATGGAGATGAAGTTCCTTGTGAATGGAGAAGAGCTGTGCTTCGGGATGAGGGAGTTTGCATTGGTTACAGGTCTCAATTTTGGGAGATTCCCTGCAGAGCAAACAATTTTCAACCAGGTTGAAGAATCTCCAACTTTGGTTCTTAAATATTTTAAACGTATTCCACTTATTAGAATAAGAGACCTTCATTCAAAATTCCTGTCCTGCTCTGATAGGGAAGGTGCATGGAAATTGGGGCTGGTATACCTTGTTTCCCATTATCTCTTTGCCCTTGACCCGAGGAGGATAATAAATATGAAACTCTTCAGCATGGTCGATGACATCGACACCTTCCTCAATTTTCCATGGGGAAAGGTGGCCTTTAGAGCAACCATGAAGGGTTTGACCAAAGAACTTGATCGCTACAGGAAGCTATATCTGCAGAAGAAGAACAAAGACAAAGACAAAGATGTCGATGTTTCTGCCTTTAGCGGGAGCCGGTAGTCAAGGAAGAGAATACCTCGTTTTTCAGGGCCCGGGAAGGGAGAGTGGCCGAGTGGTCAAAAGCGACAGACTGTAAATCTGTTGAAGTTTTTCTACGTAGGTTCGAATCCTACCTCTCCCACTCCCTGTCAGCTAGCCTCGCTTCTTTTCAGTTTTCCTTTTCATCTTCGAAGGATCCCATGATCCTGAACCGATCTTACCTGGGATCGCAAATCCCAAGGGTTCGCACTAGCCTTACAAGTGTGGACTTATGAGGTGATCCAAACGTTTGTCCCCAATCTTGCAATTAAAACGACGCTTCAAACGGAAGAGCCTGTCTGCCCAAGGATAATACAGTACAAATCAAAGAGGAAGAGCACTGCCTCTGATCTTCACACTGCCCTGCATGGCAAGATTGTTAAGAAAATGGAATTGTCTGAAGAAGAGAAGATCTTATATGCTGGGGATGACTTTGAAGATATGGGAGGTAATGTTTATGATGTCTTTTTTTATCTTGACTGCAGAAAGAGGAAATTTGGAGATGTTGATGATGGAGTTCCTCATAAAAAAACTGTCATGAGGAAGAAAAGACAAATTACTCCAGCCAAAGCCAAACCTTCCACAAGAAGAAGAACCCGCAACCCTACCCCCAGCACCAGCACCAGCAGCTCTTATTCTGTCGAGAGCGCCACGAGTAGAAAAGACGAAGACGAAGAATCCTCTCCCCCAACTCCAACAGCAACAACTCCCCACGATAGATGTAGATTGGATGAACTTTCGAAAGAGCTAAATGAATTCAAAACTGTAATGAGAAACGAAATAACTCTCTTCAAAACTGAAATGAGAAATGAAATAAGTCTCATCAAAACCGAAATGAGAGATGAAATAATTCTCATTAAACGGATGTTAAAGCAACTACGGCAAGGGGAGAAAAAGAAGGAGAATGATGAAGAAAAGGACGAGGGGGATTTTGAGGTGAACACTGAGGTATGAGTTTGAATGATGATAAATTTCGTGCATTTGACATTTCTTGCATTTGGTCTAATTAAATGATTTTTTCTTTTTTGTAGGATGGGAAGGGAGACAATGTTGTGCTGATTTTGGAGAAAGACAATGTTGGGCTTGTGGAGGAGAATGAAGTTGAGGTATGTATTTCTTGCATTTCCTTGCATTTGGATAATTGGTGCATTTCTTGCATTTGGACTAATTGAAGGCTTTTCTGTTTATTGTAGGATGGACAGGAGGGAGACAATGATGTGCTGATTTTGGAGGAAGACAATGTTGGGCTTGTGGAGGAGAATGAAGTTGAGGTATGTATTTCTTGCATTTCCTTGCATTTGGATAATTGGTGCATTTCTTGCATTTGGACTAATTGAAGGCTTTTCTATTTATTGTAGGATGGACAGGAGGAAGACATTGTCGGGCTTGTGGAGAAAAACAATGTTGGGGAGGACAATGAAAATGAAGAGAAGACAGTTGAAGATGGTGTTAAAAATACTGAGGTATGCATTTCTTGCATTTCTTGCATTTGGTGCAATTCGCGCACTTTTCTTAATTCTTGCATTTGGACTAATTGAAGGGCTTTCTGTTTATTGTAGGATGGACAGGAGAAAGACATTGTTGGACTCTTGGAGAAAAATAATGTTGGGGAGGACAATGTTGAGGAGAAGACAGTTCAAGATGGTGAAAACAATACTGAGGTATGCATTTCTTGCATTTGGTGCAATTCGCGCACTTTGCCTATTTCTTGCATTTGGACTAATTGAAGGGCTTTTCTGGTTTTTGTAGGATGGGCCGTTGTTGGAGATGGAGAATGTTGGGAATTTGGAAGAGAAGACAGTTGAAGATGGTGAATTGAATATCGAGGTATGCATTTCTTGCATTTGGTGCAATTCGCGCACTTTGCCTAATTCTTGCATTTGGACTAATTGAAGGGCTTTTCTGGTTTTTGTAGGATGGGTCGTTGTTGGAAATGGACAATTTTGGGACTTTGGAGGAGAAGACAGTTGAAGATTGTGAATTGAATATCGAGGTATGCATTTCTTGTATTTGGTGGAATTCGCGCACTTTGCCTAATTCTTGCATTTGGACTAATTGAAGGGCTTTTCTGGTTTTTGTAGGATGGGCCGTTGTTGGAAATAGACAATTTTGGGACTTTGGAGGAGAAGACAGATGGTGGGAATGTTGAGGAAGCTGTGGAGGAGCAGGTGGAGGAGCAGGTGGAGGAGCAGGTGGAGAAGCATGTGGAAGATAATGAAGATGAGGTTGAAGAGAAGGTGGAAGAGAAGGTGGAGGATAACGAAGATGAGGTATGCAATTCTTGCATTTGGACTAATTGAAGACTTTTCTTGCATAATTCAATGATTTCTTTGTAGGTGGACGATGATTTCGTTGTGCAGAGGGGTAGGAAGGGGGTCTAGAGGGGTAGGAAGGGGGTGCAAAGGGGTAGGAAGGGGGTGCAGAGGGGTAGGAAGGTGGAGGATAATGAAGATGAGGTATGCAATTCTTGTATTTGGACTAATTGAAGACTTTTCTTGCCTAATTCAATGATTTCTTTGTAGGTGGACGATGATTTCGTTGTGCAGAGGGGTAGGAAGGGGTGCAGAGGGGTAGGAAGGTGGTGCATAGGGGTAGGAGGGTGGTGCAGAAGAAGGTGGACGATCATTTCGTTGTGCAGAAGAAGGAAGAGAAGAAGGAGGACAAGCGGATAGATGAGGATGTGGTGGTACTGGACGATGCATCCCACATCCTATTTAAGAGAAAGAGGACGGCGTCGAAAGCTGTACTTAGTCCCTACATCGTCCCTCGTCCAAGAAAGAAGACGATTGTTGTCGATCCTATGTCGACTTGTAATGAGCAATTGAGGAAAGAGTTCAAGAAAGAATTTGCGAAAGGGGCTACATTTAAAGAGGTTCAACTCTCTAATGGCACTGGAGACCTTAAGTTTTTCACTACAATTCTGAGGTTAAATAAATGGCTAACTGATGTAGAGATGAATGCAGCAATTTGTCTGCTAAGAGCAAGAGCATTCGCCTACCCTAAGTCGTACCCGGCGGATTTCACCATCTTAGATTGCCAGTTTGGCCCTTTGATTACTTCATACTATGACAATTTTGTTGCTGACTCGGTTGATCCAGAAAAACCACATGGCCATACTTTCGATCAAATCATTTACCACTACTACTGGGGTAGAGAAGATAGACATATGCCCGGTTGGAGCAGTGTTGATGTTATTTACTTCCCCCTCAACCTCAACAACCTACACTGGGTATTGTGTGTTATTCGATTGCAAGAATGGAGAATTGATGTTTATGATTGCGATCAGACAAATTTCAATGATGAAGAATTAGGAAAATACATGAAAGCCATTTGTGAGATGTTGCCGCCCTTCCTTCATAAAGCAATGTCTGAACTTGAAATGGCCAGGTATCCTAACATGATAAATGAAACTTTTAGATTTCAGAGAATCCCACACCCTGAAGTACCAAAAGCAGAATGGAGTGGGGACTGTGGCGTTTTTGTATTAATGTATTTAGAGTACGTACCTGACTGCTAAACTTGGTCTAGAAAATTGCATATCAAAGAATATGCAATTATATAGAGAAAAGTGGGCAGTCAGGTTGTACCACCAGATTTTAGAGCCATGAAGTTGTAAACACTGAATTATTGTTGTATATTGTTTTGTAAACACTGAATTATTGTTGTAACATGTTTTGTAAACACTGAATTATTGTAATTGTTTATCATCATCATTTCAGACATGAATGTTGTAATAGGTATCATAAAATTCACGTGTATTGTAATATAATTCACGTGGTTGTAATAGGTATCATAAAATTCACGTGTATTACAATATGACTCACGTGAATTATATTACAATACACGTGAATTATATTACAATACACGTGAATTAGCATTGTGCAATATATATGCGTGAGTCACTCACTGTATGGCCAACCTGGATGTATTATACAATCTGTATACAACTTTCAATCAGCATACAATATTCGAAAACCTACAACAATCAATCAGCATACAATATTCGAAAACCAACAACAATAATCAGTATACAATATTCAAAATTGCACAGACAATATTCATGTTTGTGGCTGAGATGATGGCGGCTGAGATGATGATGCTCTTGCAGCTCTTGCAGTAGAGGGTGCAGGCATTACTGATTTGCATATTGCCCTGTTGTGACCCTGACCACCACATGAGCTACATCTTCTCGGTACCTTACGAATTTCACATTGGGATGACCTACGCTTTGT
This sequence comes from Impatiens glandulifera, assembly GCF_907164915.1. Lineage (NCBI taxonomy): Eukaryota > Viridiplantae > Streptophyta > Magnoliopsida > Ericales > Balsaminaceae > Impatiens > Impatiens glandulifera. The sequence goes on from NC_061868.1 coordinate 11,259,483, forward strand.
TTGAGGTCGCCCTTTCTTAACCTTAACAGGTGGTTTAAGGCACACTCATTGCTTGATATGTTCTGGAATATCCAAATACTCTTCATGACAAACTGGATATATTGTTTCCGCATAAGCATTGATCCACATTTCACTTGAGTAATACCTGAAAGATAACAATTGAACATGAGTGAGAAATAAAGTTAGTTAGATAAATTCAATAGCAAATAAAGTAAAGTAAACCCTAAACCTTGAGCAGAACTCATAGGCATCCAATCTATGGGTACGGGAAGCAGCCAGGGCATGAGTGCAAGGAAGACCAGATACATCAAATACCCTACAACTACAACTCATTCCTCTCAAGTCAACTTTATAATCAGATTCACCGTCATGGACATAAAACTCGAAACGGTTAAGTGGATGAACGTTATATAATCTGGCCTTCTCAGCTTGATCACGTAAGAACTTTTCATAATAAGAAGATAAACGTTCATTGTGATTGGAAGCTTTTTCTCTTCGACTGTTAAACCAATCTTGTAATGTGAATCTTAAATAATCAGCTAAGATTGATATGGGATACTTTCTAGCTTCCCTACTTTGACTATTGAAGCTCTCAGAGTAATTGCTTGTCATTTGATTGTATCGTTTACCCGGAAAAAATGCACGACTCCATCTCTCAAACCCAATATCTGCCAAATACATAGCAATACGAGGGTCCTTAGCATTGATCTTGTCAAAATGCTGATTAAACTTCAAGATTGTGTATGCTTGAGAAGCCAAACCAAACTCGGCGTGGAAGTGATCGGTTTTGAATTTGGCCATAATATTCATCTTGATGTGATATGTGCACGCACCATGGTCAGCTTCTGAAAAAACAGCACACAAGGCATTGGCGATGCTTGGGTGTCTATCAGATACAAACACGAGATCATCAACCAATCCAATTGCATCTCTAAGTTTTTGCATGAAATAAGTCCAGGAGTTGTTATTTTCAGAATCAACAACGCCGAATGCAACAGGATATAGTTGTTCATTCGCATCTAATGCTATCGCCACCAATAGCTGACCTCCAACCTTGTGCTTAAGAAAACTGGCATCGACGCACAATACTGGACGACAACAGTTTTTGAAACCCCTAATTGAGCAGCCTAAGGACATGAACATATACCTGAAATGACCGTGCTCATCCGTCTGGATGTCTGTTATGGTACCCAGATTGTTCTTCTCCAACATGTACAGGTATGATGGCAATTTACCGTAAGAATCTTCTACAGTTCCTCGCAACGCTATTAGGGCCTTTTCTCTAGACCGCCAAGCCTTATTATAAGACAACTTTATTCCATAAGTAGTCTGTATGTCTTCCATTATTTTCTTGGGCATGTGGTCATGGTGATGGTCCATGTACTTGCTCTTCATGCATTCCCCAAACACCCATGCTGGTGCTGGCCTTTGATTCTCTTTCCTCGACACAATTGAACATGTATGATCTTTTACGAATTTACGAATCTCAAACATTTCCGAGGAATTTACTCTGACAGCACGCAGTCTCCACTTGCAATTCTTATCCAAACATTTCACAACCCAAAGTTCTTTTTTTGACTTCACCACTTTGAATTCAAAATGATTAGTCATGGCATATTTATATAACCTCAGCTGAAGTTCTTTTTTATTCTCAAACAAAGAACTGACTTCCAATCCGATTCCGGTACTTACTGCCTCATGTATAGGATTTTCACTACTTGGTATGTTACTAGCAACCCATTCACTGCAGCTTGGTTGAGTATGAACAACAACATTGTTTTGTTGTGTACTAGGAACCCAAGAATCGCTTGGATTTGGATTGGTACTAGGAACCCAATCAGAACTGCTAGGTTGGGTAATAGAAACCCAATCATCATCAGCCTCATCCCCCACATTCAGACGCAAATGTTCATCTTCAATGTCATTTTCAAAGAAAACCTCACGCTGCATCGGGAAGACGTCGGGGTCATCAATTTTTGGAACCGCTACACTTTCTTGAGTTGGTAGTGACTTCTCTACTAAGGATACACACAATGGAGTGCGGTTGTGGACTGAAACTGCTTCATGTAAAAAGAACTCCACATCCACATCTTTTTTTATATCAGTTATATAAGAAAATTTGGCAATCATGCCAGGAGCATTATACTTGGCTTGAAGCAATAAATCATATCTAGATTTGTCAACATCGGTAGCAGAATAAATTTGATCAACTAATTGGGCATAAGTAGAATTTTGGGGAACAATCATACCGCTGTTTGACTTTGCAGAAAAATGAGTAAGATCATCCGTAGTTTTCCACTCTCCATCAAAGTAAAGAAGTACAAGTACTTGAGCTACAATTGAAAACAGTTCAACAACATCACAAGAATTGAAAACAGTTCAACAACATCACAAGAATTGAAAAAAGTTCAACAACATTACCATAACCGAGGAGAGTTTGCTCGTAGAGTTTCAGGAAATCCAATGCCGCAACTTTTTACCATAAGTTTGCTTCAATGAATCTAATGTGATAAGAGCTCCCTATCCAATAGGTCCATTGAAGCAAACTTGTGGTTAATTCTTGGAACATTGTATCTCCACGAAACATACCAGTAAACTCTACCTCAATACTAGAATAACAAGATAGTATTGAGTGAAATCAGCTACACTATGCCAGCATGCAAACCCTAAACCTTAATACTAGAATAACAAGATAGTATTGATTCCCATTCAGAACAAGATAGTGGAGAGGAAGCTTAACATACAGAAAACAGAAACAAAAGGTCCAGTAACTATAAGAACTGTGGAACTTAAACAACGTACTGATAAACAAATTCCAAGACAATAACTCAATAAGACTTTCTAAGAACTAAAACAAAGCTAATACCCAAATCAAGGCCTCGTTTGAGGAAGGGTTATTTAGATTTAATCAAAATAACACCTTATCCCATCATGAATCAAATCATTTCAATCATCCACAAATTACCCTTACTTTATTTGAATAGCATTTTAAATATTAAATAAACATACCCATTTTGAGAACGAAGAGTAGTGGGTCAGTTGCTGTTGCTCGTGGTCGAGTTCTTCAGGGTCTCGTGGTGTCGTCGTAGTCGTCAGCTGCTGCTGCTCGTGGTCGAGTTCTTCAGGGGAGGGTCGAGTCGGAGTGGCGAAAGCGAGAGAAGAGAGAAGGGGAAATTAGTGATTCGTGGTTTTGTTATAAATTAGGGCACAAAAATATTATATACGATGAAAGACGAGAATTGTTATTCACGTGTTTCATCTAAAACGCGTGAATAAACTCACGCGTTTTAAGGTGAAATGCATTCACGCGTTTCATCTAAAACGCATGAGTTTATGCACGCGTTTTAGATGAAACGCGTGAATAACAACATTGTTCCTTGTTCCTTCTTGTTTGAGTTATGTGGCGAATATGCGTGAATAACAACATTGTTCCTTGTTCCTTTTTGTTTGAGTTATGTGGCGAATAACAACATTGTTCCTTGTTCCTTGTTGTTTGATTATACACAATACGCGTGAGTTATGAGGATAAGTTATGATATTGTTAACATAAGTAATAAACCATAAATAGAAGAATATTCAGTAATATAAACCACCATAAATCATAAATATCCAAATTAAGTATTGTTATAAACCATAAATATCATAAATAACCCATAAATAGAAGAACAATAAGTCTAAACAACTCCAAATTAAGTAAGCAAATGCTGCAAATCACAAGCAGCAACAGATTGAAGCAACTTTGTATGAGGAACAACATGTTCATCCAATATGCATGACATAGCAGCCGCTGTCTCAAAAAGCCCATTTGTCGGGGAGAACATCAAAATCCTTTTCAATTGGTCGATATCTGCTGTCTATCTCGAAATATACTATTATAGTTTTCGCATCCCTTGGCTCAGCAAATGGATAATCTGGATTATCCGATTCTTTAATACTACCACCTCCAGCAACTATTAACTCAATGAGATCCTGTTTGTAAAGTGTGTTGAAATTCCCTATAAATATAAAAATATAACCGTCGAACAGTTTCGAACGCTGAAAAACCAACAAAGAAGATAATTTCAGTTATCATGCAAAATAAGAAAAAGTACAGATAGGAGGAATAAGACCAAACTCACATTATTCAACAACAGAAGTCTGCCTTTTCTAGGACCACCTTGGGCTCCAAGATTATCATGTTTAACCTCATAAGGTTCCTCATCAACACAGTTTTGGGTTTTCAATGATGATTTTATCCCTAAACAAAACAATTTTTAAATTAATTTAATAGACATATGTATGAAAATAATCGTGTTAACAGAGACTCACAATCAATAGTAAGGACCCATTTCCCGTTCAGAATTGCCTTCAATACTTTTTGAGTTCGGCCGCATGCACCATTGGAATCAGTGTAAGCAATAACATGGGTTACATCTTCTCTCCACTTCGGAGACACCCTTGCACCAAAAGTGCGAGCAAATTCAACTATCAACAACTATGTAAAACAATAATATAATGGTTATTACATACAAAACTAGTTAATATGGACATAGTAGAGAGAATAGAACATACATTATTTTCAGGTGATAATTGATTGGGACATAAGGTCATAACAGTGTTTGTTGCATGCATATTATAAAAAAAAGGAGTTGAACGAACTGAGAAAACTATTTTATTAACAACCATTTTATTACATACCATTTTGTTGAACGAACTGAGAAAACCACAGCGGCAGCTCCTGATCTAAATACTACAATATCCATCATTATAAACAGCAGAATATACATCAATAGCTAACCATACAATATTCATGTAATTGAAAATCAACAATCAATCAGTATATATAGGAAAACCAACAATCAATCAGTATATATGAAACGGCATAATATACATCAAAACCAAACTTTAAACCCTAAATACAACAATATCCATGAATATAAATGGCAGAATATACATCGAAACCTAACCCTAAACATAAATACTATAATATCTATCAATATAAATGGCAAAATATACATCGAAACCTAACCCTAAACCTAAATACATCAATATCCATTATAAACGGCATAATATACATCAAAACCAAACCCTAAACCTAAATACATCCATATAAATGGCAGAATATACATCGAAACCTAACCATAAACCCAAATACTTCGATATACATAGGAAACGGCATAATATACATCAAAACCAAACCTTTAACCCTAAATACACTAATATCCATGAATATAAACGGTATAATATACATCAAAACCTAACCCTAAACCTAAATACATCAATATATATAGGAAACGACATAATATACATCAAAACCAAACCCTAAACCTAAATACATCCATATCCATGAATATAAACGGTAAATATACATCAAAACCTAAGTCTAAACCTTAAGCCCTAAACTGACCTGATGATGTTGAAGAACGATGATGTTGGAAGGATCCCGATGATGTTGAGGAACGCTGATGTTGAGGAACGATGATCTTGATGGATGTGGGAATGGAAAGTCGGCCGCAGTCGGAGTGGGAGGGAGAATCGGGGAGGTTTTGTTTTAAATTAGGGCCGGAAAATTATATATAAGACTAAAGACGCGAATTACCATGCACACGTTTCATCTAAATCGCGTGAGTTCATCAACGCGATTTAGATGAAACGCGTGGAAGGTAATTCACGTACATTTAAAAACGCGAATTGCCAATCACGCGTTTCATCTAAATCGCGTTGATGAACTCACGCGATTTAGATTAAATCGCATGATTGGTGATTCGCGTCAATGAGCGTAAAATCTGGCGCCCGAGGGGTATTTCTGACATTTCGCAGGGCAAAAGGGCCCTTTTTGCCAACATTAGTAGGCACGGGCCCTTTTTGGAATTTCCCCTGTTATGGGGCCATTTCATCAAATTTCCCGGGTCATGTCATTAATTAACCAATAATGTCATAAATGTGTGTTAACCAATAGTGTAGTAAACGTGTCTCTAAACCAATGTGGGAGACATATAAGTTCAAAACTCTAATCCTAAATATTAAAACATAATCAATTTAAAACAAATGAAAATTTTAAACCATAAAAAAGCAAAAAAGAAACTTATAATCAATCTGAACACACTATTCCAATGACAATTCCCCCCAACTCCGTATTTCTCAATTTATAAACCCTTAATTTAATTCATGAAAACATTCATCAATTTTCCAACCCCATATTATATTTTGTTTCTCTATTATACTCAAAAAAATCAAATCATATAAAAAAACTATCAAAATATGGACCTAATCTTTATTAACATAAAAAAATACTAAATATTGAATTATACCCACCTAATTTAGATTAGTTTTAATTTATTGTTAAAAATTTATTAAATATTTGAAAGAAACAAACTCTTTATATATTTAAAATAACTTCAATTATAAAAAAAAAAAGCTTTATGTAAACCTAAATTGTAAAATAATATAGGTTCAATTATCCAAAATACATATATTTTCAGAATTTTGTTTTTACATTAAATTATAATTAACCTTCTAATTTATTGTTTTTCTGAGAATAAAATATTTTGAGGCATTGTATAAAGATTTCTCTTTCCATTAAATAAAAATTTTGCATAGGATAAAATGAACAAATTCTATAATATAAACACAGTTTTTGTTAGAATAACGAGTCGAATTGTTATTATTGTTATTTACAAGTTGACATGGTAAGCTTACCAAATTTGAAACGATTAAATTATAAAAATATAATTAATATATATATATATATATATATATATATATATATATATATATATATAGTTTTCTCATATCATTGGATAACTTAGATTCATTTTTGTTAAATTTTAAGTGTTTAAATTTTATAAATAAAACGAAATTTTGAATTTGTAATCTAACCGTATAGTATAGCATTTTAACCAATTAAATAAATAAAACTTTATATTTTAAAATCATCCATAAGTTTTATAAAATATATGCATTTATATAATTTAATATATATATATATATATAACAGTTTTCTCAAATCATTGTGTGCTCGCAACATATAGCACAACCCATTTTTGTTATAATTATCGATTCGGGTTATTAATTTGCAGGTTGCCTCGCCATAAAGTTTGAAGCGGTTAATTTTACAAAATAAAATTGAATTTTGACATATATTTATCATATAAATATTATTATTATTATTTCAAATGATGAATATTTGTTTTGTAAATTAATTTTAAATATTACTTTCACAATATCATAATTTCTTTTCTTTTTTTATTATTTTCTTTTAATTATTAAAAATATTAAACTTTATTTTAAAGATAATTATGTAAAAATAATAGTGTTAATTTTTTTTAATATTAATATGTTGATTTGGATGATTACTTGAATATAAAGACAATTAATTATATAATATATAATATTATTTTATATTTGTACATCTCATTGTTTTATTCTAATCAATGAATAAGAACAAGGACAATTCTAAGTTCTAGTAACAATTTGACTATACCGAATTTAAGAAAAAATTATAATTTTGTAATTGTTTGTGTGATTATTTAAAGTCTTTTGGATTGGGATGTCTTTAGTAATTTATAAAAACTCTATTTTCCTTTATTTATTAAAAATATTAAACTTTATTTTAAAAGGTAATTATATATGTAAACAATAATAGTGTTAACTTTTTTTTAGTATTAATATGTTGATTTGTATATAAAGACAAACATTTATTATTATTTTATATTTGTACATCTCATTGTTTTATTCTGGTCAATGAATAAGACCAATGACAATTCTAAGTTCTAGTAACAATTTGACTATAACGAAATAATTTTGTATTGTGATTATTTAAAGTCTATTTGGATTGGGATGTCTTTAGTAATTTATAAAAACAGAGGTTCCATTTGGATTTATTTAAAAAATAGTAAAATGCTGTAATTTTGAGAATATATATATATATATATATATTTATTTATTTATTTATTTATTGTGTAAGAAGACTTAATTAAATATATTAATAAATAATTAAAAGATATATTTTTTATAATATATAAGATATCTTAATTAATTAATTAAGTATTGATTTATTAAAGATAATAAGATGGTGTTTGATTATGGTTAAATTTTATAAAAATAAATAAATCGAACAAGTTTCTTACAAATATTATATGAAATTGTATGAATTTAGACTGATTTTCATTATATTTATTTTCCTAAAACAACTATTCAAATTTCAAAATCCGACGTTAAAGTCAAACTAATAAACTTATTGCATTAAATAATTGAAATTCAAAACCGAGCAGGTTATAGTTGGAAATTTGACCAGCAGATTGTAGTGGGAAGATTTGAATTTTAGAACTAGTTTATATGGCTTTTGTAAGGATTTTATTCAGTTTTATAAAAAAAATAATAATAATAATCTCACTATTAATATAATCATTCGATCCAAAATTAAATTACAATAATATTTCTACTTTTTATTAAATTTTAAATATAAAAAATATTTTAATAATTGAACCAACTAAAAACCAAAATAAACTTACTTTTTTTTATTAAACAAGTTTTATTTTTTATTTTTTGGACAAAACTCCAAAAAGAAAATATCAAATAATGAAAATCAAACCAGCTCTAATAATTAATAGAGTAATACAATTTGCATTCTTATACTTTCTCTTCCTCTTACTATTATTTTTATTTTTATTTTTATTTTTATTACTTTTCTTATTTTTATTTAGTTGATTATATTTATGATATTTAGTTTGATTATAAATAAGATAATTATATTTTGTTATTAATAAAAGAAATGGAATGACGATAAACTTTGAAATAGGAAATAATATGAAATCTGATTAAATTAAAAAAAAATCTCTTTACGCTTTACTCCAAACCTTCTTTTTTACTATTAATGATGTAAAATCAAGTCATTATCTTTCCCAAATTTATTTCTTTATCACTTTCTTAATAATTTTTTTTTATCATTCTTAATTTAATCTATAAAAACCATAGAAGAAAATAGTGACGTGAGAGGGAAAACTTTAATATGCAAATTAACTTGACTTGGTCTTCTGGCTTAAGGAAACTTATAATTTATATGAAATGATCAATTAATATAGGAAGAAGGAAGAAGAGAGATCTAGATCGAAGATGGTGAAATATACCAGTGGTTTTTGGATAGTAATTATTATAACTATTCATGTAATGATGAAGGGAGATAAGATCAATGGGCGACATGGTTGCATTGTGGAGGAGAGAAAGGGTCTCCTGCAGCTCAAAGCTAAGCTGGGATCCAGGATGAATCAATATTTCAATAGCTCCTTCTTACCTTCATGGGTAGATGATCAAACCGGTGTCGATTGTTGTGACTGGGAAAGGGTCACTTGTGATCCAGTCACTGGCCACGTCTTAAAGCTATCACTCGACTACATCTACGGTTTCAACCAAAATAACAACTTAAAAACGACTAATTGGAGTACTAGTAGTACTGCTCAAGATATCATTGGATCAAGTGGAGGTAATACATAGCAATTATTAATTGTAAACCTTAATACTAATGAATACATATTGATCTTAATTAGATAATTCTTATATGTATAGGATTTGAGAAATTATCGCAATTGGAGAATCTGGATATAAGCGGTAATCAACTTGATGCTAGTGTTTTGTCATCTTTAAGTACAATTAAATCGCTAAAGGTGCTTGATCTCTCTTATAATTCTAAATTCAAAGACAGTCTTTCCTCTCAAGGTAACTATAATTATTTTTCTTCTTCTTTATTGCTGCTGTGTTTTTGTTTAAAATTTGGATATATATTGAATAACCTTAAGCAACATATAAATTTAATGAATAAAATATATATGCTTCTAATTGGAACCTTTTTCTTAAATAATTATGGATTTCTTAATAAAAATTGGTTCACTTTTTCAAAAATTATTTGTATTTTCGCTCTTATATAGAAATGGCTATAAGCAAAATAATTTCCCATACATATTACCAAACATATTTATAATTACATACTAATGATATATAGACATAATTGTCTTATACTCTATCATTAAATTATGAGTCTATATATACATGGTTTTTAGTTAAGATATAAATAATGAGAGTTAATTAAATATTTGAAATCTATACACAGGGTTTGAGAAGTTGTCTGTTCTAAAACAATTGAAGAATCTGTATATTAAGGATATGGAGTTGGATACAAGTGTTTTACCATCTTTGAGTACAATTAAATCACTCAAGCTGCTTGATCTCACAAGAAATAATTTATTGAGGGATCATTTTTCCTCTCAAGGTAACTAATTAAGTCATGTTTTATTGTATTTTGAATTAATTTGGATAAATAATTTGATTTAATGAACAATAAATTCACATACATGCATGCAGACTGTGAAGCTTTGTTGGGTTTGAGAAATTTAGAAGAGCTGTCTCTAGCCGACAATAACATGTACAATGGACAAATTAAAATTAACATGTCTTGCTTGGGTTCATTACCATCCTTCAAGAGTCTTTCTCTAGACAAAAATTATCCTCAAGGAGATTCTTCTTCTCTTACTAAAGGTAATTAAGGTAATAGTATATATATACATGTCTTACTTAATTATTTGTAAAAGATCTCTAATTGTTAACACTTCACTTAATTAATTTGTTCCATTTTTATTTGAATGTGACATATGTTGTCGATGATGAATTTCTATGTTATATATATTATTTCTTATAGGCTTAGAAGGACTACAGCAGTTGCAAGTTTTGAGTATGTCATTTTGTGGCCTAACAACCAAAGGTAAGCAATTAAACTTATTTATTGACTAAATAAAAAAAAATAATTATAGTTATGTGAATCAACCCACCAAGGTAGTCCAGTGATAAGAGTCGACTTAAGAAATCAAAAAGTCACGGGTTTGATTCTATCTGGAAAGCGCTTTAGTTTAAGTCATGACCGTGGGGTGTCATGCTAGTTCTCCTTTAATTCAAAAAAAAAATATTTCTTGAATCCGACTCGAATAAACTACTATACAAATATTAAAATTGAATGCCTCTCACATTTGATAACCATTCCTTTCTTATGTATTGATAATCAGATGTCAAATCATTATCTAAGATGGGCAAGCTTATGAATCTTGATTTAAGTAACAACCATTTAAAGAAGGATGTGCTAATGGAACTTCGTGCCTTACCATCTCTTCAATTTCTCAACCTAAGCCTCAATTTATTTCAAGGCCCATTCACTAATCCAGGTATGTATGTATTTATTCAGTCATTGAATTCTAAAGGCATAGCTACTTGCTTCAGGAAAATAAATATGTTTGATTTAACTCCAAGTAGGCAGTCTTTAATACTTATATATTGATCATGCAGATTTAAATGGATTTGATCATTTGGAAATTCTAAACATTGCTGGTTGTGGATTAAATGGAACTATACCAGCTCAAAGTAAGTAATTATTGCACATTCACATTTCATGTATTATGTTATAGATTTTTCTTCATATTATTGAACATCATTACTCATGACTCTTGATAAAGTTTAGGAAAACATTTAGTATAAGGGTACCCAAATCGTTATAATTATTGTCATATTTTATTTTCAGGTATATGTAAAATGAAGAAACTTAAAGAGTTGGATCTAAGTCGTAATCTATTCGAAGGGGGCATTCCATCCTGCCTAAAAGAGTTGTCATATTTGAGGCGTTTGGATCTTTCTCACAATCAGTTGAGTGGAAACTTACCTTCATCCATGTTCAGAGATCTCAATTTGTTGGAATATATTGGTTTGGGGTATAACAGTTTCCAAGGAACTTTCTTGTTTAATGTATTCGCCAATTTCTCTAAACTTGAGGAGGTTCTAATCAGTAACAACAATGATAAGTTAGTGGTAGAAACAGAGCAAGCTGAATGGGTTCCTAAGTTCCAATTGAAGACTCTTGTGTTGTCAAATTGCAGCTTGAACATATTATCCGGCGGTACCTTCCCAAAGTTCCTTCTTTACCAAAAGAATCTTTTAACCCTTGATCTCTCTCACAACAGATTAGGAGGATCCTTTCCCAATTGGTTACTGGTAAACAATACAAGGATCCAGTTATTATACTTGCAGGATAATAATTTTGGTGGATCTCTTTATCTACCAGAAACTAAGAGTGAGATCAAAGAATTGGATATTTCCAACAATGAGTTGAAGGGTCATATTCAAGACAATATAGGGCAGTTACTTCCTCTAACCATAAACATGGACATATCCTTTAATGCTTTTGATGGTGATATCCCTCGTTCATTAGGTAACATGAGTTCTTTGGGCAGATTGACCATGTCCAATAATAACTTGGTTGGTGAAGTTCCAATTGAAATTATGTCAATACACTCATTACAGGTCTTGGATCTATCAAGTAACCATTTGAGTGGCTTCTCTAACTTCAATTGGAGTATAGGAACAAATCTGATCTTCATTGACATTAGCCACAACAAAATGTCAGGTCATATTCCGATTTCTACTGATAATTCCATCGACGCAATTCTCATGCGAAACAATTCATTTTCTGGACCATTTTCATGCGAACTAGTTGCAAAGAGTTTTCTGGACATTTCATATAACTCTTTCACGGGAGAATTACCCTCTTGTTCAGGCTTTAAAGACTTGAAGCACCTGAACCTGTATGGGAATAAGTTCACAGGAATGGTTCCTGAAGCTATTTTGAATTCGTCAAGTCTCAAGACATTGGACATTGGAGAGAACCTCTTCTCTGGCTTGATCCCACCTGATCTCATTACTGGTCTCTCTAACATACAGATATTATCTTTGAGAGGAAATCAATTCAATGGAGCCATTCCACATCAGTTATGCCAATTGGAAAACTTAAATTGGTTAGATTTGTCCCACAACTTTTTCTCAGGATCTATTCCTACATGCTTTGGGAATATCAATTTTGGGGTAGTGATAAATGATTTGAGAGATGTATATACCTTAGGATCTTCTCTGATAAAATTGCAAGATCACAACTTACAACTTACTTTTCGTTATATGGCTAATGTGGTGATTTTCACTAAGAATAGGGTTGATACCTATATTGGAAAACCATTGGAATTGATGTCTGGATTGGATCTATCTTCTAACAACTTGGAAGGAGAAATTCCAGATGTACTTGGAAATTTAATTCATATTCGTGCACTCAACCTGTCACGCAATTGGTTAAGGGGACACATTCCTCAAAACCTTTCAAACCTAATGCAGATTGAAAGTTTAGATCTTTCTCACAACAATCTTACCGGAGAAATTCCATCGAAGCTGACGAATCTGAATCGTTTGGGGACATTTTCCGTAGCGTATAATAATCTATCGGGAAGACTTCCAGAAATGGGTCAATTTGCAACTTTTGAAGGAAACAGTTATGTAGGTAACCCATTCCTCTGCGGACCTCCATTGAAGAAAGATTGTAAAGTTCAGGTCAATAACCAGGTTAAGAACGATGATGATGATGATGATGGTGATGAAGCATGGTATACAATTAACATAGAGGCTTTCTTTGCAAGCTTTATGGGATCCTATATTGTTTGCATTTTCGGATTTTTCGCCGTGCTTTGGATCAATGCCCGTTGGCGTGATATGTGGTTTAATTTGATAGATAAGATATTGTTTTCCTCTTACTCTTTCCTATCTAATACCTTATATAAGTGTTTTAGAGTTCAAATATGATCTTGTACTTTTAAGAATAATATATTTTTTGACTTATTTATTTAGAGTTTATTATTTTAAATTAGAGTTTACCTTTAATATCTTACATTGTAATTTCTAATCCCAAATTAATGATTGAATTGAAAAGTTTCAAAGAAATTTTGAAAATGTAAAAGATAAATAATTTATACAAAAAAATTTATAAGCAAAACAAGATCACTACTTAGTTGTTGCATATAAAGGAGGAAAAAAACAAAAATAATTTTTCTTTTTCAAAAAATTAACAATGTTCAATAGATTTTTGCAAGTATGTGCAGAGAAAAGAAAAGAAATAAAATAATAATTAATTTTTTTTCGGGAAAATAATCATCTCAGAAAAAAATATTTTAACTTGATTTTTAATTTACATTTAATTAAAATATCTCGAACATGGCTATTTTTATTTTTAATTCTAGTATGATTTTTGTTTCTCCCCCTACACAAGTGTCAGACCATTCGTGGCTTCGTGGCATTATTTTCGTCTCCAACTTTGTTTCAAAAAAAAATCGTGATAAGACCACGAATTCTATCACTTGTGCACGATAAAAAAATAAAAAAAAATTCTCTTCAACATAGTCATTATCCAGAAAAAAAAATTAATTTTTTTCTTTCTTACACATAGTCAGTTTTTAACATGTGTGCTTGAATACATTCACTAATTAACACGTGTCATTCTTTAAACTAGAAAAATTCATGTGAATGCGTACGGATAAAAATATAAACAAAATAAATTTAATAAAAAAAATTATAATAATATGTATTAAATGTTTAGATTCTTAATAAATCACGAATAATATATTAAAATAAAAAATAGAACACTTTTATTTCAAATTTTATTCACTTCGATAAAACAACTTATCTTCTCAATTATCTCATGACACATGTTTTTCTCCAATTAATCTCCCATCTCGTGACCTTACACTTTCACTTTAATCTATCAAATACTTTATTCATATTTATATATATATATATATATATATATATATATATATATATTATCGTTAGTTAAAAAGTTGAACTTATATTGTTATGAATGTCCGTCGTTCATCAAATTTAGTGTTGAATTTAAAATATAAATTCTTATTAGACTAATTGTTTAAAGAGTTGTATTTGTTTTTGTTAGGTTACAAATTCGAAATATACCTATAACATTTTTAATTTTATTTTAAACCATTTTAAGTTTATGGTAGGTCAACCACAATTCGACCCAAATATCTATTTATTCTCACATATATATCTAAATTAATCACAATTCTCGATCCGACAATCCGAACACTAAGAAAATTAAATATTATATATATATATATAATTAACTCTTAAATTCAATTATGATTGAGAGTTTTAAAGAAAAAATAATATATTAAATTATTATATTTTGTTTTAACAAAAAAATATAATATAATAAATTTAAATTATTATGAATTAAATATATATGTATTAAATTATTATATATATATATTTATGAGAAATAACATAATATTTTAAAAAAATATTATGTGATATATATATATATATATTTTTTGATAATAATATTATGATATATATTTAATTAATAATAATTTGAAATTATGTAATTTATCCTAAATATATATATATAATTAAGTTAATGCATAATTTTCTCTTTTAAATTCTCAACCACGTACCAAAAATATTAATGTGATATATATATATATTTAATTAATAATGATTTAAAATTATTATATTATAATTTTTATGTCATTAAAAAATAATATTAACGTGATATATATTTGTTAGGATCGAAGACAACAGTAGAAGGGGGTTGAATACTGTTGCCATATTTTTCACTTAAATGCGATTTTAATCCTATTAAAAATTGAAAATATGTTTCTATTTTAATCGTAGAAAACTTTTGAACAATTTCAAGTGCGGAAAATGCTTGCAGGATTTGAAGCGGCATATATAAGAATGAATGAAACAATGAAAAGACAACACAAGATTTTATGGATGTTCGGAGATAAAAACTCATACATCACCCTTCTTCTGTTTCTAAAAAGATTCCATTAGAAGACTTTGATCTGTATAGACGCTACACAAACCCACTCATATCAAAAGTCTTAATACTTGCATGTACGAACTTCTAGCTCTCACAATATCTTGTTGAACAAACGACCATCTGTTCAACTTATACAAGTGAAATAATTATTGAATGATACAAAAGATTATCGAGTAAACTATCTTGTGTGATCGTCATCATATATCGTCTCATGTATGCGTAACGTAGTGACTTGCAAAAGAGCTAGCAGAACGAGCGAGAAAGAGAGAGAGAACTTCATCGTTCTTCTCTAATGCCTTTTATTTGAGGCATGACAACAGTCGAATCCATTTTGTCGATACATGGCAACGGTACATTTGTCGTATGCCTCTCGTATGGGGTTTTAGTGCACAAGAGAATGAAATATTCATTTATTGTTTTTTATGTTAGAGTAGAGTGCTGGTTGTAAATTTTGTTTTATTTTAGTTTATGAGTGCTCAACTACTTTACATTAATTGATAGACAATAAGCTGATGTGGAACTTAGCTGATAGCGACCTCTATTGATGATAACCTCTGCTGATGAGCTACTCTGTTGGTGGCGAACTCAATTATTGATCAGCTCAGCTACTAGCAAACTCAGTTGTTGATCAGCTCAGCTGCTAGCGAACTCTGCTGATGGAGTAGTTCAGCTGATAATGAGTCGGTTGATGATCAGCTCTACTGATGAGCTATTCTACTGATAGGGAACTTAGCTGTTGTTCAGCTCAGCTGCTAGCGAACTCTTATGATGGCGAGCTCTACTAATAGAGAACTCTGCTATTTGAGTAACTCTACTGCCAGTGAACTCTGCTATTTTAACAACTCTACTGCCAACGAACTCTGTTATTTGAGCAACTCTACTACTAGTGAACTCTTCTATTTGAGTAACTCTGCTTCCAGCGAACTCTGCTGTTTAAGAAACTTTACAGCCAACGAGTCTTCAACTGATGACAACTCTAATATTAACGAGTCTTTAGCTGATGGCTACTATGTTGTTTTAGTAACTCATCTGATAGCGAGTTGTTTTCGATTAGTTGCCTAAAGCATCTCTTTCATTTTACCTGCGTATTAACACATTGCTGAACTTAGTTTTATTCATTCATCAAAACCATGTGTGTTCATTTTAATCATTCTAAGTTAATTTTAATCAATTGAAATGTTTTTCATAATTCAACTTAATTTAACAATTTCCCCCTTTAACTTAATTTAACAATTTCCAGTTTTGACTTAATTTAACAATTTCCCCTCTTTTTGATGATGTTAAAACTAAGTGATGATGCATAAGGAACTATTATTAAATATATAGATATAGATAATGATAAATATAAATAAGTAAAATATTTATTGTCTATCTTTTCCCCTTGTAGCTTGATTTTACCCGCTCCAGCTAGCTTCTTTGCCTTGCTACCTTCCCTTCCTGGTTTCCCCCTCACTGATTTTCTTTTACTACTTTCCCCCTTTTTAACATCAGCATCCCCTAATCGTTTAAGGAAGTTTGTGACTTCAGCAATCTGCATTCCTATTGTATCGATCTTTGCGTTGAGATCCTTGTTGTGAGTGCTGAGGGAGTTACTTAATACGCATTTGAGCATGCTCAATGATTCTTTGATTATTGCAATATTCAGATTACCCTTCGTGACCTAGTCAAGAAGTTTGTCCTGGGTTGATGCTGTCGAGGCAGCTGACACCCACTCCTTGAGAGATTCTATTTCTCCAAAAAGAATGCCAATGCTCTATTGCAGGGGGAGAAAAGGAGTCCTGGATAAGGCCGCTGAGATCCACCGTCCCTTGTGATGACTCCTCTATTGAATGAGGAGTCGATTGTTGATGTGTGGAGACGGTTGCTAAGATTTGTAGGGGAATAGCCTGTTCACTTTCCTGAATGGCTACTTCTTTGTCAGTGGTTGGGCCAGGCCCTTTTGGAGATGGAGATGATCGTGGAGGAGACACCTATTTCAATGTTGGAGCTGAGATGTTTTACTACTGAATCTCTGCACAAATGTCTGTGATTATTTTAGTTGCTAATGTAGAGAGACTGGATGCAGCCGGGGAAGTTTACTGCTCGGTTGGGGAGAGTTGCTGCTCGGAAACTGGGTTGGTCGACACTAAATTGACTAAAGTTGACTCGAGTGGAGAAGTTGAGTCGGGCACTTCCGTCGAGTGAGAGGTCAGAGGACTGTCGTTAGATGCATTGAGTGGTGCCCATAGTAGCTTAGCAACCTTGAAGACTTAGTACCATGTTTGATTGTCATGGCTCTCGAGCTGAGTGATTCCATGATTTGTTACAGCTTCTCAATAACTCTGGCATCAAGCCATGTGATTTTTTTCGTTGTCCTGTTTAGTCATTCTCTAGCGAAGGATTGTTTGCAAGTTAACTCCTTTAACATTGACTGTAACTAACTCCCTCTTTTTGAGAGCCTCATGTATGTTGGTAGTGGAGATCCACTTCAGTATTAAGTTCTCTTGATGTATCAACTATTAGGAAGTCAGAGAACCTGTCGTGAAGCCTCCTATCGCTCTAGCTTTTGAAGTGTTTCAGCCTTTCCTTCGCTTTCTCCTCGATCTCCTCTATTATCCGATCTATCCTGAGTTATTCCTGGGAGGGATCCTTGGGTTCAACGATCGCAATTTTTTTTCCTTTACCTGCAACTTCGGCAGGTTGTGCAGAACCTGGGACTAGTTCTCTTATGTGGATACCTTGAGCAGTTGGAGCTATTGCTATAGTAGCAGCTGGTGAAGGTGCTGTTGTTGGTTGTGCAGCAGCTGAACCTTCAGCTGACATTGAAGCTGGTTTTTTAGCAAGAGTATCAGCTGACACTTCGGCTGGTACCACTATAGGGTTACCTTAGGAGTTGTAGCAAGGACTATATTGACATTTACTTCAATTACTACATCATAGTCTATAACTACCTCTAATGCTGTTGTTTCCTCCAGCCGTGCCTTCTTGGCCTTAGAAACAATCTCGGTTGACTCTTCTGTTGAGTCAATGACTCGGTTGCTTGAGCTTTCAGCAAACTCCTCAACTACCAACCTCCTTCTCTTTCTTGTTGTTGGTCGCAGGGAAAGGGTTGTTGACTGTCCAATTGATTATTGTGCGGATATTGCTCTCGATAAAAACTGGCGTACCTCTTCTTATAGTACGTTGTTGGTACACCCTAGGAACTTCTTCAGGCCGATTTCTTCTAGGGATTGGAACATCTCCACCATCTTGGGAATCTCTAGAGTGTAGATAAACTCGAAGTCTACTTGAAAGATGCCATTGTAGATGCTTAGGATTTCAGAGAGAAGATGAATAAATTAGGGTTAGGGCTGAGATCTTAAGAGAGAATGTGAATCGTTTAAAAATGTTGGTCATATATTTATATAACATGACAGTTCACGTGTCTTCATGTTATTTGAACAAAAATTAGCGTAAAAGTTTATGGAGAAAGGATTTGTTGCAGCCAAAGAAGGCAATTTTGGTGAAGTATCTGAATGCTACAGTCGTGTCCTAGAAATCAGGTTAGGTTTCATTTAAATCACTCGCGTATTTAGGTTATTTGAAGTTCAAATTTCTTATTTGTTTTGAATTTGTATAGGAGGTGAAATAGGGATTTATAAGTTCTCATTTTTATAGAACATTTTTGAAAAGATCTGCTACTAATCGTGTTGAAAAATGAGTGTTTCGCTATTCATCAAGTGCGTCACTAACGGTGATGGACCCGTCGGAAAAACTTGTATGTTGATATCATACACTAGCAACACATTCCCAACTGTAAGTCTCTGTAATAAATTTCAAAACGAATTATCAAGAATCCTAGATCTACTTATCTTTCATAAAGTATTCAAAACAGGATTATGTCCCCGCCATTTTTTATTTTTAGTACAAACGTTGTTGTGGATGGGAACACGGTGAATCTAGGGTTATGGGATACTACAGGTAAAATCTTTCTCGAATGATTTTATTATCTGTATATATATCCTAGATATGAAATTGGTAACATTAAGTATAGATCAAGAGGATTACAATAGACTTAGACCTTTGAGTTATCGAGGAGAAGATGTTTTCATTCTTGTATTTTCTCTTATTAGCAAGGCCATTTATGAAAATATTTTCAAGAAGGTTTGAATGTTACTTCATCTTTTTTGTTTTTGAGTTAAAGGAACATTATTCAAACGATTGGTTTTGGATTTTATTGTAGTGGGTTCCTGAACTGAGGAATTATGCACCTGGTGTTCCTATTATTCTTGTTGGGACAAAGCTTGGTAAGATACTCATCATTTGTAACAATCTATGTTTTAGTTAAGTATAAATAATGTAAGATCATATAATCTTGATTTTTCGTTTAGATTTTCCCCCTGTTTATTTAGTCTATGTCTCTCGTCGTACCTCGGAATTAAGACAACAACGAGAAGAATTTTGTCGATTGAGAGCGATTGGTATATGACCAATCGCCATAGGCCTATAACGATTGTTTTGTGGTTAATAGCGATTGGTTTAACAATCTCTATAGGGTCTTTGTTTACTAATGTTGTGCGTGTTTTCATATATTTATGTTTTTTATTTAGGCTTTCATTTTGGTTTTTGTTGTCTTTATTTTTTATATGAAAGTTTGTGGCTTATGTCATCCTAGGTTAGTATGTAAATATTTTTAAAAACATTGTAAAGCGTAATTGGTTTTACAAACGGTCAAAGTTAATTAATAGAGACCTTAGGCGTTGTGAGACTTAGCGATTAAAAACCTCATTTCCACAAAATCAAACGTCGAACTCGAATCTCTTAATTTCCTAATTTTTATAAATTAGGCGGAGACTCTCAAACCATGAGAAATTAAAATTTGAAAAAAATTTAAGTAGGCCTATGACATACTTGTCATTAAACTCTTAATCTCTTCCAAATTCGATGGGATTGTAAGTTATGGAGTTTTCTATAAAGTCTTGTTTTATAAACTTAAAATTTTCAAACCGTAAAATCAATTCCCCTCATATTTGACTTTTTCAAAACTAAATTTGTTTAAAATAGAGAGCTTAGAAAAAAATTTCAAGTTGTCGTTGTCGACGTAAAAAATCTATCACAGTTTTCAGGCAACTATGTTTGGCCTAGTATTGAAAGAATTTTACAATTTAATTAAACTACATGTTCACCTTACTTTTGCATGAGACTTGGAGCTCAAATATGAAGGTGTGTGAATATATATAGTTGGATGAAGCTCACACATCTATATTTTATGTGCTAAGAGTAGTCAATATGGATGACACCCTCAACCCAGGCCAAGAAGGCTTTGAGTGATTTATGAGTTAAGGAAAACTTAGGAAAAACCTTGTACTAACCCTCTCTTCTTCTTAATTATCCCCTTATCCTTAAAATGAGGGATTTTGAAACAGCAGTGATGAGAAACTTCAAAATTGAGGAGCTCCACTTGCATCGACGGTCTAAGGACATTCCTTGTTGGAAGACGAGCTCTTTTCCCAAGGAACGTCAACATTAGATCAAAAATTAAAAAAACTAAATCTACCTATAATCGTTGCCTCGTCTCGTCCTATTGAGCAACAAAGCTATATCACGAAGCCTTTTACAATACTTGACATATATATATATGATAAATATGTGTATGCATATAGTTTTGTTACGCGCTCATCTATTTCAAAATTCTAAAAAAGTTGAATAGTCGAAAAGATTATGTCCAACTTTAAAAAATTCTAGAAAAAGAGACTAAGTAAAAATTTAAGAAAAGACTAAGTCTAATCATAGAATAAATTAAAAATGAGAAAAAGTCAAGAAAGATTATGTTCAACTTTAGAAAAGAGATTGATATAATCTATACTTTTAGCTTTACATGAAATAAACTTTCTCGTCCTTGAATCAATTAACACAAGTCATTGTTATTAAATAACATAAACAAAAAAAAAAATCAATATTTATCTTGCGATTACATCTTCTCATTTTTATTAATTTCATAATTTCATTTTTAATTAAATTAAATTGAAATGCAATGATCAAGTAATAATATATAACTACAAAGAAAGTAGTAGGTGAGACGACGGGAGGTCAGAAAACTAGCCTTTGGCTAGTATATAAGTAGAGGATTGAGACATAAGATCATTTATTTTATTTATTTAATCATTAAAAAAAGATATTTTTTTTGAAATTAGAAAAATAATAAGAAAAGGAATTATTATTTTTTATTTTAAAGCCGCTTAATTATCTATGTTACAAATAAATATCGGGTTAAATATTAACTTTAACGATGGATGTAATACAGACTTACTTTTTTAAAGTAATCAGACACAACTTCATGGAGCTATCCAAGAATTGAAGCAAAGTTTAGGGAGAAATATACAAATTATCTTTTTTTATGTGCTTAAATGAAATATCATTTGATGGACCAAGTAAAAAATAGTAACAATGATTTTTTTGACAATTTTACCTAATCAATACCTCCAATTTAAGCAATGTAAGTATACTTTAAGTGAATAATTTGTTAGTTTTTTTGTGATTTTAAATCAATAATATTATTATTTATTTTATATTGTAAATAATTTGTCATATTTAACTGTTTATGTTTCAAATTATTCTATTAGTTTAGGGTGATTTTTAAGAAAACTATCTTTTAGAAAATTATAAATAATGATAGTTATAAAATTATTAATAATTTAAATACAAAAATATTATTCAAATTATTATTTCCTTTATATTGTAAAAACTTTGTCATATTTTACAGTTTTAGTTTCAAATTATTCTAATACTTGAGGTGATTTAAAAAAAAAAAACTATTTTCTAAAAAAATTATAAATAATGATAATTTTAGAATTAATAATAGTTTAAAGATAGAGATATTATTCATATTATTATTTAACATGTTTTTACAACTTATAAAATTTAAAGCTTTTTTTGTTTGTATATAGAATTTTTATTTTTCTTAATATTTTTTAATTTTATAGTGGAGCATGTAAAAAGATTAATAATACGCCATTGTGATTATAAATAATTATTTTTACTTTAAATCTTAGATGAATTATTGAGCAAACATATACGCTATTAAAAATCATAATTAAAATTATATTTCACAACTAATTAAGCTTGAAATATTTCTTTTTATAAATATTGTTTTTTATTCTTTACATAACTCTGGTAATACAGTTGGGCAGTTAAAGAATACGAACAGGTGTACATTGACCCATACATATGCATGTAAAAAGGAAACAATACCCATCTTTATTGGTACGTGATTCAGTTAAACAAGTTTGTTTGCAATGGTTGTCTGCTAAACATGCACCTTTGAAATGAGCACTCTTATTATTACATGGATATGACATCACTCTACCATTCTCTGTAAAAAAAAATAAAAAAACTCATGGAATGTTTTTATTGTTAATTATATTATTTGAATTTCAACTTTAATTTAATTACATATAAAATTATTACTTACCATAAATAAGAAAAGCTAATACGATAATGACAAGCTTCAAGAGTGATTTGTTCATGTTGTTTGATGTGACAAATTAAAGTTAATTGTTTCAAAATACTATTGAGTATTCATAGATATTTATAGATATATCTATGAGGCGCTTTCCATTTGAACCATGTAGCATAAGAATAAGGATCCATTATTTCCATTTGAAGCCAAGTAATTAATTAATTTAATTTTTCCATTTGAACTCATGTAGTATAAGGATAAGAATCTGTTAGTTCCATTTGAAGCTAAGTTGGACAATAAGGAAAGGAAAAAATCTTAAAATTAATTAATTTATTTCTTTTATTTTTTCCATTTGAACTCATGTAGTGTAAGATAACAATCAATTAGTTCCATTTGAAGCTAAGTAGGACAATGATAAGTAAAAGAAAAGTTCTCTTAATTAATTAATTTATTTTTTCCATTTGAACTCATGTAGAATAAGGATAATAATCCGTTACTTCCATTTGAAGCTAAGTAGGACAATAAGGAAAGGAAAAAATCTCTTAATTAATTAATTAATTTCTTTATTTCTTTTATTTTTTTTTTCCATTTGAACCCATTTGAATCTCAATAAGGAATCTTAATTAATTAGTTTCTTTATATTTTTTCTCATAAATATAATATATATATATATTTTAAAGAGTTATATTTGTTTAAAGAGTTGTATTTGTTTTTGTTAGTTTATAAATTCGAAATATACCTACAACATTTTTAATTTTATTTTTAACCATTTTAAGTTTATGGTGGGTCAACCACAATTCGACCCAAATATCCATTTATTCTCACATATATATCTAAATTAATCACAATTCTCGATCCGACAATCCGAACACTAAGAAAATTAAATATT
The DNA here is from genome assembly GCF_907164915.1 of Impatiens glandulifera. Lineage (NCBI taxonomy): Eukaryota > Viridiplantae > Streptophyta > Magnoliopsida > Ericales > Balsaminaceae > Impatiens > Impatiens glandulifera. The sequence goes on from NC_061868.1 coordinate 11,283,456, forward strand.
ATATATATATATATATATAATTAACTCATAAATTCAATTATGGTGGAGAGTTTTACAGAAAAAATATTATATTAAATTATTATATATATATATATATATATATATTTATGAGAAATAACATAATATTTTAAAAAATTATTATGTGATATATATATATATATATATTTTGATAATAATATTATGATATATATTTAATTAATAATAATTTGAAATTATGTAATTTATCCTAAAAATATATATATAATTAAGTTAATGCATAATTTTCTCTTTTAATGTGATATATATTTGTTAGGATTGAAGACAACAGTAGAAGGGGGTTGAATACTGTTGCCATATTTTTCACTTAAATGCGATTTTAATCCTATTAAGAATTGAAAATATGTTTCTATTTTAATCGTAGCAAACTTTTGAACAATTTCAAGTGCGGAAAATGCTTGAAGGATTTGAAGCGGGATATATAAGAATGAATGAAACAATGAAAAGACAACTCAAGATTTTATGGATGTTCGGAGATAAAAACTCATACATCACCCTTCTTCCGTTTCTAAAAAGATTCCATTAGAAGACATTGATCTGTATAGACGCTACACAAACTCACTCATATCAAAAGTCTTAATACTTGCCTGTATGAACTTCTAGCTCTCACAATATCTTGTTGAACAAACGACCATTTGTTCAACTTACACAAGTGAAATGATTATTGAATGATACAAAAGATTATCGAGTAAACTATCTTGTGTGATCGTCATCATATATCGTCTCATGTATGCGTAACGTAGTGACTTGCAAAGAGCTAGCAGAACGAGGGAGCGAGAGAGAGAGAGAACTTCATCGTTCTTCTCTAATGCCTTTTATTTGAGGCATGACAACAGTCGAATCCATTTTGTCGATACATGGCAACGGTACATTTGTCGTATGCCTCGCGTATGGGGTTTTAGTGCACAGGAGAATGAAATATTCGTTTATTGTTTTTTATGTTAGAGTAGAGTGCTGGTTGTAAATTTTGTTTTATTTTATTTTATGAGTGCTCAACTACTTTACTTAATTGATAGACAATAAGCTAATGTGGAACTTAGCTGATAGCGACCTCTATTGATGATAACCTCTGCTGATGAGCTACTCTGTTGGTGGCGAACTCAATTATTGATCAGCTCAGCTACTAGCAAACTCAGTTGTTGATCAACTCAGATGCTAGCGAACTCTGCTAATGGAGTAGCTCAGCTGATAATGAGTCGGTTGATGATCAGCTCTACTAATGAGCTATTCTACTAATAGCGAACTCAGTTGTTGATCAGCTCAGCTGCTAGCGAACTCTTTTGATGGCGAGGTCTACTAATAGCGAACTCTGCTGTTTGAGTAACTCTACTGCCATTGAACTCAGTTGTTTTAGCAACTATACTGCCAACGAACTCTGTTATTTGAGCAACTCCTCTACTAGTGAACTCTACTATTTGAGTAACTCTGTTTCCAGCGAACTCTACTATTTAAGAAACTCTGCAGCCAACGAGTCTTCAGCTGATGGAAGTTCTACTATTAGCGAGTCTTTAGCTGATGGCTACTATGTTGTTTTAGAAACTCAGCTGATATCGAGTTGCTTTCGATCAGTTGCCTAAAGCATCTCTTTTATTTTACCTGCGTATGAACACATTGCTGAACTTAGTTTTATTCAATCATCAAAACCATGTGTGTTCATTTTAATTATTCTAAGTTAATTTTAATCAATTGAAATGTTTTTCATAATTCAACTTAATTTAACGATTTCCCCCTTTAACTTAATTTAACAATTTCCACTTTTGACTTAATTTAACAATTTCCCCCTTTTTGATGATGTTAAAACTAAGTGATGATGCGTAAAGAACTATAGATAAATATATAGATATAGACAATGATAAATATAAATAAGTAAAATATTTATTGTCTATCTTTTCCCCTTATAGCTTGATTTTGCCCGCTCCAGCTAGCTTCTTTGCCTTGCTACCTTCCCTTCCTGGTTTCCCCCTCACTGATTTCCTTTTACTACTTTCCCCCTTTTTAACATCAGCATCCCCTAATCGTTTAAGGAAGTTCATGACTTCATCAATCTGCATTCCTATTGTATCGATCTTTGCGTTGAGATCCTTGTTGTGAGTGCTGAGGGAGTTACTTAATACGCATTTGAGCATGCTCAATGATTCTTTGATTATTGCAATATTCATATTACCCTTCGTGACCTAGTCAAGAAGTTTGTCCTGGGCTGATGCTGTCGAGGCAGCTGACACCCACTCCTTGAGAGATTCCATTTCTCCAAAAAGAATGGCAATGCTCTATTACAGGGGGAGAAAAGGAGTCCTGGATAAGGCCGTGGAGATCCACCGTTCCTTGTGATGACTCCTCTACTGAATGAGGAGTCGATTATTGATGTGTGGAGATAGTTGCTAAGATTTGTAGGGGAATAGCCTGTTCACTTTCCTCAATGGCTACATCCTTGTCAGCGGTTGGCCCAGGCTCTTTTGGAGATGGAGATGATCGTGGAGGAGACACCTATTTCAGTGTTGGAGCTGAGAAGTTTGACTACTGAATCTCTGCACAAATGTCTGTGATTATTTCAGTTGCTGATGTAGAGAGACTGGATGCAGCCGAGGAGGTTTGCTGCTCGGTTGGGGAGAGTTGTTGCTCGGAAACTGGGCTGGTCGGCACTAAATTGACTAAAGTTGACTCGAGTGGAGGAGTTGAGTCGGGAACTTCTGTCGAGTGGGAGGTCAGAGGACTGGCGTTAGATGCATTGAGTGGTGCCTATAGTAGCTTAACAACCTTGAAGACTCAGTACCATGTTTGATTGTCATGGCTCTCGAGCTGAGTGATTCCAGGATTTGTTATAGCTTCTCAATAACTCTGGCATCAAGCCATGTGATTTTTTTGGTTGTCCTATTTAGTCATTCTCTAGAGAAGGATTGTTTGCAGGTTAACTCCTTTAACATTGACTACAACTAACACCCTCCTTTTGAGAGCCTCATGTATGTTGGTAGTGGAGATCCACTTTAGTATTAAGTTCTCTTGATGTATCAAAGCTTAAATCTTCTCAACTATTAGGAAGTCAGAGAACCTGTCGTGAAGCCTCCTATCGCTCTAGCTTTTGAAATGTTTCAGCCTTTCCTTCGCTTTCTCCTCGATCTCCTCTATTATCTGATCTATCCTGAGTTGTTCCTGGGAGGGAGCCTTGGGTTCAACGATCGCAATTTCTTTTCCTTTACCTGCAACATCGGCAGGTTGTGCAGAACCTAGGACTAGTTCTCTTATGTGGATACCTTGAGCAGTTGGAGCTGTTCCTATAGTAGCAGCTGATGAAGGTGCTGTTGTTGGTTGTACTGCAGCTGAACCTTTAGTTGACATTGCAGCTGGTTTTTTAGCAAGAGTATCAGCTGACACTTCGGCTGGTACCACTGTAGGGGTTACCTATATTGACATTTACTTCAATTACTACATTAGAGTCTATAACTACCTCTAATGCTGTTGTTTCCTCCAGCCGTGCCTTCTTGGCCTTAGTGACAGTCTCGGTTGACTCTTCTGTTGAGTCAATGACTCGGTTACTTGAGCTTTCAGCAAACTCCTCAAGTACCAACCTCCTTCTCTTTCTTGTTGTTGGTCGCTGGGAAAGGGTTATTGATTGTCCAATTGATTGTCGTGCGGATATTTCGAGGCTGAAGTCATGTACCCCTCTTACCTTTAGAATGTAGGTATTAATCGTCTTGTTGGTCAGAATCCTAGATGAATGGATGTTCACTCCCCTACCTACGTTTACCTTGAAGTGCTCGAGAAGCCTACTGATTTGCACAACAAATTTAGTATGTAGATTCTTCGGTAGCATCATCATGGCTATTAGGGTTGTGAAGAGGACTGATGACTAGTTGATGGCCATTCCTTTTGTGATTCCCACCATTATCTCGAAGCGGTCTTGAGTATATGCGTCGAAGGACCCTACTTTTGCTCAAATAGATTTTGCTACAATATAGTTGAGTATATAATATTCTGGTTTCATCAATTTCTTCTTTCCATGAAGAGGAATGGGTTGAGAGAATTCTGAGAAAGTCATATGCATCTCCTTAATTGCGACTGTCAGTATCTGGTCGAAGGCAATGAGCCCTTTCTTCAGAGAAAATGTCCCCAAATGATTCAGATTCACCAACTTCGATTTAGTGCCTTACACCATGCACTAGATGGTGTCCTCAATGATCTTCGATGTCGATAAAAACTGGCGTACCTCTTCTTAAAGTACGTTGTTGGTACACCCTAGGAACTTCTTCAGGCCGATTTCCTCTAGGGATTGGAACATCTCCACCATCTTGGGAATCTCTAGAGTGTAGATTAACTCGAAGTCTACTTGAAAGACGCCATTGTAGATGCTTAGGATTTCAGAGAGAAGATAAATAAAGTTAGGGTTAGGGCTGAGATCTTAAGAGAGAATGTGAATCGTTTAAAAATGTTGGTCACATATTTATATAACATGACAGTTCACGTGTCTTCATGTTATTTGAACAAAAATTGGCGTAAAAGTTTATGGAGAAAGAATTTATTGCAGCCAAAAAAGGCAATTTTGGTGAAGTATCTGAATGCTACAGTCGCGTCCTAGAAATCAGGTTAGGTTTCATTTAAATCACTCGCGTATTTAGGTTATTTGAAGTTTAAATTTCTTATTTGTTTTGAATATTTATAGGAGGTGAAATAGGGATTTATAAGTTCTCATTTTTATAGAACATTTTTGAAAAGATCTGCGACTCATCGTGTTGAAAATGAGTGTTTCACTCTTCATCAAGTGTGTCACTAACGGTGATGGAGCCATCGGAAAAACTTGTATGTTGATATCTTACACTAGCAACACATTCCCAACTGTAAGTCTCTATAATAAATTTCTAAACGAATGATCAAGAATCCTAGATCTACTTATCTTTTATAAAGTATTCAAAATAAGATTATGTTCCCGCCATTTTTTATTTTTAATGCAAACGTTGTTGTGAATGGGAACACGGTGAATCTAGGGTTATGGGATACTACAGGTAAAATCTTTCTCGAATGATTTTATTATCTGTATATATATCCTAGATATGAAATTGGTAACATTAATTATAGATCAAGAGGATTACAATAGACTTAGACCTTTGAATTATCGAGGAGAAGATGTTTTCATTCTTGTATTTTCTCTTATTAGCAAGGCCATTTATGAAAATATTTCCAAGAAGGTTTGAATGTTACTTCATCTTTTTTGTTTTTGAGTTAAAGGAACATTATTCAAACGATTGGTTTTGGATTTTATTGTAGTGGGTTCCTGAACTGAGGAATTATGCACCTGGTGTTCCTATTATTCTTGTTGGGACAAAGCTTGGTAAGATACTCATCATTTGTAACAATCTATGTTTTACTTAAGTATAAATAATGTAAGATCATATAATTTTGATTTTTCGTTTAGATTTTCCCCCTGTTTATTTAGTCTATGTCTCTCGCCGTACCTTGGTGTTTCAATCATTTTGGTTTCGACAAATCTTTGTTAAGATGGATATCTATTCATCAAAAAATGATTCTAGCATGAAATTGACATGCAATGGTTATATGATAAATAGAATGAGACTATGATAGAGATGACATTTATTAATCCAGGTTTTGATAGAGTTTGTTTATTTTTTAATCATTTTAGTCTATTTTAGTGTGTATCTATGAACTTTTTTCCATTGTTTATACTCAATCTCCAGTTGTCCAATTACGATCTTAATTTTTTTTATGTAGACGATGATAATAATGATATCGTTTGGTTAATTTGTCTTTGATGCCAACTCTTTTTCTCTATCTCTTCAGATTTTTGTATAGTTGTGGTAATCTCTTTATGTATTTGTCCTACTGTCTCTAGATCAGTGATTGTTTAGACTTTCTACTGGAAGATCTCATAGCTCAAATATATTTATATTGTTATTATAAGTTATATTATCCTTTATTTATATGTTATTCTAGAGAAGTGGTTAGAAGATGAAATAGGAGTCATCTAGACTGATTATTGGAATCTTTATCACTAGTGAAAAAAGGACTTTTACCGACAGAATTTACCGAGGGTTTTATAAAACTCTCGGTAATGGTCCCGAGAGGAATAAATCTTTCGTTATTAAAAATAAATTTCGAGAGGTGTATAAAACCTTCGGTGATATGAGTTTTCACCGAAAGTTTTTCACAAAACCCTCGGGTTTGACTGTTCCCAAAAAAACTGAAAATAATTCTAAGTGTTGGATAAGGGTAATTGCGAAGGTTTTTCAAAAAACTCTGGATTTTGACTCTCCCCAAAAGGGTAATTGCGAAGGTTTTTCAAAAAACTCTCGGTTTTGACTTTTCCCAAAAAAACTGAAAATAATTCTAAGTGTTGGGAAATTGGTAATTGTGAAGGTTTTTTAAAAAACTCTCGGTTTTGACTCTTCTCAAAAAAACTAAAAATAATTCTAAGTGTTGAGAAGGGGTAATTGCGAAGGTTTTTCAAAAAACCCTCGGTTTTGACTTTTCAAAAAACTCTCGGTTTTGAATCTTCTCAAAAAATCTGAAAATAATTCTAAGTGTTGGGAAGGGGTAATTGCGAAGGTTTTTTAGAAAACCCTCGGTTTTGACTCTTCTCAAAAAATCTGAAAATTATTCTAAGTGTTGGGAAGGGGGTAATTGCGAAGGTTTTTCAAAAAACTCTCGGTTTTGACTCTTCTCAAAAAATCTGAAAATTATTCTAAGTGTTGGGAAGGGGGTAATTGCGAAGGTTTTTCAAAAAACCCTCGGTTTTGACTCTTCCCAAAAAAACTGAAAATAATTCTAAGTGTTGGGAAATTGGTAATTGCGAAGGTTTTTCAAAAAACCCTCGATTTTGACTCTTCTCAAAAAATCTGAAAATAATTCTAAGTGTTGGGAAGGGGATAATTGCGAAGGTTTTTTAAAAAACCCTCGGTTTTGACTCTTCTCAAAAAATCTGAAAATTATTCTAAGTGTTGAGAAGGGGGTAATTGCGAAGGTTTTTCAAAAAACTCTCGGTTTTGACTCTTCTCAAAAAATCTGAAAATTATTCTAAGTGTTGGGAAGGGGTAATTGCGAAGGTTTTTCAAAAAACCCCCGGTTTTGACTTTTCCCAAAAAAACTAAAAATAATTCTAAGTGTTGGGAAATTGGTGTTTTTTAAAAAACCCTCGGTTTTGACTCTTCTCAAAAAATCTGAAAATAATTCTAAGTGTTGGAAAGGGGGTAATTGCGAAGATTTTTTAAAAAACACTCGGTTTTGACTCTTCTCAAAAAATTTGAAAATAATTCTAAGTATTGGAAATGGTAATTGCGAAGGTTTTTCAAAAAACACTCGGTTTTGACTCTTTCCAAAAAATTTGAAGATTATTCTAAGTGTTGGGAAGGGGGTAATTGCGAAGGTTTTTCAAAAAACCCTCGGTTTTGACTTTTCCCAAAAAAACTGAAAATAATTCTAAGTGTTTAGAAATTGGTAATTGCGAAGGTTTTTTAAAAAACCCTCGGTTTTGACTCTTCTCAAAAAATCTGAAAATAATTCTAAGTGTTGGAAATGGGGTAATTGCGAAGGTTTTTTAAAAAACCCTCGGTTTTGACTCTTCTCAAAAAATTTGAAAATAATTCTAAGTATTGGAAAGGGGGTAATTTCGAAGGTTTTTCAAAAAACCCTCGGTTTTGACTCTTTCCATAAAATTTGAAAATAATTCTAAGTATTGGAAAGGGGGTAATTGCGAAGGTTTTTCAAAAAACCCTCGGTTTTGACTCTTTCCAAAAAAATTGAAAATAATTCTAAGTATTGGGAGTGGGTAATTGCGAAGGTTTTTCAAAAAACTCTCGGTTTTGATTTTTCCAAAAAAACTGAAAATAATTATAAGTGTTGGGAAATGGGTAATTGCGAAAGATTTCTAAGTATCTTTCGGTTTTGACATCTCAAAACCGAAAGATATTTAGAATACTTTCGGTATTTCACTCCTCCATTTGTTAATTTAATTGGTGTTTCACTTTATAATTAGCTTGTTTAAACTACTAACTAAGCTAATAAAGTGTTTGTTATTTTTGAAGAGTAGAGATTGTGATTAATTATATAAATGTATATAATTGTGTATGATTATATAAACAATTGTATGTTTTGTGTTTGATTATATTAAGGATGTGTGTAAAATTTGATTATTAGATGTGCGGGGATTGTGTAAGGATATGAAATGTGTTAAATTAATGTTGTTCAAGCTAATTAGAAAGTTAAACACCAATTAAATTAAAAAAATGAAGAAGTCAAATACCGAAAGATATTCAAATATCTTTCGGTTTTGAATGGTAATACCGAGAGTTATAGGTATACCTCTCGGTATTTGACTTCTTCATTTTTTGATTTCTTCATTTATTTTAATTTACTTGGTGTTTAATTAGCTTGTCTAAACTCTTAACTAAGATAATAAAGTGTGTGTTATTTTTGAAGTGTATGGATTGTGATTAATTTTATAAATGTATATGATTGTGTTTGATTATATAAAGGAATGTATATGTTTGTGTTTGATGATAATAAGAATATGTGTAGAGTTTGATTATAAAAAGGATGTGTTTAATGCTAATTATGTTGTGTTTTAAATAGATGAATGTGTGTTGTTGATGTTTTAAGTTAAAAAATCTAAGGTCAAAACCGAGAGATATACACAATTCTCTCGGTTTTTCTTTTATTAAAATTTGTGTGAGATCCATCAAAACCGAGAGATTTACTCATATCTCTCGGAAAAAATAACCAAAATCGAGAGTTATATATAAAACTCTCGGAAATATTAAAAACCAAAACCGAGAGTTATACCTAAAACTCTCGGGAATATGAAAGGGTCAAAACCGAGAGTTATACCTAAAACTCTCGGTAAAACCCCTTTTAATTAAAAAAATATCTTTCCCTTTCCAAATCACTATCACTCGCTTCTTCCCTCTCCCCTTCTCCCGATCGACAGTCGCGCTCACCCGAAAGATGATCCACGCCGATAACGACAAACGCCGCCCACGTCCACGTCGCCGATGATCCTTCCGTCGCTTGTAGCTCTCCGTCGATCTATCTTCCGCTGTGTCTCTAGCTCGTCGTCGATCTGCCTGCCGCCGTGCTTCTTCTCTTCAACTTCTAGGTTAGTTTATATTATATGGTTAGATTTAGGTTTGATGTTGGTTAGTTTTAGGTTTGATTTAGGTTACAGTTTCTTGGTTTAAGTTTGATTTATGTTAGATTTAGGTTTGAATGATATTATTTTTATGTTTTATTTAAGTTAGATTTTGTTAGATTTAAGTTTGATTGATGTTAGTTTTATGTTTGATTTATGTTAGATTTTGTTAGATTTATGATTTATGTTAGATTTAGGTTTGAATGATGTTAGTTTTATGTTTGATTTATGTTAGATTTAGGTTTGATTTAAGTTTGTGAATAAATTGATTAATATTGATATTAGTTTTAGGTTTGATTATTATTGATGTTAGATTTATGTTTGATTTAAGTTTGTGAATGAATTGATTATTATTGATGTTAGTTTTAGATTTGATTATTATTGATGTTAGATTTAGGTTTGATTTAAATTTGTGAATGAATTGATTATTATTGATGTTAGTTTTAGGTTTGATTATTATTGATGTTAGATTTAGTTTGATTTAAGTTTGTGAATGAATTGATTATTATTGATGTTACTAATTTCATAAATCATTTATTTCAAAAGGCGGGTGAAATAAGACGGACCCCCTCTATCGTTGAAGTTTTCAAGGGGACCCGTACCCCAAAAGCTACAAAAGAAAACCCCAACCCGATCCCAGACAAACGAGCGCAAAAGAAGATGGTAAGTTAATTGAATTTAATAAAATTATATATAACTTATTTATATAAATGAAAATTAATTTCAAATGTGTAGGCAGAGATGGAGGAAGTAAGAAGCAATGAACCAGATATTTATGACTTCGACTTGACGAAGAAAGTGTACGGACGTCAAATGCATGGGACAGTGATCGGTATGGGATCCGACGTCCGACCCACACAAGAGAATCGTCGGAGTGGAAACAATTCTCAACGATCCACTGATCGGTTGTTGGAGGAGAATGAATAGCTAAAGGCGGATGTGAGACACATGGCGTTGACAATGGAGGAAATTCAAATGAGGAATATAGAAAGAGCGGAAATGATTAGTGAAATGGAAAATAAGGATAGAGAAAGATCGCAAAAGAAGAGTCAAATGGAAGCGGAGAGGATGCAAATGACGCAAAGAATGGAGAAATATGAACAACAAATTGAATTCTTAATGACAAACCCTCCCCCAACTAGTTAGTACATTATAATTTTTGAACAATTGTAAATGTTTTGGTTCGACTAATGACAGGTTGTTTGGATGATTGAGTTTGGTTTATAATTTTGGAATTATAATGATCTTTTGGTTTATGAATATTATTGTATATGTATTGGTTTGGTTGAACAGGTTTTGGTTACGCACAAAACGATCACCCTATTTGAGACATTTATAGAGACAATACCGAGAGTTATTTAAAAAACTCTCGGATTTTTCCTCGCAAGAAAAACCGAGAGTTATTTGAAAAACTCTCGGTTCTTCCTTAAAAGAAAACCCGAGAGTTATTTGAAAAACTCTCGGTTTTTCCTTACAAGAAAACCCGAGAGTTATTTGAAATACTTTCGATTTTTCTTGCAAGGGAAAAACCGAGAGTTTTTCAAATAACTCTCGGTTTTTCTTGTGAGGGAAATCCGAGAGTTTTTTAAATAACTCTCGGGTTTTCTTTTCAGGAAAAATCGAGAGTTATTCAAATAACTCTCGGTTTTTCTTGCGAAGAAAAATTCGAGAGTTTTTCAAATAACTTTCGGGTTTTCTTGTAAGGAAAAACCGAGAGTTTTTAAATAACTCGTTTTTTTTCTCTAGTATCTAAACCGAGAGATTTATGAAATTTCTCGGTAAATACATAATTAGATTTACCGAAAATAGCAATACCGACGAATGCCGAGAGTTACCCAAACTCTCGGTATTATATCTATACCGACAGATATAGGGCCATTACCGAGAGTTTATACTCTCGGTAATGACCCTTTTTTCACCGGTGTATAGAGTAGTTATTGGAGTGTTGTTAGCTCTATTGACACTCTTGTGTATCAAATATCACAGAAGATGGTTACTCATTAGTAATAGAATTTCTCGAAGGGTTGAATTGAAATCACTTCCTCACAAGAATCAACACATAGTTGATGAGAGGGATGCAGATAAATTTGTGTGAAGTGGAAATGGGCACTAGAAGACCCTCATTCTCCAAATGGTTTGTTATTTTTTAAAACAACTTTATCTATTGTTTTTGTGTATCAAACATTTTGTACTAGTGAATCCTTTTTAGTTTATTTGTACAGACTATTGGCAAGGATTTTGGTATGGAATTGATATATTTTTTTAATTATGTTGAAGGATATTGTTTGTTAAAATGTATGTATAAAAGTCTGTTTAGGAATAAAATTATAATAATTTTTTTCTAAAGGAAGTGGCGATTAGTTACTAAACTAATCGCTAAATGATTTGAGTAGTAGCGATTAGTTCTTACACCAATCGCTATAGGCATATAACGATTGGTTATCTACCAATCACCGTTGCCAATTAAGACAACAGCGAGAAAAAAAATTTCGATTGAGAGTGATTGGTATATGACCAATCGCTATAGGCCTATAACGATTGTTTTGTGGTTAATAGCGATTGGTTTAACAATCTCTATAGGGTCTTTGTTTACTAATGTTGTGCGTGTTATCATATATTTATGTTTTGTATTTAGGCTTTCATTTTGGTTTTTGTTGTCTTTATTTTTTATATGAAAGTTTGTGGCTTATGTGATCCTAGGTTAGCATGTAAATATTTTTAAAAACATTGTAAAGCGTAATTGGTTTTACAAACGGTCAAAGTGAATTAATAGAGACCTTAGGCGTTGTGAGACTTAGCGATTAAAAACCTCATTTCCACATAATCAAACGTCGAATTCCAATCTCTTAATTTCCTAATTTTTATAAATTAGGCGGAGACTCTCAAACCGTGAGAAATTAAAATTTGAAAAAAATTTAAGTAGGCCTATGACATACTTCTCATTAAACTCTTAATCTCTTCCAAATTCGATGGGATTGTAAGTTATGGAGTTTTCTATAAAGTCTCGTTTTATAAACTTAAAATTTTCAAACCTTAAAATTAATTCCCCTCATATTTGACTTTTTCAAAACTAAATTTGTTTAAAATAGAGAGCTTAGAAAAAAATTTCAAGTTGTCGTTGTCGACGTAAAAAATCTATCACAGTTTTCAGGCAACTATGTTTGGCCTAGTATTGAAAGAATTTTACAATTTATTTAAACTACATGTTCACCTTACTTGACTATTTGCATGAGACTTGGAGCTCAAATGTGAAGGTGTGTGAATATATATCGTTGGATGAAGCTCACACATCTATATTTTATGTGCTAAGAGTAGTCAATATGGATGACACCCTCAACCCAGGCCAAAAAGGCTTTGAGTGATTTTTGAGTTGAGGAAAACTTAGGAAAAACCTTGTACTAACCCTCTCTTCTTCTTAATTATCCCCTAATCCTTAAAATGAGGGATTTTGAAACAACGGTGATGAGAAACTTCCAAATTAAGGAGCTCCACTTGCATCGACGGTCTAAGGACATTCCTTGTTGGAAGACGAGCTCTTCTCTCAAGGAACGTCAACTTTAGATAAAAATTAAAAAAACTAAATCTACCTATAATCGTTGCCTCGTCACGTCCTATTGAGCAACAAAGCTACATCACGAAGCCTTTTACAATACTTGACATATATCTATATGATAAATATGTGTATGCATATAGTTTTGTTACGCGCTCATCCATTTGAAAATTCTAAAAAAGTTGAATAGTCGAAAAGATTATGTCCAACTTTAAAAAATTCTAAAAAAGAGACTAAGTAAAAATTTAAGAAAAGACTAAGTCTAATCATAGAATAATCTAAAAATGAGAAAAAGTCAAGAAAGATTATGTTCAACTTTAGAAAAAAGATTGATATAATCTATACTTTTAGCTTTACATGAAATAAACTTTCTCGTCCTTGAATCAATTAACACACGTCATTGTTATTAAATAACATAAACAAAAAAAATTCAATCTTGATCTTGCGATTACATATTCTCATTTTTATTAATTTCATAATTTCATTTTTAATTAAATTAAATTGAAATGCAATGATCAAGTAATAATATATAACTACAAAGAAAGTAGTAGGTGAGACGATGGGAGGTCAGAAAACTAGCCTTTGGCTAGTATATAAGTAGAGGATTGAGACATAAGATCATTTATTTTATTTATTTAATCATTAAAAAAAGATATTATTTTTGAAATTAGAAAAATAATAAGAAAAGGAATTATTATTTTTTATCTTAAAGCCGCTTAATTATCTATGTTACAAATAAATATCGGGTTAAATATTAACTTTAACAATGTCTGTAATACAGACTTACTTTTTTAAAGTATCTGGAGCAAAATCAGACACAACTTCATGGAGCTATCCAAGAATTGAAGCAAAGTTTAGGGAGAAAAATACAAATTATCTTTTTTTATGTGCTTAAATGAAATATCATTTGATGGACCAAGTAAAAAATAGTAACAATGATTTTTTTTTGACAATTTTACCTAATCATTACCTCCAATTTAAGCAATGTAAGTATACTTTAAGTGAATAATTTGTTAGTTTTTTGTGATTTTAAATCAATAATATTATTATTTACTTTATATTGTAAATAATTTGTCATATTTAACTGTTTTTGTTTCAAATTATTCTATTAGTTTGGGGTGATTTTTAAGAAAATTATCTTTTATAACTTACAAAATTTAAAGCTTTTTTTTGTTTGTATATAGAATTTAGAGAATTTTTTTTTTCTTAGTATTTTTTAATTTTATAGTTGAGTATGTAAAAAGATTAATAATAGGCCATTATGATTATAAATAATTATTTTTACTTTAAATCTTAGATGAATTATTGAGCAAACATATACGCTATTAAAAATCATAATTAAAATTATATTTCATAACTAATTAAGCTTGAAATATTTCTTTTTATAAATATTATTTTTTATTCTTTACATAACTCTAATAATACTGTTGGGCAGTTAAAGAACTCGAACAGGTGTACATTGACCCATACATATGCATGTAAAAAGAAAACAATACCCATCTTTATTGGTAGGTGATTCAGTTAAACAAGTTTGTTTGCAATGGTTGTCTGCTAAACATGCACCTTTGAAATGAGCACTCTTATTATTACATGGATATGACATCACTCTACCGTTCTCTGTAAAAAAAAAAAATAAAAAAAATCATGGAATGTTTTTATTGTTAATTATATTATTTGAATTTCAACTTTAATTTAATTACATATAAAATTATTACTTACCATAAATAAGAAAAGCTAATACGATAATTACAAGCTTCAAGAGTGATTTGTTCATGTTGTTTGATATGACAAATTAAAGTTAATTGTGTTAAAATACTATTGAGTATTCATAGATATTTATAGATATATCTATGAGGCGCTTTCCATTTGAACCATGTAGCATAAGAATAAGGATCCATTATTTCCATTTGAAGCCAAGTAATTAATTAATTTAATTTTTCCATTTGAACTCATGTAGTATAAGGATAAGAATCTATTAGTTCCATTTGAAGCTGAGTAGGACAATAAGGAAAGGAAAAAATCTCATAATTAATTAATTTATTTCTTTATTTTTTTTAATTTTTTCCATTTGAACTCATGTAGTATAAGGATAAGAATCCGTTAGTTCCATTTGAAGCCAAGTAGGACAATGATAAGGAAAAGAAAAGTTCTCTTAATTAATTAATTTATTTTTTCCATTTGAACTAATGTAGAATAAGGATAATAATCTGTTACTTCCATTTAAAGCTAAGTAGGATAATAAGGAAAGGAAAAAAATCTCTTAATTAATTAATTAATTTCTTTATTTTTTTTTAATTTTTTTTTTCATTTGAACCCATTTGAATCTCAATAAGGAATCTTAATTAATTAGTTTCTTTATTTTTTTTTATATTTTTTCTCATAAATATAATATATATATATATATATATATTTTCTCACTCTTAATAAAAATATTATATATATAATAATAATAAAGTTTTTACTAATTATTCTACTCGCTAATTTAAAAAGATAAGTTATTTGTACTAATTAATTAATTTATTTCTGTAATATTTTCACTTTCTTAATATTATATTTTTATATATTTTACCTAGTGGCTTCAAATGGAAAGCACGTTAAAATGATTGATAACAAATTTGTTATATATAAGAGAGGATGTCGGTTTATTTGTGCTCTTGAACAGCCGATTGTATCAACTTAGGATCTTCTTGTTGGAATTATTTCCAATATTTGGGTACATATATTAGTTGTTATCATAATAAAGATTAAAGCCCAAATAAAGTAATCTATTAAAGTATAAAGGTTATGGGCTTATTTAGACATCTATAATAAATATGGGGACATATTTGTGTAGAAGCAGAAATATCATTCATTATTTCGTTGATGGGCCGAATAATAAATGGGTATATTAGGGCTAGGTCCCCAACCCATATAGATAGCCTACCTATTTGTTTCTCTCATCAAACAATAAGGTTGATTATTCATCTCTCAAGAATATTAAAGAGGGCTATCGATATAGGGTTGGAAGACTTAAACCCAACCCACATCAAACATTCCGATCCAGGTCCAGATCCAGAACGAGAAGATCCACATTCAGATTCAGGTCCAAATCCAAGATCAAGAAGAAGAGAATAACGAAGAACGAAGAACGGCTTAATGAACCGTTCTTCATTCAAGATCCAGGTACGTTTCCGCAATTACAGTTTATCTCAATTTATCGACATAGAGTATATAGATTATAGACTTAAGGATTAAAGATTTAGACTAAAGAATCTAACACTTCTCAGACAAAATTGCTAGATCACGACATACAACTTACTTCTCGTTATTTGGATAATGTAGTGATTTTCACTAAGAATAGAGTTGATACCTATATTGGAAAACCATTGGAATTGATATCTGGATTGGATCTATCATCTAATAACTTGGAAGGAGAAATTCCAGATATACTTGGAAATTTAATTCATATTCGTGCACTCAACATGTCACGCAATTAGTTAAGGGGACACATTCCTCAAAACTTTACAAACCTAATGCAGATTGAAAGTTTAGATCTTTCTCACAACAATCTTACTGGAGAAATTCCATCGAAGCTGGCGAATCTGAATCGTTTGGGGACATTTTCCGTAGCGTATAATAATCTATCGGGAAGACTTCCAGAAATAGGTCAACTTGCAACTTTTGAAGAAAATAGTTATGCAGGCAGGGGCGGAGCCAGGATGAAAAATTACCTGGGGTTGACTCCAACTTGCATCTTAGATTTAACTTTTTCCGCTTTTTTTTTTCAATAAAATTTTCACGATTATTAGAAGATGGAAACTCATCATGCCCTCTCAATGCACACGTTTGCAAAGTGAGACACCGAGTGATTTCAATAGTTGTTGTAAACCGTAATCTGTTATTTTGTTTTTCATCTGAAGATTGTGCATTTAGTATTTTATCAATATGACAAGGATATTCATTAGATTATCAAGATATTCAACTGCCCTATTATGTGGTGAAATATTATATCCTATATGCATAACAAAAGAGCATTTATCCTCATCATTAACTCACTTTGAATATTTGAATCCATCTATTGTAAATGTAGGTTTTTGGGGTTGCTTATGTTAAAACAAGAAACATGAGAAACAAAAAGCAGCATCTTTCAAAGGAGAGTATTCTAACCAAGTAAATTTCTTAAACCAATGACTTTGGAACCGTCGATTTTGATTTCCAAATTTGGTCGGCGGGTACTCATCCTTAATAGGTTGATATGACCTCGTCTTAATATAAGCTCGTCTAATTTCATCTCTTTGATTAAAAGGATATTTCCATATCGGAATACGTAATGTTGGATCAAGTTTAAGAGAACTTACATCAACATCAATTCTAGGAGATTTGTTAAGTTCTTGAGTAGGGATAACACTATTATTATTATAATTTACAAAATTTTATATATAAATAAATCTTATTATAAAATAAAATATAATAAGTTAAAGGTGAGATATTATATCCTATATGCATAACAAAAGAGCATTTATCCTCATCATTAACTCACTTTGAATATTTGAATCCATCTATTGTAAATGTAGGTTTTTGGGGTTGTTATGTTAAAACAAGAAACATGAGAAACAAAAAGCAGCATCTTTCAAAGGAGAGTATTCTAACCAAGTAAATTTCTTAAACCAATGACTTTGGAACCGTCGATTTTGATTTCCAAATTTGGTCGGCGGGTACTCATCCTTAATAGGTTGATATGACCTCGTCTTGATATAAGCTCGTCTAATTTCATCTCTTTGATTAAAAGGATATTTCCATATCGGAATACGTAATGTTGGATCAAGTTTAAGAGAACTTACATCAACATCAATTCTAGGAGATTTGTTAAGTTCTTGAGTAGGGATAACACTATTATTATTATAATTTACAAAATTTTATATATAAATAAATCTTATTATAAAATAAAATATAATAAGTTAAAGGTGAGATATTATATCCTATATGCATAACAAAAGAGCATTTATCCTCATCATTAACTCACTTTGAATATTTGAATCCATCTATTGTAAATGTAGGTTTTTGGGGTTGTTATGTTAAAACAAGAAACATGAGAAACAAAAAGCAGCATCTTTCAAAGGAGAGTATTCTAACCAAGTAAATTTCTTAAACCAATGACTTTGGAACCGTCGATTTTGATTTCCAAATTTGGTCGGCGGGTACTCATCCTTAATAGGTTGATATGACCTCGTCTTGATATAAGCTCGTCTAATTTCATCTCTTTGATTAAAAGGATATTTCCATATCGGAATACGTAATGTTGGATCAAGTTTAAGAGAACTTACATCAACATCAATTCTAGGAGATTCGTTAAGTTCTTGAGTAGGGATAACACTATTATTATTATAATTTACAAAATTTTATATATAAATAAATCTTATTATAAAATAAAATATAATAAGTTAAAGGTGAGATATTATATCCTATATGCATAACAAAAGAGCATTTATCCTCATCATTAACTCACTTTAAATATTTGAATCCATCTATTGTAAATGTAGGTTTTTGGGGTTGTTATGTTAAAACAAGAAACATGAGAAACAAAAAGCAGCATCTTTCAAAGGAGAGTATTCTAACCAAGTAAATTTCTTAAACCAATGACTTTGGAACCGTCGATTTTGATTTCCAAATTTGGTCGGCGGGTACTCATCCTTAATAGGTTGATATGACCTCGTCTTGATATAAGCTCGTCTAATTTCATCTCTTTGATTAAAAGGATATTTCCATATCGGAATACGTAATGTTGGATCAAGTTTAAGAGAACTTACATCAACATCAATTCTAGGAGATTCGTTAAGTTCTTGAGTAGGGATAACACTATTATTATTATAATTTACAAAATTTTATATATAAATAAATCTTATTATAAAATAAAATATAATAAGTTAAAGGTGAGATATTATATCCTATATGCATAACAAAAGAGCATTTATCCTCATCATTAACTCACTTTGAATATTTGAATCCATCTATTGTCAATGTAGGTTTTTGGGGTTGTTATGTTAAAACAAGAAACATGAGAAACAAAAAGCAGCATCTTTCAAAGGAGAGTATTCTAACCAAGTAAATTTCTTAAACCAATGACTTTGGAACCGTCGATTTTGATTTCCAAATTTGGTCGGCGGGTACTCATCCTTAATAGGTTGATATGACCTCGTCTTGATATAAGCTCGTCTAATTTCATCTCTTTGATTAAAAGGATATTTCCATATCGGAATACGTAATGTTGGATCAAGTTTAAGAGAACTTACATCAACATCAATTCTAGGAGATTCGTTAAGTTCTTGAGTAGGGATAACACTATTATTATTATAATTTACAAAATTTTATATATAAATAAATCTTATTATAAAATAAAATATAATAAGTTAAAGGTGAGATATTATATCCTATATGCATAACAAAAGAGCATTTATCCTCATCATTAACTCACTTTGAATATTTGAATCCATCTATTGTAAATGTAGGTTTTTGGGGTTGTTATGTTAAAACAAGAAACATGAGAAACAAAAAGCAGCATCTTTCAAAGGAGAGTATTCTAACCAAGTAAATTTCTTAAACCAATGACTTTGGAACCGTCGATTTTGATTTCCAAATTTGGTCGGCGGGTACTCATCCTTAATAGGTTGATATGACCTCGTCTTGATATAAGCTCGTCTAATTTCATCTCTTTGATTAAAAGGATATTTCCATATCGGAATACGTAATGTTGGATCAAGTTTAAGAGAACTTACATCAACATCAATTCTAGGAGATTCGTTAAGTTCTTGAGTAGGGATAACACTATTATTATTATAATTTACAAAATTTTATATATAAATAAATCTTATTATAAAATAAAATATAATAAGTTAAAGGTGAGATATTATATCCTATATGCATAACAAAAGAGCATTTATCCTCATCATTAACTCACTTTGAATATTTGAATCCATCTATTGTAAATGTAGGTTTTTGGGGTTGTTATGTTAAAACAAGAAACATGAGAAACAAAAAGCAGCATCTTTCAAAGGAGAGTATTCTAACCAAGTAAATTTCTTAAACCAATGACTTTGGAACCGTCGATTTTGATTTCCAAATTTGGTCGGCGGGTACTCATCCTTAATAGGTTGATATGACCTCGTCTTGATATAAGCTCGTCTAATTTCATCTCTTTGATTAAAAGGATATTTCCATATCGGAATACGTAATGTTGGATCAAGTTTAAGAGAACTTACATCAACATCAATTCTAGGAGATTTGTTAAGTTCTTGAGTAGGGATAACACTATTATTATTATAATTTACAAAATTTTATATATAAATAAATCTTATTATAAAATAAAATATAATAAGTTAAAGGTGAGATATTATATTCTATATGCATAACAAAAGAGCATTTATCCTCATCATTAACTCACTTTGAATATTTGAATTCATCTATTGTAAATGTAGGTTTTGGGGTTGTTATGTTAAAACAAGAAACATGAGAAACAAAAAGCAGCATCTTTCAAAGGAGAGTATTCTAACCAAGTAAATTTCTTAAACCAATGACTTTGGAACCGTCGATTTTGATTTACAAATTTGGTCGGCGGGTACTCATCCTTAATAGGTTGATATGACCTCGTCTTGATATAAGCTCGTCTAATTTCATCTCTTTGATTAAAAGGATATTTCCATATCGGAATACGTAATGTTGGATCAAGTTTAAGAGAACTTACATCAACATCAATTCTAGGAGATTTGTTAAGTTCTTGAGTAGGGATAACACCTGACCCGATTTGATCACCTGACCTCATATTCACATTTCAATAACATAGCCAACTAGGCTAAGACTCACATATGAAACAAATATATAAAAAAATTCTTTTATGATTTTAATTTAGGTGGGGCTGGAGCCCACCCTAGCCCATGGGTGGCTCCGCCCCTGTATGCAGGTAACCCATTCCTTCTGCGGACCTCCATTGAAGAAAGATTGTAAGGTTCAGGTCAAGAAACAGGTTAAGAACGATGTTGATGTTGATGTTGACGATGATGGTGACTATGATGACGTAGCACGGTATACTATTAACATATAGAGAATTTCTTTGCAAGCTTTATGGGATCATATATTGTTTGCATTTTAGGATCATATATATGTATACATATACATATGTGTATACATATATATATACATATATATATATATATATATATATATATATATATATTATACATACATATATTTATCGTGATTAGACCACTAATTTGAAGTGGTACGAGAAAAAATATAAAAAAAATTTCTCGAACATAGTCATTAAATTTTAAACTATTATGAACCTACTATTTTTACCTTATACCATACACTACAAACCTATCCATACCACACTTTCACATGCTTGTATTACTCGTATATGTGTTTCTTGGCAAAGATATCTATTTTACGAGAACAAAACTAATATGATCAAGCCAGTAAAAGTAAGGAATGGGTTGATGCAATGGAAACAGAGTTAGATGCTCTAAAAACAAATCAAGCTCTAAAAATATTGACTGAAATGAAAAAATTAACAATCATAAGGAAAGGTTAGTTGCTAAAGGTTTTTCAAAAAGAGGGTGTTGGTTATAATGAAAGTTTTTCCCATGAAGAAACTATATATATATATATATATATATATATATATATATATATATATATATATATATATATATATATATGATGTTACAAATAAATAAAAATAAAATAAGATATACGAAGAACATATCACCGAATTTGATGGTTGATTCGAGGCATGTGTTAGACACATTTCTCTAAAATAGTTTCATCGTCTCCCGTTTGTGCTGGACCTTATCGCAGATGACTGTTTCTTAAGATACAACGAATTTAATTGTGATTTTGCATTGAAATCACTAGGAATCAAACTTGATCAATGTACCTGAACTATCAACGGGTTTCAACGAAAAATATCGAGCAAAGAACTCGAAGAACACTCACAAAACAAGAAGAGGGTTTTTGAAATTCTAGAGTGAAAAAATATAATAGGATGAAGTGGTATGAGATTAGAGATAATGTGTTTCATATTGTTGAAAATATAAACTTTCATGAAATTAAATCAACCATTAATTTTGATTGATTGACTCTTCATTGCCCTTTCTATTTTCTCTTCATTAGAAAATACACGTTACATAATTTTCTAAATTGCTAATAAATTGATAGCACTAATATCATGAAGGTTATCGATGACAATTAACAAAATTAAATATATTGAATTTGATAATTGTTCTTCAAATCATTAAATGTTAATTACATAATTAACAAATTAATTACAATAATTTAATTATTTGGATCAAATTTCATTTTAATTCACGTTTGAATTTTATGTGAATTTCATTTAAATTTCATTTGATTTTATTTATTCAAATTACCATTTCCAATAATTAATGAAATTTATGAATTAATTTAAAATTTCAACATTAACTGTGACCAGGAATTAATATTTACACCAAGTTGGCATTAATAATACTTTTCTACTCACATGAGTATTTGGAAGAATAAGTTTACATGGTCCCTCCTCTTGTATATAATATAGATTCTCCAAATTAGGTAGGTAAGCTGTTGAAAAGTTTATAAATCCTTAAACAAAGCATCTAAACAGTGGAACCAATAATTTCGTATGTAACTTTTGGATTTTGGTTTTATCCAATCTCAAATTAATAACATTTATTAAGAAAACAATTAATTCCTTTATGGTATTATTGATTCACTTGTCTTTTTGTGCCGGAAAGAACAATATAAAAAAAAAAAAACTTCCAAACATGGTCAATATTTGAAAATAATAATAATAATATTTTTTCAACTCCTGCACATAGTTTTTTTTTAACATGTTTACTTAATCCATTCCCTAATTAATATGTAATTCTTTAAACTAGGTAAGATACTTATAAAACAAAGATAAATTAAAAATAAATTTTATAAAATTATCTTATTCATAAATAGTTATAAAAAAAAATTAAAATTACTTAAAAACATTATATATACCTTAAAATTTATCTTTCACATTTTCAAAAAATAATTACAATAATTTTCAAAATCATAATATAATTCCATTTAAAATCTTTTTAATGTGAATCAGTATTTGATGTCTTAACCCGACTTTTAACATTTGAGTTAATATAACTAGCATGTATCCCGTGTATTTGCACGAGTAATAATATAAAAAACCGTGAAAAAACATTACGATAAAAATTTTATGGGTGGGTCAACCCACAATTCGACCCAAGTATCCATTTACTCTCACATATATCCAAATTAACCACAGCTCTCGACCCGGCAATCCGGACACTTTAAAAATTAAGCATCATTATATATATATATATATATTAGTTTAGTTAAGTAATTTTTTTTAAGAATAAAATAACATATTTTTAAATATAAAAATAATCATTATTCTTCAAATATTCAAACTTTTGATATATATATATATATATATATATATATATATATATATAATATGATTAAAGATAAAAAAAATATAAATTAATTATGAGAGATAAGACAATCTATATAATAATTAAGAGTAAATTTAGGAGACAAAATCAATATGATAAATGACTTGTATCAAATCTCTAATTTTATGGCATGTTACGGAAGCCCAAAATATATCCTAGACTATGCTAGGTAGAGAATCATATATATAGAACGAAACTCATTTATTTTCCCATAAATAAATATATGTTATTATATGTTTATTATTGTTGTGTATCTCCATACATTTATTCTCATGAAAGTGTAAAATTTATATTCTCTAAACATGTCTTCATTTTCATGTTCATTACCTAACTTTTTTTTTAAAAAAAAATTTAAAGATAAAATTATAAACAAAATATTATTTATATATAAATGTTTTTGAAGAAAACTAATATTATTTAAATTTAATTAATTTTGAATTGATTTAATTTTTACAAAAATTAGTTTTAATAAAAATTTAATGTTAATATATATTTTTAAATTTATCAAATATTAAAAATATAAAATTCCATTTATATAAGTTTGAAATTTAATTTTTTCAAATATTAAGTTTTGGATAATATTACCAATTAAATTATATAAAATTCTACTTTGGTATGATATTACTAGTGTTGATTTACTTATTTAGAAAATAAAATACTAAAAAAAAATACCTGTTGAGTTTATTTTTGTTTTTTATAACTATATTAATTTTGACTATTTAGTGAAAATTGATATTTAACCAAAAATAATTAATAAAAAATTAAAAAATTAATATAATTAATTATTAAATATATAGTTAGACTGGGTAACTCGAGCATCAACTCTTGGAACTCCTTCACATACTCCTTGATGGTCAATTTGTGTACAAGTTGACTCAACCTTTTCCTAACCTCGTACTCGACATTCTCTAGAAAGAATTAGCGTTTAAACTCAGTCTTGAAGTCTTCCCATGTTTCCATCCTCAAGGTCCCTCGTTCAATATCTCCTTCTCGCCTCCTCCACCACAACCGTGTCATCTCTTGTATGAAGAAAGGTGTCGTCTCTAACTTGTCATGAATAATAAATAAGTCTCAAATTTTCTTTATCATTTTAAAACTTAACATGATTAGTTAAATATATTTTCAAACATATATTATTTTTAAATATTTTTTTATTATTTATCTTAAGTTATTTTTGTTTTTTTAATTCTTTTTAAGATTTTTTATTTTTTGTTTAAATTTATTAATTTAATAATATATTAATATATATATATAATTATCAATTTTATATTAAATAATAACATTAATTATTATTTTTATTTAATAAAAATAATTTTATAGTATAATACTTCAGTAAATTATACAAGACAATTATAAATGAAAATAATAATTTTTTATTAAAAATTTAAAATATATATCAAAATATATTTTTTAATTTTATTATTTAATAATATATATTACATTTTTATTGTATTTTATGGATATATATATATATATATATATATATATATATATATATATATATATTTAATAATTTTAAAATATGAATATTAAAAGACAAAAAAAAATAAGTTAAATATATTTAAAATAAAAATAATAAAAATAATTTTTAATTTTAAAAATATTAATATTAGTTCCCTTCTATATTAATACTATTATTTTATCAAACATTTAACTCCAAATTTTAACTTTTTTTTATTAATCAAACATCTCATTTCACATTTATTCATTAATTTAATCAATTTCTCGTCTGATAATCTTACTCAAACCAACTCATTAAATATTTTTAATAAAGTTGAATTTATTTGTAAACATAAACAAAATTTTTATCTGAAAATAATCATAAATTTTAGAAAACATATTAAAATAAACATTCTCATAATTAAAATAAATAAATATCTACAAAATTAGAAAATAAATAGAATTATGATCATTAGTAGGGGATAATGAGTATTATGATCAATTTTAGATATAAAATGTTAAAACAATTATTTGTTGACCTAAAAGATATTATAATTTAGCATATTAAAAACAAATAAGGGCATAAAGTAAAAAAATAAAAAATAATTTAACACATAAATTAAAATGACAATATTTTATTAGATGACTCAAGGTTAATTTGGACAATTCATCTTCACAATTACACTTTAGGGTAATTCGTTTGAGTACCATAAAATGTGTAAATATTTGCACGGATTCTTCACTGTGTATGAAGATTTAAAAAATATGCATAAATTATTTAAAAAATAATATGATCATTATTAGGAGATAATGAGTATTATAATCAATTTTAGATAATGTCAAAAACATTATTTGTTGACCAAAAGATATTATAATTTAGCATATTAAAAATAAATATGGGCATAATGTCAAACAAATTTTAAATTTAATAAAGAATAATTTAATATATAAGTTAAAATGACAAAATTTTATTAGATGACTCAACTCTTAGTTTGGACAAATCATCTTCACAATTACTTCTTCACAATTACTTCTTAAGATAATTCGTCGTGAAGCCATAAAATGTGTATAAATTATTTAAAAAATAATAATGGAAAAATGGTATTTTGTTATCCTTAATTATATTTGAGGAGTTTTGACATGAAAGTAGTAACTTTTGTGTTAACTTTTGTGATAATAGTAATAAAAAGATTTGATTATTAAGAATAAAAAATAATATAAATTCATTAACTATCAACATTTTTGAAATGCATAATGTTATAATAGGCACAACGGTTGTATATATTTTCTCGCATTGACTACATACGTCTTCACGAAGTTCTATCATTTATGAAAAGTTGGTTATCCTCATAAATCATTATAAAAAAAATTATGATTATATTCATAAAAAAAATGTTAATATTATTTATATAAAGTCAATGAAAATTATCAAGCATCCACTCAAATTGTTTAATAAATTTGTTGTATGTTCTTCCTCGCTTGGACATAGATATTGCACACTTGCATTATGCTATTTTTTTATATAATGATATCTAAAAAAACTGTAATTGAGAAAATTTATTGACGTAAAATTCTTTTACCATTTGATCTGCAAAATTGTCATAAATATTTAAGCTTTTTAATATCGTCAAATTTACTCAGCTCCTCTAAAAAGGTCTTTATAGAAATTTTAAAACCAAAAACTCAAAAAAAATATGAGAACCTTGAGCCATATTAGAGCAATATATAAGGTGTAAATATTTGCATGATTCTTCACTAACTAAAGTAACGAAGATTGAAAACGTGGACTATATTATAGAAGAAAAAAATAATTGTAATATCGTTAAATACGTTAAATCAAGTGACATATCAGCTCCTCTAAAAAAGTCTTTATAGAAATTTTAAAACCAAAACACTAAAAAAATATGTGAACCTTGAGCCATATTAGAGCAATATATAAGGTGTAAATATTTGCATGATTCTTCACTAACTAAAGTAACGAAGATTTAAAACGTGGACCTATATTATAGAAGAAAAAATAATTATAATATTGTTAAATACGTTAAATCAATTGACATATTAAAATGTAATCAAACACATGAAACTGACAATCTTTTAATGTTTTTTAATCTTCATACAATCATACCTGATAATAATGATAAATCAATAGATAAAAATGAATGATCTTAAATTTTACCATTTAGTAATGTTGTTAAGATTTACGGATGTGAATCGAAAGAGTTCATTACAAAAAATATTTCATCGTCGTCATATATTTCATTACAAATTACGATTTAGTTCAACACTTTATATTATAGGAAAAACAATATTTTTATATTATATAATTTTAAACTCGCAGGTCAATATAAACTGAAGTGGAAAACCAAATAAAGATAATTTATCCAAAAAAAAATTGTTTAATGATTTTTCATATATACCAACACCATCAAAATTTATCCAAAAAAAATTGTTTAATGATTTTCATACATACCAACACCATCATATATATATATATATATATATATATATATATATATATATATATATATATATATATATATATATATATATATATATATATATATATATATATATATATACCACCATAATGACAATTGTCATTCAAATTCGTATTAGGAGAGATTTGAACTCATGGTCTCATATATAGAATGCGAATCCTTTGAAAGCTACCAATGATGATTGTTAATATCAATCTAAAATTTTGTGTATTTATATATATGTTTTAAGTAAGTTTTTAACCATTTTTTTTAAATATGTTGATAAATATATAATATAATTATATAAATTATAAAATAATTAATATATATTGTAAAATAATTAATAAAAATATAAAATAAAATAATATTAATAATAAGGGAAATGATTGGGAAAGGGAATTTGAATGAGAGAATGTGGAGGGAATGATGTGCCGCAATTTGATTAACCAAAAAAATAAAAAAATTTTTCTCTCTTCTCTCTCTTCACCTTTTATCATTTTTCCAACTAGTGATGTTTCTTTTTCTAACTAGTGATGTAGTTACACATCATTCCCTCCCTCAAATTTCCTTCCCCTATCACTCCTCAAAAACTTCTAATAGTAAACCATCTATAATCAATATGAATTTTTTTTATAAAAATATTAATAAAATATATATATAGATAAAATACACAAATTAATTATGTGAGATATAAATTTATATATATATAAATGAGGAGTGATAATATAAAAATTAAATTATAAAAAATAATTAAATTATTAGAGAAACAAAATTAATTAATTATATATGATCACAGAGTAAATAAAAATAAAAAAATATATTATATATATGAGAGAGAAATGCACGTTATCATATATATATATATATTATAATTTATATATATGATAAAGAAAATAATTAAAAATAATTGATTAGAAGGTAGAAAATATATATATATATATTATAAGATAAGGATAAAAAAAAAAATTAAAAATAAAT
The DNA here is from genome assembly GCF_907164915.1 of Impatiens glandulifera. Taxonomy (NCBI): domain Eukaryota; kingdom Viridiplantae; phylum Streptophyta; class Magnoliopsida; order Ericales; family Balsaminaceae; genus Impatiens; species Impatiens glandulifera. The sequence continues at coordinate 11,311,548 of NC_061868.1, forward strand.
AATTTATAATAAATATGAAAAGAATTTAAAAAAAATATATTAATAAAAATAAAATATAGGAGTTAATATATAAAGTGATAAATATATATTTATATAAAATTAATTATAAAATGTATTATAGATATGAAGAGAGAAAAAAATATATAAATTAATTATGAGAGATAATTTTATATATATATATATATATATATATATATAAAAGTTAAGAGAGAAAAAAATTAATTAAGAAGGAAAATTAATATATAGATGAGGAGTGATAACATATAAAAATAATTTAATTATAATAGAAAATAAGATAGGAGAAAACAAAAAAAAATTAGTTAAATTAATACAAAAATGATAAATAATAATATAAAAAAAAATTTAATTATTAGAGATACAAAATTAAATATTTATATATATATATATATAATATAATATGATGAAATAGAAAATAAAAACCAAAATTAATTAAGAAATATATTATATAAAGGAGAGAGAAATGCATATTAAAAAAGTTAAAAATAATTGATTAGACCGGAGAAAATAAATATATACTATACAATAAGGAAAGAGAAATTTATAATGTATTGTGAGTATTAAAGTTATTATATATTATATTTTATTATTAATATTATTATAAATATTTATATATAAAAATAAATAAATATTTAATATTAAATATAAAAATAAATAAAAATTTAATATTAAAATGATTAATAAATTTATATAAAATTAATGAAGAATAAAATATATATGAAAGATAAAATAATAAAAATATTAATTTAGAAATAGAAATAAGTAATTATTGAAGAAGAGATAAATTGGTAATTATTATGAGAGAGAATTTAAAAAATATTATTATTATTATTATTATTATTATGTATATTACACATAAAAATAAATATTTATTTATTAATAAGATAATATATATTTTATATAATTTGTGTTAAAAAAATATATTTATATAAAATTAATGAAGAAAAAAAATATATTTATATAAGAGATAAAATAAAATAAATTTTAAAAAAGATAAATTAATAAATATATTTTAGAGAAACTCATCTAAAATATAAAAAGAAATTAGGAAAAAGAAATTATAAGATTTGTGGATGATTGTGGAGAGAGCGTGTTATTTATATATATGATGAAGAAAATAATTAAAAATAATTGATTAGAAGGGAGAAAAAATATATATATATATATATATATATATATATATATATATATATATATATATTTGTTAGGATCTAGGTCGCCGCTGGTGGACCGGGGGTTGGACCGGTTAGCGGTTCTTACTCGTAGGGTGGTGGTTAATCCGGTTAGAGATTAACACCGGGGTTTCAATACTACACAACCTGTCACAAACCCTTGAATTAGGTTCAAGCGCGGAAGAGGTTTGCTTTCAGGTTGAAGCGGCACGCTTGTATCATAGGCACAGTCGGTTTCGAATGATGGAGATTTGGGAATGGTGGGTCGGTTTCGGTAATCTGGATATTCGGTATGATTAGTATAAAGTCGGTTTGGAGCGGTGTGGTTAAGTTAGTCGGTTAGATAATGAAGCCAGCAGAAAGTAAATGACAAGACAGATTTTATGGATGTTCGGAGATAAAACTCCTACGTCACCCCTTCCTCTCGAAACCGCGAGAAGGATATTCACTAAGGAATACAAATACAGGCCGATCGAGACTTATTTCCTGCTCGATAATACTCTTACAATTTACACCGAAATTGTAAAACACACTTTAACTTTCAACACTTAGGCTTTCTAGAACAGCACACTCTATCACTTGTAGTAAATGCTCTTAATATCACAGTTTTCTCTTAATGTCACGCTTGAGTTACTTGAATGTGTTGCTACATTTACTCTTCTTCAGCTACCTCTTTTATAGGTGAAATATGCCAACGGTCATATTTCACTGCCTTGAATCTGATTGGCTGATCAAAAGTGCAGTGATTCAGTGTTTCAGAGGTTCAGACCTGCGGTCGTTTCCTCAGACCTGATGGTCAATCTCAGACCTGGTATTATGTCTCAGACCTGGCGGTCTGTTCTTCCGGTGTGTAAGACAAACCTGCCGGGTTTGTCTTTTACTTGATGTAGGCACTGTCTGTTGGACAGTTGTCTGTACTTGGAAGATTTCCTTTCTGGCTTATCCCGAAGTAGAAGGATCCGGTAGTACTGTTTTCTGCAGCCTACAGTCTTTCCTCAGACTTGCATGGATATGGAAGTATTCAGTCTGTTCCTTTGGTATCATTCTCAACAGATACCCGAAATGTCTTCTTGTACTGGTCGGTCATTTGACTTGGCCGAATGTCTTTTGGTAGTGATGTAACCGGACTTCTTCCGGTTATTCTTGTCTTGTGGATGATCGGCTGTTTGATGATTCCGGTTTTGAGCTTTGGCCGATCCTTTCTTTGTGCGGTCACGTTCCGAATACTCTTGATCGGTTTGGTAGCTTGTCCGGTTAGGTTTCTTTAGTTGGTTCTCTTGTTCATCCGGTCCGGTTCCTTGTTTCTGCATGGAAAGTTTATTTAAGTTAGGTTTATTTGAACCGGTCTGAATTTATCTAACAATTTCTCCCTTTTTGATTATTTTATTTAAAATTATCAAAACTAAGTAGAAATGCAAAATAAGGCCGGATTCAAAAATAACTTTATATATTTATATGTAGATGACCGGAAAAGACAAAATATATAGAAATACTAAGGCCAATAAGAAAAAGAAGGATAGTCCCTATTCAGAGTCCGTGAAGTCATAGGCGCTCTTCTTTTTCTTCGGTTGCTGTTGCCCGGTCTGTTCGGAAGATCGTCGCCTGTTAGATCGGGACCGCAGTTGTTCTTCGACTTCATCCTCGACCTGGTCGGCCTGCTGCGATGTACCCGTAATGACCGGTTCAGAGACCTTTTTGAGCATCTCGGCTATCCGAACTTTCTTAGGGGCCTCCCTCTTTCTCTTTTTCGGTGCTGAAGCGGAGGCGGCCGCCTTCTTCTTCTCGTTTTCCTTTGCATAGCCTTCCAGCCTCCGTGTTTCCCTTTCCAACCGTGCGGCATCTTCCGCAGCTTGATTGGCCACTTTCTCAGCGAACCCTGGGAATATGGCCCCAGCCTTTTTAATTCGTGCGGCTTCTACTTCCGCTTCGGTCAGCTGAGTTGGGCGCGGCGCCTCTTTATCTTTGCTAGCTTCGGCGTCCAGCGCATCCTGGACCCTTTTAGCCACTTGAGCATCAGCCTCTATAGCCGCGGCGTCCGCGTTCTTCTTAGCCTTTAGAATTTCGGCCATCTGTTCGTAAAGTGCCTTTACTTCGGCCACGAGACTCTCGTTTGTCTTCTCGAGTTCGGAGACCCGGTTAAGTGTCGTGTCGACCCGTTCGAAATCCTTCTTTAAATCGGAGGTCACATCCTCCAGAGTTGCGGTTCGCTAAACACATTTTTCGCGCTCACCCGCTTCTTCCCACAGACCGATGCCGAGTTGTGAGAGTTGTTCTTGATGTTTTTCCAGAAGCAGCCTTGTCACGTCGGTGAACTTCATGGCCAAATCAACTATTCCGTTGTATTTATCCTTGAATGGTTGAAGCTCGGACACGTTGTGTTCTTGTATGCGGTCATCGATCCGTTCCGATATGGATGCTTCAAGCTTTTGAAGTCGGTCCTCAACCCATTCTTTAGCAGCCCATTCTTTAGGAGGGTCTGAGGCGGTGACTTCTGGTGGTGGGGGAGGTGATTGCTCGGTGGGATCTGGATCGGCTCTGTCATTGGATTCTAACGGTGCCGCATTCTCCAAGATCGGTACCGCATCCTCCAAGATTGGTACCGCATCCTCCAAGATTGGTACCGCATCCTCCAAGATTGGTACCGCATCCTCCATTGGGGGTGTTGGACAGTTAACTGGAAACTTATCTATTACAGGAGCAGTATAGACCGGTACCTGCATCCGGCTGCATATCGCTTTCAGCCGCTCGATTTCTTGAAGTATTTCCCTTTTGCCTTTTTCAAACCGTGTTAACACCCGCGGCGCTACGGTGTCCACCGATCCCGTCTCGTTGTGCTCTTCCTTAATTATCCGGATGCGCTTTCTTAGTTTCCGAAGTTGGATCCTCGGTATCAGGAGACAGATTCGGCTTTGTACCTCTTGAATTGTGTTGGATTTTGTGAGGCTCATCATCAGGTCCTCTACTTCCTCCAATCTGTCGATGCATTCCTTTTCCGAGTAGCCCGGTAGGATTTCTTTATATGTTGTACTAAACCGGTGCTCATGCCACTCCAAGTATAGCTCTACAACGTCTTCGCCTCGCTTGTTAACGCCCTGAAGGATTTTCTGGGCTAATCTATCGGCCTCTGCTTCTTCGGCCTCCTCCCTCTCCGTGTTGTAGCCTTCATCATTGGCTTCTTTATCAACCCCTTCTTCACCACTCTCTTCTCTATCCTCGGTGGTTTCAGGATTGGTGTTTGGTTCGGCATCATTTGGACTCCGAGCCGACTGATCGTCGTCATTGACCGTTCTATCATCGGTCCTTTCCGTGTCGGTTTGCTCAGAGGCCATTCCTCTTCTTCTGTCTGTTGTGGTGGGTCTAAGAATGTTATCTTTTCTTTGCCTTTTCCTCCGGTCTTTGCTTTTGCCGGGGCATCTTTATTTGCGGCTTTCTTCTTTCGGCCACCTGTGGAACTGGAGGCCGGCTGCGTTCTTTTAAGGAATTGCCTCGATCTAATGAGGCATCGTTTTGCGACAGCGACGCCGGGACCGATGTTGAGATTTAAGTGGAGGAATATCTTACCGAGAGGCACGGCGTATCTCCACGACCGGGTTGAATCCGGTTTCACCATATCCATGAGGTTGCTGAACACCGATCTTGCCCAGTTGACCTCTTTTCCCTCCATCAGACCGATTAGCATTTTGATTTTGTCCCTTGTGAGGTTGTTGAGGTTTCCTCCCCTTGCCAGGATTGCCCTTGTGAAGATGTCACATATCGGGATATACTCCGGCTTCAGCATATGTTTGCTTCCGGATGTTTTGATCGGCTCAGTAGATGCCGATAGAATGTAGCAAGCCGCCTCAAAGGTGTCCTGGTCTATTTCCGCCGTTGCATCATGGCCTGTTGTTGGAAGATGAAAGCTCTCGGCCACCAATGCTTCGGTGAGCTCGATTTGGGAACCGCAAACCGTCGCGATGATCTTGTCATAGGCGATGGTTGCGGTGTTGAAGAATTCTTCGACCGCATCTTTGTATATAATATGGGGACCGTCGAGGAAATATCCCAGACCGGTTTTAATTAGCCGGTCAATAACTTCCTTTGCCTCGGTCGTACCATTCAGCCGGATTTCCTCGAAATCCACCTGAGAGTAGAGTTTGAACAATGCCGCATCACGCCCCATGTTATAGAATTTGAGAATGAGAGAAAACCGCTTCAAAGAGTTTAGAAAGCTTAGAGAGAGAAAGTGAATTCGCATGAGAATGAAAGAAAATGACCGAAGGTCCCTTTTATAGACGCGGTTTGGAGGCCCAACCGTCCCATCATTAATGGGCGGGAATTTTCCCTCCAAAATGAAAAGGCGCCAAACTGTGGGCGGTAAAGCAAAAACTGGGGGCGGCAATTTTGGGCGGGAGATTTCCCTCCAAAATCCTTTGCTTATGTCATGGATGACGCATTCTTTTCTTTGAAGCCGAATGATTGAGCGGTTTCTAAGTCTAACTAGACATTTTGATTGATCAGAGTGTTAACAGTTTTAAGCAGATATTATAAGACCGGATAAGAACGCGGTTATAGGTTGAAGATGTGAACCGGTTACTTAGATGAATGTTCAAAGAATTAAGAAGACACGGTCATTTAAACTGAAATGATAATGGAATTCAAGAAATAGCAGATGAAGAAAACCGATTATAAAATTCGGTACAGAGATAGGCATACAGAAACGGTGTAAAGTATAGCCTATTCAAAAGACATTCTCTAGAGTCGTTCTCTTGCCGAATCACTGTTGAGGATGTTTGAAGAGGAAGCTGGTGTGCCCGGTCCGAACTCTGGTCGGTACCCAAGAATTAGTTTGCTGATATGCGGTGCATACCCGAGACCTTTCTTGGTCAGCACCATATTCTTTAAGTTTTCCCATATGACCGATGACCAGTTGATGGCCGATTTGCAAAGAATGTTGTTCATGAGGTTGTAGGTATTCCTGGAATACCGTTGATTAGGTGATTGACACAGAATTGACCGGGTCACGATTTCGAGCAGTAGCTGACCGTGACTATCAAGTTGGGTTTTTGGCCCAAAGTGTTCCACCGGAGAGGGGGTGGCCGACAGGTATTGTGCGGTTTCAGATCCCGCACGGTCCTGAATAGTCGGAAAGTCAGAGAAACCTTCAGCGGGTAGACCGAAGAGTGAGGCAAATTCATCCTCGTCGATCCAGAACGTATGGTTTCTGACAGTCGAGACGATGTACTTCTCCCTGATGCAGGCGCTTCGAAAGAAGGCCTTGACATCATCTATAAGAATGGGACCGGCCTCTTCAAGAAACGGTTGAAGACCGGTTTCAGCAAGAGAGTCATACATGAATTTCTGCTTAGTAGTGCAATCCCTTATGTCCGTGCAAGAGTCGAAATCGATGCATAGAAAGTTTCCTAGAGTTCTGCTCGGCATGATTTCGGTGTTTGAGAGAGAGACGGGATTCAAGAATATCAGATGTGATTTTGTGCTTCCGGATGTGATGAAATGAGTAGAGGATAGCTCCTTATATAGGATCGGTTTTGGAGGGAAAAATCTGAGCATTGATGGTCAGTTTTGTTTTATTAAGGAAATGAATCTTTACCTTTTCAAGGCGCATGGGGAAGCGGCAAATTACAAGGCCCAAGGTAAATGTTAGTTGGGAAGTAACCAGTTTGGTTGAAAATTAAATGTGCGGGTGGTTGGGGGTTATTTCATTAATTGGAATTATCTCATTAAATGCACTTTGAACATAACCGAGATTAATTAGATAGATGCCGAAAATAACAGAGATAATGCCGAAAATGGCATACATGAACGATGAAAGAAACATGAAATCAAAGAAAGACACAAATAAAGCCGAAAGAGACATAGATGAGGCCGAAACGATCAAACTTGAGTTGGACAAGAATACACCTGATGCATGAAGAAAAACGACCGGGTGCAGGAAGGAGTGACTTAGAGTGCAAAGGGGTTGACATCACCGTTGCGGTTTCTTCTCCTCCAGGCCCTCTCGAACCGCCTATAAATGGGTCGGTTACTTCTTTGGTGAGCACCTGAGCTTGGTTTAAGCCTTCGCCAGGACAGGTCGGTACGCCAAGCTCCACAAGGAGGCTGCTTATTTGAGGAATGAAACCAACTGAACGGATGCCGATCATCCAGATAAGGGTGTCGAAGAGCACCCTAGACCAATTTACTGGTGTGCCGGTGATTATGGCCGCCATCATGTTGAAGTTCGAGACACTGTAGGTGTTTGTGACGTCCCTTCCAAAAATTCTCTTGCCGATCACATCGTTGAGAAGCTGATATTCAGCTCTCAGACATGATTTTGCTCCATGGTCCTCAACCGGGTCGTTAGACCGAGAGAGGGCGATGCAGACTTCGGCTTTTACATCCCCAGGGATGTCCAGATCTGTGATCCCGTGCCTTGGCAGGCTATGACACCTTGCAAAGTCCCGTTTAGTGAAATCGAAGACAATGCCTCCCACCTTGGATTGGATGTGGGTATCAAAGTGGGGGGTGCCCCGAAACACTCTTGCATTGTGGAAGAACTCCAGAACGGAGTCCGGATAAATGGAGTGCTTGTCACATAGGAAACTTTGGAGGCCGGTTTCCTCCAAAGATTTTATCATCTTGTATATTTCATACTGGTCTGTGGAAGAACATGATTGAAAATCAACCTGAAGGATGTTTGGAAACTGAGACATTTTGTGCCTTAGTGAGAGGATGTTCTTGTGACTTGTGAGTGTTGTGGTGAACGTTTGCTTCACTTAAATACTAGTTTAGGGACTATCCTATTGTCCAGGCATTAAATGGGATGACATGTATTAACTGCAGGATAATAGATATTGCATGAAATAGGCATTTTTGCAGTCTAGGTGTCGGTCATAGGCCTAGACTGTGAAAGATATCAAAAGATCTTCACGTCTTTTTAGGCGCGACCATATTACTTTGAAAGGGCAATGTTTCAGAACAGATATCTACAAGCATTGATAGTTATTCCACATCTGTGTGAAATTCAAATAATCTAGAATGACCTGCTTCCAAACCGGTCAGGTATCAGTTGTTCATCCCGATGCGGTTATTTGGTGCATGCACCAAGTAGCCGGTCGGTTTACTCTATCTGATAGACTGGGCGGTTCTTCCACAAACACCCTGAAGATTCGAAATTCAACAGTTTAGGAGGAATTATCGGTTTTGTCTGTCTGAACCGGTTTCCCTTTAAGCATCATTTGGAAGGATTTGGCTAATATTGGTTAAGCCGAGAGTAAGCCTGAATTGAGAAAACTTAGCTTCCTGTAGCGGCTTTGTGAAGATATCGGCTACTTGTTGATCGGTCGGTACGTATTCCAGCCGGATATGCTTCAGCGTGACATGCTCCCGGATGAAGTGATGCCTTATGTCGATGTGCTTGGTTCTGGAGTGGAGAACCGGATTGTAGGTGATCGCTATGGCACTCGTGTTGTCGCAGAAGATCGGGGACTCTTCGGCTATGACACCGAAGTCCTTCAGCTGCTGTTGGATCCAGAGGAGTTGAGAACAGCAACTTCCGGCCGCCAAGTATTCAGCCTCTGCAGTGGATGTGGCCACAGATGTTTGCTTCTTGCTATGCCATGAAACGAGCCGGTCACCAAGGAACTGACATGTTCCGCTGGTGCTTTTTCTGTCAATCTTACACCCTGCATAGTCTGCGTCTGAGTAACTTGTTAGATTGAAGGACGAGTCTTTTGGATACCACAGACCGACATCAGGTGTGCCCTTTAGATACTTCAGTATCCTCTTTGCGGCTGTGTAATGGGATTGCTTTGGATTTGCTTGGAATCTCCCACAAACACCGACTGCAAACAGGATGTCCGGTCTACTTGCTGTCAGGTACAGTAGGGAACCGATCATGCCCCGGTATGCAATCTGGTCTACCGATTGGCCCTCATCATCTCTGTCCAGTTTAATGGATGAGCTCATTGGAGTAGCCGCCGAGGAGCAGGTGTCCATACCGAATTTCTTTAGCAGCTCCTTGGTGTATTTAGGTTGGCTGATGAATGTTCCTTCCTTGAGTTGTTTAACTGAAGACCTAGGAAAAAACTTAATTCTCCCATCATACTCATCTCAAACTTGTCAGTCATCATTTTTGAAAATTTGTCACATAGCTTAGGATCGGTGGAACCAAAAATGATATCATCTACATAGATTTGAACAAGTAGGATATGTTCCTTCTTTTCAAATTTGAACAATGTCTTATCCACTGAACCGATGGTGAAATCATGTTCTAGTAGAAATGCGGTTAGTGTATCATACCAGGCTCTAGGTGCTTGCTTTAGACCGTATAAAGCTTTGTTCAGCTGGTATACATGGTTTGGAAATGCAGCATTTTTGAAACCGGGTGGTTGTTCAAAATACACTTCTTCACGTAGGTCACCGTTCAGAAATGCACTTTTAACATCCATTTGAAAAACCTTAAAGTTTTTGAAAGCAGCAAATGCAAGAAAAATCCTAATGGCTTCAATTCTGGCTACAGGAGCAAATGACTCTTCAAAATCAATGCCTTCTTCCTGTTTGTAACCTTGAGCCACTAATCTGGCTTTGTTCCTCGTGACCAAACCGTCCTCATTGAGTTTGTTTCTGAATACCCATCTTGTACCTATGACCGATTGATCTTTCGGTCTGGGAACTAAGTACCAGACTTTACTACTCTCGAACTGGTTTAGCTCTTCTTGCATTCCCAAGATCCAATCCGGATCTGACAATGCTTCATCTATTCTTTTCGGTTCAATCTGGGATATGAAAGCTGAGTTAAAATATCCTTCCAGAAGTTGACTCCTAGTTCGAACAGGTTCTGAAGGGTCACCTATAATTTGCTCAGGAGGATGTTTACTGTTTCTTCTGAGATTCAGTTCAGGGATGTCTACCAAATTACCGTTAACTTGACCAAGGCTAGACATGTCGGTAGGCTGAACGAGATTTTCAGACCGACCGACTCCCTCGGATTGGACCGAAGTGTCAGCTTCCTGTTGTGGAACAGCTTGATCCGGCTGGGTATCAATAATACCCATTTGGTCATGGACAAACCGCCTGAAGACCGGAGTCTCATCTTCACTATCAGAATGAATATCGTTATTTTCCAATCTGTTGTGTAGATCAAAGCATGAAGCAGTATTGCTTTCAACCGATTCATCGAAAACAACGTGAATTGTTTCCTCCATGGTTGCAGTTCTATTATTGTATACTCTATATGCTTTACTTACGGCCGAGTACCCTAGCATGATGCCGGTATCGGTTTTTGCATCAAAGGCGGTGAGTTGGGTTTTACCATTTATATGAATATAACATTTACAACCGAAAATCCTGAGGTACTTGAGTTTGGGAACTCTGTTAAAATAAACCTCATACGGTGTTTTGTTGTGAAATCTGTTTATCAAAGACCGGTTTTGTGTATAGCATGCAGTGTTGATAGCCTCAGCCCAATATTTCTGAGCAATGCCGGAATCGGCTATCATGGACCGTGCGGCTTCCTTGAGAGTCCGGTTTCTTCTCTCGGCCAGGCCATTTTGTTGAGGAGTCCTAGCACTAGACAACTCGTGTCTAATGCCGGATTCATCAAGATATGCAGTTAATGTACTATTGGTAAATTCGGTACCTCGATCACTTCGAATGCTGTTAATACGAGTTGATTTTTCATTTTGCAACCGCTTAAGAAGTGTGATCAGGTTTGATACAGTTTCACGTTTAGATGGTAGAAATATTACCCAGGTATATCTAGAATAATCATCAATAACTACCATGGTGTAAAGCATACCTCCTAGGCTAATGACCTGAATCGGTCCAAATAGATCCATGTGAAGAAGATCTAAGCATCGGCTAGATTGAATATTTCCCTTACTCTTAAAGGATGACCTAGTTTGTTTACCCATTTGGCATGCGGAACAAACCTTATCCTGGTTAAATACTATATCGGGAATACCTTCAACTAGCTTTTTACCACGAATGTAGTTTAAGGTTTTCATGTTTAGATGGTTTAGTCTCTTGTGCCATAGCCAGGTTTGATCAGTCTTAGCAATCATGCATATAGGATATTCTATTCTGGTTTTCCAGTCTACCTTATAGATGTTACCTATCCTATTTCCGGTTAGTAGTACAATACCTTGAGAGTTCTTAACTAAGCATGCATGTTTAAGGAATTCTACCGTGTATCCAGCATCACACATCTGACTAATGCTAAGTAGATTAAAACGTAGGTTTTCAACTAGAAGTACATTATCAATAGTTAGGTTACCATGGACAATCTTACCCTTGCCCACAGTTTTACCTTTTGAGTTGTCACCGAAGGTAATTAGAGCACCGGTTACTGATCTGATGTCGGCTAGCAAATTGCTATTTCCGGTCATGTGCCTGGAGCAACCGCTGTCCAAGAACCATTCGGAGTTTCCTAGCCGTTTCTTTGGGTCCTGCAAAATGTACATATTTACAACTGTTTGGTACCCACATTTACTTCGGTCCACATGCGGTTAGTCCCTTGGGTACCCAAACTTTGATAAACCGGACGGTCTTCTTTGCTAGGGTTTTAACTGTCCTTTTGACACTTGGTCTGGTGTATTTCGGTTTTCCTTCAAATGTCCTAAATGGTGATGGTCTTTGGTTCGATGATCTATGGTTTGACTTACGCGGTTCAGGAAAGTTTTTCTTATATCTGAGGATTTCGGCTTTTCTTTTCTCAGGGTCAAGCCATGAATCGGTTGGACCAACATAATCGTATTTTAGCTTCTCTTCCATATAATATGCGGTCTCCTCTTCTTCAGCTGTACAGGTGCTCTTAAGAAATTTTATAAAGGGGAGGTTTCCTTTTGTAAGTCTTGCTTTCCATATGGTTTTTCGGTCTATAGAACTATTCCCTGTGTATCCAAGGCTACGCTTACAACGAGGATGCCTATAGTGTTTATTCATATTCTTTACTATATCGCTAGATCTCTTATAGGCGGCCATCTTATATTGAAGTCGGACATTCTCTTCCTCGGTTAGTTCTCTAGTCGGTTCACTAGGTTGTTCGGTCTTAAGATCTAACTCGCTTTCTAGGGTGTGGGTATCATCAGGTTGTATGACTTCCGGTTCAGTTATGATGAGTACCTCTGGTTCTATTGGAATAAGTATTATGGGATCGGGCTTGATGTTAAGGTGCTTAGGTAGCATGGTCAATAGGTTCTTATATTCTTCTACCATGTCATTCAATGCATTGTATAACTCATCTTTAGTAAATTCCTCACAAGGAGAGTTAAATACCTGTTCCTCATTGGCCATGAGACATGTGAGTTCATCGTCACTATCACTGCGAGCCCATAGACTTCCTCCATCGTCGGCTATCAGTGCTTTCGGTACCTCACTTCCTTCACCGGCTTGTTGATAATTGTTTCTATCATTTTGATATTCCGGTTTCTGGGTATCCCTCATTGGTTTCCTGCACTCCCACTTAAAATGTCCCAAACAATTACAGTTATAGCATCTTACATTGGATTTGTCACCATAGTAGTTGTTCGTAGGTTGGCTTCTTTTCATGAACCTCCCAAACTTCTGTGCAAGCATTGCCATGGCATCCTCAGTGAACTGTTCGGCGGTTCTGATCGGTGCGGGTGCAGGAACCGGTATCGGTGCAGGGGTGGGAGCAGGTGCAGCCGGTTCTGTAGATGTGATTAGTGCTCTGGTTGACGTTGAGGCCGAGACTTCCTCTTCGGTTCTGGATCTCATTTCGAACTCATATGCCTTGAGATCTTCGAATACATCGTATAGTTTCATCTTACGTAGGCTTTTTGATTCCCTCATTACCATTGTCTTTATATCCCAGGCACTTGGAAGAGATCTCAAAGCCTTCATAACTACCTCTTTGTTCTCATACTTCTTGCCCAAAGTTGCTAGTTCATCTAACACACCAGTGAACCGGTCACTGTATTCCTTCATAGTTTCTCCTGGTTTCATTTTGATGCTTTCAAACTTCTGTGTGGCCATCATTATTTTGTTCTCCCTTGTTCTTTCATTTCCTTCAAAGATCTGGATGACCGTGTTCCATGTCTCCTTCGCGGTTTTGCAATCTCTAATCTTGCAGTATGTGTTTCTGTCCACGCTGTTGGAGATCCGGTTTCTAGCATGGTTGTCCAGATTGTTCCTTCTCCTATCTTCAGCCGTCCATTCTTTTCTATCTTTATCAATGAATATCGGTCCTTCGGTCAGAATGGATTCCATTTCATCATCCAAGGTGACTAGGTGCAGGTGCATGCGTGCCTTCCAGTTGGTAAAGTCATCACCTTCTAGCATTGGAGGCCTATCCTGATACATGTTTGCTTGAGTATTGAAACTAACTGCTCTGATACCAATTGTTAGGATCTAGGTCGCCGCTGGTGGACCGGGGGTTGGACCGGTTAGTGGTTCTTACTCGTAGGGTGGTGGTTAATCCGGTTAGAGATTAACACCGGGGTTTCAATACTACACAACCTGTCACAAACCCTTGAACTAGGTTCAAGCGCGAAAGAGGTTTGCTTTCAGGTTGAAGCGGCACGCTTGTATGATAGGCACGGTCGGTTTCGGATGATGGAGATTTGGGAATGGTGGGTCGGTTTCGGTAATCTGGATATTCGGTATGATTAGTATAAAGTCGGTTTGGAGCGGTGTGATTAAGTTAGTCGGTTAGATAATGAAGCCAGCAGAAAGTAAATGACAAGACAGATTTTATGGATGTTCGGAGATAAAACTCCTACGTCACCCCTTCCTCTCGAAACCGCGAGAAGGATATTCACTAAGGAATACAAATACAGGCCGATCGAGACTTATTTCCTGCTCGATAATACTCTTACAATTTACACCGAAATTGTAAAACACACTTTAACTTTCAACACTTAGGCTTTCTAGAACAGCACACTCTATCACTTGTAGTAAATGCTCTTAATATCATAGTTTTCTCTTAATGTCACGCTTGAGTTACTTGAATGTGTTGCTACATTTACTCTTCTTCAGCTACTTCTTTTATAGGTGAAATATGCCAACGGTCATATTTCACTGCCTTGAATCTGATTGGCTGATCAAAAGTGCAGTGATTCAGTGTTTCAGAGGTTCAGACCTGCGGTCGTTTCCTCAGACCTGGTATTATGTCTCAGACTTGGCGGTCTGTTCTTCCGGTGTGTAAGACAAACCTGCCGGGTTTGTCTTTTACTTGATGTAGGCACTTTCTGTTGGACAGTTGTCTGTACTTGGAAGATTTCCTTTCTGGCTTATCCCGAAGTAGAAGGATCCGGTAGTACTGTTTTCTGCAGCCTACAGTCTTTCCTCAGACTTGCATGGATATGGAAGTATTCAGTCTGTTCCTTTGGTATCATTCTCAACAGATACCCGAAATGTCTTCTTGTACTGGTCGATCATTTGACTTGGCCGAATGTCTTTTGGTAGTGATGTAACCGGACTTCTTCCGGTTATTCTTGTCTTGTGGATGATCGGTTGTTTGATGATTCCGGTTTTGAGCTTTGGCCGATCCTTTCTTTTTGCGGTCACGTTCCGAATACTCTTGATCGGTTTGGTAGCTTGTCCGGTTAGGTTTTCTTTAGTTGGTTCTCTTGTTCATCCGGTCCGGTTCCTTGTTTCTGCATGGAAAGTTTATTTAAGTTAGGTTTATTTGAACCGGTCTGAATTTATCTAACAATATTATATTATAAGGATAAAATATAAAAATAAATAAATTATAATAAATATAAAAATAATTTAAAAAATATATTAATAAAAATCAAAATATAGGAGTTAATATATAAAGAGATAAATATATATTTATATAAAATTAATTATAAAATGTATTATAGATATGAAGAGAGAAAAAATATATAAATTAGTTATGAGGAGTGATAACATAAAAAATAAATAAATTATAATAGAAAATAAGATAAGAGAAAATAAAAAAAAAATGTTATGAATGAAAATTAATAAAAAAATGACGAGTAATAATATAAAAAAATAATTTATTTATTAGAGATACAAAATTATTTATATATATATATATATATTTATTGAGAGAGAAAATAAAAATAGAAATTAATTATGAAATATATTATATGGAGAGAGAAATGCATATTAAAAAATTGCTAAAATTAAAAGCAATTGATTAGAAGGGAGAAAATAAATATATACTATACAATAAGGAAAGAAAAATTTATAATGTATTGTGAATATTAAACGTTATTATATATTATATATTATATATTATATATTATATATTATATATTATTATTATAATGTATATTATAAATATTTATATATAAAAATAAATAAATATTTAATATTAAATAAAAAATAAATAAAAATTTAATATTAAAATGATTAATAAATTTATATAAAATTAATGAAGAAAAAAATATATATGAAAGATAAAATAATAAAAATATTATTTAGGAAAGATAAATTAGTAATTATTGAAGAAGAGATAAATTAGTAATTATTATGGGAGAGAATTTAAAAATTATTATTATTATTATGTATATTATACATAAAAATAATATAAAAATAAATATTTATTTATTAAGAAAATAATATATATTTTATATAATTTGTGTTAAAAAAATATATTTATATAAAATTAATGAAGAAAAAAAAATATTTATATGAGAGATAAAATAAAATAAAAATTAAAGAAGATAATTAATAATTATAATATAAAATATAAATTAGTAACTCACAATTAAATATATATAGATTTCTTTATCTCACACAATTAACTCATAAATTCAATTATGGTTGAGAATTTAAATGAGAAAATAATATATTAAATTATTATATATTTTGTTTTAAAAAAAACAATATAATAAATTTAAATTATTATTAATTATATATATATATATATTAAATTATTATTTTATATATATATATATATATATATATATATGAGAAATAACATAATATTTAAAAAAATTATTATCTGATATATATAATTTAATGACATATGAATATATATATATATATATATATATATATTTAAATATATATATATATATATATATATATATATATATATATATAAATATATATATATATATATATATATATATATATATATATATTTGTACATTGATAATATTGTTATAATATATATTTAATTAATATAATTTAAAATTATTATGTTATTTTTCCTAAAAATATAAATAATAATTTAATGTATAATTTCTTCTTTTTAAATTCTCATCCACATACTAATAATATTAATGAGATATATATTTAATGAATAATAATTTATATAAATGAATAATAAAAAAACAAAGGAGAGAGTCAAGGGAAAAGAGAAATATTATTATTACTTATCAAATGAGTGACCTTACAACATAACATACATGTCTTATTTATAGGACTAAAAACAAAGTGTAATAAATGTAGAATACCAAATGAAAGATTTTAATTAATTATGAAATATAAAAGACTAAAGATCATACATAATAACATCCGTTTATTATTATATTTATAATACTCCCCTTGGATGCCATTTACATATTGCCCTCAATTAAACCTTACCAGAAAAATTCAGTGGGATAAAACCTTGGTGAAGGAAAAAAGAGTGTAGTACGTATTCTTAGTGGAATTATACTACCCCTCTTTGTAACATCACTTTATACTCTTGAGTCTCCGCATGCTAATTTTATACACTAGCTTTACAAAGGTCGTAGTAGGCAATGCCTTTGTAAATAGATCTGCTAAATTATCTAATGAACGAATTTGATGAACATAAATATCACCTTTCTTTTGGAGATCATGAGTGAAAAAGAATTTTGGTTATATGTGTCGTTCTATCGTCTTTAATATATCATTCCTTTAATTGTGCAATACAAGCAACATTATTCTCATATAAAATTGTTGGATAATTCTTATTTACTGATAAACCACATGATTCTCGAATGTGATGCATAATTGATCTCAACCACACACATTCTCGACTTGTTTCATGAATAACTATGATCTCTGAATGATTTATAGATGTAGCGGTAATTGTTTGTTTCATAGATCTCTATGATATAGTTGTACCACCATATGTGAATACATGGTAACCGATCAATTTAGCTTCACATACATATGGATAATATAATCCCATGTTCATAGTTCCTTGAAGGTACCAAGAAATATGTTTAACTCCATTCCAATGTCTCTTTGTCGGTGAAGAACTATATCTCGCTAGTAAATTTACTACAAATAATATATCGGGTCTAGTATGACTAGCTAGATACATTAACGCTCCAATACACTAAGGTATGGTACTTCAGGACTAATTAATTCTTCATCACTCATACGAGGTTGAAATGCATCTTTATTTACATCAAGCGATCTCACGATCATTGGACTACTCAAACGATGTGCTTTATCCATAAAAAATCTTTTTAGTACTTTTTGATGTATAAGCATATTGATGGACACAAATTTTATTCTCCAAATGATCAAGTTGCAAGCCAACACATAACTTTGTTTTCCCGAGATCTTTCATCTCAAATTCTTTCTTGAAAGAATTAATTGTTTCAGATAGTTCATTTGTTGTTCCAATAATATTCAGATCGTCCACATAAATTGCAATTATTATAAATTATGATCTAGATCTTTTGATAAACACACATGAACATATTGGATCATTTTAAAATCCATTCTTTAACAACTATTCATTAAGACATTTATATTACATACGTCCAGATTGTTTCAATCATATAGTGATCTGCATAATTTAACCGAGTAAAGGTCTTGACGATCTGAACTACATGCTTCAGACATTTTAAATCCTTCAGGGAGTTTCATGTATATGTTGTTCTCAAAGGAGCCATATAAATATGCCGTAACAACATCCATTAATCTCATCTGCAACTTCTCGTGTATTGATAAACTTATCAAATATCTAAATGTTGTTGCATCCACCACATGAGAATATGTCTCCTCATAATCAATATTAGGTCTTTGCGAGAATCCCTAGGGTACAAGTCGTGCCTTATATCTGATAATTTCATTTTTCTCATTTCTTTTTCTTATACATAACCATTTATAACCGATCAGTTTAATACCTTCGGGGGTACGGACGATAGGTCCAAAATCTTTATATTTTGCGAGCGATTTTAAATCAGCTTCAATCGCATCTTTCTATTTTGGCCAATCATTTCTTCGTCTGCATTCTTCTACAGACTTTGGTTCAAGATCCTCATATTCATTAACAATATCGCATGCTATAGCATATGAAAAATTTTCATCAATGTCAATTTCACCTCGATTCCATATTTTTTAAGTCAAAATATAGTTTATAGAGATCTCTTCATTTTCAGGTACCTGTGATTCTTCTGGAATCATTTTTTTGATGATTGGGTACTCTTTTAGAGTAATTGTTTCCTCAATTTGAACTTCTTTTCTTTTTCGAGAATTTTTATCTTTAGAACCAACTAGTCTACCACATTTCACTTGCATTTTAGGCTCATTAGCAGTAATGAGTTCTCCTTCAGGGACATCAATCATAATTGGAGCATTTACAGCTAGAATATGGGACTTTGTAACTTTCATAGGGTCAGTAAAAGCATCATGCAATTGATTTGATAAATTTTGCAAGTGAATAATTTTCTGAACTTCAAGTTTAGAATGCTTTGTACCAAGATCATAATGAGCTAATGATATCTCACACCAGATTATTTCATTTTCCAACTGCTTATTTTCCCCTTTTAATGTTGGAAATATCATTTCATCAAAATGACAATTGCCAAATCGTTCCGTGAATAAATCATTCGTCAATGGCTCAAGATATTTAATTATAGAGGGTGATTCATATCCAACATATATCCTCAATCTCCTTTAAGTTCCCATTTTTGTGCGTTATGGTGAAGCAATGTACATATACTGCACATCCAAAAATCCCTAGATGGGAAATATTTGGTTTTTGAAAATAAACTATTTTAAAGGGGAGATCTCATTATAATTTGTGGGTCTAATACGAATTAATGTTGCCACACATAAAATAGAAGGTCCCAAAGCTTGTATTGGACGTTTCATTTTCATAAGCAATGGTCTTGCACTTAATTGAAGACGTTTTATCAATGACACTGCAATACCATTTTGTGTGTGAACATGTGCTATTGGATGTTCAATACTTATCCCAATTGACATACAATAATTATTAAAAGTTTGGGAGGTGAATTTTTCAGCATTATCAAGACGAATAAATTTAATTAAATAGTCTAAAAGTGAGCTCGTAATTTATTAATTTGAGCAAACAATATTGCAAATGCTTGATTACGAGTTGATAATAAACACACATGTGATCATCTTGTTCATGCGTCAATTAATACTATAAATTTTTGAATGGTCCACATGGTGGGTGGATAGGCACACATATATCACCTTGTATTCTTTTAAGAAATTTTAAGGGTTCAACCTTGATTTTAGATGGTGATGGAATTGTTATTAACTTCCCTTGTGAACAAGCAACACAAGAAAATTCATTGGGTAGAAAAATATTTCGGTATTTTAGTGAATGCCCACATGAATGATTAATTATTCTTTGCATCATAATAGCTCGAGGATGTCCCAATCTATCATGCCATGTAATAAAATTATTTTGTTTGATAAACTTCTGGTTTGTAACCAAATGTACTTCGTCAACACTTATGTTTGTGAGATATAATTCAGAAGAAACTGCGGGTAATCTTCAAAGAAACATTTTTTTACCCAAGATGATACTCGTGATAGATAAATATTCTTTATTACTTTCATTTGAAGTCTTAATGTGATATCCATTTCTACGGATATCTTTAAAACTCAACAAGTTTCTTTGAGACTTGAACGAATATAAAACATTATAAACACAAATAGTTGTTCCTCTAGGTAATATAATATTTGCTCTTCCGGAGCCTTCAATAAATTTTGAACTACCCGATATTGTATTCACTCATGTCTCATTCATCACCAAAAAAGTACAAAATCTCTTATTTTTCAAAATAGTATGTGTTGATGCACTAACTACGAGACAACTACATTTTTCATTTATTAAGTATTCGCTTCCAGGAATCTTCATTTTCTTCATTAAATAAAATAAATATTAATAATAAACGAATACATGAACCAATAATAATAATTGAAATGCAACATCAAACTAAATATAGTCTCGATAAAATATAAGTTTTATTTATTATTACATGTATATATATATATATTTAGACAAATTCATTAAACATTATAAAAGAAACACCAATATCCAATGATCCCATTTTAATTTTATGCTCAACAAGAAAGTCGGCTACATCAAACTAGGAGAAATCATCAAGACCAATAGTTATTTAATCATCACCGGAAGCCGAAGTCAAGTTGGTCTCCATTATCATTTTTTCATCATTGAAAACAAAGTTGGTCTCGATGGACCCTTTTCCTTTTAGCATTGCACGATAAAGATCGATAAAATGTTTTGGCGTACGACATGTATGCGACCAATGACTATTCATACCGCAACAATAACATTTTTTTCCATAGTCTTATTGATTAAATCCTTTTCATTATCATGTATTTCTTTATTGTTCTTCCCTTTTATTGTATGGCCACCACCACATCCACGTCCATTTATGCATGAGTGACCTAAAAAATGACCGCGTCCATGACCACGATGTTACCCTCTATAATTATATGATGTCACATTCACTTCAGGGAATGGAGTCGATCTAGTTAGACGAACCTCATGATTTTTCATCAAAAGCTCATTATTCTGTTCGACCGATAATGGATATGATATCAATTTAGAATATTTCTCAAATCCTTTTGCACGATACTGCTGCTGTAGGAGCACATTCGATGCATGGAAACTGAAAAATGTTTTCTCTTACATATCTCCATCAGAAATAACTTCACCATATAGTTTTAGTTTAGAAGTAATCCGAAATAACGCTGGATTATATTCACTCACCGATTTATAATCTTTAAGGCGTAAGTGAAGCCATTCAAATTGAGATTTTAGAAGAATGATCGTACATTTCTTTCAAATTATTCCATAGGACTAATGGATCTTTCACGGTGAGATACTCATTTTTGTAATCCTTCGTGAAGATGACGACAAAGGAAAATCATTTCTTTGTCCTTATCTTGATCGGATGTGGTGTTTTTATCTTTGATAGTATGTCCAAGACCATTGGAGGCAAGATGAATTTCAACATCTAGAATCAATGAAAGGTAATTATTTTCGGTGATGTCAATAGTCGTGAACTCCAATTTCGTGAGGTTCGAAGATACCTTTTGTCAACCTTGACCAATTTGTTTTTCGAAAATAATGTGTGAAATTTGGCTACCACAGAAGAGGAGGGAGCCTTGACCTTTGCTTCGGAAACAAGAGTATCATGCTAATAACAAATAATACAAAGAACAAGAGAGAGTTAAGGAAGAGAGATTCTTATTACTTATCGAATATGTCATCTTACAACATACCATACATTTCCTATTTATAAGACTAAAAATAAAGAGTAATAAATGTAGAATACGAAATCAAAGGTTTTTGTTAATGATGAAATCTGAAAGACCAAAGGTCATCCATAATGACATTCATTTATGATTATATTTATAAAAAGAATTATTATATTAGAATTTTTATATATTAGTAAATAATATTAATTAGTAAATAATATTAATGTGATATATATTTAATTAATAATATATATTTTTAAAATCATTATGTTATCCTTATAAAACAATAAATATATATATATATATATAATAAATTAAAGCATAATTTTCTTAATGAGTTAATATTATTTGTATACAATATTTCTATGTCATAAATAATATTAATTTGATATATTAAATTATTAAGTTATTTCTAGTAACAAAATATATAATAATATAATAATTTAATATATATATTTAAATAATATGTTATTTTTACTTAAAATAAATATAAAATAATTTAATATATTATTTATTGTTTTAAATTCTCAACTATAATGGGGTTTATGTCTGGAATAAAAATTTGCCAAATAAAAAAATAATAATTATAATATTTTTCTCTCTTACACAAACATGACCATTTTCTAATAATAAAAAATTCTCTGCACATGACAAAAATCTTCTAAAGATGACAAATTTGTTTTCGAGAAAAAAAGTAATTAATTATTTCCTTTCTCTTGTACATGTGATAGTCACATTAGGGGTGTAAACGAGTCAAGCTGCTCGTGAGTAACTCGGTCAAAGCGGTACTCGAACTCGGTTTGAGCAATCTCGAGTCGAGTTCGAATAACTTATTTATAAAACCGAGTTTAAACTCGAGCTTTATATTTGTTGTTCGAGTAGCTCGTTATATATTATACTATATATTATATATATATATACAAAACTAATTTCCTTGTATCGCCCAATACTTTCATTCTCAAATCATCTCTCTCTTCTCCTTCCATCTCCTTCTATTCTTGTTTTTCCACATTCCATTCACAACAAAGTCATCTCTCTCCTCTTTTCATTTCCAAACATTCAAATCTCTTTTTTTTCTCCCCCTCTTTCTTCTCATTTCTCCATCTTTCATATTATTTCTCTATAAAAAAGATCTTTAAGAATATATTTTTATGATTTATTGTTAACGGAGCAATTTTTTCATTTTCTTCTGCCCTTCAATATTTCATATTTCAAATATGGTAGAATTTGAATATCTACCAAATACATCATATTATCAAACTTTTAATATTTATGATAAACATTCTGTTTGTAATTTCTAAATGAGATGTTTTTGATTGAATGATTATTTTTAAAATATGTGATGGTATTTATATTTCTTAATCTTAAATAACATTGTGATTATATATGTGTAGTTTGTGAAATATATATTATATTATGTTGGAGATATTATTTAGTGAGTTTTCGAGTTCGAGTTCGAGTAGCTCAAATTATAATCGAGCCAGGTTCGAGTACTCATACACTTTGGTAATCGATCGAGTTTGTAAAATACAATTCAATTCGAGTTCGAGTAATATGGTTCTCGACCCAATTCGTTTACACCTCTAGTCCACATTTTTCGGAGTGTCATATCTAGAGTCCTACAACTCCAAAATTACAAACTTGAGCATAACATTCTCCTAAAATTATTCTTGACATGCATAACAACTTTTAGTAGTTTTCTTACATTTTTGAAAAAATGGCTGATTTTTGATGTCATAAACGGGGCTCCAATACCTCAAAATTTTCAATACAATTTTCTTTTAATACTCATGGACTTTTTTTACTAGGATCCATCATTTGAATCCTAAGAAAGCAACATATGAAATTTTCTTTTCACATTTATTTTCTTTCTTGTAATCAGGACGCGTTTGTGGCTTTGTATTCTCAACCTTGTATAAAACCTAATTTACACTTAATGTCATCTCTAAGCAAGGAATATGGTTAGTTACCTCTTTTAGCCTGCAACATCAAGAGATAGATGAATAATATTAATATACTCATATTGATTATATCTATGTGACTATTCTTATAATTCTAATTAAGGAAATAGTGTAGGTGGCGTCTCATGAATTCCATGCATTTGACTAGTCTAGATGGAGTGATAATTAACTTTATCCTCATTTCAATTTTTTCTCAATACTAATCCAAGCTAACTATGCACTTAACGGTTCCCGATTCGATGTAGATATCAGCTGACCTATTTGGTTTAAATTAGGTTTAGGCTTCATTTGATTTAGCCTATTTTACATTTAATTTATTTTAAATTTAAAGTATTTATAAAAACTATAGAAAATTTTAAAAATATATAAATGACTAGAAATAATTTTCTTAGCAGAGACCGTCCCTTCAGACGGCATACGGGCACTACGACAATATGCCGTTTCTTGTATCTAACTAAACACTGAACGAAAGAATAATAATTGGAAAATAAAAGAGAAAAGCTAAAAATTCAAAAGGCTAAAAAGTTTAAAACACAAATTTCTTTCCTAACAACTGAAGAAGTCAATTTATGTGTCAACTCATAAAGGAAACCTAATAGAAAACACTAAAGTCTGTAAGAGACATATTTTTTAAGTCATATAAAGATTGGTGACTATATTGGGGATGCGATACTTGACTCTAATCAAGTTTTTAGTTAGAAAGACATAAAACATTACACCACTTAAACCTACAAGAAAGAAGCATAATGAGATGGTACAAAACATGAAATCAAAATCTTATATGTGTATATTCTAAACATTTTTTCTAATAAACCTCGCAAGCTAATCATGTTCAATGGACGAACAGCATACAATGAGGCGGCCCACTTAGAAATGGTTGAGCTATTTACAATGATACTACATCTTAGAAGAAAAGTTACTTCCCTTACGCAAATGGTGCACGACCTCTTGACCAACATTAGATATCCTCGACCTACTCTAAGCCAGTGTAGAAAGAAGACGAGGAATGGATTCTACATTGTTGCTGACACTCAAGATCTCGTCACAACAATAATTGAAGGTTCAAGCCAAAGGCATCTAAAGCCAAAGAATGAAAAGTCCAAACATCGTCGAGTGTTTGACAACCTAGGGATGACATTGGGACAAGCATTCAAAATTTTGCTTGAAAAGAAGATCATGGATCTAGAAACACCCAAGGAAGGAAAACCTATGATGGGTGGGTAGATGGGTGGACTCATCATGCACTCACCATAAGACAAAAGGACATCATATGAACCATTGTTTTATCCTTCAAGGAAAGATTCAAGATCTCATAGACAATGAGGTAATAACAAAATCCCCGTAAATAATTGCCTCTCGTAAAAGCACAAGACCGAGTGATGAATCCAAGTGGTGTAAAAGAGTGATCGATTGGCGAACATTATGGCTCTCGACAAAAACAAGATGAAGTTCTACCTATCCCCTATTTCTATAATTCATTTCTGAAGAAAAGAAAAAAATTCCCATTTTGTAAATATGTGTATAAAAAAATATAATTGACTTATTTCTCCCATCTTGGGAGATACGTAGGCAACCTATTCATAAGTTGAGTCATATTCTAATAAAAAATCATTTCCTTTGAAATTGTAAAAAGGATCGAGGCATTTCCCCCTAAAACAATTATGACGATGGATATGAGGATTTTAAGAAATTAGTAAGTGTAATGATGTGACTATCATTTTGAGGACTATCTTGAATGGAATTTGAATAAAATATATAAGATTGGACATTCTCGTGTTTATTTGAATGTTGTAAATAGATGTGGATGATAGGGAGTTCTCTGTTTTAGTTGATGAAATACTTTTTTTTTTTTTTGGGAAAACGACTTATTGTCATTTCATAAAAAAAACCCAAAACGGGAAAAAAACGGACATAGTCTCCTTTAACTTTCTAACAAACCTAGAAAGTTAAAGTTAGGTTCAAGTAAACAAACATTCAAACAAAGCAAACACGAGACTTACAATCAATCATAAGAAACTAACTAGCTTTCGAAAAATTAAAAGATGTAACTTTGTCATAATCGATTTTCCACTCCCGACAAAGGGTCCATTCACGCTCACCTTTGGGAACCCGCCTCCACGTACCGATTAGCGCACCGCAATCAAACACGATATCCCTCCATACATGCTCAACGTCGCGACGAACTCTCCCAAATACTCTTGCGTTTCTCTCGGCCCATACATGATAAACAATGGCAGCAAAACCACATTTGAAGACATTGGCTGGAAATCTATTACCTTTAGTTTTGATGCGGGCAGCAACAATGATCTCATCCCATGAACCCGGTAAATGAACAAAGCCCAAAGCCAATGTGAACTTACTCCAAAGGGACTTAACAAACGGGCAGCTCCCAAACAAGTGGCAAATAGACTCCGTATTTCCATCACAAAGCAAACAATTAGCATCCAGAATGTCCATGTAGGCGAGGATTCGATCCCGGGTATTAAGTCTACCCCGTAAAGCCAACCATAGAATGAAACGATGCCTCGGAATGACTTTTGAAGACCAAACGAGAGCTGCCCAATCGACAATTTGACCTTTTTCTCTAATAGCATTCCAAACTATTCTCGACTTCAATTTACCATCTTCCTCGGCAACCCAAGAGTGAACATCAGCCTTATCACTTAGATGAATTCTACTCAAATAGTCTAATACTCGTCTTCCTTCAGGAACTCGTCTAATAATTGAAACCCAAAGCCCAGCATCAATGTCGCCAATCGTGGCAGCCGCACAATCCCTTCTTATTCTCAAACCTCGAAATTCCTCCTTAGTAATCAACGGCTGGTTTTCAAACCAAGGATCGTGCCAAAAGAGAGTACCACACCCATCCCCAATACGAATATCAAAAATCGAACCGAGGCTGTTTTTTAGATTCAAAATTTTCTTCAACGACCAAGTCATATCATCCGTGATTTTACAAGTCCATATGCTCAATTCGCGCTTCAAAAACCGAGAGTGCACCCACTTGACCCATAGAGAATCTTGTTTAGTTTGTAAAGCCCAAAGATGTTTGTAGGTAACAGCCCGATTCCACTCAATACAGCTCCTCAGTCCAATACCACCTTCGTCTTTCGGTTTGCAAACGTCGATCCACTTGACTTTCTTTCCACCACGACCTTGGCTGCCCCAAATAAAATTACGCATGATAGTATCGAGCTCTTTCATAACTTTCTTCGAGAGCACAATTTGCTGAGACCAGTAACCGATTAATCCCATGACCACGCTTCCAACCAACTCAATTCTGCCCGCGTATGAAAGCTTCTTGGTTGCCCACCCCATAACGACGTTTTTAACTTTTTCAATGAGCGGCCTACAATGAACAATTTGAATCTGTCTTGTTGTGAGTGGAATGCCCAAATAACGAACCGGAAACGAACCCTCGGGTATGCCCATAATGTCTTGTATCCTAGCCTTTGTCTCATCATCAACACCGCCATAGAACGCTGCACTTTTATCTACATTAATTGATAAGCCTGTAACATCAGAAAAGAAGTTAAGCGCATCTTTTATAGTTTTAATGGTCTCAACATCAGCATGAGCAAGTAAGAACAAGTCGTCAGCAAAACATAAATGAGTGATCTTCTCCTCTTCGCAGAAAGGGTGGAAAGTGTAATGGCGATTCTTTCGGAATGTCGTTAAGACACTCTCAAAGACCTCCATGATCAACACGAAGATATAAGAAGAGAGAGGATCGCCCTGCCTCACACCATTTTCGCCCTTGAAATAGCCCCCGTGTACACCATTAACGCAAACAACAAAGTGGGAGGTAGAGACACACTGCATAATCCAATCAATGTAAATTCTAGGAAAACCAGAAACAACAAGAAAGTCATGAATAGTTCCCCATTTAACGGAATCAAATGCCTTACGAATATCAATTTTAAACGCAACTCGAGGAGAAATCTTCCTTCTCCCATAACCCTTAAGAAGATTCTGCATTAGAAGGATGTTATGCGATATAGACCTACCGGGTATGAAAGCAGATTGTCCTAGACTCACTATCTTAGAAATAACTCTTTGAAAGCGCTTAGAGAGAATTTTAGAAATAATTTTATACACAACATTACAACAGGAAATGGGACGAAAATCTTGTATTTTTTCGGGCACGAAATTTTTGGGAATAAGATTAAGCACAGTAACATTCCATTGGGTCAACATTTTCCTATTACGAAAGAATTCAAGCACCCCCTCTGTAATGTCATTACCCACAATACCCCAATTAGCTTTAAAAAACTCCGCATTAAAACCGTCAGGCCCGGGGCTCTTATTGCTGTTGATGCTAGCTAGAGCATTTCTAACTTCTTCTCTCGAAACAACTCTAACAAGATCCCGACTATCCTCAGCAGTAATTCTTTTGTCAACAATCTGATATAGAGTATTGAGATGACTGAGATGCTGCCCGGTTTTAGTACCCATAAGACCACGATAGAATTGGACAGCCAAATCCTGAATTTGATCTTGTCCATGCGCAAAATCCCCATTATCCTTCATAAGTCTTTGGACACTGTTCCGAAGATTCCTAGATGAACACTTACGGTAGAAGAAAGTCGTGTTCTTGTCCCCAAGAGAGACCCAATTCTGTCTCGACTTCTGTCTCGCGAAACTCTCCTCCATAGAACTGAGCTCTCTAAATTTTGCAAGGGCAGATTTTTCCTCCTCCCGAAGAAGATCATCAATGTCATCATGAAGAAATCGGAATTGAACCTCCTCAAGATCAGCTCTTGCATCCATGACCCTTTTTGATATGTTGCTGAATTTTCTGCGGTCAAACTTAATAGAAATACTTTCTTTTTAGAAGCTCCATATTTTTAACTCATGAAAAACCCTCCCAAGAAGAGTCGGAGATTTTGGAGATTTTAGGAGATATTTTATGGCAAAAATTTTGGCAAATGAAAAGTAAATTCTCTCATCACGAAAACACGATCGACACAGTATCAAGGTACACGATCGACACAGTATCAAGGTCATGGTTCGCTTGTTGTGACCGCAGTTCTAGTCACTCATGGTCTCTTAGCAAATCAATAATGTGCACACCCTCATAACCAACAATAATAATAACTCAGAAGTTCAACCTTTCACCGCAATCGCAAAATCGAGTGTTGTTTAGCGGTTTGAAACATGGTCGGCACTATTGGCACACACGAAATTATATCGACTCTAATAGTTAGGTAGATCATTCATTTACAAAGCTTGGTTAGAAGGTTACGGTTTATAGTTTACCCTATTCTGTAATAGCTAGACTTTCTGATTTACCCTATTGTGTTCTATTCTTCATGAAAATAGGAAAAAATAGGATTGCTGAAGGATAAGGAAGTCAAAAAATTTGTGATAAAAAGTAAGGGATGAATCTATAAAGGAAATTTATAGGATTACTGTAGAAACTATCTAGAAAAAACAGGAATGCATCAAAGGTAAGTAACCAATTGTTGTTAAAAATTCTGAAAAAAATGCAACAGAAAAATAGGGGAAGAAATAAGGAATTTGGATGGTTGATTACAATGAAAGATTAAATCTCTTTACACTGAAAAATCAAATAACAAAGCTCTTGATACACACAATGAAACGAGAAATTGTGTTCAAAAAAAAGGAAATACAGTAAACAACCATCTAGTTAAATATACACTATTTTAATGATTGGAATTTACTAAAGAATGAAGAGTATGAAAAGATAGTAAACTGGTCAGTTTAAACAATGAGCAAGCTGATGAAGTCCTCTAAATCAAAGATATATACTAATAAGAATAATTTCAACTAGAGAGTAAATGAAATCTAGACAATAATACAAGAAAGAAAGCAAATGATCATGCATATAAAGAAAAAATCTACTTGGGCGATGTTAAACCAAAAGTGGACGTACTCAATTCTCTTTTTAAATTTAAATTGTCATGTAAAGTAGAGGAAAAATGTGTTAAGGAATGGGAAAATGTATTGGTTGAAATTACATAGGGCAGAACAATGTATTCTTCCCAACCATCAAGGAAGCCTTAATGAAGTGATGGGAGTAGAATGGACTATTGAAGGTTTCAACAAACATACATGATCTCTATTTTTTGTAATTCAAGAAAGATCAAACTTGGATGATATTCTAAAACATGGGCATACTTATATTTGATCATACTGTATGAAGTTGGAGAGGTGGTCTAAAAAGTTAAATCTATGAAGCAAACCAAAAGAAATAACTTAGATATGGTTTAAGCTTTTGAACATCCCATCACACATGTACAATGCAGAAGCTCTAAGTCAATTTGAAAGTTTATTGGAAAACCATTATACATAGACATAATTACAGAAGGATGAGAGCAACTTACCTTTGTTAGAATAAACATTGAAGTGAATCCTCGAAGTACGCTACCAAAGAAGATGGTAGTAGTTGATAGGAAATCTAAAGTTATGGAAATAACATATGAATGGAGGTCATACATGTGTTCTTTCTGCAATACTTTCTAACATTCTAGCACTATAGGTGTAAAAGCAATTGAGGAACAACGAAAAATCCTGAAAGTCCAAGAAAAATAAAAATTAAACGGAAGAATCAAAGATCAAAGAGAATATTGGGGAATTTAAAGGCAATAAGCAAGGAAAAAATGCAGAGGAAAAAATTAAAGAAGATTTAGGGAAGGAAGAAAACAATGATGTAAAGGAAGTAAGCAATGTAGAATCAGATATTGAATAATGCAAAGAAATTGATGAAATAGGGGATGTTAAAGAATATAAACCTAAAGGCAAGGAAGAGGAAGATATAGAAGATAAATGCAAACATATAGCAGAGGAGAAAAGCGTAGAGGAAACTAAGATTGTTGATACTCCAACACATAAAACTGAAGTAGAGAAAACTAGTGACAAAAGCCCTGAAATCCTGATGAAGAATACCTTTTATCATATTAGTATAGGTTCATATAGATGAAGATTACACAATGATCATCATCTGCTTCAATTCAATCTTCCTTCATAAAGAAAGAGAGGGAAAGGGGACGTGGAAGAAGGAAATATGGTCAAAAAGGCAGACATGGAGACAACACAAGTTAGGATAGATAAATTGTAGTCTTTGTTTATTATAATCTGTGTTTGTAATTAGGTTTGACGGTTACTATTTAGAAACTTTTGAGTTGTTTGTTTGTCATCTTACAATTAAAATTTGGGTTTATCAAGTTTTGATTATTGACCCTCCCACTTTTTGGATTTCTTAATGAAATGATGTTAAATTGTTTTTCCAAGAAAAACACTAGGGGCATTTTCGAAATAAGAGAAAATGAAGTATAAGTCAATTTGTTTTGGACTACAAAACTTCAAAAAAAACAAAAGCGAAACACTAAAGGTATTTTATTGAAAAATTGCATCGCCATTTTAAAAATAAAACAAGACCTCTATATCATTACTAAGGATATTTTTCGAAATAAAAAATGAAGTATAAATCAATTGTCTTCCAACTACGCAATTTCCAAAACATACCCCGACGTCAACACTATGGGCATTTTTCCCAAATAAAAAATGGTGTGATAAAAAATCTAATTCATGGATTAGGGCTATTTTGTTGAAATACGCAATTTCCAAAACATACCCCGATGTCAACACTATGGGCCTTTTTCCCAAATAAAAAATGGTGCGATAAAATATCTAATTCATGGATTAGGGCTAGGGCTATTTTGCTGAAACAATATGTTGTTAAATAAAATGATATCCTTACATCAACACTTAGGGTCTTTAAAAAAAATTAAAAACATTTAAAGTATAAGTGTCTTCGGACTAACTTAAAAAAAAGACCATTATGTCAAATAAAATGAAATGAAAAATATGAAGTATATGTCGATTGTCTTTAGACTACGGAAATTCTAAGAAAAAGAGAACGATTGATTGATGTATTTCACTACCCATCAACTAAGAAAATAAGAACGGTTGGATTAGAGTACTTCGTTACTCATCCATCGAGAAAATAAGAACAGTACTCATTAACTAAGAAAATGAGAACGAATAATTGGAGTATTTCACTACTCATCAACCGGGAACATGAGAATGGTGGATTGGAGTATTTCATTACGCATGCTCCAGAAAAAAAGATCAGTGGATTGGAGTATTTTGCTACTCATCCGTCGAGAAAATGAAAAAGGTTGAATTGAAGTATTTCCATATTTTTATAAACGGTGAAAATAAGAATGATGTCTATGAATGATAAAATTATAACACCTTAAAGTGACGATGATTTAGAATTGTGATCAACATTAAATAGACATTTACTTTCCTACTTTTGTCTTTGTTTTGCAAAAGCGTTTTAAGTGTAGAGGTTAGTTCAAAAGCATACAAACGGTGAAACTATTAACTCCTCAATCTCTCATTACATTTCGTACTCTATGGTTTGTACAAAATAAAGAAAGAAAAAAATACATTTGACCTAATTATAAGGAATGACAAGAAACGTAAATTTTCAGAATAGTTATTGTCTTTCTTATGGTTCTTTTATGTTGGCCTTGACTTCACCATGTACGGGAATTTGTCTGTGAGCATCAAATTTCCTCTATAGGGCTAGACATGGACACTACAACAAAAATGACTAACGACGACGCTTAAAAAGACCTTTGCCAACCATTAAAAGCGTCGCAAAAAATGATACTGACACTTATTCTTGTTTAAGCGTCGGTACGACTATTTTAAGCGTCGCCAAAAGGAAAGGGCATTTAACAACGCTTATTTAAGCGTTGGTAAAGTAATTCAAACGTCGCCAAAAGTCTAGTTTATTTTATATTGTTATTTTAACAATTCTTTTAATTTTTAATTTATTTATATTTATACATTTGGTAAGATGATGTAATTTTCTTTATAAATTAAATAATGAAATAAAAACAACATTTCAAAATTAATAATAAAACTTAAATAATTAAATAAAAAGAACATTAATTATTTACCTCGTATATCTAATGTTCTATTTATTTAAATAAAATGCATTAAATTTCAAAAAAATAGTTCCCTTGAGATGAAAATAACTTTACAACTTTCTATCTCACTTTCATAAAAGATCCTTTGACAATTTGAGATCTTTAGGCAATTTGAGTGTTGGTATAATTTCCCCAGTTTCTATTAATGCATCCATAATTCCCTCAACTTGCTTCTAACTTCAACACAATTCTCATTTTCAAGTCAAATGAGTACCTCTCTTGCAACACAGATGCTGACAATGGTTTCAACACTACTATTAGAAAACAAAGTGGCATGCATACCTCTCTTGCAACACAGATGCTGACAATGGTTTCAATTATAACAAGAGTTATTTTCATGTCAGAGGAGTACACAAAAACAAATAAACTGTCTTTAGATATGCAATTAACTACCTTTAATAAGTTCTAATAAGATTGCCCAAACAAATTCAGAAATTCCCATACATGCAAGTAGTTCATGAGTTGGAAGAGAATAAATTTTACAGATACTTCTTAAGGAGAAGAAGAAATTTTATATTTGAAACTAACCCAGGAAAAATGTATATATTGTTTCCCTAATTGCTATGGCCAATATGCCTATTACCTGCATAATGTGTGCCAAATGCCATAGATCAAGTTATTATTCACATCTATTTAAGTAAGACTATAGAAAATTTAATCATCCTTACCATATCATTAATGATTTAAGATCTAAGAGAAGTTTAATTCTTACAAAGCAAACACACTTAAAATGCTCAATTCCAGATATAAATAGTTAAAGGGGATAGGTTATTTAAACAAAAACTAAGTAAATATTTTTTTCAAAATGCAGCATAATTTTTTTATTTGGAAAAGTTGGATAGGTAAAATTTGGCAGGCTAAAAGAGAAACCTTCAGCACATAGATTGGGGTCATACCAAAATCCACATCTCTAAATGGGCTTCCACTAACATACATGACATTCTCACCCATACAGAGAAAGCTTCTTCAAGGGTGCATTCAGCTGTCAATGGAAGAAAGTTTAATGTGTTAGATGGAGAATGACGTCGACTTAGGTGTTGTAGTACCGAGAATATCATTTTTTGTCGGATTTGACATTGCAAAAATTGCTGGTCGGGTGGAAGATGAGTCCTTTAGAGCTTCTAATACCTGAAATAACATTTTCATATTACATATTTCCATTTTATGTAACATAACAATTAATAAGGATAATAACCTCTCAACATCCAATAGGACTTTGAAGGAAAAAGTTGAAACAAATGAACCATTTATGTGATAATTTGTATGAGACTTAGGAAGACTAATCTAAAGCCTATGAGAATATGACAAGCTTAACACCAATATTTGACCTTGGAAAAGCTAATTTGGAAGAGATTGCATATTCATCACAAACCAATATCAAATTGAGGGAAGGTATTACAGTTGTAGGTGGTATTCAAATCGATGATACTTATGGATAAATTAGTAGCCTATGTTTTTCTTTTTAACCTAAAACATCAAATAAAATTACACTCAAGTTGGCAAACTGATTAACTATGCATTTGTAGACAACAATCACAACGGGTATGTTATAGAATGAAAAAGATAGGAAATGACTGAAAACAACACAAGTCAACATTATAAAGCAGCAAACAGGAACATTAAAAAATGTGAATGTGTAATGTTTTTGTGTGTGTGAAGGATGAGATTCAATTTACCAAAATTTTCCAATGTCTAGTATGAAATGACATAGGGTAGGCCATTCTTTACTACAATCTTCTAATCACTCCCACCTAGATTTCATAAAATTTATAATACAGCCAATATTTCTAGATTTTACAATGTATATCGTGTGCAATGACATAAAGGTAAACCATTCTTGTTATAATCTTGAATCTCCTACTCTGTCTTAGTTTCCATAAGTTTATGATATAGTAAGAGATCAATTAAGGGACAAATATAATCTAGTTTTGCAACACGGTTTTCAATGTATAAATACATAAAATATTTTAAATTACCTAGACATCATCATTAAACATTTTGTAGTTGTTTTTATAAAGTTGCAACAACTTGAATGCCCACTTACTTTAAAAATCTTCAAACTATATGAATATAGAACATAACTATCACTCTTAAAAGAGGAAAAATAACTGAAGCAATGTTTAGCACTCTCCAGGATTACCTGCACAATCACATGAGGCCAGCGAGTAAAGACAGCCTCCATAAATTCATCAACAACAGCAATATAGTCCTCACCATCAATGCGAGATTCTTGCAATCCCAGATCTGATAGAGAATAGTACCAATAATTTGGGTTAAATAATATTTCTATTCACATCCACTGAACTTTTAGAGGAGTATGTTCATATGCCAAATCAATAGGTATGTGCTAGTGGAATGCCAAATCAATAGGTATGTGCTAGTGGAATGTTTAATCATGCATTAACTTTTAGCCTGACAAATGAATATCCACCTTCTCATTTATTCTACGGTCAACGCTAACAACTTCCAATGCTCTTAATAATGGTAAATGAGAAACCAAAATTGACAAACATAATTTTGCTTCATGTTGAAGCACATAAAATATGCGATGACATTCAACCAAGAAGAATTTAATATCAACTAAACGAAAACAAGCATTGAACAAAGCAGCTAAATGAATAACCAAAGAAGAAGAATCATGATGAGAAGATTATCAAACAAAGAAAATCACAATGATAAATTATATAACTTGATTCCCTAAATTTTGATTTGATATTATGTGTTCCTGACTTCCTCAAAAGTTGTACATGGATGATCTTTTTCAGTTCGCTAAACCCGTGTTCTCATCATGTACATTCATGTTAATATTTCAAATAGAAAACTTACAACAAATACAATCCCTGATTGAGGGTCATAATTAAAATTTCATATGATCTAACAGTTCTCTAGACATACTGGATACATTTTTAGAAAATAACACCAGTAGAACAAAATCTGTTACTGCCAACTTCACCTAATGGTTTCTATTTACATTATGTAATAGGTGTTAAAAGGATAACTCTTACATATTGGGTCTTTAAGAAGCTTCTGATTATTGGTCCCAACATCAATCATGACAGGAAGCACCTATTTTCACAAAGCGGATTAACTAGAAATTATTAGAACTCCAGAGATTGTTTTCTAGGAGATCAAATTTATTGATATAGAATATCGAGGAAACGTCAAAGAAAATAAATTAAAAGAGCGTTAGCATTGTGAAGATAATTTCCTAAACTAGATTACAATGAAGTAAAAATAAACAAGATTAACTAAGTGTCATAGCATGCGAGTCATAGCATGCGATGCTAAAATATATAGCAAATAAAAATAAACATAAGCTATATACAGAAAAATAAAATTTACCAAGTGCCATAGATCCTAAATGAAAGATGTGTTCAGCATTGGAATCATTAAGAAAGAGAAAAGGCTTTGCAATAATGTCCTAAATGCTGTAAATAGATAATGTTCTTCACATTGTGGAAGAATGGGATTTGATTTATAACTTTGCTATTCCATTTTTTATTGGTTCATGAAATAATGGTTCCAGCTTTAGTTGCCAATTAAAATCCGAAAGTAACATGATAAAACTAAACAAGTAAAGGCGGAGTATATAATGAGGAGATATACTCTCTAGGATTAATCCAAGGAGGTGCAACATATAAATCCAGCTTTCCAATTGCAATTCTAATACCATAGACTTCCATCAGTTACAACAATCATATCAACCTAAAGAGAGCTTTTATCAACACTCCATAGTAGACACCCATCACAATAAAGAAATATTATTTTTCTTGTGAGAAGAATAATAAAAATTGCAAGTTTAACATGGAAGAAGAAAATTCAAGCCAAGAAGTGAAGGGTGTGAATTAATCTACATACTCCAAGTGCACCCTAATAAAGAAGACAAGGTAAATCCAAAGTTTCATGGATAAAGATAAGTAACAAGTTAAATGCAACAAATCCAAACTCTCATATGGTTTAGAATAATATCAAGTATCAACCTAACTCATGAGAATTGCAAACATGATCTGCTAGCCAGTTATGCTAGCCAGTTATAGACCATTGGCATCATTTTTCCACGATCCGCATGACTAAAGTACATTCCCTTGGGTCTTTTAAATAGCCCATTATAGTTCTGGAAAACAAGACCAACAATGGGAGTAAACTATTGGAGCATACTCCTCAATACGGGCGATAAGTACCTGTTAAATGACATGAGAGTGAACTTACTGTCTAAATCCAAAATCACTTCACATGGTTATTGATCAAAATAACAAGAAATGCTAACAACAATGAATTTAATTGAGAATTACTGGACAATAGGTTGTAGCAACCAATAAGGTGGAAATCAGTGTTCGTAAAAAGATGTTCATAATTATTGCACAATTAGATAATGTCCAAAGTTGTGCACGTTTCCCCTTACCTTCGAAGATGAAAATAGTTAGAAAATTCCAAAATCATCCAATTGATGGTTTCTTCAAGCAACCACGTTGCTCTTATTTCTATCATGAAATTTATTAAGTATGTGCCACTTCGCTAAAGCATTTGGATCTGATGGTCCATCTTTAGTCTGCACCGCAAACCTCTTCAAATATGTCATTGTTATTTGATATAATTTTTTATGTCAATGAAGAAGTTCAAGTCAATAATATTAATGTAAAAAACATTCCCAATCTAAAAGGGACAGGTTAGATGAATCTTAAGTAGCTCCAGAAAACATATAATAAGTACATAAACAGAATAATAACCTAATGTCC
Organism: Impatiens glandulifera; assembly: GCF_907164915.1. Lineage (NCBI taxonomy): Eukaryota > Viridiplantae > Streptophyta > Magnoliopsida > Ericales > Balsaminaceae > Impatiens > Impatiens glandulifera. Next base: position 11,348,789 of record NC_061868.1, read on the forward strand.
CACCTAAGGAAATGAAAAACCATAAAATTCCTGTCAAAGATGAAAGCACTAAAATGTGAAACACGTGAAAAATAAACTCTACAAATTCTCAGATGGAAGAATCCAACCAAGTGTTCTTTATATTTTAATTTGCTGAATCTTTCACTACACAACTTTATAGAAATATTCACCTGCAGAGAATGCAATCATGCCAAACACACAATGATCTCTCCCTTCTTTAACTACCAAATCCAGTTTTACCAACCAAATCTTAATAACATACCCTTTTAAGAAGAAAATAACCCACAATAACCAACATACCTGATAGCTTAGCGGTGCTAATGGAGTGAAAACCTGTAATTTAAGAAACTGAAATAATAAAAGAATATCTAAATAGGAGAAATGATCGTTTAAAGATTCTAACAATGCACCTAAGTGAATGTTCTTAAAAGTAGGAAAACAAACACAATGCGCAACTTTATAATAGAAATTTTCTAAGCACAACAAAAACATAATAATAGAAATTTTCAGGATAACGAATTCATTTGGAAACATCTTTTCTTATCCAGATGTGGATTTAGAAGGGATGACGTTTGAAAACGGAAAATAAACACAGAAATCTGGAAGTGATACCTTTTTGAAGCTTGTTGATTGTAGAAACAAATCTAAAGTTTTTCAACGTAGATTGAGAACGAATGCACACCTGGAGAATGAATGCTCTAGTCGTTGCTTGGTAATTGATTCGTCTGCAATTGAGTAGATAAATGATGGATTCGAATCTAGCAGGTTTTGGGAAGGTCGCGGCAAAAGAAGAAATTAGAGGAGATTAGAGGTCGCGGCTTAGAAGGCTTAGAAGAGATTCAAAGTGTGGTAGAAGAGATTGAAGGATCTAGAGAGAGAAGTGAAAATGAAAGTTAATAAAAACCTATCTCTTTAACCTAATCTTAGAAGTGACCCGCCCGAGTTTATGACCCGCGATTTTTTATTTTATTTTTGTAGAGAAAAGTTGTAATATATTATATATTATTATGTTGATTACATGAGAGGGAGAGAGCCCTATTTATATACAATATACAAGAAACCTTTACACTTCCCTAGGAATCTTTACATTACTCAAACCACTACTCCACTTCCTATGTTTGACTTAGACATTAACCAAGGTGGAAATATTTATATTCCCCAAGCCCAATGATGACTCATTCATTATTTCCAACACTCCCCTTCAAGGTCGAAGGAGGTTCTATCTAGAGACTTCGTGAAGATGTCGGCCAACTGGTTCTTACTCATTACGTAAGGTGTTTCAATTTGCAGATTGTACTTTCTCCCTGATAAAGTGACAGTCAACTTCAATATATTTCGTTCGTTCATGAAAAACGGGATTAGATGCGATATGTCGTGCTGCTTGGTTGTCAGGTTGTCACAATACATTTTCATCGGTTCACTATGAGATATCCCCATATCTTGGAGTAGATGCTTAATCCAAATAAGTTCGCTAGCTGTAGTAGCCATAGCCCGGTATTCTGCTTCATCGCTGGATCTTGCAACCACGTTTTGCTTCTTGCTGCGCCAAGTGACTAAATTCCCGCCAACAAATGTACAGAATCCAGTGGTTGATTTTCTATCAGAACATCCTGCCCAGTCTGCATCCGAGTATCCAATGATGTTTAAGCACTGATTTCTTTTAAGCCAGATTCCTTGTCCCGGAGTAGCCTTGAGATATCGAAGTATTCTTTCGACTGTTTTTAGATGACTTATTCGTGGAGCATGCATAAACTGGCTCACTGCACTAACAGAAAAAGTAATATCTGGTCTAGTGACGGTTAAATATATAAGTTTGCCAACTAACCTTTGATACCTGCCAATATCCACTAACAACTCACCATCTTCAGAATTAAGTTTAGTAGTGGTGTCCATTGGAGTATAAGTTGGCTTTAATCCCAACTTCCCTGTTTCATTTAATAAATCTAAAGTATATTTTCTTTGAGACAAGAATAACCCTTTTTGTAAATGGGCTATCTCTACTCCAAGAAAATATTTAAGAATACCTAAGTCTTTGATATCAAAAGTTTTTTGTAAATACTTTTTAACTTTATTTATTTCTTCGTCATTGTTCCCAGTAATTATAATATCATCAACATATATAAGAACAAAAAGAGAGAAATTTTTAATAAATAGGAAGGAATCTGCCATACTTTTTGTGAATCCATTTTGAAGAAGAGCGTTACTTAATTTAGCATACCATGCACGGGGAGATTGTTTTAATCCATATATAGCTTTATTAAGTTTATAAACAAGTTTAGAACTCAAGTTGTCTTTGTAACCTGGGGGAAGATCCATATATACTTCCTCCTCTAAATCACCCTGGAGAAAAGCATTTTTTACATCCATTTGAAAAATATTCCAATTTTTATTAGTGGCAATCGATAAAAGAATTCTAACCGTGTTCATTTTGGCTACGGGGGCAAATGTTTCCTCATAATCTATACCATATGTTTGAGTATATCCCTTTGCTACAAGACGTGCCTTGTATCTATCCATTTTACCATTACTATCATATTTTATTTTATATACCCATTTACAGCCGACAGGTCTTTTTCCTATAGGAGGAACAATAATATCCCAAGTATGATTTTTTTCAAGTGCTTCTAGTTCCTCACACATAGCTTGTTGCCATAGAGGATTAGAAATAGCTTCTTGAAAATTTTTAGGCTCAATATTGTCTACACAAGTTAAAAAATTAAAATGTGTTGGAGAAATTTTTTCATAAGATAAAAATTGTTGAATAGGGTAGGATACCTTATAAGAAATATAGTCATCAAGTTTTGCAGGTGGTCGGCTAGGACGCACGGATCTCCTTACACCCTCATATCCTGATAGGTTTTCACGAACTTCTTCTAAAATAGGTTGTCTTTCTTGTTCTGATGGATTTTCCGAACCATGTGACTCCTGATTTTCTCTTGAATAGGTTGAACTCTCTAATTCTCCCCCTGAGATGATATCGGATTCCATGTTATCTTTGGTCCTTGGTACCTCACCTCCCCCTGAGCATGAGCATGACCTTAATGCTTCATTTCCTGTAGTTACATCTGTAAAAGGGTTAAGAGTAGGGATAAAATCGTTAAAAGAATCATAATCATTAATTTTTTCTTTGAAAAATGGCTCATGCTCTCTAAATATAACATTTCTAGATATGTAAATTTTATTAGTTTCAAAATCATAACATTTGTACCCTTTCTAGTCGTTGAATATCCAAGAAACAAAGCTTTAATGGAAGTTGTACTAAGTTTATCGGTGCGACTAGTGTGAACAAAGCATGTGCAACCGAAAACACGCAAATGTTCGTAAGAGATTTCTTTGTTATTTAAGACATTGAGTGGAGCTTTTCCATTCAATACAGAGGTAGGAATTCTGTTTATAAGGTGAACCGCAGCGAGAAGGGCATCAGACCAAAATCTCTTAGGGACATTAGACTTGAAAAGTAAAGCTCGGGTTACCTCAAGAAGGTGTCTATTTTTTTGTTCAGCAACTCCATTTTGGGCAGGTGTATGAGGACAAGTTTTTTGATGAACAATGCCCTTTGATTTAAAGAAGTTTGAAAATTTTGAGTTAATGTATTCAGTACCATTATCAGATCGAAAGTTTTTAATTGTGGCATTAAAATGATTTTCAGCAAATGAATTAAATCCAAAATTTTTTGATACACTTCCACCTTTGAAGTTAAAAGATAAATCCAAGTTGTTCGTGAGAAATCATCGATGAAGCTAACATAATATCTAAAATTATTATACGAATCGATAGGTGCAGGACCCCATACATCTGAATGTATCAATTCGAGAGGAGATTTGGTTTTATTTGTAGAGATGGGAAAAGGAAGTTTGGTTTGTTTTTAAAATTGACAAATATCACAATTTGAACAAAAATTATCTATTCGAAAAAGATGTTTTACAACTTTATTAGAAGGATGTCCTAGCCTTTGATGCCATAAATCTTGCTCAAAATTAGTGTATGAATTGAAAGCACATCTAGAAAGATCAACAATATAAATATCGTTGACAAGTTGTCCTTCACCAATCTTCATTCCTGTCAACTTGTCCTGAAACACAACACATTCATTAGAAAAAATAACAAGACATGTCAGATCTTTAGTTATTTTGCTAACAGATAATAAGTTAGGAGATAATTGTGGAACATAAAGAACATTATCAACATTTTTTGAAAATACTCTGATAGAACCAGTTCCTAAGATAGGCATATTTGAATTATTAGCTGTTTTAACACTTTGTTGTGAATTTTTAATGGAAAAATCCAAAAAATTATTTTTATTTCCAGTCATATGATCTGAGGCTCCTGAATCAACTACCCAATAATTAGGATTTTTGCAAAAATATGTAAAATATTTTGAAAAAATACCTGGGTCCACTTTGGATGTGGACCGAGCCTCTTGTGTTTGCATGAATTTGGTAAACTGATCAAAAAGATTATTGAAATCTGTTTGATTGTTTGACCCTGCTGATATGTTAAGGTTGTGTTGTCCAGTAGTTGGCCTAGTATTCCAGCCCATTTGATCATTGTTTTCTTCTCCATTGTTTTGAGCGAGAAATCCTTTCGGGTTTATCACATTAAAATTTCTACCCTTTTCTTCGCCATTCTTCTTTGCCGCACGAAGATGAGGATAGAGTTTGAAGCAAAACTCCTTAGCATGACCCTGTTTCTTACAATGATTACAGAAGAGATTGCTGGTTCGTTGAAAATTTTGGGATTTGTGACCAAAAAATGCTTGATTTTCACCTGTTGTTTGCCCCTCACCTCCCATGGTGCTTCTCCGTGTCTCCTCTTGTTGTAGCCTTGAGACAACATCATCGAAATCTGGAAGAGTAGACGTCATGAGGATTTGAGCACGGATGGCGTCCCAACTCGGATCGAGGGAGGCAAGCAACTGGTATATCCCTTCTTGTTCATCTCGCTCTTGCAAGATATTCTCATCGTTGGTACGAGGTAAGTACATCATGAGTTCTTCTCGTCTTCTGGTTAACTCACCAACAATTTCGGTAACCGACTTCGATCCCTTTTTGAGGGACTGGATTTCAGATTTCAGTTGATATATGTGAGCATAATTTTGAGTATTTCCATATCTTTTCTTGACGGAATCCCAAATTTCTTTTGCCGAATTTTTGCCCAAGAAAAATTCGGAAATTCTCGGCTCCATGGAATTTAGAAGCCAACTCATGATTTGATAGTCATGGGCCTCCCATTCCTCAGCCCTTTTTTTATCTTCCTTAGTGGATTTCTCTGATATGGTTGGTTGCGTTGATGTCCCAGAATATGGCCAAATTTGAGCTTGCCTTTGAGAAAAATAGTTGTTGACCGCGCCCAAGTGATGTAGTTCTTTTCATTCAAAAGAACCGAGGTCATCCTCCCGGTTGAGTGCCCATCAAAAAAATTGCTTCCGAAAGTGGTCATTGTCGTGTTTAACAAAAGCAGAGAATACTCTGAAATTTCAAACTAAAAAGCACAACAGTGCTAAAAAGGAATATGAAAAAGTAAAGATAGTGCTGAAAGAGAGTCAAGACACAAGTACCCGCTCTGATACCATGTAGAGAAAAGTTGTAATATATTATATATTATTATGTTGATTACATGAGAGGGAGAGAGCCCTATTTATATACAATATACAAGAAACCTTTACACTTCCCTAGGAATCTTTACATTACTCAAACCACTACTCCACTTCCTATGTTTGACTTAGACATTAAACAAGGTGGAAATATTTATATTCCCCAAGCCCAATGATGACTCATTCATTATTTCCAACAATTTTTTTTATTATTATTTTTTAAGGTTGTCATAAACATTAAAGGTTGGAAAAAACCTTTTTTTGTTTAAGAGTTTAACCAACGCTTAATATGTGTGGGTAATTATTGGTCACTGAAAACATGTTTGGTTGTAGTGGGACATACCTATGAGGAAAACACAAAACAACCAAATACCACATTGCTTTTGAAAATCTAGAGTGTACTAGTTGTCACATATCTCATCTACAAACTTTTGACGAGCTTGTATCGCATGAGAGACAAGTCTTGAAATTGTTTTGAGTATAGTCTTCTATTATTACTTAGTTAATTAGAATGTTTCATTAAGGTTTATGAACTATGTACACGTTCAATGTGTCTGATAAATATTTTAGAAACATTAATTTGAATATAACACAAATTTTCAATTGATATTATTTTAAGAATAATAATATTTTTTAAAATGCATAAAATTATTTCATTGAACTATAATTTTTTAAAAATAAGAATAATATATAATGATTTATTACTTGGTTTATTAAGCTTCATTAATTATTATATAAAATATTGTATAATACATTCTAACTTTTGCCATATTATAATATTTTACTTTTATTTTTTCTGTTTCATCAAAATAATTGTTTACAACTTTTTGTTGAAATTGACTTTAAAAAAAGTATCTTTCTTTAAAATAAATAAAATAAATTTCTACAGAAAATTAAAAGACAAGCCTTTGCAAACATAATAAATTTTACTTCCTAGCTAACCTGGTTTATTTAAATATACATTCATCAATAGACAAAGATTAAGATTGAGATAGAGAGAGAGAGATTAATGGAAAATCATAGTACTTCTCTTGATGTTTTCATGAATCCTCCTCCTATTCCTTATCATGTTCCTCCATATCAAAAGGCTCCTATTCCTAAAAATGTCCTTTTGTATCAGAAGCAACAAAAAAAACTAATGAATAAGAAACTTGTTACAGATCATAGACAGAAGATGTCTATAAAACCGAAAAGGATCCGATGGGATGCTGTACTCCATTCCAAGTTTGTCCGAGTTGTGAACTTGCTTGGTGGCCAGCAGAGTAAGTTCTCTATCTAATTCAGTTCTTTCTTTCTATTTTGTACACAATAGATATGTGATCTGCAAAGAAATCAAAATAATTTATGTCAATTTTCATCAAATGAATTCATTCTTGTATGTGTATATCAAATTCTTATGTATAGTGAGAAAAAATTGAAAACCCTAGTTTTTATTTTCATCTCTATTCCTTATGTATAACATGTTTAATTTGAAATTTACACACACACACATATATATATATATATATATATATATATATATATATATATATATATATATATATATATATTTCACGAATCCAATTAATTTGAAGAAAGTAATTAATTTATCAGATCATTTGTGCAATTTTTGAAATTGGAAATAATTTTATTGCAATAGTAAAAATGTTTTGAATTAGAAGGGATAATATTTTTCAAAAATCAACCTAGATTCCCAAAAGTTTATAAATATTTTGTTTTGTGAGTTGAATTATTTCATTTCCAAACATTCCTCAATCTGCTATGCTTTTCAAATTGAGTCAAAGAAATGAGTGTGAGAGGGAGGGGAGAAGAAGGAAATTAAAGATTTTTATATATGTGTAAATTAGTTTAATTTTATTTATTGAATAAACATCTATATTAATTGTGTGATTATTTTTTATAAATAAATGTATTGAAAAAAAAATTTAGATCATAAATCTATTTATTTTATTTCTTTGAGTCAAATTTTCTGATTGTTGAAAATATTTGAAGTGTGTAGAGAGTTTATTTGAAATGATTAAATTTTCTTATAATTTGCAGAGGCTACCCCAAACAATATATTATCTTATATGAACAAGGAAAGGCTTACTCTCCCTCAGATTAAAAGTCATTTACAGGTAAACTGATTTTATTTGAATTTATTCTAGGTGTGGCTATCATGACTATCTATAGTCATATTCCATTTTAAATGAGAGGCAATTCTTGGTCAAAATTATGTATTTTGTTCCATTTTATTGATTTTACTAACATTTCTATACAATGTGTTGTATACTTGAATATGTTATTTTGATCAATTGACTATATATTGGTTAATTTATACAGAAATTTAGACAAGGTGGACCAAAGAAATTAATGATAGGTAAGATTTTCAAATTATTTCTTTAAAATTATATTTGGACTAATATCATATCATGTTAAATTTTGGCGAGCAGGTCACGGGATAATATCAAAAGAAGTGGTACGAAAATCGATCCCACGCATATTTGAAGCAAGCTCGACACCTAGGTACATATATGAAATTATTACATAAATGTCTGTTTTAATTTGTTAATCATTTAATTTGTTATATCAATTTCTTTTGTTCCTCATTCATCTACAAGCTATGATATGCAAACTCCCTTCTTATTTGGTGGATCAATTGCTGGAGAAAGAGAACACGAGGGAAATCCAACTAATCATATGATTGGAGATGAGGTAATTAGTAATTGTCTTTTCTTTGTATATAAAAATTCTTTAATGCATGTCACAAATTAGAATATTTGTTCATCACACAGATTCAACAACTTTTAACGCAAGAACATTCTGAACTAGGACCTTATGAAGGTCACAATTCTTCCCTTCCACATGCTACAATGGGAAGCTTTGAAAAAGTTGGTAAGGAAGGATCGCAGAGTGCTACTATTTTTCCATCTTGGAATCCGATTACTCATTCGTTTATGGGAAATGATGCACCTAATTTTACTATTAACAAACACAACTACTTATTTGGAGGATCGGTTGGTGAAAAGAGACAATACGAGGGGAATATAGCTGAAACTAATGACTATCAAGTAATAAGAAATCAGAATCCAGAAGAAGAGGTAGTTATTTATTGTCTTGTCTTTGTATAGAATGATTCTTTAGTGCATGTCACAAATTCAATTTTTTTGTTCATTACATAGATGGAACAATTGTTGATGCAATCACAAGTAGAAGCAGAATCGCAAACGTATGAAGTTCGTAGTTCTTCCATTCCATGTACTATTATGGCGAGCTTTGGAGATGTTTTTTCATCTGTGGATCCCGTTCCTCCTTCGTTTACAAGCTCTGATCTGCAAGCTCCCTTGAGTTATACACCTAACTATAGTAATGGGAACACCAACTTATTTGGAGGATCATTTTCTGGGGAGGGAGAACAAGAGGTGGATCTAGCTGCAACATATTTGAATCTTGATGCAGATAATGTTGTTTCCTTAAGCAACTTCAATGGAGACTGAAAATGTGTGTAGTTATCACCATTTTTTGAACTATTCAAGTTTACTTTTTGTAATGTGTTGTGACTTTGTTTGAATTGTCTTTTCAAAACTCCATTTTTATTTTGAATTAATTTCTAGCTACACTATTTTTTATCATTATTTTCATGTATCAAGTAAGTTTCACTATTGAATTTACAATATATGCAACCTTGGCATGGCATGTAAAGTAGATTTTGGCTGAAAAAAAAAGCTTGTTCCTATTATTGTTTTTTTGATGTTTTTTTTTTGAAAATTTAAGATTTATTTTTCATTAAATCATGCATCCTTCAAGATCACATGTAGCAATAGAGGGGAAGGAGACACCATCAAATGGGTTCAATAGTTAAACAAGGATCTTGCCACTATAAGGATTAAGATAAGTAATCGATAATAATTCTTATAATATGGTCCATTCATTTATGTTTATTTGAATTCATGTGTTTGTAACTTTCTTTTGCTAAACTTGTAACAAGTCTAATCACAACTTGACTTTTGTACCGGTGATATTTGTTTTCGGTATTCAAATAAAATCCTAATCTGGCTGCTTCAAATTTACACTCAGATTTAAAACTGTTGGTATAGACTCAATCCAGTAATTATTGCTTTGTACAGGTCTTGAGATGGAAATGGAAGAGGGTGTAGAGAGAGAAACTGAGGTTTTTGGGCGAAATTAACCAGCTTGCTAAAATCTTAGTAGAATTTAATGTTCAGAAATCCATTAATGTCTTGCTAAGAAGATGATGAAGTTCAATGTGTATCTAAAGATAACGAAATCTGATAGGGCAGTAGAGAAATAAATGAGGAAAAAAGAGGGTTTAACCCTGAGCAGCCAAATTACTTGGTTGGTGAAAGTGAACTTAAACAATCTAGGTTGATATGAGACATAAAAAAATAGATGAATTCTTAAAAATAGGTTGCTATTATTCTCCAATTCTAATGTAATTGGATGATTGTTCAACGTCTAAAAGATTAAAATTGATTTACTAATTCAACATAATATTATGAATATTAAATAAAAAAGTACAAATGTTAGAACAATTACCTTCAACGACGTATTTCTTTTTACACGACATCCATCCAATAAGACATAGATTCCTGTAAACATTTTTTCTTTCTCAGCTCTAAATAGTTTAAACTCTAACTAAAATAAAAATCTTAGAGAATTTAGTGACCTCTAAAAAATAACAAATTTTATTTGATAAACTTATAGTCATTAATTAAATAACTTTATAAAATTATTTGTCTAAATATGAATATACTTGTAATTACATTAAATATTATTATGGAGAATATTATAATCCTAGAATTTAATTATAATAAATTAATATATGATTAAAAAATTGTATTTTATAGAGAATGCTCTATATAAAATAATAAACTAATTAATGACCTCTATAGATAATAAATTTTATTTAATAGGATTATTGTCCTTAAATAACTCTAAAAATTTATTTCTATGTATATGAACAATATGTATCATCTTTTATTTAATTTTAAAAAATATCATTATGGAGAGTATTATAATATTATAATTTAATATTAAGAAGAATATTATAATCTTAGAATTTAATGTGTATATTTAATTACAATAAATGAAAATACATATTTAATTTGATGAAACAAATATGTTTTTCATATAGTTAAGCTATATATAAATGAATAAACTTAGGACCACTACAATAATAAGATTTATTTGATAGAATTATTGTCATTAAATAACTCTAGAATGAATATGAGAGAATATTGTAATATAAGAATTTAATGTATAAATTTAAAAAAACATATTTAATTTGATGAAAAAATATATATTTCAAAGAGTTAAGCTCTAAATTAAAAAATACACTTATGAAGCTTTAAAACTAATAAATTTTATTTCAGAACTTATTTGTATGAATATGAATAATATGTACCCTATTTTATTTAATTATATAAAATTTCATTAAATATGATTATGGAGAATATTATAATGTTAAAATTTAAATAAATTGAAATACATATTTTATTTAATAAAAACATTTGTATTTTATATAGTTAAACTCTAAATAATTTTTTTTAGAGATCTCTAAATATAACAAATTTTATTTCATAGACTTATTTCTCTCTCTATATATAATAATAACAAAAATAATAATAAAAATAATGCTTAATATTAGGTTATCGAGTACACTAGTAAAATAAGAGTCAATAGAGACAAATTTAGCCACAGTCTAAGTATTCCCGTCGCTTGTTGTTGATAAAAGAAATAAGCTATCACTGCAACAAAATATACCTACGGTAACACATAATTGCCAACGCATATTAAGCGTTGACAAAATTCATACAAAAATTGAATTTTACCTGCCTTAACTCAATAAATTAGTTTAATTAATAATTATATATGAAATATAATATATATTTAATATATATTTAAAAATAATTTTATTTAAATTATTTATGTGTAAAAAGATTAACAAAATATATATTATACAAATTGAGAATTTTCTTAAAAATAATAATATTAAAATTAATTTAAAAAACATTTTCAACGAATTTATGCTTTATTTATAATAATATATTAAAATTAAGTGATTAATTAAAATGAGTTATTTTAAAAAAAAAAAATATAAGAAGTATGAGAATTTGATAACATGGAGTGTTCACAAGCTGCTGAAGCTTCTTTTAGGGTTTTGAATAGGCCGCAATTTGTGAGTTTGAGTTCTCGCTCTCACTCACGCTCCCTTTCCTGCTCGCGCTCCTGCCGCCTCATCTTAGCTTTTCCTTTCTAGGTCATATAGTCGGAGAGTGAGAGATACAAGCTATGACTAAGGATCTGGATACGGAGCTTCGAAAGCTAAATTGCAGAACAACATGTGGATTCATAAAGTTGGTGCTTACCGAGTAGAAATGAAGGATGTAAATGAAATTGAAGGGAAGTTTGATGATTCTCCGATATGCGATGATTGTGTAACTGATATCTATTATCTTCATAACATGGAGGTTAGTTGGACTGAATTACTTCTCATTTCCTATTTATGCTGTAATGGCTACTGATTGCTGATTTCATAATCCTTTCATTAATCTTGAACTATAGTTTGGAATGTAAGTGTATTTTCTTTTAATTACATTAAAATTGCTTAGTTATGTTGAGCTGCGTTTATAGTCTATTTTCTGATCTGAATCGTTAAACCACCCAACGAGCAGTCAATCAATGGCGGAGAAAAACATCAAATAAGGCATCCTAGGTGGCAACGCTAGTGTAAGTTGCTCAACTCCAATATTATCGCACTCTAATTGAATGTTGATGTATAACGAAAATACCAAATCCATAGTATACCTTAATTATGTTATGCTCATGTGCTATCATATTACATTATTTGTGTTGCAGTTGTGAAGGAGGAACGAGAGATTGAAATTGGGCTTCCAACTGATGTCAAACATATTGCACGTATTGGATGGGATGGAGCCTCTGACAATCCTCCACTTGGGTATGTATTCATTCAATTTATACTCATCAAACTGGATTAGAAATTTATTCATTTGATCAAACAATCAACACAATACCCAGATGAATTAATTCAAGACAAAACCCAACAAGGTTCCTGCAACGCAAATGTCAATGCCAATATCGAGGAGACAAGATCCCACAACTCTGCAATCTTAACATGGTAATCTCAAGGTTCTCATCCTCGATTTCTCAAATGTCTGATATTTTTCCTAAATGCACCTGAAATTTTGAAAATCTTGTTCAATAGAGGATTGAATGATTCTTTAGTATAGGCAAATTATGTAGAATTTTCGGATTTGTTTGTTTGATTCTGCGTTATTCAGGTTTTATTATACAATTACAAGTTATGACAAAAAAAATACTATTACAAGTTATGCTCAGGTGCTATCTTAGCTTTGTGAAATAATCATCTTGATTTCTTCTAAATTTTTGGTTTCATATGAATGAAAACAACTTTTCTTTCACCCTAATTTTTGGTAACCACATCAAAATGAATTGATGCAATATTATTATTGTAGGTTTATGCTGTTAGAGAGTTCTACAAGTAGGGGGTTAAGCCAGTCGAACTTGTAATTATTTCTAAAGAAGTAGTATGTATGACTCTCCCTGCATTTATTGTCTTTTTCATGTAAATTGTTAATTTTTTATTGGAGTAATTCTAATTTGATTTTGTTCATTTTGGTCATCACTATTGGTACTTGTGATGATGAACCTTTTCTGGATTTCAGGTTGCTCCTTATGTGCGTCCAACTCTTAGCAAGGGATACCTTCTTCCTGAATTTAAGTTTTCAAATCTTCTAAATCATTACTGCTGATAATCTAATGTATTTATATTTCTTGTCCATTTGATACTGATTCCAGTCACTTATGATGCTTAAAATGAGCTCAGATCTGCAATGGGATAATCAATGATTGAAAATGTTGTTGCTCATATAAGTCTGTAACTGGCTTTCTGTGAACTTATCTGTTAATTTTGTAATTCTTATAATTATTTTCTTGTTAATTTCAATGAAATAAAGTTTATGTATTCATTATTAAATTGGTTGCACAACACCTCTAAGACGACCGGGATTTCACGTTTGTGTTGGAAGTGCAGGTGAAAGATTGCTAGTAGAGTGGTATATGGAGAAAGGTTGATTCTTGCTAATTCTTGAATATTAAGATCACATCTCTCAGGTGAGAGTCTAATAGACAAATGATTTAATCATACTTGTTTTTTTTGTTACAGGAATTGAATTGATTCAACACAAAGATAGTTAAGACAGATCTTGCTTCTAAGTCTCTCATAAGTGCTACTATGGAAAGTGGTAACCTTTAAATATCAATCTTTGATCATTGCTATTGGTTCTAATGTAAGCATGCTCAACATTCATTCACATCAGATTAACTTGTTTTCTTTATATTCCAGCTTTTGATAATATTTGTTTGCCTAAAACTTAACTTGAGAATCAAACATCTGTTTAAAAAAAGTTGAGAATTGAACCAGGGTCTTTGGCTAGACAAAGAAAATTACTTGCTTTCACACTAGGATAAGTCAAAATTACTTTCCTTTTCTTTCTTTTCTGTCTTTTTTTATTTACAATAATTGAATGAGATGTTCTAATTTTCAAAATCAAAATATACATAAAACATTTCATCTGTGTATACACAAGTTTCAATCCAACCTAATCAAGAAAAAATATACATAAAACATTCAAACGTTAATCTTGTTCGCAATCAAAATTTCAATCCACCTAATTTCCTTCTGTCCTTGGGGAAATCATTTAGAAGTTAACCTTTGAAACTCAATCATTCAAAAGTTTCAATCCACCTTCTTTTCCTTTTGTCTTGTTATTTAGTTATATATTTTCAAATCTATCTTGAGCCACTTGAAGAGAAGTTTTTGGTGCAGATTGGATTCGTCACTCATCACATGTTATGTATATGTTTTTCTAAAATAGCTTGTTAACATAATTTCATTAGTTATAAAAGTATGGTCCAGAGAGAGTTGTTGATATCAATTACAGATGTTAATACTTATAAGTGGAACTACTGAGTTTTATTTCTTCTACTTCCCATTTCAATAAAAAAATCTAACAACATACAACTTCCACTTACCATTTCAATAAAAAAATCTAACAACATACAACTTCCATTGGAACATGAAAGGATGGCTTTACTGGGACTGGTGTTGGAGCTGCTTACTACAACCTGTGGCCTATTATAGAGTTCATGACATTTAATTTCGCCATGCAGGTTAGCATTACATATAAGCTTTAGTTGAGTAAATCTCTATCCTTACCAACTATTCATTTTGATACTTCTAAAAGGCTATATCATATGTTGAGTTAAGATCTCTTGTTTTATATTGTGTGAAGATTGAGTAAGTTATAGAGATTTACTTGACTCAATTGCTGAATGTGGAATTGAGTTTTTTTAGAATTTAGTATTAAAGTCTCTCTTAACTTGATTGGTGTGAGAAATTATCCAACACCTTTTGTTGAGTGTATTTACGAAAAGGAGTGACGACGTGTTTGACATCTTTTTTCTCATTTAGTTAAAGGAAATTTACTTTGTTTCTGCTGACACTATTTGTTTATGTTGTCAAGGGCAATCAAATGATTTTTCCTTGGATCTTATTGCAAGCAATAGATCACATAATTAATTCAGTTGCAATGCAAATCTAATTAAATGTCTGGTGGTCAAATATCAATTCCAATAATGTTTAAAGGAGGATTTACTGGAGTTGATGCCCAAAAAGTCGGATACACAAAATTGTGTTTAAGTGCTTTATGGAGTAATTGTCTTTGTTTATATCTTTTTATATAGCTTTAGTATTTTTTAGTTTAATTATTTTTTAAACTATCAGAACATTATTATAAAATTATAATATGTTAATTAATGTTTTTTTTTATTTAATTATGATATGATTTTATGAGATAATATTATTAAGATGAATTATATTTCTTTTGTTATTATTTAAATGATAATAATTGGATCTTCAAAATGTTTCTTTTTAATGATTATTCAATTAAAAAATTTGTTAAAAAATGGAAACAAAAAATAAAATTTTAAAAATTAAATAGATTTTTGGCGACGCTTAAATTAATGTTACCGACGCTTAAATAAGCGTTGTTAAAACTTCCGCCCACCCTATTTCTGGCGACGCAAGAATAAGGGTCGGTGACATTTTTGGCGACGCTTTTAAGGGTTGGCAGAAGTCTTTTTAAGCGTCGCCAAAAGTCTTTTTTTATTGTAGTGTATATTTAAATAGCTACAAGAAATTTATACTGTTGCTTGTTTCTCTTTATAAAATATTAATTATATTTTAAATAAATTTAACGTGGACCTAACCCTAGAAAATCTTCTCTTGGAAGTGAGCTTCAAGGAGGAGGCTACGTTCATTTAAGTGGACGACGATGTCATCGACATAAACTCATCAAATCTCTTCTTGTATTGTTTGTTTCGCTCTTTTTAAACTATCATTATGAAATTCATCAATTAATGGTATTCACATGTCTTTTGCATTCACATTTTTCATTAAATCTTGTTATGTATCTTAAAAATTTATAGATATCTCAAAGAAACAAGACTCTGAGTTGTTCAACAAGCCTCTTCTACTGGTATACTTGTACAGTTTTTTCTAATTATTGTTAAGATTTCTGTTCATTTCTATTACAGTCGATTTTAAACTTATATGTTTTTAGGTAAATCTATCTCATTTATAAATACAGCAAATAGATGCAAAGTTTAGATGAAAAAGAGAAGTGGATTAAGAAATAATACTGTGGTGAGATTTTGATTTACAAAATTTGTATTAATTTGCTTTCTTTCTAATTTTAGTCTAATTTGTATTGTTCATTTTTGTTTAATTTCTTTGTTAAGCTGGTAATTTTTCCAATTTAATTACTGTGCTTTATTAGAGTTAGCTACCAAAAAGTTTTTGTTATTGATATGATTTTTTAAGCTCAAACTAAGCCATTCTTATGTATTAATTTTGTGAATATGCTTCTCCTTGAAATTTGTGGTATACGCTAAGATTGTTTTCAGTACATATTATAAGTTTTGTTTCAGATATTGTGGTGATGAGATGCTTTGAGACAATTCTCATTTAAATTTTGCTGAGATTCTTGAGATTGGTTTTTGATAAATCAACTTCTTATTTTCTTTTATCAAATTTATTATATACAGATTTTGAATACTGCTTTATGTGCTACTTGTTGAACTTTTGAGTTTTATACTTCTATTACAACAATCCTGGCCTCTGTTAAATTAGTCTAGAATTGAATCTAATAATTATTATGTTTGATTCCCTTGTATATTTGAACCTGAATTTCTTTTGGAGCTTCCACCTCTGTCTGCTTGTTTTAAGAATTTTCTAAAACTCGAATCTGTATTTACTAAATTAATTTATGCTGCTTGGCAGCAACAGAGGGTAGGGTGGAGTGTGGGAAATTAGTGAGTGTTATTATTTAATGTTGATTGGTGGATTATCAATTCACATTGAATTTGATATACTCTTCAACATTTAGCTTAACACCCTTCAACATTTAGCTTTCTTTGAGAATGAATGTAGTTTGTTATATGTGTTTTAGTTTGTTTTTATTTTTCGCTGAAGACAGATCATAAACAACTTGTTCTTGAAATTAGTTTATTTTGTTTTCATATTAAATGACTAAGGAGATAACTTCTTATGGTTTAGTAAAAAAAATAGAGGCTAAAATATGATAGAATTAGTTGGTGTATTGTGAAAAGTGATCCGGGAGCAAATGCTTATCCTCTTATTAGTTGTGGTATTTTGAAAAATGACATAGAAATGAATGCTTTTGGTAAACTTAGGGATTTGAAAAAATAAAATTTGGGTGCAGAGGAAATTGTAGATAGGATAATTATTCCATTAAGGTTATCTTTCTTTTTCTTTTACATTCCCATTACACCCATTACAGTTAATAGGAATTGAGGCATTGTATATTGTCTTGGTATTTCTATTCATATCTTAATGGGCATTATGGTGATTGAGACACTTGGATTGTTTGCATTGTTTCTAGAAGCCACATGTTATTGAGATTCTAGCTGTCTAACATGTTTGACATGCCTTCTTTATATTATTTGGTTGTTCAATGGTGATATATGCAGTAGTTATGTTTAATGACTTAAATGGAATTTAATATCATCTAGACCAGGTATTCCACATAATTTACTCCATGATAATAAACAACATATGAAAAAGAAACATTTACGCTTCTTTATCATCAAGAACCATTTGAAAAATGCCCCTAAAAGCATTATAATGCCGAAGGTATATATGAGATAACTTATTCTTCTATACTTGTTAGAATCTAGGCATATATAAAGTTAGATTCAGATTACCTCAGTAGACTAGGGTATGGTAGGAATACAATCATTCATGCACTTTTGGAGATCCTAAGCTGATATGTAAAACCTTTAGAGGTCAAAGTCGTGCATAAATTTCAAGATGGGGTAACATTTCCATAACACATAGTAGTTCTTATTTTCTTATTACTTAAGAACCCAACATCCAATAATCAACAAATAATTATCCTCACAAATTTTTAATACTATAAATAGTTGTGTAATCGTGTTAAGATTTATGAAATTAGACTAAGATGCAATCATTTGTAAAGAAAAATAATTATTCTTTTATAAAATCAGATGATGGACACAAATAATGCTGTTTTGGTCAAACTAGACAAAGCTGATGAGCTATTTATTCCCTTAAAACATGATTATAATATAGCGTTTGCTCATTGCAGGTTGAAAGCTTTGATATTGGCTATGTAAATACCACAATGTCTCGTTTGGTAAGTTATCAATACAACAAGATTTATTTTTTTCTAGTTTTTTTATTGGTACCTAAAATGTTATCTTAATGAGATACGTTGGACCAAAAAAAGCTAATGAAATATGGTACATGGCAAGGTTCTATAATGCAGATGAAGCAGACAAGATGGGACTTTCAACATTGTTGTCCCTGTAAGATGATTGATTTTCTTCTATAGGAATGAATTAATAAATCCATGTCACAATTAACCTCATGCTTATTTAATTTTCTCATATTTAGCTAGACAAGCTTGAGCAGGAAACTGAAAAGTGGTGCTAAGAGATAAATAAGAATAAACCAACTGCAATTTGAGTGATCAAATATTCTATTAGTGTTCCAATTTGAGTGATACAACATATGATATAATTATTAAAGTAAAATAAAAATGTATTATAGATCCTTAAATCTGAGTATTGATTTCTTAGTCTAGATATGATATAATTATTAAAGTAAAATAAAAATGTATTAATGATCCTTAAATATGAGTATTGATTTCTTAGTCTAGATATTTATATATGTCAAGCTAAACATAGTTGTGTGATTTCTTTTAATTTGAGCAGGAATTGAGAGAGAAATATATGCTGATATTTTATGGAACTAAGAAATGGAATCATAGAAGGAAATTTTTTGTCGATCAAATGATTAATAAAGCAAAACGGACATGCCTAACTTTTTTCTTTAACTTAGTATTTGTGTAGGGGTTATTAATCAGAATTTGTATCATACATTCATCCTTCATAATTGTATCATATGTTGTTTTGGTTGCAGAGACAATGGGGATTGATGTTGCATTATCACTTATGATATTCTCTTGGGACAGGTTATTCATCTTTCCCTTTGTGTATATTTTGAAATCATTAGTTATATTATATTTACACGATAGTCTTCTTAAAAAAATGTTTCTACAGTCTAGTGTTGGATACCAAGAGTTTGTACTTCAGATTGCGAGAATTCATTCTTACTGGGCAAACTCTTTATACTCTATTATAGTTGTATAGGCATATCCTAGCTCTTGAAGTTACCCTTCAATTCGCCTAATATTGTTATAGATATTTCCTTTTTTTAGTAGGCTAGTTTATCCTTGTATACTAATGACACAAAAATCTCATAGGCAGAGTCATTCATGGGTGATGCATACAAATTTCTCATTATCCATAAAAATGTGTTACAATTAATTTAGCTCAACTATTAGAAAGGAAGTTGGTAAAAAATGTCAACCAGTTGATGAATCTTTCTGAAACTTTTGGTTCATAGACATACTATGCATTTCACTTGAAAATTCTACAGTTATTTCCAGTGTAGGAATTTTGTTTTGTAGTTTCCTTGTTGGACTACACTTGTATGTGTTTTATAAGCTTTATTTGTAACGAGCTTTTGTAATTTTTCAATTAATAACTTGTTGGTTCAGATTAGTGCTGCAAAACTTGGTGCTTATCCTTGGTTTCTATTTTGTGCAGATATTAAAAAACCTCGATATGTTAGTGTAAATACTCTAAAGTCAGATGTGATGACAATCATCCATAAATTAGGAAAGCTATACACGGTAATTTGAAATCTTAAAAGTTATTCCTTTATAATGACTTTGAGAATACAGTTGCACATTTTATATTTGTTAGCGTAACAAAGAGAGTGCACAAGACATATTAAATTATGTATAGTTGTAAATGTTAATGATTAGTATATTTGTTTTCTAATTATATATTTATGAATTTTTTCAAGTATATTACAAGATTGATGCATTTCATCAGCAAAACCGATGTTATCTCAATTCTTATATCATCAAACTACGAGTACAAGGAGGTAATTCAATCACGAATCTTTTATAGTATTCTTAGATGATAGGATGATAATGGTATAGTCTTGATCTTTGGCAGGTCTTTGACTAGCCAACTAATTTGAAGACTATAGGCTGAGATTTTTTAAAAACAAATGAGAGCAACATATTATAAGGGTTTAAATTCATATTTTATGTTTGTTTATTTTTACTTTATAAGTATGAGAAATAATGTGTATTTAATAGTAATATTATGTAGGTTTGTTTTTGTAAATATGAATCATCTAATTTCACTTATAAAAAAATTATTTTTAGATGTTTGAAACTTTTTATTCATGCTAAATTTAGTAAAATATATAAAATTATTAGTAATGGTTTTTAATTAATGTAGGTACCTCTAGCCAAAATAATTTATTACTAAAGCCACCCAATAGCAAGGTCATATTTTAGTTACAGAACCAATAGCGTCAGTTGGCGACAGGTGCTTTTAATGTGGCTATATGCCTTTAGCGACAGTATATTGAGAAAAGTGACAGTTATTCCTGTCGCTATTGCACTGTTTTTTATTAGTGGTAATCGCACCACAATATAGACTAGTTTTGTGAGACTAAATGAGTCGGGTTGTTAGTTTGCGAGTTCATCCATCCTTAAAACATGATACAATTAGTTAAAAAATATTAAATTAAAAAATATATTTAGATCTTGATCTTGTAACCTACGGTTATACTATATATACATTTCTCTACCAAACTAAATTATTTAACATTTTATATTAAAAATTCAATAAAATTATTTTATGAAAATACAATGAAGAATCTTCAACATTGTATGTTTTTTTTTAAAACGACTTAGCGTCATTTCATTAAAAATTCCCAAAAACGAAAAAAAAACCACGAGTTTAAGAGATTATTCTAGACAGTCCTAGAATGATTTAGAAGTCGTAACATTCTGAATAAAAGATAAAAAGCTAAAAACATAAATGAATTATCTGATTACAATGATTTCAATTCAAGTGAGTTCAAAAAATGGTAAATTCCAGTTCCTACAAATATTCCAGTTCTACTCCGTGCTTGAAATTCTTCTCCACGTTCCCGCTAGGGCACTGCAATCCGATATAATATCTTTCCATAACTCTTTAACGCTCCTGCGGGTTTTGCCATATACTATTGCATTCCGTTTTTGCTAAATGTTATTCACCACTACTCCAAAGACGCACTTGAATACGCTTATTGCAAATCTATTTCCATTGGCTTTGAGTAATGTCGTTTCTTTGATTTCTTTCTATTCGCTCGGGAAACTGATCAACTCCAGGCTTTTATAGAATTTATCCCAAAGCTCCGAAGTAATACTTCAGCTCCCGAATAGGTGATCTATAGTTTCTTCATTTCCTCTGCATAGAAGACAGCTCGAGTCTGGGATGCTCATTTACTTGATGATACGATCATGAGTGTTGAGTCATTCCTAGAAGGCGAGCCATAGGATGAACTGGTATCGAGGGATAATTTTCTTTGACCATACAAGAGGAGCCCATTCTACTTTCTACACTTTTTCCCGGGTTACCTCCCATATATTTTCTTCGATACCAGCTTCCCATTGTCCTCAACTTTCCATTCATGAATATTCGATTTGTCGTGTAGTTGTATGTTACTTATATGATCAAGTATCCTCTGTCCTTCAAGATTTCTTTTTAGGAGTGAGTCTCAATTCCTGTCTTTAATGTCTCTGATTTTTGCTTCTGAGCAGTCCCTTCTGATACGGGTATTTTGAAACTCCTCCTTGTGGATGATAGGCTGGTTTTCAAACCAGGAGTTGTGCAAGAATAGAGTTTATTTCCCGTCCCCTAGCTGGATGTCTTAAAAATCTACATTATCGCTTCTTAGTTTAAGCATTTTTTCAGAGACCAGCTCATACTTTCATGAATTTTGCAGGTCCAGATGTTAGTTTCGTATTTCATAAACCTCGTATGCACCCATTTGATCCATAGTGACTCCTGATTGCGCTCCAAAGCCCAAAGATGCTTGAAGGTGAGAGTTTTGTTCCACTCGATACAGTTCTTCAAGTCGATGCCTCCCTCGTCCTTCGGTTTGTAGAGAGTGGTCCATTTGACTTTCTTTCCTCCTCTTCCGCTACTTCCCCATTGTATGTTTTTAATGTTAGTGGATTATGTTTATTTAAATGTGCGTTGAATAGTCTATTTTGAATAATTAGCCATATCAATCATATATTAATAATATGGTGTTGTACCCTGTATTTAACATTTTACTCATTGTCGTCAACGGGACACTGGCAGTGTGTAACACATGCCAAGAGGTATGTGCTAGAAGTGAAAATCAATATTTGTTCGAATTTTTAAGTATAACACACAATTATTAAATTAAGGATGTCATAAGTAAATCTCATTCTTGAACTCTTCGTCCCAAAATGTAGATGTCTCTCTTCGGTTTCATGATTATCTCGACCCAACACAGATTTGATTGATGTTTTAGAGAAATTATTTTTTAAATAAGATATCGGTAAGTATTATTGTATTAAAAATTATAAAAATATATGTAAAACGATGTTACAAAGAAATTAATTAAATATAATGTACAAAGAACGAAATCCCAAAAATACAATGTTGATTCGAGACATGTTTTACACATTTTTTTAAAACAGTTTCATCGTCTCCCATGTGCTAGAGCTTATCGCAAATAGTTGTCTCCTAGGATTCACCGAATCTAGTAATGATTTTGTACTGGAATTAATACACATTGAACATATGACAAAGATACCTGAATCCAATCACCGGGTTTCAAAAAAGATAGTCGACTCAATAACTCGAAAAACACTCACAAAGATAAGAAAATAATTTTTAGATTTCTAAAGTGAGAAATAATAAGATAATGTGTTTTTTTATATGATATGCGAATTAGATAGAAGGACTATTTATATTATTGAAATAATATACCGTCAAAATAATAAAACCAATCATTAACCATTAATCCAATGACTGACATTGATGGTCTATTCATCGCTTTTTACATTTATTCTTCATTAAGAAAGACACATTATGATTTTTATAATTGCTAATAAATTGATAACAATAATCTAATGAAGGTTAGAATAAAAATTAACAACAATGAATAATTTAAATTTTTTAATTTCTACTCAAACCATTAAATGTTAATTAAACAATTAACAAATTAATTATAATAATTTAATTATTTTGAACAAATTTTACTTTAATTTATGTTTGAATTTCTTGTAAATTTTATTTGATTTTATCTACCCAAATTCTCATTTCCTTCATTAATAGAATTTATGAATTATTTTACAATTCTAACTATCCTCACATTAATGGAAATTAAAAAATTAACCTGATGAAAAGTGCAACATCTGCAACATCTGAATCTTACATAGGATAGGTATGTGTAACCCTTTGAACATTTCCTTTCGAAAACATATAACTTTACTAGCTGATTAGTAGACTATATGTACTTAAACTATTATGCATTTTTGTGTAAATGATTACACACTTTCACATAGAGTTCTTCCTGATACATGTCAAGCTCTCATGGTTGTGTTTGTTTTGGCCATGAAACACGTGCCAAGTTCTGTGAGATGGTCTAAAATTGTTTCATATAATCCTTTGAAGTGACCCCACTTCTCTCTCACATAGGTGATCTATTTGCTCAGAATGAATAATTAAAAGTGATATATTTATCCTCATCAAAATATATATATTGTTTCGTTATATGATTAATCATCAACAATAATCTTCTAAGTCTGTACAATAATGTTGTCCCATTAAAACTAGTTCTTAGGATCTTTAGTCTGCATAAGATGGGTTTTCCTTCATAGACTCATGTCTTAAAAGAATTTTAAACTAACTCTCTATTCAATAATTTGGTTTGTGAATCCACAATGTTATCTTTTACTAATATAGTCAAATGCGATGACTATATTAGAGAGTATAGTCCAATGACATTATGTCTAAGATGAGTTTGTCTAGACCTTTTATTGACTTGACCATGTACAATTTCATATTACTATCACCATAATTAAAGATTTCATTTTAGAAAATCTTAAAATATCTTCTAATAAGAATGATCATTCATACATACTTATCATTTTAACATTCTTTTGTGAAATTATTATTTACTTGACTAACTTGTAGACAAAATGTCTTTAAACTATTATGTCTTCGTGTAAACGATTACATATTTCATAATATATATATATATATATATATATATTTGACACATGCCAAACATTTATGATTATATATTATCATTTACACTAGTAAAAAAAGGGTTTTCCCGAAAGATTTTCCCGACAGATTTATATATCTATCGGTATATATGCCGAAAGGAAGAAATCTGTCGCATATAAAAAAAGGATCCTGAAACGCTATACATATTTTTCGGTATTTAAAGACAATACTGAAAGATACATCATATATCTTTCAGCTTTGAATCCTTCCAAAAACAGTCTTTTTTTGAAGGGTGAATACCGAAGGATATAGACTATATCGTTCGGCTTTGACTCCGTCAAAAAAAAATCAAAAAAGTTCTAAGTGAGGGGTTTTCTTTTGGGGGATTTATCAAAAGATATAGACTATATCTTCCGATTTTGAACTTTTCCAAAAAAATCAAAAAAATTCTAAGTGTTGGTTTTCTCTAGGGGATATACCGAAAGATTTAGACTATATCTTTCGACTTTCACCCCTTTTAAAAAGGATGAAAGTTTTTCTAAGTGTTTAGATTTTTCTAGAGGGGAGATGCCGAAAGATTTGGACTATATCTTTCGGTTTTGGTCCCTTCTAATAAACATTAAAGATATGAGTTTTGTCCACTTCCGAGAAGTTTTTTTTGTTATTTTAGGCCAAAGTCGAAAGATAACCCCTAGTACCAAAAGATTTAGTGTATATCTTTCGGTTTTGGTCATTTTTCTCTAATTTCTTCACCCTTTTCAATTGTTTTTTGGTTTCTAAGTACATGAATCTTGTTTAATTGTCCAAACATATCAATTCTGAGCCATCATTCTAAATATAGGGGTTGTGATTAAATTAATTATAAGTAAATGTTTGTTTTTGATTATAATAGGATGTATAAGGTTTGTAAGGATAAAATATAATTATGCTTCAATCTGGTGAAAATAATAAATTTTAAAAGGTTAAATATTAAAAGATTTCCCTCATATCTTTCGGTATTTAAGGGTAAAGAAGAAAGATTTATGTAAATCATTTAGTTTTGCCCACTTCCAATCAGTTTTTTTGTTATTTTAGGCCAAAGCCGAAAGATATGGGCAATACCACTGATTTAATATATCTATCTGTATTTTCATTTATATCGCGATTTTGGACAGAAACCCTCCCCTGCGCTCTCTCTCTTCTTCGCTTTGCTCCGCCGAACCCGTATCTCCGCCGAAACTGTTCTTTGCTCCGCTGAAGCCACAAATCAAAGGTAGAAGACGTCGCTGATCCGCCACCTCTGTCAGAACTCCGCAAATCCCGACGGAGAACGTCAGAACTCCGCAGATCCGTTTCCTCTCTTCATCTTCTCTAATCTGCAGGTAAGTAAATCCATTTCTCTTCACTTTTTGGATTTCTGTTGATATATTTAGGATTGATATATATATATATATATTTAGATTAACTATTTGTTCATTGTTGATTTAAGATGAAATTTGGGGGTTAGTTGTTTGTTGATTTAAGGTTAGATGTTTGTTGATTTAGGGTTATCTATTTATTGATTGGTATTCAAATTATGAATGGATTTGATTTTGAAAGTTTATGTGTCATTGTAATTATGATTATTAGTTCAATTGGCTAAAATTTGATGAAATTAGTATGAAGTTATTGTGATATTTGGCTAAAATTAGGTGAAATTAGTTTGAAATCCTTGTTGACTAGTTTTTATTGTGATATTGAACATGAAATTAGTATAAACTAGTATGTATTTTGATATTGTAATTAAGATTATAAGTTCATTTGGCTGAAATTTGGTGAAATTGGTATGAAGTTATTGTGAAATTTGGTGAAATTAGTATGAAGTTATTGTGAAATTTGGCGAACTTAGTATGATATTAGTTCAATTGGCTAAAACTTGGTGAATTTAGTATGAAATTTAGTGAATTAAAGGTATATGACATTGAAGTTATTGTAGATACTTGTGATTGATATATATAGTTTATAAGTATATATAATTGATTTGAATTACAACTTTAGGCCTGATACAAAGAAGATCTAACCTGTAATTGATTCATAATAATTTAGGTTAAAAAAACTCATCTAATGAAAGTACCCAACAAAACTTGGATGAGCTTACGTAGAGATCATCCAAAATATGAGGAAGGAGTTGACCGCTTTCTAGATTTTGTAGTAAGTAGCATGGGACGTCAAAATATGAAATGTCCTTGTGTGAAATGCTTGAACACGACTTTCATGTATATAGTCGATGTGAAGACTCACCTCATTGTTTATGGAATAAATCTGAATTATGAATTCTCGTATTGTCATGGAGAAAAGAGGAGTACTATTAACATGGTTTATAATAATGACGATGATGATAACGTTGGTAATCATGATGATGACTCGAATGATGTTGTGCGAGAAGTCAGATGTACTCTCCCAAATTTGAATAATACGGTCAATGAAGAACAATATATGCAAGATTTTATATACGATATTTTCTCCAACGTTAATGATGGACCGAACAATGATGAACCATTCGAGGATGCACAAAGATTCTATCAATTGCTTGATGATTCTAAACGGTCTTTATATGAATGTGCACGAATAACAAAAGTCCTCCACATAAAGAATGTCGGTCAATGGACAAAAGCTTCGTTTGATATGTTGTTACGTCTACTTAAAGAGGAGATATTACCGATGGACGCTGAATTGCCAAACTCATACTACGAATGTAAGAAGTTCAATTAAAGATATCGGGCTTAAGTATGAGAAGATAGATGCATGTGAGAGCAATTGCATGTTATTTTGGAAGAACGACAAAAATTTGGAGTCTTGCAGAATTTGTGGCATTTCTAGATGGAAAGTCGACAAAACTAGCGGGGTAGTTCGGAAGAAGCAAAATGGAAAATTTATGCCCACTAAAGTGTTAAGATATTTTCCTCTAATACCAAGATTGGAGAGGATATACATGTGCTCTAAGACCGCTTGGCACAAGGAAGTAAGAGTTCAAGGTGATATGTTGAGACATCCGGCTGATTCATACACTTGGAAAACGTTTGATGAGAGGTATGAGGATTTTGCGTCAGACCCCGTAGAGTAAGACTTGGTTTATCAAGAGATGGGTTCCAACATTTTGCAAATGGGAAAAAATACACAGTATTTGTCCTGTTATTCTAATTCCTTATAAAGTGCCACCCACTATGTGCATGGATTCAAGCAATTTCATTCTATCTATGTTAATTCCAGGTCCAAAGAGTCCGGGAGATGCAATTGACATATTTCTATAGCCATTGATCTAAGAGTTGTCTGAACTGTGGAATATTGGGGTGAGAACATTTGATGCACACACATCACAATCCTTTAACATGCGAGCATCATTGTTTTGGACCATTAACGACTTCCCAGCGTATGCGAACTTGTCCAGGTAGAGTACAAAAGGGGAACTTGCTTGTCCTTTTTGTAACCGTGACACTATATCTTTTCGATTGATTAATGGGCAAAAACAATGTTACATGGGTCACATACGTTTCCTTCCACCAAACCACAAATTCAGAAGAGATAAAAAGTCATTTGATGGACAGACCATTTATAGAGAGGCCTCGAAAATGTTAACAGGGCAAGAAATTTACAAGTATGCACGAGACCTAGAAGGCATAGTTCTTACTACGGATCTGAGCAAGAAAACTAAGATATATCATAAAACACAGAGATACAATTGGAACAAACTTAGCATTTTCTTCCATTTTCCTTATTGGAGATCACTTTTATTGAGACATAATTTGGATGTGATTTCATATTAAGAAAAATATTTTTGATAGCTTGTTAGGAACAATGATGGATATGAAAGAGAAGACTAAGCATGGTCCTAGAGCACGTAAAGATTTACAACTCTTAGGCATAAAACACTGGTTACATCGTGTAAATGATGGAAGAGTGGTTCATTAGCTAAAAGTGCCTTTCACTTTGTCATCTGATCATAAAAAATGTGTTTGTAATTTCTTGAAGGATCTAAAGTTGCCTAATGGTTTTTGCTCAAATATTGGAGGTTGTGTGAATTTAGAAGAGAAAAAGATTACATGATTAAAGAGTCATGATTGTCATATTTTATTGCAATATCTTATTCCTTTAGCAACCCGTGTATTACTTCTAGATCATGTGTATGATGCTATAGTAAATGTGTCCCGGTTTTTTCATTTTTGTGCTCCAAAGATTTGATTGCAATGGACCTCGAACAATTGTACTTGGATATTATAACGACACTTTACAAATTTGAAATGAGTTTCCCACCATCAATCTTCGACTTACTACTCTGCACCTTACCGATAAGAGCAATGCCGACAGATGCCGACAGTTTGACAACTTGTCGGTAAAGGAGTATTACCAACAGATATAGGACTTTTACGGAGAGATTATACTTTTGGTAAAAGACCTATTTTTACTAGTGTTAATCTATCAATTTATTTCGTTAAAAGATTTTTACCCATATCACTTTCAAGTGTAAACATATTCACTTATATACGTAAAGTTTTTCATATCACAATATCATTTAATAATAACATGATATTTCATGTAGTGCAATTCACAGACTTAGTAAATTTAATCATTTTTATCGTAATTTTTAACGATAAAAATATCGTACAAATAACACGTAATGAAATAATTTTCATTGTCTTGATTATATATATAATTGTCATATTCAGTTTTAATCAAAATATGATCAAATTTTCATATCATTATTATAAAATATTTTATAAGTCATACAAAAACTTTATAAACTTTGTTTTAACCTATTTCATAAAATCTTTTTGAAGACATTAGTTCTTTAATTTGTTTTTTTAAAGCAATGTCAAAGAAATGACATCCGTCTTGATTTCAAAATCTTCAAATTTGAAATATAAATTTGAGTACCAATTCAACAAATATAAACAATACATTTTCTTGTTATTTTATTTCTTTTTTTAAATTTGTGCAACTTTATCTTTTATAGAGAACATATTTCTCTAATAATATATTATCTTTTTATTAATCATAATATACACAATAATTTTTGTGTTATTATAAATAAAATATTTGTCCCACATTCGTGTTGGTAACTTTTTAAATCACACACATTTATATATTTTAAATCATTGAATTTCTAATCAAGAAAATTGTTACACAATTCTTTTACAAAATTTATTTTATTATATTTTTCAAAAAATGAATAAGATAACTATATTATAAATATTTAATTGAATAAAACATAATTTTTATATAAGATTGTAACCCCCAGAAAAAACCTTTGTATTTGTTTCCGTGATAACTATATTTTAAATATTTAATTGAATAAAACATTGTTTTTTTAATATTTCATTGTTCATTACATTTTTTGAAATTAATTAAAAAATAATTAGTTTTGGGGTTAAATTTTAAATAATTTGGGGATTTATGATAATCAAATCACAATTTCATTTTTAAGTTTAGTTTAAATTAATTAAACATATTTAATTTAAAAGATTCTTTATTGTGAAACAAATTCGTCAACTGATTTTTGAAAATCAATAAAAGTTTGCATATGTATACAAACATATTGACTCGAAATTATTTCATAATTTTAAAATATTTGACGTTTCTAGAAATAAAATAGTTCACTCCTTATTTTTATTTTTTTGGTTGTATTACTGTGTCCCCTACCAGTGCACAACTTCAGAGATTTTTAAAATGTATGTTTCTTTATTTTTATTTTTTTTGTTTGTATTACTGTGTCCCCCTATATATATAGTTTCATAAATCTCAATTTCTTAGTTTTCAAACTGTTTTGACTATAGTCTTCTATTATTACTTAGTTTATTAGAATGTTTCATTAAGGTTTATGAACTATGTACATGTTCAATGTGTCTGATAAATATTTTAGAAACATTAATTTGAATATAACACAAATTTTCAATAGATATTATTTTAAGAACAATAATATTATTTTAAAATGCATAAAATTATTTAATTGAACTATAATTTTTTAAAAATAAGAATAATATATAATGATTTATTACTTGGTTTATTAAGCTTCATTAATTATTATATAAAATATTGTATAATACATTCTAACTTTTGCCATATTATAATGTTTTACTTTTATTTTTTCTGTTTCATCAAAATAATTGTTCACAACTTTTTGTTGAAATTGACTTTAAAAAAAGTATCTTTCTTTAAAATAAATAAAATAAATTTCTACAGAAATTAAAAGACAAGTCTTTGCAAACATAATAAATTTTACTTCCTAGCTAACCAGGTTTATTTCAATATACATCCATCAATAGACAAAGATTGAGATTGAGATAGAGAGAAAGATTAATGGAAAATCATAGTACTCCTCTTGATGTTTTCTTGAATCCTCCTCCTATTCCTGATCATGTTCCTCCATATCAAAAGGCTCCTATTCCTAAAAATGTCCTTTTGTATCAGAAGCAACAAAAAAAACTAATGAATAAGAAATCTGTTACAGATCATAGACAGAGAATGTCTACAAAACTGAAAAGGATCCGATGGGATGCTGTACTCCATTCCAAGTTTGTCCAAGTTGTGAACTTGCTTGGTGGCCAGCAGAGTAAGTTCTCTATATATTTCAGTTCTTTCTTTCTATTTTGTACACAATAGATATATGATCTGCAAAGAAATCAAAATAATTTATGTCAATTTTCATCAAATGAATTCATTCTTGTATGTGTATATCAAATTCTCATGTATAGTGAGAAAAAAATTGAAAACCCTAGTTTTTCTATTTTCATATCTATTCCTTATGTATAACATGTTTAATTTGAAATTTACACATATATATATATATATATATATATATATTTCATGAATCCAATTTGAAGAAAGTGATTAATTTATCAGATCATTTGTGCAATTTTTGAAATTTGAAATAATTTTATTCCAATAGTAAAAATGTTTTGAATTAGAAGGGATAATATTTTTCAAAAATCAACCTAGATTCCCAAAAGTTTATAAATATTTTGTTTTGTGAGTTGAATTATTTCATTTCCAAACATTCATCAATCTGCTATCATTTTCAAATGGAATTAAAGAAATGAGTGTGAGAGGGAGGGGAGAAGAAGGAAATTAAAGATTTTTATATATGTGTAAATTAGTTTAATTTTATTTATTGAATAAACATCTATATTAATTGTGTGATTATTTTTTATAAATAAATGTATTGAAAAAAAATATTTTAATGAGTTA
Organism: Impatiens glandulifera; assembly: GCF_907164915.1. Taxonomy (NCBI): domain Eukaryota; kingdom Viridiplantae; phylum Streptophyta; class Magnoliopsida; order Ericales; family Balsaminaceae; genus Impatiens; species Impatiens glandulifera. The sequence continues at coordinate 11,380,347 of NC_061868.1, forward strand.
AATATACACTATTTTAATAGTGACTGAAATTTACTAAAGAATGAAGAGTATGAAAAGATAGTAAACTGGTAAGTTAAAGCAATGAGTAAGCTGATGAAGTCCTCTAAATCAAGACATATACTAATAAGAATAATTTCAAATAGAGAGTAAATGAAATCTAGACAATAATGCAGGAAAGAAAGCGAATGATCATGCATATAAAAAAAAAATCTACTTAGGCGATGTTAAACCAAAAGTTGATGTACTCAATTCTCCTTTTAAATTTAAACTGTCATCTAAAGTAGAGGAAAAATGTGTTAAGGAATAGAAAAATATATTGGTTGGAATTACATAGGGAAGAACAATGTATTCTTCCCAACCATGAAGGAAGCCTTAATGAAATAATTGGAGTAGAATGGACTATAGAAGGTTTCAGCAAATATACATGATCTCTATTTTTTGTAGTTCAAGAGAGATCAAACTTGGATGATATTCTAAAACATGGGCATACTTATATTTTATCATACTGTATTAAGTTGGAGAGGTGGTCTAAAAAGTTAAATCTATGAAGCAAACCAAAGGAAATAGCTTAGATATGGTTTAAGCTTTGGAACATCCTATCACACATGTACAATGCAGAAGCTCTGAGTCAATTTGAAAGTTTATTAGAAAGCCATTATACATAGACATAATTACAGAAGAAGGAGAGTAACTTGCCTTTGTTAGAATAAACATTGAAGTGCATCCTCGAAGTACGCTACCTAAGAAGATGATAGTAGTTGATATGAAATCTATAGTTATGGAAATCACATATGAATGGAGGTCACACATGTGTGCTTTCTACAATACTTTCTAACATTCTAGCACTATAGGTGTAAAAGAAATTGAGGAAGAGCGAAAAATCCTGAAAGTCCAAGAAAAATAAAAATTAAACGGAAGAATCAAAGATCAAAGAGAACATTGGGGAAGTTAAAGGAAATAAGCAAGGAAAAAATGCAGAGGAAAAAATCAAAAAAGAATTAAGGAAGGAAGAAAGCAATGTTGTAAAGGAAGAAAGTAATGTAGAATCAAATATTGAATAATTCAAAGAAATTGATGAAATAGGGGATGTTAAAGAATATAAACCTAAAGACAAGGAAGAGGAAGATGTAGAAGATAAATGAAAATATATAGCAGATGAGAAAAGCGTAGAGGAAACTAGGGTTGTTGATCCTCAAACACATAAAACTGAAGAAGAGAAAACTAGTGACAAAAGCCCTAAAATCCTGATGAAGATACCTTTTATCATATTAGTATAAGTTCATATAGATGAAGATTACACAATGATCATCATCTGCTTCAATTCAATCTCCCTTCATAAAGAACGAGAGGGAAAGGGGACATGGAAGAAGGAAATATGGTCAAAAAGGCAGACATGGAGACAACACAAGTTAGGATAGATAAATTGTAGTCTTTGTTTATTATAATCTGTGTTTGTAATTATGATTGACGGTTACTATTTAGAAACATTTGAGTTGTTTGTTTGTCATCTTACAATGAAAATTTGGGTTTATCGAGTTTTGATTATTGACCCTCCCACTTTTTGGGTTTCTTAATGAAATGATGTTAAATTGTTTTTCCAAAAAAAACATTAGGGGCATTTTGGAAATAAGAGAAAATGAAGTATAAGTCAATTTGTTTTGGACTACGAAACTTCAAAAAAAACCAAAGAGAAACACTAAAGGTATTTTATTGAAAAATTGCATCGCCATTTTAAAAATAAAACAAGACCTCTATATCATTACTAAGGATATTTTTAGAAATAAAAAATGAAGTATAAATCAATTGTCTTCAAACTACGCAATTTTCAAAACATACCCCGACGTCAACACTATGGGCATTTTTACCAAATAAAAAATGGTGCGATAAAAAACCTAAGTCATGGATTAGGGATATTTTGCTGAAAAAATATGTTGTTAAATAAAATGATATCCTTAAGTCAACACTTAGGGTCTTTTAAAAAAAATAAAAACATTTAAAGTATAAGTCGATTGTCTTCGGACTAACTTAAAAAAAAGAACATTATGTCAAATAAAATAAAATGAAAAATATGAAGTATATGTCGATTGTCTTTAGACTACGCAAATTCTAAGAAAAATAGAATGATTGATTGAAGTATTTCACTACCCATCAACTAAGAAAATAAGAACGGTGGATTAGAGTACTTCGTTACTCATCCATCGTGAAAATAAGAACAGTACTCATCAACTAAGAAAATGAAAACGATTAATTGGAGTATTTCACTACTTATCAACCGGGAACATGAGAATGGTGGATTGGAGTATTTCATTACGCATGCTCCAGAAAAAAAGATTAGTGGATTGGAGTATTTTGCTACTCATCCATCGAGAAAATGTAAAAGGTTGAATTGAAGTATTTCTATATTTTATAAACTGTGAAAATAAGAATGATGTCTATGAATGATAAAATTATAACACCTTAAAGTGACGATGATTTAGAATTGTGATCAACATTAAATAGACATTTACTTTCCTACTTTTGTCTTTGTTTTGCAAAAGCGTTTTAAATGTTGGGGTTAGTTCAAAGCATACAAACGTAAAACTATTCACTCCTCATTCTCCTTACATTTCGTACTTTATGGTTAGTACAAAATAAAGAAAGAAAAAAATACATTTGACCTAATTATAAGGAATGACAAGAAACGTAAATTTTCAGAATAGTTGTTGTCTTCCTTGTGGTTCTTTTATGTTGGCCTTGACTTCACCATGTACAGGAATTTGTCCGTGAGCATCAAATTTCCTCTATAGGGCCAGGCATGGACACTACAACAAAAAGGACAAACGGCGACGCTTAAAAAGACCTCTGCCAACCCTAAAAAGTATCGCAAAAAATGTTACCGACACTTAGTCTTGCATCGCCGAAAACAGGGTGGGCACACGTTTTAACAACGCTTATTTAAGCGTCGGTACGACTATTTTAAGCGTTGCCAAAAGGAAAGGGCATTTAACAACGCTTATTTAAGCGTTGGTAAAGTAATTCAAACGTCGCCAAAAGTCTAGTTTATTTTATACTTTTATTTTAACAATTCTTTTAATTTTTTATTTATTTATATTTATACATTTGGTAAGATGATGTAATTTTCTTTATAAATTAAATAATGAAATAAAAACAACATTTCAAAATATATAATAAAACTTAAATAATTAAATAAAAAGAATATTAATTAATTACCTCTTACATCTAATGTTCTATTAATTTAAATAAAATGCATTAAATTTCAAATAAATAGTTCCCTTGAGATGAAAATAACTTTACTACTTTCTGTCTCACTTTTATAAAAGATTCTTTGACAATTTGAGATCTTTAGGCAATTTGAGTGCTGATATAATTGCCCCAGTTTCTATTAATGCATCCATAATTCCCTCAACTTGCTTTTCAACTTCAACACAATTCTCATTTTCAAGTCAAATGAGTACCTCTCTTGCAACACAGATGCTGACAATGGTTTCAACACAACTATTAAAAATAAAGTGGCATGCATACCTCTCTTGCAAGACAGATGCTGACAATGATTTCAACAGTAAATTTTGTAGCTACTTCTTAAGGAGAAGAATAAATTTTATATTTGAAACTAACCCAGGAAAAATGTACATATTTTTTCCCTAATTGCTATGGCCAATATGCCTATTACCTACAGAATGTGTGCCAAATTCCATAGATCAAGTTATTATTCACATCTATTTAAGTAAGACTACAAAAAATTTAATCATCCTTACCATATCATTAATGATATAACCTCTAAGAGAATTTTGATTCTTACAAAGCAAACACACTTAAAATGCTCAATTATACATATAAATAGTTAAAGGGGATAGGTTATTTGAACAAAAACTAAGTAAATTATTTTTTCAAAATGCAGCATAACTTTTCCATTTGGAAAAGTTGGATAGGTAAAATTTGGCAGGCTAAAAGAGAAACCTTCAACACATAGATTGGGATCATACCAAAATCCACATCTCTAAATGGGCTTCCACTAATATACATGACATTCTCACCCAATACAGAGAAAGCTTCTTCAGGGGTGCATTCAGTTGTCAATGGAAGAAAGTTTAATGGGTTAGATGGAGAATGACGCCGACTTAGGTATTGCAGTACCGAGAATACCATTTTTTGTCGGATTTGACATTGCAAAAATTGCTGGTTTGGGGGAAGATGAGTCCTTCAGAGCTTCTAATACCTGAAACAACATTTTCATATTACATATTGCCATTTCATGTAATACAAAAATTAATGAGGATAATAACCTCTCAACATCCAATATGACTTTGAAGGAAAAAAGTTGAAACAAATGAACCATTTATGTGATAATTGATAAGCACTAAAACAAATTGTATGAGACTTAGGAAGACTAATCTGAAGCCTATAAGAACATGACAAGCTTAACACCAATATCTGACCTTGGAAAAACTAATTTGGAAGAGATTGCATATTCATCATAAACCAATATCAAATTAAGGGAAGGTATTACAGTTGTAGGTGGTATTCAAATCGATGATACTTATGGATAAATTAGTAGCCTATATTTTTCTTTTTAACCTAAAATATCAAATAAAATTACACTCAAGTTGGCAAACTGATTAAGTAGGAATCATATATGCTGGAACAACCATTAACTATGCATTTGTACACAACAAACACAACGAGTATGTTATAGAATGGAAAAGAGAGGAAATGATTGAAAGCAACACAAGTCAACATTATAAAGCAGCAAACGGGAAAATTAAAAAATGTGAATGTGTAATGTTTTTGTGTATGTGAAAGATGAGAGTCAATTTATCAAAATTTTCCAATGTCTAGTATGAAATGAAATAGGGTTAGGCCATTATCATTACTTGTATAGTATTTTAAATTACCTGGACATCATCATTAAACATTCTGTAGTTGTTTCTATAACGTTGCAACAACTTGAATGCCCACTTACTTTGAAAATCTTCAAACTATATGAATATAAAACATAACTATCACTCTTGAAAGAGGAAAAATAACTGAAGCAATGTTTATCACTTTCCAGAATTACCTGCACAATCACATGAGGCCAGCAAGTAAAGACAGCCTTCATAAATTCATCAACAACAACAATATAGTCTTCACCATCAAGGCGAGGTTCTTGCAATCCCAGAATTAAATAATATTTCTATTCACATCCACTAAACTTTTAGAGGAGTGTGTTCAGATGCCAAATCAATAGGTATGTGCTAGTGGAATGCCAAATCAATAGGTATGTGCTAGTGGAATATTTAATCATGCATTAACTTTTAGCCTGACAAATGAAGATTCACCTTCTCATTTATTCTACGGTCAACGCTAACAGTTTCCATTGCTCTTAATAATGGTAAATGAGAAACCAAAAATTGACAAACATAATTTTGCTTCATGTTGAAGCTTAAAAAATATGCGATGACATTCAACCAAGAAGAATTTAATGTCAACTAAAGGAAAACAGGCATTGAATAGAACAACTGAATGAATAACCAAAGAAGAAGAATCATGATGAGAAGATTATCAAACAAATAAAATCACAATGATAAATTATATAACTTGATTCCCTAAGGTTTGATTTGATATTATCTGTTCCTGACTTCCTCAAAAGCTGTACATGGCTGATCTTTTTCAGTTCGTTAAACCCGTGTTCTCATCATGTACATTCATGTTCATATTTCAAATAGAAAACTTACAACAAATACAATCCCTGATTGAGGGTCATAATTAAAATCTCATATGATCTAACAGTTCTCTAGACATACTGGATACATTTTTAGAAAATAACACTATTAGGACAAATTTTGTTACTGCCAACTTCACCTAATGATTTCTATTTAAATTATATAATAGGTGTTAAAAGGATAACTCTTACATAGTGGGTCTTTAAGAAGCTTCTGATTGTTGGTCCCAACATCAATCATGACAGGAAGCACCTATTTTCACAAAGCGAATTAACTAGAAATTATTAGAACTCTAGAGGTTGCTTTCTAGGAGATAAAATTTATTGATATAGAATATCGAGGAAACGTCAAAGAAAATAAATTAAAAGAGTGTTAGCATTGTGAAGATAATTTCCTAAATTACATTACAATGAAGTAAAAATAAACAAGATTAACTAAGTGCCATAGCATGCGATGCTAAAACATATAACAATTAAAAATAAACATAAGCTATATACAGAAAAATAAGATTTTCCAAGTGCCATAGATCCTAAATGAAAGATGTGTTCAGCATTGGAATCATTAAGAAAGAGAAAAGGCTTTGCAATAATGTCCTAAATGCTGTAAATAGATAATGTTCTTCATATTGTGGAAGAATGAGATTTGATTTATAACTTTGCTATTCCATTTTTTATTGGTTCTTGAAATAATGGTTCCAACTTTAGTGCCAATTAATATCAGAAAGTAACATGATAAACCTAAACAAGTAAAGGCAGAGTATATAGTGAGTTGATATACTCTCTAGGATTAATCCAAGCAGGTGCAACATATAAATCTAGCATTCCAATTGAAATTCCAATACCATGGACTTCCATCATTTACAACAATTATATCAACCTACAAGAGAGCTTTTATCAACACTCCATAGTAGACATCCATCACAAAAAAGAAATATTATTTTTCTTGTGAGAAGAATAATAAAAATTGCAATTTTAACATGGAAGAAGCAAATTCAAGCCAAGAAGTGAAGGATGTGAATTAATCAAGATACTCCAAGTGCACCCTAATAAAGAAGACAAGGTAAATCCAAAGTTTCATGGATAAAGATAAGTAACAAGTTAAATTCAACAAATCCAAACTCTCATATGGTTTAGAACAATATCAACTATCAGCCTAACTCATGAGAATTGCAAACATGATCAGCTGGCTAGTTATAGACCATTAACATCATTTTGCCACGATCCGCATCACTAAAGTACATTCTCCTGGGTCTTCTAAATAGCCCATTATAGTTCTGGCAAACAAGACCAACCATGGGAGTAAACTATTGGAGCATACTCCTCAATATGGGCGATAAGTACCTGTTAAATGACATGAGAGTGAACTTACTATTTAAATCCAAAATCACTTCACATGGTTATTGATCAAACTAACAGGAAATGCTAACAACAATGAATTTAATTGAGAATTACTGGACAATAGGTTGTAGCAACCAATAAGGTGGAAATTAGTGTTCGTAAAAAGATGTTCATAGTTATTGCACAATCAGATAATGTCCAAAGTTGTGCACGTTTCCCCTTACCTTCGAAGATGAAAACAGTTAGAAAATTCCAAAATCATCCAATTGATGGTTTCTTCAAGCAACCACGTTGGTCTTATTTCTATCATGAAATTTATTAAGTATGTGCCACTTAGCTAAAGCATTTGGATCTGATGGTCCATCTTTAGTCTGCACCGCAAGTCTCTTCAAATATCTCATTGTTATTTGATATAATGTTTTATGTCAATGAAGAAGTTCAAGTCAATAATATTAATGTAAAAAACATTCCCAATCTAAAAGGGACAGGTTAGATTAATCTTAAGTAGCTCCAGAAAACAAATAATAACTACATAAACAGAATAATAACCCAATGTCCCACCTAAGGAAATGAAAAACCATAAAATTCCTGTCAAAGATGAAAGCACTAAAATGTGAAACATGTGAAAAATAAACTCTACAAATTCTCAGATGGAAGAATCCAGCCAAGTGTTCTTTATATTTTAATATGATCCAATTAATTTGCTGAATCTTTCACTAAACAACTTTATAGAAATATTCACCTGCAGAGAATGCAATCATGCCAAACACACAATGATCTCTCCCTTCTTTAACTACCAAATCCAGTTTTACCAACCAAATCTTAATAACATACCCTTTCAAGAAGAAAATAACCCACAATAACCAACATACCTGATGGCTTAGCGGTGCTAATGGAGTGAAAACCTGCAATTTAAGAAACTGAAATAAATAAAAGAATATCTAAATAGGAGAAATGATCGTTTAAAGATTCTAACAATGCACATAAGTGAATGTTCTTAACAGTAGGAAAACAAACCCAATGCGCAACTTTATAATAGAAATTTTCTAAGCACAACAAAAACATAATAATAGAAATTTTCAGGATAACGAATTCATTTGGAAACATCTTTTCTTATCCGGATGTGGATTTAGAAGAGATGACGTTTGAAAACGGAAAATAAACACAGAAATATGGAAGTGATACCTTTTTGAAGCTTGTTGATTGTAGAAACAAATCTAAAGTTTTTCAACGTAGATTGAGAACGAATGCACACCTGGAGAATGAATGCTCTAGTTGATGCTTGGTAATTGATTCGTCTGCAATCGAGTAGATAAATGATGGATTCGAATCTAGCAGGTTTTGGGAAGGTCGCGGCAGAAGAAGAAATTAGAGGAGATTAGAGGTCGCGGCTTAGAAGGCTTAGAAGAGATTCAAAGTGTGGTAGAAGAGATTGAAGGATCTAGAGAGAGAAGTGAAAATGAAAGTTAATAAAAACCTATCTCTTTAACCTAATCTTAGAAGTGACCCGCCCGAGTTTATGACCCGCGATTTTTTATTTTATTTTTATTATTATTATTTTTTAAGGTTGTCATAAACATTAAAGGTTGGCAAAAACCTTTTTTTGTTTAAGAGTTTAACCAACGCTTAATATGTGTGGGTATTTATTGGTCACTGAAAACATGTTTGGTTGTAGTGGGACATACCTATGAGGAAAACACAAAACAACCAAATACCACATTGCTTTTGAAAATCTAGAGTGTACTAGTTGTCACATATCTCATGTACAAACTTTTGACGAGCTTGTATCACATGAGAGACGAGTCTTGAAACTGTTTTGAGTATAGTCTTCTATTATTACTTAGTTAATTAGAATGTTTCATTAAGGTTTATGAACTATGTACATGTTCAATGTGTCTGATAAATATTTTAGAAACATTAATTTGAATATAACACAAATTTTCAATTGATATTATTTTAAAAATAATAATATTTTTTTAAAATGCATAAAATTACTTCATTGAACTATAATTTTTTAAAAATAAGAATAATATATAATGATTTATTACTTGGTTTATTAAGCTTCATTAATTATTATATAAAATATTGTATAATACATTCTAACTTTTGCCATATTATAATGTTTTACTTTTCTTTTTCTTTTTCATCAAAATAATTGTTTACAACTTTTTGTTGAAATTGACTTTAAAAAAAGTATCTTTCTTTAAAATAAATAAAATAAATAAAATAAACTTCTACAGAAATTAAAAGACAAGCCTTTGCAAACATAATAAATTTTACTTCCTAGCTAACCTGGTTTATTTCAATATACATCCATCAATAGACAAAGATTGAGATTGAGATAGAGAGAGAGAGAAATTAATGGAAAATCATAGTACTCCTCTTGATGTTTTCATGAATCCTCTTCCTATTCCTTATCATGTTCCTCCATATCAAAAGGCTCCTATTCCTAAAAATGTCCTTTTGTATCAGAAGCAACAAAAAAAACTAATGAATAAGAAACTTGTTACAGATCATAGACAGAAGATGTCTATAAAACCGAAAAGGATCCGATGGGATGCTGTACTCCATTCCAAGTTTGTCCGAGTTGTGAACTTGCTTGGTGGCCAGCAGAGTAAGTTCTCTATCTAATTCAGTTCTTTCTTTCTATTTTGTACACAATAGATATGTGATCTGCAAAGAAATCAAAATAATTTATATCAATTTTCATCAAATGAATTCATTCTTGTATGTGTATATCAAATTCTTATGTATAGTGAGAAAAAATTGAAAACCCTAGTTTTTATTTTCATCTCTATTCCTTATGTATAACATGTTTAATTTGAAATTTACACACACACACACATATATATATATATATATATATATATATATATATATATATATATATATATATATATATATATATATATATATATATTTCACGAATCCAATTAATTTGAAGAATGTGATTAATTTATCAGATCATTTGTGCAATTTTTGAAATTGGAAATAATTTTATTGCAATAGTAAAAATGTTTTGAATTAGAAGGGATAATATTTTTCAAAAATCAACCTAGATTCCCAAAAGTTTATAAATATTTTGTTTTGTGAGTTGAATTATTTCATTTCCAAACATTCCTCAATCTGCTATGCTTTTCAAATTGAGTCAAAGAAATGAGTGTGAGAGGGAGGGGAGAAGAAGGAAATTAAAGATTTTTATATATGTGTAAATTAGTTTAATTTTATTTATTGAATAAACATCTATATTAATTGTGTGATTATTTTTTATAAATAAATGTATTGAAAAAAAAAATTAGATCATAAATCTATTTATTTTATTTCTTTGAGTCAAATTTTCTGATTGTTGAAAATATTTGAAGTGTGTAGAGAGTTTATTTGAAATGATTAAATTTTCTTATAATTTGCAGAGGCTACCCCAAACAATATATTATCTTATATGAAGAAGGAAAGGCTTACTCTCCCTCAGATTAAAAGTCATTTACAGGTAAACTGATTTTATTTGAATTTATTCTAGGTGTGGCTATCATGACTATCTATAGTCATATTCCATTTTAAATGAGAGGCAATTCTTGGTCAAAATTATGTATTTTGTTCCATTTTATTGATTTTACTAACATTTCTATACAATGTGTTGTATACTTGAATATGTTATTTTGATCAATTGACTATATATTGGTTAATTTATACAGAAATTTAGACAAGGTGGACCAAAGAAATTAATGATAGGTAAGATTTTCAAATTATTTCTTTAAAATTATATTTGGACTAATATCATATCATGTTAAATTTTGGCGAGCAGGTCACGGGATAATATCAAAAGAAGTGGTACGAAAATCGATCCCACGCATATTTGAAGCTAGCTCGACACCTAGGTACATATATGAAATTATTACATAAATGTCTGTTTTAATTTGTTAATCATTTAATTTGTTATATCAATTTCTTTTGTTCCTCATTCATCTACAAGTTATGATATGCAAACTCCCTTCTTATTTGGTGGATCAATTGCTGGAGAAAGAGAACACGAGGGAAATCCAACTAATCATATGATTGGAGATGAGGTAATTAGTAATTGTCTTTTCTTTGTATATAAAAATTCTTTAATGCATGTCACAAATTAGAATATTTGTTCATCACACAGATTCAACAACTTTTAACGCAAGAACATTCTGAACTAGGACCTTATGAAGGTCACAATTCTTCCCTTCCACATGCTACAATGGGAAGCTTTGAAAAAGTTGGTAAGGAAGGATCGCAGAGTGCTACTATTTTTCCATCTTGGAATCCGATTACTCATTCGTTTATGGGAAATGATGCACCTAATTTTACTATTAACAAACACAACTACTTATTTGGAGGATCGGTTGGTGAAAAGAGACAATACGAGGGGAATATAGCTGAAACTAATGACTATCAAGTAATAAGAAATCAGAATCCAGAAGAAGAGGTAGTTATTTATTGTCTTGTCTTTGTATTGAATGATTCTTTAGTGCATGTCACAAATTCAATTTTTTTGTTCATTACATAGATGGAACAATTGTTGATGCAATCACAAGTAGAAGCAGAATCGCAAACGTATGAAGTTCGTAGTTCTTCCATTCCATGTACTATTATGGCGAGCTTTGGAGATGTTTTTTCATCTGTGGATCCCGTTCCTCCTTCGTTTACAAGCTCTGATCTGCAAGCTCCCTTGAGTTATACACCTTACTATAGTAATGGGAACACCAACTTATTTGGAGGATCATTTTCTGGGGAGGGAGAACAAGAGGTGGATCTAGCTGCAACATATTTGAATCTTGATGCAGATAATGTTGTTTCCTTAAGCAACTTCAATGGAGACTGAAAATGTGTGTAGTTATCACCATTTTTTGAACTATTCAAGTTTACTTTTTGTAATGTGTTGTGACTTTGTTTGAATTGTCTTTTCAAAACTCCATTTTTATTTAAAATTAACATTGGTTGTTGAACATTTTGCTATTGCATATATGATGACATAATTTTATAGCTTTATCTTACATTTCTCTATTGCATCTATGTGTTGCTATTTTGTTGTTACATTTTCCCAGAGTTTTATGGGGAAAATAGTTTTGTTGATGTGTTAAGGTTGTTATAGTTATATTTTACAACTTCATGTTTTATTTTGAATTAATTTCTAGCTACACTATTTTTTATCATTATTTTCATGTATCAAGTAAGTTTCACTATTGAATTTACAATATATGCAACCTTGGCATGGCATGTAAAGTAGATTTTGGCTGAAAAAAAAAGCTTGTTCCTATTATTGTTTTTTTGATGTTTTTTTTTTGGAAATTTAAGATTTATTTTTCATTAAATCATGCATCCTTCAAGATCACATGTAGCAATAGAGGGGAAGGAGACACCATCAAATTAATGGGTTCAATAGTTAAACAAGGATCTTGCCACTATAAGGATTAAGATAAGTAATCGATAATAATTCTTATAATATGGTCCATTCATTTATGTTTATTTGAATTCATGTGTTTGTAACTTTCTTTTGCTAAACTTGTAACAAGTCTGATCACAACTTGACTTTGTACCGGTGATATTTGTTTTCGGTATTCAAATAAAATCCTAATCTGGCTGCTTCAAATTTACACTCAGATTTAAAACTGTTGGTATAGACTCAATCCAGTAATTATTGCTTTCTACAGGTCTTGAGATGGAAATGGAAGAGGGTGTAGAGAGAGAAACTGAGGTTTTTGGGCGACATTAACCAGCTTGCTAAAATCTTAGTAGAATTTAATGTTCAGAAATCCATTAATGTCTTGCTAAGAAGATGATGAAGTTCAATGTGTATCTAAAGATAACGAAATCTGATAGGGCAGTAGAGAAATAAATGAGGAAAAAAGAGGGTTTAACCCTGAGCAGCCAAATTACTTGGTTGGTGAAAGTGAACTTAAACCATCTAGGTTGATATGAGACATAAAAAAATAGATGAATTCTTAAGAAAGGATTATAGAACCAAATTATTCTCCAATTCTTACCTTCTAATGTAATTGGTTGATTGTTCAACGTCTTAATTTAAGATTAAAATTGATTTACTAATTCAACATAATATTATGAATATTAAATAAAAAGTACAAATGTTAGAACAATTACCTCCAACCTGGCTTATTTTCCGATGAGCATTAGCGTGTCTTCCTTCAACGACGTATTTCTTTTTACACGACATCCATCCAACAAGACATAGATTCCTCTAAATATTTTTTTCTTTCTCAGCTCTAAATAGTTTAAACTCTAACTAAAATAAAAATCTTAGAGAATTTATTGACCTCTAAAAAATAACAAATTTTATTTGATAAACTTATAGTCATTAATTAAATAACTTTATAAAATTATTTGTCTAAATATGAATATATTTGTAATTACATTAAATATTATTATGGAGAATATTATAATCTTAGAATTTAATTATAATAAATTAATATATTAAAAAATTGTATTTTATAGAGTATGCTCTATATAAAATAATAAATTAATTAATGATCTCTATAGATAATAAATTTTATTTAATAGGATTATTGTCCTTAAATAACTCTAAAAATTTATTTGTATGTATATGAACAATATGTATCATCTTTTATTTAATTTTATAAAATATCATTATGGAGAGTATTATAATATTATAATTTAATATTAAGAAGAATATTATAATCTTAGAATTTAATGTCTATATTTAATTACAATAAATGAAAATACATATTTAATTTGATGAAACAAATATGTTTTTCATATAGTTAAGCTATATATAAATGAATAAACTTAGGACCACTACAATAATAAAATTTATTTGATAGAATTATTGTCATTAAATAACTCTAGGATGAATATGGGAGAATATTGTAATATAAGAATTTAATGTATAAATTTAAAATACATATTTAATTTGATGAAAAAATATATATTTCAAAGAGTTAAGTTCTAAATTAAAAAATACACTCATGAAGCTTTAAAACTAATAAATTTTATTTCAGAACTTATTTGTATGAATATGAATAATATGTACCCTATTTTATTTAATTATATAAAATTTCATTAAATATGATTATGGAGAATATTATAATGTTAAAATTTAAATAAATTGAAATACATATTTTATTTAATAAAAACATTTGTATTTTATATAGTTAAACTCTAAATAAATAAATAAATTTTAGAGATCTCTAAATATAAATTTTTTTATTTCATAGACTTATTTCTATATATATATATAATAATAATAATAATAATAATAATAATAATAACAAAAATAATAATAATAATAATAATGCTTAATATTAGGTTATTGAGTACACTAATAAAATAAGAGTCAATAGAGACAAATTTAGCAACAATCTAAATATTCCCGTCGCTTGTTGTTGATAAAAGAAATAAGCTATCACTACAACAAAATATACCTACGGTAACAAATAATTGCCAACGCATATTAAGCGTTGGCAAAAGTCATACAAAAATTGAATTTTACATACCTTAACTCAATAAATTAGTTTAATTAATAATTATATATGAAATATAATATATATTTATAAATAATTTTATTTAAATTATTTATGTGTAAGAAGATTAATAAAATATATATTATACAAATTGAGAATTTTCTTAAAAATAATAATATTAAAATTAATTTCAAAAACATTTTCAACGAATTTATGCTTTATTTATAATAATATATTAAAATTAAGTGATTAATTAAAATGAGTTATTTTAAAAAAAAATATAAGAAGTATGAGAATTTGATAACATGGAGTGTTCACAAGCGGCTGAAGCTTCTTTTAGGGTTTCGAATAGGCCGCAATTTGTGAGTTTGAGTTCTCGCTCTCACTCACGCTCCCTTTCCTGCTCGCGCTCCTGCAGCCTCATCTTAGCTTTCCCTTTCTAGGTCATATAGTCGGAGAGTGAGAGATACAAGCTATGACTAAGGATCTGGATACGGAACTTCGAAAGCTAAATTGCAGAACAACATGTGGATTCATGTAGTTGGTGCTTACCGAGTAGAAAATGAAGGATGTAAATGAAATTGAAGGGAAGTTTGATGATTCTCCGATATGCGATGATTGTGTAACTGATATCTACTATCTTCATAACATGGAGGTTAGTTGGACTGAATTACTTCTCATTTCCTATTTATGCTGTAATGGCTACTGATTGCCGATTTCATAATCCTTTCATTAATCTTGAGCTATAGTTTGGAATGTAAGTGTATTTTCTTTTAATTACATTAAAATTGCTTAGTTATGTTGAGCTGCGTTTACAGTCTGTTTTCTAATCTGAATCGTTAAGGCACCCAAAGAGCAGTCAATCAATGGCTGGCGGAGAAAAACTTCAAATACGGCATCCTAGGTGGCAACGCTAGTGTAAGTTGCACAACTCCAATATTATCGCACTCTAATTGAATGTTGATGTATAATGAAAATATCAAATCCATAGTATACCTTAATTATGTTATGCTCATGTGCTATCATATTACATTATTTGTGTTACAGTTGTGAAGGAGGAACGAGAGATTAAAATTGGGCTTCCAACTGATGTCAAACATATTGCACGTATTGGATTGGATGGAGCCTCAGACAATCCTCCACTTGGGTATGTATTCATTCAATATATACTCATCAAACTGGATTAGAAATTTATTCATTTGATCAAACAATCAACACAATACCCAGATGAATTAATTCAAGACAAAGCCCAACAAGGTTCCTGCAACTGCAAATGTCAATGCAAATATCGAGGAGACAAGATCCCACAACTCTGCAATCTTAACATGGTAATCTCAAGGTTCTCATCTTCGATTTCTCAAATGTCTGATATTTTGTTCATTTTGGTCATCACTATTGGTACTTGTGATGATGAACCTTTATGGATTTCAGGTTGCTCCTTATGTGCGTCCAACTCTTAGCAAGGGATACCTTCTTTCTGAATTTAAGTTTTCAAATCTTCTAAATCATTACTGCTGATAATCTAATGTATTTATATTTCTTGTCCATTTGATACTGATTCCAGTCACTTAGGATGCTTAAAATGAGCTCAGATCTGCAATGGGATAATCAATGATTAAAAATGTTGTTGCTCATATAAGTCTGTAACTGGCTTTTTGTGAACTTATCTATTAATTTTGTAATTCTTATAACTATTTTCTTGTTGATTTCAATGAAATAAAGTTTATGTATTCATTATTAAATTGGTTGCACAACACCTCCAAGACGACCGGGATTTCACGTTTGTGTTGGAAGTGCAGGTGAAAGATTGCTAGTAGAGTGGTATATGGAGAAAGGTTGATTCTTGCTAATTCTTGAATATTAAGATCACATCTCTCATGTGAGAGTCTAATAGACAAATGATTTAATCATACTTGTTTTTTTTGTTACAGGAATTGAATTGATTCAACACAAAGATAGTTAAGACAGATCTTGCTTCTAAGTCTCTCATAAGTGCTACTATGGAAAGTGAAAACCTTTAAATATCAATCTTTGATCATTGCTATTGGTTCTAATGTAAGCATGCTCAACATTCATTCACATCAAATTAACTTGTTTTCCTTATATTCTAGCTTTTTATAATATTTGTTTGCTTTTTATAATATTTGTTTGCCTAAAACTTAATTTGAGAATCAAACATCTGTTTAAAAAAAATTGAGAATTGAACCAGGGTCTTTTGCTAGACAAAGAAAATTACTTGCTTTCACACTAGGATAAGTCAAAATTACTTGCCTTTTCTTTCTTTTATTTCTTTCTTTTTTTATTTACAATAATTGAATGAGATGTTCTAATTTTTAAAAGAAAAATATACATAAAATATTTCATCTGTGTATACACAAGTTTCAATCCAACCTAATCAAGGAAAAAATGTTTGATTTTGGGTGATCATTCAAACGTTAATCTTGTTCGCAATCAAAATTTCAATCCACCTAATTTCTTTCTGTCCTTGGAGAAATCATTCAGAAGTTAACCTTTGAAACTCAATCATTCAAAAGTTTCAATCCACCTTCTTTTCCTATTGTCTTGTTATTTAGTTATATATTTTCAAATCTTGAGCCACTTTGTAGAGAAGTTTTTGGTGCAGATTGGATTCGTCACTCACCAGATTCACATGTTATGTATATGTTTTTCTAAAATAGCTTGTTAACATAATTTCATTAGTTACAAAAGTATGGTCTAGAGAGAGTTGTTTATATCAATTACAAATGTTAATACTTATAAGTGGAACTACTGAGTTTTATTTCTTCGATTCCAATTTCAATAAAAAAATCTAACATACAACTTCCATTGGAACATGAAAGGCTGGCTTTACTGGGACTGGTGTTGGAGCTGCTTACTACAACCTTGGCCTATTATAGAGTTCATGACATTTAATTTCTCCATGCAGGTTAGCATTACATATAAGCTTTAGTTGAGTAAATTTCTATCCTTACCAACTATTCATTTTGATACTTCCAAAAGGCTATATCATATGTTGAGTTAAGATCTCTTGTTTTATATTGTGTGAAGATTGAGTAAGTTATAGAGATTTACTTGACTCAATTGCTGAATGTGGAATTGAGTTTTTTTAGAATATAGTATTAAAGTCTCTCTTAACTTGATTGGTGTGAGAAATTCTCCAACACCTTTTGTTGAGTGTATTTACGAAAAGGAGTGACGACGTATTTGACATCTTTTTTAACTAAGGAAATATACTTTGTTGTCTGCTGACACTATTTGTTTATGTTGTCAAGGGAAATTAAATGATTTTTCCTTGGATCTTATTGCAAGCAATAAATCACATAATTAATTCAGTTGCAATGCAAATCTAACTAAATGTCTGGTGGTCAAATATTAGTTCCAATAATGTTTAAAGGAGGATTTACTAGAGTTGGTGCCCAAAAAGTCGGATACACAAAATTGTCTTTAAGTGGTTTATGGAGTAATTGTCTTTGTTTATATCTTTTTATATAGCTTTAGTATTTTTTAGTTTAATTATTTTTTAAGCTATTAGAACATTATTATAAAATTATAATATGTTAATTAATGTTTTTTATTTAATTATGGTATGATTTATGAGATAATATTATTGAGATGAATTATATTTCTTTTGTTATTATTTAAATGATAATAATTAGATCTTCTAAATGTTTCTTTTTAATGATTATTCAATTAAAAAATTTGTTAAAAAATGGAAATAAAAAATAAAATTTTAAAAATTAAATAGAGTTTTGGCGACACTTAAATTAATGTTACCGACGCTTAAATAAGCGTTGTTAAAACTTCCGCCCACCCTGCTTCTGACGACGCAAGAATAAGAGTCGGTGACATTTTTGGCGACGCTTTTAAGGGTTGGCAGAAGTCTTTTTAAGCGTCGCCAAATGTCTTTTTTTGTTGCAGTGTATATTTAAATAGCTATAGGAAATTTATACTGTTGATTGTTTCTCTTTATAAAATATTAATTATATTTTAAATAAATTTAACGTGGACCTTACCCTAGAAAATCTTCTCTTGGAAGTGAGCTTCAAGGAGGAGGCTATGCTCCTAGTGTTCACACACAAAGGTGACTTCAGATCTGTGACCTTTCAAGAAGATAGTCATCATTTAGAGCCGTCTAATCATGATTATTAGGCAAACTTTCCCGGACGTCCATAGCCACTTAGGCTATTAGATCCAACGCGGCCTATCGGGACTCCTTAGTTATCGACGTAAACTCATCAAATCTCTTCTTGTATTGTTTGTTTCGCTCTTCTTAAACTATCATTATGAAATTCATCAATTAATGGTATTCACATGTCTTTTGCATTCATATTTTCCATTAAATCTTGTTATGTATCTTAAAAATTTATAGATATCTCAAAGAAACAAGACTCTGAGTTGTTCAACAAGCCTCTTCTACTGGTATATTTCTACAATTTTTTCTAATTATTGTTAAGATTTCTGTTAATTTCTATTACAGTTGATTTTAAACTTATATGTTTTAGGTAAATCTATCTCATTTATAAATACAGCAAATAGATGCAAAGTTTAGATGAAAAAGAGAAGTGGATTACGAAATAATACTATGGTGAGATTTTGATTCACAAAATTTGTATAAATTTGCTTTCTTTCTAATTTTAGTCTAATTTGTATTGTTCATTTTTGTTTAATTTCTTTGTTAAGCTGGTAATTTTTCCAATTTTAATTACTGTGCTTTATTGGAGTTAGCTACCAATTTTTTTTTGTTATTGATATGATTTTTAAGCTCAAACTAAGCCATTCTTATGTATTAATTTTGTGAATATGCTTCTCCTTGAAATTTGTGGTATACGCTAAGATTGTTATCAATACATATTATAAGTTTTGTTTCAGATATTGTAGTGATGAGATGCTTTGAGACAATTCTCATTTAAATTTTGCTGAGATCTTGAGATTGGTTTTCTGATAAATCAGCATCTTATTTTTTTTTATCAAATTCTTTATATACAGATTTTGAATAATGCTTTATGTGCTACATGTTCAACTTTTGAGTTTTATACTTCTATTACAACAATCCTGGCCTCTGTTAAATTAGTCTAGGAATCTAATAATTATTGTGTTTGGTTCCCTTGTTTATTTTAACTTGAATTTCTTTTGGAGCTTACATCTCTGTCTTCTTGTTTCAAGAATTTTCTAAAACTCAAATATGTATTTACTAAATTAATTTATGATGCCTGCTGCCCCCTTTGCAGCAACAGAGGGTAGAGTGGAGTGTGGGAAATTAGTGAGTGTTATTATTTGATGTTGATTGGTGGATTGTCAATTCACATTGAATTTGATATACTCTTCAACATTTAACTTAACACTCTTCAACATTTAGCTTTCTTTGAGAATGCATGTAGATTGTTATATGTGTTTTAGTTTGTTTTTATTTTTCATAAACAACTTTTTCTTGAAATTAGTTTATTTTTTTTTTCATATTAAATGACCTGGGAGATAACTTCTTATGGTTTAGTAAAAAATAGAGGCTAAAATATGATAGAATTAGTTGGTGTATTGTGAAAAGTGATCCGGGAGCAAATGCTTATCCTCTTATTAGTTGTGGTATTTTGAAAAATGACATAGAAATGAATGCTTTTGGTAAGCTTAGGGATTTGAAAAAATAAAATTTGAGTGCGGAGGAAATTGTAGATAGAATAATTATTCCATTATGGTGATTGAGACAC
This sequence comes from Impatiens glandulifera, assembly GCF_907164915.1. Classification (NCBI taxonomy): domain Eukaryota; kingdom Viridiplantae; phylum Streptophyta; class Magnoliopsida; order Ericales; family Balsaminaceae; genus Impatiens; species Impatiens glandulifera. Next base: position 11,400,548 of record NC_061868.1, read on the forward strand.
TTGGGTTGTTTGCATTGCTTCTAGAAGCCACATGTTATTGAGATTCTAGTTGTCTAACATGTTTGACATGCCTTCTTTATATTATTTGGTTGTTCAATGGTGATATATGCAGTAGTTATGTTTAATGACTTAAATGGAATTTAATTTCATCTAGACCAGGTATTCCACATAATTTACTCCATGCACGGGTGAAAAAGGGGTCAAGACCGGGAGTAAAAACTCTCGGTTTTGACCCTATATTTTTCGGTAAAGACACCTTACCGAAGGTTTTAGTAACTCTCGCCATCTCTCGGTATTGACTCTCTTGGTTTTTCCACAAAGAGAAAAACCGAGAGTTATATGAAAACTTTTGGTTTTTCTCTTTGTGGAAAAACCGAGGGTTTTACAAATAACTTTCGGTTTTTCTCTTTGTGGAAAAACTGAGGGTTTTAGAAATAACTTTCGGTTTTTCTCTATGTGGAAAAGCCGAGGGTTTTACAAATAACTTTCGGTTTTTCTCTTTGTGGAAAAACCGAGAGTTTTGATTTAACTTTCGGTTTTGCTCTTCGGGTAAAAACCAAGAGTTTTCTAATAACTCTCGGTTTTCTCCTTTTGAAGAAAACCGAGAGATTTCGATATTACTTTCGGTTTTTTCCTGTAAATTTTTAAAAACGTGCGGATTATTTTGCTCGCAACCAAAACCTGTTCAGCCAAACCAATATATGAATGATAAAAGAAATGCAACATACATTAAACGATCACATTAATTGATCATTAACATTACAAAATTCGAAACCAAACTAATATTCCGAACAATCTGTTATAAATTCAACTACTAATGAAAACATGTACATAATCGAAACAACCTTAGCTTGTGGGGGGAGGAGTTGGTTGTTGCCTCATAAACAATTCGATTCTCTCCATTCTTGCGTTCATCTCTAACTTCTCCCTCTCCATTCTCTCGTTCATCTCTAACTTCTCCCTCTCCATTCTTGTCACCATTTCTTTCTTTTCGGCTTCCATTTCTTCCATTTTGCGCCTTCTTTCTTCATCCCTCTTCTCCAGTTCCTCAAGCTTGAGCTTCATTATTTGATTCTCTTCTAACAATCGCTCATTATTTCGCTGTGAACTGTTTCCACTTCGACGATCCTCACGAAAGTGTGTGGGCCGGACGCCTGATCCCATTCCAAACACTACCCCGTGTTTTTGTTGTCCGAACACCCTCTCCGTCAATTCAAAATCTGATATTCCCGGTTATATGATAATAAACAATATATGAAAAAGAAACATTTACGCTTCTTTATCATCAAGAACCATTTGAAAAATGCCCCTAAAAGCATTATAATGCCGAAGGGTATATGTGAGATAACTTATTCTTCTATACTTGTTAGAATCTAGGCATATATGATGTTAGATTCAGATTAGCTCAGTAGACTAGGGTATGGTAGGAATACAATCATTCATGCACTTTTGGAGATCCTAAGCTGATATGTAAAACCTTTAGAGGTCAAAGTCGTGCATAAATTTCAAGATAGGGTAACATTTCCATAACACACATAGTAGTTTTTATTTTCTTATTACAAGAACCCAACATCCAATAATCAACAAATAATTATCCTCACCAATTTTTAATACTATAAATAATTGTGTAATAGTGTTAAGATTTATGAAATTAGACTAAGATGCAATCATTTGTAAAGAAAAATAATTATTCTTTTATAAAATCAGATGATGGACACAAATAATGCTGTTTTGGTCAAACTAGATAAAGGTGATGAGCTATTTATTCCCTTAAAACATGATTATAATATAGCGTTTGCTCATTGTAGGTTGAAAGCTTTGATATTGGCTATGTAAATACCACAATGTCTCGTTTGGTAAGTTATCAATACAACAAGATTTATTTTTTCTAGTTTTTTTATTGGTACCTAAAATGTTATCTTAATGAGATACGTTGGACCAAAAAAAGCTAATGAAATATGGTACATGGCAAGGTTCTATAATGCAGATGATGCAGACAAGATGGGACTTTCAACATTGTTGTCCCTGTAAGATGATTGATTTTCTTCTATAGGAATGAATTAATAAATCCATGTCACAATTAACCTCATGCTTATTTAATTTTCTCATATTTAGCTAGACAAGCTTGAGCAGGAAACTGAAAAGTGGTGCTAAGAGATAAATAAGAATAAACCAACTGCAATTTGAGTGATCAAATATTCTATTAGTGTTCCAATTTGAGTGATACAACATATGATATAATTATTAAAGTAAAATAAAAATGTATTAATGATCCTTAAATCTGAGTATTGATTTCTTAGTCTAGATATTTATATATGTCAAGCTAAACATAGTTGTGTGATTTATTTAGAGAGAAATATATGCTGATATTTTATGGAACTAAGAAATGGAATCATAGAAGGAAATATTTTGTCGATCAAATGATTAATAAAGCAAAACGAACATGCCTAACTTTTTTCTTTAACTTAGTATTTGTGTAGGGGTTATTAATCAGAATTTGTATCATACATTCATCCTTCATAATTGTATCATATGTTGTTTTGGTTGCAGAGACAATGGGGATTGATGTTGCATTATCACTTATGATATTTTCTTGGGACAGGTTATTCATCTTTCCCTTTGTGTATATTTTGAAATCATTAGTTATATTATATTTAAACAAGAGTCTTCTTAAAAAAATGTTTCTAGGCAGAGTCATTCATGGGTGATGCATACAAATTTCTCATTATCCATAAAAATGTGTTACAATTAATTTAGCTCAACTATTAGAAAGGAAGTGGGTAAAAAATGTCAACCAGTTGATGAATCTTTCTGAAACTTTTGGTTCATAGACATACTATGCATTTCACTTGAAAATTCTACAGTTATTTCCAGTGTAGGAATTTTGTTTTTTAGTTTCCTTGTTGGACTACACTTGTATGTGTTTCATAAGTGATATTTATAATGAGCTTTTGTAATTTTTCAATTAATAACTCGTTGGTTCAGATTAGTGCTGCAAAAGTTGGTGCTTATCCTTGGTTTCTATTTTGAGCAGATATTAAAAAACCTCGATATGTTAGTGTAAATACTCTAAAGTCAGATGTGATGACATTCATCCATAAATTAGGAAAACTATACACCGGTAATTTAAAATCTTAAAAGTTATTCCTTTATAATGACTTTGAGAATACAGTTGCACATTTTATATTTGTTAGCGTAACAAAGAGAGTGCACAAGACATATTAAATTATGTATAGTTGTAAATGTTAATGATTAGTATATTTGTTTTCTAATTATATATTTATGAATTTTCACAAGTATATTACAAGATTGATGCATTTCATTAGCAAAACCGATGTTATCTCAATTCTTATATCATCAAACTACGAGTACAAGGAGGTAATTCAATCACGAATCTTTTATAGTATTCTTAGATGATAAGATGATAATGGTATCTGATAGAAAAATTAAGTAGATTAATTTTAAACCGGCCACACATTACAATTTTTGAATATTTATTCTAAATAATCAAAAATGGAGAAATTGTTAGAAAATAATTGTTAGAACTTATGAAAGGTTTAATGAATAGATAAATTAAGTTCAAATAAATATGTTAAACCGCTAAGTCATATCAAGTATATTAATTGGTTTAAATATAACAAGAAGCTGTTGTAGCATAGTGGGAAATTGAGCAAAATCCGTTCGGTTGGAAATATATATATCGTTCGGTTGTTTGACTTCGGTTTGAAGTAAAAGCTCGGTCAACCGGTTTCGGCCAAGAAGTTCAGTCAGCCGGTTGGTCAACTGGAGTTCAGTTAGAAGATCGGTCAAACAGGCATTTAATAAAGAAGGCTCTCCGGTCAACCGACACTTAATGCAGCCGCTCGGTCATAAATGAGTTTCCGGTTTATTAAATTCTCCGGTTGATTAAATGCAGCCGCTCGGTCATAAATGCTCTGGTTGATTAAATGCAGCCGCTCCGGTCATTAATTTTCCCTCAACTCCGCTAATAAATACTCCCAGGTTTGAGATGAAATCCTTGTACAGAAATCCGGAACGGTTCAAGTTCAGGACCAGCTGAGTTGCAACGGGCAAATTATTCAAAAGATATGAATATCTTGAAGACGTGTTAAGACAAAACAAAATATTCCTTGGGAATATGTAAGAGAAGAAATCAGGCATGAGGCAAGATAATTATTACAATATTCCTTGGGAATATGTAAGAGCTTCCGTGTGTCCAAAATGCAAACCGACTAAGTGCATGTCTGCCATGTGTCCAAAATGCAAACCAACTAAGTGCATGTCTGCCATGTGTCCAAAAATGCAAACCGGCTTATGCATGTCTGCCATTTGTCCAAACCGCCTTATGCATGTCTTCCATGTGTCAACCGGCACGGCTTCCAGTGACCAATCTCCTAGAGAGAGAAAATATGACCTTGTCATCTATTCACTATAAAAGGAAGCTGGATCATTTCAAGAAATATAAAAAAGAAGCTCTCGCGCGAACACACAAATACGCGGGAGATTTATACAAAAAAGCTCATTCAAGAGAGAAGAAACAGAAAACGAAAGATCTTACGCATAAGTGATTGAAATCACCGAAAGTGTTTGTGTATTGTGTGTGTATTTTACCAAGTGTAAAATGTTATTGTATTACATCATAGTGAGTGGTGTAACCGACGAGTAGCGATTAAGGCTCGTTCGGAATTGTATGAGTGTTGTAACATTCAAGTTAGTGGAGATCCTTCTCATAATCTGAGAAGAAGGGGTGACGTAGGAGGGTTTGCTCCGAACATCCATAAAAAATCATGTCTTGTGTCATTTCTTTATTTCCGACTTACTCACTCTAAAACCGAACTATCACTCACTTCAAACGAAACCGGAACATAATCCTCTTTCTTAACCAAACCATTCTATCCATCCTCTCTAACCGATTCCTCCTAAATACTCTCCAAACCGAATCGTATTCGTTGCTTCAGATTAAAACGGACATTTCCGCACTTGAACTCGGTTCAAGAGTCTGACAATCTGTGTAGTGTTAAGAACGGTTTTAGTCTCTAACCGGACTATCACCAAATTGTGTGTTGTGTTGTGTAAGCGGCCACCCTTATTAAAACCGAAACACCCCGGTCCTCCAAGAGCGTCCCCGATCCTAACAAGTGGTATCAGAGCGAGGTTGTTAACACTCAAGCAACCGAATATCATCATGTCTTTCATCAACGAGCCCCCCATATTCTGTATCGAAGAATATGTTGATTGGAAGACACGGATGGAAGTGCATTTGGCCTCACAAGACGATGACATGTGGTATGTTATTACCGATGGCCCGATAAGGATTGATAAGCCAAGATACAAATGGACGACGGAAGATAAGAAGATGAATAACTTGGATAATGTTGCCAAAAACATTTTGTTCAAGTCGCTGGACAAAAACATGTTTAGTAAGATCAAGTTGTGCTCCTCTGCTAAAGAAATTTGGGAAAAGTTGATCCAACTGTGTGAGGGCTGCGACCAAATAAAGGAGAACCGAAAAGAGCATAAGGCTCTGATAGCTACTGAAATCAATAGCAATGGGCCGATAGCGATTCAGACGACTCATCATCCAGCGACGGTGATGATAAAGCTGATACATGCTTCGCGGCTGAGAAAGAATCTGAGGTATTTGATTTCTCTTCTGAAGAATTTACTAAAGAAGACATAGTTATTGCACTCAATGACATGGTCGATGAGTTCAAAAAATTGTCTGTTTTAATACCGACCTGGACCAAAATATGAAACCGGAAAGTCAAGTGGTACCGCTGGTGAGCCAAGCGGAACCGAGACTTACGAACCGGTTGGACTGTCCTTAAAGAATGAGAAGTTCAAAGAGACAGTCCAATCGTTAACCGAAGAAAATGAGAGAATCAAATATGTCACGGCTTCTTGGAAGAGATCTAGTGAAGCGGTAAGCCAGATGTCTAATTACCAAAGACATCCCAAATGTAAATTTGGTATTGGTTATAATAAATCCGCCACTCACAATCATTCCAACGGGATAAAACTCACAAAAGACAATCTTCCCTTTATAAGATTTGTCAAGAGCTCTTCAATCGACAATGAGGTAGAACGTGATCTAAAACCGGAAAAAGAAATAAAATATGTAAGTCCAATTGACTCGGAAAAATGGCTTCATCCTAGAGAGAAGGAAAGCCAATCGGCCAACAGGTAAACAAAACTGATCTACGACCACATAGAATTAATCAAAAGTCACCACAAAATAAGGCACTCTTAGGACAACAGAAAGATGTCAAGCCAAGCACCGGAAAAATATTAGAACCATAACCGGGAAAGTTATCCGACTTATTAAAGTCTGGATTCCCAAGGGACTATAAGCCACGGACCCAAAGAAAAATGGGGACCAGATTTTCTATTGTATATGAATGCAGGTAAATTAAGACAGAAGTTTGGAAGAGACAGCATGGCATCCGGACAGCCGGCTGCTGACGAACACATCATTGTAAGGGAACTAGCATGAAGTGGCTAACATTCTCACAAAACCACTTCTCGAGTCTAAGTTTTCTTCCCTTAGAAATATTTAGGATTGTTAGATTACAAAATTTGAAGAAAAAAATTGTTAGAAAAATAAAGTTCTCCTTAAACCAAACCATTTTTCCAAAAAACCGGCCAAACAAATATAAGTTTTTTTAAAAACCGGCCAATTATTACAAGTTTTGAATATTTATTCTAAATAATCAAAAAAGGGAGAAATTGTTAGAAAAATTAAGTAAGTTAATTTTAAACCGGCCACACATTACAATTTTTGAATATTTATTCTAAATAATCAAAAAGGGATAAATTGATAGAAAAAATTAAGTAGATTAATTTTAAACCGGCCACACATTACAATTTTGAATATTTATTCTAAATAATCAAAAAGGGAGAAATTGTTAGAAAATAATTGTTAGAACTTATGAAAGGTTTAATGAATAGATAAATTAAGTTCAAATAAATATGTTAAACCGCTAAGTCATATCAAGTATATTAATTGGTATAAATATAACAAGAAGCTACTGTAGCATAGTGGGAAATTGAGCAAAATCCGTTCGGTTGGAAATATATATATCGTTCGGTTGTTTGACTTCGGTTTGAAGTAAAAGCTCGGTCAACCGGTTCGGCCAAGAAGTTCAGTCAGCCGGTTGGTCAACTGGAGTTCAGTTAGAAGATCGGTCAAACAGGCATTTAATAAAGAAGGCTCTGGTCAACCGACACTTAATGCAGTCGCTCGGTCCTAAAATGATTTTCGGTTATTAAATGCTCCGGTTGATTAAATGCAGCCGCTCGGTCATAAATGCTCCGGTTGATTAAATGCAGTCGCCTCCGGTCATTAATTGCCCTTAGCTCCGGCTATAATACTCTCAGGTTAGAGATGAAATCCTTGTGCAGAAATCCGGAACGGTTCAAGTTCAAAGACCAGCTGAGTTTGCACGGGCAAATATTCAAAAGATATGAAGTTATTGTATTAACATCATATAGTGAAGTGGTGTACAACAACGAGTATCGATTAAGGCTTCGTTCGGACCTTGTGTGAGGGTTTGTTCACATTCAAGTTAGTGCTATCCTTCTCATAATCTGAGAAGAAGGGGTGACGTAGGAGGGTTTGCTCCGAACATCCATAAAAAATCCTGTGTTGTATCATTTCTTTATTTCCCGGCTTACTCACTCTACAACTGAACTATCACTCCACTTCAAACGAAACGGACTATTCCTCCTTTCTTAACCAAAACCGGGTCGTATCCATCCTCGTCTAAACTGATTTCCTCCTAAACTACTCTCCAAACTGAATCGTATTTGTTGCTTCAAATTGAAACGGACATTTCCGCACTTGAACTCGGTTCAAGAGTCTGACAATCTGTGTAGTGTTAAGAACGGTTTTAGTCTCTAACCGGACTATCACCAAATTGTGTGTTGTGTTGTGTAAGCGACCACCCTTCTTAAAACCGGAAACACCCCGGTCCTCCAAGGGCGTCCCCGATCCTAACAGTATCGTCTTGATCTTTGGCAGGTGTTTGACTAGCCAACTAATTTGAAGACTATAGGCTGAGATTTTTTAAAAACAAATGAGAGAAACATATTCTAAGGGTTTAAATTTATATTTTATGTTTGTTTATTTTAACTTTATAAGTATGAGAAATAATGTGTATTTAATAGTAATATTATGTAGGTTTGTTTTTGTAAATATGAATCATCTAATTTCACTTATAAAAAAAATTATTTTTAGATGTTTGAAACTTTTTATTCATGTTAAATTTAGTAAAATATATAAAATTATTAGTAATGCTTTTTAATTAATGTAGGTACCTCCAGCCACAGTAATTTATTAATACGCCACCCAATAGCAATGTCATATTTTAACTACAGAACCAATAACGTCAAGTGGCGACAAATAGCGTCAATTGGCGACAGGTGCTTTTAATGTGGCTATATGCCTTTAGCGACAGTATATTGAGAAATGCGACAGTTATTCTTGTCGCTATTGCACTGTTTTTTATTAGTGGTAATCGTACCACAATATAGACTTGTTTTGTGAGACTAAATGAGTCGGGTTGTTAGTTTGTGAGTTCATCCGTCCTTAAAACATGTAACAATTAGTTAAAAAATATATTTAGATCTTGATCTTGTAACCTACAGTTATACTATATATACATTTCTCTACCAAACTAAATTATTTAATATTTTATATTAAAAATTCAATAAAATTATTTTATGAAAATACAATGATGAATCTTCAACGTTGTATGTTTTTTTTAAAACGACTTAGCGTCATTTCATTAAAAATTCCCAAAAACGTGAAAAAAACCACGAGTTTAAGAGATTATTCTAGACAGTCCTAGAATGATTTAGAAGTCGTAACATTCTGAATAAAAGATAAAAAGCTAAAAACGAAAATGAATTATCTAATTACAATTATTTCAATTCAAGTGAGTTTAAAAAATGGTAAATTCCAGTTCCTACAGATATTCCAGTTCTACTCCGTGCTTGAAATTCTTCTCCACGTTCCCGCTAGGGCACTGCAATCCGATATAATATCTTTCCATAACTCTTTAACGCTCCTGCGGGTTTTGCCATATACTCTTGCATTCCGTTTTTGCTAAATGTTATACACCACTACTCCAAAGACGCACTTGAATACGCTTGTTGCAAATCTATTTCCCTTGGCTTTTAGTAATGTCGTTTCTTTGATTTCTTTCTATTCGCTCAGGAAACTGATCAACTCTAGACTTTTATAGAATTTATCCCAAAGCTCCAAAGTAATAATTCAACTCCCGAATAGGTGATCTATAGTTTCTTCATTTCCTCTGCATAGAAGACAGCTCGCGTGCGGGATGCTCATATACTTGATGATACGATCACGAGTGTTGAGTCATTCCTAGAAGGCGAGCCATAGGATGAACTGGTATCGAGGGATAATTTTCTTTGACCATACAAGAGGAGCCCATTCTACTTTCTACACTTTTTCCCGGGTTACCTCCCATAGATTTTCTTCGATACCAGCTTTCCATTGTCCTCAACATTCCATTCATGAATATTCGGTCTGTCGTGTAGTTGTATGTTACTTATATGATCAAGTATCCTCTGTCCTTCAAGAATTTTTTAGGAGTGAGTCTCAATTCCCGTCTTTAATGTCTCTGATTTTTGCTTCTGAGCAGTCCCTTCTGATACGGGTATTTTGAAACTCCTCCTTGTGGATGATAGGCTGGTTTTCAAACCAGGAGTTGTGCCAGAATAGAGTTTCTTTCCCATCCCCTAGCTTGATGTCATAAAAATATACAATATCGCTTCTTAGTTTAAGAATTTTTTCAGTGACCAGCTCATACTTTCATGAATTTTGCAAGTCCAGATGTTGGTTTCGTATTTCATAAACCTCGTATGCACCCATTTGATCCATAGTGACTCCTGATTGCGCCCCAAATCCCAAAGATGCTTGAAGGTGAGAGTTTTGTTCCATTCGATACAGTTATTCAAGTCGATGCCTCCCTCGTCCTTCGGTTTGTAGAGAGTGGTCCATTTGACTTTCTTTCCTCCTCTTCCGCTACTTCCCCATTGTATGTTTTTAATGTTAGTGGATTATGTTTATTTAAATGTGCGTTGAATAGTCTATTTTTAATAATTAGCCATATCAATCATATATTAATAATATGGTGTTGTACCCTATATTTAATATTTTACTCATTGTCGTCAACGGGACACTCGCAGTGTGTGACACATGCCAAGAGGTATGTCCTAGAAGTGAAAATCAATATTTGTTCGAATTTTTAAGTATAACACACAATTATTAAATTAAGGATATCATAAGTAAATCTCATTCTTGAACTCTTCGTCCCAAAATGTAGATGTCTATCTTCTCGACCCAACACGGATTTGATTGATGTTTTAGAGAAATTATTTTTTAAATAAGATATCGGTAAGTATTATTGTCTTAAAAATTATAAAAAATATATGTAAAACGATGTTACAAAGAAATTAATTAAATATAATGTACAAAGAACGAAATCACAAAAATACAATGTTGATTCGAGACATGTTTTACACATTTCTTTTAAAATAGTTTCATCGTCTCCCATGTGCTAGAGCTTATCGCAAATAGTTGTCTACTAGGATTCACCGAATCTAGTAATGATTTTGTACTGGAATTAATACACATTGAACATATGACAAAGATACCTGAATTCAATCACCGGGTTCAAAAAAAGATAGTTGACTCAATAACTAGAAAAACACTCATAAAGATAAGAAAATAATTTTTAGATTTCTAAAGTGAGAAATAATAAGATAATGTGTTTTTTTATATGATGTGGGAATTAGATAGAAGGACTATTTATATTGTTGAAATAATATACCGTCAAAATAATAAAACCAATCATTAACCATTAATCCAATGACTGACATTGATGGTCTATTCATCGCTTTTTGCATTTATTCTTCATTAAGAAAGACACATTATGATTTTTATAATTGCTAATAAATTGATAACAATAATCTAATGAAGATTACAATAAAAATTAACAACAATGAATAATTTAAAATTTTTAATTTCTACTCAAACCATTAAATGTTAATTAAACAATTAACAAATTAATTATAATAATTTAATTATTTTGAACAAATTTTACTTTAATTTATGTTTGAATTTCTTATAAATTTCATTTGATTTTATCTACCCAAATTCTCATTTCCTTCATTAATAGAATTTATGAATTAGTTTACAATTCTAACTATCCTCACATTAATAGAAATTGAAAGATTAACCTGATGAAAAGTGTAACATCTGAATCTTATATAGGATAGGTAGGTGTAACACTTTGAACATTTCCTTTCAAAAATATATAACTTTACTAGCTGATTAGTAGACTATATGTACTTAAACTATTATGCATTTTTGTGTAAATGATTACACACTTTCACATAGAGTTCTTCCTGATACATGTCAAGCTCTCATGGTTGTGTTCGTTTTGGCCATGAAACACGTGCCAAGTTCTGTGAGAGGGTCTAAAATTGTTTCATATAATCCTTTGAAGTGACCCCACTTCTCTCTCACATAGGTGATCTATTTGCTCAGAAAGAATAATTAAAAGTGATATGTTTATCCTCATCAAAATATATATATTGTTTCGTTATATGATTAATCATCAACAATAATCTTCCAAGTCTATACAATAATGTTGTCCCATTAAAACTAGTTATAGGATCTTTAGTCTGCATAAGATGGGTTTTCCTTCATAGACTCATGTCTTAAAAGAATTTTAAACTAACTCTCTATTCAATAATTTGGTTTGTGAATCCACAATGTTATCTTTTACTAATATAGTCAAATGCAATGACTATATTAGAGAGTATAGTCCAATTAAATTATGTCTAAGATGAGTTTGTCTAGACCTTTTATTGACTTGACCATGTACAATGTCATATTACTATCACCATAATTAAAGATTTTATTTTAGAAAATCTTGAAATATCTTCTAATAAGAATGATCATTCATACATACTTATCATTTTAACATTCTTTTGTGAAATTATTATTTACTTGACTAACTTGTAGACAAAATGTCTTTAAACTATTATGTCTTCGTGTAAACGATTACATATTTCATAATATATATATATATATATTTGATACATGCCAAACATTTATGAATATATATTATCATTTACACTAGTAAAAAAAGGGTTTTACCGAAAGATTTTCCCGAAAGATTTATATATCTATCGGTATATATGCCGAAAGGAAGAAATCTGTCGCATATAAGAAAAGGATCCTGAAACGCTATACATATCTTTCTGTATTTAAAGACAATACTGAAAAATACATCATATATCTTTCAGCTTTGAATCCTTCCAAAATCAGTCTTTTTTTTGAAGGGTGAATACCGAAAGATATAGATTATATCGTTCGGCTTTGACTCCGTCAAAAAAAAAATCAAAAAAGTTCTAAGTGAGGGGTTTTCTTTTGGGGGATTTATCAAAAGATATAGACTATATCTTCCGATTTTGAACCTTTCCAAAAAAATCAAAAAAATTCTATGTGTTGGATTTTCTCTAGGAGATATACCGAAAGATTTAGACTATATCTTTCGACTTTCACCCCTTTTAAAAAGGATGAATGTTTTTCTATGTGTTTAGATTTTTCTAGAGGGAAGATGCCGAAAGATTTGGACTATATCTTTCGGTTTTGGTCCCTTTTAATAAACATTAAAGATATGAGTTTTGTCCACTTCCGAGAAGTTTTTTTTTTGTTATTTTAGGCCAAAGTCGAAAGATAACCCCTAGTACCAAAAGATTTAGTGTATATCTTTCGGTTTTTGGTCACTTTTCCCTAATTTCTTCACCCTTTTCAATTGTTTTTTGGTTTCTAAGTACATGAATCTTGTTTAATTTTCCAAACATATCAATTGTGAGCATCATTCTAAATATAGGGGTTGTGATTAAATTAAATCCATTTCTCTTCACTTTTTGGATTTCTATTGATATATTTAGGATTGATATATATATATATATATATATATATATATATATATTAAATTAACTATTTGTTCATTGTTGATTTAAGATGAAATTTGGGGGTTAGTTGTTTGTTGATTTAAGGTTAGATGTTTGTTGATTTAGGGTTATCTATTTAATGATTGGTATTCAAATTATGAATAGATTTGATTTTGAAAGTTTATGTGTCATTGTAATTATGATTATTAGTTCAATTGGCTAAAATTTGATGAAATTAGTATGAAGTTATTGTGATATTTGGCTGAAATTAGGTGAAATTAGTTTGAAATCCTTGTTGACTAGTTTTCATTGTGATATTGAACATGAAATTAGTATAAACTAGTATGTATTTTGATATTGTAATTAGGATTATAAGTTCAATTGGCTAAAATTTGGTGAAATTGGTATGAAGTTATTGTGAAATTTGGTGAAATTAGTATGAAGTTATTGTGAAATTTGGCGAAATTAGTATGATATTAGTTCAATTGGCTAAAACTTGGTGAATTTAGTATGAAATTTAGTGAATTAAAGGTATATGACATTAAAGTTATTGTAGATACTTGTGATTGATATATATAGTTTATAAGTATATATAATTGATTTGAATTACAACTTTAGGCCTGATACAAAGAAGATCTAACCTGTAATTGATTGATAATAATTTAGGTTAAAAAACTCATCTAATGGAAGTACCCAACAAAACTTGGATGAGCTTACGTAGAGATCATCCAAAATATGAGAAAGAAGTTGACCCCTTTCTAGATTTTGTAGTAAGTAGCATGGGACGACAAAATATGAAATGTCCTTGTGTGAAATGATTGAACACGACTTTCATGGATATAGTCGATGTGAAGACTCACCTCATTGTTTATGGAATAAATCTGAATTATGAATTCTCGTATTGTCATGGAGAAAAGAGGAGTACTATTAACATGGTTTATAATAATGACGATGATGATAACGTTGGTAATCATGATGATGACTCGAATGATGTTGTGCGAGAAGTCAGATGTACTCCCCCCAAATTTGAATAATACGGTCAATGAAGAACAATATATGCAAGATTTTATATATGATATGTTCTCCAACGTTAATGATGGCCCGAACAATGATGAACCATTAGAGGATGCACAAAGATTCAATAAATTGCTTGATGATTCTAAACGGCCTTTATATGAAGGTGCACGAATAACAAAATCATCGGCACTATTGAAACTCCTCCACATAAAGAATGTCGGTCAATGGACAAAAGCTTCGTTTGATATGTTGTTACGTCTACTTAAAGAGGAGATATTACCGAAGAACGCTGAATTGCCAAACTCATACTACGAATGTAAGAAGTTCAATTAAAGATATCGGGCTTAAGTATGAGAAGATAGATGCATTTGAGAGCAATTACATGTTATTTTGGAAGAACGACAAAAATTTGGAGTCTTGCAGAATTTGTGGCATTTCTAGATGGAAAGTCGACAAAACTAGCGGGGGTAGTTCGGAAGAAGCAAAATGGAAAATTTATGCCCACTAAAGTGTTAAGATATTTTCCTCTAATACCAAGATTGGAGAGGCTATACATGTGCTCTAAGACCGCTTGGCACAAGGAAGTAAGAGTTCAAGGTGATATGTTGAGGACATCCGGCTGATTCATACACTTGGAAAACTTTTTATGAGAGGTATGAGGATTTCGCGTTGGACCCCGTAGAGTAAGACTTGGTTTATCAAGAGATGGGTTCCAACATTTTACAAATGGGAAAAAATCACACAGTATTTGGCCGGTTATTCTAATTCCTTATAACGTGTCACCCACTATGTGCATGGATTCAAGCAATTTCATTTTATCTATGTTAATTCCAGGTTTAAAGAGTCCGGGAGATGCAATTGACATATTTCTATAGCCATTAATCAAAGAGTTGTCTGAACTGTGGAATATTGGGGTGAGAACATTTGATGCACACACATCACAATCCTTTAACATGCGAGCATCATTGTTTTAGACCATTAACGACTTCCCAGCGTATGCGAACTTGTCCAGGTGGAGTACAAAAGGGGAACTTGCTTGTCCTCTTTTTAACTGTGACACTATATCTTTTCGATTGATTAATGGGTAAATACAATGTTACATGGGTCACATACGTTTCCTTCCACCAAACCACAAATTCAGGAGGGATAAAGAGTCATTTGATGGAAAAACCATTTATAGAGAGGCCTCGAAAATGTTAACAGGGCAAGAAATTTACAAGTATGTACGAGACCTAGAAGGCATATTTCTTACTACGGATCTGAGCAAGAAAACTAAGATATATCATAAAACACGGGGATACAATTGGAACAAACATAGCATTTTCTTCCATTTTCCTTATTGGAGATCACTTTTATTGAGACATAATTTGGATGTGATTCATATTAAGAAAAATATTTGTGATAGCTTGTTAGGAACAATGATGGATATGAAAGAGAAGATTAAGGATGATCTAGAGCACGTAAAGATTTACAACTCTTAGGCATAAAACACCGGTTACATCGTGTAAATGATGGAAGAGTGGTTCATTATCCAAAAGTGCCTTTCACTTTGTCATCTGATCATAAAAAATATGTTTGTAATTTCTTGAAGGATCTAAAGTTGCCTAATGGTTTTTGCTCAAATATTGGAGGCTGTGTGAATTTTGAAGAGAAAAGATTACATGATTAAAGAGTCATGATTGTCATATTTTATTGGAATATCTTATTCCTTTAGCAACCCGTGTATTACTTCTAGATCATGTGTATGATGCTATAGTAAATGTGTCCTGGTTTTTTTCATTTTTGTGCTCCAAAGATTTGATTGCAATGGACCTCGAACAATTGTACTTGGATATTATACGACACTTTACAAATTTGAAATGAGTTTCCCACCATCAATCTTCGATTTATGACTCTGCACCTTATCGATAAGAGCAATGCCGACAGATGCTGACAGTTTGACAACTTGTTGGTAAATGAGTATTACCAACAGATATAGGACTTTTACCGAGAGATTATATATTCGGTAAAAGACCTATTTTTACTAGTGTTAATCTATCAATTTATTTCGTTAAAAGATTTTTACCCATATCACTTTCAAGTGTAAACATATTACTTATAGACGTAAAGTTTTTCATATCACAATATCATTTAATAATAACATGATATTTCATGTAGTGCAATTCACAGACTTAGTAAATTTAATCATTTTTATCGTAATTTTTAACGATAAAAATATCGTACAAAAAACACGTAATGAAATAATTTTCATTGTCTTCATTATATATATAATTGTCATATTAGTTTTAATCAAAATATGATCAAATTTTATATCATTATTATAAAACATTTTATAAGTCATACAAAAACTTTATAAACTTTGTTTTAACCTATTTCATAAAATCTTTTTGAAGACATTAGTTCTTTAATTTTTTTATGAAAGCAATGTCAAAGAAATGACATGCGTCTTGATTTCAAAATCTTCAAATTTGAAATATCAATTTGAGCACCAACTCAACAAATATAAACAAGACATTTTCTTGTTATTTTATTTCTTTTTTTAAATTTGTGCAACTTTATCTTTTATAGAGAACATATTTCTCTAATAATATATATCTTTTTATTATTCATAATATACACAATAATTTTTGTGTTATTATAAATAATATATTTGTCCTACATTCGTGTTGGTAACTTTTTAAATCACACACATTTATATATTTTAAATCATTGAATTTCTAATCAAGAAAATTGTTACACAATTCTTTACAAAATTTATTTTATATTTTTCAAAAAATGAATAAGATAACTATATTATAAATATTTAATTGAATAAAACATAATTTTTATATAAGATTGTAACCCCCAGAAAAAACCTTTGTATTTGTTTCCGTGATAACTATATTTTAAATATTTAATTGAATAAAACATTTTTTTTAATATTTCATTGTTCATTACATTTTTTGAAATTAATTAAAAAATAATTAGTTTTGGGGTTAAATTTTAAATAATTTGGGGATTTATGATAATCAAATCACAATTTCATTTTTAAGTTTAGTTTAAATTAATTAAACATATTTAATTTAAAAGATTTTTATTGTGAAACAAATTCGTCAACTGATTTTTGAAAATCAATAAAAGTTTGCATATGTATACAAACATATTGACTCGAAATTATTTCATAATTTTAAAATATTTGACGTTTCTAGAAATAAAATAGTTCACTCCTTATTTTTATTTTTTTGGTTGTATTACTGTGTCCCCTACCAGTGCACAACTTCAGAGATTTTTAAAATGTATGTTCTTTATTTTTATTTTTTTGTTTGTATTACTGTGTCCCCCTATATATATAGTTTCATAAATCTCAATTTCTTAGTTTTCAAACTGTTTTGACTATAGTCTTCTATTATTACTTAGTTTATTAGAATGTTTCATTAAGGTTTATGAACTATGTACATGTTCAATGTGTCTGATAAATATTTTAGAAACATTAATTTGAATATAACACAAATTTTCAATAGATATTATTTAAGAACAATAATATTATTTTAAAATGCATAAAATTATTTAATTGAACTATAATTTTTTAAAAATAAGAATAATATAAATGATTTATTACTTGGTTTATTAAGCTTCATTAATTATTATATAAAATATTGTATAATACATTCTAACTTTTGCCATATTATAATGTTTTACTTTTATTTTTCTGTTTCATCAAAATAATTGTTCACAACTTTTTGTTGAAATTGACTTTAAAAAAAGTATCTTTCTTTAAAATAAATAAAATAAATTTCTACAGAAATTAAAAGACAAGTCTTTGCAAACATAATAAATTTTACTTCCTAGCTAACCAGGTTTATTTCAATATACATCCATCAATAGACAAAGATTGAGATTGAGATAGAGAGAAAGATTAATGGAAAATCATAGTACTCCTCTTGATGTTTTCTTGAATCCTCCTCCTATTCCTGATCATGTTCCTCCATATCAAAAGGCTCCTATTCCTAAAAATGTCCTTTTGTATCAGAAGCAACAAAAAAACTAATGAATAAGAATCTGTTACAGATCATAGACAGAGAATGTCTACAAAACTGAAAAGGATCCGATGGGATGCTGTACTCCATTCCAAGTTTGTCCAAGTTGTGAACTTGCTTGGTGGCCAGCAGAGTAAGTTCTCTATATATTTCAGTTCTTTCTTTCTATTTTGTACACAATAGATATATGATCTGCAAAGAAATCAAAATAATTTATGTCAATTTTCATCAAATGAATTCATTCTTGTATGTGTATATCAAATTCTCATGTATAGTGAGAAAAAAATTGAAAACCCTAGTTTTTCTATTTTCATATCTATTCCTTATGTATAACATGTTTAATTTGAAATTTACACATATATATATATATATATATATATATTTCATGAATCCAATTTGAAGAAAGTGATTAATTTATCAGATCATTTGTGCAATTTTTGAAATTTGAAATAATTTTATTCCAATAGTAAAAATGTTTTGAATTAGAAGGGATAATATTTTTCAAAAATCAACCTAGATTCCCAAAAGTTTATAAATATTTTGTTTTGTGAGTTGAATTATTTCATTTCCAAACATTCATCAATCTGCTATCATTTTCAAATGGAATTAAAGAAATGAGTGTGAGAGGGAGGGGAGAAGAAGGAAATTAAAGATTTTTATATATGTGTAAATTAGTTTAATTTTATTTATTGAATAAACATCTATATTAATTGTGTGATTATTTTTTATAAATAAATGTATTGAAAAAAAATATTTTAATGAGTTAAATATACACTATTTTAATAGTGACTGAAATTTACTAAAGAATGAAGAGTATGAAAAGATAGTAAACTGGTAAGTTAAAGCAATGAGTAAGCTGATGAAGTCCTCTAAATCAAGACATATACTAATAAGAATAATTTCAAATAGAGAGTAAATGAAATCTAGACAATAATGCAGGAAAGAAAGCGAATGATCATGCATATAAAAAAAAAAATCTACTTAGGCGATGTTAAACCAAAAGTTGATGTACTCAATTCTCCTTTTAAATTTAAACTGTCATCTAAAGTAGAGGAAAAATGTGTTAAGGAATAGAAAAATATATTGGTTGGAATTACATAGGGAAGAACAATGTATTCTTCCCAACCATGAAGGAAGCCTTAATGAAATAATTGGAGTAGAATGGACTATAGAAGGTTTCAGCAAATATACATGATCTCTATTTTTTGTAGTTCAAGAGAGATCAAACTTGGATGATATTCTAAAACATGGGCATACTTATATTTTATCATACTGTATTAAGTTGGAGAGGTGGTCTAAAAAGTTAAATCTATGAAGCAAACCAAAGGAAATAGCTTAGATATGGTTTAAGCTTTGGAACATCCTATCACACATGTACAATGCAGAAGCTCTGAGTCAATTTGAAAGTTTATTAGAAAGCCATTATACATAGACATAATTACAGAAGAAGGAGAGTAACTTGCCTTTGTTAGAATAAACATTGAAGTGCATCCTCGAAGTACGCTACCTAAGAAGATGATAGTAGTTGATATGAAATCTATAGTTATGGAAATCACATATGAATGGAGGTCACACATGTGTGCTTTCTACAATACTTTCTAACATTCTAGCACTATAGGTGTAAAAGAAATTGAGGAAGAGCGAAAAATCCTGAAAGTCCAAGAAAAATAAAAATTAAACGGAAGAATCAAAGATCAAAGAGAACATTGGGGAAGTTAAAGGAAATAAGCAAGGAAAAAATGCAGAGGAAAAAAATCAAAAAAGAATTAAGGAAGGAAGAAAGCAATGTTGTAAAGGAAGAAAGTAATGTAGAATCAATATTGAATAATTCAAAGAAATTGATGAAATAGGGGATGTTAAAGAATATAAACCTAAAGACAAGGAAGAGGAAGATGTAGAAGATAAATGAAAATATATAGCAGATGAGAAAAGCGTAGAGGAAACTAGGGTTGTTGATCCTCAAACACATAAAACTGAAGAAGAGAAAACTAGTGACAAAGCCCTAAAATCCTGATGAAGATACCTTTTATCATATTAGTATAAGTTCATATAGATGAAGATTACACAATGATCATCATCTGCTTCAATTCAATCTCCCTTCATAAAGAACGAGAGGGAAAGGGGACATGGAAGAAGGAAATATGGTCAAAAAGGCAGACATGGAGACAACACAAGTTAGGATAGATAAATTGTAGTCTTTGTTTATTATAATCTGTGTTTGTAATTATGATTGACGGTTACTATTTAGAAACATTTGAGTTGTTTGTTTGTCATCTTACAATGAAAATTTGGGTTTATCGAGTTTTGATTATTGACCCTCCCACTTTTTGGGTTTCTTAATGAAATGATGTTAAATTGTTTTTCCAAAAAAAACATTAGGGGCATTTTGGAAATAAGAGAAAATGAAGTATAAGTCAATTTGTTTTGGACTACGAAACTTCAAAAAAAACCAAAGAGAAACACTAAAGGTATTTTATTGAAAAATTGCATCGCCATTTTAAAAATAAAACAAGACCTCTATATCATTACTAAGGATATTTTTAGAAATAAAAAATGAAGTATAAATCAATTGTCTTCAAACTACGCAATTTTCAAAACATACCCCGACGTCAACACTATGGGCATTTTTACCAAATAAAAAATGGTGCGATAAAAAACCTAAGTCATGGATTAGGGATATTTTGCTGAAAAAATATGTTGTTAAATAAATGATATCCTTAAGTCAACACTTAGGGTCTTTTAAAAAAAATAAAAACATTTAAAGTATAAGTCGATTGTCTTCGGACTAACTTAAAAAAAAGAACATTATGTCAAATAAAATAAATGAAAAATATGAAGTATATGTCGATTGTCTTTAGACTACGCAAATTCTAAGAAAAATAGAATGATTGATTGAAGTATTTCACTACCCATCAACTAAGAAAATAAGAACGGTGGATTAGAGTACTTCGTTACTCATCCATCGTGAAAATAAGAACAGTACTCATCAACTAAGAAAATGAAAACGATTAATTGGAGTATTTCACTACTTATCAACCGGGAACATGAGAATGGTGGATTGGAGTATTTCATTACGCATGCTCCAGAAAAAAAGATTAGTGGATTGGAGTATTTTGCTACTCATCCATCGAGAAAATGTAAAAGGTTGAATTGAAGTATTTCTATATTTTATAAACTGTGAAAATAAGAATGATGTCTATGAATGATAAAATTATAACACCTTAAAGTGACGATGATTTAGAATTGTGATCAACATTAAATAGACATTTACTTTCCTACTTTTGTCTTTGTTTTGCAAAAGCGTTTTAAATGTTGGGGTTAGTTCAAAGCATACAAACGTAAAACTATTCACTCCTCATTCTCCTTACATTTCGTACTTTATGGTTAGTACAAAATAAAGAAAGAAAAAAAATACATTTGACCTAATTATAAGGAATGACAAGAAACGTAAATTTTCAGAATAGTTGTTGTCTTCCTTGTGGTTCTTTTATGTTGGCCTTGACTTCACCATGTACAGGAATTTGTCCGTGAGCATCAAATTTCCTCTATAGGGCCAGGCATGGACACTACAACAAAAAGGACAAACGGCGACGCTTAAAAAGACCTCTGCCAACCCTAAAAAGTATCGCAAAAAATGTTACCGACACTTAGTCTTGCATCGCCGAAAACAGGGTGGGCACACGTTTTAACAACGCTTATTTAAGCGTCGGTACGACTATTTTAAGCGTTGCCAAAAGGAAAGGGCATTTAACAACGCTTATTTAAGCGTTGGTAAAGTAATTCAAACGTCGCCAAAAGTCTAGTTTATTTTATACTTTTATTTTAACAATTCTTTTAATTTTTTATTTATTTATATTTATACATTTGGTAAGATGATGTAATTTTCTTTATAAATTAAATAATGAAATAAAAACAACATTTCAAAATATATAATAAAACTTAAATAATTAAATAAAAAGAATATTAATTAATTACCTCTTACATCTAATGTTCTATTAATTTAAATAAAATGCATTAAATTTCAAATAAATAGTTCCCTTGAGATGAAAATAACTTTACTACTTTCTGTCTCACTTTTATAAAAGATTCTTTGACAATTTGAGATCTTTAGGCAATTTGAGTGCTGATATAATTGCCCCAGTTTCTATTAATGCATCCATAATTCCCTCAACTTGCTTTTCAACTTCAACACAATTCTCATTTTCAAGTCAAATGAGTACCTCTCTTGCAACACAGATGCTGACAATGGTTTCAACACAACTATTAAAAAATAAAGTGGCATGCATACCTCTCTTGCAAGACAGATGCTGACAATGATTTCAACAGTAAATTTTGTAGCTACTTCTTAAGGAGAAGAATAAATTTTATATTTGAAACTAACCCAGGAAAAATGTACATATTTTTTCCCTAATTGCTATGGCCAATATGCCTATTACCTACAGAATGTGTGCCAAATTCCATAGATCAAGTTATTATTCACATCTATTTAAGTAAGACTACAAAAAATTTAATCATCCTTACCATATCATTAATGATATAACCTCTAAGAGAATTTTGATTCTTACAAAGCAAACACACTTAAAATGCTCAATTATACATATAAATAGTTAAAGGGGATAGGTTATTTGAACAAAAACTAAGTAAATTATTTTTTCAAAATGCAGCATAACTTTTCCATTTGGAAAAGTTGGATAGGTAAAATTTGGCAGGCTAAAAGAGAAACCTTCAACACATAGATTGGGATCATACCAAAATCCACATCTCTAAATGGGCTTCCACTAATATACATGACATTCTCACCCAATACAGAGAAAGCTTCTTCAGGGGTGCATTCAGTTGTCAATGGAAGAAAGTTTAATGGGTTAGATGGAGAATGACGCCGACTTAGGTATTGCAGTACCGAGAATACCATTTTTTGTCGGATTTGACATTGCAAAAATTGCTGGTTTGGGGGAAGATGAGTCCTTCAGAGCTTCTAATACCTGAAACAACATTTTCATATTACATATTGCCATTTCATGTAATACAAAAATTAATGAGGATAATAACCTCTCAACATCCAATATGACTTTGAAGGAAAAAAGTTGAAACAAATGAACCATTTATGTGATAATTGATAAGCACTAAAACAAATTGTATGAGACTTAGGAAGACTAATCTGAAGCCTATAAGAACATGACAAGCTTAACACCAATATCTGACCTTGGAAAAACTAATTTGGAAGAGATTGCATATTCATCATAAACCAATATCAAATTAAGGGAAGGTATTACAGTTGTAGGTGGTATTCAAATCGATGATACTTATGGATAAATTAGTAGCCTATATTTTTCTTTTTAACCTAAAATATCAAATAAAATTACACTCAAGTTGGCAAACTGATTAAGTAGGAATCATATATGCTGGAACAACCATTAACTATGCATTTGTACACAACAAACACAACGAGTATGTTATAGAATGGAAAAGAGAGGAAATGATTGAAAGCAACACAAGTCAACATTATAAAGCAGCAAACGGGAAAATTAAAAAATGTGAATGTGTAATGTTTTGTGTATGTGAAAGATGAGAGTCAATTTATCAAAATTTTCCAATGTCTAGTATGAAATGAAATAGGGTTAGGCCATTATCATTACTTGTATAGTATTTTAAATTACCTGGACATCATCATTAAACATTCTGTAGTTGTTTCTATAACGTTGCAACAACTTGAATGCCCACTTACTTTGAAAATCTTCAAACTATATGAATATAAAACATAACTATCACTCTTGAAAGAGGAAAAATAACTGAAGCAATGTTTATCACTTTCCAGAATTACCTGCACAATCACATGAGGCCAGCAAGTAAAGACAGCCTTCATAAATTCATCAACAACAACAATATAGTCTTCACCATCAAGGCGAGGTTCTTGCAATCCCAGAATTAAATAATATTTCTATTCACATCCACTAAACTTTTAGAGGAGTGTGTTCAGATGCCAAATCAATAGGTATGTGCTAGTGGAATGCCAAATCAATAGGTATGTGCTAGTGGAATATTTAATCATGCATTAACTTTTAGCCTGACAAATGAAGATTCACCTTCTCATTTATTCTACGGTCAACGCTAACAGTTTCCATTGCTCTTAATAATGGTAAATGAGAAACCAAAAATTGACAAACATAATTTTGCTTCATGTTGAAGCTTAAAAAATATGCGATGACATTCAACCAAGAAGAATTTAATGTCAACTAAAGGAAAACAGGCATTGAATAGAACAACTGAATGAATAACCAAAGAAGAAGAATCATGATGAGAAGATTATCAAACAAATAAAATCACAATGATAAATTATATAACTTGATTCCCTAAGGTTTGATTTGATATTATCTGTTCCTGACTTCCTCAAAAGCTGTACATGGCTGATCTTTTTCAGTTCGTTAAACCCGTGTTCTCATCATGTACATTCATGTTCATATTTCAAATAGAAAACTTACAACAAATACAATCCCTGATTGAGGGTCATAATTAAAATCTCATATGATCTAACAGTTCTCTAGACATACTGGATACATTTTTAGAAAATAACACTATTAGGACAAATTTTGTTACTGCCAACTTCACCTAATGATTTCTATTTAAATTATATAATAGGTGTTAAAAGGATAACTCTTACATAGTGGGTCTTTAAGAAGCTTCTGATTGTTGGTCCCAACATCAATCATGACAGGAAGCACCTATTTTCACAAAGCGAATTAACTAGAAATTATTAGAACTCTAGAGGTTGCTTTCTAGGAGATAAAATTTATTGATATAGAATATCGAGGAAACGTCAAAGAAAATAAATTAAAAGAGTGTTAGCATTGTGAAGATAATTTCCTAAATTACATTACAATGAAGTAAAAATAAACAAGATTAACTAAGTGCCATAGCATGCGATGCTAAAACATATAACAATTAAAAATAAACATAAGCTATATACAGAAAAATAAGATTTTCCAAGTGCCATAGATCCTAAATGAAAGATGTGTTCAGCATTGGAATCATTAAGAAAGAGAAAAGGCTTTGCAATAATGTCCTAAATGCTGTAAATAGATAATGTTCTTCATATTGTGGAAGAATGAGATTTGATTTATAACTTTGCTATTCCATTTTTTATTGGTTCTTGAAATAATGGTTCCAACTTTAGTGCCAATTAATATCAGAAAGTAACATGATAAACCTAAACAAGTAAAGGCAGAGTATATAGTGAGTTGATATACTCTCTAGGATTAATCCAAGCAGGTGCAACATATAAATCTAGCATTCCAATTGAAATTCCAATACCATGGACTTCCATCATTTACAACAATTATATCAACCTACAAGAGAGCTTTTATCAACACTCCATAGTAGACATCCATCACAAAAAAGAAATATTATTTTTCTTGTGAGAAGAATAATAAAAATTGCAATTTTAACATGGAAGAAGCAAATTCAAGCCAAGAAGTGAAGGATGTGAATTAATCAAGATACTCCAAGTGCACCCTAATAAAGAAGACAAGGTAAATCCAAAGTTTCATGGATAAAGATAAGTAACAAGTTAAATTCAACAAATCCAAACTCTCATATGGTTTAGAACAATATCAACTATCAGCCTAACTCATGAGAATTGCAAACATGATCAGCTGGCTAGTTATAGACCATTAACATCATTTTGCCACGATCCGCATCACTAAAGTACATTCTCCTGGGTCTTCTAAATAGCCCATTATAGTTCTGGCAAACAAGACCAACCATGGGAGTAAACTATTGGAGCATACTCCTCAATATGGGCGATAAGTACCTGTTAAATGACATGAGAGTGAACTTACTATTTAAATCCAAAATCACTTCACATGGTTATTGATCAAACTAACAGGAAATGCTAACAACAATGAATTTAATTGAGAATTACTGGACAATAGGTTGTAGCAACCAATAAGGTGGAAATTAGTGTTCGTAAAAAGATGTTCATAGTTATTGCACAATCAGATAATGTCCAAAGTTGTGCACGTTTCCCCTTACCTTCGAAGATGAAAACAGTTAGAAAATTCCAAAATCATCCAATTGATGGTTTCTTCAAGCAACCACGTTGGTCTTATTTCTATCATGAAATTTATTAAGTATGTGCCACTTAGCTAAAGCATTTGGATCTGATGGTCCATCTTTAGTCTGCACCGCAAGTCTCTTCAAATATCTCATTGTTATTTGATATAATGTTTTATGTCAATGAAGAAGTTCAAGTCAATAATATTAATGTAAAAAACATTCCCAATCTAAAAGGGACAGGTTAGATTAATCTTAAGTAGCTCCAGAAAACAAATAATAACTACATAAACAGAATAATAACCCAATGTCCCACCTAAGGAAATGAAAAACCATAAAATTCCTGTCAAAGATGAAAGCACTAAAATGTGAAACATGTGAAAAATAAACTCTACAAATTCTCAGATGGAAGAATCCAGCCAAGTGTTCTTTATATTTTAATATGATCCAATTAATTTGCTGAATCTTTCACTAAACAACTTTATAGAAATATTCACCTGCAGAGAATGCAATCATGCCAAACACACAATGATCTCTCCCTTCTTTAACTACCAAATCCAGTTTTACCAACCAAATCTTAATAACATACCCTTTCAAGAAGAAAATAACCCACAATAACCAACATACCTGATGGCTTAGCGGTGCTAATGGAGTGAAAACCTGCAATTTAAGAAACTGAAATAAATAAAAGAATATCTAAATAGGAGAAATGATCGTTTAAAGATTCTAACAATGCACATAAGTGAATGTTCTTAACAGTAGGAAAACAAACCCAATGCGCAACTTTATAATAGAAATTTTCTAAGCACAACAAAAACATAATAATAGAAATTTTCAGGATAACGAATTCATTTGGAAACATCTTTTCTTATCCGGATGTGGATTTAGAAGAGATGACGTTTGAAAACGGAAAATAAACACAGAAATATGGAAGTGATACCTTTTTGAAGCTTGTTGATTGTAGAAACAAATCTAAAGTTTTTCAACGTAGATTGAGAACGAATGCACACCTGGAGAATGAATGCTCTAGTTGATGCTTGGTAATTGATTCGTCTGCAATCGAGTAGATAAATGATGGATTCGAATCTAGCAGGTTTTGGGAAGGTCGCGGCAGAAGAAGAAATTAGAGGAGATTAGAGGTCGCGGCTTAGAAGGCTTAGAAGAGATTCAAAGTGTGGTAGAAGAGATTGAAGGATCTAGAGAGAGAAGTGAAAATGAAAGTTAATAAAAACCTATCTCTTTAACCTAATCTTAGAAGTGACCCGCCCGAGTTTATGACCCGCGATTTTTTATTTTATTTTTATTATTATTATTTTTAAGGTTGTCATAAACATTAAAGGTTGGCAAAAACCTTTTTTTGTTTAAGAGTTTAACCAACGCTTAATATGTGTGGGTATTTATTGGTCACTGAAAACATGTTTGGTTGTAGTGGGACATACCTATGAGGAAAACACAAAACAACCAAATACCACATTGCTTTTGAAAATCTAGAGTGTACTAGTTGTCACATATCTCATGTACAAACTTTTGACGAGCTTGTATCACATGAGAGACGAGTCTTGAAACTGTTTTGAGTATAGTCTTCTATTATTACTTAGTTAATTAGAATGTTTCATTAAGGTTTATGAACTATGTACATGTTCAATGTGTCTGATAAATATTTTAGAAACATTAATTTGAATATAACACAAATTTTCAATTGATATTATTTTAAAAATAATAATATTTTTTTAAAATGCATAAAATTACTTCATTGAACTATAATTTTTTAAAAATAAGAATAATATATATGATTTATTACTTGGTTTATTAAGCTTCATTAATTATTATATAAAATATTGTATAATACATTCTAACTTTTGCCATATTATATGTTTTACTTTCCTTTTTCTTTTTCATCAAAATAATTGTTACAACTTTTTGTTGAAATTGACTTTAAAAAAAGTATCTTTCTTTAAAATAAATAAAATAAATAAAATAAACTTCTACAGAAATTAAAAGACAAGCCTTTGCAAACATAATAAATTTTACTTCCTAGCTAACCTGGTTTATTTCATATACATCCATCAATAGACAAAGATTGAGATTGAGATAGAGAGAGAGAGAAATTAATGGAAATCATAGTACTCCTCTTGATGTTTTCATGAATCCTCTTCCTATTCCTTATCATGTTCCTCCATATCAAAAGGCTCCTATTCCTAGAAATGTCCTTTTGTAATCAGAAGAAACAAAAAAAGCTAATGAATAAGAAACGTGTTACGAGAATCATCGACAGAAGATGTCTATAAAACCGAAAAGGATCCGATGGGATGCTGTACTCCATTCCAGTTGTCCGAGTTGTGAACTTGCTTGGTGGCCACAAAGTAGTTCTCTATCTATTCAGTTCTTTCTTTCTATTTTGTACACAATAGATATGTGATCTGCAAAGAAATCAAAATAATTTATATCAATTTTCATCAAATGAATTCATTCTTGTATTTGTATATCAAATTCTTATGTATAAGTGAGAAAAAATTGAAAAACCCTAGTTTTTATTTTCATCTCTATTCCTTATGTATAACATGTTTAAATTTGAAAATTTACACACACACACACATATAGATATATATATATATATATATATAATATATACTAATATATAGTATATATAGTATATATATATATATATATATTTCACGAATCCAATTAATTTGAAGAATGTGATTATTTATCAGATCATTTTGTGCAATTTTTGAAATTGGAAAATAATTTTATTGCAATAGTAAAAATGTTTTGAATTAGAAAGGGATAATATTTTCAAAAATCAACCTAGATTCCCAAAAGTTTATAAATATTTGTTTTGTGAGTTGAATTATTTCATTTCCAACACATTCCTCAATCTGCTATGCTTTCAAATTGAGTCAAAGAAATGAGTGTGAGAGGGAGGGGAGAAGAAGGAAATTAAAGATTTTTATATATTTGTAAATTAGTTTAATTTTATTTATTGAATAACATCTATATAATGTGTGATTATTTTTTTATAAATAAATGTATTGAAAAAAAAATTAGATCATAAATCTATTTTTTTATTTCTTTGAGTCAAATTTTCTGATTGTTGAAAATATTTGAAGTGTGTAGAGAGTTTATTTGAAATGATTAAATTTTCTTATAATTGGCAGAGGCTACCCCAAACAATATATTATCTTATATGAAGAAGGAAAGGCTTACTCTCCCTCAGATTAAAAGTCATTTACAGGTAAACTGATTTTATTTGAATTTATTCTAGGTGTGGCTATCATGACTATCTATAGTCAGATTCCATTTTAAATGAGAGGCAATTCTTGGTCAAAATTATGTATTGTGTTCCATTTTATTGATTTTACTAACATTTCTATCCAATGTGTTGTCTACTTGAATATGTTATTTTGATCAATTGACTATATATTGGTTAATTTATACAGAAAAATTTAGAATTTAGACAAGGTGGACCAAAGAAATTAATGATAGGTAAGATTTTCAAATTATTTCTTTTAAATTATATTTGGACTAATATCATATCATGTTAAATTTTGGCGAGCAGGTCACGGGATAATATCAAAAGAAGTGGTACGAAAATCGATCCCACGCATATTTGAAGCTAGCTCGCCACCTAGGTACATATATGAAATTATTACATAAATGTCTGTTTTTAATTTGTTAATCATTTAATTTGTTATATCAATTTCTTTTGTTCCTTCATTCATCTACAAGTTATGATATGCAAACTCCCTTCTTATTTGGTGGATCAATTGCTGGAGAAGAGAACACGAGGGAAATCCAACTACTCATATGATTGGAGATGATGAGGTAATTAGTAATTGTCTTTTCGTTGTATATAAAAAATTCTTTAATGCATGTCACAAATTAGAATATTGTTCATCACACAATTCAACAACTTTTAACGCAAGAACATTCTGAAACTAGGACCTTAGGAAGGTCACAATCTTCCCTTCCACATGCTACAATGGGAAGCTTTGAAAAAGTTGGTAAGGAAGGATCGCATGAGTGCTACTATTTTCCATCTTGGAATCCGATTACTCATTCGTTATGGGAAATGATGCACCTAATTTTACTATTAACAAACACAACACTTATTTGGAGGATCGGTTGGTGAAAAGAGACAATACGAGGGGAATATAGCTGAAACTAATGACTATCAAGTAATAAGAAATCAGAATCCAGAAGAAGAGGTAGTTATGTATTGTCTTGTCTTGTAGTTGAATGATTCTTTAGTGCATGTCACAAATCAATTTTTTTGTTCATTACTAGATGGAACATTGTGATGCAATCACAAGTAGAAGCAGAATCGCAACGTATTGAAGTTCGTAGTTCTTCCATTCCATGTACTATTATGGCGAGCTTTGGAGATGTTTTTTCATCTGTGGATCCCGTTCTCCTTCGTTACAAGCTCTGATCTGCAAGCTCCCTTGAGTTATACACCTGACTATAGTAATGGGAACACCAACTATTGAGGATCATTTCTGGGGAGGGAGAACAAGAGGTGGATCTAGCTGCAACATATTTGAATCTTGATGCAGATAATGTTGTTTCCTTAAGCAACTTCAATGGAGACTGAAAATGTTGTAGTTATCACATTTTTTGAACTATTCAAGTTTACTTTTTGTAATGTGTTGTGACTTTGTTTGAATTGTCTTTTCAAAACTCCATTTTTATTTAAAATTACATTGGTGGTTGAACATTTTGCTATTGCATATATATGACATAATTTTATAGCTTTATCTTACATTTCTCTATTGCAATCTATGTGTTGCTATTTTGTTGTTACATTTTCCCAGAGTTTTATGGGGAAAATAGTTTTGTTGATGTGTTAAGGTTGTTATAGTTATATTTTACAAACTTCATGTTTTATTTTGAATTAATTTCTAGCTACACTATATTTTTATCATTATTTTCATGTATCAAGTAAGTTTCACTATTGAATTTAAATATATGCAACCTTGGCATGGGCATGTAAAGTAGATTTTGGCTGAAAAAAAAAGCCTTGTTCCTATTATTGTTTTTTTGATGTTTTTTTTTTTGGAAATTTAAGATTTATTTTTCATTAAATCATGCATCCTTCAAGATCACATGTAGCAATAGAGGGGAAGGAGACAACCATCAAATTAATGGGTTCAATAGTTAAACAGGATCTTGCCACTATAAGGATTAAGTAAGTAATCGATAATAATTCTTATAATATGGTCCTTCATTATGTTTATTTGAATTCATGTGTTTGTAACTTTCTTTTGCAAACTGGTAACAAGTCTGATCACAACTTGACTTTGTACCGGTGATATTTGTTTTCGGTATTCAAATAAAATCCTAATCTGGCTGCTTCAAATTTACACTCAGATTTAAAACTGTTGGTATAGACTCAATCCAGTAATTATTGCTTTCTACAGGTCTTGAGATGGAAATGGAAGAGGGTGTAGAGAGAGAAACTGAGGTTTTTTGGGCGACATTAACCAGCTTGCTAAATCTTAGTAGAATTTAATGTTCAGAAAATCATTAATGTCTTGCTAAGAAGATGATGAAGTTCAATGTGTATCTAAAGATAACGAAATCTGATAGGGCAGTAGGAAAATAATGAGGAAAAAGAGGGGTTAACCCTGAGCAGCCAAATTACTTGGTTGGTGAAGTGAACTTAAACCATCTAGGTGATATGAGACATAAAACAATAGATGAATTCTTAAGAAAGGATTATAGAACCAAATTCTCTCCAATTTCTTACCTTCTAATGTAATTGTTGATTGTTCAACGTCTTACATTTAAGATTAAAATTGATTTACTAATTCAACATAATATTATGAATATTAAATAAAAAGTACAAATGTTAGAACAATTACCTCCAACCTGGCTTATTTTTTCCGATGAGCAATTAGCGTGTCTTCCTTCACGACGTATTTCTTTTTACACGACATCCATCCAACAAGACATAGATTCCTCTAAATATTTTTTTCTTTCTCAGCTCTAAATAGTTTAAACTCTAACTAAAATAAAAATCTTAGAGAATTTATTGACCTCTAAAAAATAACAAATTTTATTTGATAAACTTATAGTCATTAATTAAATAACTTATAAAATTATTTGTCTAAATATGAATATATTGTAATTACATTAAATATTATTATGGAGAATATATATAATCGTAGAATTATGATAAAAATTTAATATATTAAAAAAATTGTATTTTATAGAGTATGCTCTATATAAAATAATAAAATTAATTAATGATCTCTATAGATAATAAATTTATTTAATAGGATTATTGTCCTTAAATAACTCTAAAAATTTATTTGTATGTATATGAACAATAATGTATCATCTTTATTTAATTTTATAAAATATCATTATGGAGAGTATTATAATATTATAATTTAATATTAAGAAGAATATTATAATCTTAGAATTTAATGTCTATATTACTTACAATAAATGAAAATACATATTTAATTTGATGAAACAAATATGTTTTCATATAGTTAACGATATATAAATGAACTAAACTTAGGACACTACAATAATAAAATTTATTGATAGAATTCTTGTCATTAAATAACTCTAGGATGAATATGGGAGAATATTGTATATATAGAATTTAATGTATTAAATTAAAATACATATTTCATTTGATGAAAAAATATATATTTCAAAGAGTTTAAGTTCTAAAATTAAAAAATACACTCATGAAGCTTTAAAACTAATAAATTTTATTTCAGAACTTATTTGTATGAATATGAATAATATGTACCCTATTTTATTTAATTATATAAAATTTCATTAAATATGATTCTGGAGAATATTATAATGTTAAAATTTAAATAAATTGAAATACATATTTATTTAATAAAACCATTTGTATTTTATATAGTTAAACCTCTAAATAAATAAATATAACTTTTAAGATCTCTAAATATAAATTTGTTTATTTCAATAGACTTATTTCTATATATATTATATAAGAATAATAATAATAATAATAATAATAACAAAAATAATAATAGAATAATAAGGCTTAATATTAGGTTATTGAGTACACTAATAAAATAAGAGTCAATAGAGACAAATTGTAGCACAATCTAAAATTCCGTCGCGTTGTTGTTGATAAAGAAATAAGCTATCACTACAACAAAATATACCTACGGTAACAAATAATTGCCAACGCATATTAAGCCGTTGCAAAGTCATACACAAATTGAATTTTACATACCTTAACTCAATAAATTAGTTTAATTAATAATATATATGAAATATAATATATATTTATAAATAATTTATTTAAATTATTTATGTGTAAGAAGATTAATAAAATATATATTATACAAATTGAGAATTTTCTTAAAAATAATAATATTAACAATTAATTTCAAAACATTTTCAACGAATTTATGCTTTATTTATAATAATATATTAAAATTAAGTGATAATAAAATGAGTTATTTTAAAAAAAAATATAAGAAGTATGAGAATTTGATAACAGGGAGTGTTCACAAGCGGCTGAAGCTTCTTTTAGGGTTTCGAATAGGCCGCAATTTGTGAGTTTGAGTTCTCGCTCCTCACTCACGCTCCCTTTCCCTGCTCGCGCTCCTGCAGCCTCATCTTAGCTTTCCCTTTCTAGGTCATATAGTCGGAGAGTGAGAGATACAAGGCTATGACTAAGGATCTGGGATACGGAACTACTTCGAAAGCTAAATTGCAGAACAACATGTGGATTCATGTAGTTGGTGCTTACCGAGTAGAAAATGAAGGATGTAAATGAAATTGAAGGGAAGTTTGATGATTCTCCGATATGCGATGATTGTGTAACTGATATCTACTATCTTCATAACATGGAGGTTAGTTGGAACTGAATTACTTCTCATTTCCTATTTATGCTGTAATGGCTACTGATTGCCGATTTCATAATCCTTTCATTAATCTTGAGCTATAGTTTGGAATGTAAGTGTTATTTTCTTTTAATTACATTAAAATTGCTTAGTTATGTTGAGCTGCGTTTACAGTCTGTTTCTAATCTGAATCGTTAAGGCACCCAAAGAGCAGTCAATCAATGGCTGGCGGAGAAAAACTTCAAATACGGCATCCTAGGTGGCAACGCTAGTGTAAGTTGCACAACTCCAATATTATCGCACCTCTAATTGAATGGTGATGTATAATGAAAATATCAAATCCATAGTATTACCTTAATTATGTTATGCTCATGTGCTATCATATTACTTATTTGTGTTACAGTTGTGAAGGAGGAACGAGAGATTAAAATTGGGCTTCCAACTGATGTCAAACATATTGCACGTATGGATTGGATGGAGCCTCAGACAATCCTCCACTTGGGTATGTATTCATTCAATATATACTCATCAACTGGATTAGAAATTTATTCATTTGATCAAACAATCAACACAATACCCAGATGAATTAATTCAAGACAAAGCCCAACAAGGTTCCTGCAACTGCAAATGTCAATGCAAATATCGAGGAGACAAGATCCCACAACTCTGCAATCTTAACATGGTAATCTCAAGGTTCTCATCTTCGATTTCTCAAATGTCTGATATTTTGGTCATTTTGGTCATCACTATTGGTACTTGTGATGATGAACCTTTATGGATTTCAGGTTGCTCCTTATGTGCGTCCAACTCTTAGCAAGGGATACCTTCTTTCTGAATTTAAGTTTTCAATCTTCTAAATCATTACTGCTGATAATCTAATGTATTTTATATTTCTTGTCCATTTGATACTGATTCCAGTCACTTAGGATGCTTAAAATGAGCTCAGATCTGCAATGGGATAATCAATGATTAAAAATGTTGTTGCTCATATAAGTCTGTAACTGGCTTTTTGTGAACTTATCTATTAATTTTGTAATTCTTATAACTATTTTCTTGTTGATTTCAATGAATAAAGTTTATTGTTCATTATTAAATTGGTTGCACACAACACCTCCAAGACGACCGGGATTTCACGGTTGTGTTGGAAGTGCAGGTGAAAGATTGCTAGTAGAGTGGTATATGGAGAAAGGTTGATTCTTGCTAATTCTTGAAATATTAAGATCACATCTCTCATGTGAGAGTCTAATAGACAAATGATTTAATCATACTTGTTTTTTTTGTTACAGGAATTGAATTGATTCAACCAAAGATAGTTAAGACAGATCTTGCTTCTAAGTCTCTCATAAGTGCTACTATGGAAAGTGAAAACCTTTAATATCAATCTTTGATCATTGCTATTGGTTCTAATGTAAGCATGCTCAACATTCATTCACATCAAATTAACTGTTTTCCTTATATTCTAGCTTTTTATAATATTTGTTTGCTTTTATAATATTTGTTTGCCTAAAACTTAATTTGAGAATCAAACATCTGTTTAAAAAAAATTGAGAATTGAACCAGGGTCTTTTGCTAGACAAAGAAAATTACTTGCTTTTCACACTGGATAGATCAAATTACTTGCCTTTTCTTTCTTTTTATTTCTTTCTTTTTTTATTTACAATAATTGAATGAGATGTTCTAATTTTTAAAAGAAAAATATACATAAAATATTTCATCTGTGTATACACAAGTTTCAATCCAACCTAATCAAGGAAAAAATGTTTGATTTTGGGTGATCATTCAAACGTTAATCTTGTTCGCAATCAAAATTTCAATCCACCTAATTTCTTTCTGTCCTTGGAGAAATCATTCAGAAGTTAACCTTTGAAACTCAATCATTCAAAAGTTTCAATCCACCTTCTTTTCCTATTGTCTTGTTATTTAGTTATATATTTTCAAATCTTGAGCCACTTTGTAGAGAAGTTTTTGGTGCAGATTGGATTCGTCACTCACCAGATTCACATGTTATGTATATGTTTTCTAAAATAGCTTGTTAACATAATTTCATTAGTTACAAAGTATGGTCTAGAGAGAGTTGTTTATATCAATTACAAATGTTAATACTTATAAGTGGAACTACTGAGTTTTATTTTCTTCGATTCCAATTTCAATAAAAAATCTAACATACAACTTCCATTGGAACATGAAAGGCTGGCTTTACTGGGACTGGTGTTGGAGCTGCTTACTACAACCTTGGCCTATTATAGAGTTCATGACATTAATTTCTCCATGCAGGTTAGCATTACATATAAGCTTTAGTTGAGTAAATTTCTATCCTTACCAACTATTCATTTTGATACTTCCAAAAGGCTATATCATATGTTGAGTTAAGATCTCTTGTTTTATATTGTGTGAAGATTGAGTAAGTTATAGAGATTTACTTGACTCAATTGCTGAATGTGAATTGAGTTTTTTTTAGAATATAGTATTAAAGTCTCTCTTAACTTGATTGGTGTGAG
This sequence comes from Impatiens glandulifera, assembly GCF_907164915.1. Classification (NCBI taxonomy): domain Eukaryota; kingdom Viridiplantae; phylum Streptophyta; class Magnoliopsida; order Ericales; family Balsaminaceae; genus Impatiens; species Impatiens glandulifera. Next base: position 11,436,965 of record NC_061868.1, read on the forward strand.
AAATTCTCCAACACCTTTTGTTGAGTGTATTTACGAAAAGGAGTGACGACGTATTTGACATCTTTTTTAACTAAGGAAATATACTTTGTTGTCTGCTGACACTATTTGTTTATGTTGTCAAGGGAAATTAAATGATTTTTCCTTGGATCTTATTGCAAGCAATAAATCACATAATTAATTCAGTTGCAATGCAAATCTAACTAAATGTCTGGTGGTCAAATATTAGTTCCAATAATGTTTAAAGGAGGATTTACTAGAGTTGGTGCCAAAAAGTCGGATACACAAAATTGTCTTTAAGTGGTTTATGGAGTAATTGTCTTTGTTTATATCTTTTTATATAGCTTAGTATTTTTTAGTTTAATTATTTTTTAAGCTATTAGAACATTATTATAAAATTATAATATGTTAATTAATGTTTTTTATTTAATTATGGTATGATTTATGAGATAATATTATTGAGATGAATTATATTTCTTTTGTTATTATTTAAATGATAATAATTAGATCTTCTAAATGTTTCTTTTTAATGATTATTCAATTAAAAAATTTGTTAAAAATGGAAATAAAAAATAAAATTTTAAAAATTAAATAGAGTTTTGGCGACACTTAAATTAATGTTACCGACGCTTAAATAAGCGTTGTTAAAACTTCCGCCCACCCTGCTTCTGACGACGCAAGAATAAGAGTCGGTGACATTTTTGGCGACGCTTTTTAAGGGTTGGCAGAAGTCTTTTTAAGCGTCGCCAAATGTCTTTTTTTGTTGCAGTGTATATTTAAATAGCTATAGGAAATTTATACTGTTGATTGTTTCTCTTTATAAAATATTAATTATATTTTAAATAAATTTAACGTGGACCTTACCCTAGAAATCTTCTCTTGGAGTGAGCTTCAAGGAGGAGGCTATGCTCCTAGTGTTCACACACAAAGGTGACTTCAGATCTGTGACCTTTCAAGAAGATAGTCATCATTTAGAGCCGTCTAATCATGATTATTAGGCAAACTTTCCCGGACGTCCATAGCCACTTAGGCTATTAGATCCAACGCGGCCTATCGGGACTCCTTAGTTATCGACGTAAACTCATCAATCTCTTCTTGTATTGTTTGTTTCGCTCTTCTTAAACTATCATTATGAAATTCATCAATTAATGGTATTCACATGTCTTTTGCATTCATATTTCCATTAAATCTTGTTATGTATCTTAAAAATTTATAGATATCTCAAGAAACAAGACTCTGAGTTGTTCAACAAGCCTCTTCTACTGGTATATTTCTACAATTTTTCTAATTATTGTTAAGATTTCTGTTAATTTCTATTACAGTTGATTTTAAACTTATATGTTTTAGGTAAATCTATCTCATTTATAAATACAGCAAATAGATGCAAAGTTTAGATGAAAAAGAGAAGTGGATTACGAAATAATACTATGGTGAGATTTGATTCACAAAATTTGTATAAATTTGCTTTCTTTTCTAATTTTAGTCTAATTTGTATTGTTCATTTTTGTTTAATTTCTTTGTTAAGCTGGTAATTTTCCAATTTTAATTACTGTGCTTTATTGGAGTTAGCTACCAATTTTTTTTGTTATTGATATGATTTTTAAGCTCAAACTAAGCCATTCTTATGTATTAATTTTGTGAATATGCTTCTCCTTGAAATTTGTGGTATACGCTAAGATTGTTATCAATACATATTATAAGTTTTGTTTCAGATATTGTAGTGATGAGATGCTTTGAGACAATTCTCATTTAAATTTTGCTGAGATCTTGAGATTGGTTTTCTGATAAATCAGCATCTTATTTTTTTTTTATCAAATTCTTTATATACAGATTTTGAATAATGCTTTATGTGCTACATGTTCAACTTTGAGTTTTATACTTCTATTACAACAATCCTGGCCTCTGTTAAATTAGTCTAGGAATCTAATAATTATTGTGTTTGGTTCCCTTGTTTATTTTAACTTGAATTTCTTTTGGAGCTTACATCTCTGTCTTCTTGTTTCAAGAATTTTCTAAAACTCAAATATGTATTTACTAAATTAATTTATGATGCCTGCTGCCCCCTTTGCAGCAACAGAGGGTAGAGTGGAGTGTGGGAAATTAGTGAGTGTTATTATTTGATGTTGATTGGTGGATTGTCAATTCACATTGAATTTGATATACTCTTCAACATTTAACTTAACACTCTTCAACATTTAGCTTTCTTTGAGAATGCATGTAGATTGTTATATGTGTTTTAGTTTGTTTTATTTTCATAAACAACTTTTTCTTGAAATTAGTTTATTTTTTTTTTCATATTAAATGACCTGGGAGATAACTTCTTATGGTTTAGTAAAAAATAGAGGCTAAAATATGATAGAATTAGTTGGTGTATTGTGAAAAGTGATCCGGGAGCAAATGCTTATCCTCTTATTAGTTGTGGTATTTTGAAAAATGACATAGAAATGAATGCTTTTGGTAAGCTTAGGGATTGAAAAAATAAAATTTGAGTGCGGAGGAAATTGTAGATAGAATAATTATTCCATTATGGTGATTGAGACACTTGGGTTGTTTGCATTGCTTCTAGAAGCCACATGTTATTGAGATTCTAGTTGTCTAACATGTTTGACATGCCTTCTTTATATTATTTGGTTGTTCAATGGTGATATATGCAGTAGTTATGTTTAATGACTTAAATGGAATTTAATTTCATCTAGACCAGGTATTCCACATAATTTACTCCATGCACGGGGTGAAAAAGGGGTCAAGACCGGGAGTAAAAACTCTCGGTTTTGACCCTATATTTTTCGGTAAAGACACCTTACCGAAGGTTTTAGTAACTCTCGCCATCTCTCGGTATTGACTCTCTTGGTTTTTCCACAAAGAGAAAAACCGAGAGTTATATGAAAACTTTTGGTTTTTCTCTTGTGGAAAAACCGAGGGTTTACAAATAACTTTCGTTTTTCTCTTTGTGGAAAAACTGAGGGTTTTAGAAATAACTTTCGGTTTTTCTCTATGTGGAAAAGCCGAGGGTTTTACAAATAACTTTCGGTTTTTCTCTTTGTGGAAAAACCGAGAGTTTTGATTTAACTTTCGGTTTTGCTCTTCGGGTAAAAACCAAGAGTTTTCTAATAACTCTCGGTTTTCTCCTTTTGAAGAAAACCGAGAGATTTCGATATTACTTTCGGTTTTTTCCTGTAAATTTTTAAAAACGTGCGGATTATTTTGCTCGCAACCAAAACCTGTTCAGCCAAACCAATATATGAATGATAAAAGAAATGCAACATACATTAAACGATCACATTAATTGATCATTAACATTACAAAATTCGAAACCAAACTAATATTCCGAACAATCTGTTATAAATTCAACTACTAATGAAAACATGTACATAATCGAAACAACCTTAGCTTGTGGGGGGAGGAGTTGGTTGTTGCCTCATAAACAATTCGATTCTCTCCATTCTTGCGTTCATCTCTAACTTCTCCCTCTCCATTCTCTCGTTCATCTCTAACTTCTCCCTCTCCATTCTTGTCACCATTTCTTTCTTTTCGGCTTCCATTTCTTCCATTTTGCGCCTTCTTTCTTCATCCCTCTTCTCCAGTTCCTCAAGCTTGAGCTTCATTATTTGATTCTCTTCTAACAATCGCTCATTATTTCGCTGTGAACTGTTTCCACTTCGACGATCCTCACGAAAGTGTGTGGGCCGGACGCCTGATCCCATTCCAAACACTACCCCGTGTTTTTTGTTGTCCGAACACCCTCTCCGTCAATTCAAAATCTGATATTCCCGGTTATATGATAATAAACAATATATGAAAAAAGAAACATTTACGCTTCTTTATCATCAAGAACCATTTGAAAAATGCCCCTAAAAGCATTATAATGCCGAAGGGTATATGTGAGATAACTTATTCTTCTATACTTGTTAGAATCTAGGCATATATGATGTTAGATTCAGATTAGCTCAGTAGACTAGGGTATGGTAGGAATACAATCATTCATGCACTTTTGGAGATCCTAAGCTGATATGTAAAACCTTTAGAGGTCAAAGTCGTGCATAAATTTCAAGATAGGGTAACATTTCCATAACACACATAGTAGTTTTTATTTTCTTATTACAAGAACCAACATCCAATAATCAACAAATAATTATCCTCACCAATTTTTTAATACTATAAATAATTGTGTAATAGTGTTAAGATTTATGAAATTAGACTAAGATGCAATCATTGTAAAGAAAAATAATTATTCTTTATAAAATCAGATGATGGACACAAATAATGCTGTTTTGGTCAAACTAGATTAAAGGTGATGAGCTATTTATTCCCTTAAAACATGATTATAATATAGCGTTTGCTCATTGTAGGTTGAAAGCTTTGATATTGGCTATGTAAACTACCACAATGTCTCGTTTGGTAAGTTATCAATACAACAAGATTATTTTTTCTAGTTTTTTTATTGGTACCTAAAATGTTATCTTAATGAGATACGTTGGACCAAAAAAAGCTAATGAAATATGGTACATGGGCAAGGTTTCTATAATGCAGATGATGCAGACAAGAGGGGACTTTCAACATTGTTGTCCCTGTAAGATGATTGATTTTCTTCTATAGGAATGAATTAATAAATCCATGTCACAATTAACCTCATGCTTATTTAATTTTCTCATATTTAGCTAGACAAGCTTGAGCAGGAAACTGAAAAGTGGTGCTAAGAGATAAATAAGAATAAACCAACTGCAATTGAGTGATCAAATATTCTATTAGTGTTCCAATTTGAGTGATACAACATATGATATAATTATTAAAGTAAAATAAAAATGTATTAATGATCCTTAAATCTGAGTATTGATTTCTTAGTCTAGATATTTATATATGTCAAGCTAAACATAGTTGTGTGATTTATTAGAGAGAAATATATGCTGATATTTTATGGAACTAAGAAATGGAATCATAGAAGGAAATATTTGTCGATCAAATGATTAATAAAGCAAAACGAACATGCCTAACTTTTTTCTTTAACTTAGTATTTGTGTAGGGGTTATTAATCAGAATTTGTATCATACATTCATCCTTCATAATTGTATCATATGTTGTTTTGGTTGCAGAGACAATGGGGATTGATGTTGCATTATCACTTATGATATTTTCTTGGGACAGGTTATTCATCTTTCCCTTTGTGTATATTTTGAAATCATTAGTTATATTATATTTAAACAAGAGTCTTCTTAAAAAAATGTTTCTAGGCAGAGTCATTCATGGGTGATGCATACAAATTTCTCATTATCCATAAAATGTGTTACAATTAATTTAGCTCAACTATTAGAAAGGAAGTGGGTAAAAAATGTCAACCAGTTGATGAATCTTTCTGAAACTTTTGGTTCATAGACATACTATGCATTTCACTTGAAAATTCTACAGTTATTTCCAGTGTAGGAATTTTGTTTTTTAGTTTCCTTGTTGGACTACACTTGTATGTGTTTCATAAGTGATATTTATAATGAGCTTTTGTAATTTTTCAATTAATAACTCGTTGGTTCAGATTAGTGCTGCAAAAGTTGGTGCTTATCCTTGGTTTCTATTTTGAGCAGATATTAAAAAACCTCGATATGTTAGTGTAAATACTCTAAAGTCAGATGTGATGACATTCATCCATAAATTAGGAAAACTATACACCGGTAATTTAAAATCTTAAAAGTTATTCCTTTATAATGACTTGAGAATACAGTTGCACATTTTATATTTGTTAGCGTAACAAAGAGAGTGCACAAGACATATTAAATTATGTATAGTTGTAAATGTTAATGATTAGTATATTTGTTTTCTAATTATATATTTATGAATTTTCACAAGTATATTACAAGATTGATGCATTTCATTAGCAAAACCGATGTTATCTCAATTCTTATATCATCAAACTACGAGTACAAGGAGGTAATTCAATCACGAATCTTTTATAGTATTCTTAGATGATAAGATGATAATGGTATCTGATAGAAAAATTAAGTAGATTAATTTTAAACCGGCCACACATTACAATTTTTGAATATTTATTCTAAATAATCAAAATGGAGAAATTGTTAGAAAATAATTGTTAGAACTTATGAAAGGTTTAATGAATAGATAAATTAAGTTCAAATAAATATGTTAAACCGCTAAGTCATATCAAGTATATTAATTGGTTTAAATATAACAAGAAGCTGTTGTAGCATAGTGGGAAATTGAGCAAAATCCGTTCGGTTGGAAATATATATATCGTTCGGTTGTTTGACTTCGGTTTGAAGTAAAAGCTCGGTCAACCGGTTCGGCCAAGAAGTTCAGTCAGCCGGTTGGTCAACTGGAGTTCAGTTAGAAGATCGGTCAAACAGGCATTTAATAAAGAAGGCTCCGGTCAACCGACACTTAATGCAGCCGCTCGGTCATAAATGAGTTCCGGTTTATTAAATTCTCCGGTTGATTAAATGCAGCCGCTCGGTCATAAATGCTCTGGTTGATTAAATGCAGCCGCTCCGGTCATTAATTTCCCTCAACTCCGGCTAATAAATACTCCCAGGTTTGAGATGAAATCCTTGTACAGAAATCCGGAACGGTTCAAGTTCAGGACCAGCTGAGTTGCAACGGGCAAATTATTCAAAAGATATGAATATCTTGAAGACGTGTTAAGACAAACAAAATATTCCTTGGGAATATGTAAGAGAAGAAATCAGGCATGAGGCAAGATAATTATTACAATATTCCTTGGGAATATGTAAGAGCTTCCGTGTGTCCAAAATGCAAACCGACTAAGTGCATGTCTGCCATGTGTCCAAAATGCAAACCAACTAAGTGCATGTCTGCCATGTGTCCAAAATGCAAACCGGCTTATGCATGTCTGCCATTTGTCCAAACCGCCTTATGCATGTCTTCCATGTGTCAACCGGCACGGCTTCCAGTGACCAATCTCCTAGAGAGAGAAAATATGACCTTTGTCATCTATTCACTATAAAAGGAAGCTGGATCATTTCAAGAAATATAAAAAAGAAGCTCTCGCGCGAACACACAAATACGCGTGAGATTTATACAAAAAAGCTCATTCAAGAGAGAAGAAACAGAAAACGAAAGATCTTACGCATAAGTGATTGAAATCCCGAAAGTGTTTGTGTATTGTGTGTGTATTTTACCAAGTGTAAAATGTTATTGTATTACATCATAGTGAGTGGTGTAACCGACGAGTAGCGATTAAGGCTCGTTCGGAATTGTATGAGTGTTGTAACATTCAAGTTAGTGGAGATCCTTCTCATAATCTGAGAAGAAGGGGTGACGTAGGAGGGTTTGCTCCGAACATCCATAAAAAATCATGTCTTGTGTCATTTCTTTATTTTCCGACTTACTCACTCTAAAACCGAACTATCACTCACTTCAAACGAAACCGGAACATAATCCTCTTTCTTAACCAAACCATTCTATCCATCCTCTCTAACCGATTCCTCCTAAATACTCTCCAAACCGAATCGTATTCGTTGCTTCAGATTAAAACGGACATTTCCGCACTTGAACTCGGTTCAAGAGTCTGACAATCTGTGTAGTGTTAAGAACGGTTTTAGTCTCTAACCGGACTATCACCAAATTGTGTGTTGTGTTGTGTAAGCGGCCACCCTTATTAAAACCGGAAACACCCCGGTCCTCCAAGAGCGTCCCCGATCCTAACAAGTGGTATCAGAGCGAGGTTGTTAACACTCAAGCAACCGAATATCATCATGTCTTTCATCAACGAGCCCCCCATATTCTGTATCGAAGAATATGTTGATTGGAAGACACGGATGGAAGTGCATTTGGCCTCACAAGACGATGACATGTGGTATGTTATTACCGATGGCCCGATAAGGATTGATAAGCCAAGATACAAATGGACGACGGAAGATAAGAAGATGAATAACTTGGATAATGTTGCCAAAAACATTTTGTTCAAGTCGCTGGACAAAAACATGTTTAGTAAGATCAAGTTGTGCTCCTCTGCTAAAGAAATTTGGGAAAAGTTGATCCAACTGTGTGAGGGCTGCGACCAAATAAAGGAGAACCGAAAAGAGCATAAGGCTCTGATAGCTACTGAAATCAATAGCAAATGGGCCGATAGCGATTCAGACGACTCATCATCCAGCGACGGTGATGATAAAGCTGATACATGCTTCGCGGCTGAGAAAGAATCTGAGGTATTTGATTTCTCTTCTGAAGAATTTACTAAAGAAGACATAGTTATTGCACTCAATGACATGGTCGATGAGTTCAAAAAATTGTCTGTTTTAATACCGACCTGGACAAAATATGAAACCGGAAAGTCAAGTGGTACCGCTGGTGAGCCAAGCGGAACCGAGACTTACGAACCGGTTGGACTGTCCTTAAAGAATGAGAAGTTCAAAGAGACAGTCCAATCGTTAACCGAAGAAAATGAGAGAATCAAATATGTCACGGCTTCTTGGAAGAGATCTAGTGAAGCGGTAAGCCAGATGTCTAATTACCAAAGACATCCCAAATGTAAATTTGGTATTGGTTATAATAAATCCGCCACTCACAATCATTCCAACGGGATAAAACTCACAAAAGACAATCTTCCCTTTATAAGATTTGTCAAGAGCTCTTCAATCGACAATGAGGTAGAACGTGATCTAAAACCGGAAAAAGAAATAAAATATGTAAGTCCAATTGACTCGGAAAAATGGCTTCATCCTAAGAGAAGGAAAGCCAATCGGCCAACAGGTAAACAAACTGATCTACGACCACATAGAATTAATCAAAAGTCACCACAAAATAAGGCACTCTTAGGACAACAGAAAGATGTCAAGCCAAGCACCGGAAAAATAATTAGAACCATAACCGGGAAAGTTATCCGACTTATTAAAGTCTGGATTCCCAAGGGACTAATAAGCCACGGACCCAAAGAAAAATGGGGACCAGATTTTCTATTGTATATGAATGCAGGTAAATTAAGACAGAAGTTTGGAAGAGACAGCATGGCATCCGGACAGCCGGCTGCTGACGAACACATCATTGTAAGGGAACTAGCATGAAGTGGCTAACATTCTCACAAAACCACTTCTCGAGTCTAAGTTTTCTTCCCTTAGAAATATTTTAGGATTGTTAGATTACAAAATTTGAAGAAAAAATTGTTAGAAAAATAAAGTTCTCCTTAAACCAAACCATTTTTCCAAAAAACCGGCCAAACAAATATAAGTTTTTTAAAAACCGGCCAATAATTACAAGTTTTGAATATTTATTCTAAATAATCAAAAAGGGAGAAATTGTTAGAAAAATTAAGTAAGTTAATTTTAAACCGGCCACACATTACAATTTTTGAATATTTATTCTAAATAATCAAAAAGGGATAAATTGATAGAAAAATTAAGTAGATTAATTTTAAACCGGCCACACATTACAATTTTTGAATATTTATTCTAAATAATCAAAAAGGGAGAAATTGTTAGAAAATAATTGTTAGAACTTATGAAAGGTTTAATGAATAGATAAATTAAGTTCAAATAAATATGTTAAACCGCTAAGTCATATCAAGTATATTAATTGGTATAAATATAACAAGAAGCTACTGTAGCATAGTGGGAAATTGAGCAAAATCCGTTCGGTTGGAAATATATATATCGTTCGGTTGTTTGACTTCGGTTTGAAGTAAAAGCTCGGTCAACCGGTTCGGCCAAGAAGTTCAGTCAGCCGGTTGGTCAACTGGAGTTCAGTTAGAAGATCGGTCAAACAGGCATTTAATAAAGAAGGCTCTGGTCAACCGACACTTAATGCAGTCGCTCGGTCCTAAATGATTTTCGGTTTATTAAATGCTCCGGTTGATTAAATGCAGCCGCTCGGTCATAAATGCTCCGGTTGATTAAATGCAGTCGCTCCGGTCATTAATTGCCCTTAGCTCCGGCTAATAAATACTCTCAGGTTAGAGATGAAATCCTTGTGCAGAAATCCGGAACGGTTCAAGTTCAAGACCAGCTGAGTTGCAACGGGCAAATTATTCAAAAGATATGAAGTTATTGTATTACATCATAGTGAGTGGTGTAACCAACGAGTAGCGATTAAGGCTCGTTCGGCATTGTGTGAGTGTTGTAACATTCAAGTTAGTGGATATCCTTCTCATAATCTGAGAAGAAGGGGTGACGTAGGAGGGTTTGCTCCGAACATCCATAAAAAATCCTGTGTTGTATCATTTCTTTATTTTCCGGCTTACTCACTCTAAAACTGAACTATCACTCACTTCAAACGAAACCGGAACATAATCCTCTTTCTTAACCAAACCGGTCTATCCATCCTCTCTAACCGATTCCTCCTAAATACTCTCCAAACTGAATCGTATTTGTTGCTTCAAATTGAAACGGACATTTCCGCACTTGAACTCGGTTCAAGAGTCTGACAATCTGTGTAGTGTTAAGAACGGTTTTAGTCTCTAACCGGACTATCACCAAATTGTGTGTTGTGTTGTGTAAGCGACCACCCTTCTTAAAACCGGAAACACCCCGGTCCTCCAAGGGCGTCCCCGATCCTAACAGTATCGTCTTGATCTTTGGCAGGTGTTTGACTAGCCAACTAATTTGAAGACTATAGGCTGAGATTTTTTAAAAACAAATGAGAGAAACATATTCTAAGGGTTTAAATTTATATTTTATGTTTGTTTATTTTAACTTTATAAGTATGAGAAATAATGTGTATTTAATAGTAATATTATGTAGGTTTGTTTTTGTAAATATGAATCATCTAATTTCACTTATAAAAAAAATTATTTTTAGATGTTTGAAACTTTTTATTCATGTTAAATTTAGTAAAATATATAAAATTATTAGTAATGCTTTTTAATTAATGTAGGTACCTCCAGCCACAGTAATTTATTAATACGCCACCCAATAGCAATGTCATATTTTAACTACAGAACCAATAACGTCAAGTGGCGACAAATAGCGTCAATTGGCGACAGGTGCTTTTAATGTGGCTATATGCCTTTAGCGACAGTATATTGAGAAATGCGACAGTTATTCTTGTCGCTATTGCACTGTTTTTTATTAGTGGTAATCGTACCACAATATAGACTTGTTTTGTGAGACTAAATGAGTCGGGTTGTTAGTTTGTGAGTTCATCCGTCCTTAAAACATGTAACAATTAGTTAAAAAATATATTTAGATCTTGATCTTGTAACCTACAGTTATACTATATATACATTTCTCTACCAAACTAAATTATTTAATATTTTATATTAAAAATTCAATAAAATTATTTTATGAAAATACAATGATGAATCTTCAACGTTGTATGTTTTTTTTAAAACGACTTAGCGTCATTTCATTAAAAATTCCCAAAAACGTGAAAAAAACCACGAGTTTAAGAGATTATTCTAGACAGTCCTAGAATGATTTAGAAGTCGTAACATTCTGAATAAAAGATAAAAAGCTAAAAACGAAAATGAATTATCTAATTACAATTATTTCAATTCAAGTGAGTTTAAAAAATGGTAAATTCCAGTTCCTACAGATATTCCAGTTCTACTCCGTGCTTGAAATTCTTCTCCACGTTCCCGCTAGGGCACTGCAATCCGATATAATATCTTTCCATAACTCTTTAACGCTCCTGCGGGTTTTGCCATATACTCTTGCATTCCGTTTTTGCTAAATGTTATACACCACTACTCCAAAGACGCACTTGAATACGCTTGTTGCAAATCTATTTCCCTTGGCTTTTAGTAATGTCGTTTCTTTGATTTCTTTCTATTCGCTCAGGAAACTGATCAACTCTAGACTTTTATAGAATTTATCCCAAAGCTCCAAAGTAATAATTCAACTCCCGAATAGGTGATCTATAGTTTCTTCATTTCCTCTGCATAGAAGACAGCTCGCGTGCGGGATGCTCATATACTTGATGATACGATCACGAGTGTTGAGTCATTCCTAGAAGGCGAGCCATAGGATGAACTGGTATCGAGGGATAATTTTCTTTGACCATACAAGAGGAGCCCATTCTACTTTCTACACTTTTTCCCGGGTTACCTCCCATAGATTTTCTTCGATACCAGCTTTCCATTGTCCTCAACATTCCATTCATGAATATTCGGTCTGTCGTGTAGTTGTATGTTACTTATATGATCAAGTATCCTCTGTCCTTCAAGAATTTTTTAGGAGTGAGTCTCAATTCCCGTCTTTAATGTCTCTGATTTTTGCTTCTGAGCAGTCCCTTCTGATACGGGTATTTTGAAACTCCTCCTTGTGGATGATAGGCTGGTTTTCAAACCAGGAGTTGTGCCAGAATAGAGTTTCTTTCCCATCCCCTAGCTTGATGTCATAAAAATATACAATATCGCTTCTTAGTTTAAGAATTTTTTCAGTGACCAGCTCATACTTTCATGAATTTTGCAAGTCCAGATGTTGGTTTCGTATTTCATAAACCTCGTATGCACCCATTTGATCCATAGTGACTCCTGATTGCGCCCCAAATCCCAAAGATGCTTGAAGGTGAGAGTTTTGTTCCATTCGATACAGTTATTCAAGTCGATGCCTCCCTCGTCCTTCGGTTTGTAGAGAGTGGTCCATTTGACTTTCTTTCCTCCTCTTCCGCTACTTCCCCATTGTATGTTTTTAATGTTAGTGGATTATGTTTATTTAAATGTGCGTTGAATAGTCTATTTTTAATAATTAGCCATATCAATCATATATTAATAATATGGTGTTGTACCCTATATTTAATATTTTACTCATTGTCGTCAACGGGACACTCGCAGTGTGTGACACATGCCAAGAGGTATGTCCTAGAAGTGAAAATCAATATTTGTTCGAATTTTTAAGTATAACACACAATTATTAAATTAAGGATATCATAAGTAAATCTCATTCTTGAACTCTTCGTCCCAAAATGTAGATGTCTATCTTCTCGACCCAACACGGATTTGATTGATGTTTTAGAGAAATTATTTTTTAAATAAGATATCGGTAAGTATTATTGTCTTAAAAATTATAAAAAATATATGTAAAACGATGTTACAAAGAAATTAATTAAATATAATGTACAAAGAACGAAATCACAAAAATACAATGTTGATTCGAGACATGTTTTACACATTTCTTTTAAAATAGTTTCATCGTCTCCCATGTGCTAGAGCTTATCGCAAATAGTTGTCTACTAGGATTCACCGAATCTAGTAATGATTTTGTACTGGAATTAATACACATTGAACATATGACAAAGATACCTGAATTCAATCACCGGGTTCAAAAAAAGATAGTTGACTCAATAACTAGAAAAACACTCATAAAGATAAGAAAATAATTTTTAGATTTCTAAAGTGAGAAATAATAAGATAATGTGTTTTTTTATATGATGTGGGAATTAGATAGAAGGACTATTTATATTGTTGAAATAATATACCGTCAAAATAATAAAACCAATCATTAACCATTAATCCAATGACTGACATTGATGGTCTATTCATCGCTTTTTGCATTTATTCTTCATTAAGAAAGACACATTATGATTTTTATAATTGCTAATAAATTGATAACAATAATCTAATGAAGATTACAATAAAAATTAACAACAATGAATAATTTAAAATTTTTAATTTCTACTCAAACCATTAAATGTTAATTAAACAATTAACAAATTAATTATAATAATTTAATTATTTTGAACAAATTTTACTTTAATTTATGTTTGAATTTCTTATAAATTTCATTTGATTTTATCTACCCAAATTCTCATTTCCTTCATTAATAGAATTTATGAATTAGTTTACAATTCTAACTATCCTCACATTAATAGAAATTGAAAGATTAACCTGATGAAAAGTGTAACATCTGAATCTTATATAGGATAGGTAGGTGTAACACTTTGAACATTTCCTTTCAAAAATATATAACTTTACTAGCTGATTAGTAGACTATATGTACTTAAACTATTATGCATTTTTGTGTAAATGATTACACACTTTCACATAGAGTTCTTCCTGATACATGTCAAGCTCTCATGGTTGTGTTCGTTTTGGCCATGAAACACGTGCCAAGTTCTGTGAGAGGGTCTAAAATTGTTTCATATAATCCTTTGAAGTGACCCCACTTCTCTCTCACATAGGTGATCTATTTGCTCAGAAAGAATAATTAAAAGTGATATGTTTATCCTCATCAAAATATATATATTGTTTCGTTATATGATTAATCATCAACAATAATCTTCCAAGTCTATACAATAATGTTGTCCCATTAAAACTAGTTATAGGATCTTTAGTCTGCATAAGATGGGTTTTCCTTCATAGACTCATGTCTTAAAAGAATTTTAAACTAACTCTCTATTCAATAATTTGGTTTGTGAATCCACAATGTTATCTTTTACTAATATAGTCAAATGCAATGACTATATTAGAGAGTATAGTCCAATTAAATTATGTCTAAGATGAGTTTGTCTAGACCTTTTATTGACTTGACCATGTACAATGTCATATTACTATCACCATAATTAAAGATTTTATTTTAGAAAATCTTGAAATATCTTCTAATAAGAATGATCATTCATACATACTTATCATTTTAACATTCTTTTGTGAAATTATTATTTACTTGACTAACTTGTAGACAAAATGTCTTTAAACTATTATGTCTTCGTGTAAACGATTACATATTTCATAATATATATATATATATATTTGATACATGCCAAACATTTATGAATATATATTATCATTTACACTAGTAAAAAAAGGGTTTTACCGAAAGATTTTCCCGAAAGATTTATATATCTATCGGTATATATGCCGAAAGGAAGAAATCTGTCGCATATAAGAAAAGGATCCTGAAACGCTATACATATCTTTCTGTATTTAAAGACAATACTGAAAAATACATCATATATCTTTCAGCTTTGAATCCTTCCAAAATCAGTCTTTTTTTGAAGGGTGAATACCGAAAGATATAGATTATATCGTTCGGCTTTGACTCCGTCAAAAAAAAAATCAAAAAAGTTCTAAGTGAGGGGTTTTCTTTTGGGGGATTTATCAAAAGATATAGACTATATCTTCCGATTTTGAACCTTTCCAAAAAAATCAAAAAAATTCTATGTGTTGGATTTTCTCTAGGAGATATACCGAAAGATTTAGACTATATCTTTCGACTTTCACCCCTTTTAAAAAGGATGAATGTTTTTCTATGTGTTTAGATTTTTCTAGAGGGAAGATGCCGAAAGATTTGGACTATATCTTTCGGTTTTGGTCCCTTT
Source organism: Impatiens glandulifera (assembly GCF_907164915.1). NCBI lineage: Eukaryota > Viridiplantae > Streptophyta > Magnoliopsida > Ericales > Balsaminaceae > Impatiens > Impatiens glandulifera. Next base: position 11,452,175 of record NC_061868.1, read on the forward strand.
TAATAAACATTAAAGATATGAGTTTTGTCCACTTCCGAGAAGTTTTTTTTTGTTATTTTAGGCCAAAGTCGAAAGATAACCCCTAGTACCAAAAGATTTAGTGTATATCTTTCGGTTTTGGTCACTTTTCCCTAATTTCTTCACCCTTTTCAATTGTTTTTTGGTTTCTAAGTACATGAATCTTGTTTAATTTTCCAAACATATCAATTGTGAGCATCATTCTAAATATAGGGGTTGTGATTAAATTAAATCCATTTCTCTTCACTTTTTGGATTTCTATTGATATATTTAGGATTGATATATATATATATATATATATATATATATATTAAATTAACTATTTGTTCATTGTTGATTTAAGATGAAATTTGGGGGTTAGTTGTTTGTTGATTTAAGGTTAGATGTTTGTTGATTTAGGGTTATCTATTTAATGATTGGTATTCAAATTATGAATAGATTTGATTTTGAAAGTTTATGTGTCATTGTAATTATGATTATTAGTTCAATTGGCTAAAATTTGATGAAATTAGTATGAAGTTATTGTGATATTTGGCTGAAATTAGGTGAAATTAGTTTGAAATCCTTGTTGACTAGTTTTCATTGTGATATTGAACATGAAATTAGTATAAACTAGTATGTATTTTGATATTGTAATTAGGATTATAAGTTCAATTGGCTAAAATTTGGTGAAATTGGTATGAAGTTATTGTGAAATTTGGTGAAATTAGTATGAAGTTATTGTGAAATTTGGCGAAATTAGTATGATATTAGTTCAATTGGCTAAAACTTGGTGAATTTAGTATGAAATTTAGTGAATTAAAGGTATATGACATTAAAGTTATTGTAGATACTTGTGATTGATATATATAGTTTATAAGTATATATAATTGATTTGAATTACAACTTTAGGCCTGATACAAAGAAGATCTAACCTGTAATTGATTGATAATAATTTAGGTTAAAAAAACTCATCTAATGGAAGTACCCAACAAAACTTGGATGAGCTTACGTAGAGATCATCCAAAATATGAGAAAGAAGTTGACCCCTTTCTAGATTTTGTAGTAAGTAGCATGGGACGACAAAATATGAAATGTCCTTGTGTGAAATGATTGAACACGACTTTCATGGATATAGTCGATGTGAAGACTCACCTCATTGTTTATGGAATAAATCTGAATTATGAATTCTCGTATTGTCATGGAGAAAAGAGGAGTACTATTAACATGGTTTATAATAATGACGATGATGATAACGTTGGTAATCATGATGATGACTCGAATGATGTTGTGCGAGAAGTCAGATGTACTCCCCCAAATTTGAATAATACGGTCAATGAAGAACAATATATGCAAGATTTTATATATGATATGTTCTCCAACGTTAATGATGGCCCGAACAATGATGAACCATTAGAGGATGCACAAAGATTCAATAAATTGCTTGATGATTCTAAACGGCCTTTATATGAAGGTGCACGAATAACAAAATCATCGGCACTATTGAAACTCCTCCACATAAAGAATGTCGGTCAATGGACAAAAGCTTCGTTTGATATGTTGTTACGTCTACTTAAAGAGGAGATATTACCGAAGAACGCTGAATTGCCAAACTCATACTACGAATGTAAGAAGTTCAATTAAAGATATCGGGCTTAAGTATGAGAAGATAGATGCATTTGAGAGCAATTACATGTTATTTTGGAAGAACGACAAAAATTTGGAGTCTTGCAGAATTTGTGGCATTTCTAGATGGAAAGTCGACAAAACTAGCGGGGTAGTTCGGAAGAAGCAAAATGGAAAATTTATGCCCACTAAAGTGTTAAGATATTTTCCTCTAATACCAAGATTGGAGAGGCTATACATGTGCTCTAAGACCGCTTGGCACAAGGAAGTAAGAGTTCAAGGTGATATGTTGAGACATCCGGCTGATTCATACACTTGGAAAACTTTTTATGAGAGGTATGAGGATTTCGCGTTGGACCCCGTAGAGTAAGACTTGGTTTATCAAGAGATGGGTTCCAACATTTTACAAATGGGAAAAAATCACACAGTATTTGGCCGGTTATTCTAATTCCTTATAACGTGTCACCCACTATGTGCATGGATTCAAGCAATTTCATTTTATCTATGTTAATTCCAGGTTTAAAGAGTCCGGGAGATGCAATTGACATATTTCTATAGCCATTAATCAAAGAGTTGTCTGAACTGTGGAATATTGGGGTGAGAACATTTGATGCACACACATCACAATCCTTTAACATGCGAGCATCATTGTTTTAGACCATTAACGACTTCCCAGCGTATGCGAACTTGTCCAGGTGGAGTACAAAAGGGGAACTTGCTTGTCCTCTTTTTAACTGTGACACTATATCTTTTCGATTGATTAATGGGTAAATACAATGTTACATGGGTCACATACGTTTCCTTCCACCAAACCACAAATTCAGGAGGGATAAAGAGTCATTTGATGGAAAAACCATTTATAGAGAGGCCTCGAAAATGTTAACAGGGCAAGAAATTTACAAGTATGTACGAGACCTAGAAGGCATATTTCTTACTACGGATCTGAGCAAGAAAACTAAGATATATCATAAAACACGGGGATACAATTGGAACAAACATAGCATTTTCTTCCATTTTCCTTATTGGAGATCACTTTTATTGAGACATAATTTGGATGTGATTTCATATTAAGAAAAATATTTGTGATAGCTTGTTAGGAACAATGATGGATATGAAAGAGAAGATTAAGGATGATCTAGAGCACGTAAAGATTTACAACTCTTAGGCATAAAACACCGGTTACATCGTGTAAATGATGGAAGAGTGGTTCATTATCCAAAAGTGCCTTTCACTTTGTCATCTGATCATAAAAAATATGTTTGTAATTTCTTGAAGGATCTAAAGTTGCCTAATGGTTTTTGCTCAAATATTGGAGGCTGTGTGAATTTTGAAGAGAAAAAGATTACATGATTAAAGAGTCATGATTGTCATATTTTATTGGAATATCTTATTCCTTTAGCAACCCGTGTATTACTTCTAGATCATGTGTATGATGCTATAGTAAATGTGTCCTGGTTTTTTCATTTTTGTGCTCCAAAGATTTGATTGCAATGGACCTCGAACAATTGTACTTGGATATTATAACGACACTTTACAAATTTGAAATGAGTTTCCCACCATCAATCTTCGATTTATGACTCTGCACCTTATCGATAAGAGCAATGCCGACAGATGCTGACAGTTTGACAACTTGTTGGTAAATGAGTATTACCAACAGATATAGGACTTTTACCGAGAGATTATATATTCGGTAAAAGACCTATTTTTACTAGTGTTAATCTATCAATTTATTTCGTTAAAAGATTTTTACCCATATCACTTTCAAGTGTAAACATATTTACTTATAGACGTAAAGTTTTTCATATCACAATATCATTTAATAATAACATGATATTTCATGTAGTGCAATTCACAGACTTAGTAAATTTAATCATTTTTATCGTAATTTTTAACGATAAAAATATCGTACAAAAAACACGTAATGAAATAATTTTCATTGTCTTCATTATATATATAATTGTCATATTTAGTTTTAATCAAAATATGATCAAATTTTTATATCATTATTATAAAACATTTTATAAGTCATACAAAAACTTTATAAACTTTGTTTTAACCTATTTCATAAAATCTTTTTGAAGACATTAGTTCTTTAATTTTTTTATGAAAGCAATGTCAAAGAAATGACATGCGTCTTGATTTCAAAATCTTCAAATTTGAAATATCAATTTGAGCACCAACTCAACAAATATAAACAAGACATTTTCTTGTTATTTTATTTCTTTTTTTAAATTTGTGCAACTTTATCTTTTATAGAGAACATATTTCTCTAATAATATATTATCTTTTTATTATTCATAATATACACAATAATTTTTGTGTTATTATAAATAATATATTTGTCCTACATTCGTGTTGGTAACTTTTTAAATCACACACATTTATATATTTTAAATCAATGAATTTCTAATCAAGAAAATTGTCACACAATTCTTTCACAAAATTTATTTTGTTATATTTTTCAAAAAATGAATAAGATAACTATATTATAAATATTTAATTGAATAAAACATAATTTTTATATAAGATTGTAACCCCCAGAAAAAAAACCTTTGTATTTGTTTCCGTGATAACTATATTTTAAATATTTAATTGAATAAAACATTGTTTTTTTAATATTTCATTCTTCATTACATTTTTTGAAATTAATTAAAAAATAATTAGTTTTGGGGTTAAATTTTAAATAATTTGAGGATTTATGATAATCAAATCACAATTTCATTTTTAAGTTTAGTTTAAATTAATTAAACATATTTAATTTAAAAGATTATTTATTGTTAAACAAAGTCGTCAACTGATTTTTGAAAATCAATAAAAGTTTGCATACGTACAAGCATATTGACTCGAAATTATTTTATAATTTTAAAATATTTGACGTTTCTAAAAATAAAATAGTTCACTCTTTATTTTTATTTTTTTGGTTGTATTACTGTGTCCCCCTATTTTTTTTTTTTACCAGTGCACACCTTTAGAGATTTTTAAAATGTATGTTTCTTTATTTTTATTTTTTTTGGTTGTATTACTGTGTCCCCTATATATATAGTTTCATAAATCTCAATTTCTTAGTTTTCAAACTGTTTTGACTATAGTCTTCTATTATTACTTAGTTTATTAGAATGTTTCATTAAGGTTTATGAACTATGTACATGTTCAATGTGTCTGATAAATATTTTAGAAACATTAATTTGAATATAACACAAATTTTCAATTGATATTATTTTAAGAACAATAATATTATTTTAAAATGCATAAAATTATTTAATTGAACTATAATTTTTTAAAAATAAGAATAATATATAATGATTTATTACTTGGTTTATTAAGCTTCATTAATTATTATATAAAATATTGTATAATACATTCTAACTTTTTCCATATTATAATGTTTTACTTTTATTTTTCTGTTTCATCAAAATAATTGTTCACAACTTTTTGTTGAAATTGACTTTAAAAAAAGTATCTTTCTTTAAAATAAATAAAATAAATTTCTACAGAAATTAAAAGACAAGTCTTTGCAAACATAATAAATTTTACTTCCTAGCTAACCAGGTTTATTTCAATATACATCCATCAATAGACAAAGATTGAGATTGAGATAGAGAGAAAGATTAATGGAAAATCATAGTACTCCTCTTGATGTTTTCATGAATCCTCCTCCTATTCTTTATCATGTTCCTCCATATCAAAAGGCTCCTATTCCTAAAAATGTCCTTTTGTATCAGAAGCAACAAAAAAAGCTAATTAATAAGAAACTTGTTACAGATCATAGACAGAAGATGTCTACAAAACTGAAAAGGATCCGATGGGATGCTGTACTCCATTCCAAGTTTGTCCAAGTTCTGAACTTGCTTGGTGGCCAGCAGAGTAAGTTCTCTATATATTTCAGTTCTTTCTTTCTATTTTGTACACAATAGATATGTGATCTGCAAAGAAATCAAAATAATTTATGTCAATTTTCATCAAATGAATTCATTCTTGTATGTGTACATCAATTCTTATGTATAGTGAGAAAAAATTGAAAACCCTAGTTTTTCTATTTTCACATCTATTCCTTATGTATAACATGTTTAATTTGAAATTTACACACACACATATATATATATATATATATATTTCATGAATCCAATTTGAAGAAAGTGATTAATTTATCAGATCATTTGTGCAATTTTTGAAATTGGAAATAATTTTATTCCAAAAGTAAAAATGTTTTGAATTAGAAGGGATAATATTTTTCAAAAATCAACCTAGATTCCCAAAAGTTTATAAATATTTTGTTTTGTGAGTTGAATTATTTCATTTCCAAACATTCATCAATCTGCTATGCTTTTCAAATGGAGTTAAAGAAATGAGTGTGAGAGGGAGGGGAGAAGAAGGAAATTAAAGATTTTTATATATGCGTAAATTAGTTTAATTTTATTTATTGAATAAACATCTATATTAATTGTGTGATTATTTTTTATAAATAAATGTATTGAAAAAAAATATTTTAATGAGTTAAATATACACTATTTTAATAGTGACTGAAATTTACTAAAGAATGAAGAGTATGAAAAGATAGTAAACTGGTCAGTTAAAGCAATGAGCAAGCTGATGAAGTCCTCTAAATCAAAACATATACTAATAAGAATAATTTCAAATAGAGTATAAATGAAATCTAGACAATAATGCAGGAAAGAAAGCGAATGATCATGCATATAAAGAAAAAAAATCTACTTAGGCGATGTTAAACCAAAAGTTGACGTACTCAATTCTCCTTTTAAATTTAAACTGTCATCTAAAGTAGAGGAAAAATGTGTTAAGGAATAGAAAAATGTATTGGTTGGAATTACATAGGAAAGAACAATGTATTCTTCCCAACCATGAAGGAAGCCTTAATGAAATAATGGGAGTAGAATGGACTATAGAAAGTTTCAGCGAATATACATGATCTCTATTTTTTGTAGTTCAAGAGAGATCAAACTTGGATGATATTCTAAAACATGGGCAAACTTATATTTTATCATACTATATTAAGCTGGAGAGGTGGTCTAAAAAGTTAAATCTATGAAGCAAACCAAAGGAAATAGCTTAGATATGGCTTAAGCTTTGGAACATCCCATCACACATGTACAATACAGAAGCTCTAAGTCAATTTGAAAGTTTGTTGGAAAACCATTATACATAGACATAATTACAGAAGAAGGAGAGTAATTTGCTTTTGTTAGAATAAAAATTGAAATGCATCCTCGAAGTACGCTACCAAAGAAGATGATAGTAGTTGATATGAAATCTATAGTTATGGAAATCACATATGAATGGAGGTCACACATGTGTGCTTTCTGCAATACTTTCTAACATTCTAGCACTATAGGTGTAAAAGAAATTGAGGAAGAGCGAAAAATCCTGAAAGTCAAAGAAAAATAAAAATTAAACGGAAGAATCAAAGATCAAAGAGAACATTGGGGAAGTTAAAGGCAATAAGCAAGGAAAAAATCAAAAAAGAATAAGGAAGGAAGAAAGCAATGTTGTAAAGGAAGAAAGCAATGTAGAATCAGATATTGAATAATGCAAAGAAATTGACGAAATAGGGGATGTTAAAGAATATAAACCTAAAGGCAAGGAAGAGGAAGATGTAGAAAATAAATGAAAATATATAGCAGAGGAGAATAGCGTAGAAGAAACTATGGTTGTTGATCCTCAAACACATAAAACTGAAGTAGAGAAAACTAGTGACAAAAGTCCTAAAATCCTGATGAAGATACCTTTTATCATATTAGTATAGGTTCATATAGATGAAGATTACACAATGATCATCATCTGCTTCAATTCAATCTCCCTTCATAAAGAACGAGAGGGAAAGGGGACGTGGAAGAAGGAAATATGGTCAAAAAGGCAGACATGGAGACAACACAAGTTAGGATAGATAAATTGTAGTCTTTGTTTATTATAATCTGTGTTTGTAATTATGTTTGACGGTTACTATTTAGAAACTTTTGAGTTGTTTGTTTGTCATCTTACAATGAAAATTTGGGTTTATCGAGTTTTGATTATTGACCCTCCCACTTTTTGGGTTTCTTAATGAAATGATGTTAAATTGTTTTTCCAAAAAAAAAACACTAGGGGCATTTTCGAAATAAGAGAAAATGAAGTATAAGTCAATTTGTTTTGGACTACGAAACTTCAAAAAAAAACAAAGCGAAACACTAAAGGTATTTTATTGAAAAATTGCATCGCCATTTTAAAAATAAAACAAGACCTCTATATCATTACTAAGGATATTTTTCGAAATAAAAAAAAAAAGAAGTATAAATCAATTGTCTTCAAACTACGCAATTTTCAAAACATACCCCGACGTCAACACTATGGGCATTTTTACCAAATAAAAAATGGTGCGATAAAAAACCTAAGTCATGGATTAGGGCTATTTTGTTGAAAAAATATGTTGTTAAATAAAATGATATCCTTAAGTCAACACTTAGGGTCTTTTAAAAAAAATAAAAACATTTAAAGTATAAGTCGATTGTCTTCGGACTAACTTAAAAAAAAGAACATTATGTGAAATAAAATAAAATGAAAAATATGAAGTATATGTCGATTGTCTTTAGACTACACAAATTCTAAGAAAAATAGAACGATTGATTGAAGTATTTCACTACCCATCAACTAAGAAAATAAGAACGGTGGATTAGAGTACTTCGTTACTCATCCATCGAGAAAATAAGAACAGTACTCATCAACTAAGAAAATGAGAACGATTAATTGGAGTATTTCACTACTTATCAACCGGGAACATGAGAATGGTGGATTGGAGTATTTCATTAGGCATGCTCCAGAAAAAAAGATTAGTGGATTGGAGTATTTTGCTACTCATCCATCGAGAAAATGTAAAAGGTTGAATTGAAGTATTTCTATATTTTATAAAATGTGAAAATAAGAATGATGTCTATGAATGATAAAATTATAACACCTTAAAGTGACGATGATTTAGAATTGTGATCAACATTAAATAGACATTTACTTTCCTACTTTTGTCTTTGTTTTGCAAAAGCGTTTTAAGTGTTGGGGTTAGTTAAAAGCATACAAACGGTAAAACTATTCACTCCTCATTCTCTCCTTACATTTCGTACTTTATGGTTTGTACAAAATAAAGAAAGAAAAAAATACATTTGACCTAATTATAAGGAATGACAAGAAACGTAAATTTTCAGAATAGTTGTTTTCTTCCTTGTGGTTCTTTTATGTTGGCCTTGACTTCACCATGTACAGGAATTTGTCCGTGAGCATCAAATTTCCTCTATAGGGCCAGGCATGGACACTACAACAAAAAAGACAAACGACGACGCTTAAAAAGATCTCTGCCAATCCTAAAAAGTGTCGCAAAAAATATTACCGACACTTAGTCTTGCATCGCCGAAAACAGGGTGGGCACACGTTTTAACAACGCTTATTTAAGCGTCGGTACGACTATTTTAAGCGTTGCCAAAAGGAAAGGGCATTTAACAACGCTTATTTAAGCGTTGGTAAAGTAATTCAAACGTCGCCAAAAGTCTAGTTTATTTTATACTTTTATTTTAACAATTCTTTTAATTTTTTATTTATTTATATTTATACATTTGGTAAGATGATGTAATTTTCTTTATAAATTAAATAATGAAATAAAAATAACATTTCAAAATAAATAATAAAACTTAAATAATTAAATAAAAAGAATATTAATTAATTACCTCTTACATCTAATGTTCTATTTATTTAAATAAAATGCATTAAATTTCAAATAAATAGTTCCTTGAGATGAAAATAACTTTACTACTTTCTGTCTCACTTTCATAAAAGATTCTTTGACAATTTGAGATCTTTAGGCAATTTGAGTGCTGGTATAATTGCCCCAGTTTCTATTAATGCATCCATAATTCCCTCAACTTGCTTCTCAACTTTAACACAATTCTCATTTTCAAGTCAAATGAGTACCTCTCTTGCAACACAGATGCTGACAATGGTTTCAACACAACTATTAAAAAACAAAGTGGCATGCATACCTCTCTTGCAAGACAGATGCTGACAATGGTTTCAACTGTAAATTTTGTAGCTACTTCTTAAGGAGAAGAATAAATTTTATATTTGAAACTAACCCAGGAAAAATGTACATATTGTTTCCCTAATTGCTATGGCCAATATGCCTATTACCTGCAGAATGTGTGCCAAATTCCATAGATCAAGTTATTATTCACATCTATTTAAGTAAGACTACAGAAAATTTAATCATCCTTACCATATCATTAATGATCTAACCTCTAAGAGAATTTTGATTCTTACAAAGCAAACACACTTAAAATGCTCAATTATAGATATAAATAGTTAATGGGGATAGGTTATTTGAACAAAAACTAAGTAAATTATTTATTCAAAATGCAGCATACTTTTTCTATTTGGAAAAGTTGGATAGGTAAAATTTGGCAGGCTAAAAGAGAAACCTTCAGCACATAGATTGGGGTCATACCAAAATCCACATCTCTAAATAGGCTTCCACTAACATACATGACATTCTCACCCAATACAGAGAAAGCTTCTTTAGGGGTGCATTCAGTTGTCAATGGAAGAAAGTTTAATGTGTTAGATGGAGAATGACGCCGACTTAGGTATTGCAGTACCGAGAATACCATTTTTTGTCGGATTTGACATTGCAAAAATTGCTGGTTTGGGGGAAGATGAGTCCTTCAGAGCTTCTAATACTTGAAACAACATTTTCATATTATTGTAACACAAAAATTAATGAGGATAATAACCTCTCAACATCCAATATGACTTTGAAGGAAAAAAGTTGAAACAAATGAACCATTTATGTGATAATTGATAAGCACTAAAACAAATTGTATGAGACTTAGGAAGACTAATCTGAAGCCTATAAGAACATGACAAGCTTAACACCAATATTTGACCTTGGAAAAACTAAATTGGAAGAGATTGCATATTCATCATAAACCAATATCAAATTAAGGGAAGGTATTACAGTTGTAGGTGGTATTCAAATCGATGATACTTATGGATAAATTAGTAGCCTATATTTTTCTTTTTAACCTAAAATATCAAATAAAATTACACTCAAGTTGGCAAACTGATTATGTAGGAATCATATATGCTGGAACAACCATTAACTATGCATTTGTACACAACAAACACAACGGGTATGTTATAGAATGGAAAAGAGAGGAAATGATTGAAAGCAACACAAGTCAACCTTATAAAGCAGCAAACGGGAAAATTATAAAATGTGAATGTGTAATGTTTCTGTGTGTGTGAAAGATGAGAGTCAATTTATCAAAATTTTCCAATGTCTAGTATGAAATGAAATAGGGGTAGGCCATTATCATTACTTGTATAGTATTTTAAATTACCTGGACATCATCATTAAATATTCTGTAGTTGTTTCTATAACGTTGCAAAAACTTGAATGCCCACTTACTTTGAAAATCTTCAAACTATATGAATATAGAACATAACTATTACTCTTGAAAGAGGAAAAATAATTGAAGCAATGTGTATCACTTTCCAGAATTACCTGCACAATCACATGAGGCCATCAAGTAAAGACAGCCTTCATAAATTCATCAACAACAACAATATAGTCCTCACCATCAAGGCGAGGTTCTTGCAATCCCAGAATTAAATAATATTTCTATTCACATCCACTAAACATTTAGAGGAGTGTGTTCAGATGCCAAATCAATAGGTATGTGCTAGTGGAATGCCAAATCAATAGGTATGTGCTAGTGGAATTTAACATGGAAGAAGCAAATTCAAGCCAAGAAGTGAAGGATGTGAATTAATCTACATACTCCAAGTGCACCTTAATAAAGAAGTCAAGGTAAATCCAAAGTTTCATGGATAAAGATAAGTAACAAGTTAAATTCAACAAATCTAAACTCTCATATGGTTTAGAACAATATCAACTATCAGCCTAACTCATGAGAATTGCAAACATGATCAGCTGGCTAGTTATAGACCATTGACATCATTTTGCCACGATCCGCATCACTAAAGTACATTCTCCTGGGTCTTCTAAATATCCCATTATAGTTCTGGCAAACAAGACCAACCATGGGAGTAAACTATTGGAGCATACTCCTCAATATGGATGATAAGTACTTGTTAAATGACATGAGAGTGAACTTACTGTTTAAATCCAAAATCACTTCACATGGTTATTGATCAAACTAACAAGAAATGCTAACAACAATGAATTTAATTGAGAATTACTGGACAATAGGTTGTAGCAACCAATAAGGTGGAAATTAGTGTTCGTAAAAAGATGTTCATAGTTATTGCACAATCAGATAATGTCCAAAGTTGTGCACGTTTCCCCTTACCTTCGAAGATGAAAACAGTTAGAAAATTCCAAAATCATCCAATTGATGGTTTCTTCAAGCAACCACGTTGGTCTTATTTCTATCATGAAATTTAGTAAGTATGTGCCACTTCGCTAAAGCATTTGGATCTGATGGTCCATCTTTAGTCTGCACCGCAAGCCTCTTCAAATATGTCATTGTTATTTGATATAATTTTTTATGTCAATGAAGAAGTTCAAGTCAATAATATTAATGTAAAAAACATTCCCAATCTAAAAGGGACAGGTTAGATGAATCTTAAGTAGCTCCAGAAAACATATAATAACTACATAAACAGAATAATAACCCAATGTCCCACCTAAGGAAATGAAAAACCATAAAATTCCTGTCAAAGATGAAAGTACTAAAATGTGAAACACGTGAAAAATAAACTCTACAAATTCTCAGATGGAAGAATCCAGCCAAGTGTTCTTTATATTTTAATATGATCCAATTAATTTGCTGAATCTTTCACTACACAACTTTATAGAAATATTCACCTGCAGAGAATGCAATCATGCCAAACACACAATGATCTCTCGCTTCTTTAACTACCAAATCCAGTTTTACCAACCAAATATTAATAACATACCCTTTCAAGAAGAAAATAACCCACAATAACCAACATACCTGATGGCTTAGCGGTGCTAATGGAGTGAAAACCTGCAATTTAAGAAACTGAAATAAATAAAAGTATATCTAAATAGGATAAATGATCGTTTAAAGATTCTAACAATGCACCTAAGTGAATGTTCTTAACAGTAGGAAAACAAACACAATGCGCAACTTTATAATAGAAATTTTCTAAGCACAACAAAAACATAATAATAGAAAATTTCAGGATAACGAATTCATTTGGAAACATCTTTTCTTATCCGGATGTGGATTTAGAAGGGATGACGTTTGAAAACGGAAAATAAACACAGAAATCTGGAAGTGATACCTTTTTGAAGCTTGTTGATTGTAGAAACAAATCTAAAGTTTTTCAACGTAGATTGAGAACGAATGCACACCTGGAGAATGAATGCTCTAGTCGTTGCTTGGTAATTGATTCGTCTACAATTGAGTAGATAAATGATGGATTCGAATCTAGCAGGTTTTGGGAAGGTCGCGGCAAAAGAAGAAATTAGAGGAGATTAGAGGTCGCGACTTAGAAGGCTTAGAAGAGATTCAAAGTGTGGTAGAAGAGACTGAAGGATCTAGAGAGAGAAGTGAAAATGAAAGTTAATAAAAACCTATCTCTTTAACCTAATCTTAGAAGTGACCCGCCCGAGTTTATGACCCGTGATTTTTTATTTTATTTTTATTATTATTATTTTTTAAGGTTGTCATAAACATTAAAAGTTGGCAAAAACCTTTTTTTGTTTAAGAGTTTAACCAACGCTTAATATTTGTGGGTAGTTATTGGTCACTGAAAACATGTTTGGTTGTAGTGGGACATACCTATGAGGAAAACACAAAACAACCAAATACCACATTGCTTTTGAAAATCTAGAGTGTACTAGTTGTCACATATCTCATCTACAAACTTTTGACGAGCTTGTATTGCATGAGAGACGAGTCTTGAAACTGTTTTGAGTATAGTCTTCTATTATTACTTAGTTAATTAGAATGTTTCATTAAGGTTTATGAACTATGTACATGTTCAATGTGTCTGATAAATATTTTAGAAACATTAATTTGAATATAACACAAATTTTCAATTGATATTATTTTAAAAATAATAATATTTTTTTTAAAATGCATAAAATTACTTCATTGAACTATAATTTTTTTAAAATAAGAATAATATATAATGATTTATTACTTGGTTTATTAAGCTTCATTAATTATTATATAAAATATTGTATAATACATTCTAACTTTTGCCATATTATAATGTTTTACTTTTATTTTTCTGTTTCATCAAAATAATTGTTTACAACTTTTTGTTGAAATTGACTTTAAAAAAAGTATCTTTCTTTAAAATAAATAAAATAAATTTCTACAGAAATTAAAAGACAAGCCTTTGCAAACATAATAAATTTTACTTCCTAGCTAACCTGGTTTATTTCAATATACATCCATCAATAGACAAAGATTGAGATTTAGATAGAGAGAGAGAGAGATTAATGGAAAATCATAGTACTCCTCTTGATGTTTTCATGAATCCTCCTCCTATTCCTTATCATGTTCCTCCATATCAAAAGGCTCCTATTCCTAAAAATGTCCTTTTGTATCAGAAGCAACAAAAAAAACTAATGAATAAGAAACTTGTTACAGATCATAGACAGAAGATGTCTATAAAACCGAAAAGGATCCGATGGGATGCTGCACTCCATTCCAAGTTTGTCCAAGTTGTGAACTTGCTTGGTGGCCAGCAGAGTAAGTTCTCTATCTAATTCAGTTCTTTCTTTCTATTTTGTACACAATAGATATGTGATCTGCAAAGAAATCAAAATAATTTATGTCAATTTTCATCAAATGAATTCATTCTTGTATGTGTATATCAAATTCTTATGTATAGTGAGAAAAAATTGTAAACCCTAGTTTTTATTTTCATCTCTATTCCTTATGTATAACATGTTTAATTTGAAATTTACACACACACACATATATATATATATATATATATATATCACGAATCCAATTAATTTGAAGAAAGTGATTAAGTTATCAGATCATTTGTGCAATTTTTGAAATTGGAAATAATTTTATTGCAATAGTAAAAATGTTTTGAATTAGAAGGGATAATATTTTTCAAAAATCAACCTAGATTCCCAAAAGTTTATAAATATTTTGTTTTGTGAGTTGAATTATTTCATTTCCAAACATTCCTCAATCTGCTATGCTTTTCAAATTGAGTCAAAGAAATGAGTGTGAGAGGGAGGGGAGAAGAAGGAAATGAAAGATTTTTATATATGTGTAAATTAGTTTAATTTTATTTATTGAATAAACATCTATATTAATTGTGTGATTATTTTTTATAAATAAATGTAATGAAAAAAAAAATTAGATCATAAATCTATTTGTTTTATTTCTTTGAGTCAAATTTTCTGATTGTTGAAAATATTTGAAGTGTGTAGAGAATTTATTTGAAATGATTAAATTTTCTTATAATTTGCAGAGGCTACCCCAAACAATATATTATCTTATATGAAGAAGGAAAGGCTTACTCTCCCTCAGATTAAAAGTCATTTACAGGTAAACTGATTTTATTTGAATTTATTCTAGGTGTGGCTATCATGACTATCTATAGTCATATTCCATTTTAAATGAGAGGCAATTCTTGGTCAAAATTATGTATTTTGTTCCATTTTATTGATTTTACTAACATTTCTATACAATGTGTTGTATACTTGAATATGTTATTTTGATCAATTGACTATATATTGGTTAATTTATACAGAAATTTAGACAAGGTGGACCAAAGAAATTAATGATAGGTAAGATTGTCAAATAATTTCTTTAAAATTATATTTGGACTAATATCATATCATGTTAAATTTTGGCGAGCAGGTCAAGGGATAATATCAAAAGAAGTGGTACGAAAATCGATCCCACGCATATTTGAAGCTAGCTCGACACCTAGGTACATATATGAAATTATTACATAAATGTCTGTTTTAATTTGTTAATCATTTAATTTGTTATATCAATTTCTTTTGTTCCTCATTCATCTACAAGTTATGATATGCAAACTCCCTTCTTATTTGGTGGATCAATTGCTGGAGAAAGAGAACACGAGGGAAATCCAACTAATCATATGATTGGAGATGAGGTAATTAGTAATTGTCTTTTCTTTGTATATAAAAATTCTTTAATGCATGTCACAAATTAGAATATTTGTTCATCACACAGATTCAACAACTTTTAACGCAAGAACATTCTGAACTAGGACCTTATGAAGGTCACAATTCTTCCCTTCCACATGCTACAATGGGAAGCTTTGAAAAAGTTGGTAAGGAAGGATCGCAGAGTGCTACTATTTTTCCATCTTGGAATCCGATTACTCATTCGTTTATGGGAAATGATGCACCTAATTTTACTATTAACAAACACAACTACTTATTTGGAGGATCGGTTGGTGAAAAGAGACAATACGAGGGGAATATAGCTGAAACTAATGACTATCAAGTAATAAGAAATCAGAATCCAGAAGAAGAGGTAGTTATTTATTGTCTTGTCTTTGTATTGAATGATTCTTTAGTGCATGTCACAAATTCAATTTTTTTGTTCATTACATAGATGGAACAATTGTTGATGCAATCACAAGTAGAAGCAGAATCGCAAACGTATGAAGTTCGTAGTTCTTCCATTCCATGTACTATTATGGCGAGCTTTGGAGATGTTTTTTCATCTGTGGATCTCGTTCCTCCTTCGTTTACAAGCTCTGATCTGCAAGCTCCCTTGAGTTATACACCTTACTATAGTAATGGGAACACCAACTTATTTGGAGGATCATTTTCTGGGGAGGGAGAACAAGAGGTGGATCTAGCTGCAACATATTTGAATCTTGATGCAGATAATGTTGTTTCCTTAAGCAACTTCAATGGAGACTGAAAATGTGTGTAGTTATCACCATTTTTTGAACTATTCAAGTTTACTTTTTGTAATGTGTTGTGACTTTGTTTGAATTGTCTTTTCAAAACTCCATTTTTATTTAAAATTAACATTGGTTGTTGAACATTTTGCTATTGCATATATGATGACATAATTTTATAGCTTTATCTTACATTTCTCTATTGCATCTATGTGTTGCTATTTTGTTGTTACATTTTCCCAGAGTTTTATGGGGAAAATAGTTTTGTTGATGTGTTAAGGTTGTTATAGTTATATTTTACAACTTCATGTTTTATTTTGAATTAATTTCTAGCTACACTATTTTTTATCATTATTTTCATGTATCAAGTAAGTTTCACTATTGAATTTACAATATATGCAACCTTGGCATGGCATGTAAAGTAGATTTTGGCTGAAAAAAAAAGCTTGTTCCTATTATTGTTTTTTTGATGTTTTTTTTTTGGAAATTTAAGATTTATTTTTCATTAAATCATGCATCCTTCAAGATCACATGTAGCAATAGAGGGGAAGGAGACACCATCAAATTAATGGGTTCAATAGTTAAACAAGGATCTTGCCACTATAAGGATTAAGATAAGTAATCGATAATAATTCTTATAATATGGTCCATTCATTTATGTTTATTTGAATTCATGTGTTTGTAACTTTCTTTTGCTAAACTTGTAACAAGTCTGATCACAACTTGACTTTGTACCGGTGATATTTGTTTTCGGTATTCAAATAAAATCCTAATCTGGCTGCTTCAAATTTACACTCAGATTTAAAACTGTTGGTATAGACTCAATCCAGTAATTATTGCTTTCTACAGGTCTTGAGATGGAAATGGAAGAGGGTGTAGAGAGAGAAACTGAGGTTTTTGGGCGACATTAACCAGCTTGCTAAAATCTTAGTAGAATTTAATGTTCAGAAATCCATTAATGTCTTGCTAAGAAGATGATGAAGTTCAATGTGTATCTAAAGATAACGAAATCTGATAGGGCAGTAGAGAAATAAATGAGGAAAAAAGAGGGTTTAACCCTGAGCAGCCAAATTACTTGGTTGGTGAAAGTGAACTTAAACCATCTAGGTTGATATGAGACATAAAAAAATAGATGAATTCTTAAGAAAGGATTATAGAACCAAATTATTCTCCAATTCTTACCTTCTAATGTAATTGGTTGATTGTTCAACGTCTTAATTTAAGATTAAAATTGATTTACTAATTCAACATAATATTATGAATATTAAATAAAAAGTACAAATGTTAGAACAATTACCTCCAACCTGGCTTATTTTCCGATGAGCATTAGCGTGTCTTCCTTCAACGACGTATTTCTTTTTACACGACATCCATCCAACAAGACATAGATTCCTCTAAATATTTTTTTCTTTCTCAGCTCTAAATAGTTTAAACTCTAACTAAAATAAAAATCTTAGAGAATTTATTGACCTCTAAAAAATAACAAATTTTATTTGATAAACTTATAGTCATTAATTAAATAACTTTATAAAATTATTTGTCTAAATATGAATATATTTGTAATTACATTAAATATTATTATGGAGAATATTATAATCTTAGAATTTAATTATAATAAATTAATATATTAAAAAATTGTATTTTATAGAGTATGCTCTATATAAAATAATAAATTAATTAATGATCTCTATAGATAATAAATTTTATTTAATAGGATTATTGTCCTTAAATAACTCTAAAATATGTATCATCTTTTATTTAATTTTATAAAATATCATTATGGAGAGTATTATAATATTATAATTTAATATTAAGAAGAATATTATAATCTTAGAATTTAATGTCTATATTTAATTACAATAAATGAAAATACATATTTAATTTGATGAAAGAAATATTTTTTTCATATAGTTAAGCTATATATAAATGAATAAACTTAGGACCACTACAATAATAAGATTTATTTGATAGAATTATTGTCATTAAATAACTCTAGGATGAATATGGGAGAATATTGTAATATAAGAATTTAATGTATAAATTTAAAATACATATTTAATTTGATGAAAAAATATATATTTCAAAGAGTTAAGCTCTAAATTAAAAAAAATACACTTATGAAGCTTTAAAACTAATAAATTTTATTTCAGAACTTATTTGTATGAATATGAATAATATGTACCCTATTTTATTTAATTATATAAAATTTCATTAAATATGATTATGGAGAATATTATAATGTTAAAATTTAAATAAATTGAAATACATATTTTATTTAACAAAAACATTTGTATTTTATATAGTTAAACTCTAAATAAAAAAAAACTTTAGAGATCTCTAAATATAACAAATTTTATTTCATAGACTTATTTCTCTCTATATATAATAATAATAATAATAATAATAATAATAATAATAATAATAATAATAATAATAATAATGCTTAATATTAGGTTATCGAGTACACTAGTAAAATAAGAGTCAATAGAGACAAATTTAGCCACAATCTAAGTATTCCCGTCGCTTGTTGTTGATAAAAGAAATAAGCTATCACTACAACGAAATATACATACGGTAACACATCATTGTCAACGCATATTAAGCGTTGGCAAAAATCATACAAAAATTGAATTTTACCTACCTTAACTCAATAAATTAGTTTAATTAATAATTATATATGAAATATAATATATATTTAAAAATAATTTTATTTAAATTATTTATGTGTAAAAAGATTAACAAAATATATATTATACAAATTGAGAATTTTCTTAAAAATAATAATATTAAAATTAATTTAAAAAATATTTTCAACGAATTTATGCTTTATTTATAATAATATATTAAAATTAAGTGATTAATTAAAATGAGTTATTTTAAAAAAATAAATAAGAAGTATGAGAATTTGATAACATGGAGTATTCACAAGCGGCTGAAGCTTCTTTTAGGGTTTCGAATAGGCCACAATTTGTGAGTTTGAGTTTGAGTTCTCGCTCTCACTCACGCTCCCTTTCCTGCTCGCGCTCCTGCCGCCTCATCTTAGCTTTCCCTTTCTAGGTCATATAGTGGGAGAGTGAGAGATACAAGCTATAACTAAGGATCTGGATACGGAGCTTCGAAAGCTAAATTGCAGAACAACATGTGGATTCATGAAGTTGGTGCTTACCGAGTAGAAAATGAAGGATGTAAATGAAATTGAAGGGAAGTTTCATGATTCTCCGATATGCGATGATTGTGTAACTGATATCTACTATCTTCATAACATGGAGGTTAGTTGGACTGAATTACTTCTCATTTCTTATTTATGCTGTAATGGCTACTAATTGCTGATTTCATAATCCTTTCATCAATCTTGAACTATAGTTTGGAATGTAAGTGTATTTTCTTTTAATTACATTAAAATTTCTTAGTTATGTTGAGTTGCGTTTACATTTTGTTTTCTGATCTGAATCGTTAAGCCACCCAACGAGCAGTCAATCAATGGCGGAGAAAAACTTCAAATACGGCATCCTAGGTGGCAACGCAAGTGTAAGTTGCACAACTCCAATATTATCGCACTCTAATTGAAAGTTGATGTATAACGAAAATACCAAATCCATAGTATACCTTAATTATGTTATGCTCATGTGCTATCATATTACATTATTTGTGTTGCAGTTGTGAAGGAGGAACGAGAGATTGAAATTGGGCTTCCAACTGATGTCAAACATATTGCACGTATTGGATGGGATGGAGCCTCTGACAATCCTCCACTTGGGTATGTATTCATTCAATTTATACTCATCAAACTGGATTAAAAATTTATTCATTTGATCAAACAATCAACACAATACCCAGATGAATTAATTCAAGATAAAGCCCAACAAGGTTCCTGCAACTGCAAATGTCAATGCCAATATCGAGGAGACAAGATCCCACAACTCTGCAATCTTAACATGCTAATCTCAAGGTTCTCATCTTCGATTTCTCAAATGTCTGATATTTTTCCTAAATGCACCTGAAATTTTGAAAATCTTGTTCAATAGAGGATTGAATGATTCTTTAGTAGAGGCAAATTATGTAGAATTTTCGGATTTGTTTGTTTGGTTTTGCGTTATTCAGGTTTTATTATACAATTACAAGTTATGACAAAAAAATACTATTACAAGTTATGCTCAGGTGCTATCATAGCTTTGTGAAAACAACTTTTCTTTCACCCTAATTTTTGGTACCACATCAAAATTGAATTGATGCAATATTATTATTGTAGGTTTATGTTGTTAGAGAGTTCTACAAGTAGGGGGTTAAGCCAGTCGAACTTGCAATTATTTCTAAATAAGTAGTATGTATGACTTTCCATGCATTTATTGTCTTTTTCATGTACATTGTTAATTTTTTATTGGAGTAATGCTAATTTGATTTTGTTCATTTTGGTCATCACTATTGGTACTTGTGATGATGAACCTTTTCTGGATTTCAGGTTGCTCCTTATGTGTGTTCAACTCTTAGAAAGAGATACCTTCTTCCTGAATTTAAATTTTCAAATCTTCTAAATCATTACTGCTGATAATCTAATGTATTTATATTTCATGTCCATTTGATACTGATTCCAGTCACTTAGGATGCTTAAAATGAGCTCAGATCTGCAATGGGATAATCAATGATTGAAAATGTTGTTGCTCATATAAGTCTGTAACTGGCTTTCTGTAAACTTATCTGTTAATTTTGTAATTCTTATAATTATTTTCTTGTTGATTTCAATGAAATAAAGTTTATGAATTCATTATTAAATTGGTTGCACAACACCTCCAAGACGATCGGGATTTCACGTTTGTGTTGGAAGTGCAGGTGAAAGATTGCTAGTAGAGTGGTATATGGAGAAAGGTTGATTCTTGCTAATTCTTGAATATTAAGATCACATCTCTCAGGTGAGAGTCTAATAGACAAATGATTTAATCATACTTGTTTTTTTTGTTACAGGAATTGAATTGATTCAACACAAAGATAGTTAACACAGATTTTGCTTCTAAGTCTCTCATAAGTGCTACTATGAAAGTTTAAGAATATCAATCTTTAAATATCAATCTTTGATCATTGCTATTGGTTCTAATGTAAGCATGCTCAACATTCATTCACATCAGATTAACTTGTTTTCCTTATATTCCAACTTTTGATAATATTTGTTTGCCTAAAATTTAATTTGAGAATCAAACATCTGTTTAAAAAAAATTGAGAATTGAACCAGGGTCTTTTTGCTAGACAAAGAAAATTACTTGCTTTCACACTATGATAAGTCAAAATTACTTGCCTTTTCTTTCTTTTCTTTCTTTCTTTTTTTTTATTTACAATAATTGAATGAGATGTTCTAATTTTCAAAAGCAAAATATACATAAAACATTTCATCTGTGTATATACAAGTTTCAATCCAACCTAATCAAGGAAAAAAATGTTTGATTTTGGGTGATCATTCAAACGTTAATCTTGTTCGCAATCAAAATTTCAATCCACCTAATTTTCTTCTGTCCTCGGGGAAATCATTCAGAAGTTAACCTTTGAAACTCAATCATTCAAAAGATTCAATCCACCTTCTTTTCCTTTTGTCTTGTTATTTAGTTATATATTTTCAAATCTTGAGCCACTTGAAGAGAAGTTTTTGGTGCAGATTGGATTCGTCACTCACCAGGTTCACATGTTTTGTATATGTTTTTCTAAAATAGCTTGTTAACATAATTTCATTAGTTACAAAAGTATGGTCCAGAGAGAGTTGTTGATATCAATTACAGATGTTAATACTTATAAGTGGAACTACTGAGTTTTATTTCTTCTGCTTCAATTTCAATAAAAAAAATCTAACAACATACAACTTCCCATGAAAGGCTGGCTTTACTGGGACTGGTGTTGGAGCTGCTTACTACAGCCTGTGGCCTATTATAGAGTTCATGACATTTAATTTCGCCATGCAGGTTAGCATTAAATATAAGCTTTAGTTGAGTAAATCTCTATCCTTACCAACTATTCATTTTGATACTTCCAAAAGGCTATATCATATGTTGAGTTAAGATCTCTTGTTTTATATTGTGTGAAGATTGAGTAAGTTATAGAGATTTACTTGACTCAATTACTGAATGTGGAATTGAGTTTTTTTAGAATTTAGTATTAAAGTCTCTCTTAACTTGATTGGTGTGAGAAATTCCCCAACACCTTTTGTTGAGTGTATTTACGAAAAGGAGTGACGACGTGTTTGACATCTTTTTTCTCATTTGTTTATGTTGTCAAGGGCAATCAAATGGTTTTTCCTTGGATCTTATTGCAAGCAATAGATCACATAATTAATTCAGTTGCAATGCAAATCTAACTAAATGTCTGGTGGTCAAATATCAGTTCCAATAATGTTTAAAGGAGGATTTACTGGAGTTGGTGCCCAAAAAGTTGGATACACAAAATTGTCTTTAAGTGGTTTATGGAGTAATTGTCTTTGTTTACATCTTTTTATATAGCTTTAGTATTTTTTAGTTTAATTATTTTTTAAACTATTAGAACATTATTATAAAATTGTAATATGTTAATTAATGTTTTTTTATTTAATTATGATATGATTTTATGAGATAATATTATTGAGATGAATTATATTTCTTTTGTTATTATTTAAATGATAATAATTAGATCTTCTAAATGTTTCTTTTTAATGATTATTCAATCAAAAAATTTGTTAAAAAATGGAAATAAAAAATAAAATTTTAAAAATAAAATAGACTTTTGGCGACGCTTAAATTAATGTTACCGACGCTTAAATAAGCGTTGTTAAAACTTCCGTCCACCCTGCTTCTGGCGACGCAAGAATAAGGGTCAGTGACATTTTTGGCGACGCTTTTAATGGTTGGCAGAAGTCTTTTTAAGCGTCGCCAAAAGTCTTTTTTTGTTGTAGTGTATATTTAAATAGCTACAGGAAATTTATATTGTTGCTTGTTTCTCTTTATAAAATATTAATTATATTTTAAATAAATTTAACGTGGACCTAACCCTAGAAAATCTTCTCTTGGAAGTGAGCTTCAAGGAGGAGGCTATGCTCCTAGTGTTCACACACAAAGGTGACTTCAGATCTGTGACCTTTCAAGAAGATAGTCATCATTTAGCGCCGTCTAATCATGATTATTAGGCAAACTTTCCCCGACGTCCATAGCCACTTAGGCTATTAGATCCAACGCGGCCTATCGGGACTCCTTAGTTATCTGCTTACGTTCATTTAAGTGGACGACGATGTCATCGACGTAAACTCATCAAATCTCTTCTTGTATTGTTTGTTTCTCTCTTCTTAAACTATCATTATGAAATTCATCGATTAATGGTATTCACATGTCTTTTGCATTCATATTTTCCATTAAATCTTGTTATGTATCTTAAAAATGTATAGATATCTCAAAGAAACAAGACTCTAAGTTGTTCAACAAGCCTCTTCTACTGGTATACTTGTACATTCTTTTCTAATTATTGTTAAGATTTCTGCTAATTTCTATTACAGTTGATTTTAAACTTATATGTTTTTAGGTAAATCTATCTCATTTATAAATACAGCAAATAGATGCAAAGTTTAGATGAAAAAGAGAGGTGGATTACGAAATAATACTGTGGTGAGATTTTTATTCACAAAATTTGTTTTAATTTGCTTTCTTTCTAATTTTAGTCTAATTTGTATTGTTCATTTTTGTTTAATTTCTTTGTTGAGTTGGTAATTTTTCCAATTTTAATTATTGTGCTTTATTGGAGTTAGCTACCAAATTTTTTTTTGTTATTGATATGATTTTTAAGCTCAAACTAAGCCATTCTTATGTATTAATTTTTTGAATATGCTTCTCCTTGAAATTTGTGGTATACGCTAAGATTGTTATCAGTACATATTATAAGTTTTGTTTCAGATATTGTGGTGATGAGATGCTTTGAGACAATTCTCATTTAAATTTTGCTGAGATTCTTGAGATTGGTTTTTGATAAATCAGCATCTTATTTTTTTATCAAATTCTTTATATACAGATTTTGAATAATGCTTTATGTGCTACTTGTTGAACTTTTGAGTTTTATACTTCTATTACAACAATCCTGGCCTCTGTTAAATTAGTCTAGAATTGAATCTAATAATTATTGTGTTTGGTTCCCTTGTTTATTTTAATCTGAATTTCTTTTGAAGCTTCCACCTATGTCTTCTTGTGTCAAGAATTTTCTAAAACTCGAATCTGTATTTACTAAATTAATTTATGATGCCTGCTGCCCCCTTTCAGCAACAGAGGGTAGGGTGGAGTGTGGGAAATTAGTGAGTATTATTATTTAATGTTGATTGGTGGATTGTCAATTCACATTGAATTTGATATACTCTTCAACATTTAACTTAACACCCTTTAACATTTAGCTTTCTTTGAGAATGCATGTAGATTGTTATATGTGTTTTAGTTTGTTTTATTTTTCGCTGAAGACAGATCATAAACAACTTCTTCTTGAAATTAGTTTTTTTTTCATATTAAATGACCTGGGAGATAACTTCTTATGGTTTAGTAAAAAATAGAAGCTAAAATATGATAGAATTAATTGGTGTATTGTGAAAAGTGATCCGGGAGCAAATGCTTATCCTCTTATTAGTTGTGGTATTTTGAAAAATGACATAGAAATGAATGCTTTTGGTAAACTTAGGGATTTGAAAAATTAAATTTGGGTGCGGAGGAAATTGTAGATAGGATAATTATTCCATTAAGGTTATCTTTCTTTTTCTTTTACATTCCCATTACAGTTAATAGGAATTGAGTCATTGTATATTGTCTTGGTATTTCTATTCATATCTTAATGCGTATTATGGTGATTGAGACACTTGGGTTGTTTGCATTGCTTCTAGAAGCCACATGTTATTGAGATTCTAGTTGTCTAGCATGTTTGACATGCCTTCTTTATATTATTTGGTTGTTCAATGGTGATATATGCAGTAGTTATGTTTAATGACTTAAATGGAATTTAATTTCATCTAGACCAGGTATACCACATAATTTACTCCATGATAGTAAAAAACATATGAAAAAGAAACATTTACGCTTCTTTATCATCAAGAAACATTTGAAAAATGCCCCTAAAAGCATTATAATATCGAAGGGTATATATGAAATAACTTATTCTTCTATACTTGTTAGAATCTAGGCATATATGAAGTTAGATTCAGATTAGCTCAGTAGACTAAGGGATGGTAGGAATACAATCATTCCTGCACTTTTGGAGATCCTAAGCTGATATGTAAAACCTTTAGAGGTCAAAGTCGTGCATAAATTTCAAGATGGGGTAATATTTCCATAACACACATGGTAGTTCTTATTTTCTTATTACTTAAGAACCCAACATCCAATAATCAACAAATAATTATCCTCACTAATTTTTAATACTATTAATAGTTGTTTAATAGTGTTAAGATTTATGAAATTAGACTAAGATGCAATCATTTGTAAAGAAAAATAATTATTCTTTTATAAAATCAGATGATGGACACAAATAATGCTGTTTTGGTCAAACTAGACAAAGGTGATGAGCTATTTATTCCCTTAAAACATGATTATAATATAGCGTTTGCTCATTGCAGGTTGAAAGCTTTGATATTGGCTATGTAAATACCACAATGTCTCGTTTGGTAAGTTATCAATACAACAAGATTTATTTTTTTCTACTTTTTTTTATTGGTACCTAAAATGTTATCTTAATGAGATACGTTGGACAAAAAAAGACAATGAAATATGGTACATGGCAAGGTTCTATAATCCAGCTGAAGCAGACAAGATGGGACTTTCAACATTGTTGTCCCTGGAAGATGATTGATTTTCTTCTATATGAATGAATTAATGAATCCATGTCACAATTAACCTCATGCTTATTTAATTTTCTCATATTTAGCTAGACAAGCTTGAGCAGGAAACTGAAAAGTGGTGCTAAGAGATAAATAAGAATAAACCAACTGCTATTCGAGTGATCAAATATTCTATTAGTGTTGCAATTTGAGTGATACAACATGATATAATTATTAAAGTAAAATAAAAATGTATTAATGATCCTTAAATCTGAGTATTGATTTCTTAGTCTAGATATTTATATATGTCAAGCTAAACATAGTTGTGTGATTTCTTTTAATTTGAGAAGGAATTGAGAGAGAAATGTATGCTTATATTTTATGGAACTAAGAAATGGAATCATAGAAGGAAATTTTTTGTCGATCAAATGATTAATAAAGGCAAAACGAACATGCCTAACTTTTTGCTTTAACTTAGTATTTGTGTAGGGGTTATTAATCAGAATTTATATCATAAATTCATCCTTCATAATTGTATCATATGTTGTTTTGGTTGCAGAGATAATGGGGATTGATGTTGCATTATCACTTATGATATTCTCTTGGGACAGGTTATTCATCTTTTCCTTTATGTATATTTTGAAATCATTAGTTATATTATATTTACACGAGAGTCTTCTTAAAAAAAAGTTTCTACAGTCTAGTGTTGGATACCAAGAGTTTGTACTTCAAATTGCGAGAATTCATTCTGACTGGGCAAACTCTTTATACTCTATTATAGTTTTATAGGCATATCCTAGCTCCTGAAGTTACCCTTCAATTTGCCTAATATTGTTATTAATATTGTTATAGATATTTCCTTTTTTTAGTAGGCTAGTTTATCCTTGTATACTAATGACACAAAACTCTCATAGGCAGAGTCATTCATGGGTGATGCATACAAATTTCTCATTATCCATAACAACGTGTCACAATTAATTTAGCTCAACTATTAGAAAGGAAGTGAGTAAAAAATGTCAACCAGTTGATGAATCTTTCTGAAACTTTTGGTTCATACACATACTATGCATTTCACTTGAAAATTCTACAGTTATTTCCAGTGTAGGAATTTTGTTTTTTAGTTTCCTTGTTGGACTACACTTGTATGTGTTTCATAAGTGATATTTATAAGTTTTATTTGTAATGAGCTTTTGTAATTTTTCAATTAATAACTTGTTGGTTCAGATTAATGCTGCAAAAGTCGGTGCTTATCCTTGGTTTCTGTTTTTGTGCAGATATTCAAAAACCTCGATATGTTAGTGTAAATACTCTAAAGTCAGATGTGATGAAAATCATCCATAAATTAGGAAAGCTGTACACGGTAATTTGAAATCTTAAAAGTTATTCCTTTATAATGACTTTGAGAATACAGTTGCACATTTTATATTTGTTAGCGTAACAAAGAGAGTGCACAAGACATATTAAATTATGTATAGTTGTAAATGTTAATGATTAGTATATTTGTTTTCTAATTATATATTTATGAATTTTCTCAAGTATATTACAAGATTAATGCATTTCATCAGCCAAACCGATGTTATCTCAATTCTTATATCATCAAACTACGAGCATGAGGAGGTAATTCAATCACGAATCTTTTATAGTATTCTTAGATGATAGGATGATAATGGTATCGTCTTGATCTTTGGAAGGTCTTTGACTAGCCAACTAATTTGAATACTATAGGCTGAGATTTTTTAAAAACAAATGGAGAGCAACATATTATAAGGGTTTAAATTTATATTTGATGTTTGCTTATTTTTACTTTATAAGGATGAGAAATAATGTGTATTTAATATTTATATTATGTAGGTTCGTTTTTTAAATATGCACTAGTATAAATATGAGTAATAGCGATAGAAATTAGCGATGATCTACATTTTCCGTCGCTATTTATGTGCAGAATAAATTAATAATAAAATATATGTATCAACAGCTACTGGTTTTTAATTCCGTTTCCAAACACAAATTTTTTATTTTTAAATAAATACAAAATCAAACTAAACACTTCACTTATACCTAAACAACTAAATGAAAATAGAATCTAAACCTAGGCTACTTTGTTTGGAGAGACATTACTTGCGACTAGAGCTTGGAGGAGGCCTGTGCGATTTGGAGAGCTTGGAGGAGGTACTGCTTGCGATTTCAGCTTCGAAGAGGCACTGTGCGATTTGGAAAGGTTAGAGAATGTGCGACTTGAGTTTGGAGGAGATGCTGATGCGCAGACACTGATGCGCGATTTGGAGACGCTGATGCGCGATTAATACTATCTTTATTAACCATCTTCATGTTCGTGATGATAATACACGATCCATCCCAATTCCTAATCCGTTTTCAGGTTATGCTGCTAATCTAGACATGATTTAACGATTATGCCTCAAACTTTGTTGTAGCATTCTTTACAATCGAACTGTTTATCCTGAAGAAAGTTTTGATATAGTAAAGAAATATTAACTTTCAATGTTAATAACTCAAGATGGGGTGTTAAAATCTTCGTTTTCATTTTAACTATTCAGCTTTCTAAAGCTAGTAAGATTTTAATTTAAGATTATTTTTTTGGTGGAGTAGTTACGGGTGGAATATCTAGGGTTTTCTTTTATTGATCAAATTTTATTTTCATTTGATTCATAATGCAAATAAATGACTTTAATCTGGGAAGTTACAAATGATAGTTCTTGTCATAATGAGTAAGGCTACAAATGAGGTGTTGGAGCTATGGAACTTCAGCATTGAAAAATATGTACCTTTTTCCCATCTGTTCCATGAATGATGTTTTGCTTGATCATTATTATTACTTGATAATAGAGTCTTAATATGAAGCTTTCTCTAACTTCATAAGTTGAAGTAACATTAACATTGAAATGAAGGTTCTTACCATTAGTCAAAACCTATAATGTGGTTTGTGTACAATAATACACATCCTTAATACCCAATAGAAGTGAGCATTAATGGCTATTTGTCTGGATAATGCTTCTTTATTATTATAAAGACATATCAGCTTAACTATTGTATAGACATAATAATATTCAAGCACTAACTTGCTTACCTAGTTTGACCTAGACCATCAGCTTCTTTAACTATAACTCGGGTGGTTCTTACTTAACTGAGATTATAAATTGAGAACTAACTGACAGAGAAAGACAGACTTAGTGAGTTTCAGTTGGATGGAGTTGAAATAGGTTATTTTTGGCCTCTTCTCTTCTCTTTTGTTTTTGATAATTTGATGTAACAACTTGATTTATTGTGTTTTTCCAGCATTGAAGTTTGTTCCGTCTATACATATTGTTTATTCAATTATCTACCCCAGGTTAACTATTGTATAGAAATAGATTTAGAATATAGACAGTTCTATTTGATGGATTAATTCAACTAATAAAATTATTGCCTTAATTATGTTCCTAAATACTTGTTCTCTTTCCACATTGTAATTTGTCACTGTATATTAAACTCTCCAAGTTGGTTAGTTCTTATTTACTTTGAACTTAACATTTTTTACTAACATCTATCTATTATTTATAGTAACATATTTTTCATAATACTGCAAATTAATTGACTATCTTTTAATTTGTGTATTCCTTTCTTAGGGTGTAGAAATCATGACTATCTCTTAAATGTTTACCGTTGAAGTAAATTTTTTATCACCATATGTTGAAGATATGTTAATAAGTATTTTTGGAGAAAATGCAGTGGTGAGGGATGTATTAGAAGAAATTAACATAATGTTTATTGTGTTTTTCTGTTATTTGTTTTTACACTTGACTTGTTGATTTTTACTGGTTAGCTACTTTATCAACCTCTTTTATTATTTGTCTGATTCAATAGTTCAATTGCATCTCAAAGAGTTTCAGTTAGTGTCTTTTATTTATATATGTTCTGAAATATTGTTTTCAATTTCTCTTTTCATTTTGGTAGGATAGTGGCTCATGTTATTGAACTCTTGAGCCCTGGGAACACTCCAACAAAGGTTATTCTTAAGGAATAATATGACCATCTTGATGGAATCAACATCAAGTAACTCCACTTGGTTGTATATAACATAATTCTGTCTTCACATTTTTAACTTGACATGTTAGTGAATAATCTATTTATAATTTTATCTAAGAATTATATATAATTTTATAATTCTGTCTTCATTCCTTTCCTATTGATTATTTTTCAGGATTGCAATTATTTCTTCATACTTTAAGTATGAATTGTAAATCAATTTCAATATTTATAAAATTGACAATATAGTTCTAATTCTGATTATACATAGATGCATTTTATATATTTTGCATCTAGATTCCAGTTAGCTAGGACATTAGAGATTGTGAACAAGTTGTGAATAAATTAGATCCCAAAGCTTGTGAGAAGACAATGAGTTTGAACTTTCTACAACCATCAATCATATAAAAATGGGTTACGTACTGCATTTATCTTATTTAATGGGAATTTATAGGAGGAAAAGTTAAGTTACCTCGTCTACCAGGTTTGAGAAAACCAAACACTGCTAAGTTATTGTTGTCTTTATTTATTTTCAGTGTCACAGTTTCCCATTGGTTAACTTCTTAAAAAATAAAATGGGGTGGTTTGTATATGGCTTGTATTATTATTATGCTTTACAAGATATTTTCTTTCTTTTTTTCAACTTGGGAATGATAATTTATGTCAAATTGTCAATGCATATGTATGAGCCTAAGTGGGTTAAGAGAGATATGTGTTATTTAGTGTTTTACGTTTTTTTAAAAAGGATTAATGATACTTTGTTTGCATTGTTTAAAATATGTTATTCAAACTTGTTATGCAACACTGTCAATGCTTTAACATTATATATATATAATGTTTGAGTAGTTCATCACTCTTGTTGAGTTATGACCAAGTTCCCTGAATGTGTGTGTGGTAGGAGGAGATTCTGGGAAAATAGACACCATATGGGTGACTATATCCCGCAAGAAGAGTTTGAAAAATTTACGACTTTGTACAATGATGAAGCTCCACATAAAGCAATCAGGGAGGGATGCTGTAGAGAAGGCAAATATTTAGTCAGATAATATTAGCCATAAACTCCTATCCAAGATGGGTTGAAAAGAAGGTAACTTAAACTATTTACTTAACTTTCTAAGTAATTCTGAATAGCTGGAGTATGCAGAAGAGGGTCTAGGGAGCTCTAGGACTGAGCTTGCAAATCCAATAATAGCAGGTGATGTTAAACTGAACAATTTGGGTGTTAGAGCTAGTCAAGCTGGAAAAGTGGTGTATGATGATGATATATATGAACAACATAAAAATAGGAAGATGCTTGGTTATAGACACATGCCCAACCCCTGGTATGTAATTTAACTTACATTACATTAATTATTCCTATAGAGTAATGAAGTCATTCTCCAGATTTTGTTGACTAGTTATTTGATTATGATCCAATCTAACCTCTTTAAATGTAGGCATAATTGAATCAATATACACATGTATATCAATATTAATATTTGATTAAGATTTTTAGTACTTATTAAGTTGTTTATCTTTTTATGGAAACAAAAAAGATTATAGTTTTTTACTTTATGAAATTTATTGAATCCTTAATTCTTGTTACTGAACACTAGTATTACTGTTCTCAATTAGTGATAAATATAATTGTAAAAGGTCCACATCGGGAGATCAAAATATGAATCATCTAATTTCACTTATAAAAAAATTATTTTGAGATGTTTGAAACTTTTTATTCATGTTAAATTTAGTAAAATATATAAAATTATTAGTAATGGTTTTTAATTATTGTAGGTACCTTTAGCCATTACTGAAGCCACCCATAGTCTTGTGGCCATATTTTAGCTACAGAACCAATAGCGTCAGTTGGCGACAGGTGCTTTTACTGTGGCTATATACCTTTAGGACAGTATATTGAGAAATAACGACAATTATTCCTGTCGCTATTGCACTGTTTTTATTAGTGGTACTCGCACCACAATATAGACTTGTTTTGTGAGATTAAATGAGTCGGGTTGTTAGTTTATGAGTTCACCCGTCCTTAAAACATGAAACAATTAGTTAAAAAAATATTAAATTAAAAAATATATTTAGATCTTGATCTTGTAACCTACGGTTATAGCATTTCTCTACCAAACTAAATTATTTAACATTTTATATTAAAAATTCAATAAAATTATTTTATGAAAATACAATGATGAATCTTCAACATTGTATGTTTTTTTTTAAAATGATTTAACGTCACTTCATTAAAAATTCCAAAAAATGGAAAAAAAACCACGAGTTTAAGAGATTATTTTAGACAGGCCTAGAATGATTTAGAAGTCGTAACATTCTGAATAAAAGATAAAAAGCTAAAAACGTAAATGAATTATCTGATTACAGTGCTTTCAATTCTAGTGAGTTCAAAAAATGGTAAATTTCAGTTCCTTTAGATATTCAGTTCTACTCCGTGTTTGAAATTCTTCTCCACGTTCCCGCGAGGGGTCTGCAATCCGATATAATATCTTTCCATAACTCTTTAACGCTCATGTGTACCCTTGCATTCCGTTCTTGCCAAATGTTATACACCAATACTCCAAAGCTACACTTGAATACGCTTGTTGCAAATCTATTTTTCCTTGGTTTTGAGTAATGTCGTTTCTTTGATTTCATTCTATTCGCTCGGGAAACTGATCAACTCCAGGCTTTTATAGAATTTATCCCAAAGCTCCGAAGTAATACATCAAATCCCGAATAGGTGATCTATGGTTTCTTCATTTCCTCTGCATAGAAGACAGCTCGCGTCTGGGATGCTCATATACTTGATGATACGATCACGAGTGTTGAGTCATTTCTAGAAGGCGAGTCATAGGATGAACTGGTATCGAGGTATAATTTTCTTTGACCATACTAGAGGAGCCCATTCTACTTTCTACGCTTTTTCCCGGGTTACCTCCCATATATTTTCTTCGATACCAGCTTCCCATTGTCCTCAACTTTCCATTCATGAATATCCGGTCTGTCGAGTAGTTGTATGTTACTTATATGATCAAGTATCCTCTGTCCTTCAAGATTTCTTCTCAGGAGTGAGTCTCAATTCTCGTCTTTAATGTCTCTGATTTTTTTCTTCCGATTAGTCCCTTCTGATACGGGTATCTTGAAACTCCTCTTTGTGGATGATAGGCTGGTTTTCGAACTAGGAGTTGTTCCAGAATAGAGTTCCTTTCCCATCCCCTAGTTGGATGTCATAAAGATCTACAATATCACTTCTTAGTTTAAGAATTTTTTCAGAGACCAGCTCATACTTTCATGAATTTTGCAGGTGCAGATGTTGGTTTCGTATTTCATAAACCTCGTATGCACCCATTTGATCCATAATGACTCCTGATTGCACTCCAACGCCCAAAGATGCTTGAAGGTGAGAGCTTTGTTCCACTCGATACAGTTCTTCAAGTCGATGCCTCCCTCGTCCTTCGATTTGTAGATAGTGGTCCATTTGACTTTCTTTCCTCCTCTTCCGCTACTGCCCCATTGTATGTTTTTAATGTTAGAGGATTATGTTTATTTAAATGTGCGTTGAATAGTCTATTTTGAATAATTAGCCATATCAATCATATATTAATAATATGGCGATGTACCCTGTATTTAACATTTTACTCATTGTCGTCAACGGGACACTCGTAGTGTGTACCACATGCCAAGAGGTCTGTGCTAAAAGTGAAAATCAATATTTGTTCGAATTTTTAAGTATAACACACAATTATCTATATATATAATGATGTTTAATTTTTAAAGTGTCCGGATTGCCGGGTTGAGAGCTGTAGTTAATTTGGATATATGTTAGAGTAAATGAATACTTGGGTCGGATTGTGGGTTGACCCGCCCATAAACTTAAAACGGTTAAAAATAAAATTAAAAATGCTATAGGTATGGTTCGGACTTGCAACCTAACAAAACAAGTACAACCTTTTAACCAACTAGGCTAATAACACTTTATTTTTTAAATTAACCTAAAATTTGATAAACGCGTGACATTTTAAAAATATAAGTTCATTTTTTTAACTAACTAATATATATATATATATAATGATGTTTAATTTTTAATTTGGATATATGTGAGAGTAAATGGATACTTGGGTCGGATTGTGGGTTGACCCGCCCATAAATTTAAAACGGTTAAAAATAAAATTAAAAATGTTATAGGTATGATTCGAACTTGCAACCTAACAAAACAAGTACAACTTTTTAACCAACTAGGATAATAACACTTTATATTTTAAATTCAATCCAAAATTTGATAAACGCGTGATATTTTAACAATATAAGTTCACTTAATTTTTAAAGTGTCGGGATTTCCGGGTCGAGAACTATGGTTAATTTGGATATATGTGAGAATAAATGGATATTTGGGTCGGATTGTGGGTTGACCCGCCCATACAAATTTTACCGTAATATTTTTTCACGGTTTTTTATATTATTACTCGTGCAAATGCACATGATACATGCTAGTTAAATTAAGGATGTCATAAGTAAATCTCATTCTTGAACTCTTCGTCCCAAAATGTAGATGTCTCTCTTCGGTTTCATGATTATCTCGACCCAACACAGATTTGATTGATGTTTTAGAGAAATTATTTTTTAAATTAGATATCGGTAAGTATTTTTGTCTTCAAAATTATAGAAAATATATGTAAAACGATGTTACAAAGAAATTAATTAAATATAATGTACAAAGAACGAAATCACAAAAATACAATGTTAATTCGAGACATGTTTTACACATTTCTTTTAAAACAGTTTCATCGTCTCCCATGTGCTAGAGCTTATCGCTAATAGTTGTCTCCTAGGATACACCGAATCTAGTAATGATTTTGTACTGGAATTAATACACATTGAACCTATGACAAAGATACCTAAATCCAATCACTGGGTTTCAAAAAAGATAGTTGACTAAATAACTCGAAAAATACTCACAAAGATAAGAAAATAACTTTTAGATTTCTAAAGTGAGAAATAATAAGATAATGTGTTGATTTTTTGTATGATGTGGGAATTAGATAGAAGGACTATTTATATTGTTGAAATAATATACCGTCAAAATAATAAAACCAATCAATAACCATTGATCCAATGACTG
Source organism: Impatiens glandulifera (assembly GCF_907164915.1). NCBI lineage: Eukaryota > Viridiplantae > Streptophyta > Magnoliopsida > Ericales > Balsaminaceae > Impatiens > Impatiens glandulifera. The sequence goes on from NC_061868.1 coordinate 11,487,589, forward strand.
ACATTGATTGTCTATTCATCGCCTTTTGCATTTCTTCTTCATTAGGAAAGACACATTATGATTTTTATAATTACTAATAAATTGATAACAATAATCTAATGAAGGTTACAATAACAATTAACAATAATGAATAATTTAAATTTTTTAATTTCTACTCAAACCATTAAATGTTATTTAAACAATTAACAAATTAATTATAATAATTTAATTATTTTGAACAAATTTTACTTTAATTTATGTTTGAATTTCTTGTAAATTTCATTTGATTTTATCTACCCAAATTCTCATTTCCTTCATTAATAGAATTTATGAATTAGTTTACAATTCTAACTATCCTCACATTAATAGAAATTGAAAGATTAACCTGATAAAAAGTGCAACATCTGAATCTTACATAGGATAGGTAGGTGTAACCCTTTGAACATTTTTTCTTTCGAAAATATATATAACTTAGTAGACTATATGTACTTAAACTATTATGCATTTTTGTGTAAATGATTACACACTTTCACATAGAGTTCTTCCTGATACATGTCAAGCTCTCATGGTTGTGTTCGTTTTGGCCATGAAACACGTGCCAAGTTCTGTGAGAGGGTCTAAAATTGTTTCATATAATCCTTTGAAGTGACTCCACTTCTCTCTCACATAGGTGATCTATTTGCTTAGAAAGAATAATTAAAAGTGATATGTTTATCCTCATCAAAATATATATATTGTTTCGTTATATGATTAATCATCAACAATAATCTTTCAAGTTTGTACAATAATGTTGTCCCATTATAACTAGTTCTTAGGATCTTTAGTCTGCATAAGATGGGTTTTCCTTCATAGACTCATGTCTTAAAAGAATTTTAAACTAACTCTCTATTCAATAATTTGGTTAGTGAATCCACAATGTTATCATTTACTAATATAGTCAAATGCGATAACTATATTAGAAAGTATAGTCCAATGACATTATGTCTAAGATGAGTTTGTCTAGACCTTTCATTGACTTGACCATGTACAATTTCATATTACTATCACTATAATTAAAGATTTCATTTTAGAAAATCTTCAAATATCTTCTAATAAGAATGATCATTCATACATACTTATCATTTTAACATTCTTTTATGAAATTATTATTTACTTGACTAACTTGTAGACAAAATGTCTTTAAACTATTATGTCTTCATGTAAACGATTACATATTTCATAATATATATATATATATATTTGACACATGCCAAACATTTATGAATATATATTATCATTTACACTAGTAAAAAAGAGGGTTTTACCGAAAGATTTTCCCGACAGATTTATATATCTATCGGTATATATGCCGAAAGGAAGAAATCCGTCGCATATAAGAAAAGGATCCTGAAATGCTATACATATCTTTCGGTATTTAGAGACAATACTGAAAGATACATCATATATCTTTCAGCCTTGAATCCTTCCAAAAAACAGTATTTTTTTGAAGGGTGAATACCGAAAGATCGGCTTTGACTCCGTAAAAAAAAATCAAAAAAGTTCTAAGTGAGGGGTTTTCTTTTGGGGGATTTATCAAAAGATATAGACTATATCTTCCGGCTTTGAACCTTTCCAAAAAAATCAAAAAAAAATCTAAGTGTTGGGTTTTCTCTAGGGGATATACCCAAAGATTTAGACTATATCTTTCGGCTTTCACCCCTTTTAAAAGGGATGAAAGTTTTTCTAAGTGTTTAGATTTTTCTAGAGGGGAGATGCCGAAAGATTTGGACTATATCTTTCGGTTTTGGTCCCATCTAATAAACATTAAAGATATGAGTTTTTTCCACTTTCGAGAAGTTTTTTTTGTTATTTTAGGCCAAAGTCGAAAGATAACCCCTAATACCAAAAGATTTAGTGTATATCTTTCGGTTTTGGTCACTTTTCCCTAATTTATTCACCCTTTTTCAATTGTTTTTTGGTTTCTAAGTACATGAATCTTGTTTAATTGTCCAAACATATCAATTGTGAGCCATCATTCTAAATATAGGGGTTGTGATTGAATTAATTACAAGTATATGTTTGTGTTTGATTATAATATGATGTATAAGGTTTTTGTTTGTTTATACTTAGAATGAGTTATTATATTTTAAATTTGTATGTGTAGGGGTTTGTGTTTAATTTATAATTAGGATTGTGTTTAGGTTTTTAAGGATAAAATATAATTATGCTTCAATCTGGTGAAAATAATAAATTTTAAAAGGTTAAATACTAAAAGATTTCCCTCATATCTTTCGGTATTCAAGGGTAAACACGAAAGATTTGTGTAAATCTTTCAGTTTTGCCCACTTCCCATCAGTTTTTTTTGTTATTTTAGGCCAAAGCCGAAAGATATGAGCATATCTTTCGGTTTTAACCCCTAATACCGAAAGATTTAGTTATATCTTTTGGCTTTGGTCACTCTTACTTAATTTCTTCACCCTTTTCAAATTGGTTTTTTGGTTTCTAAATACATGAATCTTGTTTAATTGTCCAAACATATCAATTGTGAGCCAATATTCCAAATATATGGGTTGTAATTGAATTAATTACAAGTATAGGTTTGTGTTTGATAATAATAGGATGTATAAGGTTTGTGTTTGATTATACTTAGAATGAGTTATTATGTTTTATATTTGTATGTGTATGGGTTTTGTTTGATTTATAATTATAAGATTGTATTTAGGTTTTAATGATAAAACATAATAATTCTTCAATATGGTAAATAATATATTTTAAAAGAGTCTAATATCGAAATATTTAGGGTATATCTTTCGGTATTCAAGGATAAAATCGAAAGTTTGTCTAAATCTTTCGATTTTGCCCACTTTCCAGCAATTGTTTTTTTTTGGTTAGTGAAGACCAAACCCGAAAGATATGTGTAAAACTGTTGCCCGTTATGGAAGAGGCAATACCCACAGATTTACTATATCTATCGGTATTTCCATTTATATCGCGATTTTGGACAGAAACCCTCCCATGCGCTCTCTCTCTTCTTCACTCTGCTCCGACAAAGCCATATATCGCCGAAACCGTTCTTTTCTCCGCTGAAGCCGCAAATCGAAGGTAGAAGACGTCGTTGATCCGCCATCTCTGTCAGAACTCCGCAGATCCCGACGTTCTCCGTCAGAACTCCACACATCCGTCTCCTCTCTTCATCTTCTCTAATCTGTAGGTATGTAAATCCATTTCTCTTCACTTTTTGGATTTCTATTGATATATTTAGGATCGATATATATATATATATATTTAGATTAACTATTTGTTCATTGTTGATTTAAGATGAAATTTGGGGGTTAGTTGTTTGTTGATTTAAAGTTAGATGTTTGTTGATTTAGAGTTATCTATTTATTAATTGGTATTCAAATTATGAATGGATTTGAGTTTGAAAGTTTATGTGTCATTGTAATTAAGATTATTAGTTCAATTGGCTAAAATTTGGTGAAATTAGTATGAAATCCTTGGTGAAATTTGGTGAAGTTATTGTGATATTTGGCTGAAATTAGGTGAAATTAGTTTGAAATCCTTGTTGACTAGTTTTCATTGTAATATTGAACATGGAATTAGTATAAACTAGTATGTATTTTGATATTGTAATTAGGATTATTAGTTCAATTGGCTGAAATTTGGTGAAATTAGTATGAAGTTATTGTGAAATTTGGTTGAAATTTGGTGAAATTAGTATGAAGTTATTGTGAAATTTGGCGAAATTAGTATGATATTAGTTCAATTGGGTAAAACTTGGTAGTATGAAATTTGGTGAATTAAAGGTATATGGCATTGAAGTTATTGTAGATACGTGATTGATATATATAGTTTATAAGTATATATAATTTATTTGAATTACAACTTTAGGCCTAATACAAAGAAGATCTAACCTGTAATTGATTCATAATAATTTAGGTTAAAAAAACTCATCTAATGGAAGTACCCAACAAAACTTGGATGATCTTACGTAGAGATCATCCAAAATATGAGGAAGGAGTTGACCACTTTCTAGATTTTGCAGTAAGTAGCATAGGACGACAAAATATGAAATGTCCTTGTGTGAAATGCTTGAACACGACTTTTATGGATATAGTCGATGTGAAGACTCACCTCATTGTTTATGGAATAAATCTGAATTATGAATTCTCGTATTGTCATGAAGAAAAAAGGAGTACTATTAACATGGTTTATAATAATGACGATGATGATAACGTTGGTAATCATGATGATGACTCGGATGATGTTGTGCGAGAAGTCAGATGTATTCCCCCAAATTTGAATAATACGGTCAATGAAGAACAATATATGCAAAATTTATACACGATATGTTCTCCAACGTTAATGATTGCCCGAACAACGATGAACCATTCGAGGATGCACAAAGATTCTATAAATTGCTTGATGATTCTAAACGACATTTATATGAAGGTGCACGAATAACAAAATCATCAGCACTATTGAAACTCCTCCACATAAAGAATGTCGGTCAATGGAAAAAAGCTTCGTTTGATATGTTGTTATGTCTACTTAAAGAGGAGATATTACCGATGGACGCTGAATTGCCAAACTCATACTACGAATGTAAGAAGTTCTTTAAAGATATCGGGCTTAAGTATGAGAAGATAGATGCATGTGAGAGCAATTGCATGTTATTTTGGAAGAACGACAAAAATTTGGAGTCTTGCAGAATTTGTGGCATTTCTAGATGGAAAGTCGACAAAAATAGTGGGGTTGTTCGGAAGAAGCAAAATGGAAAATTTATGCCCACTAAAGTGTTAAGATATTTTCCTCTAATACCAAGATTGGAGAGGCTATACATGTGCTCTAAGACCGCTTGGCACAAGGAAGTAAGAGTTCAAGGTGATATGTTGAGACATCCGACTTATTCATACACTTGGAAAACTTTTGATGAGAGGTATGAGGATTTCGCGTCGAACCCCCGTAGAGTAAGACTTGGTTTATCAAGAGATGGGTTCCAACATTTTGCAAATGGGAAAAAATCATACAGTATTTGGACCGTTATTCTAATTCCTTATAACGTGTCACCCACTATGTGCATGGATTCAAGCAATTCCATTTTATCTATGTTAATTCCAGGCCCAAAGAGTCCGAGAAATGCAATTGATATATTTCTACAGCCATTGATCAAAGAGTTGTCTGAACTGTGTAATATTGGGATGAGAACATTTGATGCACACACATCGCAATCCTTTAACATGCAAGCATCATTGTTTTGGACCATTAACGACTTCCTAGCGTATGCGAACTTGTCCAGGTGGAGTATAAAAGGGGAACTTGCTTGTCCTTTTTGTAACCATGACACTATATCTTTTCGATTGATTAATGGGCATAAAAATGTTACATGGGTCACATACATTTCCTTCCACCAAACCACAAACTCATGAGGGATAAAGAGTCGTTTGATGGTCAGACCATTTATAGAGAGGCCTCGAAAATGTTAGCAGGGTAGGAAATTTACGAGTATGCACGAGATCTAGAAGGTATAGTTCTTACTACGGATCTGAGCAAGAAAACTAAGATATATCATGAAACACGGGGATACAATTGGAACAAACTTAGCATTTTCTTCCAACACTGGTTACATCGTGTAAATGATGGAAGAGTGGTTCATTATCCAAAAGTGCCTTTCACTTTGTCATCTGATCATTAAAAATGTGTTTGTAATTTCTTGAAGGATCTAAATTTGCCTAATGGTTTTTGCTCAAATATTGGAGGTTGTGTGAATTTGGAAGAGAAAAAGATTACGTGATTAAATAGTCATGATTGTCATATTTTATTAGAATATCTTATTCCTTTAGCAACCCGTGGATTACTTCTAGATCATGTGTATGATGCTATAGTAAATTTGTCCCGGTTTTTTCATTTTTGTGCTCCAAAGAGTTGATTGCAACGGACCTCGAACAATTGTACTTGGATATTATAACGACACTTTACAAATTTAAAATGAGTTTCCTACCATCAATCTCCGACTTATGACTCTACACCTTACCGATAAGAGCAATGCCGACAGATGTCGACAGTTTGACAACTTGTCGGTGAAGGAGTATTACCAACAGATATAGGACTTTTACCGAGAGATTAGACTTTTGGTAAAAGACCTATTTTTACTAGTGTTAATCTATCAATTTATTTCGTTAAAAGATTTTTACCCATATCACTTTCAAGTGTAAACATATTCACTTATAGACGTAAAGTTTTTCATATCACAATATCATTTAATAACAACATGATATTTAATGTAGTGCAATTCACATACTTGGTAAATTTAATCATTTTTATCGTAATTTTTAACGATAAAAATATCGTACAAAAAACACGTAATGAAATAATTTTCATTGTCTTCATTATATATATAATTGTCATATTCACTTTTAATATGATCAAATTTTCATATCATTATTATAAAACATTTTATAAGTCATAAAAAAACTTTATAAACTTTGTTTTAACGTATTTCATAAAATCTTTTTGAAGACATTAGTTCTTTAATTTTTTTTATGAAAGCAATGTCAAAGAAATGACATGCGTCTTGATTTCAAAATCTTCAAATTTGAAATATCAATTTGAGCACCAACTCAACAAATATAAACAAGATATTTTCTTGTTATTTAATTTTATTTTTTTAATTTGTGCAACTTTATCTTTTATAGAGAACATATTTCTCTAATAATATATTATCTTTTTATTAATCATAATATACACAATAATTTTTGTGTTATTATAAATAAAATATTTGTCCCACATTCGTGTTGGTAACTTTTTAAATCACACATTTATATATTTTAAATCAATGAATTTATAATCAAGAAAATTGTCACACAATTCTTTTACAAAATTTATTTTGTTATATTTTACAAAAAAAATGAATAAGATAACTATATTATAAATATTTAATTGAATAAAACATAATTTTTATATAAGATTGTAACTCCCAGAAAAAAACTTTTATATTTGTTTCTGTGATAACTATATTATAAATATTTAATTGAATAAAACATTGTTTTTTTAATATTTCATTGTTCATTACATTTTTTTGAAATTAACTAAAATAATTAGTTTTGGGGTTAAATTTTAAATAATTTGGGGATTTATGATAATCAAATCACAATTTCATTTTTAAGTTTAGTTTAAATTAATTAAACATATTTAATTTAAAAGATTATTTATTGTGAAACAAAGTCGTCAACTGATTTTTGAAAATCAATAAAAGTTTGCCTATGTATAGAAGCATATTGACTAGAGTTTTTGTTCACTCCGTACATTGATGATACTTGGTAAATGACTTTCGCACTTTATTCTCCGTATCTATTTTAAAAACAGTCTCTACTTATAAAGTTGTCTTATAGAAAATTGGTTGTATAATGTTTGAGTTTAACTGGTTATTCTTCTAGTCCTAGTCATGCTTATATATTTTAGCGTTATTTAAAATATTGAAATAATAATATTTAAAATGTTGGTACCTGTTGCTGATGATAACTAGGGAGGATTATACTTGAAGAACATCAGTCATTTTAATAGCGTAAGGTTTTAGAAATAAACACCAAACAAGCCTTAGTCAAAATATGTTTTGTGTAAACATCCCAAAAATATTATGAAATCATTTTCTAATTTTTTCGAGATCTTAAGAAAATGGTGTGGGGTCCCAAATTACAAAAATAATTGTGGATTTTAAAAAGTGGAACCAAACATTCCTTAGGACCGGAGTTCTAAGCCTCGAGTTCGTTTTTATCGGTCGAGGTCAATAGACAATCAATCCAGGTAGAGGAGCCTCTCGGTCGAGACTCGTGATCTTCAGTTTGAGTATATAAGTTCCTTGGTCTGGGTGCTAAGGACTCACGGTCCTTGGATGATCTTATCAGTCTGGCTATATGAACCCATTGGTCATATGCTAACTCTATGTTATGTCCCTCGTTTAGGGTGTATAAACCTCTCTGTCTTGGGATAGCTCCAGGCTAATTCCATCGGTAATGTGTTTAAACCTTTCGGTCCTAGGCTAGTTCTAGACTAAGTTCCTCGGTCCTAGGTTCAGGAACTCTCGGTCCTATGTTAGGAATTCTCGGTCTCAATGTCCTCTCTCTCGGTCCTATAGTTTGGGAGTCTTGGTCCTAAGTTGGACCTCTTGGTCCTATGTTAGACCTCTCAGTCCTAGATAGAAATCTTCGGTTAGATTTCTCAGTCCTAGATGAACATCAGTCGGACCCCTCAGTCTTGTTGAAATTCTCGGTTCTAGGTCTCAGTCCTAGGTTCGAATTTCTCAGTCTTAGGCAAAGAATCCTCGATCCTCAAGAACACAAGTGTGCAAATTTTTAAATTCATTTATTTAGCTCTGATTATATCATCAAATAGCTTAGGTAGCTTCACAAAATTCCCAAGAACATATTGATCATCATCTCAAGATATGAATCAACATGGATGATGATCAATTTGTTCAAAACAATTTGTGATAAAAAAAAATCGATTTTTTATTTATTTTAAAGCTGTTTTGAAGTATAAGGAGCTATCCAATAGCTTATTTATACAAAAAATACTTTATTGGTACCAAAACAAAAATACAGCCCATTTGTTTTGACCAAATCAAGAACTCAAAATTTTCAATTATTTTTAAAATTTTGATTTTAATCAAACATGATCTGGATGGATCAAACATAATCCAAACAGTTGTCCAACATCATTATAATCATACTGGGAAGCTTTATGGGATGTGATTCAACATAAATAGCCCAAGAATAACAAACTAGATTTTTGGATTTTAATAATTCAAATTTAGGTTTTTGTTATTGAGATCGATTGATTAGTTATATATTATCCAGATAGTTTCTAAATGATCCTAGGATCATTATTCCACCATAAAACACCATAAATAGTAAGCATACAAGATTATGCAATTTGGAAGATAAAAAATTCAAAGTTAAACTATGAATATGAATTAGAGGGTGATTGTATCCTTACCAAGTGTTGGGATCAAGATTGCCGATAGGGGACCGGGGTCCAGCTAAAAGAGACCTCTTACACACTCACAAAGGTTAGCGCTAATCCGATTAAGAATTAACACCAGTCTCAACACTACACAGTCTATCGCAAGCTCTTCAACTGGGTTTAAGTGCAGAAGTAACTTGTTTCAGCTTGAAGTAACACACACAAATCAGATAGAGAGAAGAATGAAGAAGGATCGGTTTGCCATTAAAAGAGATCAGTTTAGACAATAAAATGATCGGAAATGACAAAGAACACAAGACATAATTTTATGGATGTTCTGAGATAAAACTCCTACGTCACCCCTTCTTCTCAAACAACGAGAATGATATTCACTAGGAATATTCAAACACAATACAACACACGATCGAGTCTTATTTATTAATCGATATTCACTTTACAACTCTCACACAGAATTGTAATACAATTGATTCACAAATACAACTTAATGCTTGCCTTTCTAAAGATTGCTCAAAGAGTTGTATTTTAACGGAAAAATAGATTATATCAAAATATCAATCTCTTGATCATTCATTGTTCTTCAACTCTTCATCTTCTTCTTTTTATAGTGGAAATATGACAACAGTCATATTTTTTGACTTGCATTTAATATGGTTGGTGTAGTTGGTCAAAAAGGAGCCGCATAGCATTTAATGCGGTTGAAGCTTCCCAAGTCATAATGCAGCGCCGACTCAAATTAGGTAACTGTTCACTTGACAGCTGTACTTTTGATGGTTACCTGCTCCTTGAAAACTGCGCTATAGCTTTATACCAACCCAGGTAACTGTTCATCTAACAATTACCTGCTACTTGTAGACTTAACAGTAGACTTATACCAGAAAGGAAAAGACACATTCTGATCTTTAGAAGATCTTCCTTTACACATTCCCACGGAATATATGTTCGCACTAAATTATCAATTTCCAATATTTTCATATATTTGATTTTGTCTTGATTCAAATCTGCCCGTTGGAAATGTTCGTTATCTTATTATTATCTGGAAGTAGAACCAATCGGGCACATATCGGTTTATTGCTAGACAACCGGTTGATTGGTTCTACCGCTTAGTACATGAAAATCGATTTCTGATAACATGTTCACCGATTCTGAGGTTTAAAACGGATTGGTCTTCTGATAAGATAAATCAATAAGGTTAATTTCGGTTTGTGCTATTTCAGAGGTGTAAGTTTGACCGACAAATATGTGACCAGTCCTTTGTACCTGCACATAAATTTGAATTTAATTAATTTCTTTAGATAGTTAATTACTTATTAATTAACTATCTAATTTATCTAACAATTTCTTCCTTTTTGATTATTTAAGTTAAATATTCAAAACCCTACAATCGTTGGCCGGTTTAAAGAATTTATATTTATTTGGCCGGTTAGAAAACGATCTATTTTAAAGATAGAGTTTTAAGAAAAATTTTGAGAAAAAATTGTGTGAAAATTTTTGTATGTTTAATAATTTCTACCTTTTTAATATTTTTAAGCTAAAAGTATCAAAACCCTGTAAATTGAAACTAAAACCGAAAACTTTATATTTCCAAAATATCATAAGTTCCCAAAAGTGATAATAAGTTTTCCCAAAATATTCATAAGTTATAATATATATAATTGAAAAACATAAAGGTTGAGAATTCATTGGCCCTCTTTATCCGCCTTGTTGACCATGTCGATAAAACAGCTGTACAAGAAACTCTTTTCCTGGAGGAGTAGGATCTCAAGAACTGCTTGCCGGTTGACTTGATACTCCAGTCGACCGTTGGGGTCTTATCGGTCAAACAGGAATTTAGAACGATGGATTTCTCTGACTCTACACGAAGTTTTCAACCGAATCTGTTCTAGTTCCTTGATCTGACCGGGGACCAGAACGAACAGATTGAAGTGGAACCGCCGAGATCGGTGTGGTTGAAACTGTAGACCGACATTTTCTTAGATTCGGAGGTGCAGCATTTTCCTCTTCTTCGTTAGGAACCGGATTTTCTGAACCATCGGTAGGATTCACAATCGTTTGAATATTTTCCTGTTCAACCCGAGCCAATAACGCTACTACTTTATCCCTTTTTCTTTTGTTCGCTTGTGCCCTTTTTTTTTGCAATTATAGTGGGTATCTTTCTTCTTTCTTCATTTGCCACCTATAAAATTAGTTATTGTTGATGATTTCTAGCCGCATCGGCGTTTTCTTGTTCAACCGCTTTAGAATTATCCTATTCGGCTTGAAGTCTCCGGGCAAGTTCTACATCGTTATGTTTAACCTCCTCGACTATACGGTCCCTTTCATTTTCCTCTTCTTGATGCTTCCTACCCGTTTCTTCATCTTTTCTGATTTGTTCTTCGTTGGCAGCCTCTTTGATTCTTGCCAAATCATGTATTTAAACCGACAAGGCTTGTACCCTTTCCAGAGTTTGAGATACAACCTTTTCAACATTTTCAATTTTGGAATCGGTCGATGAAGCCCTAGACTCCATAGATGCCTTCCACGAGGTCATGGAATTTTGAACTGTCTCTTGAATAGAAACCTAAATCTCTTTAGATAGTAAATCAATCGAAAAATTTTGCACCGGGGGAGGAGGGTGAACCCAACCAGTTTCGGAGAGTCATTCTTTTTTTATTTGCTTCGGTCAGAAGACTTACCCAAAGATCTGACCGATGGAGTTTTGATAGATGATTCAATAGTTTGTGACTCCGTTAATCCATCTCGCTTTTCATTGTTTTCCGGAAATACAAAATGAGGCTCTGGTTCACTTTCTTCATTTTGATCCCCTGTCGGTCTAGATGATTGACCGACCTCAAAGTTTGTCTTTTCAGGCTGTTTCCCATTTCGGTCAGCATCTTCAACCGGAGTAGACTTAAGCATTTCAGCATTTCTCTCGGTTTCTTCTTCCATCTTCTTGATATTGGCTTGAAGTTTCACTTCAACCATTTTCAATGTTTCCATCACACTATTGTGTACCCCATTTATTTCACATTTAGCCATATATTTTTGATGAACGATGTCCAATGTCAACGTTAGCATCTTTAATTTTGCGTTGGTTTCGACCAACTTTATCCTTGACATAACTATCGGTATGGATGATGTCTTGGCGAGATCAATCACCTTTTTCTCCAAATTTATCAAGGTCGAACACTTGTCAGTTTCAGAATAATTCGGGAGCATATCCTCGAATAATATTTCATTCCTTAGTCTCCCCCATTCATAGAAGGAATTAGATAAATCATAAGCTTGTTCCTCAAACATCTTGAGAACATTATCTACGATTTCATCATCCCTAGCATCGACCATTTGAGAGTCCGGAATTTCAGAATTCGGAATAGTTTTATTATTAACTGTCTCCTCATGAGTCGGATTTTGATCGGATCCGATTGAGAGAATTTCTTCGTTGACCGGATCGGTTGAACTCTCCCGGTATGAGCACTCTCATGCACTGGAGATTGTCACCCAAAAACTCTTCTTCATGTTCGGCCGTCTCATTGGCCTTATCAGCATCATCTGCCCGGTTAGTTTCAGTAGTCTGACCTGTTTCAACATGCTTACTCGTCACATCGGTTTCAACAACGGATGGAATAGTAGAATCCCTCGTAACAGTAATAAGAGTGGAAGTAAGAGTATTTACCTTAGATCTGGATCGATTGGTCGTGCTGGTCGTGGACTCGACATGAGTATGAGGAATAACCGGATTTGGAACTAGTTTAGCAAGAATCTGATCATCAACCGGAGTGACCTCGCGGTTAACTAGTATGGCAATCTCTGCCTTTGTTGTCTCATTATCGGATTTTTCTTCATCCGATGCCTCAACTACCGGTCTTTTTCCTTTCTTCACCTTCTCTTTTGTTTCCTTTACCTTAGGCTCCTTATCCTTCGGTTTCTATTCTTTTGTTACTTTAGCTTTCCCAGCTCTCACTAGACTTTTTCCAATACTAACCGAATTTAATATTTTAGATATTGGAAGAACAATACCTGGACAGGTCTGAACTTCAAGATGTAGCAGGATCTTGTCGATCTGCATCGCAAAATCTAGAGACCGATCCTTCTTTGAATTTACCATCTCGCATAGAACTTCAAATAAAATGCTTCCCCAGTTGATTTTATCACCGAGAAGAATCCTGACCATCATTTCAAATTTTCCTTAGTGAGGTTGTCAAAGTTACCTCCTCTTCCCTGAAGTGATTTGGAGACAATATCGCATAGCAACCGAAATTCAAATTTCATAGAAACGTTAATGGGTTTAAACAACTCATGTAGGTCTTATATTATGAGTAAAAGGGGTTTCCCTTAATCCTTTATATATGGCTGCTTGACAAGCTTAAGCGTCTACCGCCAGTTATGCTTGATAGCATCATGACCCCTTTATCTAATATCATAGAATGAAATAAGCCTTTCCTGGACTTCAAGTACAGAGCAATGATGAAATCTGGAACATTCTCCCATGGTATCCCATCAAGAAAGTGACTTTCATGATGGATAATAAGTCACTAATCATGCTTATGGGTTTGAAATGGGTTACTTACTACTATAACTATTTATTGTTCAAGAATTTTAGCTAAAACTTTGTCGAATTTGCTTTCGTTGTGGATTTACCCATTGATCGTAGGGCCCATGTAATATATCTTGAAAAATGGCATATCACCATTCAAATAAATATCCTATCAAAGTGGATGAAATTCCAGGATCACATCCACAATCAATATGAGAAAGTTCAGGAAATTATAACGGAAGAAGATACTAGTGTCGGAACAGACTACAATTGGACTTAAATTCTTTAATTTCCGTTAAACATTTTTTCCCTTTTAGACTTTATCTGTTAAATATCAACAAAAGAGTCTTGTCTGTAATAAACCTTGCGAGTATGTTTATATACGACTCTACATTTGTTTTAATCGAATCACAAAAAAAGATTCTCATTCTCAAAGATTCATCATATGCATTTGAATTTATTATTTTTATTACATGTACAAAACCATTACCTCTTTCTCGTTCCAATCGTATTTCACTACAACAAGCCGATACGGCCCCATGAAAATAGAGACCCAAAAACTGGACGTTTTGTGCACCAAGATATGGCTGAAGGAACTCCAAAAATTAATAAGGATATAGTATCTCTAACTAAATTTGCTGAAATAAAGACTATTTTTTAGCAAGTAACAAAATAGTTGGTAATATTAACAAGCTTAATGGACAAGCATGTTATTCCTGTTCAGGAGCAGCCATCCTCGTCACAACAATAGTTTGTCCTACATGTCGCCACACAAATTAGGATAAACCTTCAAACTCGTCGTAACATGGAGGAAGCCTCTTTTTATGAGGAAGATAAGGTTAATAGATCAACATTGACCCCAACACCCAAGAGGGTGCAAACCCTACAAATATTCCTCCTACGGAACACGAGGTACAAATGGTGCAGTTGAATGTCAATCAAGCCAAGTTCCAAGATTAATTAAATCAGCTAACTAAAGGTAGAATTGATGAACACTATGACTGGAAAATGTTATAAAGACTGTCGAACGAGCAATCATTTCATTTTGTATAAAATTGTCCTCTTTGTCAAAATACGTAGGCAAGAGACCCTGTCTATTTCTTTCATATATATATAATGGCAATGACACCTTTACATTTGGAAGAATCAACTACCCTCCATTTATTTCCATAGTACTTAGATAATGTAGCTTTCCGTTGGTATCACCAAAAGAAGGTAGTGTACCTTTAAATTATCGATGAACTCGTATCAACCTTTATAGAACGGTACAATATGCATAGCTTATAACGGCCTAAGAAGAAGCTCAAAAACGTAAATCAAGGTGAGAATGAGATATTTTTGGTCTTTATCGAAAGATGGAAAACTGTTTCTGAAGAAATAGATTCTTTACCTAGCGAACAAAGACAAATCAACATGATTTTGGATAATGTTAACGACCAATATTCTGTTCGATTTTCCGTTAAAACCTTCCCAACGCATGACGAAATTCCTCAAGACGGGTAATAACCTTGAAGAAGCCTTTAAAAAGAAAAGAAAAGAGGGTAAAATCGTGAAAACATATCTTCCTCTTATGCGACCTCAAAGAAAGGACAAAACTGAAGTTCACTAGGTCACAACAGACTAGAAATCTATGGCTTCTCCTAAATAAAGTCTGAGCAAACTTGTGTTGGCTAAAACAAATATTCCAACGGCATCTAAGTCGTCAATACAAAAGGCCTCGAGGCCTCCCAGAACTTTTATGATTTGGGTATAACCCTAAGTAAAGCTCTTACTCTCCTCCAACAAAGGAATTTAATCAAGCATTTAAATCTAAGAGAAGGTAAAGAGTTTCTTGGAAAATTTGAAAGTGCGTGGTGTGCATACCATTAGTTGAAAGGTCACTCTACTAATAAATGTAGTGTCCTTAAGCATCAGTGTCAAGACATGATTGATTAGAAAATTGTCCCTAAACTTGAGATCGCGGAAAATCCTCTTTACTCAATAATCAAGTCAATATGATCTCCGTAGATTAACGTATTGAAAATCTTGAAGTCAATATGGTCAATCCATAGCCTAAAAAGGAGGATCGAGGAGTTCCACCCCCTCCGGCGGTATCTCGAGATTGGTGGATCCCTAATAATCCTAGCATGCATTCTCCAAGAATAAATGTGCAACATGAATTCCTAGCAACCCGAAGCAGATCTGACTTCCAATCAAGTTTTATGAAAATAGACCCTACCAATACGGTTAACCTTCCTAGAACATCTAATGATCCAAGGAGGAAAATGATCAAGAGCTCAAAATACGGGCGATAGTCTTCTTACTCTACTAAAGAAGACAAATGTCAATATCTCCATTTGGGAAATCCCGATGCATTATATAGAACACATGCAGGTTGTACTAAATAAGCTAAAGCTAATATACCAGCCAACACAAACCCTGAAGAGTTGGTTGGAATCATTTCAGTAACCTCAAAAATTAATATGAGAGGTTTCGAGGATAAAGATTTACCTTCTTTTGACGAAACTCATGTTAAGGCACTTTATATATCTTTAAAGATTGCAAATAAAGTCGTTCTCATGACTCTAATTGACAATGGTTTAGCATTGAACATTTTTCTATGGAGGACTCTCCAAGAAATTGGCCTCTGTTGATAAAATTCTTTCATCAGACCTGTGTGTTCTAGGTTTAGAAAATTCTCGTCGAGAAATTATGGGTAGTTTTCGAAAAATGATTTACGTAGTCGATATACTATTTGAAGTAGAATTTTGCATAATAAACATGTGACTGTCATACAACCTAATCTTAGGAAGTTCTTGGTTGCATCAGGCCAAGACTCTAGCCTCCACACTACATCAGAAAATACGGTTCATGGAAAACGGTAAACTCATCACCATAGAAGGTGAGAAGTACATCACGATCATCATTGGATCAACTCATTCCAGTAGCTCAGAGGTTGAGTTAAGTGGATTCGACATTTATCCTATATTTAGAAAAGATCATGATTCATCTCACATTCCTAACTTTAAACCATATAGTGTCATGTACACGCGTCTCATGCAAAAAATGGGATACTACCCAGGAATGGGTTTAGGACCAAATCCTACTAGCATGCCCTCTTTTCTTTGGTCTTATTACGACACAGATAACTTCAGTATCGAATATACTCTGACAGATTATGTGGATTCTAGAAAAGATAAAATATCTAAGCAATATGTACGTATCCTTCCAACCTTAAATGGACAGTTTGTACGATAAGAGAAAACCACACTATGTTTTGATTTCCCGAGCCATTTTTCAATAAAGTTATGCAAGCATGCTCTCTAGGTTTCAAAATCATTTTAGATTGTCCTTATAATCCTAATTTATTTGTTAAAATGATTAGGAAAATGACTTCTTATTGGCACGAAACCCTAGAAAAGTTGGTTAGAGATGATCCCTCTATGACGGTAAAAGGCTCTAATGATGAAAGTTCTTATAAGAAAGACTATGCAAACCTACCAGTAGTTGATAAAGCAACTGTGATCAACCTGAGAGTTGATGAGAACATCACCCATTTTCAATTGTGAAAAAGTATCTGATGTTGTAATAAATAAAGAAGTCTGTAACGACAATCCTGATGGATGTCCTCCTCTCTTCGTAATAAAGTGTCCAATAAAATACCAAAATATAGTTTCGAATATTGTCAGATGATGATGTTTCTTTTCAGTCTAATATTAATTTTGAAATGAAAAATTTCTTGGAACATGAGGACAAAATCATTTCCTCTACTGAAACAATAATCGAAATAAACCTTAATACGGCCGACGATCCTCAAATTTTATTGATTGGACAAAGACTGAATGATGATGAACGTCATGAAATGATAGAATTGTTAAAATCCAACAAATAAATATTCGCATGTTACAAGGATATTCCCGGCATAGATCCTGGCATTATTCAACATTAGATTCCCCTTTATCTGGAGGCTAAACGAGTCTAACAAAAGTTAAGACGTATGAAAAGTGAGGTTGTTGCATAGATTAAAGAGGAAGCTTAAAACAGTTGGAAGCAATATTCCTCGAAACTGTATACTACCCCACATGGATAGCGAATGTAGTTACTATCTTAAAGAAATATGGAAGAATGTGTGTGTGTATAGACTACCGAAATTTGAACAAAGCTAGCTCTAAAGATAGTTTTCCTTTACCTCATATGACATTCTAGTCAATCATGCCGCTGTCAATCAGTTGTTGTCTATCTTGGATGAATTTTCAGGATATAACCAGATCATAATTGCTGAAGAAGACAAAGAAAAACTACATTTGGTCATAATTGCTGAAGAAGACATAGAGAAATATGTTGACTTCTATTCCAGGGTCATGCCATTTGGTCTTAAAAACATCGGGACTACTTACCAAAGAGCAGTAACTATGATCTTGCACAACATGATCCACAAGGAGGTGAAAGTCTGTATAGATGAAATGATTTTGAAGTCTAAATATCTTTAGGGACACATTCCCAACCTAGAGAATTTTTTGCAAATAATTAGAAATTACTGACTTTGTTTAAACCCGAAGAAGTGTGCGTTCAAAGTCACCACTAGTGAAATGTTAGGCTTTCTTATTACCCAACGATGAATAGAAATCAACACATCCAAAATCGAGGCAATTGCAGTTGTGCCTACCCCCTCGAAATGATAAAGAAGTTTGTGGCTTTCTCGGTAAAATTATGTTCATTAGTTGGTTCATTAGCAAACTGACCCTCATTTCTGATCCCCTTTTCGAGTTATTGAAAAATGATTAGAAATTTTAGTGGGATGAAACTTGTCAATAAGTATTTGATAAAATCAAAGACTATCTAAAGTCACCACGGGTCTTTAGTCCACCAAGAATTGATATTCCCTTAATTCTCTATTTCACAATAAAATATTCGGTTATGGACAGTTTGTTGGCTCAAGAAAATGAGAATAAGCTCGAAATCGTCGTGTACTATCTAAGAAAGAGAATGAATGGTTGCAAATTAAACTATTCGACACTTCAAAAAGTGTGTTGGGCACTTGCATGGGTCACTAAAAGACTAAGGCACTATATGCAAGTCCACCCTATCAAGTTGGTATCCAGATTGGATCCAATCCATTATTTGTTTCAACGAACGTTGATGTCGCCTAGGCTCTCTAAGTGGATGATGATGATTTCTGACTACGATATTACATATTCGGTTCTGAAATCTGTTAAAGGAAGCATTATTGTGGACTTCCTGGTCGATCAAACCATCAAGATTGAGCCTTCCTATGAACTCGAATTTCCGGATGACAACATAAAAATATATCTTCAAACACGTGGAAATTAATGTTTAATGGAGCTTCATCCAAGCATGGAAATGTAATTGGAATTCTCTTGATAGATCACAAGAGAACGTATAACCCCATCTCTATTAAGATAGAATATCCAATGACCAACAATGAGGTTGAGTATAAGGCATGTCTCAAAATCACATATGAACGAGAATCTATAAAACTAGATGTAGTTGGCAACTCTAACCTAGTTATATGGGGTTAACGGAAAATTGAAAGTGGGAGGGGAAAATCTTAAACCCTATCACACCTACCTAATCCAATTTATTGACAAGTTCTTTAGTGCACGTGCCAAGAATCCAAAATCACTTTGTCGATATTTTCACTATGCTAGCTGCTATGACGTAAATCCATGTTGAAATAAAGGTCAAACCTCTCAAAATTCAATAGAAACAGAATCCCAATTTCGAAATCTGAGTGGTAGCTTCCATTCAAGTTCCCACTAAATCATGGTAAAATATTATTCAAAAATACATCGAGTATGGAGAATATTCGTCCCATTTTTGAGCTAAGGAACGAAGAGCCTTGCGCTAATATTTCACTAACTATGCTTGGATAGCTAACAAGCTATACTGACAATCTTTTGATGGTCAAAACATGTTCTACGTCAAAGGTCCTTAATAATGATGGATCATATAGGAAGTACACGCGGGAGTATGTGGTCCATATATGAATGGACTAGCTCTTGCTAAGAAGATACTCGTATCAGATATTATTGGCAAAATATGGAACCTCAATGTGTCAACTATGTAAAAAGATGTTACTAGTGTCAGATTTATGCTAATCTAAAACATACTTTGGCATCTTTGTTTTACAATATGAAATCACCATGGCCCTTTTCTACATGGGGCATTGATGCCATTGGGAAGATTTATCCCATGTGTCAAATAGACATGAGTTCATACTCGTAGTTATTGACTATTTCTCTAAATGGGTCAAGGCAGCGTTTTACAAGATCCTGAAATCTACTCAAGTGGTAAAGTTTATCCGCATTAATATCATCAACAGATATGGGATACCTCGTGCCTTATTTCATATAACAGGAGACACTTTTAAGGAAAAGTTTTATCCTTTCTTAAAGAATTCAAAATTGAACATTGCAAAATATCGCCCTATCGGCCCCACACTAATGGCATGGTCAAAGCGGTTAATAAAGATATGATTAGGATCATCAAGAAAATGACCAACACATACAAAGATTGGCCTGAGAAGTTACTATTTGCCTTATGGAGATATTGTACTACTACTTGGATATCTATAGACGAAACTCCATATTCTCTAGTATAAGGTATGGATGTCATACAACCTATCAAGATTGAAATCCATACACTGAGAGTCCTTTGGAGTCTGAATTCATTGAAGAAGACTAGGTAAAATCTTCATATCAATTGACATTAATGGAAGACCACATGTTGGATGCGTTGTGCAAAACCTAGGTTTACCATAAACGAATGGCCGATACTTTTAATTGAAGGGTCAAGCCCAGGAACCTAAAAGAAGGTGACTTGGTGCTCAATTGATCCCGAGAATTGTTAGACTTTAAGGGCAAGTTCCGACCAAGATGGGAAGGACCCTTCCTAAGTAATAAATCCTCTTTGGAGGTGTAGTTCGTCTATTTACAATTGAAGGTGAAGAGTTTAATGCTCCAAGAAATCAAAACGTACTGAAACGATATTATGTGAAATATCAACCCATGCAAATGACGACTCATAATCCAGCCTTACCATGATTAAAACGGATTTATTCCCCATCCTCTGTATAGGACAAAAGAAGATACGTAGGTCTGGTCTCAATAATAAATAACAATTCCTAGTTTTGTCTCACATAAAGTCAAAAGACAGTAGGAACCTTAGTTCTTTCCACGAATAGGTGACAAGGATTTTAGGAAATAAGTAGTGGGAAAAGCCAATAGCAACTTTATTAGTCAAACAGTAATTAATTTCCCGAATATGGCCCCGAGTCTCTAGAAAACTATAATCATGGATGTTCTTAATAAGCTCGTTTTCGTTCTACGCGATTATCCGGAAAAATAATCCTCCAAGGAAGGCTTTTGAAAAAAGAACTAGAATAAACCCCCAAAAGTTAAACCAAAGCCGCAAATTGATCAAGGATGTAACATACACTTTTATTAACAAGATAACAGATAGAGTTAGACTCAAGGTTTCAAAAAAAAATATTTATACATGTAGGTATAATATATGATCCCGTAGGTTGAGGTGAAATCGCCATTTATGCTCACTCGGGCGGCTGTCCCGATGACTATCATAAGAGTAAAATGTATCGTTTCCCCCAGATATATCCTAGGGAACCAAAAAATATATATGCTTTTGTGTAGGTTGAGGTATTGAAATCATCATTTATGCACACTCGGACGGTTTTTCCTATGTCTATTGCAAGAGAAAAATGTATTGATTCCTCCAAATACACCCCGAAAGCCCAAAATAAAAGAATAATTCTCGAATTCAGAAAGTTGAATCTCTCTCTACAATTAATAACAGAAATAGCTGACCTTTTAAAAGATTGCGGCCCACGGTAAAAGCAACCAAAAATATAACTAAACGAGACTTACATCTCGGACACCTTTCCTGTAAATTAAGAAATTAGAGATAATCGTCTACACGAGATTGAATTTATCATCTATATCTTAACATAACATAGGAGAAAAAAATCGGGAGCTTTAAGTGAGATAATCTCTACCAATTACAGAATGCTCGTAACTTAATCCCAAACACATTTTTGAATCCAAGTCTCCATGATTCGTGGATAGAATCAAGGTTTCTTCTGTTTTCAGACATTAGTTGAAACATAATTGGGAATAATCCATCCCCGAGTAGCTTTCGTCAAAGTTCCCCATGCCACAAATAAATAAGGCACCGTAAATAATGACAAAGCAACATGCATCCCCTCCTTGTGACAATTGAACGCTTGGTCAATATTTCAACCTAATTGTGAAGGTTCATAAAATAAAAGAGAAAGTTATGTTGAAATATTCCCTAAGCGATATAAGTTCCTTGAAAGTCGATGATTTTAATCTAATTGTGAAGGACATTTTGTCACAATCAAAGTTAGAACTCCCCTCAACACAACCGGTCGATATTTCACCTAGTTTCGAAGGACACTTTGTTATAATCAAAAGAGATAAGATGTCAATTAGAACAACTCATCTCATGAACGATATGTTGATAGAAACCAATAGATAGTTGTTATGCCTCGTAAATCCCTATTTTTCTAGGCATCAATATAGGTCATTATCATAACATATTCTCTCAAAGTGATTGTTAACACTCTTCCCCACAATAAGTCGTATCCTATAAAAGGCATCCATAGAAGTCATTATTATGACCAATCCCCATCGGAAAATTCCATCTCTTGATGGACATGGAATGATTATTACCACTATTCCCTAGAGAGTATTCCCCATGAGAATCTTATTTGTTGATAGGTATCCAAAAAGAAGTCTTACTTGCGTAAGACTACTCCTTAGTCAAGCCCTATCTATTGATAGGCATTATTAAGCATTTCTATGGTAGGATTATTGTGATATTCCATCCTCAACCAGAGTCCTATTTACTCCCCAGCATGCGTAAGACTATTGTGATAGTCTATCTACAAACAAGATTCAACCGACGAATGATCGTGTGGCGATCTGACTTATGATCATTGTTGTTATTCATCCCCAGCATATGTTTCCATCTAGGTTCCATTCTTATATCTTCTTATAAGTTATGGTATAAATTTTAAAGATGTTCAAACCTCGAACCAATATTTTCCAAAAAAACGAAGTTTGTTCTATTCAAACTCGGTTCGAGAAGGGCATTATATAAGCATGAAATTTTGACATGCCCTAATATATAAATAATATTGATTTATAATAATATTAAAATAATATTTTGAATTTTTAAATTCAAAATAACCCAAA
Organism: Impatiens glandulifera; assembly: GCF_907164915.1. Lineage (NCBI taxonomy): Eukaryota > Viridiplantae > Streptophyta > Magnoliopsida > Ericales > Balsaminaceae > Impatiens > Impatiens glandulifera. Next base: position 11,510,275 of record NC_061868.1, read on the forward strand.
ATGATATTAAAAATCAAATTAGGGTTAATTATTGTGATAATAAAATCATAATTAAATAAATATCCAAAAATAATTTGAGGTTAAAATATTGTATTTATTTTACTCAAATTAAAATAAAAAATGTATTAAAATTATTTAATTATAATTTTAAACATTAATTATGTATAATTTATGGTTTAACATTATTAAATAAATACCCCAAAATACCCTAAAAAATAAACATAGTTTTTATTATGTTGTCAAAAATATGTTTGTGTATTAATTTAGTGAAGAAAAAAACGCAAGAAAGGGTTAAAAGTTCAATTTCAAATATATTTTTTATTAAAATAATAAACTGATAATGTCGTGTGATAGAAATTATATTTAAATTTTACAGCGAGATTTAAGGCCATCCAGCGCCCAGAAAAGCATCATACAGTTGGTTGTAGCCAAGCACGCGCACGGTCGGGTCCTCACCCAATCAACTAACATGGATGTTAACCCCGTTGCCCAATCACTTGATCACCAACGGAACGCAACGACATATTTTGTTTAAACAAAAAGACGTCATTTTGTTCGTCTACGTCGTGAACGCCGGAGGCCGCGCTCAACGCCGGAGGCCGCGCTCAACGCCGGTTTATCTCCTCTATTTCTCAACCTTATCCCTCCATTCTTTCACCCATGTTCACGTCTCCTCCTCGCCATTATTTCACCTAAGATTAGAAGTCAAAACATACGTTCTAGCTAGGCTGCCGAATACGAAAAAAATTCAAGGGATAAGATTTCAGAAGCAAAATTGAAGTCGTATTCAACTTCAATAACCGACCTAGTTGAGTATAAATACTTCCTAAGTGTTCAGCTTCCAATCCATCAGACAAAATCCTAGTTTCACAGTCTCATTGAAGATCTTGAAGAATTTTGGCCAACTGATTTTTGTAAAAATTTGCTCCGGATATTGATGCTTCGATCCAGGGCTTGGAAAAGTTTCCTAAACATCATTGGAATGTTCTCCAATCATTTGTAAGTTTTCAGACTCAATGTAATTTGAATTTGAAATAGGATTTTTCCAAGTTTAATTGGGTTGATTATATTTAAAGTTCAATTTTGTGTTTTCTTTATTTGAAATCATTCCCTATATGATTTTTAAGTTTTTTGTTGAAAGAGATTTCATCAATTCAACCTAAATCGAAAAAACCCAAATTTGATTTGAAAATTTGGAAATTTTGAATTATATTTTGTGAGCTTTTAAGCTTGAATATTTTATTCAAATAGTTGCTAAACATATTTGTAAACATATTAAGATGATCTTCAAATCATAAATCAGCTTCCCAATCATGTTTGATCCAGTTGAATTTTAAAAAAAAATGGATTTGAATTTCAGTTTCAAAATTGTTAGAGAGCTTGATTGATGTCCTTATTTTTTTTGTTCGATTGTAAACATCATTTTGGCCTAAATCAAAAGTTCCCAAAATTTCCCTTAAAAATCATTTTGAAAAAATCAATTGTTATTGAGTTCGATTGATTGTGTTTAGGGTTAAGGATTATGATCCCTACATTCATACGAGTTGTTTGCAACTTAAAGAGCATGATTTCATTATCTATATCAAAAGATACAAATCTGCAATTCTTCATACCAAATGATTATCGGTCCCCGATGACCGAGTCATGTAGAACCAGGACCGAGACTAAGGACCGGTATTATGAAGTTAGGACAGAGACCAAGGACCGGTGTTCTTGAGTTAGGACCGAGAATCCGACAAAGAATTCTAACCTAGGACTAAGAGGTCTGACCTAGGACTGAGTCTCCCAAGTCCGCGATTGAGTAAGCTAGACCTAGGAATCGAGACCAAGGACTATTGTTCTTGAGTTAGGACCGAGGAATCTGACAAAGAATTCTAACATAGAATTGAGAGGTTTGACCTAGGACCTACAATCCCTGTTCCGCGGTCGAGAAAGCTAGACTTGAGACCGAGCCTCCCAGACTTAGGATCGAACAATCCGAGTTTAAAACCGAACCTCCTGAACCCTAGGATTGAACCCTCCAGTCCCTTGATCGAGTGTTCCGAGCCCCGATCCAGACCACTCCCGGTCTAGATCGAGCCCGTCCGAGCCCAAATTGGTATAAATGGACCCCAAGCCTTAGGACCCCAATCTTAAGGCCTATTTGGCTCCAGTTTTTATAATCCAAAATTATTTTTTTAATTTTAGAACCCCAATACATTTTCAAATAATCCTAAAATATCAAAAAATGAATTTTAAATATTTTAATAATATTTCCCAAACAAATATTTTGGCTAAAGGTCCCGTTTGGAATTTATTTTTAAATTTTATCATCTTTCTTATATTTTCAGGTATTTTACTTAATCTTATATCAACGCAATCACAAGTACGATCTTCTAAATAATTTTGTACAATTATTTATGTAATATAAACTTATCCTTACTTAGAACCCCCGAACTACTAATTAAATAAAATAAATGTAATAAATGAATATTTTGATAGTCAGACTTTTAAAAAATAAAATCGTCCTTCGATGGACATGGATGACATAACGCGAAAGTCCTTTTCCGAGCGTAACCAAAAAAACGAACTCCTTATAAAAACTTTCTTATAAAGTACGTTTATACATATACATTTTACTGATTTTTCTAAAATTATTTGACGATTTTTCTTTCAAATAAATAATTTTTTATTAAATTAATTATATTTGATTAATTTAAATCGGGTTTTAATCAAATTATTACTTGATCTCCAGATTATTAAAATTTGAATAAAATTAATTATTTTTACATAATTAATTTTAAAAGCAGTCAGGTACTATCAAAATCTTTTAAAATAATATTTCATTTTAAAAATATGTCTTATATGTAAACCTTAAAAATATGTCTGATATGTAAACCAAAGTTGAAACATCAAGTCACCCCCCAATTCTCCGTATTTCCACATGGCAATTGACACGTGCTAAGCTATGGAATGAGGGAACTCCCCAATGTTACAGTTATACCAAAAATTAAATACAAAATAATAAAATTTATATAATTTATATATATATATATATATATATATATATATATATATATATATATATATATTATACTCTCAATTAACACAAATAATATATAGAACTCCTTATAGTTTATATATATATATTATAACATACCAAACACTATTATAATATATAAGTTTTGAAAAAAAAATTGAAATTCACTTGTCTCAAAAATAAATGATTTAAAAAATAATACTTTTTAACACTAAAAAAAAAATATTACATACCAAACACTATCATAATACATAAGTATTGAAAAAAAAATTACTTATCACAAAAATAAATAATTTAATAAATAACACATTTTTACACTAAAAAAATTCAATAATAATTTTTATACAATAATATTCAAATAAGATTTACACTTATTTTATAGCATAATCTAAAAGGTGTTAAAATTTTATTTCTCATTCATTTCTCACCTACCAAAATTTAATCAAATCCAATTATACATTTTATATTAAATACAAATAAAATTTTAATCAGTTCATCTGATTTGAAATAATGATAACAAAATTATTTTTTAAAAAAATTGTTAGAATTTGACAGAATTTTTTTTTTATTTTACGTTTCAATCTAATTTATTATAACTAGGGATAACCAAATTCTCACATACTTTTGAAATATAGTTAAATAGGTAATATATATATATATATATATATATATATATATATATATATATATATATATATATATATATATATATATATATATATATATATATATATATATATATATATATATATATATATATATATATATATATTATACCACCAAACAAACACAAATAATAAAATTATATTATTTATATTATTTTCTACTCACAATCACACATAAATAACCTTATATAATAATTTATACATTCTTATAATTTTTACCCTTAGTCTCCTTTTGATTGGAGAATTAATACTATAATATAGGATAACGATATTTATAGTAAATTTAAATTAATGTTTAGTTAAAATAAATTGTATAAGCAGTGTTATTAAAAATATAATTTATATAAAAAATGAGTATAAAATTTTAATAGGTATCCATATATAAAATTTTATAATTTTTTTCTTTAACTTTCTAGTCTTATCAATTTCTAATTTTTGTCTCTCTTATAACATTTGGATGTTTTTAAACTCGTTAATGTCTTTAACCTAAATCTTCATATTACGGATGTGGATGTGGGAGTAACCTAAATCCACTTCCTAATTGATCGTCTTCTTCATCTTAGGGACATGGGAGTGGACAGAGTTCATCTTACTGATGTAGGAGTAATCTCCTCTTATAAATGTGGGAGTGGACAGAGTTACTCCATTAGTGAAAGTTATCATTTAAAAGGTAAACAATTTTTTTTTTAATTTTTGATCCTCTTGTCTAATAATTTTTATCTGAAAAATAGAAAGGTAAAAAAAATGATTAATTTCTTTAGAAAATGTTTAACAAAAACAAAAACAAAAAAAAACAAAAAAAAACAAAAAAAAAATTGATAAATAAGTTATTATAAGTAAAAACAATAGGGTTCTTAGTTATCTCTCTGGTGTAAACGTCTAATACTACCTTCTTCTTCTTTTTTAAGTAGGTGCCTAATATTGCTTATTAGGTTAGATTACATTAAACAAGTCCTATTATTTTTAGTGGGTTTGGTTTTAGATAGTCTTATTTTCAAGGGGAAATTTGACGAAATGACCTTAAAATGCATGTATTTGTATCCACCTGATAATTTTTATTGCTCTAGTGACTACTTTATTTTTTTTGAACGAAAATACATTTTTCGCGTAACGCGAAAGGATTTCATGTTTCGAAAATGGAATGTTTTTTATATAAATATTTAAATTTTTTCATTTCGTCATTTTTTTCCCTCTCTTCTCTCTTCTCTCTCTTCTCGCGACAGCACGATGGCGGCGACAGAACCACAGCGGAACCCTAAACCTAAACGAACACATTATACAGATCGACGACAAAAATTCGTTCTAAAATATCAGGTGATTGAATCGATTTATGTTTTATTTTCATTATGTTTATCTTCAAACATAAACCATGAGGTTTTCTTATTATTCATCTTATTGTTCATCATGGTTGTTCATTTTGTCGATGATGAAGTTGATGATGATCTGAATCGATTCTGTTTCAGGGAAGATTCATTTGATTCTCGCGACTTCACGTTTTGCGAAGGGCTTCACGTTTTGCGAAGGCTTCACGTTAACGTTTCGCGAAGGGCCTCTACATTTTGCGAGATTTTCTTAAATCTCAATCCTTCGTTCGTTCTTTGAGATTTTCTTTAATTGGGTTGTTCATTTTCAACGCGCAACTCTTTCTATAAATGTTCTTCTTGATTGAACATTCGGTTAGTTTACGCTCTTCTTTTCTTTAATTATGTTGATCGATTTCCTTTTTCCATCTTTCAGGAAACCCAGGGACTCCTTAGCGAACCAGGTATACCCTTTCCTTTCTCTATCAAACTTGCAAATTCATGTTTGATTGTGCATCCATTCACAATTGGGTGGTGATTGATTAAGGGTGTACATTAGAGTTAATTTTCTTATATCTTCTTGTTTTTACCTATTGTTTAGCACCTGGTATTAGTGCGTCCCCATCAGAAGAAAATATGCGTTACTTTAATGTTATGATTCTTGGACCTTCTCAGTCTCCATATGAAGGTAAGAAAGTTCATTCATTTAGAGGTATCGATTTTATTTGTTTCTACTTAATCTAGAAAAATGTCATTTTCCATTTCTGTTTAGGAGGGGTTTTTATGTTGGAATTATTTCTGAATGAAGAGTACCCAATGGCAGCTCCTAAGGTCTCTACAAATTTTATAATAATCTGAATGAAGAGTACCCAATGGAACTCGAGGAGACTCATAAATCTTCTTTCTTATCTCTAGGAAGTAGATTGAGTCATTAGAGGTGATATACTACATCAAACAGACCTAGACAGATAAGAATTTTAACTCAAACTATAATCGTATATCCTAAAGTTGAATGATTCTTACTCGACTTCACCTTGGGATTTGCCATGGCTTCTTTTGTTCTTTGACTAATCCTTTTAACGGGAATGCCTTCGCGTAATGGGTAGTCCTTCGCGTAATGCGAAGCCCTTAGCATAACGGTAAGCCCTTCGCGTAACGGGAAGGTCAGTCGCGAGAATCAAATGAATCTTCCCTAAAACGGAACTGAATCAGAGCATCATCAACGACAAACATCATCATCGACAAAATGAACAACCAAGATGAACAATAAGAAAAACTCATGATTTAGGGTTTAAAGATGAACACAATGGAAATAATAACATAAATCGATCCAATCACCTGATATTAGAACGAGTTTTCGTCGTCGATCTGTATAATGTGTTCGTTTAGGTTTAGGGTTCCACCGTCGTGCCACCGTGTCGTCGCGAGAAGAGAGAGAAGAGAGGGAAGAGAGAAATAAAATAACGAAATGGAAAATTTTATGTATTTATATAAAAAAAATTCTCTACGCAAAGTCCTTCGCGTTACGCGAAAATGGTATTTTCGTCTAAAAAAAATAAAATGGTCACTAGAGAAATAAAATTTATCAGGTCACTACGGATGCAAATACATGCATCTTAAGGGTCATTTCGTCAAATTTCCCATTTTCAAGTAAGTAGGTACCTTAATTCTTATTAAGACTTTACATCATACACTAATCTATTTCCAAAATAAGTAAACTTCAACCAAATTATTAGGTTCATTAATTTGTCTTTGATTTTGTTATTATATATTTAATAATATTGATTATTAATAAATATTTATTTAATTACAAGAAATAAATTATATCTAAAAATAAATTATATTAACATATAGCATTATTATTTATTTTAAAAATATTTATATGATAATTAAATATTTTTTTATTAGTTTAAATATAATTAATAATAAATATTAAAATAATTTATATAAATACAAATATAAAATAGTCTTTAATTATTTTCACTGTTTGTTTATACAGTTAATCAAACACAAAATTATAAAATTTAAATAATTTATACTTTTTTTATTATTCCAACTAAACATTAATAATCTATATAATTTATAAATCTTAATATCACTATATAAGTTATACCCATATAAACTTGTGTACCAAAGGCTACTCTAATGTATAAATTTTTGAAAAAAAAAAAATAAAATTCACTTGTCCCAAACATTTATTTAAAAAAAATACTTTTAACACTGAAAAGGTTTAATCATATTTCATACAAAGTATTTAAACAGAATTTTCTTTATTTTCTATTTTAATATTTTTCACAAATAATTATAATTATAACAAGATTTATTAAAAATTACAAAAGAAAAAACTCTAAAGTGCGTAGTAGTAACTTCCCGTGTTTACACTTATTTGAAAGCATAATCTAAAACAATATTAAAAAAGTTATTTTTTCATTCAATTCTCACCTACAAAAATTTTGTCTAATCAAATTATACATTTTATATTAAATAAAAATAACAATAAAAATTTAAGCAATTTTTTTATTTAAATTAATGGTAATTAATTGATTTTAAAATAATTAGTTAGAATTTGATAGACTTAACATTTTTTTAATTTTAATTAATTGGTTTAATTCGAATTTAATATAACAAGAGATAATTAAATTCTCACCAGCTTTTTAATTACAGTTATAGGTGAGTTATTTGAAATTATAACCCCAACAAAATAAAAAATAATAAAATTTATAAAAAATTTAAAGAAAAAATTTAGGAGTGAGAATAATGTGACATCAACCTATTAATTGAAAAAATGAAAAAAAAAAAGTGTAAGAGTCAAATTACATCTTCTTTATTCTCTCTCATTCCTTCACCTAAATTACTTATTCCAATTATTTCTCATAATTTATAACCTTTTATAATTTATATCTCTATATCTCTCCTCGCTTATATTTATATAACTAGTTTTAGGTAATAAGGTTCATATGTTCAGAGATGAAAAACAATTTTTTATTAGTGATATATATTAGCCATAATACTATATGAACGTGATAGGGTATAAATTATACCAATAGTGTTTTAATATGATATTTTGTTAGGATTTTATTATTAGTATAAATTATAAGTTTATATAATTTATACTTCATATTTGGTATAAAATTGTAACTAGTCCTCCTAGATACAATATTTTTGTTATATCACTTAATTTTTAATTTCTCATTATAATCTTTATTAATATTATATATAACTTATTATTCTATAATATATTAAATATATTTTATTTAGTTTTAATATTATTATTATATTTAATTATTTTTAATATATATATTTTTAAATAGTTCAATATTTTAATTAAAAAATATTTATATTTTTATAATAATACTTTTATTAATTATTATATATTTACATATATTATAAATAATAATTTTATTTTATTACAATTATTAATAATATTTAAATTAAATAAACATAATTTATCGTTTATATTATAATTAATTTTTTATATGTTAATTAAATTTATATTAATTATTAAATAATAGTAAAATAATTTATAATAATAAACAATGTTATTTATAATATAAATAAATATAAAATAATAATAATAATAATTAAAATTTTAAATTAATATTTATACAACTTATACTACATTTTTATACTATATACCAAATACAGAATTATAAACCATATACAATTATACACTTTCTTATAATTCATATCAAACATCAATAACATATACAATTTATACTATCATATATTATTTATACATAGTTACAATTTATATCTCTATACAACTTATACCCTAAATAATTTATATCACGTATCAAACGCTGCCTATAGGTATTGATCAAATAAATTTAAAATAAATAAATATATTTTACATTCCCTCAGGATGAAAGTCTTAAAGATTCATCTTGAGCAAAAGAAAATTGAATTTGTCACCAACAAACAAATGATAGTATAATTATTAAGATGTTTTTATTATGTTGCTTTATTATCACACTATAATGGAATTGAAGTTTTGATTTCGATTTGTTAATCTTAAAGGATATGAATTAAGAGCAACACACTTGAGTCTCTTGGTTTTTATATTCCATTTATTAAATGTATTTAAAATCTTTAAATATTCTAATAATTTAGTTTTCCTTATTTTTGTATAAATTCATACTCTTGTAATTGTAATAACACACTGAAACACATTCTTAATCTATAGCAAATTCTTGTTTACTTATTTTTTCTAACTTGGTATCAGAGCCATTATTCGGTTTTAACAAACCTTTGCATTTATGGCTTCCATAATCTTACATCCATTAAACTCGATCACAAAAACTTTCTTATTTGGAAATCTCAAATATTACCTACCCTAAAAGGTTAAGGCCTCTATCCATATATTACTGGAACTAATTCTTCCCCTGAAGCCTTTCTCCAAGTCGATAGATGCTGACAGATCTAGTGTCCTCACTCTAATCCTACTTTTACCATATGGGAGGAACAAGATCAAAGGATCCTTTCATGGCTTCTCTCCACCCTTTCAGAATCCATCCTAGCTCAAGTGGTTGGTGAATCATGCACTACATCCAAAGCCCTTTGGTCGGCTTTAGAACGCACATTCGCCTCTCAATCTCAAGCTCGTCTAATGCAGCTTCGTCTTCAGCTTTAGACGGTAAAAAATGGCTCACTCCCGATGACCGGATATTTATAGAAAATAAAATCAATCATCAATAGTCTCGTTGGGGCTGGGAAAAACATATCTCAACAAGATTTCATCATTTATGCTTTGGGATCCTAAATACGAATCTCTCATTGTAGCGGTAACCATTTGTACTGACCCCATTGCCATCGAAGACCTCCAATGAATGTTTCTTACACATGAGATTCACCTTGAATCATTCCATTCTAACTCTCCAACCACTAATCTTGCTTTGGATTGAGAGTGATTTCGAAACCATCACACTTACAACAATCGCGACGTTCGGTCTCCTCTCCGAGTGATTATAGTGCAAAAAATGAAACTGTCAATAGATTGAGCTTCCATAATTCTAATGGATATCAATAAATGGGCTTTCAAGTCATCTAAATTTTCACACTCCAAACGGGCTTCTACTATCGGGTTAGGGTGTCCTTATACTAATGGGCATTCTATTTTAGGTCATGGGCCGAAATAAAATACAATGTCAAGTGTGTGATGTTTTTGTTATGCGGCTAATGTTTGTTTATCGGGTCTTTTTAAAATAATCAAAATGTAAAACAAAATAATAAAAAATAATTATACTAGAAATATATTTATTTAAATATGTTAATAAGAAATATATTTGAGACTTATTTATTACCACATATTTTTTTTATTTAAGTATTTATATGTATATATATTAATTTTAAATAATTTTTAACAATTTATTATTCTAAAAAAAAATTAAGGCATTTTATGACAATTTTTATATTAGCCCACATTTTTTATTTAATTATTATATTAATTAAATTATTTTTTAATATTTGTTTAATTAACTATTAAGATAAAATTTGTAATAATTTTATTTCCATATATTTCTTATTTATATATATATATATATTAATTTTAAATATTTTATATTTGTACATTTATCTATTAAATTATATATTTTTAACAATTAATTATATTCAATTTATTTATTTTTCTATTTTTAATAAATGTCAATTTTTTTTAAAAAAAAATTAGTTATTAAATAATTAAAATTATTATAGATATAAAAACTTAAATGAATTGGTTAAAAAAAAAAATTAATATTTTTATTTTTCAAATAAATATATAATAATAAAGAATATTAGACTGAGTATAATTTTTTATAACTTAATTAATAATTTTATCCAAAATTTAATTTTTGATAATTTGTTTTTTCTAAACTACTTTTCTTCCAAACTAATGAATTTTGTCAATTTATATGTTATAGAAATAATAAATACAATATATATGTTTCTCAAACTATATATATAGTAAAAAAAATGTCAATATTAACTGTTCTTGTTTTTACCGTTGAAATTGAACAAAAAAAAAATGGTTAGTATTGAGTAATAACAACGGTTCAAAAAATTGTTAAACGGTAGAGCCTCCATAGGCATTGCTCAAACATAAAATATCAACCATTTTTGGGTGGTTGTTGTTACTCAATAACAACCGTTTTGCGAGCGGGCTGTTATTATTAAACAATTACAACGATTTTACATGCAACTCTTATTAAGAAATATCAACCGTTTAAAAATTGTCGTCATTACTGAATATTAACGGACATAAAAGGTGACTATTTTGTAGCCAGTTGTTATTAAGAAATATAACCATGCCTAAAAATTTATTGTTATTAATCAATATTAAAAAGTTTTATTATTATTAATCAATATCAACCTCTATAAAAGTTGTTATAATTACTCAATTATAATGTTTATTTACATTTCTTATTACTGAATTTATAAAAAAAAATATTTTAATTAAGAATCAGTTCAAATTAAATTTAATTATTTTATAAAAATTTCAAATGATAAAATAATTTTTAAATATAATTCTAAAATTAACATCAAAATAATTTAACATATACAAATACTACAATAAACAAAAAAAAAATCATAATACAAAAAAATAAATAATAATTTAATCTTCATCTTCTATTTTTTTATAATCAACTTCGTCCAAATTTAATATACTTATATAAAGACATTTATAGCATAAATAATTAAAAATTAAAGTTAATAATATAAACATGGTTGGAGAAATCTATTTAATCTATTTAATAACTCTTCAATTATGTAGATTAAAAACTATACAATGATAATTTTATCTAAAAGACAAATGAGAAAGGAATTAAAAATATAAATGGAAGGAGGAGAAATATGTTTATGGAGAGAAGCTGGTAAGATTTGAGATCATAGGTGTTGATGAATGAGGAAGAGCTTTAGAAGAGAAAAGAAGTTATCACTCACACGAATAAAGGTTACTCACACGAATAAAGGTTGTAGGAAGAGAGTGGTTGAGAAGAGAAAAGTTATTAAAAAAAGTTAGTAGAGTTGATAACAGATTAATTAATTAATTATTTGGTATAATAATCCATCGATTTTTAATGATTTTTTATTTATTTATTTTAATTATATATATTATATCAATAAATATATATATATATATATATATATATATATATATATATATATATTAACTTGTTAGTATTATATACAAATTATAAATTATTAAGTTAAAAAATAATTAATATAAAATATTTTTTAAATGATAATATTATATATATATATATATATATATATATATATATATATATATATATATATATATATATATATATATTCAATTAAATAACAAATCAAATTAATTTATATAAAGTTTTTAAATTTAAAATATATTATATCTATATTTTATTAAATATATAAATATGAATATTTCAAATTTAATTATATATATTTATTTAATTACATAATATATGAAATTATATAATATTTTTAAATTTAAGATATATTATACTAAAAGTTGTGTTTTTTACTTATTATTATTCTTTAATAATTATGATCATATATATATATGTATATATATATATATATATATATATATATATATATATATATATATAATTATTATTTATATTTTAAATTTAATAAAAATTTAATCTTTATTATGATTAATAATAAATAATATAATTATATATCTTTCCTATATCTCATCTCTTTTCAATTATTAAATCTTTTCTTTAAATTTTAATTTTCCAAATTAATAATATTTATTATTCTTACTAAATATTAAAATTTATTAATATTTTATTTTTTTCATAAACAATAAATCTTACTTATTAATATGTTTTTTTTTTACGGAAACTATATATAGGAAAAAAATATTCCTTATTCGTTTGTATTCTACATTTTTTTAAAAAATAATTATTAGTATTTTATAGTTTTCATAAACACTAAATCTTATTAATATATTTTTTTTCATTTTCTCTTAACTATAAATAGAAAAAAATAATTTATTCGTGTATATTCTCCTTTTTTTATCTTATCTCTTTTATTCCTGCTATAAAAATAAATAAAATTAACTCAAAAGATAAAAATAAATTCTCAAAATAATTTTTAATAAAATATTGAATAACATAATTTTTTTTGACTAAAAAATAAAATTTACTCAAACATTTTTTTAAATAATTAAATTTAATATAACAAAATCTATATATAAATTTTTAGAAATAAAATATACAAAATTTAAAATAATAATATTTTATACCCTAAATCTAAAACCCTAAATCATGTATCCTAAACTCTAGCTAAATATATAAATATATATTCTTATAAAAAAAACTTAGTCTTGTTCCCTAAAACTTAACTAATTATATAAATATATATTCATATATAATATATAAATTAATAATACTATTATTTACTAATATTTATAATTAAAGATATACTAAATCCTAAACTAATTATATAAATATTTACATTCTTATAAAAAAAATCTTAAACTTAAAGATACTTAAATACTAAATTATTACACATAAACTTTATACCTTAAAACCTAAATTATATACTTTAAACTAATTATATAAATATATATATATATTTATATAAAAAATTAATAATATAATTATTTTTAAATATTAATAATTAATATATATATATATATTTATATGATAAAAAAATAAAATATTTTTTTATTAATTCAAAGAAAAAGGAAAAAAGTGAAAGAATAAAATTAGAAAATTTCAAATTTAACTATATTTATTATTTAAGATTTGCTTTAATTAATTAATGATATATATATATATTATAATTTATATTCTTAATTAAATTTCAAATTTAATTATATATTATTTAATTAAATAATATATAAATTTATATATTGTTTTTTATTTGAAAATATATTATCATTTTTTTTCTTACTCATTATTATATAATAAGTGTGATCATATATAAATTATTATTTTAAAATATATTATTATAATTAATTATTAATAAATATATCGAAATAAATATTAATTTAATTTAATTTTAATAAAAAAAATTATAAATATAGAATTTATAAATTATTAACTAAATTTATAATAAAATATATATATATATATATATATATTAATATCAACCATTTTAAAAACGGTTGATATTGACTCGTAATTCATATTGACCCATTTATATCAATCGTTTTAAAAATCATTGATATTCATAGTTCTATATCAACAACTTTAAAAATTGTTAATATTAATCCAATGTATATCACTAGTAGAAAAAAGGGTATTAGTAAGGGCTAAAACCGTTACTGAAAGCATCGAACGCCGTTACTGAAACTTATTTGTAACGGCACAAAAAACCGTTACCAATCGTTACAAAAAATTACGTTACAGAAACTTCACAGGTATCAGTAACGGCGTTCGAAAACCGTTACTGATAGTCATTGAATTTTAGTAACGGTTCTAGCCGTGTAAAAACCGTCACAGAAACAACAAGAGTATCTGTAACGGTTTTATAAAACCGTTACAGATAGTAATGGTACAACAGTAACGGATTTTATCTGTAACGGTTTTCGAAAACCGTTACAGATTCTCTTGTTGTTTTGTGACGGTTTTTTATTTCTTAAACCGTTACAGTTAGATTTTTATTAACGGTTTTTGTAATTATTTAACCGTTACTAAACCCTAATCGTTTTTTTTTTTTTTACAAATTTTTTACCTATTTAAAACCTCAATCATTAATAACCAATAACCAAAAACCAAAAACTACAATCATCAATAACCAAAAACCCAAAAATACAATCATTAATTCAAAACAATAATCATTCACAAACTACAATCCATCCAAAAACTACAATCATATCACAAATTCACAAAAACCATTAATTAACGTATTTCAACTGACCAGAATTAAAGTGGGAAAGCGACGATCACGAGGAAGGGGATCATCTCTAAGTAGGAGGGGCATCATCTCGAGTGGGAGGGGCAGGTGGAAGTTGATCACGGGGAATCCTGGATAATAAGAAGTTCATTGTCGCTCTCATCTCAAGCATCTCATCCTGCATTCTCTCACGCTCTCTTCGAGATTCTTCATGTTCATCTTCACGCTGCATCAATAACTCTTCGCGCTCCATTTCACGCTGCCTTTGTGCTTCCTCACGCTCCATTTGACGCTCGAGTAAGGCTTCTTCGCGCTCTCTCCGTGACTGAAGCTTCTCAGCTTCACGCTCCTCTCGCATCCTCTGTATCTCCTCAAGTAAAAGTGCGTTTTGCGTGTCACCGCGCTGTGTGCTAGTACCACCACGAGCATCAGGTCTAAAAGATCTAGGTGTGACACCGGAGCCCAAACCCACAACTCGCCCATGTCCCTGAGACCCGAATGCGCACTCAGCCAACTGCAATTCATTTCTATTCGGGTCTTCTTCTATAGCAGTTCGCAAGGCAGTCTACAAACACAAATTACATTCGATTACATACATACATAAAATAAATAAAAGAAATATAACTAATAAACACGACTTACCACTTTTTCTTGAATAATAGGGGGAACCTCCGGATTGGGATCTTGCAGAGTCGGTTTCTTTGTATGAGTGTGTAGAAATAATTCTGCAAAATTAGGCGACGTACCGGTAGTCTTCTCCTGTACAAATTTAATTATTAATAAAAACTTAATAACTTTATAAACTTTGTTATTCAATGATAAAACGAACCATTTGCTTCTCCACTTGCGAAAATGAGATGTTGCCCGCATGATTCTTGTACACAACATGCGACCTATTTTGCGCATTCACAGCACTTGTTTTCTGCAAATAAGAAAACATTTGTGTTTAATGAATGATTAATGTAAGAGCTATTTATAAACACATTAATTTACCTTGAATTCCGGCGTGAGAAAGCGACGATCAAGTAGATAATTCCAATCACTAATTTCGATCTCGGGAGGGGGATTTGCCCTAATCGCTTGCTCGTCACCTTCACGGGATTTAATGTACATGGTGTTCCAATGACATCTCCATCTATCCCATAATTTGTTGGCTTGAAATAAGCTTTGTCTTCGATATTTGTTGATGTCATCCCCCACAGCCACGAAAGGATCCTAAATAGTTTTCATTAAAATACGATTATAGATTGTGTTGAATACATAATGGACTTAATAATATAAAAAGTTATATACCGTGATAGCCATCCATATGTGATCTAGTTGTGTGGAGCTCAAGTCCGACCAACGCAAAGTCCTATGAGGTAGTGCATTGGAGTCTCGAATGACACTCCCAATATGCCTCGACCAAGCTGTCCTATTCTCGCACATTGGTTTACCATCAACAGGGTTAAAATGAAGAGTCATCTTTTGCCCCGCTTGCAATCTACCAACAGCTTTATTCTTGTTCTTACCCCGTCTCCTTCTCGAAATAGATCCTAAAATTAAACAAAAAATTATATAGGATCACAACAACTAACTTAAGCAAAAACACAAGTACCTCCATCTTGCTCCTCAGACGGGGGCTGTGTCTCATCATCATCATCCTCACCGGGGATAGTGTTTGGTACACTATCAACATTCATGACATCATCAAGGTCCAAATCAATTTCCCCGACAGAGTTACACAATTGCACGGGATCTTCTGAATGCTCCTCTGTCCTTTGTATAAGGTCGTGTAGCGCGCTGTTTAAACTCTTACCTTGCATTCTTTTAGGTGCCATGATAGCTGCAAATATTGAATGTAATGTTTATAAGACAAATTTACAAGTAACCCTTCATAGAAAATAATTCAACCTTAATTAGAATAACGGGGATTTATTGGTGTCACAATTTTCCATTCAAGCCTTGATGCCATATCTGTAGAGTAAAAGACTTGTTGTGCTTGGCTTGCCATTATGAATGGTTCATTTAATTGAGTCTGTAGAATCCTGTGATATTTATACTAAACATAACCATACTTATCAACTTTAATGCCCCGATCTTTGTGATAAACATCAAACCATTTGCATTGAAGAGAATCACTCGTCTTCCACAAAAGAATATCACTTCTATGATTTCATTGATCACTCCATAGTAGTTAATTGTCTCGGTCCCATTATTACCAACAACCAAAACCCCGCTATTTTGGGTAGTCAACGCTCGTCATGTTTTTCAGTGTTAAACTTGTACCCATTTATTTTGCACGAGTTATATTTCTTTGCATACAATGTAGGCCCACGTCCTAAAATCTTAAGATTCGTTGTCCTATCGGATTGATCGGTTAGTTGCTCCACCTATATATTCATTACAAATTATTGTTAAACTAATTGTCATATACTAAAAAAAAGAAAATTTTGAGACGATTACTTACTCCTTTCTTGGAAATATCTAACGTATTGTTTATCCCGAGCCTCATTGGAAATATTAGGAGGGCATGATTGAACGAAATCGCTGCGCAAATGACAGATTAAATTATTACTTTCTTAAATCATACCTCATAATGACATTAATGGACTTACTTATAATATTCTTCAGCTTCGCGACAATTTTTTAAAATGTACCAATGAGCACGCTCACGATCACCCGGTTCATATGTGTAGATGTGCCATTAGATAAGTCTTCCATAGTGATGAAAATGGAGAATGTGTGTACTTGTATTTATGGATTCATCATTTGACTCTTGATCGTCCAAATATCGGGCACACATGCTCATACTCTCATGCAAAAGGGAACTCTCGCTGATTGAACCTTCGGGAAAGTTCCTGTTTCGAAGGTATTTCTTGAGTGTGCTCATATATTGTTCAACTGGATACATCCATCGATACTGAACGGGCCCTCCAAGACAAGCTTCAAAAGCTAAATGACTGGCAAATGCACCATTATATCAAAAAAAGAAGGTGGAAAGATCTTCTCCAATTTGCAAAGTGTCAAGACAATGTCGTCATGTAATGTTTCCAATTGCCCGCGTTGTAAACTTTTTTGACAAAGCACCGAAAGAACTTTGCTAATTCACCACGGCATCGTACACATCATCGGGAAGTAGGCCACGTGTAGCTAGTGGAAGGAGATATTGTAATAGAATGTGACAATCGTGACTCTTCAATCCTGATATTTTTTCTCCTCCATGTTTACACACGCCCCAATATTTGAACAAAAACCGTCGGGCATTTTAATATCTTTCAAAAACTGACATAAACGTTTCTTATGTTCTGAGGACAATGCATAGGGGGCCGGCGGACACCGAAGAACACCATCAACTTCAACCGGATGTAAGGAATGTTTATGTCATTATGACCACATCTTTCCTTGCTTTATTTCATCCTTGTCTTTCTTTGAATTCATTAAAGTTCCCAACAAACTATCCACCATATATTCTTCTCAATATGCATTAATCCAAATTAGTCTCAACATCAAAGATTTCCAATAAGGCATTGAAAGAAATATACTGAATTTGTTCCAATTATCACCTCGGGATTCATGTATAACTTTCGTTTTCTTAGGCAGGTACCTTGTCAAACAAATTTCCTTTAGATCTCGCGCTTGCAATTGAATTTCGAAACCCGATAATAATGTACAGGAGGATCTCTATGCTCGTATTCCCGTCAAACGTATCGGTCTCTTTGCGCCATCGATGATTAGAGGGAGGAATCGTCGATGATTCTGTAACACTCCTTCTGGCAATTTGTTACCTCAAAGAGCGGTGTTCTGATTACAAGACGGACATGCCAATTTACCCCTTTGTACTCCATCCAGACAAATTGCTAAGCCGGAAAATCATTAATAGTCCACATAAGAGCTGCCCGTAGATTAAATATTGTTTTCTGCTTGCATCGTATGTCTTCACACCGGTATTCCACAATTCCGTCAACTCTTCAATAAGTGGCTCTAGAAATACGTCATACAATCACCGGGACTTTTTGGTCCTGGAATGAGCATTGACAAGAAGAAATTGTTTTATCCATACATGTGGTAGGAGAGAAGTTGTTAAGGGATGAGAATAAACTGGCCAAATGCTGATACGATGTTTTTCCACTAGCAAAAGGTGAAAACCATCACTAGCCAAACCAAGTCGCACATTTCGAGGTTCTGTTGAGAAATTTGGGTACAATTTATCAAAGGCTTCCTGTCATGAATTAGCAGGATGCCTCAACACTCATCTTCGGGATTGTTATCTTTATGCCAAGTCATGTGTGGACAGTTTTGGAACACATGTATATCTTTGCAACCTCGGTTTTAATGGAAAATAGCGTAGAGACTTGTTGGGTATATAATTACCATTCACTTCGTTCGAATTGACACCATTAGATTTATTGACATTCCACCTAGAAAGCCCACAAACTTTACATTGCTGCAAATCCTTATCCTCTTTACGAAAAAGCATGCAATCATTCTTACACGCGTCAATTGTTTCGTACGATAGGCCCATGTCTTTAATGAATTTCTTGCACTCATAATACGAATCTCGGTAGTGATTATGAGTTGGCAAGTATTTCCTCCTTTAATAAACTCACAATAAATCAAATGACGTGTTTGTCCACTGACCTACATTCTTTATGTGAAGAAGTTTAAGAAGAGTTGAGGCTTTGGAAATGCGAGAACCTTCATACAAAGGTAGTTCGAATCGTCCAACAATTTGTAAAACGTATTAGCCTCATCAACGGGAGGCTCATTTTCACCTCGACGTTCATTATCAATGTTGACTTAGGGTACAAATCACCAATAATATCTTCCATTAGATGATTCTCAACAATAATATCTTCCATTGGATGATCCTCACAAACTTCAACAGGTTCGTCTTCCATGATATTAGTCTCGTTATTTGGTGGTTCATTGATCGGTTCGTCTTCAATTTCATCATCTGATTCATCTTCCTCCACATTCTCGGTAACAGCATTTACAAGTTGACGGGCCAATTGATCTCTTTTCACCGTGAAAATACCAAAAAACCATAATTTTGTCTTATGCCGTATACAATCAGATGGGATCTAACCACACTTTTATTCTCATACACTCGATTTGCACACCTTACACAAAGGACATGCAATCGATGATCTACCCGTAGACCTTTCAGCAAATTCTATGAATTTGTCAACCCCCTCACTATATTTAGGATCAGTACGAAGTATAGTCATCCATGTTTTTGTCTGGGATTTCCATCTAACCTAACATACAAATTAATAATCCAACAATCTAACATCAATAATCAAACATACAATCATTTGTTAATCTAATAATCCAAACATGCAATAATCTAAGATACAAATAATCTAACTTAATCTATCAATCCAATAATCTAACATACAATTAATCTAATAATCCAAACATGCAATAATCTAACATAAAAATAATCTAACTTAATCTAATAATTCAAACATGCAATACTAACATCAAATAATCTCTTTTAGCATTCAATATTATCTAACCTAACATACAAAGTATCCACTAACCTAACATCAATAATCTACTTAGCATTCAATATTACTAATCTAACATACAAATAACAATCTAACTTTAGCATTCAATATTAAACAATCTAACATACAAATGACATTGATTGTAAATAGAACTAACCTGAATCTGAAAGGGCAAACTTCAAGCAGCGATAGAAAATACAAGGGCAAACGGTGAAAATTGAATTTTCTGCAAAATAGAATGAAAAAGAGTATTGAGAATAATGCACACAGTCCTATTCAAATTAACTATTCATCCAAACTATAAATAGAATAAACAGTCCTCTTTTCCAAGAATAGCTTGTTCCAGAAAAAACCCACGATAATCATTAATCAACTCACATGAGATTAACCATATACAATTAACCATATCCAAATGTCTCCGAACAATGTTTATTTACTAAATATATGCCATGTTTTACGACAAACAATTAACTTATGATAAACAGGAATTTAACTCAAACATTTTAATGTCTTATAATGTGCAAATTGTCAATTTCCTACACTAGTAACCTAACAAACTCACAGACCAGACTACAGAGCGCTAGGAATAGCTGAATTCAAGCAGACTTTGTTATAATCAATCCTTTACTGCTAAGTACAATATTGATCACCTATCCAGCTTAATCCTTTACTGCTAAGTACATATTTGATCACCTATCCATGCTTAAGATATCTTCAAATTCATGAATTCACTCAGAGAACTTAATCCAAATTTATGATTAATGACTAGAGGAATCAAAAATGATCACTAAACCCTAATTCTGAAATACCTACGAAGAAAGGTGCAAAGATATCTGTTTCCAGCTTAATACTCATAAAAAAAAACCCTAGAAGCACATATCTGCTTTAGAAAAACACTAGATATGTCGTTGAGCATAGATACGAACAATAATAAATCATTTAGATGAAATGGAGAGGTTGAGAGATGAAACTTACTGAGAGCTGGAAGAGAATGAAGAATGGAGAGGTTTTGCCTTGAACTAAACCCCCGAGAATTGAAGATGATATATGAACAATGACCTATTATACACATAGATTGAAATAGTTAAATTTGTTCATTGAAGAATTGAAGATGATATGAAGAATGAAGAACTTACCCGATCGGACAGTACGTTGTTGGCGGCGGACAGGGCAGGGAACAGAGAAGAGGGATGAAGAGAGAAGAGGTGGAAGCGAAGAGAATAGAAGAACTTCCCTGATCTGATCGGCGGGTTAGAAGAAGATACGGCGGATGATCGGCGGAAGAAGAAGGAGCGAAACGGTTCGTTCGCGCGCGGAAGCAAAGGCAAGAAGAAAGGAAGAAGGAAAAAGCAAAAGAAGGCAGCAAGTGCGGGTTTATAATGGCTATCTGTAACGGTTCTTCATAAACCGTCTTACAGATAAGAGTAGAGAAGTTAAAAAGACGGCCAAGTATCTGTAACGGTTTTATGAAGAACCGTTACGTGCCCTATGTAGTAACGGTTTTCCCACTAAAACCGTTACTAATATCAAACACTAAGAACCTGTTAAATAAAGCCATATCTGTAACGGTTATTCATTAAAACCGTTACAGATACTAGCAGAGAAGTTTAAAAAGACGACTCATTATCTGTAACGGTTATGAATAACCGTTAAGATTCCCTAGTAGTAACGGTTTCCACTAAAACCGTTACTGATATCAATCACAAAGACGGTAAATAAAGCCATATCTGTAACGGTTCTTCCTCAGCCGTTACAGATATAGTAATAGTAACGGTTTTCTACTAACCGTTACTGATATCAAACAAAAGAACTGGAAACTAAGCCATATCTGTAACGGTTTATATAGCCGTACTGATATACTCATAACAGTACGGTTTAAAATAACCGTTACTGATAAAAAATATTAGTAAGGGCTTTCGAGCGCCGTTACTAGTAGTCGTTACAGAAGATTTATTTTCTACTAGGTATTAAGCGTTTTAAAAACCGTTGATATTGACCATTTTTATATCAACCGGTTTTAAATCGTTGATATTTCTCCCTCTATGTCAACGATTTTTAAAGTGGTTGATATAGATTTAGTCAATATCAACGGTTTTTAAAAGTGCTGATATAGAGTGGGTTAATATCAACCGTTTTTGACAATAATACATAAATTCAAGTTGAAAATAACAAAGGTAAAGACTTGAAATTCTCATAAACAATTCTTTCTATCAAATCAGAATGGGCTCGTACAGAGAATTCAAAATGAGAAACAATAATACTCATCATATATATTCTTCAATACAATCTCCTTTTATCGTTCGAAGAAGAGGAAGATGAAAGAAAGGGAAAGAAGGTCTCTCAATGAGATAGATAACATGCGAAAATCCCAATCTATGATGGTATAGGTTTGAATGTAGTCTTTTCTGTTTGTAATCTATGTTTTTTTTAGAATTTATGTATACTATTAATCAACGTTTTTAAGGTCTTTTGATTGTTATCCTTAATCATAGCTAGGGTTTTTCTAACTTTAATTTCTAACCCTCCCACTTTTGGTATTTTAATGAAATAATTTAACCATTTTCCCAAAAAAAATATCAACCAATTCCGTTAATATAGATGGGTTAATATTAACCATTTTAAGAGCGGTTGATATTGACCCCTTTATATAAACGATTTTTTAAATTGTTGGTATTACCCTCTTAATATCAACTTTAATATCAATCGTGGAACAAAACAATTACTATTTTTTGTTACTATTAATGATTTTTTTACTAGTGATATACTCGGTGAATTTAAAATATACGCAAACATTAAATTTGGATTGAACTTAACTTTTACTAATTAAAATCGATTCAAAAATTTGAATAATATTATTTTATTTTAAAAAATTTATATATAAATAATTATTTTATTTATATCTTTGGAGGGTGATTTAGGGCATAAGATTAGCTGAAATGTGTAATCTAATGTTAGGAATGTATGCTTGAGTAATGTAAATATTAGTGAGAAAAATCAAAGGGTTTAACGACGAAGGGTGATTTAGGGCCTAAGATAATGTCAAATGTGTTATCGAATGATTAAGTATGGTGAGAATTAAAAATGGTTAATGTAATAAAATATCATTTAAAGATAATTTCGATAATATATATAGGTGAGAGGGATTTTAATAATGCACTTATTTTTTCTTTTTTGTATTAAATTTATAAATTATATATACATAAAAAAATTCATAAAAATATATAAATATTTATTATTTTAAATTTATAATGTATATATAGTATATATATATTTAAAAATATAAAGAAATCTAAAATATTAAATCCATCGAGAAAATTATTTGATTTATTTATTATTAAAAAAATAAAATAAACATTATATTTAAAATAATATTTTAGTAATTGAATAAAAATTTAAAAAAAAAGTATAGTCAAAATATAATTAATATAGTATTAATTAAAAGACTCAAATAAAAAGAAATAAAAAATATTGTTAAAAATAAAATAATTTTACAATAAAATAATAAAAATAATAAAAATATATTTAATTAAATATTGTATATTTTGAATTTATTAAGAAATGTATTTGAGATTATTTAGTATGATAAAAAAAACAAATTAAATTTATGTAAGAATCATATTTTTATTACCACATATTTTTATTAATTATATATATATATATATATATTAATTTTAAATATTTTTTAATAATGTATTATTATAAAAAAAATATTTATAACAATTTTTTTTATTAACACCTATTTTATTTAATTATTTTTAATATTTATTCAATTATCTATTATAATATTTATTGTTTTAAAAAACAATTAAGGTATTGTGTAAAATAATTTTATTACCAGACATATGTTTTTAATTATTTATATTTATTTAGCTATTATATTAAATTTATATATTTATTAATAATTTTTTATTTTTTTATTTTTTTTGATAAATGTAATTTCTTACAAAAGCTGGTTATTAAATAATCTAAATTATTATCAATACAAAAAATATAAAAAAAAAACTTAAATAAATTGATTAAATAATTTTTTAATATTTTATTTTTCAAATAAGTATATATTAATAAGGAATATTAGACCGAGTAGAAATTTTTAAAATTTTAATAATTATAATTGGATCCAAAATTCAATTTTGATGTTTTTTTTCTAAACTAATTTTCTTCCTAATTAATGGATGTTGTTAACTTTTATGATTTATTAGTATGAATTACCCATGTAAAAAATTAAATATTCTATAATATTTATATTATATATATAATATATATATATATATATATATATATATATATATTTCATAAATTATAAAAACACAAGTAAAAATTAATTTGAATTGACTTAATTTTTATCAATTAAAACCAATTGATAATATTACTTTCATTTAACATGTTATATATAACAATATTTTTGAGATCCATAATTTTTTTTTTAATTTAGTCAAATATAAATATCATATTAAATGGCTAGGTTCTAATGGCATTATTTAGGCATGTGATCGTACACAAAATATTTAAGTTTAAACATTTTATCGGGTGATCAAACACCGAATTAATGTAAAAAAAAAAAAGTTTCACTCGTATTCATTTCTTTTCTCAATTTCCCTGTAATAAAAAAGAGTGACAATTAAAAAACCAGGTTTTACTACTCTTTTCTTTATCTCACTACCTCAATTATTTTTTCATCTCTTCTTTCGCCGATGACAAAGTAACGAAGCTGTGTGTATTACAGAGAAACTGTGTCCAAAAATATATTGTTTTTGCTCCTTTTTTTCTTTTATTCACCCTATGTTTTTCCTTTAGAACAAATTAGCTAGTACATGCAGTCTTTTGAACTTGAGGCTTTTGGGCTTATATTTTGTACAAACCCTTACAAATATAATCTAAGTGGTAACTTTATTTAACTATAGTTTTCTTCATTCTTACTACCACTAACATATCTAGGGACGAATTTATATAGGGGATCGGGTGGGTTGAAGCCACCTTAAAAAAAAATTACGTTTAAAATAGGACATTACCCTCTAATTTTTTTTAAAAAAATCAATAGAGTTCACTATTTTATTTATTTAATTATTAAAAAATAGTAAAATTTACTTTTATTTACTCGTTTTATCCAAAATTTTCTCGTTTTTTTACTTTAGTCCATCTTAAAAAAAATTTAAGCCCACCCCATCACCGAATCCTGAGTCTGTTCCTAAACACAACCATACATATAAATAGACAATTAGACTAAGATATTAATAAATAAATAAATAAATAAAATGTATCTTACAATAGGAGAATGAAATGAAAAAACAAATGAATCCTTCTAGTACCCTTCATCAGTTATTTCCAAATCTTCATGATGTTTCCATGAATAATCTTACTTGTCTTTATCATGTTCATCTTTTTCAACCAGCTCATATTTCTTCCAATGTTCTTTTATAACACAACAACTAATAATTAAAATATTATATATTATGGTCAGAATCTCTTAGATCCTATTGTCTATGTGACTAGATCAAACCACAGAGGTTCCAATGGGATCATGAGTTTCATGCACACTTTGTCGAAGTTGTCAACAATTTAGATGATCATCTGAAAGCTATGTAATTACTAATTAACATTTTCTCTACTCTTCAAGGACTTGTTTTTTTTTTTTTTTACATGGATGGGGAGCTGCAAAATTATGATAAGAGAATCATCGTAGAATAATAAAAAAGAAAGAAATGAAGTAATTAATGTAGCAGACATAGCCTAATCAAGACAATTAAGAAAATAGAGTAAAGTAATTAAATTAGTCATGATATCAATCTTACTCACTTTTTTTTGGTGATTAGAGTTTAATTATAAATTATTCATCGTCCAATTAAGAATCTTTTTATTAATTAATTA
This sequence comes from Impatiens glandulifera, assembly GCF_907164915.1. Taxonomy (NCBI): domain Eukaryota; kingdom Viridiplantae; phylum Streptophyta; class Magnoliopsida; order Ericales; family Balsaminaceae; genus Impatiens; species Impatiens glandulifera. The sequence goes on from NC_061868.1 coordinate 11,536,430, forward strand.
TATAATTTAAACTATTAATTAAAAAAATATCATTATAAATTTGTATCTCTAATATCATTTTACTCAACTAACTTATTTTTTTTGATAATATAGTTATTTAAACAAACTCAAAACCAACGGGACCTAAAGGTATGTATGCATGAATTAAATGGCTACTTAAGTATTAAATATATTCTTCCTAAAATTGTCTCTATTGAGATTTGTTTTAGAAACTAATCAAATATTTTATTTACTTTATGTTTGATCCGAAACTTTTATCCTTTTTCTAATATATATTTTTAATTTATAAAATTAGTATAATTTTACCATCATATATCTTTTTATAATATTTTAACAAAGATATTATTTTTTTGGTTAGTAACTAACATACAAACAAATAAATGGCAGAAGACCTTAAGACTGGTTAGGTAGAGGTTATTTAAATAACTTGAAGAGAGAGAAAAATAATAATTTGTGATAATTTTAAGAAAGTTGTAATTATTTTTGTTTAAAAGACTAAAAAACGTATTAATATGTATAAATAAAATAATTTTTTTTTTTTGTAGAATTTTTATTAATAAATTTATTGATTTAATAAATAAATAAAAAGTAAAAAATGTTTGATTTTTATACAAATCTATTTGGTTCATAATTTTTTTTATCTAATCATACTTTTTTTTCTTTATTTAGAGTCATTCATTCTGTCATACTACCACTATCATATTTTTAAGTTTTTAAATTATTTTTTAAAATAAATCACTGCTCCTCGTGTAGTTGCTACCACAGACCTTTCTGTCAATTTTTTAAATTTTTTTTTAGTTTAACTGTTCTAACTAAATAATATATATATATATATATAATATATATATATATATATATATAATTATTAAATACTTATATATATTTTTATTTTTTATCATTAATTTTTATATTTATATACATATTTATTAAATATCTTTCATATTTATATAAAATATTTATATAATATATATTATTTATTTTATTTATACAAAAGAAACAATATATATATATATATTATATAATATATAATATATGAACAAAGATAAATTATTTGTTGACTTTTTAATTACTAATTTACTTTGTTATATATATATATATATATATATATATATAATATATATATATATATATATATATATATATATATATATATATATAATTTATAATTATAATTATGTATATATAAAAATAAACAATATATATTTATATTTAGATATATAAAAGAGATTTAATAATTATATAAATATAAAAATGAAAAAAAAAAAGCTTATTTAAACATGTACAACTAGCTCACTTATACGTATATACTTATAAAAAATTATTTAAACATACCTATTATAAAAAAAAAATAACTTATTATTTTTTTTAGCTTATTATTTAGCTTCTTTCAGTCGACCATAATTAATTTTTATTTTTTATTTATATATTTATTAATTAAATTTTAATATATTTTTTTTATCATTCTTTTTTTATTAAATTAATCAGTTTCATTTCTAATTTTTTAATTATTTTTATATTATTTTTTTATTATTTTATCTTCCTTTTTTAGTAGTTTTTTTCATAATTATTAAATTCTCATTTTTAAAATTTTTTTAGCAATTTATTTATGAATTTTGTGTTTTACTATAATAATTTTTTTAAAGGATTTTTTTCTTTTTTAATTTAATATGAACAAAAATATAATTAATAATTTTTATTTATCTTTTAATTTATGACTTATAACATTAGTAAGGAACATTGTTTTGTCTAATATTTGATCATTACTCGGTTGTCATTTGATGAATTAGTTGTTATTATTATCCAATTCTTGATTATTAATTAATTTATTTTTGTGTTAAAAGGATAAGTTATTGTTATATCCAACCATTAAGATTAAATAATTTTAAAATAATTAATAATTAATGCTAATATAAGAAAAAAAAAACATAAAAAAAGAAGAAATATAAAATTTAAATAAAAAGTAAAAATAAAATAATCAATAATAAATATTTATATAGAAATAATAAACTTTTTATGAAAAAGATAAATATTGATTAATAAAAAAATAGAAAGAAAAAATATATTAATATTTAATTAATAAATATATAAATTAAAAAATAAAAGTTAACTATGATTTACTAAAAGAAATTAAATGATCTATCGATTGATAGTATATAAGTTTAAATGACCTTTTAAAATCAGCTAATTGTACAACTATGTAAGTGAACTTTTTTTTCCTATAAAAATTAATGATAAAAATTATATTTAAATATGTAATATATTATATAAATATTTTATTTTTATATAAGAGATTTAATAATTATATATATATATATATATATAAAATAATGATTAAGAATAATGTATATAAAATAATATCTTAATTTTAAAATGTTTAAAAAAAAAGTTAAAAGAAAGGATTAATGAGGACTTTTGAAGGGGTGATTTGTCTTAAAATTAATTTGAGAAGTAAAAGTACGTGATTATATTGTCACCCATATAATTTGTCCATCAAAAAGTATATTGAACTAGCAAAGAAGTCCAATATTTTTCTTAAGCTAGTTTGGTTTCAATTTACTATGATACTTGAAAAAAAAAATCATTTAAATGAAGGACGATTTCACATAGCCCGGAGATATTTATGAAGACCATTCTTTTAAATTTTAAATTTAGCTCATTTAGAGTTAAAACATGATTTACTTTAGGCCTAATTCGATCTATCTAGGCCTCTTTATTTGAATCGGGTCTTCCAGCCCAAATCTATTCTCATATCCTATATTTCTTTGAATTTTATCTCAAAATACAAATATCCCTTTAAAATGACCAAATGAAGTAAAGACCGATTGCAAAAATCCATAAAAGAGTCCGTGTTTAGACCATTTTTCGAGTGTAACTCAATACTGAACGAACGAAAATTTTATTTAATTGCGTTCTATGCAATTTTTTATTTCTCGGTTTCTCTAGGATAAAGTCGAATTACGACTTTAAATCTAAAACTTATTTTACAAATCTTTCTTTTCGTCCGTCTTTTCTATCTCCAGACCCTAATTCATTTATTATTCTCATTTATCATCTAATAAAGACTAACAATTGAAGCTTTGAAAACTAATTCAATTGACGTCGCTCAAGATCGAGGATGCGGGACGATTTTATAGAGGAGCCAACAATTTTTATGCATACACTTTTATATAAAATACATAATCAATCTTTATGATGGTGAAGAGGACATTTTTTTTTATCATATTCTTGATATTCTTTGATTATTTTTCATGTTTGAATTTCTTGAATTACTTTTAATGCAAGAACTATGGTCTTCTTTTTGTTGTAACAAATAACTTCCTTTCACATAATTTATATTTTCCAATCAATTAAGTGATTATTGAAATCCCAAAAATAATATAATAATTACAATATATAATTCTATAAATTTTATATATATGTATATTTAATCGGTAGAGGCTAGCTAATCCTCACCTCGATGATATTTGGTTATTGAGATAAAACTCAAATTTTATCTCAAAACCTAACGATTGTGCTACCAATCTAATCAATCATTTTAATAAATAAAATACTAAAATTACTCTTTACTTAAATATTTTATTTATATTATTAAAAATTAAAATTAAAATTAATATATATATATATATATATATATGCATATCTAATATTTATTTTATTACATTGTAAAATTTATTTTTATAAAAATTATTTAATGTAAAAGAAATATATTAAATAAATAATTAATAAGATTGTGTTTATTAATAAAATTTAATATTAATATATATAATATTTATTTTATTACATTTAAAATTTTATTTTAATATAAATTAAATTATGAAATTATTTTATTTAAAAAAAATATATTAATTACATTAAATAAAAATTAAAACACAATATAAATACAACTATAACATATAATATTATCTAATATAACATTTAAATTTTAAATAATTATACTAGAAAATAAATTAAATATATTTAAAAAAAATATTAATTAATTTATAAATGTATCTCATTTAAATTAGTATTCATTTAAATTTTTATTTTTATATTAATAAAAGTTGATATTAATTTATATATATATGTTTTTAATATTTATTTTATTATATTATAATATAAATTAAATTATTTTATTTAAATAAATTATTATTAATTATGAATAATATATATATATAGAGGGAAGAGGTTATATATGGTAATAAAATTTAAAAAGTGGATTTTTTTTTAATTTGGTCAAACAAAGGTTATTTAGAGAAATTTAAGTAAAACTCAAATAACTCATTTCTCAAACTAACTATAAGTGCATGAGTTGACTCACCCCTTACCCGATCAAAAGATATCTAAAAAGTATTTTCTCAGCTTTTATGGACTTTACTATTTATATATATAATATTGCAAGGTTTTATCTATACTTAGAAAATATTTGTTTGAATAAATAGACTAAATATTTGAGTTTTAATCCTACAAAATTAAGACCGTGGTCCAAAGAAACTGTCCAAAAGATCCTACTAATTTGCACTAATTGTATTTAGTGTTAACAATATTTGGCAGTGTAGGCAAATAAACAACTTTGATGAAGCCGATAAAACCATCACTTTCAAATGACCCAAAAACATTTGGATCGTCAAGCTCAACACATGGGTAAATATAGGAATCATTATTTATGTGTCTTCTTTTGCTACCTAAAATTATATAATGTTATTTATTTTGTGAAATGTAGTCAATTTTCAATAAAAATAGAGTTGTAATCCTAAAAGCTTTTGTGATCAATGAAGAAAAAATGAACAATTGGAGTTGAAAAAAATAGTAATGAATCGTCTTCTGTGTAGAAAGATTATTTAATACATTTTATAAATTTGGAATGTTTAATCATCACGCAAATGGAACAAATGATAATGCAATCAAAACTACAAAAGAGCCTCAATCATATTCATATCAAGGTTATTCTCTTTCATATACTACGATGGGAAACTTAAGAAATGTTAAAAATGAATGATATAGGTCATGTGTTGATGTTTTTCCATCTTGAAATCTTGTTCCTCCTCGAGCTATGAGCTGCATGCTCAGTTTGATTATGCACCTAATGATAGTCGCAATGAATACAACAACCATTTACTCAAAGGAGCATTTGTTGGAAATAGATGGGTCGAGCGATGGAGAATCGAGTTGCAACTTATTTTGTTTTTATTTACAACTCCATGTTTTATTTCAAACTGATTTCTTGTTACACTATTGTTTGTCAATATTTAATGTCATTGAATTAAAGATCATCAATGATCGTGAGACCGCTATATCATGAGGTTTTTGTTATTATAAACTTAAAGGATGAACATTCGATGATGTAAATCGAGGGACGAGTGATTAGGCTCTTTATGTGTGTAACATCTCCACCAACAAGACCTAGTCGTGGAAGTGGTACTGGAAGAGGTGTCAAATGTTGTGATTCAAGTTGAGATGGTTGCTTCAGGGGATATGGAGGTCGTGAACGTGGTGGTTTCAACAATTAGGGTTTTAGTAATGTTTAAAATTAAAGTGTTCATATAAAAAATATATATATCATTTGTTATAGCGGGGACTTGTATTTTCTATATTTTTGCATAACTATAAATTTATTAACTCAAAATTTTAAGAATCGAAATAAAAACTATTCATATTATTTACAGTTTTGTCGTATCGTACTTTCATATTATTTAATAGAGGTTTCTTCTAAACCGACAAACGATTTGATATTGTTTAAAATATTTGTCGTTTCGTTAAAAAAAATGCCCCTCTTTATTAATTTTTGTTGCGTTACTTGTGTCATATATATATATATATATATATATATATATATATATATATATATATATATATATATATAAACCAATGTTCAAAACCATCAACTAAGAAAATTATCCTATTTAGTTAAGATATTTCTTGAATCTTAATTTTGTGTTCTTAGACTATTTTAATTATTCAGTCTTCTATTATTACTTGGTTATGATATTTCATCAAGGTTTACGAATTATCCGCGTGTCAGTTAATATAAATTTAGCAATTTTTATTTTAAAAATACAATTTTTATTTTAAAAATACAATTTTTAATGAATATTATTTTAAGAATAATAAATAAAAGTATTTCATTGAACTATAGATTTTAAAGATAGGAATAATAGAAGAATTTATTACTTGGTTTATTAAGCTTCATTTATTATTATATAAAATGTATAACACATTCTAACTTTTTCCATGATGTAATGTTTTACTTTTATTTTTTCTGTTCCACCAAAATATTTACTTACAACTTTTTGTTGTTGAGGTTGACTTACAAAAAGGTAACTTTCTTAAAAAAAATAAAATAAATTTCTACATAAATTAAATGACGAGCCCTTTCTAGCTAACCTGGTTTATTTCAATACACATCCATAAATACACAAAGAATAAGCTAGATTGAAATTGAGATCTAGAGAGAGAGAGAGAGATTAATGGAAAATCATAGTACTCCTCCTGATGTTTTCATGAATCATCCTTCTATTCCTTATCATGTCCCCCCATATCAAAAGGCTCCTATTCCTAAGAATGTCCTTTTGTATCAGAAGCAACAGCAAAAACTAATGACTAAGAAACTTGTTAAAGATCATGGAAAGAACCTGTCCTTAAAACATCGAAGAATCCGGTGGGATGCTGATCTGCATGGCAAGTTTGTCAAAGTTGTGAACATGCTTGGTGGCTATAATAGTAAGTTCTCTATCTAATTCAGTTGGATCAAATTTTGTGGTTGTAGAGTTTATTTGAAATGATTCATATGAACCTGAAATGACTCATTCTTTTGATGAAATTTTCTTATAATTTGCAGAAGCTACCGCAAATAATATACAACTTCATATGAAAGTGGAAGGTCTTACCCTTTCACATATTAAAAGTCATTTACAGGTAATTTGTTTTTAATTTTTCTATCTGAATTTATTCTCGGTGCAACTAGTATGACCATCTATAGTTATATATTACATTTTAAATTAGAAAGTTCTTATTGATTTTACTAACTTTTTTATACAATGTGTTTTATATTTGAAAATGTTATTTTGATTAATTGACTACATATTGCTTTAATATATATATACAGAAATATAGACTTGGTGGACCAAAGAAACTAATGAATGGTAAGTTTTTCAAATAATTTAGTCAAATTTATATTTGCACTAACTGCATGTGTTAAATTTTGGTGAACAGCTGAAGGGGTGATATCAAAGAAAGTGGTACACAAATCAATCCGACACATAATTCAACCATCAAGGTCAACACCTAGGTACATATTAATCATTAATTGAATGCCTGTTTTAATTTTTTACCTTATAATTTAACTTGTTATATCATTTTATTTTATTTGAAAAAAAAAGAAACAGAGTTGTAACTCTAGCACCTTTAGTGAACAACGATCTGCAAATGATGACCAATCAGATGCCAAATAATGAGGTAATTAATTATAATCGTCTTATTATAATTTTAAAATATTTTTTAGTTTTAAGTTACAAATTAGAATGTATATTCGTCACGCAGTTAGAACACACAATAATAGAACTACAACCAGGATCACAAGTTAATGGTGTTCACAATACTTCCCTTCCAAATATTGGCTTCGAAGGATCGTTGAGTGCGACTAATTTTCAATCTTGGAATCCCATTCCTCATTCATATACAAGCTATGATATGCAAACTCCGTTCGTGTTTGGTGGATCAATTGCTGGAGAAAGAGCACACGAGGGGATTAATCGAACTAATCACGGACAAATGATGATCAGTAATGAGATGATTGGAGCTGAGGTACGTAATTAGTAATTGTCTTATCTTTGTATTGAAAAATTCTTTAATGCATGTCACAAATTCGGAATGTTTGTTCATCATGCAGATTCAACAATTGTTAGTGCAAGAACAATCAGAACGAGAACCTCTTGAAGTTCAAAATACTTCCCTTCCATTTACAACAATGGGAGGCTTTGGAATCGTTGCTAACGAAGGATCGATGAGTCCTGCTGTTTTTCCTTCTGGGAATCTCAGTTATCCTTCGTTAATGAGCTATGGTCCATTAGGTTATGCACCTAATTTTACTCCTAACCAACACAACACTTACTTATTGGGAGGATCGGTTGCTCAAGAGAGACAATATGAGGGGAATATAGCTGGAAATAATGACAATCAAATGATGAGAAATCAGAATCTAGAAGAAGAGGTAATTATTAATTATCTTATCTTTGTATAGAAAGATTTTTTAATGTATGTCATAAATTCTGAATGTTTGTTCATTACATAGATGGGACAATTTTCAATACAAGCACAAGTGGAAGCAGAATCGCAACCGTATGAAGTTCATAGTTCTTCCATTCCATACACTATGATGGAGAGCTTTGGAGATGTTGCTTTTCCATCTGGGGATCCCGTTCCTCCTTCACTTACAAGCTATGATCTGCAAGTTCCCTTGGGTTATACACCTAACTATAGTAATGGAAATACCAATTTATTGAGAGAAACATTTGCTGGGGAGGGAGAACAAGAGGAGGATCTAGCTGCAACCTATTGGAATTTTGATGCAGATAATGTTGTTTCCTTATGAAACTTCAATGGAGACTGAAAATGGGTGTAGTTATCACAATTGTTTCAATTATTCAAGTTTACATCTTGTAATGTGCTGTGTGACTTTGTTTGATTTATCTTTTTGAACTCCATGTTTAATTTGAAACTAATTTTGGCTGTTGAACATTTTGCTATTGCATCTATGATTACATATGTTTATTTTTCATTTTATTGTTGCATCTATGTGTTGCTATTTTTCTATTACATTTCGCCATAGTTATATGAGAAAAATGTTTTGTTGATGGTGTTAAAGGTTTTTATGGCTTTATTTTGAATCAATTTCTAGCTACACTATTGTTGTCATTATTTCCATGTATCAAGTAAATTATGAATCTACAAATAGATGCAACCTTGGCATTTATAGTAGATTTAATTTTGGCTATAAAAAAGCTTGTTCCTATTATTATTATTATTTTTTTTTTAAGACTTTTTTTCTAAATCTGAGATTTATTTTTCATTAAATCATGGATCCATGAAGATCACATGTAACAATAGAGGGGGAAGGAAGACACATCAAATGGGTTCAATAGTGAAGATAACATGTAACAATAGAGGTAGTGATACCAAAGAGAGGGTTAAGAAAAGACATCTTGGGGATGAGGTTCTATTAGTCGGGGATCTTGAATCAGAACATCATTTGAAAACAATAGAGTCAATACCAAAGGCTACTTCCTTGATAGAGGCTTTTAGAAAGGCGGATGCAGGAGCGGAGCCACGCTTGGGCTAGGGTGGGCTTCAGCCCTGCCTAAATTAAAAAATTACTTGGTTAGGTTGGGCTCCAACTCTACTTAAATTAAAAAAAAATAAGACAAATTAAGTGAATAAATCGAACAAATGAGTCAGCTCCAGGTAATTTTTCATCCTGGCTCCGCCCCTAGAAGAATGTAATTCATTCCAGGAGTTGATCAAGGCTTATGAGGTTTCGTCCCTCATAACCTTATGTAGTTGGTCACAAGTGAGTGAGGACGAGAATGTGGAAGAATATGCCGGCCCTTCACGCGCTTCCGAGAGCATGGAAAATGAGTGAATTGATCACATAGTTAGAGAAAGTTAATTTAACTCAAAAAGCTTAAGTGTAAACAACGCAACCGATCAAAATAATTAAAAAAAATTTAAAAATGTAGATAAAAGTGACAAAAAAAAACACAACAAACAAAGATAACAAAATCTAAATAGACGAAGAACAAAAATGAATTAACCATAATTAAGTAGCCAAATTATTTGGCAGGAGAAAGTGAAATTCAAATAAAACAAAGAAGGTTGATGTGAGAAAGAAAAAGGAAAAAGAAAAAAAAGAGATAAATTCAGAAAAATGGAATTCTTGTTATGCAATCCAACATAATTTCAGAATGGAATATGAAATTTCACCTCATGAACCCTGCTACTATTCTCCAATTCTTACCTTCTAATGTAATCGGTTGAATTTGTTTTCATTACGATTCAATAGGTTGATTGTTCAACATCTTTATGATTAAAATTGATTTATTTATTCAAGAAAAATATAGGAATTTAAAATAAAAAAAGTAAAATATTAGATCAATTAATTACCTCCAACAATTACTTATTTCCTTGATTTGACCGCATATCAACTTTAGCCTCTTTCCAAAAACTTAGAAATTATTTTAAACTTTTTTTTAATTATTTCTTAACTCTCAAACGGTTTAAGCTCTAAATAAAATAATAAATTTAGAAACTAATAAAGAAAACAAATTTTATTTCATATAGTTATTGCTAAAAATAGCTTTAAAAATTATTTATATGAATATGAATAATAGGTACAATATTTTATTTAATTATATAAAATATTATTAAATATCATTACTGAGAATATTATAATTTTAGAATTTAATATTTAAAATTAATTATATAAATTAAAATACATATTTAATTTGATGAAAAAATATATATTCCATAATTAAGCTCTAAATAAAAGAATAAACTTAATGACCTAAAAGATATAATATGTTTTATTTAATAAACTTAATGACCTGAAAGATAACAAATTTGATTTAATAGAGTTATTGTCATTAAATAACTCTAGAAAGATATATGTATAAAAATGAATAGTGTACCATATTTAATTATATAAAATATAATTAAATGTCATTATGATTAATATTGTAATCTTATAATTTAATGTGTAATTTTAATTATAATAAATTATACTTTAATATAAAAAAAGTATTTATAGAGTTAAGCTCTACATAAAAGAATAAGTTTAGGAATACTATAATGATAACAAATTTTATTTGATAGAAATAATTCAATAAATCTTAAAATTTATTTGTATGAATATGAATTTATTTATAACATATTTTATTGAATTATATAAAATGTCATTAAATATCATATTTAATAGAGAATATTGTAATTTTAGAATTTAATAAGTAAGTTTAATTATAATAAATTAAAATACATATTTAATTTTATAAAAAAAATATCATTAAATGACATAATGGAAAATAACCTCCTAAAATTTAATGTGAATACACCTTAATATTTGTATAAATTTTATTTGTTACATGAAATTAATAGTTAGATTATCTCATTTGATTAATTAGTACTCAAATATTTATCTTAAAAATAAATTAAATATATGAATATTAACAATAAGTATCTTATTTAAATGACCTAACTATTAAATTGGGGTCCACGAGTTCATGTGTAAATTTTGTGGGGCTAAATGAGATTATGGACATATTTTTTTTTTTTAATTTTACAATTTGAGATTTTTTTTATTAAATTTATAAAAACACGGCTTAAGTCTTAATGGTTTTAATAAAAAAAAAATTTATTTGCATAAAATTTATAAATAAATTATAAATTAAAATATTAATCACTAATTTAACTACCAAATTTTAAGGAATTGAAAATATTGATTAACAATTTTTGAATTTTAATATTAAATTATTAACATAAATTATTTATTTATTTATTTATAAATATCACGTAAACAGTAAATTAACGGGGGTTTGAAACCGTTAAATTAAAATTTCATTTTTGTATAATTTAACCATAAAAATTTTCAAATTGTAATATTTAAAAAAAATATTTAAAAGAAAATTGTATAACAACAAGGATCCTCAAATAATTTATATATTTATATTAGATCTAAACTTAATAATATTTTTCAAAAGAAAATATATACATACAATGCATAAACAACCTGACAAATATAAATTGAAGAAAAAGTTTTTTCAAATTGAGAAATGTACTCACAATTACATTAATGTGGAATCAAGTTTATAGATATTAAAATTTCACTTACTAAATTTATAAAATTTTAAATAATTTCAAGTCATCCAAATATTTTTTTTAAGAATTAAAAAAATAAATTAAATAATAATTTAGAGAAAATTTTAAATCAATTTATCCCAAAATAATTAAAATAAAGGTCAAAAGTAAATTAAATAAATATTTAAGAAAAATGTCTAATCCATAAATCATAAATAAATCAAAATTTAATGTTTAAATAAATTAAATAATTATTTTAGACATTTAAATTCTAAAATAATTAGAAATAAAGCCATAGAATACATAAATAATAAATAAACTATACAAAATAAATGGTGTGACTAGTAATTCATTATGATGTGTGATATGTAGGTAATAAAAAAAATGAAAAAGGGCCAGAATCAAGACATCGGTTTGATGAGAGGGTTTTTAAGATAAAACTCAGTTTTTTTCTCAAAACTCAAGAATCTTATCAATCATCAAATCAAATAATTTTATTATTTCCAAAATTACACTATAATTTTATCCTCTCTCTTTAAACCATCATTCTCTCACCTATAACATATTCTCTAAAGTCAAAGGACAAATTAGTCTTCAAATTTTAAAAACCAACTTTTTCCTATTTTTTATCAAACAAGAGTTTTTTTTTGGATAAAACCCAAAAAAACTCATTCATCAAACAAGGCCCAAGTCCAAAACTATTTGGCCCAAGTCAAAAACGGCCTAAGATGCGTCGACCAATCAAAGCGCACCAAGAAGGCTAACACCCAGACAACCGCCTAAGACCCGGGATACCTAAGGTAGACGAAACCTCCAACCACACCCAATGCACGTCTACAACTGACTGTCTTCGTCTTCTTCCTTGTGATAATGGATAAGAATAATCGACTTATCTTCGTCATTTCTTGACCATATGAGAAAGTTCGAAAAAGAAAATGATCACAATAACAATGTGATTATTTCCCCTACAACCCAAGGTTGTCTTACTCGCCAAAAAGGTGAAATTCAACCAAGCAAATGACTACCTATGGATTGATTTTGTCGGAAATTTGACTGAATTAGGCCCGTTGTTGGTTTGGGCTACATATAAAAGGGAAGCCTCACTAAATCCGAACAACAAGAACCCAATCTCAAGTAAGGGGTTCAATATTTGGTCTAAACCGAATATCCGACAAGAATTCGAATAAATCGAATTCGAATTTCATTTTCGGTTTTCGAATTGAATTTTAAACCAATTTGAATTCAAATACGGTTTTCGAATTTGTTTCAAGTTTGAGTTTCAACTCGAAAACAAAACCGAAAATCTAATTCATTTTTTATTATTTATTCTTCCAAACTTAGCTTAAGAAAAAGTTCAAAATAATCAAATTAAAATATTTTGAATTTAAGATTTAATAATAAAAGAAAAAGGAAACAAAAGTACCAGTGTTCTAGTAGTAGAATAGTACTCTGCCACGGTACAGACGGACTCGGGTTCAATTTCCGTCTGGTGCAATTTATTTTGAGTTATGCTAGTTCCAAAACATAAAAAAAATCGAATTCAGTTTTCGAATTGACTAAAAAAACTAAAAATTCGAATAAACCGAACCGAGGAACTCGAAAACCGAACCGATGAACACCCTAATCTCAAGCCATTAATTAATCTCCCTTAAAAATTTTAAAAATAAGTCGTTAAAATTTTTCAAGTTTTTTTTTTGAGTTTTTAGAAAACCCTGTATAGAGCTTCTAAGTTCGATTTTGTTTCATCATAAAGTCTCAACATGACTCTAAGAATGTTCTCCAACTCATTATAATCTATGTCATGAACAAAACTTCAAATCTTATATTTCAATTAATGTGTTCTTCAATACTACATGATTACTCAAATTCTTGATTTAGCTTTTATCATTAAGTCATTTATAAACTTTCTATAAGACTATTCGAATCAATGAAATTAAATTAGAAATACCAAATTTTGATTTTAAAAAGTTTTGAAAATAGAGTAGTTGTTCTTGAATTATATCTTAAGAATGATGACTCAATAATCATCCAAATAGTTTGCAAATGGCATTAGGAGTGTTTCTAAACCAATCCAAAGAGATTTGATGCATTTTTTTTCTTCTAGAAATCAAGTTTTATCAAAAAGCTCTTTGATTTAAAATTTAAAACTAGTCTAAAAGCTAACATAGTTGGTTCTAACCAATTGATTTTGGATCTAACGAGTATAAGGAAGCTTTTCACATGCTTAAAATTCAAATTAACACTCTCAACACAAAAAATGATTTTGCTGACCATCATTTATACCACCATTGAGGCTTCGTCGAGACCCTACCAATTGAATGACCACTCCGAAGTACGTTCAACATGTTCGAAATGGGGAGACAAAACTCCCCATGCCTTTAGATTCACTATTAGAGTCTCTTAGTAAAAGACCAAAACTTATAGGTTTTGATCTTTCTAGAAGTTGAAGATGGAGTAAGACTCGACCAAAACATGATCTCCGACGCCCGAGTAATATGCGCCTCACCTAATCCACCCACGCATTTTGCGTTGAACAACGACCCAAACTGTTTGACCCCGGTCCATACCGATCCACCCTATGCCCGGTCCAAGGCGTCCTTTAGGCTGGTTTGTTTTCCATTTTTTTATTTTAATTTTTTTTAATATTTCGAGAATCTAAACTATTTTAAAAAAATTTAAAAAATATAAAATATTTAAATATATATATATATATATATTATTAATGACTCGTTTGAGTTTATTTCTTAAATCTAATTTCTTTAAATAATAATATTTTCGGGCACTATTTTTCACAACTTTTGACATAAACATGTATTGAATTTATTTAATTCTTTAAATTTTTCGAGTGTCACCAAACATCGAGCTCAAAATAAATCTCTGAAATTATGTTTGTAATGTAAAATATTTTTTTTTTTGATTATTTTAAAATTAAGTGATGATTCTAAAAATTAATAATTCCAGAATTTTAAATTAATTTCTTAAAATAATTTTTAATTTTTAATCAGGTATATTATTTTGGTTCTTCATCTCTTGACTTTATTGAAATTCAAGATTAGAGTAAGTTATAATATCTTTTAATGAATAAAATGGATTTGCCTAAAATTGATTAAAATTAATTTAATTTTTTTCTTTTAAATAATTTTGTTTTTCAAACATCCCTACCTATCCACCGACAACTTTAGGGCGCTTATAGCTCTCTTCTTGACTATGCTCAGGACACTTTAAATTATTTAACTTAAAAATCAAAATTTTGGCTATAAAAAGTATATATTTTTATGCTTTCATCCCCGATAATAGACACATAGGAGGGCATGCCGCTCAAATCATGCCTGTAATTTATCCTAAAAATATCCTAGACAAATATAAAGGGTATTTAATTTTTAGAAGTATACAAGAAATATCAGGAGATGTTCTTCTTACTTATATTATTAATTAATTGAAAATTTGTTAATGAAGATTGACAACTTGTTACAAGTAGAAATATGATACAAAATGTTTGAACTAGAAAGTAAGGGATTTGTCCATCTTTCCGATTGTGAGACGTAAAAAATTCTCAATTGAGTTGTTACTTCTCAGTTGATAGCAGTTGTAGACACTTACTTTTTTATTCCTTAATTTATAATTTTCAAATAATTTAAATTAACAAAATTAAGTTTATAAAAAAAATTATTTTAGCTCATTGCACCAAATTAAAACAAAACAATTAATTTTGGAAGAATTTTCGTATCAATAAATTTCAAGATTAATTAAATATCGAACTGGAATAAAACATTATAATAATAATATAATACTAATAATAAATATATATATATATATAATAATAATAATAATATTAACACTAGTAATTAAGAAATAAAAAAAAAACAATAATAAAAAAATATATATATAATAATAATAGAAGAGGTTTCATAATAGAATATATATTCTGTTTATTAATTTTGTGTGTTTTGATTTTACAGGAAAAAGGACCTAAGCCCAAAATGGAGTTAGCCACTTGGATGTAAAAAAAGAGTCAATCCAACAACACCTAGCTACTTGGATGTAAACCGAATTGTGTAAATATTCGGAATACAATCCAGAATGCCAGCTGGCCTGAGTAAATGAGCTGTATTTTCAACCGGCAAGAACTTTGGCTATAATGAACCATAAGGGATGAACTACCTATCAAATTTAAAAGCCAAGCTTTTAACCATAGCAGAAGGGAGCCATTCCAACTATCCTAGAGAGATTGCAGCTCCTAACATTCAGTCTATCAAAAACCGCCATTGTCATATAGAGAAGATTAGTTTGGAAGCTTGGAGGCTTGTTCCGGCTTACTTAGGAAGATCATAAACGTTGTCCAGATCATTAAGAGCTTATTCAATCATTTGTAGGCCATAAATTCTACTTTAATAAACTTCAACTTATCTGTCCATTGTTTTCTCTCTCTTTGTTTTTTTCTTCTTTGATTATGTTTCCTTTATGTTATAATTTCAGTTTGTAATGGTTTGTTTTTTATTTGTAAACCTTCGGTGAAGTTTTCGTAATTAAATATTAGGCCCTGGATTGATGAGTTTCAATTTTGAGAGACCAGCTCATACTTTCATAAATTTTGCAGGTTCAGATGCTGGTTTCGTATTTCATAAACCTCGTATACACTCATTTGATCTATAGTGACTCCTGATTGCGCTCCAAAGCCCACAAATGTTTGAAGGTCAGAGCCTTGTTCCACTCGATACAGTTCAAGTCGATGCCTCCCTCGTCCTTCGGTTTGTAAAGAGCGGTCTATTTGACTTTTTTTCCTCCTCTTCCGCTACTGCCCCAGATAAAGTTCATCATCAGTGTATCGAGCTTCTTCATTACCTTTTTCAGAATAATCATTTGCTGCGCCCAGTAGCCAACTATGCCCATGACCACGGTTTTGATAAGTTCAATCCTCCTTGCATAAGAAAGTTTTTTTTGCTGCCCAGCCAGATATCGTATATTTTACCTTTTCAATCAGCGGCTTGTAGTGTGAGATCTCGATGTGCTTCGCGGTTAACGGAATTCCTAAGTACCTTACGGGAAAACTACTTTCCTTGATGCCCATGATGTTGAAGATGTCTTGCTTTGTTTCGTCATTCACTCCTCCATAAAATTTCACACTTTTTTGCTTTCATTAATAGTTAAACCTATAATCTCAGAAAAGAACGTTAGTGCAACCCTAATAGTTTTAATGGAATCAATGTCTGTGTGCGCTAGAATGAACAAATCGTCAGCAAAGCATAAATGGGTTACCTCCTCTACCTCACAGAATGGGTGAAAAATGTATGGACGATTCTTTCGGAACATCGCGAAGATGCTCTCAAAGATCACAATGATAGCTACGAAAAGGTAAGAAGAGAGGGGGTCCCCTTGCCTTACCCCGTTTTCACCCTTGAAATAGCCTCTATGGACTCCATTGACGCTAACAACAAAGTAGGATGATGAAACGCACTACATAATCCAATCAATAAAAATCATAGGAAAAGCAGATACAACCAGAAAGTCTTGAATGTTTCCCATCTAACAGAGTCGAAAGCTTTCTTGAAATCTATTTTGAAAGCCACTCTTAGGGATATTTTCTTATTCCCGTAGCCTTTTAAAAGACTCTGCATGAGAAAAATATTATGAAAGATTGTCCTACCGGGGATGAATGCAGATTGGTTAAGATTTATAATTTTTTCTATGACATTTTTAAATCGTTTAGAAATGATTTTTGAAATTATTTTATATAAATCACATTGCAACAAGAAATTGGTCTGAAATCTTGTACTTTCTCGGGTACTGTAGTTTTGGGGATCAAGGTTAGGACCGATGTATTCCATTGCTTTAACATCTTCCTATTCTTGAAAAACTTCAAAACCCCATCAGTAACGTCTTAACCCACAACCGACCAATTATCTTTGAAGAACTGTGCATTAAATCCATTAGGACCCGGGCTTTTATTCCCATCAATACTAAACAAAGCTTCTTTAACCTCAACCCTCGTGACCACCCTTATCAACTCGCGACTATCCTTCTGATGAAATTTTCCTATCAATATTCTGATACAAGGTATTCAGGTGACTTTGATGCTACTTTCTTGTACCCATAAGCTGCTTATAGAAATCGATAGCCAAATCTTGTACACCCTTTTGACCCTGAACATATTCACCATCATCATTCTTCAGCCTGTATACATTGTTTCTCATGTTTCTAGCCTTGCATTTTCTGTAAAAAAAAAAGCTGTGTTTTTGTCACATAACGAGAGTCAGTTCTATCTTGATTTCTGTCTAATAAAATTCTCTTCAAGAAGACTCAGCTTCCTGAAATTTTCAAGCGCATCCCTTTCTGATTCATTGAGTTGTTCATCATTATCATCCCTTAATAACCTTTTCTGAACTTCTTCCAGTTCTTCTCTAGCAGCCAGAACTCTATTGGAGATATTACTGAACTTCTTCTTGTCAAAGCTTTGGAGATGATTCTTCAGGAGTTTAAGCTTCTTAGAAACCCTATACATGTTGGATCCCCTGACATCTGTAGACCATACGCTTTCGAGAATAACCTTGAATTTGTCGTTTTCCATCTAGAAATTGAAAATTTTAAAGGGTCTTTTGAACATTTCTTCCTTTTTTCAGAAAAATTTAATCGGGCATTGATCAGATATACCCGGATTTAGAACATGAAGTTGACTTCTCGGAAATTGGTTAATCCAGTTCTCATTTACCAGACATCTGTTAATTATACTTCTTCTAATTTGCTCATTCCCTCTCGTAGAAGACCAAGTGAAGAAATTCCTAAAACCGGTAGACTCGATACAACCCATATCTCTGATACAGTCAATAAATTCAATCATATCCCGAGTTATTTCAGATTCTGGGCTATGATCAGATTCGTTTCTAGTTACGTTATAATCAACAAGAACAGCCCAAGATTTATCACTACCAATCTAGTTTCTAAGACAATTCCAGAGGAGTCTTCTGTCAGTGCTTGAGTTGCTAGCATAGACAATAGAAAGATTAAACAGGATTCCTGTGATTCTATCTTTAACCTCTGTTAGGATCGGGATCGCCCTTGGAAGACCGGGGTCCAGCTTTAAGGGTGAACGCTTAACAAAACACCACACACACAAGTAATAGTCCGGTTAGAGACTAGAACCACTTTTTAACACTACACAAACTGTCACAAACCTCTTGAACCAGGTTCAAGTGCGGAAGTGGTTTGTTTCAGTTGAAGCAACACACGCAGTTCGGTTCAGAAGGTATTTAGAGGGAGATATTGGTTTAAGGAGAAAGTAGGTTAGGTTTAGGAAGTTTATTAGTTATTTCGGTTCGGTTTAGATGTTTCGGTTAGGTTTGAGTGAGTAAGTCGTAATATGAAAGTAAAGAACACAAGACAGGATTTTATGGATGTTCGGAGTTTAATCTCCTATGTCACCCCTTCTTCTCAAATAGTGAGAAGGATATTCACTAAGGAATATTACACAGTCACAACACACAATCCGAACGAGTCTTATTTACTGCTCGTCGGTTACACCACTCACAATGATGTAATACAACACTTTTACTCAATAGTAAAATACACACAATAAGCAAACACTTTCGGGAATTTCAATCACTGTTCGAGATGGTACGTAAGATCTTTTGTTGTAATTTCTCTCTTGTATATGCTTTTTCGTAGAGATCTCACGCGTATATGTCTTCGGCACCATGAGCTTCTATTTATATGGAAAATATGACAACGGTCATAATTTTCTCTCTCCGCTGGATTGGTCATCTGAAGCCGCGTCGGTCAGGTTCAGGTGGCGTGCACGCTTTGCCATTTTGAACACATGGCAGACATGCATGCACCGGTCAGGTTCAGATGGCGTGCACGCTTTGCCATTTTGGACACATGGCAGACATGCATGCACCGGTCAGGTTTAGGTGGCATGCACACTTTGCCATTTTGAACACATGGCAGACATGCATGCACCGGTCGCCTGTTTCAAAGATTTGCTAGAGATCTTAGATAAACAGTAATGATTATCCTACCCCATGCCTAGTTCAGACCTTTATTTTGCATATTCCCAAGAAATATTTTGTTTGTCTTAACACGTTATCTTCAAGATATTCATATCTTTTGAATAATCTGTCTGTTGAAGATGTTCGTTAGGATTTTTCAATGAACTAGCCGAACACTTTCGGTTTACAACTTAACCGTTCATTAATTTGAGTCGTTCCGATTTTCTGAGCTCATTTATGACTGAAGCTCATTTATGACTGAAGCCATGCTTCATTAAGTGTCGTTTGACCGAACTTCTTGACCGAGCTGTTTGATCAATCTTCACATCAAACCAAAGTCGAACTACCGAACCGGTATACATTGCCGAGTCGATCTTGCCTACATAGAGATTTCGGTATTTTTCTCAGCTTCCCTGAAATAACAAAATTTTAAATATTATTTGCAGTCAGTGAGATTTGATGCAATAGTGTTTACCACTACGCTACAGCACCTTCTTTATACATTTAAACCAATTAATATACTTGATATAACTTAGCGGTTTAACATATATATTTGAACTTAGTTTTATCTATTCATTAAACTTTTCATGAGTTCTAACAATTACTTTCTAACAATTTCTCCATTTTTGATTATTTAGAATAAATATTCAAAACTTGTAATCGTTGGCCGGTTTAAAATTAACTTTCTTAATTTTTCTAACAACTTCTCCCTTTTTGATTATTTAGAATAAATATTCAAAACTTGTAATCGTTGGCCGTTTTAAAATTAACTTACTTAATTTTTCTAACAATTTATCTCTTTTTGATTATTTAGAATAAATATTCAAAACTTGTAATCGTTGGCCGGTTTTAAAATTTAAATCAGTTTAGAAATTATTGTAGTCTAACAATCCTAAAATATTTCTAAGGGAAGAAAACTTAGACTCGAGAAGTGGCTTTGTGAGGATGTTAGTCACTTCATGCTTGTTCCCTTCATGTGATGTGTCCGTTAGTAGCCGGCTGTCCGGATGCAATGTTGTCTCTTCCAAGCTTTTGTCTTGATTTACTTACATTCATAGACAATAGAAAATTTGGTCTCCATTTTTCTTTGGGTCCGTGGCTTATCAATCCCTTGGGAATCCATACTTTGATTATTTTGATAGATTTTTCGTTGTGTGTATGTATAGTATATCTACCTGCTAATGATTTAACTTTAAAGGATGATTTTCGGTAAACATTTCTTGACTTTCGGTCAAGTTTTTCTTTGTCATACAAACTGGCTGTCCTTCTCTCAGGTTTCAGCCAGCTTGAAGTTGGCTTTACATAAACCATCTCATCCTTTGAAGTTAAATCATTACAGCTTGTAATTTCATCCTTGAGCTTCTCATTCATAGATGAGATCTCACTTATTGAAACATCAACCTCTTTGATTTGAGATGAACAACTTGAACTATCAGACTTATTTTTTGAAATAGTTTGATTAAGAGATCCTGATAGTTTTCTGAACTTAATGACCATGTCATTGAGTGCAGCAATTAGATCATCTCGGCTAAAATCATCAAAGGAGAGATCAAATACCTCAGATTCTTTTTTAGCCATGAAGCAAGTTTCAACTTTATCATCACTATCGCTGGATGATGAGTCGTTTGAATCGTTATCGGCCCATTTTCCCTTACTTTCAGCAGCCATTAGAGCCTTCTGTTCTTTCTGGTTCTCCTTTGTTTGATCACTACTTTCAAACAGTTGGATCAACTTTTTCCACACTTCTTTTCCCGTTTTGCATTCCATGACTTTCTCGAAAGTGTTGTTGTCCAAATATTTGAAAATATGTCTCATGCAATGGTTGTCTAGGTTACTTCTTCTCCTATCTTCAACCGTTCATGCTTCTTTCTCCTTTTCAATCTTTATCGGATCTTCCTTTATGATGGTGCTCATTTCATCATCCAACGTGATCAGATGTAAATACATCTGAACCTTCTAGCCGCTAAATGCCTCAATGTTTAGCATAAGTGGCCTATCGTTGTGGGTCATGCTTCCCATCTTCTTCGATTGCTTGAGTATTAAGAACCTGGCTCTGATACCACTTGTTAGGATCGGGATCGCCCTTGGAGGACCGGGGTCTGGCTTTAAGGGTGAACGTTTAACAAAACACCACACACACACACTGGTAATAGTACTGTTAGAGATTAGAACCGCTTCTTAACACTACGCAAGCTGTCACAAACCTCTTGAACCAGGTTCAAGTGCGGAAGTGGTTTGTTTCAGCTTGAAGCAACACATGCAGTTCGGTTCGGAAGGTATTTAGAGGGAGATATCGGTTTAAGGAGAAAGTCGGTTAGGTTTAGGAAGTTTATTAGTTATTTCGGTTCGGTTTAGATGTTTCGGTTAGGTTTGAGTGAGTAAGTCGTAATATGAAAGTAAAGAACACGAGACAGGATTTTATGGATGTTCGGAGTTTAATCTCCTACGTCACCCCTTCTTTTCAAACAGTGAGAAGGATATTCACTAAGGAATATTACAAAGTCACAACACACAATCCAAACGAGTCTTATTTACGGCTCGTTGGTTACACCACTCACAATGATGTAATACAACACTTTTACTCAACAGTAAAATACACACACAATAAACAAACACTTTCGGGAATTTCAATCACTGTTCGAGATGGTACGTAAGATCTTTTATTGTTATTTCTCTCTTGTATATGCTTTTTCGTATAGATATCACGCGTATATGTCTTCGGCAACATGAGCTTCTATTTATATGGAAAATATGACAACGGTCATAATATTCTCTCTCCGCTGGATTGGTCATCTGAAGCCGCGCCGGTCAGGTTCAGGTGGCGTGCACGCTTTGCCATTTTGGACACATGGCAGACATGCATGCACCGGTCAGGTTCAGGTGGCGTGCACGCTTTTCCATTTTGGACACATGGCAGACATGCATGCACCGGTCAGGTTCAGGTGGCGTGCACACTTTGCCATTTTGGACACATGACAGACATGCATGCACCAGCCGCCTGTTTCAAAGATTTGCTAGAGATCTTAGATAAACAGTAATGATTATCCTACCCCATGCCTAGTTTCAGACCTTTATTTTGCATATTCCCAATAAACATTTTGTTTGTCTTAACACGTTATCTTCAAGATATTCATATCTTTTGAATAATCTGCCCGTTGAAGATGTTCGTTAGGATTTTTCAATGAACTAGCCGAACACTTTCGGTTTACAACTTAACCGGTCATGAATTTGAGCCGTTACGGTTTTCTGATCTCATTTATGACTAAAGCCATGCTTCATTAAGTGTCGTTTTACCGAACTTCTTGACCGAGTTGTTTGATCGATCTTCACATCGAAACGAAGTCGAACTACCGAACCGGTATACATTGCCGAGCCAATCTTGCCTACATAGAGATTTCGGTATTTTCCTCAGCTTCCCTGAAATAGCAAAACTTTAAATATTATTTGCAATCGGTGAGATTTGATCCCTGGTCACCTGTGTGACAGGTAGTAGGGTTTATCACTACACTACAACACCTTCTTGTTATATTTAATCCAATTAATATATTTGATATAATTTAACGGTTTAACATATATATTTGAACTTAGTTTTATCTATTCATTAAACTTTTCATAAATTCTAACAATTATTTTTTAACAACCTCCACCAGGATTGCTTGATCAATCAAAAAGAGAGCCCTGACCTCAGTAACTTTGTATCCAAGATAACTCAGATTCTTTCCGTTTTGTCATTTGAGTTGTGAATTTTCACATTTAAACTCATTCTATAAATTATTTACTCCTTAGTAGCATCCTTATTTTGCATACCTTCTAAGTTATTAGAAACATCAACTATAAAATCAGAATAAACTAATCAATTTTATCATGTGGTTTAATTAAGTGAAAGTTATATATATATTCATGATAAACAAAGCCATATTTTATCGTGTGGTCTACCTTGGGACGAGGCAATCTATGCAATTGCATAAGCCTCATTTTTATAGGGTCCCTATTTTTTAATATTTAATAATATTATTAATTATATATTATATTTTAATATTATAATATATTAACCATTTTATATTATTAAACGCAATTTTTAAGAAAAAATATTATTTACTATTTTAGGAGTCACAAAATTTAAATCTACATTGAGCTCATGACCTACCATTTGTGTCCATACTTTTTATACAAAAGAAACATTTTAACTACATGTTTTTGTCATTTTTTGAAAGTTGGCTTGAATCTTTCCTCTTATCAAGTGAATAATAAAATTTGATTGTTCATTTTTCTCCTAGCCAACATCTGTTTGAATACACATAGTTAAAAGTTCATTAATTAATCATTTATTTTTATGTGTTATAAGATATTTTAAAGTAATTATAAGGTTGAGGTATAAAATGAACTAATAAATATGTCGAACTTTTTATTATGAGAATAGGAATATTTTTTTTTTCATTTTTTCATAACTAATATCCGTTTGAATACATATGGTTAAAAGTTCATTAATCCATCATTTATTACGTGTGTTTAGGGGTGAGCATAATTTAAGTTTACTCAAACCCAACCCTAACCCAAACCCAAAATATTAATTTGGATTGGTTAATATGGGTTGGGTTGGGTTGAGTATGAGTTGGGTTGAATATGGGTTTAGTTTAATTTGGGTTGGGTTAGGGTTACCCAAATTACCTAAATTATATAAATTTAATTTAATTCTCTATTATTAATCCAATATAAACTAATCATCTTCCAACTTTAAGTCGAACACATTTTTGACATGTTTAACACGTTTTTTACACGTTTAACACGTTTTTCACACGTTTAACACGTTTAATACGTTTTTAATATTTTTAACACGTTTTCACACTTATAGCACATTTTCACACGTTTAACACATTTTCACATTTTTGGCACGTTTAACACGTTTTTGACAAGTATAACGCGTTTTCACACTAATAACATGTTTTTCACGTTTTTGTCACGTTTAACACGTTTTTGACATGTTTAATACGTTTAACATGTTTTTGACAAGTTTAATGTGTTTTTTACGTTTTTGACACGTTTAACACGTATTTAACATATTTAACAAGTTAACACGTTTTTGATAAGTTTACCACGGTTTTCACGTTTTTGACATGCTTAACACGTTTTTGATATTTTAACACGTTTTTGATATATTTAACACGTTTTTCACACGTTTAACACGTTTAACATGTTTTTCACGTTTTTGGAATGTTTAACACATTTTTGACACGTTTTCACATTTTTGGCACGTTTAGCACGTTTTTGACATGTTGAACACGCTTAACACGTTCTGGCTCATTTAACACATTTTTAGTACATTTAACACATTTTAGTATGTTTAACACGTTTTTCATGTTTTTGGCATGTTTTCACGTTTTTGGCACGCTTAACACGTTTTTGACATTTTAACACGTTTTTGATATATTTAACACGTTTTTCACACGTTTAACATGTTTTTTCACGTTTTTGGAATGTTTAACACGCTTTTTATATTTTCGACACGTTTTTCACACGTTAACACGTTTTCATATTTTTGGCACGTTTTGCATGTTTTTGATATTTGAAAACGTTTAACACATTTTGGCTCATTTAATACATTTTTAGTACATTTAACACGTTTTGGTATATTTAATATGTTTTTCACGTTTTTGGCACGTTTTTGGCACGTTTTCACGTTTTTGGCACGTTTAACACGTTTTTGACATTTTAACACGTTTGACACGTTTTTGCACATTTAACATATTTTTGACATTTTTAACATGTTTTTGTATGTTGACATGTTTTCATAAGTTTTAACACGTTTTTGTCACGTTTAACACGTTTTTGGCATGTTTAACACGTTTTTGGCACGTTTAACACGTTTTTCACGTTTTGGCACGTCAAACATGTGAAAAATATATTAAACATGTAAAAAGTATAAAAAAAATATGTTAAACGTATCAAAAACGTGTTAAATATGCCCAAATGTGCCAAAAACGTGGAAAACATAGAAAATGTGTCAAAACGTGTTAAACGTGCCAAAAACGTGTTAAACGTGCCAAAAACGTGAAAACGTGTGAAAACGTTTTAAACGTGTTAAAATGTGAAAAACGTGAAAAACATGTTAAACGTGTCAAAACGTGTTAAACGTGACAAAAACGTGGAAAACGAGTCAAAATGTGTTAAATATGTCAAATGTGTCAAATGTGTCATAATCGTGAAAAACGTGTCAAACATATCAAAAATGAAAATAGTGTCTAGTAGGGGTGAGCATAATTTGGGTTTACTCAAACCCAACCCTAACCCAAACCCAAAATATTAATTTGGGTTGAGTATGGGTTGGGTTGAATATGGGTTGGGTTTAATTCGGGTTGGGTTAGGGTTACCCAAATTATATAAATTTAATTTAATTCTCTATTATTAATCCCATATAAACTAATCATCTTCCAACTTTAAGTCGAACACGTTTTTCATATTTTTAACACGTTTTTCACACATTTAACACGTTTTTTTAATATTTCTAGCACGTTTTCACACTTATAACACGTTTTTCACACGTTTAACACGTTTTCCACACGTTTAACACGCCTTCACGTTTTGGCACGTTTAACACGTTTTCACACTAATAACACGTTTTTTACATTTTCTCACGTTTAACACATTTTTGACATGTTTAATACGTTTAACGCGTTTTTGACAAGCTTAGCACGTTTTTTTTACATTTTTGGCACGTTTAACCTTTTTTTTAACATATATAACACGTTAATACGTTTTTGATAAGTTTAACACGGTTTTCACGTTTTTGACACGTTTAACACGTTTTTGACATTTTAACACGTTTAACACGTTTTTAATATGTTTAACACATTTAACACGTTTTCACACGTTTAACATGTTTTTTACATTTTTAGCATGTTTAACATGTTTTTGACATATTTGACACGTTTTTCACATTTTAGCACGTTTAACACGTTTTTGACATGTTAAACACGTTTAACACGATTTTGGCTCATTTAACACATTTTTAGCACATTTAACACGTTTTAGTATGTTTAACACGTTTTTCACGTTTTTTGCACGTTTAACACGTTTTTGACATTATAATACATTTTTGCATATTTAACATATTTTTGACATGTTTACCATGTTTTTTGCTCGTTAACACGTTTTGATAAATATTAACATGTTTTGTCACGTTTAACACGTTTTCACGTTTTGGCACGTTTAACACGTGTTTCATGTTTTGGAATGTCAAACGTGTGAAAAACATATTAAACGTGACAAAAATATAAAAAAAACATGTTAAACGTGTCAAAAACGTGTTAAACTTAAAATGTGCTAAAAATGTGAAAAACGTGCCAAAACGTGCCAAAAACGTGAAAACATGTGAAAAACGTGTTAAACATATTAAAAACATGTTAAACGTGTCAAGAATGTGAAAAACGTGAAAACCATGTTAAACATGTCAAAACGTGTTAAACGTGCCAAAAACGTGAAAAACGTGTCAAAATGTGTTAAATGTGTCATAATCGTGAAAAACGTGTCAAACGTGTTAAACATGTCAAAACATGAAAACAATGTCCAACATGTCAAAATGTCTTCACGTGCCAAAAAAGTGTTAAACGTGTTAAACGTGTTAGATGTGTGAAAAATGTATTAAACATGTCAAAAACATAAAAACGTGTCAAAATGTGTTAAACGTGTCAAAATGTGTCAAAAACATGGAAAACGTGTTAAACGTGTCAAAACGTGTTAAACGTGCTAAAAACGTATAAAACGTGTTAAATGTGTCAAGAATGTTAAAAACATGTTAAACGTGTTAAACGTGCAAAAAACGTGAAAAACATGTCAAAATGTGTTAAATGTGTCATAATCGTGGAAAAACGTGTCAAAACGTGTTAAATGTGTTAAAAACGTATTAAACATGCCAAAAATATGAAAAACATGTTCAACGTGTCAAAAATGTGTTAAACGTACCAAAACGTGTTAAACGTGTCAAAAATGTGTTAAACGTGTGAAAAACGTATTAAACATGTGAAAATGTGTTAATCATGTCAAAACGTGTTAAAAATATGAAAAATGTGAAAACGTGTTAAATATGTCAAAAACGTGTTAAACGAATAAAAATGTGTTAAATGAGTCAAATACATGTTAAATGAAAAAATAAAAATAAAATAATTTGGGTTACCCAACCCATACTTAACTCAACCCATACCCAACCCATATTAGTAAATAATATGGGTTGGGTAAATTTAATTTGGGTTGGGTAAATTTAATTTGGGTTGAATATGGGTTGGATAATACGGGTTGGATTTACTCGTTTGCTCGCCCCTAGATATATGTGAATTCACATCTAAATATGATATATATGTTTTCAAATGGGGTTATGCCGTGTTAGAGTCCCAAAAAATAGTCTAACCGTTGATGGTTTTAGTTAATTGACTTGTATTTATGTCAAAAATTGCTCAAGGATAGGTTTTGACATTTTGATTTTGATTTTTATCAATTATTTGTGAAAAGAGACTCGTTGCTGTTGAGATGGCCTAAGAAGCAAAAATCGATCACAATGTTTGGAGAAGCTCAGCAGTTAACCATATTGTCAAACTTTGCGGCAATTATGTTTATATGAGTAAGTATAGAGGAGCCGAAAATTTTGTAACGAATATGATAGCGAACAATGGAGAATGGACTGATGACTAAATATAATTTAAAATATTTATTTATCTCTTTACTCCATTAATAATTTCTCTCTTTTATTTTATTAATAATTTATTTTTTATTTCTCCATTAATAATTTATGCTCTCTACTTATTAATTTGTAAGTATATATTTATATCTTTTTGTTACTTTAACTTATTTATTTAAATTTTATAAGAATAATCATAAATTAAATAACAAAATATATAAATATATATGCTTTAAAATATATATTATATTTGATAAAAAATATATATATATATTATATTTGATAAAAAAAAATATATCTAAAAGAATAAAATAATAAATATAAATTCTTAATTATTTTTTTAATTAATTATTTCTCTCCTCTATTAATTTATTTATATATATATATATATATGTGCAAATTATTATTTATTTATTTTTAAAATAAATAACAATAAGAAAAATAAATAAATCAAATTAATAAAATATGTATAATTTTTAAATATATATATATTTACTCAAAAATCTTTTAAGTATTTTATATATATATATATATTATTTTGAATATTAGTTACTTTATGATTTGAGTTAAATTATATTAATCTTAATAATTAAATTTTTACCTTGTCGTCTAATTTTAAATAAAATATATAATAACAAAAATGATTTGATAATACATTTAAAATTATAAAAAATTATATATATATATAATAATATATATATTAATAATTTTAAAATTTTATTATAATAATTTAATAATAAAAAATTAAAAAGAGATAAGTTATTAATAAAAATTAAATATTAAAAAATTGAAGAATAATAAATATATTAAATACTCTTTTTTTTTTTTTTTGGTAATAAGTACAATTTATAATTAATAAAATAAAATTTTCTACGTGCACATTCTTTTTGGCTTCCCCCTTGTCATTACTCATGTTTGTATATTTATAATAATTTAAATGTATCACTAATTTTGTTTCTAAAATTTAAATTTAGGATACAAGTTTATCCATTAAAATTATATTTAGTTCATAACAAATATAACTCCTAAAAAAATAAACATCTGATCATCTCTTTGTAAACTCAAAAGATATCATAACTAAACATAAATTTATAATTTTGTTAAAATCACGGCACTGTTTCCGTCTTCTAACCTATTATAGTGATTGAAGAGAAAGCTTATGAAAAAGAACAAAAAAAAATATCAAGAAATACTTGAGACATTTATTACTCGTTTCTTGATCATTCTTTACCAACTAACATAATATATATAATACTTATTGAGGAGTCGAGATAAGAGTTTGGCCAATAAGTATAACCTTAGTCTAGCGAGAAAAAGAACATTCGTCATCGAAGTCTTTAGATGTGAGTTCCACTGGGAATCAAGGCGTCTTTAATTACTGTGACGATCCCACTCTTTATGAAATACCCTTCTGTTTCTCTTGCAGCCTCTTGTATGTTGTCGACATTTATAATCTGAAAGACAAACAAATAAAATCTCATTCATGATTCATAAATGTTTCTATTAAGCATATGTTGATGTTAATCCTAATTCTAAAAGCATGCAGAAATGTTTTCATATATAAAAACATTTCAAAACTAAATTTCGTTAGAATTTTATTTTTATTTCTGAATCTGAAAACATTCTCAAATACAAAAACAGAAAGATCTTGTTAGGATTGGGTTATTTGAATAAATACAAATAATCCATAGTCTATTCATTCATCCTCAGATCAGGAACGTCATTCAAATCATTAACAAAAATATCCAAATATTTCTTTTCCTTTTTGTAATGCATTATATAATAATAATACCCATTAAGTGAATTTTTACCCAACTCACCCATTTTTCATAACCAGAACTAAACAAGGCATAAGTGTTTCCAAATTATATCAATCAGATATTTATTGGTAGTTTCTCTTATGGATTTGGATTTGGATTTGAATTATAGAAACACTATTTTAAAAGTGTTTTCGAACGAGGTTGAAGGAATTCAAACCTTAACATTCTCCCCAATGCGAGCATTCTTATCAATGATTGCCCTCTTAATATGAGAGTTCTTGCCAATACCAATAGGAACGCTACCTTTGGCAGCCAGAAGAGTTTTGTCAGCTTCGGTCTAGATAAGAAGACACAAGAGAAGTATATTTATTATATGTACATAAATTGCTCAAACCGTATACAAATAGAATTCCATGTAAAGGATTCGTTATATTGTATTATTACCTCGTAATAATCTGCTCCCATAAGCAATGTATCCTCTATAATTGCACCCTCTGATATGCATGAACGAAGCCCAATGACAGAGTGGTGAATCTTACAGTTCTGCAGACAATCCATAAAGTTTTATAAGTCAGTAGAAACGCATAAGATATACTAAACAGGTTTTTGTGTTTCCAGGTTTTAATGGCAGGTCTTACAAGAATTTGTGCTTCTGGATTTTATTGTTTTTTAGAACAGGTTATTATTTTGCTGGAGAAGGCTAACACATTATGGTGATAAATTGATGAATTTGACCATAATTAAAATCTACGGTAAAAGAAAAGAAGAGGGTAACCTTAATAACACAGCCTTCACCAATAACACTATCTGTGACATCAGCATCGAGCATCTTTGAAGGAGGCAAGTATCGAGGTTGAGTGTATATTGGTGCTGATCGATCATAGAAGCTGAATAGAAATAGCTCTAATGAGTTAACAACAGGTGGTAATAAACACAAAAGGAAAAAATAATAATAAATAAGATATTCTTTGGAAAAAGGGTTAATACCTGAAATCTGGAACTGGTTTTTTTGTAATTCCCAAATTTGCATTATAGAAAGCCTCAATTGTACCAATATCTTCCCAATAGCCATCAAACAAGTAAGCTTGCACCTAGACATGGTTAACAATAATAAAAAAATTAAAAATAAAACACACCAATTCACAGAGAAACCAATCTAACTCTCTATCAATATACAATTGGTAAAGCCTTGTTTGATGTGGGTTATTTGAGATTTATTTTAAATAACCCACTATCCAATCAACAGCTTACACAACACATCATTCCTATCATCAACTAAAATACCAAAATATATATTTATAACCCTACCTAAATAACCCCAAATAAGCTGATTTTCAATAGCCTATATCAAACAATGGTTATTTGGAAATAACCACTTGGTTATTCAAATAACCCTAGATCAAATAAGGCCTAGGAGAAGGAAAAAAATACAACATAGAGGACATTCAATTTTAACATCAATACTGAAACTTTTTGTTCTAAAAACATTATAAAAAATCTAGTCCAACATTTGTTTTGGGACATTTTCATTAGAAAGAAACAATAATTCTTGTTTTCCAAAAAGAGATGTAAATATATATACCCTCATTCCAATGGATGTTGCTCCAGGGATAACTTCACTTCCAAAATCATTGGCACCGGGAAACTTATCCTGAAGAAGATTTATCATGGCATCTTTACTCACAACATAAATACCCATACTCGCAATGAATGGCATCTCTTTAGCTCTCTCGTCATCAAGACCCAGAATAGTTGTATCAACCTAAAACAGAGTAAATTTAAGAAAAATCAGTTTATGTCCTAAAACTGTTTCTTAATAGTTATGAACGAAACAAACCTTCATAGATTTCAATTGTTCTCCTTTAGGTTTTTCAGCAAATTCAATTATTCGGCCTTCTTCATCAATTTTCATAAGACCAAATGCAGTTGCACGCTCTTCATCCATTGGCAGTGCAGCCACTGTGATATCAGCATCAGTTTCTCTATGTGCTTGAATGAACCTCTCATAATCCATTCTATACAGATGGTCCCCAGCAAGAACCAAAAACTCTAGTACATTGTGTTCCTCAAACAACCACAAATATTGCCTCACTGCATCAGCTGTTCCCTGGCAACCACGAGTTTGAAGAAGGTAAGATTCATAATTTTGAGTTCTATGGAACCAAGCTATGTAACATTTATTCTTTATCCAGAATAGAACATCATCATAATCAGTTAGTTTAGTTTATGTTTGGATGTACATAATTTGAATTAAAATTATAATTCCAATTTTATAAGAACTGACATTGAATTACAATTAAATGCTCATGTTTGGAGAATTCATATAATTGAAATCCCGAAGTTGGAATGATGAAATTAAAACTTAAAAATCATATACCAAAATATATACATTGCATTCTTTCTTTTTTTCCCAAAATATATACATTGCATTCAACTCTAGCAAAATTATAATTCCAGTGGGATTGAATGTATTTATTCTAATGGGATTGAATGAATATATAATGCATTCAATCCCATTGGAATTATAATTTTGCTAGAGTTGAACTTTTGGGCTGCCTAGAAATATTTTTACAGGAATATGTGGGCTGCTGAAAATGGAAAATATCAATACAAAAAGAGATAAAACAATATGTTAGTGGCCTTGTCTGAAAATATGGCATGATGACTATGTTCATTGTTGGTTAATGGCCTAAAGCTAAAATAAAAAGATGACTGGTGGGCCATTTTTGTGGGATTATAGTTTTTAATAAATAAATGGCTATTTGTTTTCAAGGCTGCTATAGGTTTATCAGACTTTAAGGCTCATCAAAGACAAATGGCCAGCATACCAAAACTTTCTTCTAAAAGTTTAAATTAACTCCTGAAGTATTACGTTGGATTCAATTGGTAGATCATACTTTTGGGAACTGCTGATGTTACTCTTTTTACATTGAGTTCAGATTAAAGGGTGTAGTATCATGGGATACGAGGAGTACTACACAGTGAATGATAACTAGGTGATGGTCGAATATAAAAAATTAAGAAGCCTCAGAGCATATGACTCGGATCCTACTCTCTATTCCTTTCAAGAACATGTCAAATTTTTAATTTCTCTCCTCATGCTTTCAACGACGACACAACTGATGTCCGTGTCAACTGTGACTGTGAGTGGTTCTTGCGTGGACATGCTAAGTTGAGGGAGAAGCATTTTCAAGAATTATTTATATTCTATAAGACCAATGAGCCATTTAGTGGATGTATTTCATAAGGCCCACTAAGATATTAGAGAGTGAATATATAATAGGGTTAGAATATGAAATGAAATGAAGATAAAAGTGTCTGTATCCCCATCCCCTCAAGTGTTACATAATGTGACTTCCTTTTTCAAAGACATCAAACAAAGAAAATCCAATTCCAAGTTTAGTTCCAATTCCGCCAGACCAAACATAGCCTTGATGTCTTAGAAAGTGATTACATAATCCGGAAAGTTTTAGTAAAAGGAATGTAAATAATAAAAGGCCTTAAAACCCCAGTGATAACAATACATGTACATTATGCACTTAGATTTTCATTTGATTTAGAGGAAATAAAAAAAGGAAAATGAATGTAATCTTCATCATTATCTCTACAATCTAAACAAGGACATCCACACAAATTACTTTAGTTAATCTGCAATAGTTTTAGAAGGATATTTACCTGAAACCAATTGGGATTTTCAGGACTTTGCTGTGCAGCAAGGACTTCAACAAACCCTTCATTCTTGTAACCACCCAAGTTACTAGCATACGCCCTTGATAAATGACGGTTAAGAGAAGCTGAATTGAATTGAGTAAGAACATAGATCTTTGATATGTTACTGTTCAAGCAATTGCTAACAGGAATATCAATGAGCCGATAATTAGCTCCTAAAGGAACAGCTGGTTTTGCTCTCTTCTTAGTAAGAGGATACAAACGTGTCCCAGCTCCTCCTCCAAGTATAATTCCTAGAACACTCTGCATCAACATTCATCACCATTAATCAATTTTCCATAAACAGACCTAATTAACAAACAATACACATGGAATTCAGATCAAATGCTAATTTTAACAAAATCGATCGGGAAAACAGTATTATTATTCAAACAATATCATAATCGGAAACATGCAAGACATTATTACTTACTTTGCTCGCCTCGGGATCGAGGCAAGTCTGTGAGTTTTTAGAATCGGAAACCGCCTTCGGAGAGACAATGAACGGAGAAACATCAAAACGTCGTTTAATGGAAGGAGATTTCGCAGTGATCTTATCACCTGACAGATTAGATGATGCGAATGAAAAACTCCGTAATGGCGTGGTTCTAGAACATGTATCTTTGACGAATGTTGATGATCCGTGACCGTGAGGCACGCAGAATGCCCCGATCGCCGCCATTGTTAAGTAACTGCTTCCTCTCCTTCTTCACAAATTCTTAGTTCTTACAGAAGAGAGATGGAATTACAGAAATACTAGGACTGAGTGAGTATGAAAGACTGATTCATACTTCTAAGTTATAATTATTTCCACATTTGCCACTGAATTAACAATTATATTACGAAACGAACCATATGTACTTTAAGTCAAAGTTTCTATCAAGATTTGACACGTGTCGAGGGTATTTTGGGTAATTATTATTACTTCGTCATTGTTACTGGTTACGAAGGATTTGCGCACCTTTCCATGTTTAATTTATAATTTTTATAACTTAATCCTTTTCCTTTATTTTTTTTATTTTTGACTGAATAACAATAAAATTAGACTCTCAATTTTAAATAATTAAAATTAGAGGGGTGACAGGAGAGGAAATTTGAGGGAGGGAATGATGTGTCACTATATCACTAGTTGTAAAAATGATAAAAGGTGAGAAGAGAGAAGAGAGAGAAATTTTGTTATTTTTTGGTTAATCAAATTGCGACACATCAATCTCTCCCCTATTTTCTCTCTCAAATTCCCTCTCCCAATCATTTCTCTTAAAATTATTAAGTTCTGAATTATTTTACTAATACAAATCAATCCAATATTTTTCATTCCACATTCATAATTATATTATTTAATTTATTATTTAAAATATTAAAATATTTAAGATCTTTTAAAAATAAATTATTACCTTATTAAAATTATTACCCACCATTAAAAAAAATCCACTCTTAATTATTTTAAATAATCCCTGACTACCTAACAAGTCTTAAGATTAACTTTCATATGATGTAATTAGTTGTACATAATTATTTTGATGTGTCATTTTAAATAATTATAATTAATTGGAAAACGAATTATTTGAAGATAATCAGATGATGATGATCGTAGGATAGGATTTCACGTGCAGGGAAATCTAGAGTCACAGACAGCTTGTGAAGAAGTTCATGACTGACAGCTGCTCTGTTCTGATTGTCAGTTTTTCAATTATACAACACTATAAGACATTTATTTGCCTCTCTCATCATCGAATAATTAAATATTAATAATAGAATCTCTTATTTTAATGTACATGATACAAAGTACAAATTCCCAAACATATAAAATAAATAAATTAATTAATTAAAATATCAATTGGTTTTGGTTTAATTTAGTTGCCTCTAATATAATGTTACAATAATTTGAATTTTAAGCCATTAAAAGTTAGTCAGTATTTTTTTTTCTTTTATCAAAATCATCTTGTATTTTTTGTGTCTTTATTTTTTTTTTTAATTATTAAAAAAATTACAATTTTAACTCGTGAGAGGGCACAATGCAAAAGATTGATTTTGGTCACAGAAAACTGTGTATAGTTAATTTAAACTACTGATTAAAAAAAAAATTGGATTAGAAAATTTACTTGAATTAAAAAATAAATTATTTAAATTTAATAATTATTTTTTTTCCCATGTACTACTACTTTAATTAATTATTAAAATATTTTATATTTAAAATAAAAAAAACTTCATAACTCAATTTAAACTACTTTAATAGCTGATTAAATATTTTATATTTATATTTAAAAAATATATTTTTTTTTATTTATTTATATTTTTTTAATATTAGTAACCATGACTTAATATATATATATATATATATATATATATATATATATATATATATATATATATATATATATATATATATATTTATATTTTTTGTTAATGACGTAGATGATAACTGATATTTGAATTTTTTATTAACAAAGACTTAAGTTTTGAATTAAAGTTTAACTATTTTATTTTAAAAATAATATAATTCAACTACTTTAATAAAAAATATTCGCTAAATCTTAAGTGAATCACTGCTTTAAAAAAAAAATATATTATCTCTTCTTCTCCGTAGTTTTGTTTTTATTTTATATATGTTACACTTACACCATTCAAAATCAAGAGAATATTTCATTTTATAGACTATTCAAAATAAAAATTAAAAAATATTTGTTTATATATTCCCGTGTGTCTGATTGGGACGGAAATAATATAGGACAGGAAACACCACTCTCAAACTGCCCCATTTTCATTCTTCAAGCACAACAAATAACTTTAAAAAATTAACACAACAATTCAACATCAAGAGCATTTGTTTATATTTAGTACTTTCAACCAAATTCGAACATCAAACCTCATAAATCTTAAATATCAATTCCGCAAATAATGTAAAACCGCAAACGAAAACGAAAAACTACACATTATGAAGATCCAAATGGAATGATGTGAACATTGCAAATACAGTTGAACACATATGAAATGAGAATCTGCACATTGAAAAATAATCAAACCGAAAGATACTTCAAATCATTTTTTAGCACAAATGTATATATATAAGGTATCAACACTAGAGACTCCTCTCATATTCAACTACAGCACCCACCACCTTGTGCGGTCGAGCCATCCCGACCAACCGACGATCCTGGAATCCCACCATACCCAACTTTTATCCCGTAAGACTGCAAAACACAAACAACATGTTTCAATGACGATACCAACCTAATCCAGATTCAGAAAGTGTTTTCAAAATGGTCTCTGTTGTTTTCAGCCTAAAGAAAAACATATACCTCATTTGAGACATCGAAGACTCCATCCTGTATCTTCTTGTAAATTGTAGATGCCGTGCTTATAAATGCCTGCATGATAAACAATTTTCATCAGAGAGGGAAAAGAAAGATGAAAAGAGAAATGCCAAAAACGAAGGCGATGCAATTATTACTTCTTCGACATTCTGAGCAGTTTTTGCAGATGCTTCCATGAATATTAAACCATGTTCTTTGGCGAACTGCTCGCCTTCTTCAGTGCTTACAGCCCTTCGATGTGCAAGGTCACATTTATTACCGATGAGCATGATAGTCATGTTTGCATTAGCATGCTGCCTAGCATCCTCTAACCAACTGGCAAGGTGATTGAAGGTTTCCCTCCTGATCAAATGAGTGTGTGTTAATAAAACTGTGGAGAATTTAGGGATGAACAACCAACCCTAAAAAATCTGATATGGGATTTGATCTAGTATAAACTATTTATTAGGGCCGGATTGATTTTAGTCAAATAACCAAACCAATGCTCAATCATACTCAAAATTGGTAGAATTCGAATTATTTGCATATATAATAAACCAAATTGAAACTATTGATACAGGTAACATTTGTTCATTAATGTTTTAAACTAATATTCATTAACATTTCTGTTAAATATTTACATTTTTTATTTATTTGTTTTAAATATGAAAATAACCATGTCCATGAATAAGAAAGGTATTATTCCTGAGTTACTGCAGGTTGTTGCATATTTTCAACACTTCAACTGCAATTGTTCAAATTCTTCTTAATTTATTACTACATTTATTCAATTAATATATTTTTTTAAACTGTTGTTATTTACTACTATTTGTTAGTACTAATAAACTTAATTTCTTTGGTTTCACGAACAAAGTTTGAAATTAGTATTTCATTGGTGTATTTAGATTTAGTTGATGTTTTGAAGTTAGTTCACAAACAAGTGGAATGAGAATTCGTTGTCGTATAAGGTCGGATATCCAAAAACTTAACAAACAAACACTTTTGATATATCTGGCCTATTGCATATGATATAGGGTCTTGACAGACTATAACCGAACCAAATCATCCGCGATAAACCCTACTAGTGGAGATAACCGGCTTGGTATTAAATCAAAGTTATAGTTTTTATCAAGTCAGTTTGTGGTTCATGGGGTTTCATAAGACACGAAAATGAAGGATACCTGGTGATGTCATATACAAGCAATGCACCAGCAGCTCCCCTGTAATAAGATCTCGTAATGGACCTGAATGATTCTTGACCAGCCTGAAGTTGCAAAGAGTGATTTCCATATAAGAGATCGAATATTGCAAATAACTTATTTCTAATCATTCTCCTTCCATCTCACAATCCATTTGAAACATGTATGATAAACTTAATGTTAAAAAGCAAGAGGTCAAAACAAACCGTGTCCCAGATCTGAAGTTTGATAGGCTTATTGTCAATGGTGATCATTCTTGCACCAAATTCAACACCAATAGTTAAATCATGCACAGGCTGAAACCTCTTATCAGTGAATTGCAAAAGAAGACATGATTTCCCTACACCTGCACACAAAATCAACCAAATAGATAAGATAAAAGATTTCAACATGACCATGAGAATGAGTCAAAGCAGAGTTCAGAATAGTGCTGATCCAGTAAAAGATCAAAATATGACAGGTTATCATCTACAATTCTAACATTAAGTAGAATTATTAATAAAAGAACTGCATATAAAGAAGAATTTAATATGTTATCTTTAAGATGAAAAACACAAACTTCCTTTATGAAGAATAAACAATGGATCTATAACATTAAGCAAAATCGGCAGCCCTCAATTCCACAACACGACTCAATGAAATTAAATGACAAACAATTTGACATAGATCCAGAGGAATATCATATCTTAGATAATTAAGCAATCTGATCATCCAATTCCAAACCAATAAACATATAAAAATTGTTCAGTAAGATCATCGAAATCCAATCTCACAACAGTTTCATAATTCCTAGGTTTATTACAATCAAAGTCGAAACAGTTGTGAAACAGCAGACAATTACCTGTATCGCCGATGATGATGTACTTGAAAAGGTAAGCGTAAGACATCCTCTTAGATCTTTGAATAAACCTCCAACAAAAACTAAACAAATGCAGAGAAAGAGTAGTTGTTGACTTCCAGAGAGGTTCTAACTAGAGATTTAAGCAGATCTCAAGCGACAAGTCTATGTAAAGATCAAGCGTCGTAAAACGGAAAGGAAACCGATACAATCTTTGATAGAATGAGAAAAAGTGAGATGATGAAGATTAAATAAGGGAGAGAGAAAAGATTTCGCGAATGAGCTGTTCAATCGAAATCCTCCCTGTCTTCTTCTTCTTCTTCCCAACCCTTCCTTCTTCTTCTTCTTCCTGAAAACTCGAGAAAATAGATTTCTGAAGCTGGAGCTTTCGAGATATATATATATATTATATAAATATATATATACTCTCTCCTCTCTTATAATTCGGAAAACAATAACACGTTATTTAGCTTAGCTGGAAAGTAATCATTCCTCTTTTATTCTTTATAATTTTTTAAATTTAAATTACTTAAAAATCAATAAATATTAAGATTATTTCATCTAAATAAAAAAATTCAAATATGTTTTAAAATTCAAAACACGAAACAAAATCATTTTAAATCACATCCAAATTCATTAATAAAATATTATATTCAAGTATATGATCTATATCTCTATTTAAAAACTCTATTTTATAGGTATTTTCAAATTTTTATTTTAAAAATCATTCAAACATTATTTATATAATTAGACAAATAAAATTTAAAATAATAATCTCATTAAAATTGGTTAACTTATTTATATTTTTTTGTTTTAATATTGAATGAAATATTATCTTTTAATTAAAAACTTCTTTTTTAAAAATTGATTAATTTATTTTATTTTCTATTATTAGTTAGCTTTTTAATTGATTAACTTTTCAACTATTTTTTATTTTTGGGTTATATAAATAATTTTAAGAAATATATAAATTATTATAATATATGTAAATAATTTATATAATTTTAAAATATATTTATTAATTTATAATTTACTAAATTAATAATTAGTAAAAATATTATATTAATATATGTGAAATTATAATTT
The DNA here is from genome assembly GCF_907164915.1 of Impatiens glandulifera. Taxonomy (NCBI): domain Eukaryota; kingdom Viridiplantae; phylum Streptophyta; class Magnoliopsida; order Ericales; family Balsaminaceae; genus Impatiens; species Impatiens glandulifera. The sequence continues at coordinate 11,576,784 of NC_061868.1, forward strand.
TTAAAAATATTTATTATTTATATAATTTTTTAATTTAAAAATAAATATATAAATGACTTATCTCATTTCTTATAATATTAAGTCAATATCTTTCTCTATGTATTTGAATTAAATAAAGTTACAAATGATTTAAATTTTAAAAAAATTATTTGATAAATGCTTTTATATAAATAAAATATTCAACTCATTTTTGTTAAAATAAAAAGATGAGTAATGATAGGAATGCCTGTGACATAAAAATCAGCAAAAATAAAATATTCCTTTTAAATACATAATATTATCTCTCCTCCTATTAATTATTTGTTCTCTTTTATCTCTATTTAATTAATTTATTTTTCTTTATTAATTAATTTCTTTATTTTCATATTATTATTTTTTTCTTTTCTTTAATATTAATTAATTTATTCTCTGTTCATTAAATTATATTTTGTATTTTTTTTCTATTACTCATATTTCTTTTCAATAAAATCAATTTAAAAATTAAAAATAAATTTTTACATGTAACTCAAAAATTAAAAAAATATCATAATAATATTTTTTTAAATAAAAAATAATGTGATATAATAAAATTACAAGAATAATAAACACAAAATTATGATGAATGTTATCATTTTACAATATTTGACCACCAATAAGTGTTCATATCTACAATCATCCATTAAAAAAGTAACACACTTAATATGTTAATAATAATCTAGGTTTATTAAAGGTTTAAAATATGATGAAAAATAGGGAATAAAAATATTATATAAACATTTATAAAGAATAAAAACTAACCAAATATTAATAAGTCAACCAAAAAATAATAATAATAAAAAGAGCATCAAGAATAAATAAAAAATATTTAATAAACAAAGTAATTGAAAAATCATACAAATATAAAAAAAAATAAGATAAATTCATAATCTATATATATATATATAATGATGCTTAATTTTTAAAGTGTCTGGATTATCGGGTTAAGAGTTGTGGTTAATTTGGATATATGTGAGAGTAAATGGATACTTGGGTCGAATTGTGGGTTGACCCGCCCATAAACTTAAAACGGTTAAAAAAAAATTAAAAATGTTATAGGTATGGTTCAAACTTGCAACTTAACAAAACAAGTACAACATTTTAACCAACTAGGCTAATACACTTTATATTTTAAATTTAACCCAAAATTTGATAAACGCGTGACATTTTAACCATATAAGTTCAACTTTTTAACTAATTAATCTATATATATATATAATGATGCTTAATTTTTAAAGTGTCTGGATTGTCGGGTCAAGAGCTGTGGTTAATTTGAATATATGTGAGAGTAAATGGATACTTGGGTCGGATTGTGGGTTGACCCACCCATAAACGGTTAAAAATAAAATTAAAAATGTTATAGGTATGGTTCAAACTTGCAACCTAATAAAACAAGTACAACTTTTTAACCAACTAGGCTAATAACACTTTATATTTTAAATTCAACCCAAAATTTGATAAACGCGTGACATTTTAAAAATATAAGTTTAACTTTTTAACTAACTAATCTATATATATATACAATGATGCTTAATTTTTAAAGTGTCCGGATTGCCGGGTCGAGAACTCTGGTTAATTTGGATATATGTGAGAGTAAATTGATACTTGGGTCGGATTGTGGGTTGACCCGCCCATAAAAATTTTACCGTAATATTTTTTTCACGGTTTTTTATATTATTACTCGTGCAAATGCACGAGATACATGCTAGTTCAACTAAAGATATTAATTAGGGTCTAGTGTCTAAGGTTTAAGGTTTAGGGAAAAATAATTAATAAATACAACACATTATGTTTTATTTAAACATATTATTTTATCAGTTAAATAGTTAAATGAGAGATAATAAATATAAAAAAATAAGTAAAAAATTCATTTATTAATAATTAGCTACTAATTAGAGGGATAAATTAATTGGTAGAAATAGAGAGAAATTAATTAACTAGTAAGAGTAGAGAAAATATTCGGTGTTTAAATGAAATATTCTATTTTCACGGGTCTAGCGTTATCTAAAAATGACTATATTGAAAGGATAAAAAAATGTATTAATAATGAATATTAATATATATATAAGTTAACAACAATAAAAGTAAATAGACGAGAGACTAAATTAGTTAATTTTTAATAATATATAAGTTTATATAAAATTTTCATAATTAATATATTGAAAGAATTCTCTAATACTAATACAATACAAATAAATATGTTTAAAATGAGTTTTATTCATAAAATTAATCTATCATCAAATACATATATTATAAACAATATATTGTATATAAGATTTATTTGAATTTATTTATCACGTTTCTTTATTTTATTTCAATAAATTTTATATTTTTTAACACAATATGATAAATTAATTCAATTAAAGTCTAACCACTTTAAGATAATTTAGAGTGGAATCAACTTAAAATAGAACTAAATGGAAATCATAGATATGAACATGTAAGTTTCTTAAATTAAGAAAATAAAATTTCTAAATTTATGTATTACTAATAAGTTTAACTTTTAAGTGTTATATTCTTATCTATATTTATATTTTGAAAATAATATTAAATAAAACCATTATTGTAAAATAAAGTGGAAACTTAAAAATTGACAGAACTACTACAATTTTAAGGAACTTTCTAAGAATAGTTGGACATTGCTACCGATTCCAATTCGACCTAACTAGTAATGAATTATTTGAAAAAATTAGTTATAGATAGTAACATGTCAATAATTGTGACTATCATTATTTGTTAATTAATAGTGTGAAGAAGAAGAATACTAAGACTAAAATTGCCCTTGCCCTTTCTAAGCTAGCACATGTTTTACTCATAACTTTGTTTTAATAGTTTCAACAATAAACTTTGTTAAGTTGCTCATATAAGTCGGAAAAAAGACCACAAAGCGCGACACCGTTCATAGATAGAGGGAGAGTTAGCGTGGGAGGTAAATTTGGGATAGACTTTTGAGACAATAATTGATCGTCCCAGCACCCATCGATATTTAGAACTTAATAACGTTTTATATAAATTTTTATAAACAGAATTAATATTTATTTCTTTATATCAAAGCAACTTGGGACAAATATCAAAAGAGCTAGTACACTTGTTTTGATAAGGGGTAAAATAATTTATTACCCTACAAGATGACATGCAACAAGGGTTGAATCTCATAACTAAATAAAATAAGCTTCCTTCTTTTACTAATGTTTTGTCCATAGTAATAAATTGGGAAATAAATCATCAAATATTTCCCCAAAATAGTTAAGTATACGCTTACAATAAAAAATTAAAATTATTAACTATCAAATATTTATATATACAAATTTAAAAATAATAATAACAGCTTTCAATAATTGTCTAATACTTGAGAGAAGACAGAATTACAACTATTTTGTTATTTATCTCCTAGGCTTGTTGGATTTGACTTATTGAAATAATTTAAAAAGGAAAAAAATGATGAATTTGATTATTTTGAAAATGTGAAAATGTTTTTTTAAAGACTTAAAAAGTATTGATATATATATAAATAAAATAAAATATTATAATTTAAAATAGAGGAGTGATAGAGTGAGGGAATTTGGTGAGGGAATAACTTGGCATCACCTTCATTGGTTGGAAAATGTAAAAGTGGAAGGAAAGAGAAAGAAAAGAGAAATTATTTAATTTTTTGGGCAAATAAGATTATGCCAAGTCATTCCCTCACCTCACCGAATTCAATTACCTAATTATTTCTCTTTAAAATATATGATATTTTCTTATTTTTGTTAATGAATTAATTAATTTGACGAATAATTGAAGTAATGTTTATTTTTTTTGTATTAATTGAATTACCCTAAACCGAACAAGGACCTGCATTATTTTTGGGTCAAAGACATTAGTAAACAAGAAGAGTTCTACATTTTTGTATTAACTTTTTATTTAAAAATATACAAACAAATAAAGACCATTTTCTCTGAGGCCCATATTGTTTGTTTGATGGGCCAAGTCACTCTCAGCCCTTATAAATCAAAATTTCAAACTTGACTCCTAAGTCCTAACCCAATATTGATCTTGTTAATGATGTCTTTATTACATAATGTCAAGGTTTGTTTTGAGTGAATTATTTGAATTTTTAATTCAATTATCCAAATAATCTACTATCAATTACTTAAATTATTAATTATTTAAATCATGTTAAGAAGGAGAAGAATGTGTTTCTTTCTTTCATCTTAATAATAACAAAGGTATTTTATTTTATCAATCTAAACAATCAAATTATTTTCAAATAAATCTAATATGGCCAATCACTATCATTTGAAAACAATGAAAATAACACTACCTTACAAGTTACAGCCTCTAAGTGGTATGTTTGTTATATTTTCAGCAAAGAAATGAGTTTGTATGCTTGTTTAATACAATCAAACTTTGGGGTCTTATAGTGTTAGGTCGCCTCTGAGTACTAGGGTATCCTAAATGTTTTTTTCTTAAAATACTCTCATTGTAGTTATGAAGAAAAATTTCCATGTATATAATAGGCTAGGGTTTATAAAATAAAAGTTAGAGATTCATGAACAAATGTAATAGTAACACCTAATAAACAATAACCCAAATGAGCACTCCTATGTTGGAGAGGTAGGAATGAAAGACAAAAATAAAAGGATAGATCAAACAACTTCATCCACCAACATCAATTCAATAACACAAAATTGAATCCTAAGACAATCATAGCCATTCCTTATAGTCAATCAAATCTCATTGCATCTATTTTGAACTCTAATGGTTTAGCTATGAGCATCAAATCATATAATTCCAAAATATATGAAGGTCATACAAAACAATGGTCAAGATTCAAACCCTTTGATAACAATATCTGACCAACAATTAATTGTCATTGAAACACTATCAACTATAATTTCAATGAACACTCACCATCACCTATTACCAATGTCCATGGGAATTAAGATGATAACTTGAAGATTGTCTTTTTTACATATATAAAGGTGAATATAAAAATGTTTATTAGCTATTTGGAATTGTTGAATTGTACTTGGCCATGAAAATGATATTCTTTGATTTTTGGTATTTACAATTGTGCATTTTTATGAGTTTAATTTATGTTTAGTTAATCATTCGTATGCATGAGTCACTCCTCCATGTGATGAAACGTTTTATTATACAAGATTTAAAGAAATAAAAAAAGCTGGAATTTATTTACATGATGACATCTTATTTTTAAAGTGGGTAGTACTAAATTGACCATTAAAAATGTAAAAAGAATATTATCAATGATACACAATTATTTATGTAAGCATGAAATATAAATGTATTAATTATAAAGTTAATTGTACTTTAATTCTCATTATAGGTAATCATTGATATTGATGTGTATGAGAGCGCAGATATTGTTTATTATTAAAAAGTGAAATCATAAATAAAGGCAATTAATTAGTGATTATTTATTTATTTTATTATTTATTAGAAATTAAACAAGAAATTTTATATTTATTTTTAAACAAAATTTATTTCATAAAACAAATAAAAAATAGAAAAAATATGAATATTGTACAATTTTTATGGCATAGTACACACCTTACCATGTCAATGACCATCACAAGAATGATAATCCAAAACAAACCGACTAAAAGTGATAAACAAATCAACACTAGCTAACAAAACCAAAGAAATGAGAACCATGTGTCCATAAAAAAACAATATGCTTCAATGCCCAATGAAGTCAATAGAAACTGAATCGAGACAAAATTCAAAAAAGCACCAGCAAATCTAATTAGCCAATTACCGATTATGTCAAAAGAGAAAACAACCCAAAAACCAAAAATCTCACATTGAACATACTTTGGATCGACTTCCACACTAGATTAACTATCACAAAACATCTAGTGAACCAGACCAAACCTGAAAAAAAACCAAAGCAACATAACTAAAAAAATCGGGACAACCCTGACGAAAGCATGTTATAAAAATAAATAAAGGGGCAGAAAATCTTACTTTCTCTTGGTCTCATCCCAAAACTTGAGAAAATTTTAAAAAGCACCAGCAAACTTAATTAGCCAAAAGAAATAGCAAGAGAGGATAAGCTAAAAACTAAAAATCTCACATTGAACATACTTAGGGCCGACTCCTACACTAGATTAACTATCACAAAACATCTAGTGAAGCAGACCAAACCTAAAAAAAACAAAAAAAAACAAAGCAACGTAGCTAAAAATCTATTGAAAACATGTTTTAAAAGTAAATAAAGGGGCGGACAAATGCTGTTGTGCCGAAATGCAAGAAATTGATAAACAATGAAGTGTGGAAAAAAACAGATGAAGAGATTTCTTATTGTCAAAGATGAAGATAAAAAGATTACTGCAAATGAATAAGGATTGCAACTATCTAAATTCAGAAAAAAAAAGAAAACGTAAAACACCTAACTTAATAAGCATAACTGTAGAATAAATGTGATGTAACTGAAATTATTAATTTCTATACTAAAGGCATAACTGTAAAATAAATGTAATGTAACTGAAATTATGAATTATTATTAATTCAGAAGATACAACCAGGTCATCCTTGAATAATCATCTATGAATGTTACAAAATAGCTATAACCTCCTATACCTTCAACTTGAGCAGGACCCCAACAATCAGAGTGAATATAATCTAGTGTGTCCTTAATTTTGTGAACTCCCTTACTGAACTTACTACGATGTTTTTTCCCAAAAATGCAGTGTTCACACAACTCAAGGTTGGTAACCTTGTGGCCAGATAGAAGATCCTGTTTGGACAGAATTTGCATCCCCCTCCCGCTAAACTTGAAACCTTTAGCATATAAAATGCCTAAAGATATTAAGTTCTTCTTCAGTTGAGGAACATGTCGAACGTCAGTTAGGGTCCGTATCTTACCATCATCAGTCAGAATCTTGATAGTCCCAATACTCACCGTTCTACATATGACATCATTTCCCATGACAACGTTTCCACCATCATAATCTTCATAGGTATCGAACCATTCTTTGTTTGGACTCATATGATATGAACACCCTGAATCCAACACCCACGTATCAATAGGGTGTAGAGAAGCGTTATCTATAAGGGCAATGTCTTCCTCCGAGTCGGTGTCTCTGTCTTTATGTGCTATAGCAGCTGTAGAATATTTTCCCTTTTTCTTAGGACAATTATTCTTCCAATGACCAGGTTCTTTACAGTAATTTCATATGTCTTTAGCACTAGTGCCTTTAGCTTTATATTTTTGATCATTCTTCTTTCCAGACCCTTTATAGTTGACTGTGCTGGCAATCAACCCAGATGCTTGACTGTCTACAATTTCACTGCTCGCCTTATGGAGTAGTTCTCTAGTATGAAGTGCTGACCGAACTTCCTCTAGAGTTACGGAGTTTTTACCCACAACGAACGATTGAACAAATCTTTCAAACGAGTTGGGTAAAGATACCAACAAAATTAATGCATCATCTTCATCTTCGATCTTAACATCTATATTTTTCAATTAAAGTAATATAATGTTTAACTTATCAAGATGTTCACGAAGAGACTTACCTTTAAGCATACGAAGACTGAACAGACGTTGTTTCAATAACAACTTGTTAGTTAGTGACTTTGTCATTTACAAAGCCTCTAACTTCGACCATAGACTGATTGCGGTATCTTCATCTAATACCTCAGTAATCACTTCATCAGCTAGACAGAGTAAAATCGTTGAGTGTGCCTTCTCTTCCAAGACCTCAAGCTCAGCAGTGATTTTATTAGAGGTAGACTCTTTTACAGGACCTGCAACTATCTTCGCCTTTTCCTTCGACAATGGTGCCCAGACGCCTTGTTGTTTAAGCAAGACTTGCATTTTGATTTGCCATAGACCAAAATTATTTCGCCTTGTGAATTTTTCAATTTTCAGATTAATTGAAGACATCTTCTCGCCAGAAAACAAATAGTAATAATCTGATCGGATCTAACCCGCTTTGATACCAATTATTGTGCCGGAATACAAGAAATTGATGAACAATGAAGTGTGGAAAAAAACAGATGAAGAGATTTCTTATTTTCAAAGATGAAGATAAAAATATTACTGCAAATGAATAAGGATTACAACTATCTAAATTCAGAAAAAAAGAAAACGTAAAACACCTAACTTAATAAGCATAACTGTAGAATAAATGTGATGTAACTGAAATTATTAATTTCTATACTAAAGGCAAAACGTTATAAATGCAATCTCAAAATCTTATATTCTCTTGATCTTGTCTATAATATCCACAATGCATCATGTAGAAATGACGGTGTTGTCCATCCTGATCTCCGTGAGGGTAGTCAAAATATGGCTATTGCGATTCTTGTTGGGCATACTTCTATTGTCAACGATTCTCCTATTTTTTCAAGCCACGCCGTCCACCAAATGATAAGTAGGATTTTGTATTAATTCACCCACTTAGACAGTTTCCTGCATAACTCAATTAACTCCAATAATGCTCCACAATAAACTCTAATAGTAGGCTTCATTATAACAAAAGTTTTTGCTCACCATTCAACATAAGAACAATGCAAAAGAATGTGTGAAGTTGTCTCCTCTGTCTCCCTACATGAGTGACACATGTTCACCTTGATGATCCCTTTGATTGAAGTTTATTGTTCGTATTGATACCACGATGGAGGGCACACCATCCAAAGAAAGAAATTTTTTAGTGTGTTCCATTGTGTTAAACCATATGACACGAGTAGATATTCACCTATATTTTATTTAATGATAAATAGTATTTGTTCAAGCTAAACTGATCCGACTTTTTCACATCACCTTATCATCAATGATAGAGTTTAATCTTGTTCCTTTGATTTGATCATTAAGTTTCACAAACATCTCTTTTTTCCTCGTTATTAAATCTATGGCGGAATATAATACTAACACTATAACCACTATCATCGTGTATAAACATGTCTCCCATATTGCTCCTAAGAAGGTGAAAATACTCTTTTTATATGCTACTAACCACTATCATCGTCTATAAACATATCTCTCATATTGCTCATAAGAAGGTGAAATACTCTTTTTATATGCTACTATTTCTGCACCAATTATCTTGCAAAATTTGATGGAATTATCCTTTCTAAAAAAAACTTCGAATTTTCTCTAAGATACCTCCAATTAGTACTACTTCATTTCCACAACCCACACTCATTTTTTACGTTGACCGTCTTAATGAACCAACCAAAATAATTATTTCTGAATTTACTTTGGATGATCTTCGCTCAAATACTCTCTTTTTCAGTCGTACTTCCAACACCACTTAGACAACAAAACTTTGTTGAATGAAAAAACGTCCCTAATTCCAAGACCTAACTTTTTATGGGTATTTTGACCTTGCTCCATCTAACTAAAAGAGTGTTGTTAGAATCGATTGATCCCCATAGAAAGTCTCTCATCATTCTTTCAATTTTTTTTGGCACCGCTCTTGAGAGACAAAAGATGAACATCATTGTTAAATTAAGTTAAAGTAGGAAAAATGGGAAATTGTTAGTTTAAGTTAAATGGGGAAATTATTAAATTAAGTTGAATTATGAAAAACGTTTTAATTGATTAAAATGAACACACATGGTTTTGATGAATGAATAAAATTAAGTTCAACAATGTGTTAATGCACATGTAAAATCAAAGACTCGCTGACAGCAGAGTTGCCATCAACAGACTCACTATCAACTGAAGATGCGTTAACAATAGAGTTACCATCAATAGACTCGCTATGAGATGAATATACACTAACATTAGAGTTGTCATCAGCAGACTCGCTATTAGTTGAAAATACACTAACAGTAGAGTAGCCCATCAGCAGAACTGATCAACAGCTGAATGCGCCATCAGTAGAGTAGCTAATTAGCAAAGTTGATCAACATTTGAGTTCGCTATCAGTAGAGTAGTTATCTGTAGAGTTGATCAACAACTGAGTTCGCTATCAGTAGAGTAGCTCATCAGTAGAGTTGATCAACAACTGAGTTCGCTATTAGTAGAGTAGCTCATCAGCAAAGCTCGTTATCAGTTGAGTTCCACGTCAGCTGAATGCTTATCAGCTAAGTCAAATAGTTGAGCACTCATAAACTGCAATACGACAAAATATACAACTAGCTCTCCACTCTACGATAAAATGTACAACCAACCATTTGCCGACATGCAAAACGATAAACGAATATTCCATTCAACCATGCACTACAATCCCGTACGCCAGATATACGACAAACGTACTATTGACACATATCGATGGAATGGATTCGATCGTTGTCATGTCTGAAATATAAAAAGTCATCAGAGAACAACGGTGAAGTTCTCTTGATCGTTCTCGGTTCTTGAATCTCTTGGTTTTCTCTCTCTAGTTCTTTGCGAGTGCTTTTGCAAGCCACTACGTTAAAATATACGTTGAAATATTATTTTACCTGTGTAAGTTGAACATATAGTCGTCTGTTCAACAAAAGAGTGTGATAGCTAAGAGTTTAGACAGACGAGTGTTAAGACATGTGATCTGAATGAGTTTGTGTAGCAGCTATAAAAATCAAAGTCTTCTAGTGGAATCCTTCTGAAATAGAAGAATGGTGACATAGAAGTTTTTATCTCCAAACATCCATAAAATTTTATATTATCTTTTATTGCGCCATTCATATTTATATCTACCGCTTTAAATCCCGCAAGCATTTTCCGCACTTGAAACCGTTCAAGAGTTTGCTACGATTTGTCCAAAAATAAAAACAGATTTTCATTCTCTAACAGAATTAAAATCGGATTAAAGTGAAAAATAGAACAACAATATTCAACCCCCTTCTACTGTTTGTGTTCGATAATAACAATCATATATATTACCGTTTTTTTATAACAACCAACCTCTTTTACATTGCCAACTTATTTTAATTTGATATATATATATATATATTAAATTATTCATTCATAATAGTTTGAAAATAAATAAAAATTTAAGAAAAAAAAACATAAAATAAATAAAACTAACATTTATAATACTACAAAACATTATAAAAGGAATAAAAATTTACCCATGGTAAAAAGAATCAAATAAAATTGATAATGCCTAGTTTTTTAAATCTAAAGTAGATATAAGACTTGTTTTAATTTCTTATGACCATTTTACTCTTCATAAAATAATAATTAAAAAGACAAAATAAATATAAAGAAGTAATAAATATAATATTGTTTATTTCTAAAATTTGAATTTGAAATTCAAATTAAAATATAATTAAAATCACATAACAATTTAACAATATTATTATAATTATCTAGAAGTATGAGTGTTAGGTAAGTATTTTGTTTATTTGAATTATATATATATATTTAAATTATTTGTTGTGTTTAAAAAATTTATAATATTATTATAATACAAAAGACCAAAATAAATAAATTTGAATCATGATTGTAGTATAAATTCAAACAAATAATCATTACAGTACGAATCATTATTTTTATTAAATAATATAAATTTTGTATTAAAATATTATGACTTTTATTTTTATAATATTTAAATAATAAGAATAATTGATTATTTTATAGCTGTCTATTTATTTTTCTTACATTTTCCGTATAAAATAGATTTATCCAACGCACGAGTGGCGGTGATAACGCTGACAACTTTTTCCGTTGAACGTCTATTATGATTCGGCGCCATGGGACCACATGCTTTGCACGTGCACTCCCCCACCCCCAATATATAACCTTTTGTGTCATTTGGCTCATTGCCCCCTTCTCTAATATTATTACTTATTGATCTTTTAATTTCTCTATTAATATATTTATTTATAATAATAACAACAATATTTAAACTCTTATTTGACTCTTTCTTAAAAAGAAACATAATAATAAATTTAAGAGAAACAAGAAAGATTTAACCGAAGAGGAAAGGATTAGATTGTGATTGAGCGCTTGATTGTGAAATAAATATTTTTTTTTAGAAATTTAGGAGACTAGAATGATACTCATAACTATGACTTTTACCAATCAATGAATTTTGATAACTTAGAAATTATTTTTGTTACATGAGAAAATTGGCGTATTTCTGGAAAATTCCAGACACCTATAAAATAACGGTATTAAATCCCGACCATATTATTAATCCACATTTTGGGTTTGATTTTTTCTAACCTTATTAACCTGTTTATAAATGGATGTTTAGAGTCTTTATTTTTTTTTTACTAGTGAGCTAACTTAGTGGGAAATAAAAAAATAGATGAATGTTTAGGATAAAAATGATAAAAAACATTTGGTTGGAAAGAAATCGAAAAACTTTTAACAATGAAAATAGACCGTTAAAGATTATCAAAATGTCATTATCATGACGATGTCATTATCATGACGATGTCAGAGATTAGATCCGAAAAACCTGTGTATTCGTGTGAAAATCTTATTGCTCTTTTCTTAAGATTTTCGGGTCAATTAATTATTCTAATGTATTCAATTTGTACACAACCTTTTTCATGTTATACTTTTATCGTTGTGTTTAAATAATTTTTTAATAAATGGAACATTTTAAAAATAAAAACGATAAAAAGCATATATACATAAATAAAAATAAAAAGAAATGTGTTAGGATCTAGGTAGCCGCTAGAGGACCGGGGGTTGGACCGGTTAGCGGTTCTCACTCGTAGGGTGGTGGTTAATCTGGTTAGAGATTAACACCGGGGTTTCAATACTGCACAACCTGTCACAAATCCTTGAACTAGGTTCAAGTGCGGAAGAGATTTGCTTTCAGGTTGAAGCGGCACACTTGTATGATAGGCAGAATCGGTTTTGGATGATGGAGATTTGAAGAATGGTGGGTCGGTTTCGGTAATCTGGAAGTTCGGTATGGTTAGTATAGAGTCGGTTTGGAGCGGTGTAGTTAAGTTAATCGGTTAGACAATGAAGCCGGCAGAAAGTAAATAGCAAGACAGATTTTATGGATGTTCAGAGATAAAACTCCTACGTCACCCCTTCCTCTCGAAACCGCGAGAAGGATATTCACTAAGGAATACAAGTACAATCCGATCGAGACTTGTTTCTGCTCGATAATACTTTTACAATTTATACCGAAATTGTAAAACACACTTTAACCTTAACACTTAGGCTTTCTTAAAGTAACACAATCTTATCACTTGTAGTAAATGCTCTTAGCGCTTGTTATCCCAATGTATGTCCCGCTGTTTGTTGCTGCCTTTACTCTTCTTCAACTGCCCCATTTATAGGTGAAATATGCCAACGGTCATATTTCACTTCCTTGAATCTGATTGGCTGAGCAGAGGTGCAGTGATTCAGTGTTTCAGACCTGCGGTCGTTTCCTCAGACCTGATGGTCAAACTCAGACCTGGCATTATGTCTCAGACCTGCCGGTCTGTTCTTCCGGTTTGTAAGACAAGCCTGCCGGGTTTGTCTTTTACTTGATGTAGGCACTGTCTGTTGGACAGTTGTCTGTACTTGGAAGATTTCCTTTCTGGCTTATCCTGAAGTAGAAAGATCCGGTAGTACTGTTTTTCTGCAGCCTACAGTCTTTCCTCAGACTTGCATGGATATGGAAGTATTCAGTCTGTTCCTTTAGTATCATTCTCAACAGATACCCAAATTGTCTTCTTGTACTGGTCGGCCGCTTGACTTAGCCGAGTGACTTTTGGTATGAGTGATGTAACCGGACTTCTTCCGGTTGTTTCTCTGCATTTTGGATGATCGGCTATTTGATGATTCCGGTTTTAAGCTTTGGCCGATCCTTTCTCTGTTCGTTCACGTTCCAAGTATTCTTGATCGGTTTGGTAGCTTGACCGGTTGGTTTTCTTTAGCTGGTTCCGGTTCGGTTCCTTGTTCCTACATGGAAAGTTTATTTTAAGTTAGGTTTATTTGAACCGGTCTTATTTTATCTAACAAAATGTGTCTAAAATAATTTTGTTATTTTAGATTGAGCTAACTATGTTTGATTGGACTTGGTTAGAATATAATTACTAAATTAAAGAGAAAAAATTAATGGTAATTGAACCATATTTTTGTTTACAAGAGACATTTTAATTTGAAGATTTCATTGTTTTGGAATATCAATCCATACATTTCAAATTAAATTGATTTAAGCTCATTTTCATGAATAATTGACGTATATCAAGTAAGGTATGAATAAAAAAAATGCCAATAGCCATTGTTATTTTGATACCCTCCTACTAGTCTCAAAGGCATACACTTTTATATACATAAAATAAATAGTGTTATTAGAATAGCAGATCTAATTTGAAATAAATAGTGTTATTAGAATAGCGGATCTAACTGTTTATGATTTTTTTTTATTATTTTAAATTTGCAGCGAAAAAGTTACTAAATTTGAGACTTTCACACTAAAAATATTCTCTTAAACGAAAGCTACAGCTACTCAAACGGAGGCTCAAGATTAGTCAATGAAAAAATATATATTTTTTTAAATATTCTTATATATTAAAAATTGCATACACAAGATTTATAATGGTTCGACTCAAAATCATTATCATGATTTTTTTTTTATATATTTTAGATGGTCCGATTATATTAAAAAATGATAAGAATCGTTTAAGCGCAAAACGACCCATAATGAAATGAGAAAAATAAATAAATCACAAAACATAAAAATAAGAAAAGAATACAAACACGTAGCACAAAGTTTATCGAGCTTATAAGTATTTAAGAAGAACGATTAACTTCTCGACCAACTCAACCAGCTTTCCGGGACGAATATCTGAAAACATAATAATAATAGTATTAATGAATAATACAAACACACTACAAGTCTACAACGATCATTAAATGTTCGACGATTTTTCTTTAACTAGATAGTCCACCAGAAAATAATCGAGATGCTAATCCAAATAAAAATATTTTTCACTTAAATTTTTTTTTAATAACTAAAAAGTAAAAAATATAAATAAATTACATTTACTTTCAAGAAAACAGACAATGATATATATATATATATATATATATATATATATATATATATATATATATATATATATATATATATATATATATATATATATATATATATATATATATATATATATATATATATATATATATATATATATATGAAAAGGACAATTCATACAAGTTTGATTTATTGAGTTGTACCAAATTGTCACCTTATAAGCCGAAAAAATAAAAAAATAGTTGAATTCATAAATGATAATCAAACAAATATGTTCATTTTTCCCCAGCAAACTTCCAAATCTTCCCACGCATATAGACATCCCAAAAAGTTATAATGAATATGTCTCTCTATCTCTCTATGTATCTATTATTAATGTTGGATGGCTACGTTAACCTAACTTCGTGTATTATTATGTCACACTTGCATGCTTCAAACCAAGGATTGATATTTATGTAAAATATTTACTATATATATCTTAGACAAAATAATAAGTTCACACATTTATAAGTTGTACTTATTTTCAATGATTTCTTATTACCATTCCACTACATGTTTACGTGTGACACTTTGTTACTAATAGGGCAAGGTAATTACATCTCATAAACCTCACATTTATAAAGCGTTTTATACAATGTTACACAACTTTTAATAACATCAATCGTTATATTGGATTTACGGAATGATATCATCTTGACATTATATGTGTTTCAATTTGAAAACCGATAAGTTCGGCCAAAAATCTCGAGAATCTTCGTACACATTAATTTTTATTCATTTGTTTGATTTATCTTCATTGTTGTTATGTTTTTTTTGATGATTATTTATTTCATAATATCATTGCACGGATCATTTAAAAACAAATAAAACGTTCTTATTTATTATAATTTTCAATGCGGTACTTTAGTAGTTCAAATGACAAAAGATTTAGATAATAGACTACCATATTAAAAGTCAAAATTTCGATTCTCATTAAAAGTATATGGACTTAAGTGGTCATATTGATGCATTGTTAAGCTATCTCGTCGGATTTAGTCAATGCGTGCTCAAGCTTACTCGAATGCCTTTGAATAAATAATTTTTTTAATGGGTTACTTTGCGGAAAAAAGATTGTGAGAAGAATAGATGAAAAGAAAGAAAGCAAGTACCTAAATAATAGGTCCAAATTAAAGTAGCCTAATATAAGAGCTTTATGTAATAGAAAATGAACAAAAGTAACTATTTAAGTAACATTTGTCAAATATATAATTACTATATTTAGTCATGGCTAAACATAGTACTCAATATGTCTGTCTTTTTACCTTGTTTTTTAATAACATATTGTTACTACATAATGATGATGTCTGGACTAAATATGTCTTAAATTACACGTACACTTAAATTTACAAATCCTTCTTAAACAATACTTACACAATCTTAGTGTTAGACACAATAATGAAACATATGGCAAGTCAATGTCAATCCATCTTTGTTATTACCAAAAAAGAGTTGGATATATCAATTTTTCGCGTTAAAGTCGGGTTAAATTGGTTAAGTGTGCTTAATTCGCGGGAATTACACGCACTCTGAAGGAGAAATATAATAAAGTGTTCTAGTAATTATGTGAATTTTGTAACCAAGATATATATCAACCCTCAATTAAATCAAGTAAAACTAAAAATGAAATATAATTCCCTGCATTTACTTTAACAAATAACATAAATTATAGCACTGAAACCTTCAAAACACTGGTTAATCATTGTCAATTTTCCTATAATTTTGTTTCTCAACAAAACTTTTATGAGTTTTTTTTTATATAAGATATTAAAAATGTCACAAAATGAATTGTTTTGTTTAAAATAATTAGCAATATACTCAAAGTCACATTCTCTTGGTTCTACATTCTTACTAAAACACCTTTTATTTTATATAATGTCAAAGAAAGCTGCAATTGCACATTTAAATTGGAGGCTGAGTTTTGTTTTGGGCAAGTTGGTGAGTGAGTGCTTGAGTGGGCACCAACCTATATTCTATTTATATATTAAAAGGTCATTTTAATGTTATGTTCTTAATCTAAAAAACACATTAAATAAAAACTGCATAGGAAGTATAAAATTATTGGAGCTACAATTATCTTCTTATCTAGCTTTTAGGTTTCATTGTATCATACAAACATTTTCTATGTTAATATTGGTTAAATCTGAACAAAATATCATTTGAATTACTTTTAAAACTTTTAATGAGGAAGACTAGTAAGTAAATAATAGTTAAGTTAGTTATGATGTTACATGTCAAAAAAAAGTTAAACATAATTATGTGGGAATTTGATTATGTTGAAGTGTTGAACTATATAATTAGTTACCTAATTATTAGGCTAGGCTTGAATTGTAGTTAATCAATTATATATTCTCAAATGTAACCAACAACAAATTAAATCTAAAAAAAGTTTAGAACCCAAAAAAGTAAAAAAAAATAAATAACAAAGTATTCATCAACAAGTTCTGTTTTTTAGGGACCGGAATTGCCATCAAGATAAATACATCCATCTTGAATTTTTTTTTTGTAGGTTTTTATTTGAGTTTTTGATAAAAAAAATATTTGTTTGACTTAATTTTTTAAAGTGTAATAAACATTCTACATTTTAAATAAACGAGATATATAAAAGACGAAAGAGAAAATATTAAATAAAAATGTATTTTGGTATTTGGATAGATAAAATGCATAATGAGATAGATAAATTAAAAAAAGAAAAAATATTAAATATTCCATACAAAAATACCCAATATCAAACAAGCTATAAATATTATTTATCACATATTTTTTTAAGTTTATAATTATATTTAAAATAATCTATTCAAATAAAATAAAAATAGTTTAAATACAACTTGAAAAGTCTTCCAGAAAAGCAATGAAGTTTCAAACGAATTAACATATTTCTGGATTTAACATCCGATATTGTCATTATCAACTATGAATGATATTAACATGAATGATATTTAATAGTAGTTAAATGTTTTTCGTTTTTCTATTATTAAAATAAAGAAAAATTGTATTGAATTAATATTTAAAGTTATATATGTTATGTCTAATATATATAGACATTAGATTAAACTCATAAGAAATTAATATAATAATATAATATAATATTGATATTATCACAATTTATAATATTACGATAATATCTTACCTATACATTATCTTATATTTTAAGATATCTTTTCAAACTCAAAATAAAAAACGCTTGAACAATTTGAGGTTTAAGACATGACGTTGAGATGTTGATGATGTATTTTTCAAGTTTCAGAAACTCGTTCTAGTTACAGGATAACAGTGTATTGACTGATAAACCAGCGAAGATGTAGAATCCCGTGAGCATTGAATGTTAATGGTGAAACAACAACTTAATGAACTCCAAAGGTACTCGTGAGTCTCGGGATCCATCAAACGACGGGATGACAGTGTGTTGCATAAAAAAACCCATCGAAGAAGGTAGAATCACATGGACATATAATGTTGAGGTGAAACAACACTTAAAAAGAAGTTTATCCTAACGAAAGAATGTCAATGTGTTGAATAAATAATCAGTAAAGAATCACATATGATTGAATTAAGACCAATAAAAATATGGACATTGACTACTCTAGGATAAAGCAACAACTGAAAACAAAACTCAAAGAATATGATTTCTAAAGAAAATAAGAAGATCAACAGATGTATTTAAAAAAATATTAAAATATATAATAATAATGATAATGATTAGAACCCTACATCAATGGCTAAAGTAACCATTGATAAAGGCAACGAAAGACCAAATTTGTAGTTCAAGATCAAAATTTTAACTCTGATACCATGTTAGAATATAAAGAGAAGAATTGTATTGAATTAATATTTAGAGTAGTTACATATGTTGTTGGGTTAAATTATTTTGTTTAAAATAATATTTTAGAGAATAAGTGTATTCTATGACCAATCTTATTTTGATGATATGTAACTAAAACTTAATAGGCTGAGAATGAAGCTAAGCTGTTTATTTGTGTGTATGCAGGTGCATCAAATTATTCTAAATTAGACTTGGTCTAAGTAAGCTAAATAGACGTGTTGCGGAGTTAGATGTCAAGGTCTAATTCCAATTAGACGTGAAGTCTAACAAATGCGTAGTTAGACGTGCATTCTAACAAATGCGTAGTTAGACGTGTAGTCTAACAAATGCGTAGTTAGACATGCAGTCTAACAGATGTGTAGTTAAACGTGCAGTCTAACTCAATTAGACTTGGTGGTCTAATGGAACACGTTATTAGACGTTGACGTCTAACTCCCTTAGACTTGACAATCTAATGGAGCACGTCTAATGCCTCGCTTCAGCAGCCGTTTGAAGTTAGCATATGTCTACCCACGATCAACTAGGTGTCTGCTACTCTACTCCACTCACTCCCGTGCAGTCTGACATCCAGCTAATTGTATCCAATGAAAGAACGCCACATACGCATTTGTCCTTCTAATGATTTGTCCTGTACCAGACAAAATTAGAAGAATATATGGCGCACTACCCGTTCTGTACAACCACGATCCATGTGCATAGAGTCTGCTGTACTCTTGTACTATGGGAAGTTTTCCAATGGATGATTGCCACGTGTCCATGCCGAAGATTCGACCGTTGGTGTCTTTCTACTATAAATAGATGCTCAAGGACAACGGACGAAACTTGCTTACCAGTTACCAAATTGAATTCTTCTTACTCATTACTCTTGCACTTACTGATTGTACATCATTTTTCCAAGTTGAAGAGAGAATAAAAAACACTATATAGCTAAGAGATATTATTGATCATATTGTAAGTTGAACAAAGTTTGTTCTTTTCAACATAGTGTTAGCTATTCAGTAAGCTGTATTTGATACAAAGAAGTTTAGTGAAATCCTTCCGGTTGTGGAAGAAGGGGTGACGTAGGAGAGTTGCTCCGAACATCCATAAACAACTTGTTGTGGTCTTTACCGTCTGTCTTTCATCGTTCATTGGTTTAAAGCTTCAAACCTAAACAAACAGTTCCGCACTTGAATCGTTTCAAGAGTTTGTGAAAGTTTGCAAAAAAATAGAAAGTGATATTAATCCCTAACAGGATTTCTATCAATTCGTTTATCCGAAGTTACTAACAATAGTCAGACCCCGTCTCTATTGGTTGCACCGATCCTATCATATGTCATGTCTAATATATAGACATTAGATTAGACTTATAAGAAAACTAATATAACTAACATTTAGCCCGTGCATTTGCACGAGTAATAATATAAAAAACCGTTAAAAAAATTACGGATAACATTTTTAATTTTATTTTTAATCGTTTTAAGTTTATGAGTGGGTCAACTCACAATCCGACCCAAGTATCAATTTACTCAACATCATTATATATTAGTTAGTTAAAAAGTTGAACTTATATTAATATTAAAACGTCCCGCGTTTATTAAATTTGGTGTTAAATTTAAAGTATAAAGTTTTGTAGCCTAGTTGGTTAAAGAGTTGTACTTGTTTTTGTTAGGTTGAAAGTTCGAAACATACCTCTAGCATTTTTAATTTTATTTTTAACCATTTTAAATTTAAAAACGGGTCAACCCACAATCCGACCCAAGTATCTAAATTAACCACAGCTCTCGACTCGGCAATCCGGACACTTTAAAAATTAAGCATCATTATATATATATATATAGATTAGTTAGTTAAAAAGTTGAACTTATATTAATATTAAAACGTCCCGCGTTTATCAAATTTAGTGTTGAATTTAAAATATAAAGTCTTTGTAGCCTAGTTGGTTAAAGAGTTGTACTTGTTTTATTATGTTGCAAGTTCGAAACATACCTCTAGCATTTTTAATTATATTTTTAACCGTTTTAAATTAAAAACGGGTCAACCCACAATCCTACCCAAGTATCCAAATTAACCACAGTTCTCGACCTGGCAATCCGGACACTTTAAAAATTAAGCATCATTATATATATATAGATTAGTTAGTTAAAAAGTTGAACTTATACTAATATTAAAACGTCCCGCGTTTATCAATTTGTTGTTGAATTTAAAACATAAAGTCTTTGTAGCCTAGTTGGTTAAAGAGTTGTACTTTTTTTGTAAGGTTGCAAGTTCGAAACATACCTCTAGCATTTTTAATTTTATTTTTAACCGTTTTAAATTTAAAAACGGGTCAACCCACAAACCTACCCAAGTATCCAAATTAACCACAGCTCTCGACCCGGCAATCCGGACACTTTAAAAATTAAGCATCATTATATATATATAGATAATATAATATAATATTGATATTATCACAATAATAATATCTTACATATTTTTTATCTTATATTCTATTATCACATATAAAATAATAGGGATATAGTTCTATTTTGTAAATATCGTTTTTTAACTGCCTCAATCTATGTCTCTTAATAACTATAGACAATCTCACAAATAACTTATTGAATTCCGGTCAAACTAATAAACCCTATTTTTTTTATAAGAACATGACAAGGATGGAGAGTGGTCTCCAACTCCATAACACATTCAAATGCAAGTTATATCGTATGAAAAAATATAATTTGAGTAATTCAACCCTCATTATGGATATTTGAGTGGACACAAATATATATTACCTATTTATTCAAGCACTTGATGAAATTCTCATGCATGGGACCAATAAGAATTAACCTAGAGGTAACGAAAACAGTTATTGCTTAGCTAAAGCAAGACAAATTAATTCTACCAGCAATCAAGTGTTTAATTAATTTAGTGTCATGCCCGTTACTAGATATATATTTATTTGCATCTACATGGCCTATAATTACCCATCCAAAAAACAACAATATCATAACATGCCATTTGATATTCTATTTTTCTTTAATACCCAATAATAAAATTGTATATATCATTATAAAGTCACAGATTGTTTGTATTGTTAATATTTTTTTATTATTAACTTCATGTAAAACACTCCAATTCTACTACCAAAAAAACATTGGATTTTTAGGACAAGTGGGAGAAGGTGATTGTTGCCTTTCTTAATTTGATGGTGACATCGAAGGTCTTGATTGAACACTGGCTTGTTTGGAATGTTGGCATCGAATGGTCTTCGTTGAAGCTAGAGGTGATGTTGACGCCTTTCAGATAGTGCCCCCAGTTATAAACCATAACCACTATGCCGGTGTCTAATTATGTTTGTCGGAGTACATTTGAATGGTGGTCATCCCCACAGGAGCATTATCCTATTTTTTTGAAGTTGTTTGTTTGATTACATTGTTTTTATGTTTTTTTTATGACAATTGTTGATTACTGGCGAAAAAATGGCACAATGTTTACTGAACTGTTCTTGTTGGGTTTGTTAATTTATCTAATAAAAATGCAAGCACCCCACACATATATGTGAAATGATAAAATTGTTGCATTCTTTATAAAAAAAAGTTATAAGTAGTTTGGAACCATTTTGACTAAGGGTCAAAGTATTTTGACTAATGGAATTTTGATGATAAGTTGGTATAAAACTTAAACTAAGGCATCTAATTGTTTTTGGTACAGGTGTATCGAAAACATGTTATATTAGACTAAGTCTAAATGAGGTTAATTAGACTTATTGGCTATTAGACGCATACGTAGTTAGACATGCAGTCTAACAGATGCATAGTTAGACGTGCAGTCTAACAGATACGTAGTTAGACGTGCAGTCTAACAGATACGTAGTTAGACGTGCAGTCTAACAGATACGTAGTTAGACGTGCAGTCTAACGGATACGTAGTTAGACGTGTAGTCTAACAAACGTAGTTAGACGTGCAGTCTAACGGATACGTAGTTAGACGCGCAGTCTAACAGACGTAGTTAGACGTGCAGTCTAACCGATACGTAGTTAGATGTGCAGTCTAACAGACGTAGTTAGACGTGCAGTCTAATGAATACGTAGTTAGACGTGCAGTCTAAAAGATGTAGTTAGACATGCAGTCTAAGGGATACGTAGTTAGACGTGCAGTCTAACAGATGTAGTTAGACGTGCAGTCTAACAGATACGTAGTTAGACATGCAGTCTAACTCCTTCAGATTAGTTTGAAGGGAAGCGTAGTTAGACATGTCGTCTAACAAATGAAAGTTAGACGTGCAATCTAACTCCTTCAGATTAGTCTGAAGGGAAGCGTAGTTAGACGTGCCGTCTAACAGATGAAAGCTAGACGTGCAGTCTAACTCCTTCAGATTAGTCTGAAGGGAAGTGTAGTTAGACGTGCCGTCTAACCGATGAGAGTTAGACGTGCAGTCTAACTCCTTAAGATTAGTCTGAAAAGAAACGTAGTTAGACGTGCAGTCTAACATATATGTAGTTAGACGTGCAGTCTAACATATACGTAGTTAGACATGCAGTCTAACAGATACGTAGTTAGATGTGCAGTCTAACGGATACGCAGTTAGACATGCAGTCTATGAGATACGCAGTTAGACGTGCAGTCTAACGGATACGCAGTTAGACGTGCAGTCTAACGGATACGTAGTTAGACGTGCAGTCTAACAGATACGTAGTTAGACGTGCAATCTAACAGACGTAATTAAACGTGTAGTCTAACAGACGTAGTTAGACGTGTAGTCTAACAGACGTAGTTAGACGTGTAGTCTAACGGATACGTAGTTAGAATTGCAGTCTAACGGATACATAATTAGACGTGCAGTCTAACAGATACGTAGTTAGACGTGCAGTCTAACGAATACGTAGTTAGACGTGCAGTCTAACGGATACGTAGTTAGACGTGCAGTCTAACAGACGAAGTTAGACGTGAAGTCTAACAGACATAGTTAGATGTGTAGTCTAACAGACGTAGTTAGACGTGTAGTCTAACAGATACGTAGTTAGACGTGCAGTCTAATAGACGTAGTTAGACGTGCAGTCTAACAGATACGTAGTTAGACGTGCAGTATAACTTCTTCAGATTATTCTGAAGGGAAGCGTAGCCGTCTAACAAATGAAAGTTAGACGTGTAGTCTAACTCCTTCAGATTAGTCTAAAGGGAAGCGTAGGTAGACATGTCGTCTAATAAATGAAAGTTAAACGTGTAGTTTAACTTCTTCAGATTAGTCTGATGGGAAGCGTAGTTAAACGTGCCGTCTAACAGATGAGAGTTAGACGTGCAGTCTAACTCCTTCAGATTAGTCTGAAGGGAAACGTAGTTAGACGTCTAGTCTAACAGATACGTAGTTAGACGTGCAGTCTAACAGATACGTAGTTAGACGTGAAATCTAACAAATACGTAGTTAGATGTGCAGTCTAACAGATACGTAGTTAGACGTGCAGTCTAATAGATACACAATTACACGTGCAGTCTAACAGACGTAGTTAGATGTGCAGTCTAACAGATACGTAGTTAGACGTGGAGTCTAACAAACATAGTTAGACGTGTAGTCTAACAGAGATAAAAGTTAAACGTGTAGTCTAACTCCTTCAGATTAGTGTAAAGGGATGCGTAGTTAGACGTGCCGTCTAACGGAGATGAAAGTTAGACGTGCAGTCAAACTCCTTCAGATTAGTCTAAAGGGAACCATAATTAGACGTGTCGTCTAATCCCATTAGACCAGGTGGTCTAATGGATCCTTCTATTAGACGTGGGCGTCTAATTTCATTAGACTTGTCAGTCTAAGTGAAAAACGTCTAATGCCATGCTTAAGTAGTTGTTTGAAGCTAGCATTTGTCTACCCACGATCAATTAGTTGTATGCTACTCCTTCTCCACTTTTCCGTGTAGATCAGTACGACAACTAGTTTCAACCAATTAACTAATGCCACGTAAGAAAATATTCTTCCCACTACTTGTTTCTTGCAGGAATATCCTAGAAGAATATTTGGCGCACTACCAGATTGGTACAGCCACAATCCTGGTGCTCAGAGTCTGCTGTACCTGTGTACTATGGAGGCGTTCCAATGGAAGTTCACCACGTGTCACTATAGAAGATTCGACCGTTGGTACCTGCTCTATATTTAAAGATCTTCAAGGACAACAGAAGAACAAGTTAGTAGCCAGAATCAAAGAGAACTCGATCGATTAGAACATACGCGAACATACAGGCTGATACACGAACAAACTACTTTCTTGCTTTACTGTGTGTATATCAAGAAAGAGATAGAATCAAAGTATTGTCTAGTTGAGTGATATTCTTCAATATATTGTAAGTTGAACATAGTCTGTTCTGTTCAATAGTGAGCTAGCCGTGCTCTGTATTTGATTATAAGAAACGTATAGTAAATCCTTCCGGTGGTTGGAAGAAGGGGGTGACGTATGAGATTTTGCTCCGAACATCCATAAACAAACTGATGTGTCATTTACATTCTGTCATCTTCTCATTCTTTGGTTCCTAGCTTCAAACCTGAGAAAACGTTTCCGCACTTGAATCGTTCAAGAGTTTGAAAGGGTTTGTGAAGAATAGAAAGTGACTTAATTCCCTAACAGGATTTCTATCAAGTCGTTTATCCGAAGCCGTCATCAATAGCCAGAACCTTATCTCTATCGATTACGCCGATCCTATCAATTGGTATCAGATCCCTGTTTCTATTCTCAAGATTTCACTAAGAATGTCGACCATAACCAAAGATGCTAGTGCTACCGCAATCCCCACATTCTCTAGAGAAAACTATATCGTGTGGAAGAAGAGAGTTCGTGCTCATCTCTCTTCTCTTCATGACGACATGTGGAGTGTTATCACAGATGGTCCCATCAAGATCGATAAGGAGAAATCCGAATGGACCAGTGAAGACAAGAGGAAGAACAATCTCAACAACATGGCTTTAGATGTTTTGTACATATCTCTTGATGACAGCATGTTCAACTCCATCATCGAGTGTGATACTGCCAAGGAGATATGGGACAGACTTACCCAACTATGTGAAGGCAATGAGCAAACAAAGGAGAACAAAAATTATGGTTTCCACTCAATAGTTTGACAGTTTTAAAATGCGTCCCGGAGAAATGATGAACAAGTTTGACACAAGGTTCAACCAAGTTATCTCCACTCTATCTATTCTCGGCAAGACCTATAACAACAAGGAGATTGCTATCAAGGTCATGCGTGCTCTTCTAAGGGAATGAGACATAAAGACGATGGCCATGAGGGAATCCAATAACCTCAACAAGATCTCGCTCTTTAATTTGTTTGCTGATCTCAAGGCCTATGAGTTCGAGTTAAACTCAAGGATTGAAGAAGATCAATCCACATCCATTATCATTTCCAAAGCGTTGGTGACCGCTGAAGAGCCTCCTACTGCTCCTGATGTGCAGATAGCAGCTCAACAGCTTAGTAGCGATGCTATGTGTCTCTTTTTGAAGAAGTTTGGCGACTTCATGAAGAAGAACAACTCTAACTCAAACTCTTCAAATTCTAATGATAATAAGAAATCCAAAGCTAATGTTAAGTGTTATAACTGTGGCATTTAGGTCATTACCAATCAGAATGTCGGAAGCCTAAGCGTGAAGAGAAGAAAAATGACAATGAAAAGGAGCTGAAAGCTCTTATGGAAGGGGACGGGAAGAACAGATGAAACCATTGTGATTCTTACTTCTCATCCAACGATAGTGATGAAGACGAGGTGGCTTGATTCATGGAAAGAGAAGAAGAAGAAGATACCCAGGAAACTGAGGTATTTGACTTCTCCTCTGAAAAGTTTTCAAGTGAACAACTAGTAGCTGCACTAGATGACATGGTCATAGAGTACAGAAAGCTAGCAGAATCCCTAAATGAAACAAAATCTTCACCTAAAGTGTCTCAACCAACTTTATATCAAACTCACGGATCAAGTGTTTTTGAAAAGAAAGTAGTAGAGATTTCATCCGAAAATGAGATGCTCAAGGAACAAATTCAAACTCTTTATTCTGAAAACAAAAGATTAAACTATGTTGTTAGTGCTTGAACGAGGTCTGGAGAAGCTGTCAAATATCAAATTAGTATGTTGAAACCTGCTGGATCTAGATCCGGTTTAGGATTTGATGGCAATGACCCAAACCAGTCCTGCAAAAAGTCAAACTCAGCAACTGATAAGCTTAAGCTAATAAGCTTTATCAAAGGGAGTGTGACTGATACTGAATCTGATCCGATTCATGAAGAGGTAGCGTTGAAGAATGAAATAACTTATGTTCCGCCAACTGTTAGCTGGTTGAAAAATAAGTTAGATGCAACAGAAAGTTTGGCAATCTAAAACCTGACTCAAAGTCAAGGAATTTTAAAAGAAAATCATCTTCAAAAGCTAAAGGATCAGTGGCTAGCAGGAAGGCGTCTACTAAGTCAAAATCACACGCATTAATCACAACACAAAATGGGAAATCCATCAGAATAACTCAAATATGGATTCCTAAGGGACTGATTGATCGAGGATCCAATTGAATGTGGGTACCAAAGTTTGTAAATATTTTCTTGTGTAGGTGTTACAGGAGAGCTGCAGGAAGGAAGCATGGAGAATACTCCTCTGAGTATATATTTTAGAAGATCAACAATGGCCTTTGCCATTCTAGAGGACTAAGTGTTTTTATGTTTTAAAAATATTTTTTTGGTCTTAAGGACCTCAAAACATTTGTTTATTCATTTTGTTCTTGCACAAAATGAGAGGGAAAATTTATTTTGAAAATAAAGACACACACAGACAAAATGCATTCATCGGTCTATTAGACGAGGTCGTCTAAGAGTAAAAGCATGTACTTAGACGTATTTTTACTTACACTCTATGCATCTAAGTCTATGTGTCTTGGTTAATAACCTGCGCGGTTAGACGTATACGTCTAATAGACGTTAAACGTTTTTATGACAAGAGCAAGTGGATGCTCACGTCTAATACGTGCTGTTCATGCATAATTAGACGTCGACGTCTAATAGACGTTAGACATTTATGAGACACGTAATTAGACGCTTGCGTCTAATAGACTCATGCGTCTAATAGACGTTTAGTTTTCATAAATTGGTGTAGTAAGAAAAACGTCTAACTACGTGTGTATTAGACTGATCAAGGACAGCTGTCCCACGTGCTGTGATGTCTAATTTTTCCCGCTCAAACATAAATATAGTCATCTCCGAATAACATGAAGACACATGTCTTTCAAGTTAAGAGAAAAAGACTAATATACCCTCAGAATAATGATGACTGCTTGGAAAGGACGTCTAATTTTAATGAATGGGTCCTACCCATAGGAAAATAAAACGGTTATTTCATGCGACTCTTGAGAGTCTATATAAGGACATTCTGCATGAGATTAAAAAAATTTTCTCTCTCAAAATCTCTTAAGAACCCTAGATTTGTTCGATTTTCTCTCTAATAAACCCTTGTTCATCTTGTGCTTGTTCGTATTCTTTCAAAATGGGAAACAAGAGAATCACACTCGGTCATTGTACTCTATAGGTCGATTTCCCTTCCGTCTACACGTTCGATCAACAAGAGGTGGTCGACATGTTCAGATCCCTTGAATATTCCGGTCTCGGGAAATACCTCGGAGGACCGTTCATATTCCACGAAAAAGAAGTCAGGGAGTTTTTCAAATCGGCGACGATGGTCGGCGATTCCATTACAACAACGGTGAATGATACTGAGATCTCTTTCAACGAAGCATCCTATGCGGAGTTCTTCGAACTTCCATCGGAGGTGCACACATTCAACCTTTCTCTTCCATCTGAAGTCACGACAGAAATGAAGACGGTTTTCTTAGCCGATGGCTCGGAGATTCGATTAAACGGGAGTAAGAAAGCTCTCAAACCCCACTTTATTTTTCTGAATGATGTGGTTGCTAAAGCGCTTCAAGGGAAGACAGACTCTTTCCATCTTTATAGTCAAGACCATTTTGACTATATGACGGCTATTTCTAAAGGGATTCAAGTCAATTGGTCCCCAACCTTGTTCATAAACATGTGCGCAACGATTAATCAAGAGAACAAGGAAAGTGTGAGTTTTGCTGCTCAACTTAGCCGTCTGCTGGAATATTTGGGGGTCCCCATGGGGGATTCTGAGCCGATCAACTCTACCCGGGTGTATAATATGTCCACTGTTGCCAACACCCTTGTCCGAATGATGAACAATAAGAAATCATTGTCTGGAGCATCAAGCCAACAGACAGGAGGAAGGTCTGTTACTCGATCTAAGTAACCATCGGCTTCTATTCTGTCAACAGGAGCTAAGAGAACGAGAACAATCAATGAATTAGAGGCTAGTTCCACTAGTCTGAAAATCTCTTCGAAGAAGAACTCTAGAATAGTCGATTCCCGAGTTAAGCAAGGTCCAGTTGAACTTGTTGCTATTCCAATGTCTCCCTTGTCTCTAGCCGCGAGTCAGCTATGTGTCTCTTGAACTAGAGCAAGGTGCAGTTCTTACCCTTGATGCTGGTGATGCATCTGAAAAAGCCCTTTCTATACCAGTTAAAGATTCCTCTGTTTCAAATCCTGCTCCAACAGAGTCCGTAGTGACTGGAAAGCTTCTTCAGTCTGAACCCACGCCATTACTCTTTGCTAGACACCTTTCTGCTCATGAGTTAATGGGTTCCACAAGAAAGGCTGCTGGAATCACGTTTGGGGAACCAAGGCCTACTCCAAAGGCTGTTGAGGTTATTGGAAAAGGGAAGGATGTTGCAACCGATTCTAATGAGGAGGTTTCTGAAGCAACCTACATTGTCAACCTTATGATGGATCAGGCCAATATAAATGCTGCTGAAAAGATCGAGATCTTTGATACTTGGGTCTTGAACAAAATGTCTGTTAAGTATGATGAGGTCATCAAGGGTAAAGGCATAAACAGTCAATGGTTGAAACTAGTCAGCACTGAAAAGAGAGTCCTGAAATGGGCTAAGATATCGGAAGTTTATGAAGCTCTTAAGAGAAAAGAGCTAGTTGAAACAAATTTGAGAGGAAAAGCTCTCTTTCCAATTCTTCAAGCTAGAAGAGCCAATTTTAATCCTCTTGAGAGGAATGCTAAGGTAGAGGAGAAAGCTCTGAAAAGACTAGACGAGATCATGCAAGATTACATTTCTACCGTTGTTAGGTACGTTCATGGAGTAAATTGCTCCGGGGTTAGTCCGTTTGGAAGTTCCTCAGATGAAGATGAACGTATGGATATGTCCGATGATCGTGATGTGGCAAGTTGCTGCTCTTCTTATATAATTGGGAAGTTTTTCAGCTGAAGAAAAACGTCTAATGGCTCAACACAGAATTGAGAAAACTGTGGAACCTGTTCAATCCAACCCTATTATCAAAGAAGAAGAAGTTGTTAATGAACCAGCTCAAGCTCTTGTTACCCAGGAAAAGGAAGTGATGGAGTCCCATGTTCTCGAAGCAGAGACATCTCCAGAAAAAGAGGCTGAAGTAAGTCAGTCTGTTGAAGCTCGATCTGAGGGGGAACCCTCAAAAGACAAGGAATCTGAGAATAGTTCCTCATTTGAGGGGGAACAAGCCAAAAATATTGAATCTTCAGAAGAGCTTCCTCTGTCTCAATGTTTTATTCTCGGTTCTCCCAAGCCTCGACCATTTCCTGATATCAATGCTGCTAACATTCATAATGATGTTGTCAACCTTTCTCATCATTCAGGAGATTTGTCCGATAAGATTCACAAGGTTTGTAAAGAAATTTTAGGTGATGAAGAAGAAGGAAAGTCTGAAAGTGATTTAGAGAAGGATGGACCCGAGAAGTCCATGCAAGTTCACACCCATATCAGTCCCATTTAGACCGCTCC
Source organism: Impatiens glandulifera (assembly GCF_907164915.1). Classification (NCBI taxonomy): domain Eukaryota; kingdom Viridiplantae; phylum Streptophyta; class Magnoliopsida; order Ericales; family Balsaminaceae; genus Impatiens; species Impatiens glandulifera. The sequence goes on from NC_061868.1 coordinate 11,607,347, forward strand.
AGCAGATTCTTAAGAGATTTCATCTAATGAAGGATCATCTACTGATGGTATAAAGCTTATGAAGTCTATGATAGCATTGATGGGAACTCTTAAGAAGAATATGGCTGTAATGGAATCCAATATGGTAAAGATTATGAAGACTCGGAAAGCAAACAAGAAGGAATTTGCCAATCTTCTTAAAACCCATAATGAGATAGAGGAGACACTAAAGAAGAACACGTACGAGGTTCATATCCTTAACAAGTCATACACCAAATTTGAAAAGAACTTCTTCAGACGACAAAGCGATTTGATCGACTGTGAAAGGGAAAATGCCGTTGAACTGCATAATGAAGTTATGGATGGAATTAGCTTGCATCGAAACCAGATGGTTGAAATTCAAGGTAATATGAGCAGAGATGATGTTGAGCGGTTAGAACAAGCTGATTCCTTTGCAAAGAAGATTCGGGCTGAAGAAGATGCTAAGGCTGCTGCAGAGAAAAAGAAGAATCTCATTACTCAAGGCGATGACAATAACGACAGAAGAGGTGGTGGTGTTTCAACAGACACCAAATCAAAGCGAAAGCAAACCAGTGATGATAGCGATAGGCCAATCAAAAGAGGAGGAGGTCGCATCGGTGATCGTGGTGGTAGAAGTAGTGGAGGTGATCGCGGTGGCAGAAGTAATGGAAGTGGTCATGGTGGCCTTTCTCTCCCTCCGTTTCGAAATCTTCTGACTGGTGAAGAATTCAACTGTCAAGGATCTCGCTACCCAATCGAACCACTCGTGAAAAGGGAAGATCAATAATCTCTTTTCTCCTAAACTATCTTCTGTTAGTTTGTAAACTTGGTTCTTTAAACTTGGTTTCTGAATATTGGTTTTTGGAATTTATTTCTATAAGGCTGGTGAACAAGTTTGACTCTTTCTTCTATTGGATGGATGTTTATCTCTTAAATTGTGCAAAGTTTTAACATCATCATCAAAAAGGGGGAAATTATTGGTTCAAATTATTTTGACTAAGGGTCAAAGTATTTTGACTAATGCATTTTGATGATGAGTTGGTATAAAACTTAAACTAAGCCGTCTAATTGTTTTTGGTGCAGGTGTATCGAAAACATGTTATATTAGACTAATTCTGAATGAGGTTCATTAGACTTATTGGCTATTAGACGCATACGTAGTTAGACGTGCAGTCTAACAGATATGTAGTTAAACGTGCAGTCTAACAGATACGTAGTTAGACGTGCAGTCTAACGAATACGTAGTTAGACGTGCAGTCTAGCAGAAATAGTTAGACGTACAGTATAACAGATACGTAGTTAAACGTGCATTCTAACAGACGTAGTTAGACGTGCAGTCTAACGGATACGTAGTTAGACGTGCAATATAACAGACGTAGTTAGAGGTTTAGTCTAATGGATATGTAGTTAGACGTGCAATGTAACATACGTAGTTAGACGTGCAATCTAACGGATACGTAGTTAGACGTGCAGTCTAACGGATACATATTTAGACATGCCGTCTAACAGATACGTAGTTAGACGTGCAGTCTAACAGACATAGTTAGACGTGCAGTCTAAGAGAGATGAAAGTTAGACGTGCAGTCTAACTCCTTCAGATTAGTCTGATGGGATGCGTAGTTAGACGTGCCGTCTAACGAAGATGAAAGTTAGACGTGCAGTCTAACTCCTTCAGATTAGTCTGAAGGGAACAATAATTAGACGTGTCATCTAATCCTAGACCAGGTGGTCTAATGGATCATACTATTAAACGTGGGCGTCTAATTTCATTAGACTTGTCAGTCTAAGTGAAAAACGTCTAATGCCATGCTGAAGCAATTGCTTGAAGCTAGCATCCGTCTACCCACGATCAACTAGCTGTATGCTATTTCTGCTCCACTTTTCTGTGCAGATCAGTACGATAGCCAGTTGTAACCAATTAACTAATGCCACGTAAGCAAATATTCTTCCCACTACCCGTTTCTTTCAGGAATATCTTAGAAGAATATTTGGCGCACTATCTTCTCATCTATCACATCACTCAATTCATTAACTAAAATATTAAAATACCTTATATTTTAAAATATTAATATTTATTTATTTAAATTAAAAATATATTTTTTCTAATTTAAATAATCATCTTCACAAAATCATCCATAATCATTATTTTTCTTTCTTTAGGTTATTCAAATAAGCTCAATCCGAACATCCGAACAAGCACTTAATCTTTATATATAATATAAATAATATATATTTTTTGTATGCATCACATTATAATATCTCCAAATTATATCCTAGAAGAATATTTGGCGCACTACCTTCTCATCTATCACATTACTCAATTCATTAACTAAAATATTTAAATACCTTATATTTCAAAATATTAATATTTATTTATTTAAATTAACAATACATTTTTACTAATTCAAATAATCATCTTCTCAAAATTATCCCTAATAATTATTTTTCTTTCTTTAGGTTATTCAAATAAGCTCAATCCGAACATCCGAACAAGCACTTAATCTTTATATATAATATAAATATAATATATATTTTTGTATGCATCACATTATAATATCTCCAAAATTTATATAGTCTATTATAACATATTATATTATTTTTATATAAGATTTTATTCATATTACCATTTAGATAGTTACTGATAGGATTCAGATGCCAAAATCTAACTAGTTTGAAATTAACTATAAAAACGCAAAAAAATAAAACAAAAAAGCAAGGCTGGTGCCCCTGTATGGAGGGCTCATTTATAGTGGTTCACTCAAAAGTGTTACGTCTAGTTTAGTCGCCACCAAATTTCACTATTAGAAGAAGGGATCTAATTTTTTTTAACTCACACTATTTATCTGTTTAGAGTTATGTTTTGCATTATAAAAATCTTCACTAGGGGTGTACAAATGGGTAAACTCAACCCATATTCAACCCAAATTAAATTTGGTCAATACATTATCCAATATTAATGAATAATATGGGTTGGGTATGGGTCAGGTAACCCAAACTAAATTTTAGTTTGTAACACATTTATTACGTTTTTACTCGTTTAATATTTAACCCAAATGAATAATATTAATTCGTTTGACCTGTTTTGACTCGCTTAATACATTTTTAGTATTAACAAGTATGTAACTCGTTTTAATCCATTTCACACGTTTAATACGTTTTGCACACTTAACACGTTTTGATACATTTAACACGTTTTGACACGTTTAATATGTTTTAGACATGTTTAACCCTCCGATTATATCTTCCAAAGTCTGCGTGTTTCCAAAAAATTGGAAATCTTTGAATTTTAGCTTAGATGCAGAAAATTTCTAGTGATGGGAAGTCTATCAAGACTTCTCCACAATTTTGGCACATTTAACATGTTTTTGACATATTTAACATGTTTTTAATATGTTTAACACATTTTTGACATATTTAACACGTTTTGGCATATTTAACACGTTTTGACACGTGTAACACATTTTGACACGTTTAACATGCTTTTAACAAGTTTAACACGTTTTTGGAAAGTTTAATACATTTTTGCATGTTTAATATATTTTTGACATCTTTAACACATTTTTGGCATGTTTAACATTTTTGGCACATTTGACACATTTTGACATGTTTAACACGTTTTGACATATGTAACACATTTTGGCTCGTTTAACACACTTGTTACACATTTAATATTTTTGGTCTATGTAATTTGTATTTTGCTCTATCAATTATGTCTTTTATATTATTATACATTTTTTTAATCCATTTAACATAAATTTGATTTGTTAATTTGAAATTATTTTGAGATTTTAATTACTAAATTAGTTGAAAAAATAATAGGTGAGATTAATTTTATACTAAATAAAGTTTTGAATTAATATGGTAAACTCTATGAATTTTCAGAAACAAATTAATTCATTAAAGAGTTTTAGAACAATCGTGATATGTTAGTTTTGTATAGCTAGACTATAATTAATAAATATATTATTAATGAGTTTTAAAAATTTCAATTATTTTTCATTTGACTGTAATAGAGATCAACGTAGTAAGAATAAAGAGAATATATTAGAGTTAAAAGATGGTTAATTTATATTGAATTGATAAGAGAAAATTAAATTAAATTTATTTAATTTGGGTAATTTGGGTAACCCTAATCCAACCCAAATTAAACCCAACTCATACTCAACCCAACCCAACCCAAATTTACTTACCCAAATTAATATTTTGGGTTGGGGTTTGTGTCAACCCAAGATATGCTCAACCCTACTCTTCACCATAACATATTTATAGGGATATTAAGGTAAAACCTAAATAACTATTGGTTCATGCCCAAAATCAAACCCAATAAATTCTAATTAATTTATGCAGAGTTTATTACAAGTGTAGACTTCACAACTCAATAATCTCTCACTTGGAGACTAACTTCATCATATCTCAATCGATAATGACTCTCCATCCTGTGTCTTAAAGAAGAATGTCAACTGAATATGCGCATAATTTTAGTTTTTCATTTGTCACAACTTTCGTAAGCATATCAGTTGGATTCTGACTCCCAGGAATCTTCTTAAAAGCTAACCCTCCATCTTCTAAAACTTATAGGATGAAATGATAATGAACTTGTATATGTTCCTTCCTTTTATGATAAACTGAATTCTTTACCAAATGAATGATACTCTGACTATTGCATCGCAACACACTTCCCTCGTAGTCTTGACCCAATTCTTATAAAAGTGTTGAAACTATATAATCTTTTTAGCAATCTCTATCACAACATACTCTGCCTCGCAACTAGAAAAAGTAACAATCTTCAGTAGTTTTAAATCCCAACTATCTGTAGTACTTTTAATAGTATATATGTAACATGTTGTGCTCTTCCTACTATCAATATCACCATCATTGTCAGCATCAATATATCTTTCCAAGCCCATATTAAACTTTTGAAAATACAAAGCGGGATCCATACTTCCTCTTAAATATCGTAGTATCTACTTTATTACTTCCCAATGTTGTCTACCCAGGCTGCTTATAAATCTTCTAATAATTTTCACTACATGTGTTATGTCTGATCATGTACAAATCATTACAAACATACTAGAACCAATAGTAGAGGCATACAAAATAGTGGTCATGTAATATTTCTCATTTTCTATTAAAGGTGACTGCTTTTTGTATATAGTCTAAAGTGACTAACTAAGGGGGTAATGACTAATTTTACATCGTAAAAGTTGAACTTACTGAGAAATTTCTTCACATATTTTTCTTTTGAAAGTTTGAGAACCTCTTTATCTCTAAAGATTGTTAACTCAAGGATTTGTTTTGTATCACCCAAATTCTTAATTGCCAAATTCTCGAACAACTCTTTCTTTAATTTGTTAATTTTATATAAACTTATTCTAGCAATCAACATGTTATTAACATAAAGGAGCAGAATAATGTACGGTTTATCAAATCTCTTGATATAACAATAGTGATCAACTTCACCCCTCATAAAATTGTTAATTTTTATGAAACTATCGAATTTCTTATATCATTGTCTTATAGCCTATTTAAAAGCATACACACTCTTTTAAAGCTTACATACAACTTCAACTTTTCTTTTTACTTTAAAACTTTGTAGTTTTCGAATATAAATCTCTTCATCCAAATCACCGTGAAGAAAAACGTTTTGACATCAACTTGTTGAGATGAATGTCTTGGTGTAGTCAATATCTTCTTTATATTGAAATTCTTTCACGATTAACATTGTTTTGTACCTCATACTTTTTTTTATTTTATTTTGGAATGATGGAGAACTAAGATAACAATCCACAACCATGACCCCCTTTAAACTCAAAACGCTTCTAGATGGAGTCGAACCCGTGACCTTTTGGACTCTTAAGTCGACTCTTATTATCGGGCTACCTTGGTGGGTTAAAAAATGTGGACACAAAGGGGTTAAGAACATAGCCCACAAACATACTTAACCATTTAACCAGTCGTAGAACTTGTCGTCTGACGAGCTCAAACATAGGACCTCTTAAGGAGACTTGGGATATCCATCGGGCTACTTTTATCATGTTCTTTATTAATTCTAAAGATTCATTTGTTGTGAAGTTCTTTCTTTCCCTTTGGAAGCTCGGTGAACTACCAAATTTGTTCGACGTTAAAGTGTCCATCTCATTTTTCATCGCAGACTCCCATTTAACTAATTCATCAGACTATATTAGGCTTCTAATTTTTATTATCTCAGAATCAATAATCAAACTTGATATCTCCATAACTAATGGAAAAAAATACTTATTAGACTTTGGAGAAAATTTAATTCTATCATATTCATTTATATACACATTTCATAAATAACTAAATACTTTCAAATAAGAAATATTTACATTTTTATTGCTCCAAACTTGTTCTGAAATTCTGAATTCAAGAGCAAGAGTGGTCATTTATTATCAACTTGGCAACAATATTTATAGCTTCTGCCCATAATATTTTAGTTAGTACATCGTGAAGTCTCATGCGTCTAACATGCTCGTTTAATGTCCAATTCATTCGTTCAACCACTCAATTCTATTGGCGTATTTGGAGATTAGTCTTCATCATACTGATATCATTCACATCATAATAATCTCTAAAATCTAAATTGATGCACTTGCCTCCGTTGTCGGATCTCAAACAATTAATGTTCTAATTTATTTCATTTTAACCAAAGCATTTCACTTACTTAAAAACAAAAAATACATCATACTTGTTCTTCATAAAGTATACACATACATTTCTTGTCGAATTCTTTAAAAACGTCATGTAGTAGTGTGATCCACCAATAAAAGAAGCATGTGCATGTTCCCAAATATCAATGTGTACCAACTCTAACATTTCTTTCTTGAGTTTCTTCTCAATCTTTAAGAAATTCGCATGTTTATGTTTTTCAATAATGTTGTTTTTGCATAACTGATGCTCAACAAACTTCAGTTCTGGAATCTGATCATTTCTTCACAAAACATTTCATCCTTTTTTTTCTATATGACCTAACTTAGTATTCTTCGAGTAATTAACCACAACAACAAATGTATCTCTGCATGTTGACATCATGTATAATGGTCTAGTTTTTATGATCTCGAGCAATAAATATTGTTTTTTAATCACCTTCCACGTGCCATTTTCACAACTGAAACTATGAACTTCATAATTAAACTATGTAACAAAAATCAAATGGCACATTAAACCCTTAATGTATTTCACCTTATTAATTTTCAAAACATAACCATTTAATATCTTCAATTTGATGTCCCCCATTTCCACAATATCTAATGGTCCACTATCTGCGAGATAAACTTTCTCATAGTTTAAAGCCATGTAATTCTTTATTAATTTTTGTGGGCAGTGGTGGAGAAAGACAATATTGAGTCCAAAACCTATGTGTCTATTAGGTTATCAACTAACAGAAATAACACATCAGTGATAGTTTCTATAACTGCGTTGACTATATCATTTTTATCATCACCGTTTCTCTTCGGTGCTTTACAGTTCCTCTTTAAGTGACAATGTTTACTACAATTCCAACAATCAAATGTCCTCCTAGACTTGGACTAACTACTCATATTCCTTGACATAAATCTGCTCTTACAAATTTTATCATTATCTCTGCCCCTATTTTCAACATTCAGTGTATAATTTTTGAACGTTTCACTATAATCAATTTTACGAACCTCTTTAACAAGAGTACGATCTCTAACATCAATAAATTTCAATCTAGTATTTTAACTGAGTTACTAATTGCTACCTTTATATTTTTACAACTATTTAGTAGAGATGCTAATATAATTGGCACTAACTTTGTGCCCAAATCAATATTAATAGATAACAATTGATTCATAATGTATTACATTCATTTAAATGAGTAGTGATAGAATTACCAACAACCATTATTAAATTGAAGAACATTTTTATTAAATAACTTTATTGTTAACAAATGATTCTCATACATATCAAAGATTACTTTTATCAGACTCATGGTAGTCTTCTCCTCTTCTACGTTATGAGCAACAGTCTTTGCTAGTGTCAATCGGACAACTCCCAAAACTTGTCTATCAAGGAGTTTCTATTCAATTTATCCCCCATCTCTAGTTTCTTACTCAAAAAAACATGAAGCTTCTTTCTATAGAGATAATACTCAATTTGGATCCTCCATAAGGCATAATATGTTGCATCGAATCTTTCAATGTCATGTCATATACTATTTTCGTATGTCATTGTTTCAAATGCTTTGATCTAGCTCAACAACCTTGATACTAGTTGTTAAGATTCAAGTGCCGAAATCCAACATAATTGAAATGATCTGTGAAAATGCAAGAAAATAAGAATACAAGAAGACACAAATTTATAATAGTTCACTCAAAAGAGATACGTCCACTTTCTTATCCCCTCTTTTAGCCTAGCGGCAACAAGAGGTGGATATCCCCAGCCTTCTTGAGAGGTCTTGGGTTCTGCGCCCAGTTAAATTGTTAAGTGTGTTTGCGGACTAAGCACCCTTGTGGCCATATTTTTCTAGATTTTATTATGAAGAAAAAGGAATACTAAGTTTTTTAGCTTCACACTGTTTATCTCTATAGAATTCTGTCTTGTTTTATAAAACTCTTAACAATAACATATTTATAGGATAAATATTAAAATAATAAAACCTAAGTAACTCTGATTCCAAACATAATAAACTATAATTAATTTATGTAAAGTTTATTACAAGTTTAGACTCCAAAGTTCAACCATTACAACATTTTAGAACTAATTACAACATTTTAAACTAATTATATATATATATATTATATGAATTTAAAGTTTAATTAAGTGATGTAAAACTCTTATTATGTGATTCTTTAAGTATTCGGAACAAATGCTATTGTTTGTTTTTGAAAAACAGTTAAAACCATTTCATTAAAAGTCCAAAAGTGGGAGGGTCAAGAATCAAAGCTAGACAAACCTTAGCTATGATTAAAGAATGACAATCAAATGACCCTAAAGAAAATGATTAGTAACAATCAAACATACAAACATAGATTACAAACGAAGATTATAAACTGTATCAAATCCTAATTATCCTAATTAGCCCATGTTCTAGAATTTCATCCAGATTTGACCCATTCTTGAATTGAAAAAAGTAGAGATCATGAATATTTGTAGAGATCTTCTCCATCCCATTTTCCTTCCACAATTTCATTAAAGCTTCTTTAGTGATTGAGAATGATATTTTATTTTTTCCAATATAATTCCCTACCACCACATTTTACCATTCATTTATGCAATTTTCTTCTACTTCATTGAGAAGTTTAAATTCAAAAGGAGAATTAAGTACATTCATTTTTGTTTTAACATCCCCCAAGAAGATTTTCCCTTTGTAGGCATGGTCTTCAGCTTTCTTTTCTGTATTTTTATTCCATACCTCATTTATTTTCCAGGTAGAGTTGCTCCTAATAGTATAGGTCTTTGATTTAGGGACCTTCATCAGCTCCCTCATTATAGCCACTGACCAGTTTACTATCTCTTCATATTCTTCCTTCTTTAGCAAATTCCAGTCCTGAAGATAATGAATGTTGAGTTGAATTATTATATGTTGGACTTTCTCCTTATTAAGAACAATCCCTCCCTTTTTAAAATGCATTAGAAGTTTGGTGATTTGGTTTTTGAGGCCAAATAGATTGACTCTTTGATTGTAACAAACTTTCCAGCCTCCTTCATTCTTTCTTTGATTTCCCACATTATTTTCTTTAGAAGCCTTCTTCCCCTGCTTTCCTGCATTATTTTCTTCAGTATTTTCCACAACATTTGATTTCCTTTGCCTTTGTCATGTTTTTCTTGAATGACTTCTTCAGAAATCTCCTTGAGACCTTCCATAAAAAACTCTTTGACTTCCTTAGCTTTATTACTCTTCTTTTTCCCCATTGTTGAAGAAGACAACAAATAATAAAGCAGAGTAAATGTAGAAATATGGCAATTCAAAAACCCTAAAGATTTAATGACAAAATCGTTTCAAAAGACAACCTCTGAGAATACCAATGAATAGAGAACACACTGACGCTCGCAATCAAGAAATAAGAATCGAGAAAAGCTACCAACGAAATTATGAGAAATTTAGGGTTATCGACACTTACTTTACGAATCGTGCTGATCGTGCCATTCGTGTTGATCATGCCGTCGATTGTGTTGTGCCAACCGTGCTAATAGTGCCGTCGATTGTGACGTGTCAACCGTGCCGATCGTATCGATCGTATCTTTAGACCTTTATCTCTCTTCCTTGTGTAGACGGAAAATGTTATTGTTTTTATAATTATCAAATAATTATATAACTATATGCTAGACGAATTTATGTTAAGCTAGACGAATTTATGTTAAGGTTGTGTTGGACTGGACTTAAGTCTACCATAAAAAAATTACTACTTTCTTATCTAATTCTAAAGAGGTAGAGACACTCGTTGATCCATTCGTTACATCCCTAATTTCCTCCATTATTTATCTTCCCGAATTTCCATCTTGTTCAATCGTATGCTCATCGATTCAATCTCCAACAATAACTTTTGACAATTTACAGTCTAGTCGTCAATTTAATTATGCATAAGACTGATTTTTGTTAGGATTTGTATCTCCCAAATTCGACCTTCTTGAAAACAATCTGTAAAAAACATAAGAAAGAAGAACACAAGAACACACAAATTTATAGTGGTTCACTCAAATTGAGCTACATCTACTTCAGCCACCACTAGATTTCACTATGAAGAAGAAGAAGGAATACAGAGTTTTTGTCTCATACTTTATCTTTCTAGAATTCTATCTCTAACTTGTAAACCCTTAATAATCACATATTTATAGGGTAAACATTCAGGTAATAAACCTAAATAACTCTTGGTCAGGCTCAAGCCCAAAACCAAATATAAACCCAATAAACTCTAATTAACACTTGTAGAGTTTATTATAAGTGTAGGCTCCATAACTCAACAATCGCCCACTTGGAGACTAACTTAATCATCTCTCGATCGGTGGCGGCTTTCCATCCAGTGTCTTAATGAAAAAGACCAACTGAAGTTGCACACAACTTCAGTTTCTCATTTGTCACAACTTTCGTCAACATATCAACTAGATTCTCACACCCAGGAATCTTCTCAAGAGCTAATACTCCATCTTCTAAAGCTGACCGGATAAAATGATTACGAACCTGTATATGCTTCGTCCTGCCATGATAAACAGGATTCTTTGTCAAATGAATGGCACTCTGACTGTCGCATCGCAACACACTTCCCTCGTAGTCTGGACTCAATTCTAGCAAAAAGAGTTGTAATCACATCATCTCCTTAGCAGCCTCTGTCACAGCAACATACTCTGCCTCACAACTAGAAAGAGAAACAATCTTCTACAATTTTGAAACTCAACTGATTGCAGTACCTCCCATAGTATAAATGTACTCTGTTGTGCTCTTCCTACTATCAACATCACCACCATTGTCAGCATCAATATATCCTTTCAAACCCATATTATACTTTCAAAAACACAAAGCGAGACCCGAAGTTCCTCTTAAGTATCGTAGTATCCACTTTACTGTTTCCCAATATTGTCTACCCGGGTTGCTCATGAACCTGCTAACAACTCCCATTGCATGTGCTATGTCTGGTCTTGTGCAAACCATCGCATACATAATACAACCAATGACAGAGGCATATAGAACAGTTGTCATGTAATTTTTCTCATCCTCTATTGAAGGCGACTGATCTTTAGATAGTCTGAAGTGACTAGTTAAGGGGTAGTAACTGGTTTTGCATCATACAAGTTGAACCTGCTAAAAACTTTCTTCACATATTTTTCTTGTGAAAGCTTGAGAACTTATTCATTCCTGAAAATTCTCATCCAAGGATTTTTTTAGCAGCACTCAAATCTTTCATTGCAAACATTTTAGACAACTATTTCTTGAGCTTGTTAATCTCATACAAGTTTGCTCTAGCAATCAACATGTCATCAACATAGAGGAGTAGAATTATGTACGATTTATCAAATCTCTTTATATAGCAGCAATGATCAGCTTCACATCTTAGAAAATTGTTACTTTTCATGAAGCTATCGAACTTCTTGTACCATTGCCTTGGAGCCTATTTCAAACCATACAGACTCTTCTGAAGCTTACACACAAGCTCATCTTTTCCTTTGATTTCAAATCCTTCTGGTTGTCGCATATAAATCTCTTCATCTAAATAAACATGAAGAATAGTAGTTTTGACATCCATTTGTTGAAGATGAAGGTCTTCTTTTACAACCAAACTCAAAATAGTTCTGATTGTCATCAATTTAATTACTGGAGAGAAGATCTCATTAAAGTTAATACCTTCTTTCTGTTGAAATCCATTCACAACCAACTTTTCCTTGTACCTCATGGTTTTATCATGTTCTTCTTTAACCGTGAAGATCCATTTGTTGTGAAGTGCTTTCTTTCCCTTTGGTAGCTCAGTGAGCTCCCAAGTCTGATTCAACGTCAAAAAGTCCATCTCATCTTTCATTGTATTGCTTAACTGATTCATCAGATTGTATTGCTTCCTCATAGCATTCAGGTTCACCTCTATCTGTCAAACAAGATATAGTTCATAGATGTAGACCACCTCTTAACTGGTTTTCGATTCCTTGACGATATTCTCAACTGTATAACCGTTGTTTGCTGATTTACCTCTGGGGCCACATTCTCAACAATTTCATCTTCAACAACACACTGTTCTTTTCGACAGTCGGTATATATTCAACTGAAAAATCTCTCAAATCGACTGTACTAGTATCTTCCAAATTGGAATCACCATCTGATGTCTTCCCAACACAATCTTTGTAGAGAACCTGTTCATTGAAGATGACATTTCTGCTACCAATGATCTTCCGATTTTGATTATCCAAGAAATGATAATCAAACTTGATATCACCATAACCAATGAAAAAACATTTATTAGACTTTGGATCAAGCTTGCTCCTATCACATTCATTAATATGAACATATGATAAACAACCAAACACTTTCAAATAAGAAAGGTTTACCTTTTTATTGCTCTAGACTTCTTCAGGAATTCTGAATTCAAGAGGAACAGAGGGTCCCCTGTTTATCAAATAGGCAGCAGTATTGATAGCTTCTGCCCAGAAAGTTTTAGGCAGTCCTGCATGTAATCTCATGCTCCTAGCATGTTCGTTCAATGTTTGATTCATCCGTTCAGCTACTCCATTCTCTTGAGGCATTCGGGGAACAATCTTCACCATACTGATCCCATATATATCACAATAATTTTTGAAATTTGAACTGATGTATTCACCTCTATTGTCGGATCTTAAATACTTAACTTTCTGATTTGTTTCATTTTCAACCAAAGCCTTCCACTTCTTGAAAATAGCAAATACTTCAGACTTGTGCTTCATAAAGTAAACTCATACTTTTCTTGTTGAATCATCTATAAAAGTCACATAATAGTATGATCCGCCAATAGAAGAAACAGATGCAGGTCCCCACACATCAGTGTGTACCAACTCTATCCTTTCTTTCTTGAGCTCCTTCCCAATTTTTAAAAAACTCACCCGTTTCTGTTTTCCAAGAATGCAGTTTTCACATAACTGATGTTCAACAGACTTCAGTTTTGGAATCTGTCCATTCTTCAAAAGAATTTTCATCCCTTTTTCGCTCATATGGCCCAACCTGCAATTCCACAGCTCACTGTTCTTCGAGTCATCAACTACAACAACAATTGTTTCTCTGCAAGTTGAAGTCGTGTATAACGTTTCAGTTTTGTGACCTCGAGCAACATCTATTTCTCCTTTAGTCACCTTCCATGCACCATTTCCACAACTGAAATTGTGATATTCTTCATCAAGTTGTGTAACAGAAATCAGATTGCGCATTAAACCTGAAATGTGTCTCACCTTATTAATCTTCCAAACAGAACCATTTGCCATCTTCAATTTGATGTCCCCCATGCCAACAATATCCAATGGCTCACCATCTACGAGATAAACTTTCCCACAGTTTTCAGCCAAATAATTCTCCATTAATTTTTTGTGAGCAATGGTGTGGAAAGACGCTCCCGAGTCCAAAACCCATGAATCTATTGGGCTATCAACAAAAAGAAGTAACGCATCAGTGACAGTTTCTGTAATAACGTTGGCTGCATCATTTTTATCATCACTGTTTCTCTTCGGTGCTTTGCAGTTCCTCTTCAAATGACCATATTTACCACAATTTCAGCACTCAAATGTCCGCCTAGACTTGGACTGACTCCTCTTTCTCCTCGACATAGATCTGCTCTTACCTCGGTTGAAATTTCTATCATTACCTTTGCCCTTATTTTCTAAATTCAGAGCAGAACCTTTGAACGTTTTACCAGAATCAATTTTACAAACCTCTTTAGTAAGAATACGATCTTTAACTCCAACAAATTTCAGTTTATAATTTCCAACTGAATTACTAATTGCTGCCCTCATAAGTTCCCAGCTATTTGGTAGAGATGCTAACAAAATCAGGGCACTAACTTCATCCCCAAAATCAATCTCAACAGATAGTAATTGATTCACAATTGTATTGAATTCATTCAAATGAGTAGTGACAGAAGTACCATCAACCATTCTTAAGTAAAAGAGTATTTTCATTAAGTGTACCTTATTGTTAGCAGATGGTTTCTCATACATATCAGAAAGAGCTTTCATCAGACCCTTGGTGGTCTTCTCTTTTGCTACATTGTGAGCAACCGTCTTGGCTAGCGTCAATCAGACAACTCCCAAAACTTGTCTATCAAGGAGTTTCCATTCAACTTCATCTATCTTCTATGGTTTCTCACTCAAAGGAACATGAAGCTTCTTTCCATAGAGATAATCTTCAATCTACATTCTCCATAATGCATAATCTGTTCCATAAAATCTTCCAATCCCATGTCATATACTGTTCTCACTTACCATTGTTTCCAATGATTAGATCTAGCCTAGCTGCTCTGATACCAGTTGTTAGGATTTGTATCTCCTAAATCCGACCTGATTGAAAACAATCTGTAAAAAACACAAGAAAGAAGAACACAAGAACACACAGATTTATAGTGGTTCACTCAAATTGAGCTACATCCACTTCAGCCACCACCAGATTTTTACTATGAAGAAGAAGAAGGAATACAGAGTTTATGTCTGTTACTTTATCTCTCTAGAATTCTATCTATAACTTGTAACCCTTAATAATCACATATTTATAGGGTAAATATTCAGGTAATAAACCTAAATAACTTTTGGTCAAGCCCAAGCCCAAAACCAAATATAAACTCAATAAACTCTAATTAACACTTGTAGAGTTTATTATAAGTGTAGGCTCCATAACTCAACAATTTTATGTATGTTTGATTAAATGTACAACCTTAAAAATTTATCATGTTAGCATTATTTATCTTTTATTTTCATCCTCATACGTCAATTGTTCTATAAAATATTCATTTAGTTTTTTTATTCTTCTGTTTTTTCATCATTGCACTCTAATTGCTTGATAATGTTCGCTTAACTTTAGTAGTTTATTTTATCTTAAAATCCATTATAAACATAGTTTAAGAACATTCAATTATTTCCCCATATAAAATACTATAATAAATAGTATATGTATCTATAAATATGGAATATTAATCTGTTGCAAAGAAATGAAAGACATTTATATCTTCATTTTTTAAGAAAATAGATCGTCAAACTAGTGAAAGCCTCCCTCTAGAGTCTCTACCATCCAAAATTAATTTATTGAAAGTCTTCTAATTTAATCTCCTAATAACAATCAACATTCACCCTTTACTTGTATTGAATGAGATTCAGAAAAAGAAAACATATATGTGAATATGATGTTAATATATAAGATATGATAAAACGTTCATGTCTAAAGATGATATCTTATAAACCAGCTATGTTGGAGTATCTCTGTGTACAAAATCTGGAAGTCAGAATAGTCGATTCAATTAGATTGATTCATCTTATTGACCTTACATATTTATACTACTACTATTGAGCGGTCATTTTTAGCAATAAGAATGTGAAGTCATAATTTCACAATACAATTGAGAATGATTTTCTTGTCGGTTACTTGACACTATATTGAACAAAATTTAGTTAAGAATTTAAATATAGATTCTATAATAGATGAGTTTATGTTTTAAAATCTGGTAAAGCTCAAACTTATTTGAGCATTATAATATATTGTTTCTTTTATATATATATATATATATATATATATATATATATATATATATATATATATATATATATATATATATATATATATATATATATATATAAATATATATATAAATAAATGATTGGGAGAGAAGGAGGGAGAGAATGACGTGATCCAATCTGATTGACAAAAAAATAATAAAATTTGATAGGTTTAAAAATAAAATTAGGGTACTTACAAAAAATAAAGAGAAAAAATTAGAAATAAAAGGAGTGAATTTGTGTTTGTTTTTTTGAATTAAAAAACAGATAAGTGAATTAAATTAAAAACATTAAAAATTAGGAATTATATATCTTCCTACCTATCAAATAACAAAAATAACTTTTGACTGTGGGTTAAGCACACCTCATCACTAAGATATATCCATCCCAAATTATTTGGACTTATTAGATAAGAAGAAGTTATTTTTATATTTATATTAAGATAATCTTGAATAAATAAAAGATGTCTTTATTAATTGTGAAAAGAGACATTATAATAAATCATGTCCAAGACATCACTTTTTTAGCATATTCATTTAACAGGTTAATTAATAAAATAATTTGGGTTAAAGAAAAACAATTTTTTATGTCAAATCTACCTTTATTGAAGATCACATCTATACTTTGTGCATTGCGTTAAATGTTAAGGACATTCTTGTCTTCTTATAATTGTGATAAACTATCCCAAATAACAAAAAAAAAATCCCATTAAACATGTTCCTGCATGCAGAGACATGAATGGAGATCTTGTAAGCAAATCAGATCTTTTTAGGTAAATTTCTAGTTGTGATGTCTTAAATGATAAAAAACAAATCAATTATTTTTATTTCTTTCTAGAAATGTTAATGAAAATGGATTGATTATGTGAATAGCGAGAGCCAATTTGATCCACACACGAACATATTATATAACAAAGCGAAAAAATAACTAAAACTTATTATAATTTGTACACCGAAATTATTTTTTGACTCGATGGATGCACTATTCACATATCAACTTGAACAGTGAAGCAGAAAATAAGAATAACATATTAAAAAAAGAGGGGCATGTTTGTATATCTAATCATGGAATTATTTCTTAGCCCCTACAAGAAATGATTTATCATAAAAATGGGATTTGCACAAGTCACGTCTTCACATGGTCTAGTGGGATTTTGACTAAAGGGGCTTTTTGCCCATGATGCTTCTTTTTCTTTAATGGATAAATTTGGAATTGGAATTAGTTCAAGGAAAGAAGATTGAATAGACTATTCTACTAGTAATCAATGATCAAATAAGACCCTCATTATTTGAATTGAGTTAATTACTTCTTACATAAGAGTTAAGCCATCATCATCGGTATGATTTATATGTTATATATCGACTTCTAAATTATAGAGTAAATCATAGGAGGAGAAATAAATATGGTAAAGATGGATCTATGAAAAGATTGCACTCTGTTTAAGTCATGTCAAAAATAAATATATTATTTGCTAGTAGTTCTGCCTAGCGGATTTAGCTTAGGTTTATTAAGTCAAAAACTTCACATTATCTAATTTCTTTTTAATACTTTCAATCTTCTTTACTACTTTTTTTTTTCTCTAATCTTTTAAAAGAGACAGAGAAATATGTTAATTCATCTGTTTTATCTATAATTTTTTCTTTTTTTAATTTCTTGAAACTCACTCCAAGATTTTCAAGATCACCATAATTCTAATTTATGGAATCGTCCATGTAATTGCCAAAAAAAAATATTAATTATATATATTCAAAAATATATATGGTAGACTCTCAAATAAAATAATATTCGATAAAATTATAACATCGATAAATTAATAAATTCTTACCGTCCTGACTCTGACCGAATAGCTAAAGTAATAATTTTAATAAATTTATTAAGTAATATAATTTTTTGGTGCATATAGGTCCCAACCGATATATAAAATAATAATATACTATCTTTTTAATAATTCAGAGTGCCTTAGTGAAATATGAGTCAATTGTTGTCTGCTTTGTATGAAAATTTATATCCATTTGAATCTCATCCCTCACTTTTGCAAAAGCTTTATGAAATTTTGGAGTGCTTCTATCATATTGTAGAAGAAAATCACTAAGCTTAATTGATGCTCTAATTGCTTCTTTGCGAGAAACAAGCTCCAAAACACAATTATCATCCTCATTGTCTTCATCTTGATTGTTTTCTTTAAGACCCTCAATGATTTATTCATCAGTTAAAATCTCAGTCGTGTCGTTTTCACCCGAATAATCCAAGAGTTTATCCACATTCATTGCGTTACGATAGTGTAACTCTTTTATTGTTGACCCTAATTCCCTAATGCCTTCTTCTTCTAAAGGTTATGGAACCACATTTTCTACCGAATGAAGTTTGCAATGTTGAAAGCAATTTGCTATTGTAATATTCTTAACATCGCTCATCCAAGATGAGATAGCAATGTTAATTACATCTAGAACATCGATCTTCTCTAGATTTGTTTCTCCAGCCTCAAAACCCTCTAACATAGAATGACAAAATCTACAATGATAATGCATCTTAAATGCTCTTATAATTCCTGCATCACATGGCTGAATCTTTGAAGTTGTATTGGATGGTAAGAAGAACAATTCAACATTTTGTAATCCTTGAATTACCTTTGGATGGGCAAGACAATTGTCAATAACCAATAAAACCTTTCGGTCATCCATATTTTTGTCGAACCATCGAACATATTCTTCAAACAATACTCCAGTCATCCACGCTCGTTTACTGGCACAATATTGGCAATTTAAACTTTGTAAATTAACATTTTTGAAGCAACGTGGTTTCGCAAACTTACCGATAATCCATAATGAAATTTTCTCTGACCCATCTTCATTGCAACAAATGGTTAGTGTCATTCTTTCTTTGTCATTTTTTCTTCCCTCAAGTTGTTTTGTAGCCAATGAATGATTAGCTTGTAATATATAAAAGAACCTAGTTTCATCCATGTTGAAAACATCTTTCATGGAAAACAACCCTAGTTTCTCTCTTATTGTTGGCAAGTTGTTATCCACATCTTCATATTGACAAACCCGCTTTCGCCAAAATGCTTAAAGGACTTGATATAATGCCGTGATTAAAACCAAGAGAGTAATCAAACTCTGGACCATTATCACCATACAATATTTTCATAAAATCTTTTGCCTTCTCTTGAATTAACTCTCCCGATATATTACCCGCTCTTGATGTTGAAGAATCCATTCATACAAATCCTTTTATAGATTTGAAAACTATGCGGATTTGTGTCGTTTGGCATCAGGTTTCATAAAATCAATCGAGAGATATTCCGATGACTGCTTAATTGTATTCGATATTGTTGCTTGACTAATCTATATGTTAAAATTTTCATAAACCCATTTTGTAACTCTTTTTGAGACGAAGCTGGATTCTCGTTTTTATACTCGACATAATATTTTACGCATTTCACATGTCATGGTTGTATGCTTTACCCTTTTGAGATAGAAAACCATTATAGATTAATACAACAAGAAAGAAGAGAGTGGTATAAGATTGATTAGAGAAGAAGAGAAAAAAAAAATAGAAGAGTAGTAAAAGATTGTGTACTATATAAATATATATATACTTGGAGATGTATTTTGAGATGAAAATTATCTTACAACATAAGATATTATATCATTTATAATACATATTAAATGTCTTTGAAAATAGAAAATATTTTATAAATAATTATACTTTAACAACTTATATAATAAATTAACCTCGCTATATAAAATTTGAATTTTGAAATTTAACCATATTTAATAAAATTATATTTTATTATTATACATGTAAAATAATAAATTATAACTTTATTAATTAAATAATATTTTAATGGCCCAATGTTATATATATATATATATATATATATATATATATATATATATATATATATATATATATATATATATATATATATATATATATATATATATATATATATAAAAAATAAATAAACTCATCAAATTAATTTTATAAATTCTTTTACTCTCTTATCTTTATTATTATTTTTTAATTAAATTTATATTTAATTATATATATAATTAATATTCTTTAAATTCTTTTTTACTATTATAAATAAACTCTTAATTTTCAGTAAATATAGTTGAATTTATTTATCTATATATTTTTTAAAATCATATGTATATTAAATTTATATAATTAATTTTATAAAGGATATTATTATTTATAAATTACATGTATAATAAATGAATAATTACTAAAAAAAAAATAATATTTAGTTGAATACGAATAATAAAACATGATATTACCCTTAATCATAAACAGTTGTTAAACCTCATTTTAATCTTAATTTTAAAAAGTTTTAAAAGAGAAAATTGGTTTATTTAATTATTGTTAAGCAATAAAGTAAATTTAAAATATATTATTATAGTTCTTATAGAAATAAATTATATATTTAGCATATAATTACATATCAATTTTAATAATATTATATAAAGGTTTTAAAATTATTTATATATATAGAATTATATCTATATAGGTATTAACCAAAATAAAATATATTTATTTATTTAGAAAACAAATATATAAAATTAATGTAACTACTTTAAAAAAAACCATATAATTATTATAAAATATAAATGATAAATTAATAATTACTTTAAAATAAATTAATTAATCATGTAGAAATTTGAATCATTTATAAAAGTATATATATTGTTTTTTTTTATTTAGTTTTATATTTATTAATAAGGTTAGTTAAATAATTTATTTAAGTTATTTTTACATTTTTTTTAAATGTGATTCAATCTCTATCATCAAATTTAATATATATATATATATATATATATATATATATATATATATATATATATATATATATATATATATATATTCAATTATTAACAATATAATATGAAATTCTAATGGGATAAATTTCCAAAAGAAATATATGAAGTAACTTGAAATTATATATTTTCTTAAATTAATATATTCTTATATAAAATTATAATTATAAATGATCAATTTTACAAATTATCAAATGAATATCATAAAAACTCAGATACAAATGTGAAAATTACATTTATACCGTTGATGTCAAGGTATGTGGTTCAAAGTCCATTTGTGCAAATATGAGATAAGATTCAAGTATTTGTCATAGTATGTGGTTGAAACTCGATTTGTGCAAATATGAGATAAGATTCTTAAGTATTTGAATATTGATAATTATAGGTATATAATATTAAAAGAGCTTACAACAATTTTCTTATTTATTTATTTAATTAATATAATGGATAGAAATATATTATTTGATTATAATGTAATCATTATCATTACATTGATAGTGTTTTGATGAAATATAATGTAATTATTATTATTATTATTTTGTAACAAAATTAGTATTAATTAATTTCTAATCTAACTTACAAAATTAGTATTCACTTTTATTAAGTACATATTTCAACCCAAAAAAAAAAGAGTTTAGATGATCCCAATAATTTTACACTACATTACACGATTTCTTAACATATTATCAATATTTATTTTAGAATTATAATTAAAATAAATAACATTCATACATAAACAACATAAATTAAAGTTTTTAAAATATTACATATTAATAATGGATAAACCCATTTAAGGTTGTATAATTTTTTTTGTATGATTGTTATTATTAAAATATTTCATATTTAATTTTTATATAAAATTATTATTTTTTCTTTTATTTTAAGTTTGTATATTTTAATTCATTTATTATTATTATTATTAATATATAATATTTAAAATTAATTATATAAAAATTACTTATATTATTATTAATTATTTTAATTATTAATAAAAAATTATTTTATTAACTTTATTTTAATTTTATTTTAAATAATCACTTGATATTATTTAAATAATTAAAATATTTTTTTAATAAATAATTTATATAATTACTATTATTATTATTTTAATTATAAAAAAATGAATAATATAATTATTATTATTATTTGAGAGAGGATGACAAAAGTGTTAGATTTCAAAATTTATGCTATTTCGTAAACATATCTTAGTATGTCTTTGGGTGTTAAATTATGATTTAAGGTTTTTGGGACTCGATTATCACTAAAATAGAATGTAAATTATCTAGATGGAAAAGTAAAATAATTTTGAAAGGGTCGACTAATCCTCATTAAAAATATGTTGTCAACTATGCCTACATTTATGTATAAATTTCTACGAGAATCTTCTAACTCATTGTTTAATTATCTAGTTAGTTAGGATAATGTTAAATGTTTTAAAGATCAAGAAAGTTAAAATATTCAAGATATTTTTTCCTTTAATAAGACTCTTCTATCAAAATGATGTAGTAGATTTGCACTGGAGCCGAATAGTTTTTAGGCATCGATAATCAGATGTAAGTATGGTCATGATTGGTCTAGTTGGTTCACCAAAATCTCTAATTATTCAGCAGGGTGTAGCATTTGGAGAAGAATTTATTCTATATTGAAAAGTTTTCGTGAGTAGTCTAGATTCATTGTGGGGAATGATTATTCGATTAGTTTTTGGGACAACATTTGATGTAGTGTCAAAAGTGTAGCTACGACGTATCATGAGTTTTCTTCCATTACAATATGTAGAAATTCTACAATTAAGGATATGTTTGATCCTCGGTCTAGTGGTTTTGCTAGCTGAATTAGATCGTCCCATAAAATAGTTTAATTTTGGTAGGACGCAAAGAAGTATTCATGTTTGAACAAGACGTTATGCGTTGGCAGGATATAGATAGTTTACACGTGGGACATTGTTACAATTTGTTTGCTAAGATAATTTTATATAATTTTTGTTGGGAAAAATTTTGGGAGTCAAAGATTTTATCTAATATCTCGTTCTTTGGATGGAGCGTTATTCATGGTGGAATTCTTATGGATGATATGTGCATGAAAAAATGTTGTATTTTGGATAATCATTGTTGTATGTGTTACAAAATTAAATCGGCAACTCAATTACTTTTGCATTGTGGATGGGTGGTTAGTATTTAGAGTCTTTTGTGAAGTATTACTGTGATTCATTGTGTGATGTCTGAGTTTTTGGATAGTTGTTGGGAAGTTTGGATTGATGTGGTTGATATGAAAGACTTACATATTTGAGTTATCATCCCAATTATTTTTTAGTGGATTATCTTGTTGGAGAGAAATTGTCAAACTTTCAATAATCGTAGTTATCCGATGTGTATCATTCATAATGCTATTATTATGAGGTTTTTTGAGATTCGTTCCGAAAAATTAGTAGAGTCTGTCAGGAAGTTAATCGTTCTTCTCTTCGAAGATTTACGAGCTCGATAATATATTGAGTACTGATTTTTCTTATTTTTTAATTTTTTTCTTTTAATATCATTATTTTTCGTTATGCTTAAACGATTTTTTCATTTTTAATATATGTGAATTTTATTTAAAAAGATATATAATTTGTGAGAAAAAAAATAGACCCAACAAATAGATTCAATCTCCTCAATTTAGAGAGAAATGGAGATGACTAAATATGAAATAATCAACTTAATACTGTAGCTTGTGGAATCACATTTATAAACCAAACGCACTTAATTGATTTAACTTCTCATTTCAAGTAGGAAACCACAAACCAAGTATAGTTTGATTGAATAACCATCATAATAAAATATTTATCTTTAATTATTTGTGTTACTTTATTTAAAAATATTATTAAATTATTTTATTATTTAAACATTAAACTCCACGTGTTATAATATATAATAATGGTTTATTTAATAAGTATGTTTTTTGGAAAACATTTAAAATTATTTTATAAAAATCCAAAAAATGGGAGGGTCAAAAATCAAAGCTAGACAAACTCTAGCTATAATTAAAATATGACAATCAAACGACCATAAAAAACTTGATTAGTAGCAATCAAATAGAGATTACAAACAATGATTATAAATTGTATCTTTTATTTCCATATCAACTTGATGTTTCAACAGGCTGTCTTCCCCTTCCTCTTGCAATGAAAAGGGGGTGAACTGGAGAGGTTGATGAATACTGCATATTCTTATTTTAATTTCTTCTTTTATATGAACCCGTTCTGATTTGATAGAAAGAATCATTCTTCAGGATTTTTGAGCTCTTCACTTTGTTGTTCTCAACTTAAATTTCGAGATCATTGTCATTACTTTCTTTAGCTTCAGCTTTAGAATCCTCAGCAACTTTGGATTCCTCTATATCAACCTTAGAATTCTCTTCTTTCTCTTGATTAACCTGGGTATCTTTTTCTCTGTTTTCATCAACAACCACTTCAAATTGATTTTATCGAGAATCATCAACTATCAACATGATTAGGTTGAGATTTCACCTCTTTCTTCGTACTACTTTCTTCTTGTACCTATTTATCTTCAATTTCCTGATCTTTAACCACATTTGCTCTTTAATAATAGACACTTCTGTTTCATTTTCCTGCATCTTTACTTTTGGTCTTTATGAATTTTCTGATCTTCTTCCTTGGCCAAATCACAATTTGGGCTTGCATGTTGGAAGGTATTGCAGAAAGTGCATCTATATGGCCTCCACTCATAAGTGATTTTCATGAAAGTAGATTTTCCTTTTTTGTCTACTACTATCATATTATTCGGCAGTGTCCTTCTAGGATGCACCTCAATGCTAATTCTAGCAAATGATAGTTGCTCTCCTCTTTCAGTAATTGTGTCCATGTATAATGGTGTACCCAATAAGAGCTTCTACATTATACATGTGTGTAGGGATATTCCAAAGTTTTAACCATATCTGAGTTGTTTATTTTTTTTGGGGGGAACAACGACTTAGCGTCATTTCATTAAAAATTCTCAAAAACGGGAAAAAAACCACGAGTTTAAGAGATCATTTTAGACAGGCCTAAAATGATTTTGAAATCGTAACATTCTAAATAAAAGCTAAAAATCTAAAAACGTAAATGAATTATCTAATTACAATGCTTTCAATTCTAGTGAGTTCAAAAAACGGTAAATTTTAGTTCTTGCAGATATTCCATATATGCTCTGTGCTTGGAATTCTTCTCCACGTTCCCGCGAGGGCGCTGCAATCCGATACAATATATTTCCATAACTCTTCAACGCTCTTGTGTGTTCTGCCATATACCCTTGCATTCCATTCTTGCCAAATGATATACACCACTGCTCCAAAGCCGCACTTGAACACGCTTGTTGCAAATCTATTTTCCTTGATTTTGAGTTCTTTAGGCTTGCTTAATATGTTCAAATCTTCAAACCATTTTTCCAACTTCATGTAGTTGGGTCCAATATATGTATGCCCATTTTTCAGAATTTCATTCAGATTTGATCCCTTTTTAAATTTCAGAAAGTAGAGATCATGTACATTTGCTAAGAAAAAAAGTAATCCTTTTTCCTCCAATTGTTTCATAAGTGCCTCTTTGGTGACTATGAAGGAAACTCTATTATTTCCTATGTACTTTCCTAACACTATATTTTCCCATTCCCTAACACAAGTTTCTTCTACTACCGAAGACAATTTAAATTCAAAAGGAGAATTCAGTACCTCCACTTTTTTCTGTACATTTCCCAAGTAGATTTTTTCTTTGTATGCATGATTTTCAGTCTTTTTCCCAATATTGGTTTTCCAGACTTCATTGATTTTTCATGTAGAATTACTTCTGATAGTATAGCTCTTCGATTTAGGAGCATTCATTAACTCCCTCATTGTTGCAACATACCATTTTACTATCACTTCATATTCATCCTTCTTGTGTAAATTCTAGTCTTTGAGATAGTGAATGTTATGTTGAACTGTTGTGCTTTGTATTTTTTCCTTGCTAAGTACAATATCTCCTTTCTTAGCATGCATCAGGAGTTTGGTGATTTTGTTTTTAGTCCAAATAAATTGGCCATTTAATTATACCCTATCATCCAAACTCATTCTTTCTTCTCCTTGATTCCTACATTATTTTCCAAAGGCTTTTGGGCAGTAATTGAGTGTTTGCTGATTCCCTGCACTTTTTTATTAGTAACTTCTTCATCTATTTTGTTTATTTCATTCTCTACAGTTTTTTTTGACTCTTTTAAGAACAAAGTTCTTCACTTTTTTGGCCTTGTTATTTTTTCTTTTACCTATACTCCAATAAGACTTCAGAATATCAAATTAAAGTCAGAACAACAATCTTGAAACGACCTTATTCAAACCCTAGACGATTTTTCCCCGATGTGTCGAACGTGCCAGATGTACTTGTCGTGTCGATGATTTTTACTCCGACCACGTTTCCCATAATCGACTACCAAATCAATTAAATCTCACGACCGAGCAACTGCGTCGAACGTGCTGAACGTGCCGAACGTACCAATTGTGCCGACGACCTTGATTCATACACGATTCTTGATTGAATATGAGAATGTGCACGAATTTGGGGAAGAAATTCAAGATTCCGTCGCTAGAAAATTCTCGTCGGAAATCTCAGAGCTTTTATCTCACTAGGGTTTTGTGGACTGAATGAAAAATGAGAAGAGGTGGATATCACAGCCTCCTTGAGAGATCCAGGGTTCGAACCCGTCAGACGGTAAATTCTACGCCTGGTTAAATGATTAAGTGTGTTTGAGAGTTATGTGCTTAACCTCTTGTGGCCATATATATATATATATATATAATTAAAGTCATAAAGTCATATTTTTTTTGTTTTGCTTTGGAGGGACATATCAATTTTATATGTATTATAATTAACCCATGCATTGAACTAAATTTACTTTCTTATAGAATTCTATCTTAAATTTAAGATTGTAAAAGTGAATCAATGAAAAAGAAAGATAAATTATTTATAACATATTAAAAGATACCTCCATGAATGCACATAGCTCATTTTTTTAAAATATATTATAGTATACAAGTTTTTTAATTTACTTTATACATTTATATTATTATTTATTACTTTGTGGATAATACAAATTGGGCCAGCTTTATCCCCTCTTCTAACTTAACGACAATAAGATGTGGATATCTCATACCCTTCCTAAGGTCGTAGGTTCAAGCCCGTCAAGCGACAAGTAATGTGTCTGGTTAAATGGTTAAGGTGTATTTGTGGGTTATATGCTTAACCCGCGGGAATTAGTCATACTTCAAAAGAGAAGTGAAACCTAACATTTAAAATATATATATATATATATATATATTTATTGAGCTTGTTTGAAAACACATTAAGTTGTAATGGAGTTAAATTTGAGCGAAAAAAATATTATTAAATTTATTAATATATATATATATATATAATTATTCAAACTCAAATCCACTTCCGAAACTTCAAGATTCCAAACAGCATAGTTATATATATATATATATATATATTAATATTAATATTAGAGATAATATGCTATTTTTCAGTGGGATTGTCAGTACACAATTTTTTGTATGTTCTCCTGTTTTCTCTCACATGGAGGAAGTAAAACAATAAAATGTTATTTTTAATAACTGTTTTGCCCCCTCTATGTGATGGAAACATGGAAAAATTGGAAGAAAATGATCATATACACTATTTTATGACAATTATCTCTAAAGTCCGTCTTTGCCTATAGAATTTGCATTTATATAGTTCTAGAACTGACACCAACATGCAGTTATATAGGTCTAGAATTGACACTAACATTGAATTTTCAGTTATATAGGTCTAGAAATGATACCAATATTGAATTTTCAATTATATAGGAACTATAAATGTGCACAAATGTTACATTTTAACCATAATCGATACCAATTTGTCCCGAATATGTCCATGTTCAGAAATATTTTGTCTAAATAAAACACTTAAATTTTAATTTGTTAATCGTGGTTTAATTATCTTTTTTTGGTCAAGTGTTCAAATAAAATTTGAATTTTCAGCACTTTTATATTTGTTAATCGTGATTAATTCTGTTTTTTAGTGTATAAAGGAATCGTCGGCCCTTAACAACAGATTCGTCATTGTTGTCCATAAGTGCTACATATGATGATCAAGGGTGTACAACTTCATCAACTCCCTCCGCTCCCTCAGGTCAAGTTCCCTCTTCTCCCACCCCAAAAAAAATTAGTCACAAAATTTTCTTGACTAGGACTTCGTCAATGAGAGTTTTCAATCTACTTCAACAATTGAAAAAGAACAAAAAGAGGCTATGATGGCCATAGGCTTCAGAGGGCTTCTTTCACTTTTCTTTTCAAAATGTTCAGGAGAACTCTCTCGACACCTCTTTAGGTCATTCGACTGTAGTATATGTGCGATCATCCTACGGAATGACGAGGAAGTCAAAATAAATGATGATGATGTTCAATGCGTACTGGGCATCCCTAGAGGGGAGATTATAATTGTCAAGTCACTTAAAAACGAGACAATATACCCCGAATATAATGAACAATTGAGGGAATGAAGAAGACAATGGAGAATGAAACAAAACAAAGATGATCTTAAAACAACCAAAATGCCATAGATTCTAAACATTAAAGTAGCTAACAATAATTTTAAGATAGACTTTGTAGTCTATGTTGCCATCAGCTTTAAGCTAGACCTCACAAAATCAATAGTGCATGTATAAAGTTATTTCCAAAATTTACGTTACAAAGGATCATTAAATTATATACACTTCTCTTACCCAATTTTTGTACCTGCGGGTATAAAATCCTAAAATCTTTATTTGATGTCAATAATATTCGAAAGTTGAATTGGTGCCAATTCACAATTAATGGCTTAGTTGATGCCTGCAAGAAGTGGAAGATCAATTTAAAGATTCATTTCCACGGAACACAAAACATTTCTCATTGTAAGTAATTTTTGTTAGTACTTTAATTTGGTGGTTTATTCAAATGTAAATGTTCTAATATATTGATTATTTTTTCAGTTGTGCTACAAGGATAGGGTTGTGGGCCATAAACTCCAACTCCAACTACCTTATGAACGAAAATTTCTGATATTGTCATCGTGGAATGATAATAAGTTGAGAAGTATGATGAAAATGGAATTCAAACTAGGAGGATTCGGATTTGGAATGGATGTTGGACACATTCCACTTCCAAGAACCCACCAAGATGAGCTTGAGACGGTGGCAGATCAAGTGGAGGAGCCTCAAATTGTAGAGACGACGCCTTAAATTGTAGAGGATGAGCCTCTAATTGTAGAACATGAGCCTTTGACTGTAAAGAATGAGGCTCAAGTCTCTTTGCTAGTATTAATCTCCTCCATAGTTAAAAATAAATTAGACATTATTTATATATCTACAATGAACATGGCTAGATCTGTACATAATATGACAAAAGCCACACGAGTGTTGGCACATGTAACAACATCAATCCAACAACATAAAATGAACCCATATGTCCTATTTGATTCATCGATCTATGTCTTGTACGAGGCTACGAAGTTAAATTAATTTCTCAAGAATTCCATGCACAAATATTTCACAAAGACACCCCTTCCAGAAGAACCTCAACCCGTAAAGGTTTGAGTTGAAACACCACCCGAAATGGTGGTTGTGGTAGAAAAAGATGGACCAAAGAGAACACAACAACCAAAAAGAATATTAAGAAACTCCGGATGGTGGTTCGAGTTGAAACACCACCCAAAGTGGTGGTGACTATTGGCATAGATGCTCAACCCATAGTGGTTGGAGTAGAAAATGAAGTGTCAACCCCACTCTCTTAGAACATATCATAAGAGGAAGTTTAAGATTAAGAATCGAGTAGCGGTTCGAGTTAAAAAACCAACTGAAGTGGTGACAGCTGTTGGCATAAATCCTCAACTCATAGAGGTTGAAGTTGAAACACCACCCGAAGTGGTGGCGGCTATTTCCATAAAACCTCAACCCACAGAGGTTGGAGTATCAAAATAAAACCCAACCAGAACATAGTCTAATAGGATTAAAAAACATGTGTCAGCTCATTGCTCTCCATACATGGAAACAACTTCGAATAAATATGCCAAATTCTTCCAATATGTCCAAATTACTAACAAATATAAATTTTTTGTGGAGTTAATTATTGTAGATTTGGACTTAAGGTAACATCTTTAGAACTCATCATAATCATTATAATGTTTTCTTAACTCTTATTACGATGTGTTTTATTCATTTGTCTTTGTAGTGAAGTTGTATTCCATAGAGATCGAGTCATGTTGAACAGAGGACATATGCTTTCAATGAAAAGTAAAATCTATGTGGACTGTGAAATAATTGATGTTTGGGCCGAAATTATCAATTTCATGAGTAGGAGACATCCCATCAGCATTTGGAAAATTTTCTTCTCTACATTAACATATGTAAACTTTTTTTTATCTGATTATTATCTTTTTTTTAATGTGATGTTCATTTGCAAAGTACACATCATTTTAAAGATTTTTTCCCATTTCAATTAAAAACGAATTGAAATTATTTTATATATCATCTGAAGACTTAAAGATGGTTGACATTATAAGTAATATCTTCAATATTTTAGAACATTCTCATTTTTAAGCTACCTAACTGTATGACATCTTAAATAAAATGGTCCTTTTTGCAGATTTTCTTCTCCATTTTAGAACATTCTCATTTTTATGTTTTCTGCATCAACATGGCAAAAAAAAAAGTAATTCAAATAATTGACAACCTTCAATTGTTTGAAGGTTTACATTGGGAGGAAAAATATCGCATATCTAAGGCCTTGGTAACAAGTTGAGCTTCTCTATCTAAAAGTGTTTATATTTCACATATATGTTTATATTTTTTATTGCCTTAGTAAAACAAAAACGTGCTTTTGTGGAGTTCATGAATAGTATTGGCTTAGATATCGTCGCTTCAATAGTTGAATTCACGTTCAACCGTTTTCAAATTCTTTTGGCAAGACCCGGAAAATAAAATAGATTTGTAGAATCTACTATATGTGGAAACTAGAGACATATACAAAAGATGAAACAAGATTGAATTATCCTCTAAACAAATAAATTTTAAGTTATACAGTTTTAACATGTTGATTGTTTAATATTTTGATTATTTGAGAATTCTATGTTCTAACCTGCTGAAACTTGTTTTTGGAAGTTCAAATGAGTAATTGAGGCGTTTAAAATAAAATATGGTGCGACGATCTTGATGTCAGAGGTCAACACTGTTAGGAATGAAATGGTTAAAAAGTTACGTTTCATGGACCAAATATTTAGAGAAAATATAAATATATGAACACAAATTATAACATTATATATGAAATGAATTAGAAATTATATTATTTGGTTGCTACATTATATATGAAATGAATTAGAAATTATATTGTTTGGTTGCTACATTATATATGAAATTAATTAGAAATTACATTATTTGGTTGCTATATTATGTATGAAATAAATTGGAAATTAATACCATTTGTTTATATTGGAAATTACATTGTATATGGATAATTTAGTCCCAACATTCCTGAATATGTTTGTCTTGATTATTAAGAAAACTTGATTAATTCTGGAAAAAAATCATGAACATGGTCATGTTCAGGACATATTGGTCTTGAACATGGACATGTTGAGGACGAAATGCTCCCAAACATGACCATGTTTGGGACCAATATGTCTCGAATGTCCCGAACATGAAAATGTTCGGAACCAATATAACCTAAACATGATCATGTTTGGGACCAATATGTCCTAAATATGGTCATGTTCGGGATATTTTTGTCCTGAATATGATCATATTAGGGACGTTTTTTCAGAAGAAAAAAAATCAAGTTGTTTTAATGAAATCCTATTTGTAAGGTTTTTTTTAATAATCAACACGATCATAAAAAACATCTGAACATAATAAATCAACACTCACATAATTTTTTTTATAATCCAAAATTCTTATAAGTTACAACATTAACATGTTTACAAAATTATAACATGTTTATAAAATTAACATCCTTAATCTTTTGTGTTATAAATGGGGTAGTAGAAATTCACGTCTATTTGTGCATCCGTTGTCAACCCTACTTGTGAAAGTTACAACGATAAGAGAAATGTCAATGAAGGGTTAGGAATGTCAATGTGGTAGTAAGCATTCACGTCTAGTTGTGGAGTTGATGTTGGAATTGAAATTGTTGGCTGAAACGAAATTTTTTTACAAAAGTTTTATCAAACATAACATGGTAAATAATTAAGATAAATAATAATACAATCAAACCATCTTTCGGGATCTCGAGTTGGTGGTCGACTTCCTCACAATTTTCTCAATGAAAGATTGTTTCCTCTTAGTCGGTAGTCGATATCGAGCTCTTACTTTCACAAGAGAGTGTATCAAAATTCCTATTGATGGAGATACTTTTGTTCATTTGTCTAAAAATACTTATGTGCCTTTGTCTGCCCTTCCATGATTATGTTCCATAGATATAAATTTTTCTTTTAAGGTTTTTATGTCGTTGAGAAATACATAACTATTTTCTTTAGATTTTGCTCCAATGTTTTGAACATCTTGCATTAATGGGGTTAGACTGTTGTAACGTTTTTTTCTTCCATAGACATATTTGAATCGTAATTGCTAGTGATAGTTTAATACCCATGGTTAATATCTTTACGCCACCGGTCCAAATATAACATATTGGGACCTCATTCACCCTCATATTATTCAACACAACAATGATGTGCCTACCTAAAATACTTATGATCTCAAACATTTGACATTGATTTTTAACATTACAGTCAAGTTCGTTATTGTTCACTTTGTAAGAATTATATCATAAATGTTCTCCATTTACTCCCAAAATGTTCTCCACAACTTTGAATATAAAAGTTGTCATTTCCTCTCTCAATACGAAGATATTGTAGAAAATCAACTCTCTAACTTCTTGTTGAAATAACTTAAATAGGTATTGAGTGTAGAAGTTTTAGAATTGTCTTTCTACAGCATAACCACTAACAATTGGTATGAGAGAATTCAACGATTCAAAATTCATTTTCTTTTCTTTCTCAATATTCTTTAACAAAGACTTGTCATATTGTTTCACAAATTATTTGAGAGATGTTTTGGAGTGCACAAAGTTATCAAAAATAGCGTTCATACTTTCACTCCGTTGAAATGTGGACATCCTTGCCCAAAAATGATATTTCACATCAACAGGTATTCATTTAGATCTTTCCAAAAATACATAATTCAATCAGACATTATCTTCCAACTGATAATCATCTAATAGTCTCATTCAACCATCTTCGCATTGTTCAATAGTAATGGAGTTGTATACAATGTTGTCAGCCTTTTCTTTATTAGTTTGTATTCAGCATGGCTTCTAAATTTTATAAAAAAAATTCATCATGATATGCCACAAAGAAAAACGATGCTTTAGGAAATACCTTCTCAATTGTAATTGTCATGGATCGACATTGGTTTGTGATTATGGCATTTGGAGCTCGATCAAGCATGCATACATGTCAACCAAGTGAAAGACTCTTAATATTCACTTGACAATAAGGCACATCCAAGTAAATGGATTGACCCCAATAAATGGATCAAAGGGAATGTCATATAGATTAGTCAAATAAGTTGCATCAAAAGTGATAACATCAGAGAAATTCTCATAGGCAGCCCTGCACTTTCCATCTGCCCAAAACACGTTTCTCATTCAGGATTCCTCGTCCAAATCAACCAAGTAGAAAATGTTAGAGTTCTTGCTTTGAATTCTTAAGAAATAATTACTAAGTATTTCAACATCTCCACTCCCTAACCTCAAACTTTGAGCTTCTCTAGTGTAATTTTTACATGTTCTCTCATCAAAAGAAAAGTTATCATACTCTCCAACTTCCACTACAAACGATTGAAAACTTTTGGCCAAAGTTATTTTGGCTTCATTGTTTAATTTTAATCTCCTATTTTCATGTGTGTCCATTACTTTATATGATCTAATATGTCGTGCATTCAT
Source organism: Impatiens glandulifera (assembly GCF_907164915.1). Classification (NCBI taxonomy): domain Eukaryota; kingdom Viridiplantae; phylum Streptophyta; class Magnoliopsida; order Ericales; family Balsaminaceae; genus Impatiens; species Impatiens glandulifera. The sequence goes on from NC_061868.1 coordinate 11,641,366, forward strand.
AGGGCATAATGTATGGTTATGCTCAAGACATACACTTATTATCACAAATTCTCATTCCTAATAACTACATTAATCTTAACTTTACATTTTGTCTTAGTTGTAGGTCTATGTTTAAATAGATTTTTGGATCTCGAGGCTTTCATAACACAATAAGAAATGGTGAAGTATTTATGTTTATCATTTACCCCATTTTTTGTGTCTAGTTTGCAAATGCCGAATCTAGTTGATTGGGCATGTAATTTATAGAATTCTTCAACTTTTTCTTCAGAGGAAAGTATCATTCCAACATTGGGAATATTGAGAATTTGGCTACAAAAATTAATCTGAATATTGTCATTATAAAAGTTTTTTTAAATGCAGGCATCATTTGAACCATCAAATTGTCCCGAACATGGCTATGTTCGGGACATATTGGTCTTGAACATGGTCAAGTTCAGGACATTATGGTCCCGAACATTAGAATATTCATATTTTGGTTTGGGACATATTGGTACCATAATGACAATAATGGTCATGTTCGGGACATATTTGTACCACAATGACCATAATAGAATGTAGAACAACAAAAGTAATAATATATTTCGGATTCTGGGTTTCTTTCTACAATGTTATTTTTGTTGGGTTCCTGAACATAAAAATAATTTAGGGTTCGTTAAACCTAAACGGAAGAACTTGGTTCATTATATAAAATAAAAATAAATATTTTGTATAACTGAAGCTGAAAAACATACCATTTCAGCAAATTTTTTTATTTTAATAAATTGAAAGGAATAAATCTAGAATATTGTGTTTTGAAAAGATTCTCGTCGAAGAAAGTTGACAATTAGCGTGAGAATTGAATTTAGACATATTCTTAGACATACATTATTATTATTAATTTTTTATTATTATTAAATTTTCTATTTCCTGCACATGTGACAGACACGTAGGATTCGTGACTAATAATATATATATATATATATTATATATATTATTAGATTTTTAACCAAAATTTAATAATTTATTTTTTTACTTTATTTATTAATCATTTATTTTATCCATAAAAATATTAAAATATTATTTATTTAATACATTCTCTTGCAATTTCATCTATTTAGAGGATAAAATAGTCATTAAATTTTAAAAATAATTTTTTTAAAATTAAATAAAAAGGATTTAATCCAAAAAAACAAATTAAAAAAACAAGATCAAATAAGTTTGAAGGACTTTCATATTGATTATTAGAAGGCTTTTTTGTGTTTTATCTTTAAAACTTTGTTTTATAAAAAAATAGGTTATTTGGAAGTTTAATTTATTAAATTATTATTATTTTATTTTAAAATTTAAATTTTATAAAGATAAAATAAAGGTATTTTAATATTTTAGTTAATAAATTTAGATTTGAAAAAAAATTTATTTAAAAACTATTTTATTTTTAATATATTATTTATATATTAATTTATATGAAATAATATTCTGAAATATATTTTAATTATAATAAATTTAATAATATGTTTCTTGTTCAAAATTTCAAACACATTACACTCCACTTTTAGATATTTTCAACTGGGACATTAGTTGTCAATTAATTGATATTGAATTTATAGTCCATGTGTAAAATAAGTTTAATATGTGGAATAATGTAAACTTCTTAGTAGTCAAAATAGGTACACTCTTGTTGATGATCTTATATCCTAGCTAATGTTTTCTTTACCATATGTCACTAATTTCATGGACGAATATATGTATGTATGAGATTAACTTCAAGTCTAAAATTTGACAATTTATTTAAACAAATTATGGTTTCTAATATTTTAAAAATAATAATAATCATGTACTATTAATTTAATGGTTATAAGATAAATTGTTATTATTAATTCTTATTTTTATTATTAAATTTTGTCTCTCCTATTGTAATGTGACAGAGCCAAGTAGGATTCAAGATATATATATATATATAACAAAATTTTAATATTTTATATTTTTACTTTATTTATTAATCACTCATTTTTTTCTATCAAAATATTAAAATATTATTTATTTAATACATTCACTTAACTTGCAATTTCATCTATTTAGAAGATAAAATAGTCATTAAATTTTAAAAATGTATTTTTTAAATTAAATAAAAAATATTTTTTTTCCATAAAAATCAGATTAAAAAAACAAGATCAAATAAGTTTGAAGGACTTTCCATATTGGTTATTAGAAGGCTTTTTGGTGTTTTATCTTTAAAACTTTGTTTTATAAAAAAAATAGGTTATTTGGAATTTTAATTTGTTAAATTATTATAATTTTATTTTAAATTTAAATTTTATAATGATAAAATAAAAATATTTTAATATTTTAGTTTGAATTTAGATTTGGAAAAAAAAAATTAATTTATTTAAAATTTATTTTATTTTTAATATATTATTTATATATTAATTTAAATGAAATAATATTTTGAGATATATTTTAATTATAATAAATTTAATAATATGTTTCTTGTTCAAAGTTTCAATTAATTGATATTGAATTTATAGTCCATATGTAAAATAAGTTTAATATGTGAAATAATGTAAGCTTCTTAATTGTCAAAGTAGGTACACTCTTGTTGATGATCCTATCTCCTAGCTAATGTTTCTTTACCTAATGTCACTAATTTCATGGAGGAATATATGTATGTATGAGCTGTAATGAGCTTAACTTCAGTCTAAAATTTGACAATTTATTAAAACAAATTATGGTTTCTAATATATTAAAAATAATAATAATCACTTACTATTAATTTAATGGTTATAAGATAAATTGTTATACATTTTTTTCTTAGTTGCTTTATTTTTAAAGACATTGTGTTTGTACTTTGTTTCATCTATAGAACACAAGGCAAGACAACTTATGTATATGTCTCACTTTTTAAGGATTTCAAAATTTTCAAAATTTCTATAAATATTGTATTATTATTTATTTAATTAATAAATTAATATATAATTTTTTTTATTAATTATATTAATATTTTTTTAATATTATAAAAAATGTTTTTATATAATAATATTAAGAAAAATAATTGTGAGTCGTACAAAAAAAATTAATGTGAAAAGGTTATTAAGACAGGCTAATAATTAGAAATAAAATTTAAAAAATAATTATTTCTCTCTTTTCCCTCTATTACTTTCTCATTCTTTTTTATTCGTTAGTAATTTCTCTATCTTTATTTATTAATTTGTCAATATATAATTATATATTTAGTCAGTTAATTTATTTATTTATACCATATAAAAAATAATAAATCAAATATAAAATATATAAATATATATTTTAAAATATATATTGTATTTGTTAGAGTAATAAAAATGATAATAACCATTCAAATAAAACATTATTATTAAAATAATTTGTTGACTTTATGTTTTGAAAATAAAGATTAAAAGAATAGATTTCATTTTTTCAATTTTATTTAGAACAATTTCAAATTGTGTACACTAACCTTATATATTGAAATAGTTTCACTATATAACTAATAATAGAAGAATTAACATATTTGATATTTGAAGGAATAGAGATTAAGTTTGTAATGCATGTCTATATCATTTAATATTATATTTCTTTTTTTTTTTTAACTTGTGAGACACAAATTTATTTTTGTAAGAGGCCTCTAATTCTCAGGACGGCCACTTCAAATTATTTAAGAACCAATTGATTATTAGATCGATACAATTTTGTTATTAAATTTATGTTTTTTTTTTATAAACTTGTTTATAAATCCTCTTGATAGCTTCTAAAAGAATGGCAGAAGTTAGTGCTGGGATTTGAAGAACATGAAGATGATACAAGGAAGAAGGAAGATAAAAATGAATGTTGTTTGTTTAATTTATTATTTTGATAAATATTACATTTTTTTCACCTAATTTTTACGATTTTAAATAAACTCTCAATTTTACAAATTTATATATTTTAACCATTTTGAGTTACACTCAATTTTAACTCTTGCTCGATCTAAATGACATATTTATTTGTAAAAAAATATATATATTTGACACTTATAACCAAATCGTAAATAAATATGTCATTTCGATCGAGCGAGAGTTAAAATTGAGTGTAACTCAAAATGGTTAAAAATATATAAATTTGTAAAATTGAGAGTTTATTTAAAATCGTAAAAGTTATTTTAAGAACATATTGATCCAATTGTTATTTGAGGTTCAAACTTGGATCGTTTTATTAAAATAGGGCCTGAACTTTTAATCATGTAATATAAGATTCGAATTATAATAATTTGTCTTCTTATTTTAATATAGTATTAGTCATTTTCTTAAATAATTTATCACGTTTGTAAAAAAATAATAATTCTATATTTTTATCGAACTTCTCATTTATTTTCACTCATTACACATTTTTAAGACATTGAAATCGTATTTAACAATTTTGAACGTGTATATATCGAAAAATATTTAATTTAAAATCAAATCCGTTCAAATATGTAAACGGTACATAAAGTTATAAGTTACGTCGTTTCAAAGTTTTATGAAAATAAATACTAAATCTATCTCTTTAAATCTCTCTCAAATATTTCATTATATTGCACATTTTTTTTAATTACACAAACCACCTTCTGACATTAGAATGTGTAAATCTAAAAATAATATTATATTAAAAATATATGTCCAAAATGTTAGTAAATGACATTTCAATTATAAACGTCACAAACTCATTAGTAACAAAAATGATAGGTTAAAATAAGAATAAGAAGATAGACAAATTATATAAGTGGTTCTCTAATTACTCCGATCACTCACTTTTAGTTCTCAAATTAATTTTTAAAACAAATCTCCCCCTTCAACTTTTAAAAATGTCACTAATAGCCCTTCCGTTAACTTATTGGTTAAACATGACGAATTAAGCTTAAAATATTATTATTTTTATATATTATCTTTAATCATTATTTTATATATATATATATATATATTTTATCATTAAATTTTATATTTATATAATTATTAAATATCTTTTATATATAGATTATATATATATATTATTTATTTTTATCTATAAATATCTATTCCTATCATTCTCTAGGGAAGAGGAAGGAAGCGACGATTTTGATCGATTTTGGTCGTGGTTACGAAGTGAGTTATGATTGAGAGGAGATTCTATTGTAATGCGTTGTCGAATACATAATCGGGGATTGAGAGAGGTCTTGTTGAATGAGGAGGAAGAGAACGAGAAGATGTGAGATTAATGGAGAGAGTAAAGCTGCCAATGGACACGAATCCATTTTCTTGTCGGCGTTTTGGTTTTTGTGGAGAATCGGTGATTTCAGAGGAAGAGAAAGAGAAAGAGAGATTCAATTTTAGACCTACCTGAATCTCGGTGGAACGAGACATAACGAATTAGTGCCTGTCAAATTAATTTTTTTTATTTTTGTTTACCTTATTTAATTTTTTTGGACTAAATATAATATATAATAAAGTAATGTTATAATTATGGATCATAATTTATTTTAGAGAGATGATCCGGAGAGAAAATTTGGAAAAGAGAATGATAAAAGAAATGAGTTTGACGAAAAAATAAAATAATTTAATGATAGATATGTATAGATAATAATAATAATATATATATATATATATATAAAATAGATTTAATAATTATATAAATATAAAAATTAATGATAAAATATATATATAAGTAATTTAATAATTATATATATAGATATAAAAAATAATAATTAAAGATAATATATAAAAATAATAATATTTTAAGTTGAACCTGTTATATTGATGAATGGTCATTAGTAGTGATTTTTCTAAAAGTTAGAAAGGCAGTTTATTTTAAAAATCAATTTGAGGATTAAAAAGTTAATAATTTAAGTAATTAGATGTCCGTCCATATAATTTGCCCTAAAAAACTATATATTTTTATCAATTTAGAAAAACTTCGAATAACTAAAAACTTGATTATTCAAATTTAGATGGCACAAATTCAAATTCCAAAGCATATCTTATGTAAATGACCGAACTTCAAGTCACAAATAACCATTGAGTTTTTTCAAAAAAATAAAAAACAATTGAGTTAAATAATATTAATTATATATTATTATTATTATTATATATAAATAAATATAAATTAATTTAAATAAAATAATAACAGAAATGAAAAAAAAAATTATAAATACCAAATTAATTATATAATTAAATTATAAATTTGTTAAATCGAAAATTAACTTAACATTTGTAAATCCATAAGATTGAGGGGGTATTTTTTGTTTGAATATTTATTATTTAAATTTATAAACTTATAAAATCTTAGAAGTATAAATAATATATCTTTAACTAATTAAAGAGTTTATTTAAAATCAAAATCGCTATATTTTTTTATAAGGTTAAAATCTTAAATTTTAAGAGTTAAACTGATATTTGAATTGCCTTAATTCATATGTTAATTTAAATGATATAATATTGTAAAATAACTTATTTTAACCTATATTCATAATATTTTTTTCTTTTGCACAAGTTCAATTCCTCTTAAACAAAATACAAATAAGGTTCTTTTATGAAAAAGTTTTGAATTAAAAAGGCTATGACATTTATAAAATTCCCAATCCTTTTCCCCCTCTACATCTGCGTTGTTTTATACTTTATATAATAATAAAATAAGATATGGAATAAATTAAAGTTAACTCTATCAGTCGTCCCCCCCATTATATATAGCCATTCCAATCCAGTCCAATTTTTAAGACATGAAGTTTTTAACCTTCTGAAACTCAATCTCTTCTTCCCTCTTCTTCTTCTTCTTCTTCTTCTCACTTTCATCAGCCATAGCTATGATCTGGCTTTGGCTTTGTCTAGCTTTCTCACTACTTGTATTTCAATTGATTCTCACAATAATAAAGCATTATCTCCCATTATTCTCAAAAACAAACCTCCATATCCCAAAAGGTTCATTTGGCTGGCCTTTACTCGGAGAGACATTAGCTTTTCTCAAACCACACCCTTCAAATTCAATTGGCTCATTTCTCCAACAACATTGTTCAAAGTATGGGAAAGTTTTCAAATCACATTTGTTTCTTTCTCCAACTGTGGTTTCATGTGACCAAGAACTCAATTACTTCATACTGCAAAATGAAGACAAACTTTTTCAGTGCAGCTATCCTAAACCCATTTATGGAATTCTTGGGGACATTTCAATGTTGGTTGCAGTTGGCGATGTTCATAAGAGGCTTAGAAATGTCGCTATCTCTCTTGTCACTACTATCAAGTCTAACCCACAATTTCTTAATGATATTGAGAGAGCAACTTTGCAAACATTGGATTCTTGGAAAGATAGACAAAGGGTACTGTTCTGTCAAGAGGCTAGAAAGGTGCAATCTTTTTTTTTTATATATATTTTTTTTCTTGTGGGTTTTAGGTTATTGTTGTTTATATCAGATTTCTAATAATGGGTTTTTGATTTTTAATCGATTTGCAGTTCACATTCAATGTAATAGTGAAGCAGGTTTTGGGTTTAACTCCAGATGAACCACAGACTGCAAAAATTCTAAAGGATTTTCTTACTTTCATGAGAGGGCTTGTTTCTTTGCCGCTTTACATTCCTGGGACTCCTTACGCCAAGGCTGTCAAGGTTTTCTTTAATTCATACCCTTCAAGTTCAATTCTGTGTTCTTAGTGAAATGGGTTAAAAAAAGTTTTCTGAAAAAGAAAGAAAGGAAATTAAAGAGAAAAGGGAGAAAGAAAGATAAAGAAGGCATGTGAGGAAACTTTTATTGATTCTTGGGAATGCTTTACAGGCTAGACTTAGAATATCTTCCACTGTCAAAGCAATCATAGAGGAAAGGATGAGGAGAAGAAGAAGATCAAGTGATGATGATGATGATGAAGATGAAGATGGAGATGGGCTTAACAAATCCATGAAAAGTAACTGCAGTGACTTCTTGGAGATCTTGCTTGGAGTTGATTCTTTATCTGAAGATGAAAAAGTTAGCTTTGTTCTGGATTCCCTTTTGGGAGGATATGAAACTACCTCTGTCTTGATAGCCATTGTTGTCTATTTCCTTGGTCACTCTCCTTCTGCACTTCACCAACTAAAGGTACTACAAATTCTTGTCTGAAATTCTGAATTGTTATTTCAGATCATCTTTTGATATAATTGTGTGATTTATTTTGGTGTAGAATGAGCATGAGGCAATAAGAAGCATGAAGAAAGCAGATGAATTGCTGAACTGGGATGATTACAAAAAAATGGATTTCACTCAAAAAGTAAAAAAGATTAATTAAGATCAAGAATTCAAGATCATTTTTTTGACAATTTTTTATGGTGTTTGTAGGTAATCAATGAGGCTCTTAGATTTGGGAATGTTGTTAAATTTGTTCACCGAAAGGCTCTCAAAGACGTTAAATTTAAAGGTGTTTTTCTAAACATCTGGATAACTCAAAGTGGAAATAGTCCTTAATTGGGAATCAGAAAAAAGAAAACCATGATTTTGTTGTTGTTTTTGGTTTGTCTTGTTCTTGAATCAATCTCAAATGTATTGTTTTGTTTGCAGATTTTGTAATTCCATCAGGTTGGAAAGTTCTACCAGTTCTTAGTGCAGTTCACTTGGACCCATCAATCCATACAAATGCTCTTGAGTTTTACCCTTGGAGATGGGAGGTAAATAAAATTGTTTTTTTTTTTTTTTACTTTTACAATACAGTTAAATCTGTTTTATTTACTGATTAGTAACTGCAAGAATATTTCAGAATCAAGATCAGACAGGAAAGAAATTCATTCCATTTGGTGGAGGTTCAAGATGTTGTCCAGGATCTGACTTGGGTAGAGTTGAGATAGCGTTCTTTCTTCATCATCTCGTACACAAGTTCAGGTGCGTCGGTTAGTCAAATATTTTATAAGCTCCCCGATACATAAAAACTCATTGTTTGTTTGAATTTTAGGTGGAAAGTTGAAGATGGAGAGCAACCATTGGCATTTCCATATGTAGAGTTTAAAAGAGACCTTGCCATGAGTGTGGAACAAATCTAGCCTCAGTTGAACTATTTCCAGGAATCTTTTTTTGTCTCTACTAGCCTATAGAAAAAAGATCTTGTTCAAGTAAGGTTTGTATTCAATGAATCTTTTCTTTCATTAAACCACAATCAATTAAGCAGATTTGAGCTTGATAATACTGTACCCATCAAGGATCCTCTGCTGATGATCATTAAGCTGCTCATTTCTTCCACATTTTCCCCTCTTTATTGAGGAGGTTTATTGTAATTTGTAATTGTAAAATTTTAGACAAGAGGCAAATATTGTAATAGTGTGTATTTTATTATAATGCCATGTTAAACTTTTATAGAATTAAGTTATGTTTTTCTTTCTAAATCGGTTTTAAGTTTATATAGCAGATAACATAATATTCTGAAACATAACTCAATTAAACATATATTGCAAGAGGCTGAAAAATCAGTTTAAGTAATAATAATGCAATTAAACATGACCTTAGACTTGTTTCACCACAATAGGACTCCTTACATTGTGTTTTCCATCTGACCATGTCAACTGCCCAAACACATAATCTTTGCTTCCACTAACCACTTCAGCCTTCAATGTAACTTTAAAGCTTCTCATTTCTCCAATCTTTGAAAATTTCAATTTTTTTGGCTTGACCGATACAGAAACACCAACCGGACTTCTTACCCGAGCAACGTAAGTTCCGGTAGAGCCAACATTTTTCAAGGTTCGAGTCAGTGTGACGGAACCATGGAGACTTGGCACGGTAATTGATGGATAATTGAAGTTCACCAAGTTAATGGACTTAGAGCAAACATATGGGCTCTCGGAAAATTTCTGGATTTGTGTTTGATTGTAACCAAGTGCACAAAGGAAGTTCAGGTAATCATTGAGAGACAAATCGTAAACCAAGCCTGGATCCATGGCTCGGTTTGGCTGCACATGTCCTGCTCCATAACTGAAAGGTGTCGCCTTAAAGTAAGAAGCGTTTGTAATTTCCTCATTCACATTGTCCTGCACTCTTGCTGCAAAAATGAAAGAAACTGGTTATATATCATGTTTAAAAACTTGACAGAATTGGGTCATCTATTTATGTGAGTTCTAAGTTCTAACCTGTTGTCATTATGGCTGACCGAATAGCAGCCGGGCTCCATGTAGGATGAAGGGTCTTTAGAAGGCCGACTACACCAGAAATGTGGGGGCAGGACATTGAAGTGCCCGACACTGAATTGAATAGAACTCGACGCTTGTCAAATAGTTGGTTCGTCGGTCCTTGTGCTTCTGTATAGGCTGCTATGACGCTTACTCCTGGTGCAGTGATATCAGGCTGATAGAAACGAAGAACATTCATCAATCGTAATGGGAAGCACGTAATCTACTATGGATCCATATCAACCCTTGTATATATTAGTAGAAGATTAAAGAGTAAAACAAAACCTTTAGGATTTCCGGGTTGATGGTGTTAGGACCCTTAGATGAGAACGCGGCCATGAATGGAGAAGGTTTCGTGTCTACTTGAGTAGTTGGGGACGTTATGTATGCAACCGGAGACCTGTTTTGTAAGAAATACTCTATTTAATAAATCGGGGACAATGTAGTGATCTTTATTTACCTTTTTTGAGTTCAACTTACCTTGTGGAATTGATGTAACTGAAGATGGCAACACCATTTGTGTAGTTTATCTGTGAAGCTGGAAGAACATGAGGATCGGCGAGAATCTCGTTTGCAGAAGACTGATCATTGGCAAGAACCATCCCAACCGCACCAGCCAAAGCTGCTTGCTGTCCCTTGTCAACTCTTGCATTAATTCCCCGAAGACAAACCAAGATTTTTCCCTTCACTTTTTTCGGATCAAGCGTTCCAGCCTTACATAGGCGTCTGAAGAACTCACAAGAGAAGAACTTAACAATATTTTCAATGAAACAGAATAAAAAACACAAATGTTCTAGTCTTACGCTTCATCCACCGATGCATTTGCAGCTTTCGCGTCTGCAGCGCTTAGAATTGGGAAGAACACGTTGTGCGGCAGCACTTTCGGTGAAAGACTTTCCCCCTATTGAGACAAAAGAGTGGTTTATGAAGATGACAGGTTGATTCCCGAAACATGTTAAACAAAAATGACAGACGAAAAACTTACTTGCAAACGTGTTTTATCACCGAGAATAACGTAACTAGGGAACTGTCGATCCATAGTGCTGGCCGCAACAGTAAACTCCCAAGGGGCAATATTTGAAACAGTAGCAGGTTTCGGTCCAGAATTCCCAGCCGAGCAAACAACAACAATACCATGTTTAACCGCGTGAAAGGAACCAATGGCAACGCTATCGTTGAAAAACGGGGCAGATTCTCCTCCAAGAGAAACCGACAAGACATCAACACCATCATGGATTGCCACATCAAAAGCTGCAAGTATGTCAGCATCGAAACATTCGTTTCCAGCAATAGGGGTCCAGCAGACCTTATAAGCAGCTACTCTTGCTCTTGGTGATCCTCCCTTTGCAGTTCCATTTCCATAACCAAAAACATTTGCTCCGGGAACAAAGTTTCCACCTGCGGTTGATAAGGTGTGTGAACCGTGGCCCTCGGAATCTCGAGGGGAGTTTGAGGACGAGTTTAGAGGCCCTGCAGCTTCACTATACCCTTTATTGAAGTATCTTGCTCCAATAAGCTTCCTATAACAATAGGAAAAACAATATTAAGAAAAAGAAAAACTACATGCTAACCAATCCCGTAAGAATTAGGAAGGTCAATGAAGCCGATGTAGAATGATCCTGCAAGTTATCATGAATTTCACAGGACACAAGGCAGGATAATTTCTCTAACATATATTGAAAAAGTCTTCTCTGTCAATGGTTTTTCATATCTTGGTTTTCCAAGTAGATATGTGTGTTCTTTATGTGCTTTTTTTTATTCTTCTTTTACTAGTTATTGATTATTAACACTTGAGCATGTAAATACCATCAGGGTTTGTTTTGGATGAGTATAACTGGAATTAGAATTGGCTGGAATTCTAATTCTAATTCCACAAAAATTGGCTGAATTACAATTTAATTCCTGTGTTTGGAAAATGTATAGAGTTTCATATAATTGTAGCAACTGAAAACCATTTTGCATAAACATCTGAAGTAATTCATTTTCAATATTTGAAAAAAAGAATATAATAAGAATAATTTCAATATATATTATTTATATTATTAAAATATTAATTTCACACAACCAATTATGATACCTCAAGTATGAAGAGTTTTGTCGTTCGATTCTCATTAAGAAAAAAAAAATCGGTTCGATATATTGACTTCCTAATTCATTATCGGTTGAACATATTAATCGGGTTGTAAATAATAAAATATTAAGATATTTTGTTTGAAAAAATATAGAAAAAATAAATATTGAAATTACAATTTCAAACTAAAAAGAATGGAAATGAAAATTATAAAATTATATTTTTTCAATTTGTTGGAATTCAAGTTTCAATTTCAATCCTTAATATTAAATGATCTACCAAACTTAAGAATTAGAATTAGGCCCCAATTTCAATTCCTTGGTTACCAAACACACCCTTATGATTCTATCCCGATTAACTACTTGTCGAACGAGGAAAAACAGCATGTTTGGTTTGATTCAGCTCGGTCCATACCCAACCCAGAATTGGAGCCTTACTCATAATCCAGTTTAGTTGGTTAATCCCACATATATGAAAGTGAGTTTTAAAAGAGAATTTAAAAGAAGCAGCTTTAAAGAGGAGGCTGGATGATGGGTAGAGAGAGAGAGAGCACAGACTTATTGCAATGAAAGCTGGCGTCTGCACCATTTTGGCAGATTCCTTTCCACTTTGATGGAACTGGTCCAAATCCTTCGTCAGTGAAACTCTTTGATTCAGGCCACACACCTGTCTCAATCCCCACCAAACAAGATAACTTAAGCAAAAACAATTCTAACTTGTAAACACTACTTTTTCTTTTCAACCAAATAGACAATTATTTGAAAATCCAGCTTGTATCAAGTTTGTCATTTAGATAATAACCCAATTGAGCGGTTTTTGGCTAAAAAAACATAGATCAGTCATGTCAAACCAGTAAGCAAGAACCAAAAAAGTGAGAAAAATCTGAAAAAAATAGTCACATAGTTGTTTGTAATCCTAATATGCCATTGTTTCCCAAGTAAACAAAGAAATGAATAAAAACTATAAGTGGGGAATATTCAGGGTATGGTCTCCCCAAAAGACTCCACAATGCACACGTAGCCCATAATGACAACTTTTTTGAGAAATTCATTCTATTCAGAAAGATCATTGATATTTGGAAACCTCCATTATAGGAAACATAGAAATATTAATATTATTTAAAAATAATAATAATGTACTATAACTATCTAAAAAATGATCCGATCTAGATGTGTATAAGAATGAATTATTTCACCAAATGGATCCCGTCTCCTTGAAAATATCCAAATAAATTCAATATTTTAAATAACCCAATGATTAAGAGATAATGCAGCCGTTCTTCTCCTTGTACTATTTATTGCTAAGGAACTATTGCTGACTTTGTAATCCAAATGACTACTATCATTTCATTTTGCAACTACAACTGCCTACTTTTGTTAGCATTTAATTCAGGAAAGATTTTTCCTTTTTTTTCTAGAAAAAATTCACAAATCATTACATGGAAAAAGGTCGAGAAAACATGTTCGCGGTGTTATTCAATAATAATAATAAACATAAAAGGAAAAATTTCAGTGTCTTTTAGACAAGACTCTTTTCGTTTAAACTACCCTAATAGATCCATTTGTAAGTTTCTTTTGCAACTTGAAATAAATAATAAGAGAATTGCCATAATCTGCTTCCAAAATAAGCAACCAAAGAATCAAAATATAACAGTTTGTAATGGATGCACGTGAATCCTTGTAATTTTTAAATACTATCTACCTATGGACCAGTATGATCAGAAACATTGATGGTTACTTGTGCATAGTCAACACTCAAGATTCAAGACAATCATCAAATTAATAATAATTTAAGAAACCAGAATCAAGATTTAATATATGTAATTACTTCAATACATGGGTCTTATCTCATCATTATTATAAGAAAAAGAAAACAAGGCCTTGTTTGTTTGGGTTTCTTAAATAATTTTTAAAAAAATAAGACATTTTCATCCGTCTCTCATTATTTACATCACTTTTCGCAACTAAAATATTAAAATACTCTCTACTTATTTATTTATTTTTATTAAATATTAATAACCTTAAAGTCTTTAAATTAAAAATCACAACCAGGCCAAAGTTATCTAGAAAAGTCAGCGGAAGCCTAGGCAAGCTATTATTAAAGTACAAAAAAAAAATCAACTTTCTGTCCGTTTTTGGAGGAAAAAAGAAATTTGCCGACAAATTAGAAGATCTCATTATCATAATTTTAAGATGAACATGGGCATGGACCAATCAAGTTATTTATATGGCCTACATGCTATTCTAAAATAAAATAACGGTAATTTAGTAATTTAGATGATATATGGGTTGAAACACGTGAAACTAGAGCTGGATTTGAATGATTAAACGTTAATAAATTTTTTTGAAAACATTTTTCTTTGTCAACTATCTCGTCCAGATGTTGATTTAGATGAGATAATCGTCTGGTTTGTTGATATTATCTCGTTCAAGCTTAAACTATAGCACTAGATGTTTCCAAACAGAGACAAATATGTTGGTTTATTTGGATTACGTACCTGTGTCAAGGTTGCCTATGATTGTATCTTCACCAAATTTCGCCTTCTTCCAGATAGAGCTGGATCGAACAATGCCATTTTCCTCGAGCCCTAGGAAATCCCAGGATCGGGTTGTGTGTAATTTCTTTCCACGGTTCTCAAAAACCGAGACCACGTCGGAATGTTCTGCATTTGGTATGAAGTTACTTGTATATATATTTGATAATACAGAATTTAATTAACATGAGAGAAAGAATGCCTACTAGCAATCTGGACTGCATCTTCTTCTTCCATTGTGGCTGCGAAACCATTGATATGTCGTGTGTATGAGTAAAAGATTGCATCTTTTGCATTATCCCTACAAAATTAGATAGTCATGTCCAGAAAGGGTTGATGATTCAACATACAAATCATAACAAATCCTGACAATTCATTACCTTCCCAAGAATGAAGCTAAAAAATCGTAATGAGACTCAGTAACTCGATCCAAAACAATAGATGAAACTTCTGTGCCATGTGAATGAGCTCCCAAATACACTACATATGACTGCATCAAAGTTTCAGACCAACATTTTAATGGTGGAAAATGAAAATCACAATGGAAACAGTTAATTATGCTAAACAGAAGATAATTGTCTTGCCTTTTTTATGGCAAGAGTGGATGTAAATATCAGTGAGGAGAAAAACAGAAATGTCTGTAGAAGAGAAAGGGCAGCAATTGTCGGGACTGCCATGGTTTTCTCTGTGTCTTGTAATTCACTTATTGGAGGACAAGACACCCTTTCTATTTATAGAGCTGTGTTTGTCATGAAGTACTACATCTTGCTCATTAGTCAAATTATTCTATTTTTTTTTTTAATTTGAAAGCTTATCTATATTTTCATGACTTCACACTTCAATTTAATAAATACTTTATTTAAACTTACAATTATCATATAGATTCTTTTTTTTATTGAATGGAGACTTTGTAATGACAGTTCAAATTACATTATTATCTTGATCCATGAGAACTACATTAATCTATTAATCTGTTAGGTTAATTTAAGTGGAAAGAGTCTTACCCAATAGATCAATGACTTGTATAATGGATCTACAAGCATATTGTTTAGTAAATTGATAAGTAAATCTACTTGGGACTTTTATCAAACACGTGGTGGTCAAGACTCAAGTGAGTAATTAGAAATGGATTAAAGCCCCACTTGTAATCTAACACATCGTATAAAGTAAAAATGGGGACCAAAAATGAAAGGATCAATGCCCAAATTATAAAAGAATGGAAGATGATCGAGTAAAGTGAAAGCAAACCTTTTTCCGCCCACGAAGATGTGAGATGAACATGACGATTGATGATTAGTGTTTTGGATTAACATTTTCGAAGCTGGGATCTGTCTATATCAATCGGATTAATCAAAGAAAGATGAAAATGGTGGTTAGAAACAACCAAAACAAATGTGGGCCGCAGCACCATGAAATCTGAGTGAGCCGGAGAGTGGAAATCTCAATCATGTCTATCTTCTCACACAACACGAGAGAAAAGTTATCCGTTGACTTAATAGACAATTCATAAATAAAATTTATCCCAATTTTTTTTATAAATATAAATTATTCTAAATATTATTTTAAAATAATTAAATAAGAGTAGATGATGTTTAATTATTAATTTATTATTATTCATTTTAAGAATATAATAAGACACTATTTTTTTTTCAAAAAAATAATCCATATTGGTTGAAAAATGATAAAAATAAAAAAAAACATAACAGGAGAAAGTAAGTAAATAAACAAAAATTAGAAAGAAAAAAATATGAAAAAAATATGAAAAAAATACAAACACGTTGCCCAATAGGTTATTGATTTTCTAAGTTCTAAAAAGAACGATTAATTTCCTGATCGACTACTTCAGCTTTTTAACACAAATCTCAGAAAACGTCATAATAATAACATTATGAATGATACGCATCGGACGACTCCGATCGTTTAATGTTCGACGATTTCTCTTTAACTAAATAGTCTATTATAAAATAATTGAATGATAACCCAAATATGTAGGTGTATCATATTTGTTGTCTCAATCTAAATTTCTTATCAACTATCTAAGAACTCGGGCATCACCTAGTGAATTCTAGTTATGCTCAATAAAATATTCTAGACAATAGTCATATTCGACAATACTAAAATAAGTGAGTCGTCGACTCAACTTCCTTGTAACATATATGGCTTACTATAATATAACATTTTTTTATTCACATATCATCAGTAAAAATTTCATTATGAATAACGTTTCATCAAAAAACGAGATTTTGGATGGAAAATTTTCAAACAAAAATCATATAAAATCATCTTAGCAACAAACTGTAACAATGTCCCCACATGAAAATTATCCCATGTTTTGTCAATGAATAACGTCTTATTGACATTGGGATACTTGTTTGTGTTTACCAAAAGTAAATTATGTTTTGAAAAGAACTCTTTCTAATGTTAATCTCTTTCTATATCTAATTTGATTAGCGAAACTACCAGACTGATGATCAAACATGTCTGTAACTATATATTTCTACGTATAACAATAACAATGGAAGTAAGGTCAAAATAAGTCACATACTAATGAAAAACGGATCACTTCTTTAAAATAATTATATTCATTTTATTTACTTACTAAGGACATGTTTAATCCTCGATCTATAGTGGTTTCGCTAGCCAAATTAAATATAGAAGGAGATTAAACATTATAAAGAGTTCGTCCCATAATAGAGTTTTACTTTTGGTAAGACGCAAACAAGTGTCCCCGTCTGAACAAGACGTTATGCGTTGACAATAAATGATTTTTTTTATGTGGGACATTGCTACAAGTTGTTCTCTAAGATGAGTTCATAAAATTTTTGTTGAGAAAAACTTTGGGAGTCAAAGATTCTATCAATGATCTCATTCTTTGGATGTAAAGTTATTCACATTAAAATTCTTACGAATGATATTACATGAAAAAAATGTTATATTATGGTTAATCGTATGTGTCACGAGGAGGTTAAATTGGAAACTCACTTACTTTTACATTGTCGAGGGGTGACTAGTATATAGAGTGTTTTGTGGAGTATCACTGGAATTCATTGGGTGATGCCCGAGTTTTTGGATAGTTGTTGGGAAATTTGGATTGACGCGGCTAATATGGCAGGCCTATATAATTGAGTTAACCATCCCAATTATTTTTGGTGGATTATCTAGTTGGAGAGAAATCGTCAAACTTTCATTGATCGTAGTCGTCCAATGTGTATCATTCATAATGCTATTATTATGATACTTTCTGAGATTCATTTCAGAAAGCCGGTAGAGTTCGCCGGAGAGTTAATTGCTCTTCTCGATGACTTACGAGTTCGATAATCTATTAAGTAATGTTTTTTTTGTTTTTATTTTTTTTGTATTTTCTCCTCGTGTCATACTTTTGTTATTGTGCTTAAACAATATTTTCATCATTTTTAATATACATTAACCTTTTTCAAAATAATAATATAACTTTAATTGTAAAAAAAAGCAATTCCATTTTATTTATTTAGTCACCTTAACAAAACAAAAATAATATCATTATTAAAAATCAGCTTATAAATGTTACATAAATTTCAAATAATTTATATTTATGTGTAGTTTATTCACGTTTTATTTCAATAATTTTTTATAAAAATATTTTTTGAAAAGGTTAACTTGGTCCTACAAATTAGAGTTTTCTTAGTGTTCGAACTTAAAATCTTTAGATTTTTGGTTGAGACTTTTTCAACTTCAGTTAACCTAATTGATTATATTCTTATGTTTTAAATTATGCTTTTTTGTTATGTTTTTCAATATGTGATTAATGATCAATATTCTTATGATCATCTTTCATCGTCTTTTCAATTGTCAATCACTCTATTTACATGATGCACTTACAAAATTTTGATAAAAACTTTTATTGATGTATGATCATCCCAATTGTCCTCAACTTGTATCTCACTATTTTTCACAAGTTCAAATTTGGGGACAAAAGATTTGTAGTTTCCCACTTTTCATTATTTCAATTCATTTATATGATAATTACAAATCTTTTGGAATTCGAACAATCTGAATGAGACGTTGCGGTTCCTCTCTTCTCGAGAATTCATACATCATTTATTAGTGTATGAACAACTATATCTCGAGCACATGTGAAGTATGCCATTAATAGAAGAAAAAATGGAAGGAGGGACAATAAGTCGTCATTGAAATATTTGATCACGTGTCATTCAACAAATTCGTACATTATTATAAGTCTTATCATATATAAAAAGTGAAAAATGATGTGTAAGTGAAATAAAAAATGTATAATCGCAAACAAAAAAAACATAATATTTAGTCAAATTAAAATTCATTATAATCCTCATTTTAAGTTTATTGTTCCTAGAGAGTCTTAATTGTCCACCTTATATAACATTAATTGATACTTCTCCTTTTATCTTGTAAAAAGAGAATATATCATACCATTATAATTTGAAACACATTACAATTAAAGTGATTTACATTTTATTGTTTACATAGATAAAATTGAAATCGTCCATTTCCTTTGGAACCTAATCGAGCTAAAGAAAACGTAAATCCCCATAGAGATCTAAGTCGACTTTGGATTATATTGCTTCCCTTAGAAGTTTTAAGGGACCATATCAAATAAAAAGAACCACCATAGTTAAGATCAGCATGCTAACCTTAAAGTTGGGATGATCTCATTTTCATGGTCCTATTTTTTTAGCTGAATTTGTGGAAAATTAAGGACCACCATTAATTTTTGGATAAATGTTCTACTTTAATTTTTCTTTTTTGTATCATTATTTTCACCGACTATTTTTATAAATAATGATACAAAAGAGTTCATTAATATAAATATACATTTAATTTTACTATCTGAATATAAATATATTTCTAATATTTTGCAGTTGTGGTTTGAACCAAATGAAAAATTCATTAATTTATTTTAACAAACATATACATTTTTGTTTGATAAAAATAATTTTGAGTTCACAATATATTCGAAGTAGATAACAACCAATTTTAGGTTGAATCAATTGTCTACAATTGAGATTGAGGTGATTATCAATCCAAAAAGAAAATATATTCACTGTATAACAATATAAAAAATTCCATTGAATTTATGTAATAAATGTGTTTTAAATTGAATATATTATTAACGTCATTCAAATTTGTATCAATACAGTCCTCTATGATGCGACAAAATGTTAAGGAGACAATTATAATTCAATAGTAACTGTTTATTTTGTTCTTTATCACATTTGAAACATTTTTTTTGGAATTTTATATAAAATGATCTAACTGATGTTCTTAAAATAATAATAATAATAATAAAAAGAAGAAGAAAATCATGTCATATGTTTTATAAGTAATAATTGAATTCAATATTAACTATGGTTTGTCTTCTTATGCATTCAATTATTTGTCCATCATAGAAGGCCAAATCAAAATGTTCATCTTATCATTATCAAGAAAAAAATGTTCTTCTTAACCTTTGTTGTTTATTTACTCCAATTTCATTTTAATTTTTTGAAATATAAAATAATTTAATTAAGCTAAAATATTCATTAAATCACAACCAAATCAATGTGAAACTATTTGTGAAAGTATGACATTAATAATTGTCACGGGTTGGATTCGTATTCAGACCGTTTTAAATGAAAATAAAAATCTTAGTTGCGGGTGTCATTGTAAAGAAAATAAAAAGTATGACCATGAATAATCATTTGTTTAACAAATTCACAAGCAAATGGATGTAATAATTTTAAATTTAAATTTAGACTAGGTTATAATTATGAGCTACATCATATTTACCATAGTTTGATGAGATTTGATTGATCCTTCATTCAAACTTTTTTCAAAATAATATTTTGTTAATGCTATTGTCACAATCACAATGGTTAAAGTAAAAAAATTGTAATTGATTTATTTTTAGAGAAATCTCCATAAACGCCGCTAGCTAGTTCTTGAATTATTCTCTTTGTTTTTTCAACTGGCTTTGTGTCTCAAGTGCTTGCTCCTATATCACATTTGCTTGCTCATGTAATTGAGACTTCAGATTTTCTAATTTCCTCGATGACTCAGCTTGTAATTCACTGTGCAACTTCTCGAGTTCTTGCTCCCTTGTTGTGATTGGCTTTCATCCCTCAAATCTACTCGAAATTGGGTGGGCCTCACCCGGATCTCATCCCAATGACCCTATCGTGCCTTTGTCGTCCAAAAACGTTATCGGTCAGCTCATATTCGGACATATCGAGATTTTTCTCCATCGTCTGGCGCATCACATCCTAAAAATGAAACAAAAGTTGATTAGTTAATTATAACATCAATAAGTAAGTGAAATATGAAATACACTTACAATCTTCTCCTATACATGGGGATCCACCACAAGAGTATAGTCCTCTCATGTTCCTTTTCTACTGCGTGTCTCGTAGAAAAGATCAATGTGTGATGACGCCTTACCCGTAGTCCTATCCTGTGAAGATGAAATGCTAATATTAAATATCAAATATAGTTAACATATTATTGACTCTCGAATAAATACACTTACTATTTTTGCTACCACCAGAGAGAATGACACACTCCTCGCATGATATTTCAATCGAACATTCTTCCAGTTTTTAGAATTTCGCTCACTTTTTACCTATTTTTGAAAAACATCAATTAGTACATAGTTACATTGTAAACAAGGATGTATAAAATTTAGAATATAAAGATAAACCCGGAAATCGTCTCGGAGAAAATGACGATCCATTAATAAATGGTTGAAACTCATAACTAGTCAAACAAAGTCTTACACTTTGGGGCTCTGAAAAGAATCAATGTAGTGTTTCATCAAACGACTTCCATGTCATAGAATATGCGTGATGCCTCAAGACTTCGTCGTCTATTTGACTATCTTTGTGTCATCTCATTAGTGGAGCCGTTTTTGAAGACATTTATAACCTTTACATCCTTGGTGTTAATGAAAAATAATGTAACACCTTAACTGGAATGTGTTTTCCATTTTTTTTCCAATCTACACTACTTGACTTATCAATCTTCTATCTCGAGATTACACACACCTTGCAACGTTGCAGATCATTATCCTACTTATGGTAATCATACAATTATTATTACCGACGTTGATATTTTTATATGTAAGACCTATATCTATAGAAAAAATTTATACTTATAATAAGAATTAGATAAATGAGAATTTACTAATAAAATCTCATCTTTCAGCAAATTTAGCAATATGTCGAATGATGTATTTTTCCATTGACCAACGTTCTTAATATGATCAACTTCAATAATGTGGAAGCCTTTGAAATTCGAGAACCTTCATACAAAGACTATTTTGAATCATCCAACAATTTGTAAATGTTTTATCATCGTCAACCGGATCTTCAAAACTATAGTGTTGAATGTTGGGATACAAATCATTAAGAATATCTTCCATATACTAGTCATCACCACAATTAACAATTTCTTCGGCAAACAGTATATTCTCTTCTTCTATATTATTCTCGTTAACATCATGTTATTTGATTTGTCATCATCATCATTATCAACAGTATCAACGTCATAATCAACAATATCATTTGTGGACCTCCTTTCACTGTGAAAACACCAAAAATCGTAGTCCATTCTCATACCCTGCATAATAAGATGTGTCTTCACAACACTAACACTCTCATAATGTTGATTTGCACATTTAACGCAAGGACACACAATATTTTCCCTTCCAGTAACGCATTGAGTAAAGTTTAGGAATTGTTCAACGCCTTTCATATATTGTGGATGATCTCGACATAGGAGCATCTAACTTTTGTCTGGAATTTCCATTTTCTATTGTAACGTCTCTAACACAATAATATATAATCTCTATCGATGGTAGATCTAGTAAATAGTACTATAACAACATCAAGAAGAAGAAATGCAATTTATATGCACTAAGTTATCTAATTGTCACCTAACTTTCACTAAGTCATCTCTAACACAATCAAATAAGCCTTTTGTAATTAGATTGAAGATTTGCACAATCGCATAAGCCTTTCATAGTATCATTAAGAGCTAACTTTAGATATCAAACAAATGTAAGATAAACCTAAAATTAAAAACTAATTATAAACCTAACCATATCATAAACTTAAAATATCAAACCTCAAACTCAGGTCTGCAGGCAAGCTCTAAATATTATCAAGGATCAAACAGGGGAGACGAAAGAAACACCAAATCAACAAAACTAAGTATTCAAAAACTACTTCAGTGAACATTCTGTTAGGATCGGTGATGACTATAGAGATGGGGGTTTGAATATAGTTTATAATTTAACACTTTTAATTCGATTTTAATTCTGTTGAGATTAAAATCTATTTCTATTCTTCATAAATCTTCGCAAGCTCTTGAACAGAATCAAGTGCGGAAATGCTTGCTCGATTTGAAGCGGCAGATAAACGATTGAATGATGCGGAAAGTAAATAACACAAGGAGTTTTATGGATGTTTGGAGATAAAACTCTTACGTCACCCCTTCTTCTGTTTCCAAAAAGATATTTACTAGAAGGCATTGATTTGTATAGACACTATACAAACTTAGTCAGACACACAAGACTTAACAAATACTTGTTACTGAACTTCTAACTAACACTTTGTTGAACAGACAAACCCTGTTCAACTTACAATACTGGAATTTCACACAGAAAGAACAATAGATGAATTAAAGAATGTTCTTGTAGCAAGAGTAAGCACAACACTTCAATTCTTAATTCGCATTTCGTTACAGAGAGCCGGTCAGATCAGTAAGTGAGAGAAGAAGTGTTTCGTCGTTGTCCTTGGATCACTTTTTATAATGAAGTGCTCCAACGGTCGAATCTTCCTTTGGACATGTGTTAGTTATCCGTTGGACGCACGCCAGTAGTACGAGATCGTACATCAGAGTATATGTGTTTGATCGTGGCGTGTCGAATCGTATTGCATAATATTTAGAAGAACATGATGTACGGGACAATACAGAACATTGGTTAGAGGAATATTTGAATACGTGGCAGACAAGTAGTTATAACATTTTAAGTTGTCTTGGTAGACGATTGATGATGAATACTATTGATTGCCAAGATGATGAGCTGAGTAGATAATTAGATGCTTCTTCAAACGGCTTCTGAAGCAAGACGTCTGCTCGCGCACTTCTTCATACTACCCGTCTGTAGAAGTTTAGACTTCGTCTGCTCGCGCACCTCTTTACACTACCCATCTGTAGAAGTTCAGACTTTGTCTGCTCGCGCACTTCTTCTAACTACCCGTCTGTAGAAGTTCAGACTTCGTCTGCTCGCGCACTTCTTCAGACTGCCCGCCTATAGAAGTTCAGACTTCGTCTGCTTGTGCACTTCTTCAGACTACCCGTCTGTAGAAGTTCAAACTTCGTCTGCTCGTGCACTTTTTCAGACTACCCGTCTGTAGAAGTTCAAACTTCGTCTTCTTGCGCTTACTTTAGACAAAATCTAAAGACATATATCTTTTGAGCAGTACCTGCGCAAAGATAATTTACATAACTTAGTTTTATTCAGACCACATCATTAAAACTATGTCAACTATGTCATATTGATATAAACTTATTCACTTAAGTTTATTAAAACATTTTTTCCTAAATTAATTAATTCTCTTTTAGTTAATTTTCCCTTTTTTTATTTAACTTAATCTATCACATTCATATTGTTCAAATTCAACTCAGGATTATTCACAAGCCATATATTAATTTCAATTTAATAAACATGTAAGCAAATAAATGGTATGACCTTCCCCTATCAAATGAATCTTCATAGAGTATGACTCCCAAAGAAAGACTATGCATAGATTAAGAATTAACCGCTTACATGCAATTGGAATAAATTGTTGTTGGAGAATTGAAGATTGTCTTTCATCCTGGATTCAAGTTGTGATTGAAGAAAGTTCCAAGCTTAACAATTAGTGAATGAAAAGGCAATAACAGTCAGTTCGAGTGTCTATCTTGCCGAAAGATTAAAGGTAATGGGGTTACCGTCCAATTTCCCAAGAGAGCCGGTGACAGGGAGAGAGGGAACGACTGAGAGGAAGAAGAGAGAGGCAGACGCAAAATTAGGGCAAAATAAGAATACTTTTACCGAGGGTGTTGTCGGGGTTCTCTCGGTGATAATATTAAATGAATATCGCTGAGAGTTGTATCTAATTACTCTTGGTAATAATAATTATCATCGACGACAACCCTTTACTCTCGGTAATATTAACAACTATCTACGAGGGCAACCATATGTTCTCGGTGATATTAATATTTCTGAGAGCATTCTTTCTCTCTCGATGACAATTCTCAGTAATTATACATATTTTAGTGAAACCCTAACCTTCTCTCTCTATCTCGCCTCTTCCTCTTTCCATTCCTTTTTCATCTACGATTTTGATCAAACCCTAAATCCATTGCCCGCTTATCTTTTGCTTTGCAAACATCTCAAAATTCATGTGTTGCGGTTCCGCATTCATCCAATTTCTTTGTTTCATTTACAGGAAAGTTACGTTCAATGTCTTGGATAAGGCATTAAATCCAGCACCGATAAGCTATCTCTAGTTGATTTTCTTTATCATTATTGTTATCACTGTATCTTCGAAGCTGAGTATAGTGGTCTTTTCACAAGTTGGAGAAAATGCTTTTAGCTGTGAATTTCTAATATCTCTAGTTTATAAGAATTAACTATATTTTTTTTTCTATCTCCATTCATTTCCTTCTTACAACAAAATGCAGGCTACTAAGTAACGATAAATATTTTCGTATGATTGTCGTGTAGAACTATGGATGGACTTGAAATTGACAGTTCAATGGTTTCAAGTAAGTTAAATATCTTATCAGTATTTTTGCTTACTTGTTATTTTAATAACATTGTTGCATTATAAAATTTGTTGTCTTTCACGCCTTCTGTATAAAAATGTACTAACAACATGTGTTGAAGAACATCTTCATTGTCATTTTTTGAAAACTGAATTGTCATCTTATAAATATAACATTGTCATTTTCTGAAAATTGAATTGTCATGTTATAAATATTGTATTGTCATGTTGTGAAAATTGAATTGTTATTTTATACATGTTGCATTGTCATGTTCTTAAAATTGAATTGTCATGTTATAAATGTTGAATTGTCATGTTATAATTAAATTACTACATTGTCATGTTGTGAAAACTGAATTGTCATGTTATAAATTTTGTTGCGTTATCATGTTATAAATGCAGCATTATTATGTTGTAAAAACTGAATTGTCATGTTATAAATGTTGCATTGTCATGCTGTGAAACTCTTGTTCCACTTAGTTATATTAATTAATCCTGAAATGTTTGTTGATTTTATTCTTATTAATTACTTTTTTGTTACACAGTTGTTTATATATTCATACGAATATGTGCAGATAGCAACGCAAATAATACATACCTTTATGTACTAACAAGTATGTTCTCCCTTATTATCTCATTAAGTTTTTGAAAAGTGCTGAGATATTGAACGGGTTGATTTTACTTTTTGTTTTGGCAGTTGTTGAAATTCATGTATCAGGTTCTAGTGACGTTTGGTTACCATCAAAGTGTGTGGGTAAAGATAGGGAGGAGCATAAATCTTTTTGTGTAGAATGCAAGAAAGTTATGAACAATGAAGTATGGAAAAATAGATGAAGAGAGATTTCTTGTTGTCTAAGATGAAAAAAATTACAGCAAATAAAAAAAGACTACAACTATTAAAATGCTGAAAACAAGAAAACATAAACACCTAACTTAATTAAGCGTAACTGTAGAATAAATGTGATGTAACAGAATTATAATAAACCACATACAATCAATGATTGATATTAATTCTTATACTAAAGGCAGATCGTTACAAATCTCCACATTGCATTAGTATCACCCAACAAGAAGAGACTGATCAAACTACTTCCAACTGTCAATATTTAGCAAGTCTAAACAATTGAATTTGTTAAGTGGGACCGGCTTCGTGAACATGTCAGTAGGATTATGATGTGTGCTGATCTTTTTTAACTTGATTCTCCTCTAAGTAAGAAGAAAATGATAACGAACATCAATATGTTTGGTTCAATCATGATGCATTTGATCTTTGGCCAATCAGATAGAACTTAAGCTATCACAAAAAATAATTACCTGATCATGATGGAAACCAATGTCATTAATTAATCCTTTCAACCATATACCCTCCTTGGCTGCTTTAGTTAACGCCATATACTCAGCCTCGGTAGTGGATAATGTCACAGTCGATTGTAATGTTACCTTCCAACTAACCATAGAGTCACCAAGGGTGTAAACATAACTAGTAATTGATCTTCTACCATTGACATCTGTAGTATAATCTGAGTCCGAGTAACCAGTTACGAAACACTAGTTATTGCTCCCATAAATGAGACCAACATCTGATGTGCCTCTCAAATAGCGAAATATTC
This sequence comes from Impatiens glandulifera, assembly GCF_907164915.1. NCBI lineage: Eukaryota > Viridiplantae > Streptophyta > Magnoliopsida > Ericales > Balsaminaceae > Impatiens > Impatiens glandulifera. The sequence continues at coordinate 11,668,477 of NC_061868.1, forward strand.
GCTTTACTGCTTGCTAGTGTTCCTTACCAGGTCGAGACATAAACCTGCTAACAACACTAATTGAATACGCAATATCAACTCTAGTGCAAATGTATAACTTCTCAGCTTCAAACTGGGTGCAAATGTAGACAAATGATCAGTAACAACTGCAGGAGTATTTAAAGCCTTTGTTGTACTCATCCCAAAACGAGGCAACGTTTTCAAAATATAACTCTTCTGTGAAAGAAATAGTTTCTTTTGAACTCGATCTCTTACTATTTCCATGCACAAAACTTTTTGTGCTCCACCTAGATCTTTCATATCAAACTTGAAACTGAGAAGGTCTTTCAGCTTTTGAATCTCCGACATTTTCTTGGATGCGATTAACATGTCGTCTACATACAGGACTAAATAAATCAAAGAGCCATCACCGAATTTGTTGTGATAGACAGAACAATCATATGTACTCCTATAGTAACCATGTTCAATCATGAAATTGTCGAACCTCTTATACCACTGTCGAGGAGACTGTTTAAGTCCATACAAAGACTTCTTTAGACTACAAACATATGTTTCCTTACCAGGAACATCTTTCTCAATCTCACCATGTAAGAAAGTTGTCTTCACGTCTAACTGCTCGAGTTTCAGATCTTGATGTGCTACTATAGCTAGTAGTACCTTAATAGGCGTGTGTCAGACTACAGTTGAGAAAATCTCGTTGTAGTATACGCCTTCCTTTTGACTGAATCTCTTTGCAACTAATTGTGCTTTATATCTTGTCCCTTCAGCACCAGAGGTTCCATCTTTCCTTTTGAAAATCCATTTTCACCCAATGACTTTTCTCCCCTTAGGTAAAGTAACCAGCTCCCATGTATTATTCTTGTGAAGTGATTCCATTTCCTCACACATAGAAACAATCCATTGCGTAGAATCACCACCATTAACAACTTCACTATAAGATGGCTCATTATGTATGACATTTTCAGCTACCTAAAGTGCATAACTTACCATTTCTTCAGTATCATTCATAAAGGGACTGATTGTCCTACTTCCAGGACCATTTGAGATATTTCTTCCCTCGATTGAATGAATTAACATGTCAGGAGTTTTAATTTTCCTTCTAGTTCGTGTTGTAATGTCAGATTGACTTTTAGGTACTCCAAATTGCTAAAATTCCTCAGATGGTTTATCAGTATCGAGTGTCATGTAAGTTGTCCCTTGAACTAGAACCACCTCAAACTCCACCTGTTTCTTGGTATTATCATTTTCTCCTGAAAGTGATGGCTTGATAGAGGAGTTAAGTATACAACTCTCATTAAATGTGACATCCCTGCTGATGATTACTCTACCTTCAGAAGATGACCATATTCTATATCTCTTGACTCCATCTCCATAGCCTAGGAAAATACCCTATTTTGCCCTTAGTTCCAACTTCCCTTCATTAACATGATAGTAAGATGTGCACCCAAAGACCTTCAAGTGAGAATAATTAACAACTTTACTAGACCATACTTCATAAGACATTCTGCAATCAATCCCAGTATGCGGTGCACGATTTATCAGATAGCAAGCCGTTAAGATAACCTCGCTTCAGTACTTTCTAGCCAATCCAGCATTAGAGAGAATGCTTCTAACTCTCTCAAGTAGTGTTTGATTCACCTTTTTTGCTACGCTATTCTTCTGTGGTGTACCTCAGACAGTGTGATGTCTTGCAATCCCCATATCCCTGCAGAACTCATTAAACTCATGTGAACATAATTCAAGTCCATTATCTGTTCGCAGCCTCTTAACCTTCTTTCTAGTTTGATTCTCCACCATTGCTTTCCAATGTTTGAAGGTCTTAAATACATCGCTCTTATGTCTCAGAAGGTACAACCAGGTCATCCTTGAGTAATCATCTATGAATGTTACAAAATAGCTATAACCTCCTATACCTTCAACTTGAGAATGACCCCAACAATCAGAGTGGATATAATCTAGTGTGCCCTTAGTTTTGTGAACTCCCTTACTGAACTTACTATGATGTTTTTTCCCGAAAATGTAGTGTTCACACAACACAAGGTTGGTAACCTTGTGGCCAGATGGAAGATCCCGCTTGGACAGAATTTGCACCGCATCTCCCCCATATGTTCAAGTCGCATATTCCACAACTTGGTTACATCAGGGTGCCGATTCACAGATTTGGATGCGACCGCAACGGAACCTGTCAGCGCCTTACCTTGTAGTATATACAAGGTATTCTGTTTAATACCTTTCAGTATTACTTTTGAACCTTTATTAATGCACAATGTTCCTTCTTCACCGCTAAACTTGAAACATTTAGCATCTAAAATGCCTAAAGATATTAAGTTCTTCTTCAGTTGAGGAATATGCGGAATGCCAGTTATGATCCGTATTTTTCTATCATTAGTCAGAATCTTGATAGTTCCAATACCCACAATTCTACATATGGCATCATTTCCCATGATAACGTTTCCACCATCATAATCTTCATAGGTATCGAACCATTCTTTATTTGGACTCATATGATATTAACAACCAAAATCCAACACCCACGTATCAATAGGTTGTAGAGAAGCGTTAGCTACAAGGGCAATGTTCTCCTTAGAGTCAGTGTCTCTGTCTTTATGTGCTATAGCTGCCGTGGAATATTTGCCCCTTTTCTTAGGACAATTGTTCTTCCAATGACCTAGTTCTTTACAGTAATTGCATATGTCTTTAGTACTAGGGCCTTTAACTTTATATTTTTTATCATTCTTCTTTCCAGACCCTTTGTAGTTGATTGTACTAATAATCAATCCAGATGCTTGACTATATACAATCTCATCGCTCGCCTTATGGCGCAGTTCTCTAGTATGAAGTGATGACCGAACTTCCTCTAGAGTCATAGAGTTTTTACCCACAACAAATGATTGAACAAAATTTTCAAACGAGTTGGGTAAAGATACCAACAGAATTAATGCAGCATCTTCATTTTCGATCTTAACATCTATATTTATAATTTAAAGTAATATAGTGTTTAATTTATCAAGATGTTCATGAAGAGACTTACCTTCAAATATACGAAGACTAAACAGACGTTTCTTAAATAACAATTTGTTAATTAGTGACTTTGTGATGTACAAAGCCTTTAACTTCAACCACAGATCGATTGCGGTATCTTCATCTGATACCTCAATAATCACTTCATCATCCAAACAGAGTAAAATCATTAAGTGTGCCTTCTCTTCCAAGACCTCAAACTCAGTAGTGATTTTACTAGAAGTAGACACATTTGTAGGACCTGCAACAATTTTCAGCTTTTCCTTCGCCAATGGTGCCCAGACGCCTTATTGTTTAAGCAAGACTCGCATTTTGATCTTCCATATACCAAAACTATTTCGCCCTGTGAATTTTTTAATTTTCAGATTCATTGAAGACATCTTCTCTCCAGAATACAAATATTGATAAACTGATCGGATCTAACCTGCTCTGATACCAATTGTTGTGCAGAATGCAAGAAAGTGATGAACAATGAAGTATGGAAAAATAGATGAAGAGAGATTTCTTGTTGTCTAAGATGAAAAAGATTACAGCAAATAAAAAATGACTACAACTATAAAAATTCTGAAAACAAGAAAACGTAAATACCTAACTTAATTAAGCGTAATTGTAGAATAAATGTGATGTAACAGAATTAATATAAACCACACACAATCAATGGTTGATATTAACTCATATACTAAAGACAGACCGTTACAAATCCATTGATTCAACGTTATACCCCATTCTTGAAGTCTCCTCTATATATATATTTGTTCTAAGTTGTAAATTCAAAACATACCTATAACATTTTTAATTTTATTTTTAACCGTTTCAAGTTTATGGGCGGGTCAACACGATCCGAATCAATTATCCATTTTGTCTCACATATATATCCAAATCAATTATATCTCTCGACCCGACAATCCGAACACTTTAAATTTAAGCATTATTATTATACATATATAGATTACTACAACAACAACATTACTATTGCATTGAAATAAATCTTTAGGTGCTCTCCAGTCAACACAACAATAGAATCGAGAGATTGCAAAGTCCCCTGCTAGACCCTAAAGTTGGTGTCCTTCATGAGATCTAGGAAGCAATCATCGAGTAAAGTATTTGAAATTCGTCGATATTAATAATACTATATGGTCTGATCTATTTATCAATAAATTGTACACCATCAAAATTTCTCAAACAATGGTTATTTATTTATTTGAATTGGTTATCAAATTATACAATCTAGAAAATAATCACTTTAGACAACCACATTCAGTGAGGCCATTTCATAACACCACAAGTTTAAGAAAAATCCAAGAAATACTTCACAAGGTCCAATTTGTGACAAATAACCTCATCCCAATGTTCTTCTATATAATCGGTTGGAATTTCACATTATTCTCATTATATGTTGAACATAAAAACTTTTAGAGTTGATTCTCTTACATTAGGATGGATCAGAATCCCTATAATATCTAAACCAATTTATGTTAAATATACATATAAATAAATATATTAGAGAATTAAATAATAAACAATTATACTGAAACAAAATTGAGCAATAATATTTCTGTTTTAATGAGCAGATGATAAAAAAAAAATGATAGAAAATTGATATACAAAATACCCGGACAACATGACAATGCAGTATAAACAACATTATAATGCATTATAAATAACATGACAATGCAGTATTCACAATTTGACAATATAATTTATAATGTGACAATATAGTTTGAGAAACATGACAATGAAGTATAAGCAACATGACACAAATGTTTTGAGAACATTACATGCACATTTCAAGTTTAAGCAATATATCAACTTACATAAACACTTTCAAAATGTTTTCAGAAAAACATCTAACATATCTAGCCCACTGATCGTTAATTTCTATATCAAATGACTACGTTTCTTAATGTTTTTGAACAACAAATTTTGTAGTAACTGCCTGCAATTAAGGCACGAAATCGGATCGTAATGATAATATACCGTTATACAAGACGGAGGAGGAGTATGAAGTAGAGGCGATGGCGGAGGCAACACTGGAGAGGAAGTTTGTGCGATTTGAGAGAGAACGCTAGTGTTTGAATGGGAAGAGGCGTGCATGCTATAAATTTCAAATTTTATATTTTTATTTTCAAAAAATATCCACCGTCGCTAAGGAGGTGCCTTCTTTTATTTTATTAGATTTAATTGAATTAGTTAAAAAAAATTAAATGAAAAATTACTTTTCCTGAGACCGTCACAGTTTAGATTTGATTTCGTTGATGTCACTATCTTTTATTTACTTACATGAAACATCCCATATAGTATGAATTCTCTTTATATTATTACTTTCTTTATCAATCAATAATTTCACTTATTTACTTAAACATCCCATGCCAATTGTAAGAGTTCTCTTTAAATTATTACTTCCTATAAATATCAATCAATAGCTAGTGATTTGTGGATTCAAAATAAAGCTACACATGTGTTTTTTTTTCTTTTCAAATTAGACTATGGTATGGCCCATTAATTACTTTAAATCCTTACCAAAATAATTTTTCATTTAATTTAAAAAAATAAATGAAAATTACTTTTTCTGATACCGTCACAGTTTAGATTTGATTTCGTTGATGTCACCATCTTTTATTTACTTACATGAAATATCTCATGTAGTAGGAATTCTCTTAATATTATTATTTTCTATATCAATCAATAATTTCACTTATTTACTTAAACATCCCATGCCAAGTATAAGAGTTCTCTTTAAATTATTACTTCCTATATCAATCAATAGCTAGTGATTTGTGGATTCAAAATAAAGCTACACATGTGGTTTTCTTGCAAATTAAACTCATGGTATGGCCCATTAATAATCTTTCCAAATCAACAATAATTAAGCTTCTACAAGTACAAATCACATGCATGCATATTGACAAAAGATTTTCTCTATAAAGATTAAAATAGTCCCTAAAGATTAAAATAGTAAACGTTTAAAATTGTGTAGTAAAAAAATGTTCAATACATAAATAAAATTTTGAAATGATTAATTATATATTACAAAATTTCAAATATTTGAACCTTATTAAAAAAAGTTTTTTAGTGTATAAAATTTATTTAATATTCAAAATCTAACAAGGGTTCAAAATAAATAAAATTATTATGACTCAAATCTTTAGAACTAACATATCAACAAGCAAGTAAAACCTTCAAATCTCAACTCAATAATGTTTTCTAATATATCAACCAACAAATATGACCTCAAAAACATATTCATGCATCAACTCCCAAATTGAAATGAAAACTCATTTTCATTTGAAATATGTGATCATTTAACGCTGCGGGTTTGAAGCGTCACAACTTGGATACAAATTATTTATAAGATTTTTCATAGAAACATCACCGATTATCAACTTGTAGGTTTTTGCCAATTTCAACATCATTATTAACTTCTACAACATTATCTTCCAATACATAACTATTTATTTTTTAAATTTTTTCCTTCTTTTATTTAAAGTCAAGTGTCATCTCACACTAGCACTTATCAAACATTCTTTAATGTCAAATTTAACATCAAGACATACAATGTAAGTTATTCTCTATTAACTAACAATAAAGTCTAAAAACTTATCCCCTTGAATATATTTGCAAATATCATTCATATATTTTTTTATCAGAGTATTATATAAGCATTTTATAAAATTTAGGCACACTTGTTAATTCAAAATTCAAGAAAGGGAGATGCAAAATTAAACAAGATATCTGAAATTTCAAAACAAAAAGTTAGACAACTTATTGTCCCGTTTTACGTGAGTCAATGACTAAAAGATTATTTGTTATTTTAACCTGAAAATTGTCACTTTATAGATAAAACATCAATAAATATTGTGTAAAAAAATTAGATACACTTGTCAAGGAAAAACTCAAGAGGATGAGACACAAAGTTAATCAAAATATCTTAAATTTCAGAGACCTTTCCAAACTCTTTATCCTCGTTGGTCTGATCCACCTTATTAAAGCTTTTCCGATGAAGGAAGAAACCGAACAATCAAGCCACTCTCCAGTTTTTCGTAAGTCAAAAACCAAATGATCTTTATTGTTTTAAGCTGAAAATTTCCATGTTTTAGACAAAAGATCAATGCAAGTTGTGTAAAAAGTATTTAGACCTTGTTAAGGCGAAAATCAAGAAAACAAGTGGCAAATTAAATTTAAAAAAGTATATGAAATTATAGAACATTGGACATCCTATTATCCTATCTTTCGTATGTCAAAAACCAAACCAGTATTTGTCGTTTTAAGATAAAACATTAATGAAAGTTGTGTAAAAAATTTAAGCATACATGTTAAGAAAATTTTGAATAAAATGAGTGGCAAAGTTGTAAACTATCTGATTTTGTTTTTTTTTTTAAAAAGACAGCTTATTGTTTCATTTTTGTAGATAAAAAACCAAACTTTTTTTTTGAGATTTTAAGCTTAAAATTTATTATGTTGTAAATAAAACATTAATGAATATTGTATAAAAATATCAGGCACATTTGTTAAGGAAAAAATTCAGTATATGAGTGGCAAAATTTGAAGAAGATATCTGAAAATTTTAAAAAAAATCAGAGAACATTTTTGTTAGTAAAAACCAATCCATCGTTTGTAGCTGAAAATTTCATGATGTAAGTTAAACATCAATTAATGTTATCTAGATAAGAAAAAAATCAAAAGAGCCCAAGTTAAAAGAAAATTGAAATTTTTGAAAAATAAATCTAAGAACCAAAATCAATTCATAATTATTATTTGAAAACGCCTAAAGTTGTGTTTGAGCTAAGTTTGATCAAATAAATGTTATTAAATTTCATAATATATAACTAAAGTATATTTTAAAATATTATTTTATTTAAATAACACATCAATAAAATAATAATTTAAACTCAACTCTAGCTCCATGGCAATGTCTAGACAAGATATTATGATTTCTTTTCTAATTCAATCAAACCAGCATCACTAAAATCAACATTATCAATTAAATCATTATCATTAGAATGAACTATTTATAAATATTCATTACAAGCTGAAAAAAATACTTTTAAATTATAACACTGAAGCTCCAATTTAATTAAAAAGAAATAGTAATCATCCACTTGAAATATCTCATTGAATTTCTTAAAAGTAGGGGTGTTTATTGTTAACTTAAATATAATTATTATTTAATTATAATATTAATTATATGATATAATTAATCAAACAAATTGATTCTATTTTGTTATACATAAATATAATTTTAAATTTAAATATTTAAAATAAAATATATAACATACTAATCCTAATATATATATATATATATATATATATATAATGTAAATTTTTTTATGCAATTGGTATTTACTATAATGACAAAAATAAAAGTACTATAATGAGCTAGATCGCATTTCTTTATTTATAGTTTGTTATAATATGTAAATACTTTTTCTTTTAAAAGGATAAAGTCATCGCATTGTAATATGTACTATGTAACTATCTAATTTTATTAAAATGATATTTTTAATTAGAAAACAGATTTTAGGAGATTGATATTGAATCATTTGAATTAAATAATATTAATAATCATATAAGTAGACCATGAGTGTGACTGAACTGGACTGGTCTCCTAATCAAGGTTTTATATTATGAATAATAAGATACTCTATAGTGTATAAAATGGACATTCAGAATTTATTGTTGAAAAAGAAGTGTGGATGTAATTATTTTTTGGTTCAACTTCTTTTACTAATTAATGTACTGACAAAATGTCCAAAAATAAAATATAAGGTTTTAAGTTTGGTTGGCTCAATGTTGTTTTAATTGAGATATTTGTTTATGCGATAATTTATTTTCATTCTTAATTTTTTTAGCCTTTTTTACTTATTTATTTTTGAAAATAGAAGTGAATTTTGATTATTTATTTTTTTTAGTAATTTGTATTTGTCTTAATATAGTGTATTAATATAATTCAGTTTGAATGGATATCATGATATTTTGATGTCTGGTCAAACATAGCTGTTGTGGAATAGGACATGAGAAATTATCTATTTAATTTGGTCCAATATATATATATATATATATATATGACTTTTTTTTGTTTGATAAAAATATTGGAATTGTAATTGATTGGGGATGAGTGAAGGTATATGTATAATTTTCACACTAAAGGAAATTAAAATGTTAAAAATATTAAATTATTGTTTAAGGTTTCAATTTGATTGAATGTTGGTTAGACTTTGAATTGTATCACCTAAGTTAGTAGGACTATAACAACTTTGAACCAATTCCTGTCCTACCCATCTTTCAAACAATTTTTCTCAAACTACCCACCTTTTAATTCACATTCCCAAACTACCCACCTTTCTCTCTCCAAATCATTAATCAACTTTTTAATTACCCATCTTTCATATTAAATTTACTAATTACTTTATTTTATAAATATATAAATATATTTTAATATATATAATTAAAATTAAACATTATAAATATAATTCAAATAAATATTATAAACTAAAATAAAATATTATACACTAAAATAAATTATATTACATAAAATTTTAATATTATTTAATTTTTTGAATTCTTCCAACTATTCATGGCTATCAAAAAAATTATAAGACATTCAAATCTACTGTTTAAAACACATCAATTTCAAATATTAAATCATTTAAAAAATAAATACATTACACAATTAAATTATGTTATTTGAAAGTGAAAAATAAATATCAAATTCATCTATCTTCAAATTTTTAAAAATATTTCACTCATATCACACATTTTTTTTAATTATTCACTATCTAAGTTATCTTCTAGAGAAATAGAGTTCAATTTATATTTTATTTAATTTAGACATGATAAATGAATTAAAAAACTGATACAATTAATTTCATATTTTCATAGGTAATTTATTATTAATTTTGCTAATTGTTTTTTCATATACAAATAATCATATCTTAATATTTTAATTATTAATGGTTTTTATACCATTAATATGTATATGTTCTTTATGTAATAATATTATAAGATATTTTTATTGGTTTAATCTTTATGGATATTTAGTTTTTGAGAAATATATGAATATTGAAAAAAAATAAAAATATAGTAGGTATAATGTATATTTTTTGAGTGGACAATTCATTCTAGAAATGCTATAAATTTCTTGTCAATATTTTTCTTGTTCCTATCCTTTCTCTTTATTTTCATTAGACTTTATAATATATTTATTTTAATAGCATCTAACTATGTGACCATATTTCAATTATGATGTTTACACTTCATTTAAATTTGACAACTCTATATTTTAGGTACATACATTGTAGAATTTAGTTAACCATGGGTGAATTAACTATGTTTTTATAACATTTTAGTATTATAATTATATAAATATTATAATATAAAATAGAATTTGATTCAAATATCCTTACTTACGTGAAAATATTTTAGGATAAGATCAGGAGTACTTTGTATAAATAAATATACCATCATCTATAAATATGCAGCCCTAGTATAATAATAAGCAATAACAACAAATTTAGTCAAGGTTTTGAGATGAAAATATGTGTAAATAGCGTCTATTTTCTTAGTCGTATGCACCATATTTTAGAATAGAGAATACAAGTTAGTTTCTTCTTCCCATGGAAAAGCATATTAGACCTACCATTTTCGTCTTTACTTCACACTCAATCCCTTAAAATAATCGAAACTAGAGAAATATGTTAGGATTTGAATTCCCAAATTTGACATGCTTGAAATAATTTATAAAACACAAAAAATAAGAACACAAGAAGACAGATTTACAGTGGCTTACTCAAAATAGATACGTCCATTTCAGCCGCCACCTAATTTTACTATGAAGAAACAGAAGAAATACAAAGTTTTGCCTCACACTCTATCTCTCTAGAATTATATATTTTTTGTAAAACCCTTAATAATAACATATTTATATGATAAATATTAAGATAATAAAACTTAAATAACTCTTGGTCAGACTCAAGCCAAACCCAAACACAAAAATAATAAACTCTACAAAAATCAATTTAATTAGAGTTTATTATAAATGTAGGCTCCATAACTCAATAATCTCCCACTTGGAGACTAACTTCATATTCTCTTAATCGGTAGCGGCTCTCTATCCAACTCTCGTTTGTCATAACTTTCGTTAGCCTATCAGTTGGATTCTCACTTTTCGGAATCTTCTCAAGAGTTTACACATCATCTTATAAAGTTGATCGGATGAAATGATAACGAAGTTGTATATGCTTCGTCCTACCATGATAAATCGAATTATTTGTCAAATGATGAGACTCTGATTATCGTATTGTAAAACACTTCTCTCGTAGTCTTGACACGATTCTTGCAAAAAAGTTGTAACCAAATAATCTCCTCAATAGCCTCTATCACACCAACATACTCTGTCTCACAACTAGAAAGAGCAACCATATTTTATAGTTTTGAAACTCAATTGATTGTAGTACCTCGTAGAGTATATATGTACCATGTTTTGCTCTTCCTACTATCAATATCTCTACCATTGTTAGCATCAATATATCTTTCCAAACTCATGTTAGACTTTCGAAAGCATAAATCGAGACTCATACTTCCTTTTAAGTATCATAGTATCCACTATACTACTCCCCAATTCTATCTACCCGGGTTGCTCATAAATCTGCTAAGAACTCCCACTACATTTGTAATGTCTGGTCGTGTACAAATCATCGCATATATAAAACAACCAATGATAGAGGCATACGAAACAGTGGTCATGTAATTTTTGTCATTCTCAATTGGAAGCGGCTAATCATTAGATAGTTTAAAGTGGCTAACTAAGGGGCTAATAACTAGTTTTATATCGTACAAGTTGAACCCATTGAAAACTTTCTTCACATATTATTCTTGTTAAAGTTTGAGAACCTCTTTATCTCTGAAAATCTTCATCCCAATGATTTGTTTTGCAGAACCCAAAATATTCATTACAAATTTCTCGGAAAACTCATTTTTTAGTTTGTTAATATCATACAAGCTAAGAACAGATCATTACAAGCTCCAACAATCAACATATCATCAACAAAGAGGAGCATAATAATGTACAATTTATCAAACCTCTTGATATAGCAATAATGATCAACTTCACTCCTCACAAAATTGTTACTTTTCATGAAGCTATCGAATTTATTATAACATTTTCTTGGAGTCTTTTCAAATCATATAGGCTCTTCTGAAACTTATACACAAACACTTCTTTTTCTTTTATCTAAAAGCTTCGTGGATGTCGTATGTAAATCTCTTAATCCAAATCACCGTGAAAAAACCCAGTTTTGACATTTATTTATTGAAGATGAATGTCTTATTTCACAACCAAACCCAAATAGTTCTGATTGACATCAATTTGACCACCATAGAGAAGATCTCATTTTAGTAGTACCTTCTTTCTATTGAAATTCTTTCACAACCAACCTTGCCTTGCACCTCATATTTTTTTATCATATTCTTATTTAATCATGAATATCCATTTGTTGTGAAGTATTTTCTTTCCCTTTGCTAGCTCGGTGAGCTTTCATGTCTAATTTGACATTAAAGACTCCATCTCATCTTTCACCGTAGACTCCCACTTAACCAATTCATCAAATTGTATTGCTTTCTGTAGCATTCAGGTTCTCCTCTATCTTTCAACAATATGTAATTTAGAGATGGGAATCACCTCTCGATTGATTTTGATTTCACGACGATCTTCTCAATCGTATAATCGGTGTCTGTTGATTTTCCTCTAGGGTCGTGTTCTCAACGATGCCTTCTTCAACAAAACATTGGTCCTCTTCGACATTCGATATATGTTTAGTGAAAATCTCTCAAATCAACCATAGTAGCCTTTTATCTTTTGGAATCATCATCTGAAATTTTTCCAACAATATTTTTGTAAAGAACTTGTTCATTGAAGATGACGTTCCTGCTATAAATGATCTTCCGATTTTGATTATCCAAAAATAATAACCAAACTCGATATCACCATAACCAATGAAAAATCCCTTATTAGACGTTGAAATAAGCTTTCTTCTATCACATTCATTAATATGCAAATATGATAAACAACCAAACACTTTCAAATAAGAAATATTAACTTTTTTATTGCTCTACACTTCTTCTCAAATTCTAAATTTAAGAGGTATAGAGGGTTCTCTGTTTATCAAGTCATTAGTGTTGATAATATTTGCTCAAAATATTTTAGGTAGCCCATCATGCAATCTCATACTTTTAGCATGCTCATTCAATGTTTGATTCATCCGTTCAGCTAGGGGTGTTCAACCGGTCGGTTAACTGGTTAACCGGTTCCGATTAAAACCGGGTTTTCTTTTTATTTTATAAACCGGTTAACCGACCATTAATGTTATCAGTTTTACCTGTTCTGGTTCTACCGTTTCTGGTCGGTTAACCGCGTTTAACTAGGAACTGATAATTTATTTTTTTTAATTAAGTAATAAATTTATGAAATAATTTTATTTTCCAAATTATTGTTTGCACTTTCCTATTATATTATTCTCCATCCTTTCATGTCTCTATTATAATATAACATATTTTATACCTATTTTGTTAGCTTTTTATATATTTAATGAAAAATTCAAATTGATTATGTTGATTAGTCTTTGATCAACCAAGTATAGGCGAATATGATTGAATCTCCTTCTCAACCGATAAAATGGGTAGTTGAATCTGTAAGTTATAATAAAATAATGGTTATCTGAATAAATTATTTCAGTTTGTTTATAATTTATTTTTATAAAATTTTATATAAATTATAATTTTTTTTTTAAATAATTCTATAAAACTATAATTTAAAATTTAAAAATAATTTTTTTTATAGATTATTAAATATTATTTATAATATAACTATTAAAAATTATAAAATATAAAATATATAATTAAATTATTACCGGTTTACCGGTTAAACCGTTAGAAAAATAGGTAAACCGAAAACCAAACCGTTTAACCGGTAAAAAACTGATTGACCGGAACCACTAAAACTGATTAACCAATAAACCGTTAAAATGGAACCAGTTAACTATCGGTTCGGTTGGGTTACCGATTTTCATGTTTTTTTGCACAGCTCTACGTTCAGTTACTCCATTCTCTTAAGGCGTTCGTGGATCAATCTTCACCATACTAATTACATTCACATCACAAACTCTCTAAAATTTAAATTGATGTACTTGCCTCTGTTGTCGAATCTCAATCACTTAACATAATGAATTTATTTCATATTCAACCAAAGCCTTCCACTTCTTGAAACAATAAATACATCAGATTTGTTCTTCATAAAATAACTCATATTTTTCTTGCCGAATCATCTATAAACGTCATGTAGTATTGTATCCGCCAATAGAAGTGATGGTCCCTAAACATTGGTTTATTCCAATATCCTTTCTTTCTTGAGCTCTTTTACATTCTTTAAGAAAGTCACACGTTTCTATTTTTAAGAGTGTAGTTTTCACATAATTGATATTCAACAGACTTCAGTTTTGGAATTTGACAATTCTTCAAGAAAATTTTCATCCATTTTTTGCTCATACGGCCTAACCTGCAATGTCAAAATTCACTATTCTTAGAGTCATCAACTATAGCATCAATTGTTTCTCTACATGATGAAGTCATATATAACGTTCTAGTTTTGTGACTTCGAGCAACAACTATTGCTCCTTTAGTCACCTTCCATGAATTGTTTCCACAATTAAAATTGTGGCCTTCATCATCAAGATGTGTAACATAAATCAAATTGCACATTAAACCGGAAATTTGTCTCACCTTATTAATCTTCCAAGTAAACCTGTTTGCCATCTTCAATTTGATGTCCCAGTGCCTATAATATCTAGTGACTCACCATCAGCGAGATAAACTTTCCCACAGTTTCCAACTACGTGGTTCTCCATTAATTCTTTGTGGACAGTGTTGAGAAAAGACGCTCCCGAATCCAAAACCCATGAGTCTATCGAGCTATCAACGGACATAAGCAACACATCAGTGATAGTTTTTGTATATGTGTTGGCTGCATCATTTTTATCATCGCCACTTCTATTCGGTGCTTTGTAGTTCCTCTTTAATTGACCATGTTTACCATAATTCCAACAATCCAATGTCCTCCCAGAATTGTTCTGACTCCTCCCGTTTCTCGACATAGATTTTCTCTTACCTTGGTTGAAATTTTTATCATTACCTTTGCCCATGTTTTTAACATTAATGGCAAAACCTTTTAACGTTTCACCAGAATCAATTTTACTAACCTCTTTAGTAAAATACGATCTCTAATTTAAATAAATTTTAATATAGAATTTGCAATAGAGTTACTATTTTCTGCCCTCATAGGTTCGCAACTATTTAGTAGAGATTCTAACAAAATCAGACTACTAACTTCGTCCCCAAAATCAATCTCAACAGATATCAATTTATTCACAATTGTATTAAATTCGTTCAAATTAATAGTGATAAAATTACCATCAACCATTCTAAAATTGAATATTTTTTTCATTATATGTACATTTTGTTAGAAGATGGTTTTTCGAACATATTAGAGAGAGCTTTCATTAGACCCATGTTGGTCTTCTCCGTTGCTACGTTGTGAGCAATAGTTTTGGCTAGCATCAATCGGATAACTCTCAAAACCTATCTATCAAAGAGTTTCCATTCAGTTTCAGCTATCTTCTTTGGTTTCTCACTCAAAGAAACATGAAGCTTCTTTCAATAGAGGTAATCCTCAATTTGAATGCTCCAAAAAGCATAATTCGAATTACTTCGTTCACCAGATAATCGCATGTCTCACCTCAGTTCTTTTTTTACCTCAATTTTCAAGCAATCGAGACGAGGCTTTTAGCTCTAAATCGCCTTCTTCATAATCTTAGTGAAAATGTAGTTGTGGATGCATCACACTGAACCTATGTTTGTGGGACACTATATGTAATGTATCTTATGTTGCTTGATATTTTTTCATTTTATTCTCAAAGGTATTAATCTTATAAGTATTATTTGATTTATAAAATTGGTATATATTATTAAGTCAAGAACATTAACAAAATACAATTGAGTAATCAAGGAGTAGACATTTTAATTTTTGTATTCTTTCTAATTAAAACTAAATATTTTTTTTTAAAAATTTTTTCTTTTATTAAATTTTCAATATACTTATTGCCTATGAAAATTCTTGACCTATAAAATTGTTAATTATAATAAAATACTAATTTATTAAATATGCTAATATATTTTTGTGTTACCATTAAATATAAATATAATTGATGTGACATTAAATCTAACAAGTTGGAAAAAGAATCAACCCCAAACTCTACAAACCAACTTGAATAATATTCTCACATATGGGTCGCGAGTCCAATCTTCAAAGTTCTAGGAATACAAGCAAGAACCGAAGAAACAATGTCATCAAAATTCAAAACGACCTGATCCTCGGACTTAGAGCCATCTTTCGTGATTGTGACCAGAAGAATCCTGGACTAAAAAACATTAAACAACTTGCAAACAACCAAGAAGCTCTTGAGAAAGATCTGGTGAATATTAGATTCTGTGAAATCAAAAACTCAAATTCAGACAAGGAGAAGCCGATCATGAATAAGGCATAAAGCATTGGCTCTGAAGTGGGGAAAATCAAAATTCGCAACAGAAACGAATCTAGTAGTGGAGAGGTTCGAAGCCAAAAAAACACTCACTAGAAGAGAACAGGCTGAAACTCAAAAATAGGACGGAAAGATTCTAGATCTAGAGGCTACTAATTCTATAACGGAAGAAGATGAGATCTTTAAAACACAATCCCCACTGAATGACAATATTATTCCATATAATCAATATGTAGTCATTGATGATAGTGAGGATAGTGACGCTTATGACTTCTCCGGTGATGAGGTCCAATACAACCTTTAAAGGTTAGAAATCGAACACATATATCCATTCATGAACATAGTTACATGGAACATAAAGGGTCTCAATGACCCTTTGAAATATAAAGAAATCAGGAGGATCATTGAGAACCAGAAGATTACTATAATGGGTATTCTCAAAACAAAAGTCAGAATATTTACAAGGTTAACAAGTTGTGTATTGATAGAAGTTGGGAACTTATACATAATTCAAATGACAAAATGGGCAGAATCTAAGTTATTTGGGACAACAAGGTTGCTGAGGTCAAGCCTCTCTTCTCCAATGATCAAACCATTCTAGTTGAGGTCAGAGATAGAATCTCTGAAATCGAGTTCCATCTTGCTATTGTATATGGTAGCAACTCGAGCACAAACAGGAGGCTGCTCTGGAATTATCTTAGGAACTGGATTGGTGGTGATAAACCTTAGGCCGCACTCGGTGACTATAATGCAACTAGAAATGAAACCGATCGTAATCCAGAATCTGAAATCACTTAGGATGTGATCGATTTCAATAACTGCATTAGAGATATGGGATGCATTGAGCATACTAATTCAATGGATCAACCAATTTCCAAGAAGTCAACTTCATTAACTGAACCTAGGAATCTCTAGCCATTGTCCGATAAAACTGTTCTGGGAGAAGGGGGAAAGGTCCAAGAGGCCCTTCAAATTCTTCAACTTCTGGATGGAAAATTACAAATTCAAGGATATTCTTGAAAGTGTCTAGTCTGAACAAATTACGGGCTCTAGTATGTACATGATTTTTGAGAAACTAAAGCTCCTAGAGAAGCATTTTCAAAGCTTCGACAAGAAAAAGTTCAGCAATATCTCCAACAGGGTTCTAGTTGCAAGAGAGAAACTGGATGAGGTATAGAAAAGGTTATTAAATAGGGATAGTGATGAACAACTCAACGAGGATGAGAGAGATTCACTTGAAAACTTCAAGAAGCTCCTTGAAGAGAACTTTATTAGACAAAAGTCAAGACATAACTGACTCTCATTGGGTGATAAAAATACGGCTTTCTTCTACAGAAAATGCAAGGCCAGAAATATGAGAAACAATGTGTATAGGCTGAAGAACGACGGAGGCAAATATGTTCAGGGTCAAAAGGGTGTGCAAGATCTGGCTATTGAGTTCTATAAGAAGCTAATGGGTACTAGAAAGCAACATCAAAGTCACCTGAATACTCTGTATCAGATCATTGATAAGAAAATCTCAGCTGAAGATAGTCGTGAGTTAAGAAGGGTGGTCACGAGAATTGAGGTTAAAGAGGCTCTATTTAGTATTGATGGGAATAAGAGTCCGAGTCTAGATGGGTTCAACGCATAATTCTTCAAGGATAATTGGTCGGTTGTGGGTAATGATGTTACAGATGGGGTTCTAGAGTTTTTTAAGAACAGGAAGATGCTGAAGCAATGAAACACGGCTATCCTGACCTTGATCCCCAAAACTACGGTGCCTGAAAAAAGTACAAGATTTCAGACCAATTTCCTGTTGCAATGTGGTTTATAAAATAATTTCAAAAATAATTTCTAAACGTTTTAAAAAAGTCATAGGAAAAATTATAAATTTTAATTAGTGTGCATTCATTCCTGGTAGAACAATTTCCCATAATATTCTTCTCATGAAAATCCTTCTCAAAGGCTACGGGAAAAAGAAAATATCCCCGAGAGTGACTTTCAAAATAGACATCAAGAAAGCTTTCAACTCTGTTAGATGAGAAGCCATTCAGGACTTTCTGGTTGTTTCTGCTTTTCATATGATTTTTATTGATTGGATTATGCAATGCGTTTCTTCATCTTGTTTTGTTGTTAGCGTCAATGGAGTCCACAGAGGCTACTTCAAGGGTGAAACAGAGTATGGCAAGGGGACCCCCTCTCTTCTTACCTTTTCATAGCTGTCATGACGATCTTTAAGAGCATCTTCACGATGTTCCGAAAGAGTCGTCCATACATCTTTCACCCGTTCTATGAGGTAGAGGAGGTAACTCATTTATGCTTTGCCAACGATTTGTTCATTTTGCGCACGCTGACGTTAACTCCATTAAAACTATTAGGTTTGCACTAACGTTTTTTTCTAAGGTTACAGGTCTTACTATTAACGAAAGCAAAAGTGTGGCATTTTACGAAGGAGTGAACGATGAAACAAAACAGGACATCTTCAACATCATGGGTATTGCGGAAGGCAACTTTCCCATAAGGTACTTAGAAATTCTGTTAACCGCAAAACAGATTGAGATCTCACAATGCAAGCTGCTGATTGAAAAGGTAAAAAACACGTTTTTTGGCTGGGCAACGGAGAAACTTTATTATGCATGGAGGATTGAGCTTATCAAGAGTGTAGTCATGGACATAATTGGATATTGGACGCAGTAGATGGTCATTCCAAAGAAGGTAATGAAAGAACTCGATACGTTGATGTGAAATTTCATTTGGGGGCAGTAACGGAAGAGGAGGAAAGAAAGCCAAATGGACTGCTCTTTAGAAACCGAAGGAGGAGGGAGGCACCAGACTCAAGAACTATGTCGAGTGGAACAAAGCTCTAATCTTCAAGCATCTGTGGGCATTGGAACGCAACCAGAAATGATTATGGATCAAATGGGTACACACGAGGTTTATGAAACAGGAAACCAATATCTGGACTTGCAAAATCAACGAAGGTATGAGCTGGTCACTCAAGGAAATTCTTAAACTGAGAAACGATATAGCAGATCTCTACGAAATTCGACTAGGGGACGGGAATGACACTTTATTCTGGCACGACCCCTAGTTCGAAAACCATTTTATCATTCAAAAGGAAGAGTTCAAGAATATCCGCATCAGAAGAGACTGTGTAGTGGAGAAAATCAGAGATATCAAAGATGAGAATTGAGACTCGCTCCTAAGAAGAGTTCTAGAAGGGAAGAGGATACTGGATCACATAAGCAACATACAACTTCATGACAGACCCGACGTTCGTGAATGGAAAGTCAAAGACAATAGGAAACTGATTTCAAAGAGAATATGAGAGGTAACCCGAGAAAAAGCACAAAAAGTAGATTGGGCTCCTCTTGTATGGCCAACCAAGATCATTCCACGACACTATTTCATCTTATGACTCGCCTTTTGGGAAAGACTTAGCACTCGAGACCACATCAATAAGTATATGAGCATCCCGAACGTGAACTATCTACTATGCAACGAAAACGAGGAAACCACTAATCACCTGTTTGGAAGGTGTAATATCGCTATGGAGCTTTGGGATCGTTTTGCAAAGAGTCTGGAGCTGATTAGTTTCCCAAAATAATGGAAAGAAATCAAGGAGATAGCAGTACGCAAATCCAAAGGAAATATATTAACAACAAACGTATTCAAATGTGGCTTTGGAGCTGTGGTCTACAACATATGGCAGGAGCGAAACATAAGCGTTTATGGCAGAACCCACAGGAGCGTTGAAGAGTTATGGAGAGAAATCGTCTCGGATTGTGGCACTCTCGCGGGAACATGGAGGAGAATTTCAAGTATGGAGCAGAATTGGAATATATGTAGAAATTTGAATCTACCTTTTACAGAAATCACTATAATTGAATGCATTGTAATGAGATAATATGTTTACATTTTTAGCTTTTTAGAGTTCATTCAGAAATTGTTACGAAATCAAAATTATTCTAGGCCTGTCCAGAATGATCCTGTAAAACTCGTGGGTTTTTTTTCTTTTTGGAAATTTTTAATGAAATGACGTTAAGTCGTTCCCCAAAAAAATCCTTGAAGAATATTAACGTCAAACAAACAATAATTAATAATGTCACATATATGACCTAATTTCTTTCGTTTAATTTTCCCATGAAATCATATCACTATAAGGAATATCTTCAATTATCAATTTATTTATTTAAAAAAATTAAAACATGTATATAAACTTTTTTCCAAATTAGACTATTTTGCTTACCCTATACTTATATTAGTCGGTCATCTAAATCTTTGAAAAGAGACTATCTTAAAAGATTAAAGTTTATGTTTTATTTTATTTAAGAATATGATAATTTAAAAGAGGATGATCACTCTGATCCTAAAACTAAACTCGGGAAAATAAAACATTAATATTTTTTTTCAAACTGAAATTAGTTCCCAGATAATTAACAACCGTTGCTGCCATTTAATTAATTCTAATATTATTATATTACCAAATAAAAATTAGTTATTTTGAGACCTTTTCCAACTAAATCGTTTCTGTCACTTCTCATTTATTTTCTTGTTCATGGTATATTTTTAGGTTCTAAATTTCTTTCATGTTATTATTTCTGGGATTTCACGTTAATTAGATGTTGTTTATAAAATCTCAAATTTAAATAAATAAATTTTATGCTAATTTTTTTAAAGATTTGAAAAGATATGAATAAATTGAACTAACACTAAGATAGTTAAATATTAAGAATTTTCTAATTTAAACAATCAAAAACCTCCATGTTCTATTCTAACTAAGAACAGTCATCAAGATTCTAATTTTTTTATATATATATTGAATAGTCTATCAAGTTTAAGCTAAAGTGTGATTTTGAAATATTGTATTCTTCTCTTTTTAGAGTTCAACCTAATTAAAAGTATAAGCTAAAATAAAATTGTGAAATTGTATTTTAATAAAAAAATATACGATCTTATAGTAGATATATTTAAAGCGTTCTAAGTGAGAATCGAACTTGTAATCTTTAATATCTTATAAATCACTCTTGATATTTAAACTAAGTAACTATTTAATTAACTTTCTACCCGACTAAATAATAATATTTAAAACTAAATAACGAATCTTCTATAATTAATATTGTCAGCTATTTATTTAATATTTTACATCAATTTAAAATAAAAGAAAAAGAAAACCAATTGTTTGATGTTTTTGTCTAAAATGTCACCTATATAGACAAAAACATTTTTATGAGTTAAAAGGGTTCAGCAACATATAGCACATATATTTGTTTTTAGTTTAACAAAAAAGTAACAATAACAAAAACTAAATGGTTTATAGTTTAGTAAAAGTAGGTTTTTGAATTAATCAATTAACTTTCAACAATTGATTTTTAGTATTAACTAATTCATTCATGAGAATAAAATTTTGAACTAATCAATTAAAAATTAATTAATTATGCACATGAATTTGAATTGATTAATTAATTAAAAATTAATCAATATTTTAAAATATATTTTAAAATGAATTAATTAAAATTAACCAACTCTTCAAAATTGGTTTTGAATTAACTAGTTCATGAAAATATATGAGTTTGTGATTAAATGGCCCAAATCGTTAATATGAGACTTGGTGTGGTCTGAATCATAATTAAAGGATAATGAGGTATGCAAATGTTACATACAAAACCCAAACATGTAATAATTGATATATATATATATATATATATATTAGAATTATGGTCACCTAAATAATATTTTTAAAATTAATATGATTTAAAAATTGAACTTGAATAATCATTCAAATCACCCAAACTCTCTCTCTCCACTCCAAACAATCATATATTGTTTTGGGGTGGGCTAAAAGCCCCCACAGCCCCTTCTTGCATCCATATATATTTATATATCCGAATTAATTTTGCACAACTTGAATAAAATAAATTAGGCCTAAAAAAATTATCTGGATCCAACTGTTTTTCAATATTTTAGAGATAGCATATTTAGCAAGTAATAGAAACTTTTAGGAAAAAATAAGAGTATTAGAGGACGCCTAATTATATTCACGTGTATTATTCATAACATCATTATTATAAATTTATAATCTCTTATGAGATTTGTTTTGAGAAGATTTTGAGAACCTTGGTACTAATTATTTTCTTAATTTTAGTGGATTTTAATTTTTGATTTTTATGATATAATGTTTAGTTTTGTTATATTAAAATAATTATCAATTTTTATAATAAATACAGAATTTAAAAAATATATATTGAAAAAACAATTATTTTAAAAATTTTACATTTTAATAAAATTAGCATCCCTTAACTAGAAAAGGTTGACCTAAAGAGCTTAGCTACACAAATAAAATGAAAATTTTGCATCCATTTAAATCACAAAATTTTGAAGTTCATAAGTGAAATGTGTGGTTACCAAATAATATGGATATCTGTAAAAATGAATAAGAATGTCTTCGTCTATGATATATACTTAGTGTTAGAATAAAGAAAGAAGATTATATTAGAATGATAGGTGAATGATTTGTCTTTTGAGTTAATAGGTTATGTTTAATATATAAACATTAAATTAAACTTACAAGGAAACCTAATAAATATAATATTGATCACCATTTTTTATATTGGAATAATATCTTATATAATTAAACTTAAAAATAAATTAATATAAATATAATATTGATATTAATATTATATTATATACTTAGAAGAGTGATAGAGAGAGAATTTGGGAGAGAGAATGACGTGTCACTAAATCACTGGTTGGAAAAAGAATAAAAGGTGAGTAGGGAGAGAAAAGAGAGAAAAGAGAGAAAATTTGTTATATTTTCAACGAATGAGATTGTGTCACGTCATTTCTTTCCCAAATTCTCTCCCAAATCATTTCTAATATACTTATTTAAATGGTTTAGTATAAACATTCATAATCTATATAGTCTAAAAACATTAATCATTGTGGGAAGTCAGTTTTCATCGCAAGTTGACTAATCCGAAGGTAGAACTCGATTGAGAAAATGATTTTAAAGTTAAGAAACATCGTCTTTTCATACCTATCAACTTTCAATGAATTAGATGACTTTTAACATCAAATTCTAGTCATTAAGTTCTTTTTGACTCTAAATTTAAGGTGGCCATTATTGACTTAAGGTCAATGTCATTGACTTCTATGAGTAGCTTCGAGACAATACATTAATTTAGTTTTTCGTATTTATTTTTCAATGTATTTTTAATATTCTCTTGTTTTGATTATGAGTTAATCAACTTAATACAACCATGCGCCCTAATTACGTACTTATTTATTCAGTTTTATTATATATTAAACTAACTTCAATGAAGTAATTTCTTAGAACGGCGAGTCATAGTTAAATTGGTTGAATATCCATATCTCTAAAGTGTAGGGTTTGAGTCCGTCATGTGACAAATTTTGTTCGTTTGATTAAATTAGTTGAGTATGTGAGTTTAACCTTTAAGGATTAAATCGCACTCCAAGAAAATCAGAATTTACATAACTTCAATGAAATAATTTCTTAGAATGGCAAGTCATAGTTAGTTATTGAATTGCATTTTTATAATCTGGTCAAAAGAAAAAGTAGTAAAAAAGTTTTTATCTTCTAATAATTGGATGAAGATTCCTATGTGTCTAATAATTGGGATATATGACCCAATGTTATACATCTTTGATTATAATGTGTAGGTAATTACTTTCATAAAATTATTTTTATTATATAAAAGTATAATTAATTGAACCAAATTAATTATAGATATTAATAAATATAAATATTAAAGTTAGGAAGAAACCGCGAGTACAAATGTATATACTTCTTCTATGTATTGGCATAATGAACAAAATAAATGCTTCTATCACTTACCTCTTCAGTCCAATTATTTCCCTCAAATTTGTTTTATTTTGTATGATGTTTCTTAAATAATTAATTATAAATCATGTCTTAATTTGTTTATTATTGTGGAGTTTGATGCTTCACAATATATATGTTACAATAAAAATTAATGACTTCATACATGACCATTGAACCAAGGTCTTAACAAGATATATTGCCCTAAATTTTGTTAATGACACCCGATGAATCAAAAACTTGTTGATGTTAATATATCATTGTATCGACAATTAAAAGATTCCAATTATAATTCCTTAGTTGTGTTTGGATGTCAGTACCAACTATTGCAAATCTTAGATTCTTGCTCGAAAGAATTCCAAAGATTCCAATTATAATTTCTCTATTGTTTGATGTTTTGGCACTTGTCGTTGTTGCCTTCTTGGTGTGCCCGATATCGACATTCCAACCAGAACATGCGAAGAAATCAAAGGAGCTAGAGTCAACATATACTAAACATATACTAGAGTTCATGTTGAATATTCTTGGTCGACAAAATGTCCACAAATATTCATGTTACTCCTTTTGTATTTTATCACATAGACCCAACCCAATATCATGAGCTAGAGTCAACATATACTAGAGTTCATGTTGAATATTCTTGGTCGACAACAAAATAGGTTAAGAATTTAACTAGATCCAACCAAATGAATGTGGTTAAGTTTATAGGTTTCTTTATATATTAATAATAAGATTATCCCAAAAGAGGTTGACTAAAAAGGATGACACTAATAATATTCTTCTAGAAAATATCAACAGCTACAAATTCCTTTGTATACTTTATTTAATAAAAAAATTATTTTATTAAAAAATAATCATTTAAACAAAATAAAAAAAAAAACATAAAATGAAATTAAAATTTTAAGAAAAAAAGATCAACCACAAACAAGAAGATAATGGAGACCAAGAAAGGATGTGAATAGAAGCATTAGTTGGATGATGTGACAAATAAGGATGGCAATTTAAACCGCCCCGTGAAAACCGAATCGAATTGCTCCGTTTGGGACGGTTTTTTCCCGAAATTGAACGAGGATGGGGCGGGGATGGTATTTGTGTCCCCCGCCCCGATTTCACCCCGTTTTCACTCCGATTCTGCCCCGAATACCATAAACATAATTAAATATATTAAATCACTAATATATTTATTTATTTACTATATTTTATATGAATATTAAATTTATTTCTTTATAATAATATAAAATTTTAATAAATTACAATATATATTATATTAAAAAATTCGTTTATATAATTTTATTGTATAATTTTTTTAAAATATAAATTATTAACGGTGCCCCGCGGGATTCCCCGAAACTGAAAAAAACCGAACGGGACGGGGATGGTATTAAAAAAATCCCCGAAATTAAAACGGGGCGGGGATGGTAATTGCATTCCCCGTCCCGAACCGCCCCATTGCCATCCCAAGTGACAAAAATCATTTTCTTAACTAACATTCAATATACTTTCTTAATTAATAATATGTTTAGTACCATATATGAAAAAAAATAGGACATTATTTTCTTAACCAACTTTCACGTTATAAGTGATAACAATATGGTCAAAATTAAAAAGAAAAATACTTCTCAACCCCTCCAACACTCCTCACTTTGTTTTTTTCAAAATTTGAGAAATCACATAATAGAACAATAGGGTTGGCCACGATAACTATCCTCGTAATGGACATAATGTGGAACACCGTAACCACCAAAAGAATAATAATACGGAAGCAGTTGTGTTATTTTTTCGGATTCATCCTTTTTCTCATCCTTTTTCTCAGGTATCGGTCCAACGCTAACGATCTCGGAAAACCCCACTTTATTTCTTAGCTTCTTTGTAAGTTTGATTGAATCTACAACTCCGGTCACCTCTAGCTCATCCTTCTCATTCCCCTTCCATGCCGCCGAATCCACCCCTAAATAAGTAATTCTTGTATTTTTATTGTGAAGAAGAATAATATTTTAGAATAATATCTTCAAAAATTAACATACCTGAAAAACCAACTGCAATCTTCATAGCTTTGGCACGACACTTATCATCTTTCATGCACACCTTAATCAACATCGTTTGCTACAATATTAACATATAATTCATTTTAAAAAATCGATCAAATATATATATGTGTGTTATAATAACCCTAATTCATGTTTACCTTCATGATGTTTTCTCAAAGAGAGAGAGGGATGAATAATGTGGTGTGTGTGAGTTGAGAAGGTGATATGTTATTTATATATAGATTGGATAAGGGTATATTAGTCTTAAGATTGAAATGTTATATAAGGTGAATGAATAAACTCATAATATCAAATAGTCTTTAGAATTTTCTTTTTTTTTTGACAAAAGATATTATTTTATTTTAAATTTAAATGAGGAGTTACAAAAATTTTAAAAAACTAAATAAAAGTCTAAGTATTAAATAATATGACATATTTGGAATAATTAAATTTAATATACAAGATCGAATAGTCTTGTAATTTCTCTAAAGTGACTCTAAGTATATGTAACGATAAGTGATTAAGTAGAACAAGTCGAACAAATTAATCAAACGGAGCAGCAATGAAAATTATACTTGACCGAGAATTTAAAAACAACGCCAAAAAAGATTCTGCAAAATGATAAATAATTAAACATTTATATATATTGTCTAAAAAGTGAGAAACACATATAAGTAATAGGAGGGTACGTGTAAGAATGCATATAACTAAACATCGGTTTTCAGTGAATTTTTATTTAAAAAAAATAAAATATAATTCTAGATTTGATAACTTTATTTCCTTTGCTTCTAATAAAGGACAAACACAGACTCGAGAAATGGTCATAAAGATATTCGGAAGATATGAGCAGCAAACGACGCACCAAACGTCAATAATATTATTCAGATTATAAAATTCGAAATAAAAAATTTGATTCAAATTAAACAAATGTTGAATCTAACAAAAACATAACATCAACTCAAATCTAATCAATGATGAAAATAAAAACAAGACCGTCATGTTTATAAAAGTCATTGGTGCTCAAGAAGAAACAAACAGCTTAAACTTATGTTTATGTATTTAAATAGGTTAAGATTGATGAGTATAATTAAGTTGGAATTGTTTTTTTTTTCAAAATTAAAGTCTTTATATATGTTATACGTTAAGATTATGTTTTGTTAATTTAATTAAACAACTTTATTTTGAATAAGTTAAAATGAAAGTATTTGTTTTAAATATAAGGAGGTAAGTATTTTATTATGTAAAATTTTATTTTCTTATAAATGGAATGATATTTAATTAAATATAAACAAAATTTACTTAGTTTATTAGGTTAAATATTATGTTAATGTGTGTTATGATCTTGATTTAAATTTTAGTATTTTATTAAATTTTCATATTTTTCTTAAAGTACTTGAAGAAGAAGAGAGATGGATTTATGTTGAGGTTATGTACTGAATTTAAAACCAACTTAAAAAATAATTATTACTTATTATATTTGTAGGTATTCAAACTTTTTGTAAATAATATATTTTTATTAATTAATAAGATAAAGGATATATATCTTATAACCAACTAAATGTATCTTAAATGACAAAAATAATTTATAAGAGAATAAAATGAATAATTCTGAAAAGACATGGTAACATATTACATGAGATTCAAAGATATTCTGAACAAAATTAACAAAGCTACATTCTCCTCTATATTTAACAAACAAGAAAAATTAAAATAAAATTAATAGTTAAAAAAATATATATTATTTAATTTTTTTATTAATATTAATTAAAATTTATTTATTCTTTAAATATAGTTGTGTAATATGGTGTTATTAAATTTTAGTCGCCCCCAAACTATTAATTATATATACTAATCAATGTATATTGAGTTAATACATAAAAAATTGTCATTAGATTAAAAGAATATACTTTTATTTTTCAATAAACTAGCATGTAATTCGTGCATTTATACGAGTAATGATATAAAAATCGATAAAAAAATTATAGTGAAAATGTGATAACATTTTTAATTTACTTTCACATATATATTCAAATTAACCACAACTCTCGACCCGACAATTCGGATATTTTAAAATTTTAACATCATTATATATATATATATATATATATATTAGTTAGTTAAAAAATTAAACTTATATTGTTAAAATGTTCCGCGTTCATCAAATTTGGTGTTGAATTTAAAATATAAAGTCTTATTAGTTTAGTTGGTTAAAGTGTTGTACTTGTTTTTGTTAGGTTACGAGTTCGAAATATACATATAACATTTTTAATTTTATTTTTAACCGTTTTAAGTTTATAGGCGGGTCAACCCACAATCCGACCCAAGTATTCATTTACTCTCACATATATATTCAAATTAACCACAGCTCTTGACCCGGCAATCCGAACACATTGAAAATTAAGCATCATTATATATATATATATATATATATATATATATATATATATATATATATATAGATATATATATATATATATATATATATATATATATATAGATATAGATATATATATATAGATATAGATATAGATATATAGATATAGATATATAGATATATATATATATATAGATTCTTCCTCCTCGTAAAACTAATTTAATAATTACATTAAAGTAAAAAGTTGCAATTCTAACCAAAAAAAAAAAAAAAAAGAAATTAAATTAAATAACATATTAAAATATTTAGAACTTTAAATAAGCTCAATTCGTTTCTCATAAACTTCATTTTCTTTAAGTCAATTTTGATAAAACACTCAACGTGATTTGTTATTAGACAGGTTTAGTAGGAGATTTTGGATTACTTATTTACAATGCTCACTTCCCTTATTTATCTAACATAAAGAGAAATTAAAATAAAATAAAATGATTAGATAAAAAAAAGTAATTAAATATATGTATTATTAAAATTGTTTTTCATTAATATAAATTAAATCTTAAATAATCTAAGTGGTTAAATATAATGATAATGTGTATTGTGTGGTCTTGATTCAAACCTTAAAAATATTTTTTGTTTTCTTTTGGGTGTTGAAGATATGTGACCGACCCTACATTAAATCTATACTAATCAAATATGGAGTTTAAACTTAAAAACCATTTTCCCATATTAGATTAAAAGAATTTAATTTAGTTTTTTTTTAATAAATTCATATTTTTAAAACAATTTTATTAATTACCTGGAAAATTATAAATCGTAATTCTACAAAAAGAAGTGTAGAAATTAATTTTTTGTTATAATATAGATTCATAACAAAATTAACAAACCCGGAATTAAACTTGAAGCTTGTTAATTAAGAACATTTGAGTTGATTTGCGATATTTAGGTCAACTCATGATAGTGAGGTCCAAGTCTTATGATCCCTCCAAAACAATTTAAAAAGTTTATTTGTTAAAGTACATAAAGACAAATTTGGGATTACCTCGTTACCAAGCTACCTTGAGTCCTCTCTATCAAATAATTAAATAAAAAATAAAAATTAATAGTATATATATGTATGTATTATTTATTTATGTTTTTTTTAAATATAATGTGAATATATATTGTAGTCTTGATTTAAACTTGAAATATTGTATTACTTTTAATTGAGATTAAAAGAATATAACTTTATTTTGCAAATATTACTATTTTTTTAATAAAGAAAAAAAATTATAATTTTAAAAACCTAGTTAATTTATATAGTTATTTTTCATTCATTTAAAATATAATTAATTTAAATTACAATGTTTCTTTAAATTAATTTTTTTTTTAAATATATAAATTTGTTATTTAAATCGGGTATTCTTATCACTTTTTAGATTTCGTATATTTATTTTATTTTAGTAAGGTATACCTGGATTAATTCAATTAATATTTTGACTTGTTACCCGGAATATAGTGTAATACCTATAATCTTTATGCTCAGACAATTAAAAAATTCTAGATTCGTCCTTGATTGAAATTATTTATATTTTGTTAGTGCATAACGTCTTGTTCAAATAGGGACATTTGCTTTCGTCCTACCAAAAATAAAACTTTATTATGGGACGAAGTCTCCATAATGTTTAATTTTCTTCTATATCTAATTTGGCTAATAAAACCACTAGACTGGGGATCAAACATGTCATTAACTGTGACATTTCTACATATAGCAATGTAAGCAAGCTCAAGATATGTCGTAGTTAAACAACACTACATCAAATGTCATCCCAAAAACTAATCGAAGAATCATCACTCACAAATTTTTTTCCAAATATAATAAATTCTCCTCCAAATGTTATACTCCGCTGGATAATTAGATATTTTGATGAATTAGTCATGACCATACTTACATCTAATTATTGATGCCCAAAGACTATTCGGCTCTTTTGAAAATTTACTACACCGTTTTGATATAATAACCTTATTAAAAGAAATAAGATCTCGAATATCTAAATCTCCTTGATCCTTAAAATATTTAACTTTATCACAACTAACTAAATGACAAAATTATGAGTTAGAAGATCCCCGCATAAATTTACACAATATTCTCTCAATTTTCACCGCTACACTCTTGGAGAGAATGAATAACGACATCATAGTGTGGGCATATATGACAACATACTTTTAATGATGATTAGATGACCTCGTTTCGAGATTATTTTATTTTTACATCTACATAGTTTACATTATATTTTAGTGATAATCGAATCCTAAGAGACCTTGGATTCAATGACAGATTCAGAAATCAGAGTTGGGGAGGGTTTGAAAAATATTATGGTGGACTTAAAATAAATAACGAGCAAATTTTTGGATAAAACGAGTGGATAAATGTAAGTTTTATTATTTTTTAATAATTAGATAAACAAACAATGAATTATATTAAAAAAAATTAAAAACTTAAGGGGTAATGTCACATTCTTACCACCAATACTAAACCCAAACACATTTGTCAGCCTCATCCTTCTTTTACTCAAAACAAAATATGAGAAAAAGATATCTGACTTATTAAGGTTAACTCGAAGACCGGAACATGCACCGAATAACCATAAAATATCTTGAAGGTATTTAAAATTTCTATAGGTAGTCTGAATCATACATAGAGTGTTATCAACAAAAATCAAATGTGATATGGCAAAAGATATCTTCTTAACCCACAACTTACTCCACAGACGAGTCTTGAATTTTCTGCGAAAGTCATCATTTTATAGAGAGCTTTCATAATAATGACGAACAAAAAGGAGAGAGTGGATCACTCTATCTGATCCCTCTAGAGCTGTCAAAAAATTTCTGAGAACTCCCATTAACAATGACAGAAAACTTAACCATCGAGAGGCAAAATCTAATTCAACCAATCTATTTCGCACTCATTCCCATATTGTCCATTACATCGAACAAAAAATCTCGATTGACATAATCATAAGCTTTTTTGATGTCTAACCGTCGAGAGGCAAAATCTCTGAGAACTCCCATTAACAATGATAGAAAACTTAACTATCGAGAGGCAAAATCTAATTCAACCAATCTATTTCTCACTCATTCCCATTTCGTCCATTACATCAAACAAAAAATCTCGATTGACATTATCATAAGCTTTTTTGATGTCTAACTTGACAAAAGTAAATTTTTCACATTTTAAATTAGTTGAGTTAGTGCACTCATTGGCTATTAATACGACATCATAGATTTGACGAATTTTGATGAACGCCATCTGATTACTAGATATTAATGTCTCTAACACCATTCTCATCTTGTTGGTCAAATATTTTGCGACAATCTTATAAAAATAAAAAACGAGATTGATAGACCTAAAGTTCTTCACATTAATAGTTCTTAGAGCTTTACAAATGAGACATATCAAAATAGAGTTTTAACTCTTATCAATTGATGAAAATTGATAAAAATGATCAATTTCTTCCATAATTCAAGTCTTAAGAAAATGCCACGCCTTCTTAAAAAAAGTCAAAGTAAACTCATCGCATTCCATCGTTTTATCACTACCACACCCCTTAATGGCCTCCTCAACCTCCTTCAATGTATAACGAGCCTCCAACATATCTTTTTGCGTTGTCTTAATTAAATCAAAATGTATACCTTTCAATTTAGGTATGACCTTAAATTATTCATTAAACAAACCCTTATAGAATTTAACAGTACTTGTATAGATTTAAGGTTTACTATCATGAACTTCCCTATCGATCGAGATCAAATTAATCACATTATTTTTTGTTTGTGCGTTAGAGATCCATGGAGAAACTTAGTGTTTCTATCTTTGACTCTTAACAATGTAGCTCTACTTCGCTGGTGTGCCCCAATTTCTTCCTCCTTACACATATCGAGAAACTTCCTAACAATGTGAATCCAAGAACAAACCTCCTCATCGGAGAGTTTACAAATCTCCTCATCCCCATCAATGACATTAATTTCATTACACAAGTCATTGATTTTAGCATAAAACAAATCACGATCTCCCACGAACCAACTTTTGAGAAGCTTAGGCAGATTTCTTAAGTTCACAAAGAGGTTACTCGACGAAGAACCAATCGATATCTAATTTACCCACCATGATTGCACACGCGGTATAAAGTCTTCTTTGATCAACCATTTATTTTCAAATCTAAATGATCGACATGTTCTCTTCACCTTTCGGCGTTCCATCAAGATTGGTCGGTGATCTAAACAACTTCATGGAATGATCTTTTGAATATATTAGAAAATCCTCGAAAGATTGAGCTAACGAAGAATTATGGGGCGTAAAACAAAAAAAAATACGCGGAGAGTTGTACGGTTTGATGAATGGTCTCTCGACTTCCATTATGTTTTTTTAATATAAGAAATTAATATATAAATATATTTAAATTAGAGTCTTTCGAGCCGAACTCAAGCCTATTGTTATATGATCGAGCCGAGTTCGAGCTTAATATTGAAAGCTCGATCGAACTCGAGCCGAGCAAATAAAAATTGAGTCGAACCGAACTCGAGTCAGGGCTAGCTCGAGCTCGGCTCAACTCGTTTAATAAACACAATTAAATATATAATATTATTAATTTTTTTTAATTTTATAAAAGTTTATGGAATTAATCTTACGCGAACCAAAGAATGAACGTATTGGTTCACGTAAGAATACACGTAAGAATACACGTAGAATACACGTAGAATAACTAAGGGAGTTATTCATGTTCAAGCAAGTTTGAGAATAATACTTTGAAGTCGTGTATTGTATTTGATATTATCTTGAAAATATATTAGACTTTATTATGTTTATTTTGAAAAATTAAACACTTTTGAAATAAAAATAATTTTATAACACAGAATATAATAAATTGAGATTGATATATTAAATAATATTAAAGTACAATAATATTTTGATAAAAATTATGTTTATGAAATTAAATTAATATCAAATTTATTTATTTTCTTATAATTTATAAGTATTATATAATATATATCTTTTAATTTATAAATATTATTTTAGTATATCACTAGGGTTGAGAAAAATTACCGATATTATAGGTATATCGTAATATATCGATTTTTAAGGTATACCGAAAAAAGGTAAGGTATGGTACCGATACCGAAATTATTGGTACAATAAAAGTATGAGATTTTTAAATTTTTGGTATATCGAGATATACCGAAATAGTATTTATAAATTAAAAATATGTAATACTTATAAGAAAATAATTAAATAGATTTGATATTAATTAAATTATAGAAATATAATTTTTTAAATAATATTAAAATATAATTATACTTAAATATTATTCAATATATGTCATCTCTACCTTACCGATGAGTTTGATTTTTTTAAGTTAATATGTTTTTTAGGTATCAAAGGTATAATACGGATATCGTACCGAAATCAATGTATACCTAAATCAAGGTAAAGTAAAGGTATGAATTTTTTGAATACCGAAATTAAGATATATCGAAATCAGGGTATATCGAAATCAAGGTAAGGTAAAGATATGATTTTTTTGTATACCGAAAGTTTCAGTAAGATATAAGGTATGAATAAAACAGTAAGGTATACCGTACCGACCCACCCATAATATCACTATAAATACTTTATAGTGAAATAAAAATAATTTTATATCTTATAAAATATAATACATTTAGTTTGTATATATTAAATAATATTATTTCTCTTAAGTATTATATAATATATATTTTTTAATTTATAACTATATTTTGGGAAGACCCATAAACAATAAACACATGGATAGTCTTATGGGTATGTTTCAAATTTTGATTAAAAAGTAATTATAATAATAAGAAAAAATTATACGATTAGGCTCAAAAAAGCTCGACGAGCCATCAAACGAGTCTTACCTAAGCTCGAATTCGACTCGAATCTTAAATGAGTTGGCTCGAGCTCGGCTCGAGTTCGATTTTGACCGAACTCGAATCGAACTTTTACCGAACCAATTACGAGCGGCTCGGCTCATTTACACCCCTATTCGAGACAGAAGACCCAATATTATGTCCACGTCATTTTTCGATTAATTATCGAGAACGGTTAAAAACGGGGACAATTCAAATTAAAGACGTAGAACAAATTATAATTGACCTACTTAAATTAAATAACACATTTCTAATGTAAAATATAAAATATTTATAAAAAATATGTTTTATTTTCAAATTTAATTATTATTCTAAT
Source organism: Impatiens glandulifera (assembly GCF_907164915.1). Taxonomy (NCBI): domain Eukaryota; kingdom Viridiplantae; phylum Streptophyta; class Magnoliopsida; order Ericales; family Balsaminaceae; genus Impatiens; species Impatiens glandulifera. The sequence continues at coordinate 11,703,542 of NC_061868.1, forward strand.
ATTATGTTTGACATAGAACAGATTTAAAAAAAAATACTCATTCTCACTTATTAGATTTGAAAGAATTCATGTGATATTTTTTATAAATTATAAAAACTTTATTGTAAAATCATATCTAATAATGTTTTTATATAATACATATAGTATAATATATTAAAATTCATATTATTATAAGGATGTGTTTGATGAGGGGGAATTGGAATTTGAATTGGCATTGGCATTGGCATTGGAATTCTAATTTCAATTCTATGAGAATTGGCATTGAATTTCAATTTAATTCTTATGTTTGGAAAAATTATAGAATTGTAATTCAATTCCAATTTCTATGTTTGTAAAATAAAATATCGGTTCAAAATGTTAACTTCTTAAATATGTTTTTACATTTTTGACATGTTTAACACATTTAACACGTTTTTGTCATGTTTAACACGTTTTTGACATGTTTAACATGTTTTTGGCACGTTTAAACACGTTTTTGACATGTTTAACACGTTTTCACACTTAAAACACATTTTTATATGTTTAACATGTTTTTCACGTTTTTGGTATGTTTAACACGTTTTTGACATTTTTAATACGTTTAACATGTTTTTCACACGTTTTGACAAGTTTAACACATTTTTGGCACGTTTAACATGTTTAACACGTTTCTCACACGTTTAACATGTTTTCACATTTTTGGCATATTTAACACGTTTTTCACATGTTTTACATATTTTTGACACGTTTAACACGTTTTTCATGTTTTGGCACGTTTAACACATTTTCCACACGTTTAACACTTTTTTCACATGTTTTTCATGTTTTTGGCAGATTTAACACGTTTTTGACATTTACAATATGTTTAACATGTTTTTCACACGTTTTGATAAGATTAACACGTTTTTCACGTTTTTGGCACGTTTAACACATTTTTGACATATTGAACATGTTTAACATGTTTTTCACACGTTTTACACATTTTTGGCACGTTTAACACGTTTTTAACATGTTTAACACGTTTTTTGTACGTTTAATACATTTTGACAAGTTTAACACATTTTTGGCACATTTAACACGTTTTTCACATTTTTGGCATATTTAACACATTTTTGGCATATTTAACACGTTCTAAACATGTCACAAGTGTGTTAAATAGGCCAAAACGTATTAAACATGTCAAAATGTGGTAAATGTGCCAAAATTTATCAAACGTGTTAAACATGCCAAAAATATGTTAAACATACCAAAACGTGTTAAACATGCCAAAAACATGAAAAACGTGTTAAACATGTCAAAAACGTGTTTAACATGCCAAAAACATGATAAACGTGTTTAATGTGTTCAAAACGTGTTAAACGTGTCAAAAACGTAAAAACGTGTTAAACGTATCAAAAATGTGTTAAACGTGTCAAATAAGTGAAAAACTTGTTAAAGATGCCAAAACATGAAAAAACGTGTTAAACGTGTCAAAAACATGTTAAATGTGTTAAAAATATGTCAAACGTGTCAAAAACGTAAAAAAACATGTGAAACGTGTCAACAACGTGTTAAACGTATTTAATGTGTTAAAAACGTTTTAAACGTGTTAAAAACATGAAAACATGTCAAAACATGTTAAACGTGCCAAATAAGTGAAAAACCTATTAAACGTGCCAAAACGTTAAAAACATTAAAAACATGTCAAAAACATAAAAAAAATGTGTTAAACGTGTCAAAATGTGGTAAACGTGTCAAAAACGTAAAAAAAATGTGTTAAACATGTCAAAAACGTGTTAAACATGTCAAAAACGGGTTAAACGTGCCAAAAACATGTTAAACGTGTTTAATGTGTTAAAAATGTGTTAAATGTGTCAAAAACGTAAAAACGTGTTAAACGTGCCAAAAATATGTTAAACGTGTTTAATGTGTTAAAAACGTATTAAATGTGTCAAAATGTAAAAACGTGAACGTATCAAAAACGTGTTAAACGTGCCAAATATGTGAAAAACTTGTTAAACGTGCCAAAATATGAAAACGTGTTAAACGTGTCAAAAATGTGGTAAACGTGTCAAAAACATTAAAAAAATGTGTTAAACGTGTCAAAAAATGATAAACGTGTTTAATGTGTCAAAAACATAAAAACGTGTTAAACGTGTCAAAATGTGTTAAACATTCCAAATATGTGAAAAACTTGTTAAACGTGCCAAAACATGCAAAATGTGCCTAATTGTGAAAAACGTGTTAAACGTGTCAAAAACGTGTTAAACGTGTTTAAAACGTGTTAAAAACGTGGAAATCGTGTCAAAAGCGTGTTAAACATGTCAAGGACGTGAAAAACGTGTTAAATGTGTCAAAACGTGTTAAACGTGCCAAAAATGTGTGAAATGTGTCAAAAACATAATAACATGTTAAACGTGTTAAAACGCGTTAAACGTGTTAATGTGTGAAAAATGTGTTAAAATGTCAAAAACGTGAAAAACGTGTTAATTTAGAATTACAATTTCGACCTAAAAAGATTGGAATGGAGAACTATCAAATTACACTATATTGAATTCCATTAAAATTTTAATTTCAATTTCAATTCTTAATATTAATGTGTTTAAACATACCCTAAAAAAATAAACATCACTCTTATCAAGTATAATAAATAAATAAATTAATTAATAATATTAAATTTAATTATATCTATTGGTATTCGTGATTATATTATTCCCAATTAATTATTGGAAGAAAAAAAAACTATTATTGGACAATTCATATTGAAAATTCTTAGAAGAAATTATAATTGAGAACCTTAAATCAAATAATTATTATGAAATTAAACCACTATTTTTTTCTACCATACAATAATAAGAAAAATAATTATTATTCTAATATTATGTTTGACTTAAAATACATTTGTTAAGAAATTTATAAAATGGGAACAAATAGAATATTTGAAAATTTCAAACTAGAGAAGATTAAAGAGAAAGGGTGGTTAAGAAAACTTCTAACATGGACATCCAATCCAACCCCACCATGAGGTATTTCATTTTCAACTATAATTTTTCATTATATATATCTTAAAACAGTATTATATATTGGACATGGTCTCATAATTTTTTTATTCAAGAAATTCTTAAATTTTTGGTAAATCAATTCACATTTTAATTGCTGAATTACATTAAATTGATAAAAAAAAAAGATTAAATTTGATATTATTTTGAAATTTAGCTAATATAAATAGTTTAATTTAATGTGTTTATAAACAATTATTTCTTTCAAATTAAAAAATATATATATATTACAGGGTATTGGACTCTTGGTCATCCCTAGTTGACTAAAAATAATTGTAACATTCTACATAAATATTTGCCCTTCTCTTATATTTCAAATTACAATACTACCCTTACACTAATTTCTATTGAACTGGCCTTGCAAAAAAAAAATATTTTTTTAAATATACTAATGCATTGAGAATATTTGAGACAGTGTTTAGAATTTATTCAAAAATTAATATATTATTATTATTTAAAATTGTTAAAATAAAAGTAAAAATAATTTTATTTTCATTTGATATAAAAATGTAATTAAACTAAATGAAAAAAATTAATAAAAAAAGTGATTTTTATAGATTAAACTATAAAAATTAATTAATTAAATTTTCTAATAAACATAATTAATTTTAATTTTTTATTAAATGAAATTTTTTTAGTAATAAGTTCATCAATAAATACAAAACTATTGAGTATAAAAGTATGATTAATTGTTAAATGAATTAATTGACAAGTCATATAACAAAAGTGTTTGAATTTTTTTTTCAAATAAATGTTAAATATATAGAAAAACTATATCTTTCATTAATCAATTTGGTTACATCAGATAAAAAAAATTATAATCTGTTCAGTTACATCGGTTTGATCTGTTAGATTGTCCTTCCCTAATTGGAATGATTATTTTTACATTTGAAACAAACAGTAATAAGAAAATATTTAATTGTCACCAAAAATCATAAATGATCAAATGTTCCATACTTAAATAGTTTATATCTGCAAAACAAAATTCTGAACTAACAATAACATATATATTTTAGACGTAACCAATTGTGGATTATATTGATTCGGTTATTTCAATAAATCATATATCCGAAAGATGCGATATTTTTCGATTCCGGCAGGATGAAATATGACAGGTGGGGTTGCTTAACCTAATATATAAGGTTTCTAGACCTAAACGAAAGACACTTACCACTATTTTGGACAGTGCTAGTTTAGTATATATTAAGGATAAAAAATCTACACAACTTGATTTAAGCTAGTTAAATAATGTAACAATGAAGTACCCCATCCACAACTCATCTGTAAAGTTCAATAAACTAAAATCAATAAAAGAGAATGAAATTAAGCCAAGAGTATTATCCTCTACAATCAGGTGGAAAAAATGGGAGGAGAATTGATCACCTGCCAAAACATCTAAGTACTGATGACATAAGAGATGAAGAAAGAAATTTCAGACCAGCCGATCCTCCGGGGAAGTATGAAATGGCATAGTACGACAAGGCCAAGACCTAGAAGAAGTTAGAGCAAAACCAATCTATCAAAACTTGAAGATAAAGAGAACAAGTGGTGAAAACTATACATATGTACGCCTTGTTTTGATCTTGGGTTATTTGGAACAAATCTTGTTTGACGTAAAAGTGGATTATTTGAATAATATGATTGAAAAAGTGATTGTGGATCAGATAGTGGATTATTTGGTAATTGTGCAATAAGGTTCAGAGAATTGAGCTGGAAAAATAATGATTGTTTCGAAACTCTTTCAAATGGATCTATTTATTGTTTTCCATGGATGGAAATATGAAAAAATAAAGCCCCAACTAAGCTTTCTTTCTTTGCATGGTAAGCGTTTGACACAAGATATGTTCATACATAAAGGGTTTGCGAGCATTATGAAGAATCTATCCATTATTTGTTGCTCTTTGGTACAATGGTATGGGAGATAATTTGTCAAGTTAAGGAGAATTTTGGGAACATGGATTGGTTGGTCAGAAACAACCAAACTTAAAAAGGACTGGAGGATGTTTATGATCACCTTTTGGTGGACAATATGGTGCGAAAGAAACATGAGACCATTTTAAGGAAAAACACTCAACCTGGATAGAATTAAAGTTGACTTCTTTCTCATCGTTATTAAAGAGTATGAATATTTCTGGTTGGGAGGTCTTTAGTTTCTAATGTTGGTTTCAACCTATTTTTTAGATTTCACATAAACACAATTAGATGTTTTTCTTTGGGCATGAGAGTAGCCAATTTGTTTCTCTCTTTACGAGGCATGAGAGTAACCTCTTTGTGTTACAAATAAATTTTACTTACTTTTTTCAAGAAAAAAAAAACACATAAGAATTTCATTCTAGTCTACATTGGTTGGCAAGCAGATTTTTTCGACAATAATCAATTTACTAGGAAATATTTTGCAGCCAAAAAATGCAAGTAGGAAAATATAGACCCGCACCTGCATCAAAGAGAATAGCACAGAAAGGACGTAGCTGTGAAGCACCATGGAGACATATATTGTACCAACCATGCTGCCAATGAATCCCAGCGTAAATGGAAGCCTCTGAAGGAAAAGAACATATAAGTGTGTATATCAAGAAACAAGCAAAAGAACAAAAGATCTCTAACAAGATAAAAGTAGCATTAGTTCAATACCTCTTTAGACGACATATGCATAAGCTGATTCTTAGGCCCTTTAAGAGCAAAGAATGAACTAATAATTAAGGCACATCCAATGGTGAAACAAAGAGCAAACTTCTGAGGCATCAACACCATGACAGGAAGGAACATGGTGAATGCAATGAAGATAAAAAATGCACCAGTAGCAAGGAGTAGACCAAAGTACAAAAGAGATTTTCCAGAAGGGACATTGCTTGTGGCAGACTGAAGATTCCCAGGAAGCTCCCTAACTCCTTTTGTAACCCTATAAATATAAATCATTCTCACCCATGAATAGACTAGACAGTCGGCAATTGTAGTATGTAAAATAACAATAAGATCCCAAAGTTGTAAGAAATCCTAGCCATATATGTCCTGGAGCGTAATAGAAGAGGTTCCACAATGAGATATGTTCTCGGGGAAACATTAACGCAGTAATTAACTAATCCAATTAGGTGATTTAAAGTGTAAAGAGTATTAGATCGCATTGCATTAAGTATTTAAGTCTCAACATGGAATTGAATTGTTATCAAGGCAAAGGCATGGAGTGTTCTTTACCACTCTGAAACAAGTCCCAGTAGTAGTAGTAGGAAACTTGTACTTTCTTAGTTCTCAAATTCAATGAAGAATTGGACTCTTGATTATGATTAAGATATTATACAGGACATGATGATTGGACCTGAGTAATGAATAATGAGAATAAACATCGAGCTTAATCATCTTACCGATCAACATTTCTACATGTATCGTATTGTTAACACCAGTGGATTATGCTACAGTAATTTGCATATTAATCAAAAACAGATGAAACTAGTGATTCATCTTGCAGTGGAGACCTGATGAAACAGGAATCAGCAATCTAAATTCCGCACTATGAACTACTAAATTCGTAATACATTTCTTGACGCTTAAAGAAGTATGATCAAAATCAAGTCCGTATACCTAATCAAGACATTTAAGCATGAACAACAAGAAGATCTAAGACGACATACACATTGAAAGTACCGGCGACCTTGTCGTTGACGGTGCCGACGGCGGCCTCGATATCAAATCCAAAGCCAGATGATGATTCTTCAGATTCTCTGGAAGCAGAATAAGCGTTCCAATCAGCGAGAAGAGACGGAGATTCCTTACTAAGATCGCTGGTGCTGGGACCGCCAGCGAACCATGCCTGCGCCGTTTTATGCATAATCACAGAAGAAAATAAACTTGTTGTTGAAGGAAAAATGGAGATCGTCTGCGAATTCGGCAGCTGAGAACAGTTTACTTTGACGACTGATCAAAGATCTGCTGCGTTTATCGATCAGTCTCTCTCTCTCTCTCTTACTTTGTAGTTCATTCGTGATGCAATTTTTTTTTAGAATGACATGTTTATTATTCCGGTTCGCGGAAGCAACCGATAGTATGTCAATTATAACCGGTCCCGGTTTTACTATCTGAAAGTACGGTTTTTTTGGTTTCGGACATGAATAGTATTTATATTAAGTGTGTTATAAAAATATAAAATTTTAACTATTTGAAATTTTGTAAAATTTAAAATTTATTTGAAATTATAAGAGTTTAATTTGAAAAATAATAGTTATATATTATTATTATTTATATATATAATTAAGTATTTTATTGATAGAAATTTTAAAAATTTATATATTTAAATATAAAATTAATTAAAAATTAACAATTAATAAATAACACTATAAAAAAAATTATGTTTACCAAATTAATTAATTTATTTAATAAATAATAATTTTAATTTTAAATTTTTAAATATAAATTTGTGATTTTAAAAGTAAAATCGTATAAACTCGTAAAATCTTATTATCGTAGATTTAAAATCGTAAGAGTTTACCTATTCAAGAGTTTATTTAAAATGAGACTCGTTAATTTACGATTTTAAGAGTAAACTCAAAATTTTAACAGCACTTGATGTAGGGGTGTTCAATCGGTTGGTTAACCGGTTAAACGGTTCCAGTTAAGATTGGTTTTGGCTTTTATTTTACAAACCGATTAACCGGTTGTTAATGATATCGGTTTTATCGGTTTTGGTCGGTTTCGGTCGGTTAACCGGGTTTAACCAGTAACCGATAATTCAATTTTTTAAATTAAGTAATAAATTTATGAAATAATTTTTTTTAAATTATTATTTGTACTTTCTTATTATATTATTCTCCATCATTTCTTGTCTCTATTATAATATATTATATTATTATAATATAATATAATATATTATATTATATTATTAGAATATATTATATTGATATATTTAAGAATGTGTAATAATATATATAATTTTATTGTAACAATATAATATTTTTATAACTGTTCGTTTTTTATATGTTTTTGAGAAAATTCAAATTTATTATATCGATTAGTCTTTGACCAATAGACAAATATGATTGAATCTTCTTCTCAATTGACAGAACGAACGGGAAAATATAAAAATATATAATTAAATTATTACCGATTTACCGGTTAAACCGTTAGAAAATAGGTAAATCGAAAACCGAATTGTTTGACTGGTAAAAAACCGATTAACCGAAACCGCTAGAACCGGTTAACCAATAAACCGTTAAAATGAAACTGGATAACAATTGGTTCGGTTGTGTTATCGATTTTCCGGTTTTTTTTTTTTTGCAGAACTCTAACTTGATGTGTATCATTTTTTCGATTTCATACTGATTCGGTCCTAAATAATATAAACACAATTAAATATATAAAATCGTCAATATTTTTATTTATTTTTTATATTTTTTTTAAATAATATGATATAAACGAAACCATGGTCGTGAGAATTAAAAGTGATATGAAGCGGAAATAAAAAAAAATATATTCGCCGCCTCATTAATACACCATATTGTCATCCCTATCTTGTTCGGTAAATCTAAAGATTTTTTTTCACCTAATTAAAGATTTATAATTTATGATTTTGTAAAGGGAGCTGCTTTTCCCACCCCCTCCCATATTCCCACCCCCTTCCCTCACTCCTCAATCAACTCTAAAATGACTTATTTAACCCTTCCACCTTTATATATTTACATTTCTTATTTTATTTATTTTAGGGCGTCGGTGAAGCGACTTATTATTAAATATATTATGTTTGACTAATTATTAATATATAATATTATTAAGACTTATTATTAAAAATATTATGTTTGAATAATTATTAATATATAATATTATTAAATAAAATATTATGATTATATTAATTATTAATTATTATTTAATAGATAATTTTATTTATAAAAATATTAATAATTATTAATATTATGTTTGACTAATTATTAATATATAATATTATTAATTAAAATTAGAAATAATTATTAATATATAATATTATTAATTAAAATTAAAAATATTATGTTTGACTAATTATTAATATATAATATTATTAATTAAAATATTATAATTAGACTAATTATTAATTATTATTTGATAAATAATTTTTGTAAGTATTTTAATATATATATATATATAATTAATATAATAAAATATTAATTATTTATATTTTATTAAATTATTATATATTTCAATATTTAATATATTTTAAATAATTATAATATAAAAATAATAATATTTTGTATTTTTAATTAAATAAATAAAGTTAAAAAATATTAAAAATTAATTAATTAATTATATTTAATAAAAACACTCAATAATAAAATAAAATAAAATAAATAAAATAAGAAATGTGTAAATATATAAAGATGGTAGGGATAAATAAGTCATTTTAAAATTAATTAAGGAGTTAAGCAGGGGTGGAAATATGGGAGGGGATGGGAAAAGCAATTTGTTTTTGTAAAATATATGTAAAATGTACAAACCTTTCATTTGGGCTCGTGGCTCCTGTTCCCACAGCCCATATCTAACGTGTGTGATATTTTGTGATTTATTAGTGGGCCGAAAGATATTTTAGGCTTGACATAGTATGTTTACTTTTATTTTTATAGGATTTGAAATATCATAATTATTCAAGTACAGAGTGTAATATTATTATTTTAACATTATTTTAATAATATTTAAATTAAAAATAAATAAAATTGTTTTCACTTGTCTTCTCACTCCTTACCCATACAATTTTTTAAAAGGAATAGAGCATGTTTACGAAAATCATTAGATATAATTTAAAGTTATAATAAATGTATTTTCAAATTGTGAGCCTTCCCATAGAAAAACAATAAGAATAATAGCATTTTTAGTTACGATAAGTCTTGTAATTAATCGAACATTCTAACTGGTTTTTTCTAGGAATCAAATAGATTGGGTCGTATATGCAGAAATGATAATTACTAATTATTGATTTTTCTCTTCTATGTGAACTAACCAAATCGTGATTAAAAGTGGAGCTGTTATATTTGACTTTTGAAACATTCCACTCTTTATGATTAAGATTTTTTAGGCATTATAACTTTTATTTGAAAATTGTGGATTTATAAATTTAGAGATAAATATAAATTTGAGTGGTTTGAGTTTATGAGTTAAAAGATATATATTATTTAGTTTATATATTAACTTAACTTTTCATTCTTTCTATCTGAAAAAAAAAAATGAAAACTCATTTTTTATTATTATTTCTTTTAATGATTTTTTTAATATTGGAAGTTCTCTTATTTTATTTTTTCATACTGAGATTTGAGTTGGTATTACGATTTGTTTGATTCGTTATTATATTTAGTTGGATCAGATTTTTAGTCTTAAATTTTTATAATTCGAATAATACTCTAAATTTGTTTCTCATATCTTCTAATTGTGATGGTGATCATTTCTCAAGTTTATATCCGTCTTCATCTTAACATTAAAAATTAGAAGAAAATATCAAATTTTGATTTTTTTTTTTTAATAAAGAGCTATTGGATTTAATATTTTATATGTCAAGCTCTTATATATATTTTGTTAGAATTTGTTTGAATAAAATGTTGATTATTTTTTTAATTAGTTTGTTAGATTAAAGTTGATACTACCCTTAACTTGTTCTAAGTAGTGGGTTAGTGTTTGACAGTTTATTTAGTAGTGGGATAGTGTTTGACAGTTTATTTAGTAGTGGGTTAGTGTTAGTGTTTGACAGTTTCTTTATTAGTTAGTGTTTACTATTTTGTAGAACAATAGTTATTTGATGTACTATTTAAGATCTACTTTTTAATAATATTATTATGAGTTTGAAAATGTTATTGATTACTATTTTACAATTGGTATCAGAGCCAGATTCAACTATCATAATCAAAGAGAGTTTGATTTATAATCGAAATGGGCGAAGTAAGACGCATTCGATTCACAAGGATGAACACAGCCTCACAAGGTTACCTACTTTCACTGGTCAGCACTATGACCACTGGAATGAATTGATGGAAAATTTACTTAGAGCAAAGGGGATGTGGCATCTAATCGAAAAAAATGTTGAAGAACAGGCAAAGGCAGACCGTCTTAGCGAAACTCAAATTGAAAAACTAAAGAACAAGGATTGCAAAGTGAAATACTTCCTTTAACTAACAATCAAAAGAGTTACTTTTGAACAAATCTTGGACCGCAGTTCAACTAAGATTTTTGGGAGGCTCTTAAAAGCAAATTTGGGGGAAACGACAGGGTCAAGTGATCTTTGTTCAACACTCTAAGACGCAAATTTAAAATCCTGGAGATGAAGAAGAGTGAAACGATCAAGGAGTATTTCGTGAGGGTTACGGCCATAGCGAACCAGATGAAAAGCAACGGAGAAACAATGTCGGACACCATTATTGTAGAAAAAATCTTGAGAACCTTGACTGAAAAGTTTACTTATGTTGTGGTTGCAATAGAAGAGGCAAGAGATGTCAGAACTATGTCAATTAATGAACTACAAAGCTCGTTGGTTGTACACAAGTAGAAATTCAAGCCCATCAAAAAAGAAGAAGATCAAGCCTTGAGAATGTTTGTTTAAGTTAGAGGAGGCAGAGGGATGAATAGAGGAAGAGGCGGAAAGAGGAAAGGCATTTGACAAGTCACGTATTAAATGTTTCAAGTGCAAGAAGTTGGGACATTTCAGATTGAATGTCCTGAGTGGGACAAAGCCAATTATGCTGCAGAGGATGAAGAAGAAGAAGTCTTACTTATGGATAATTTTGAATCAGAGTTCACAACAGCAGCTCCACCAAAACTACAAGCAAAGCTCAAGAGTAATAAATGGTTTCTAGACTCATGCTGCTCAAATTACATGTGTGGAGAACTACATTTGGTTCACACACTTGGATACTAAGTTCAATCACTTTGTTAAAATGGGAAATGACATGAAAATTACTGTATTGGAAAAAGGAAGCATTCAAATTAAAGTTGATGGTATTAAACAATTGATTGAAGATGTTTACTATGCTCTAGAGCTTAAATGTAATCTCTTAAGTATGGGTCAGCTACAACAAAAATGTATAGGATTGCTTGTGCTAGACAATGAATGCGAAATCTATTTTCTGAGAAGGGGATTAATAATGACCACAAAGATGATCTCAAATAGACTCTTTAAGATCAATGTTGAGAATATGACACTTGAAGAGAAAACCAAAGGAATAGAAAAAACAGCCTCTACAGCTACATGTCTTCAAGTTGTTTCTGATGAGGAATCTCTATTATGGGACATCTTAATTATTAGAGTTTACAAAAGATGCATTCTCAAAAGATGGTAGAAGGACTACCCTTAATCACCATTCCTGAATACACTTGCACACACTACCTGATTGGAAATCAACATAGGCAGAAACAATCAAAGAAAAGTAAATGGAGAGCCATAAAGAAGTTGGAATTAATTCACTCAGACCTTTGTGGTCCTATTACTCCAACCTCTAATGGAGGGAAAAGGTACCTACTAACTTTTATTGATGATTACATTAGAAAAATATGGGAATATTTTATATGTGAAAATCTGATGTGTTTGAGAAATTTAAGAACTTCAAGCTAATGGTTGAAAATGAGAGTGGACGGTTGAAAATAAGAGTGGACTACCACTAACTTGTCTTCTTACCGATAGAGGTGGGGGAATTTACCTCCAAGGAGTTCAACCAGTTTTGTGAGGAAAAAGGTATTAAGAGGCAATTGATTACAGCATTCACTCCTCAGCAAAATGGAGTTGTAGAAAGGAAAAACATGACAATCATGAACTTTGTAAGGAACATGTTGGCTAGTAAAGAAATGCCTAAAGAGTTTTTGGCAGAAACAACTAACTGGTGTATATACCTAATGAACATAAGTCACACTTCTACTGTGCAGAAACTAACTCTAAAAGAAGTATGGAACAACATAAAACCATCTATAAGTCATTTGAAAGTTTTTGGTTGCATTACTCACACCTTAGTTCATGTACTTGATGATAAGAGTCATATTTGCATATTTCTTGGTATTAGTAGAGAATCTAAGGCATATAAACTCTATGATTCAATGTTAAGAAAGGTCATTGTGAGCAAAGATGTGATATTCGAAGAAAGAAAATGGTGGATCTGGAAAAAAAGAAATGCCTGAAGTTTATTATGGAGTAGTTTGGAAAAGTTGTGTGATTGAAGAAGAAAGTGAAACAGAAGAAGAATATGGTGTAGAAAATGAAGAAGTGCTTGAGTCTTCTAGCTCATCTTCTAGAGAAATAACTAAAAACCAACCTACTATTTCTTACTCCTCTCAAGAAACAACAACAATCCAACCTACTCAACTTACTGTCCAATCGGGAAGAATTAAAAGGGCCTCTGAATGTCACAAAGATTATGTATTTAATGAAGACTTATCAAAGAAAGAGGGATGGAGTGATGTGGCTTTACTTGTTACTCTTGATCCAGTCACTTATGAATAAGTTGCACTCAATGGCAAATGGAAAGAAGCAATGAACAAAGAAATATCATCCATTGAGAGAAATAATACATGGAAGCTAGTGAATCTTCCAATTGGAGCAAAAAGGATAGGAGTGAAGTGGGTTTATAAAACTAAACTCAATGAGCATTGAGAAGTTGATAAACATAAGGTCAGATGTTGGGTCAAATAAATTTGATTAACGATATTTTGATGATCAATTTGTGTAAACTTAAATAAAAATGAAGCTAAGACGTCTAAATTGTGTTTATGCTGGAGCATCAAGATCTGGCTAACTTAGATGCGATCTGAGCAGACTAATTAAACGCATTTTGAGTTAGATGTAGTTAGACGTGCAGTCTAACACAGACCTAGTTAGATGTACAGTCTAACAGAGACCTAGTTAGATGTACAGTCTAACAGATACGTAGTTAGACGTACAGTCTAACAGATACGTAGTTAGACGTACAGTCTAACAGATACGTAGTTAGACGTGCAGTCTAACAGATAAGTAGTTAGACGTGTAGTCTAACAGATACGTAGTTAGACGTGCAGTCTAACAAATACGTAGTTAAACGTGCAGTCTAACAGATATGTAGTTAGACGTGCAATCTAACAAATACGTAGTTAGACGTGCAGTCTAACAGACGTAGTTAGATGTGCAGTCTAACAGACGTAGTTAGACGTGCAGTCTAATAGAGATGTAGTTAGACGTGCAGTCTAACAGATATAAAGTTAGACGTGCAAGTCTAACTCCTTCAGATTAGTCTGAAGTGATATGTAGTTAGACTTGGCAGTTTAACTCCATTAGACTTGGTGGTCTAATGGGATGTAAAGTTAGACGTGCAAGTCTAACTTCTTCAGATTAGTCTGAAGTGATATGTAGTTAGACTTGGCAGTATAACTCCATTATACTTAGTGGTCTAATGGATCTCGCTATTAGACGTTGACGTCTAACTCCTTTAGACTTGGTGGTCTAATAGAGCGCGTCTAATGTCTTGCTTCAACAGATGTTTGAAGTTAACATACGTCTACCCACGATCAACTAGCTGTACGCTACTCCTGCCCCATTCATCCGTGCAGTTTAGTATGCCAGCTATTTAATTAAATGAATGAATTCCACGTAAGTAAACATTCTTCCCACTATTTTCTCTATGCAGGACAATTACAGAAGAATGTTTGGCGCACTACCAGTTTGGTACGACCACGATCCATTTGCACAGAGGCTGTTGTACTCTTGTACTATGGAGGCTTTTCAATGGGCGCTTGCCACGTGTCCATCTAGAAGATTCGACCGTTGGTGCCTTTCTTCTATATATTTATGCCAAAGAACAACGAACGAACTGCCTGTCTCACGAATTGATGATTGCTTGCTCACTTGCTTACTGATTTGTACATCATCTTCAAGTTCAAGAGAGAGAATCAAAATTTGTCTAGCTGAGAAATATTCTTAATCATATTGTAAGTTGAACAGAGTATGTTTTGTTCAACAGAGTGTTAGCTATATCAGTAAACTTTATTTGATTAAAATAAGTATAGTGAAATCCTTCCGGTTGTTGGAAGAAGGGGTGACGTATGAGAGTTTGCTCCGAACATCCGTAAATAACTTGCCGTGTCATTTACATTTTGTTTTTCCTTCTCTCATTGGTTCGTAGCTTCAAACCTGAGCAAATAGTTCCGCACTTGAATCGTTTCAAAAGTTTGCAAGGGTTTGTGAAAAATAGAAAGTGATATTAATCCCTAACATGATTTATATCAAACTGTTTCCCAAAAGTTGTCATCAATAGCTAGACCTCCGTCTCTATTGATTACACTGATCCTATTACCAGACTATAGTTGTTAAATGGTACGCTTAAGAACAAGGCTTTGACTATAACGAAGTATTTTCTCTTGTAGCTCGCTGGGATACTATTCGTATGATCATTGCAATAACTGCTCAACAAATGTGGAATCTCTATCAAATGGACGTGAAGAGTGCATTTCTTCATGGAAAACTACTTGAGGAAATATTTATTGACCAGCCCAAGGAATTTGAGAAAAATGGGGAGGAGGACAAAGTTTATAAACTAGAAAAAACTTTTTATGGATTAAAACAAGCTCTAAGGGCTTGGTTCAGCAGAATCGAAACTTACTTCAAAGAATAATGCTTTGAAAAGTGATGCAGCGTGCGTGGCTAGGATGAACCTTTATCAAGATTCGTTGATTCTTACGAATACCGAAAGTTGATAGATATTGAGGAAACCTCGTTTTCTGATTAATAATCTTCTCCTAACAAAGTGTTTTAAGATTCTTTAAATACTCAAACCCTAGCTTGCAAAAAAAATAAACAACTTTTAATAAATTGCAAAAAACACCCGAAACTAATAAAAATGCGATTTTGAGCCCCTAAACGTCGTCAGATGGCCTTAAACCATCATACCTCATGGCAAAACCATGACTTCTTCACAGCACCACGTTTCCGCCCGAAAAACACTAGGCAATCGTCGAAATCTGACACTTGCGAGATATTTTCGGATGCTGCAACTTTCGCATAAACGCCTCTTCGACTCGCACCGCATCATTCCCCCCAGGGTAGAAAAGATTCGTCCTCGAATCTGGAACCGCATCATCCTCATCAGAAGAAGACTCACCCACAAAAGGAACAAGATGCTTCACATTGAACACATCAGAGGTACGCACATGGCTGGGAAGGCGTAAACGATAAGCATTGGGGTTGATCTTCTCCACAATCTCAACAGGACCAATCTTCTTAGCAGCAAGCTTGCTATATTCATGAGCTGGAAAACGATCCTTAGTCAGAATAGCCCACACAAAGTCACCAACTTCAAAATCAACAGCACGCCTTCTCAAATCAGCCTTCTCCTTGTACTTGGCAGTAGCAGCAACCAAACGGTCATGAGTGGTCTGATGAACCTGAGCCAACTGACCAACAAAATCCGCAGCAGTGGAATGAGGACGCACCTTGCTGGGCAGCGCTAACAAATCAAGAGGAGCACGCGGAGACAGCCCGTAAATCACATGGAAAGGACTGAAACCAGTGGAGCGATTAACAGCATGATTGTGAGCAAACTCGGCCTGAGGCAGCTTCAGATCCCAAGCCTTAGGATGATCCCCAACTAAACTGCGCAGAAGGTTCCCCAAAGACCTATTAACAACTTCAGTTTGGCCATCAGTTTGCGGGTGATAGGCACTGCTAAAATTCAGCTGAGTATTAACCAAACGCCAAAGACTCCTCCAAAAGTGACTCACAAAGCGAGTGTCCCGATCAGAAACTATGGAGGCAGGAAGTCCATGAAGGCGATACACATCCCTGAAATAAAGCTGTGCAACAGCCACAGCATCAGAGGTTTTCTTGCAGGGAATGAAATGAACCATCTTCGAGAATCGGTCAACCACCACAAAAATCGAATTAGAACCACGCTGGGTACGTGGCAGCCCAAGGACAAAATCCATACTGACATCAGACCATGGTTGAGTGGGAATAGGCAGAGGCAAGTATAACCCGGCATTAGTCGAAGCGCCCTTAGCCAACTGACAAACACGACAGCGAGCAACAAAACGCCCCACCTCTTTGCGCATCGAAGGCCAGAAATAAGAAGCTGCAAGAAGCTGGAAGGTACGATCACGCCCAACATGCCCTTCTTTGTGGAGTTCCTGAATCATCCTCAAACGCAGGCTGCAATCTGGAATGCACAGCTGCACACCGCGGAAAAGGAACCCATCCTCCAAGACAAAGTCCCTCGAATCCCCCTGTTGGATGCGAATGAGGACCTGAGAAAAGAAAGGATCATCACGATAGAGGTCCACAAACGAATCAAAGCCGGGTACATGGACACGCATCTCCGCCAACAGCCCATGACGACGACTCAAAGCATCAGCCACGCGATTAGACACACCAGCCTTGTGTTTAATCACAAAAGTAAACTGCTGTAAATAAGAGACCCACGAAGCATGACGATGAGAAATCTTGTCATGACCACCAAGATGCTTGAGGGAATCATGATCCGTATATAAGACAAACTCCCGCTGAAATAAATAATGACGCCAGTGTTTGACTGCCTGGACAATAGCATAGAACTCAATATCATAGGTACTGAAACGAAGTTTAGCGCTAGACAGTTTCTCACTAAAATAAGCAACAGGACGCTCAGATTGGCTAAGTACAGCCCCAATACCCAATTTCGAAGCATCACAATGTAGTTCAAATGGCTGGGAAAAATCAGGAAGAACCAAAATAGGGGCTGAAGTGAGTCGGTGCTTGATCTCAACAAAGGCAGCCTCGGCATCATCCGTCCAGAAGAACTTAACCCCCTTCATACAATCAGTGATAGGAGCCGTAACACTGCTGAAGTGAGGAATAAAACGCCGATAGAAGGAAGCCAAACCATGAAAACTGCGAACTTCAGTGATCGAAGAGGGGCGGGGCCACTGATTGACAGCCAGTACCTTACTCGGGTCCACTTTCAGGCCCTCCCGAGACACCACATAACCGAGGAACTGGGTAGAATCAGTAAGAAATGTGCACTTCGAGGAAGCAGCATAGAACTTGTCACGCCGGAGAACAGATAACACCTCACGAAGATGGGAGAGGTGTGCTACCTCGCTGTCACTGTAAATCAAGATGTCGTCGAAGTAAACGACTACAAACTTCCCAATGAAAGGGCGAAGAGCCTGGTTCATCACACGCATAAAGGTGCTAGGAGCATTCGACAGACCAAACGGCATAACCAACCACTCATATAAGCCCTCACGAGTCTTAAAGTCAGTCTTCCACTCATCACCCATGCGAATACGAATCTGATGGTATCCACTCTTGAGATCCAGTTTGCTAAACACAGAAGCACCACCCAACTGATCCAACAAGTCATCCAACCGGGGAATAGGAAACCGATAACGCACTGTAATCTTGTTGATAGCACGACTATCAATGCACATACGCCAAGACCCATCCTTTTTTGGGGTAAGAAGGGCCGGGACAGCACAGGGACTAAGGCTCTCTCGAATGTGTCCCTTAGCCAGCAAGTCCTCCACCTGTCTACGCAACTCTTCATGTTCTTTGGGACTCATGCGGTAATGAGGACGGTTGGGTAGGGCAGCACCTGGAACCAAGTCAATGTGATGCTGGATATCACGCAAAGGAGGCAAGGCACAAGGCAGATTCTCAGGAAAAACATCTGCAAACTCCTGTAACAGCGGCTGCACTGGAATAGGCACCTCAGAACTAGCACCACAGGTAATCAGCAAACAAAATAGAGCAAACACCATGCCCGATTCGACCATGGCGGTCTAAAAAGGACCCCGAGACAACAAGGTGGTAGGGGGGGACGCATGATGAGTGGGGGCAGCACCCTTCTTGGGTTGATTTGGCATCAACACAATCTTGGTACCATGAAATAAGAACGTGTAGGTATTAGCACGCCCATCATGTATAACAGAATGATCAAACTGCCAAGGGCGACCAAGTAAAAGGTGACAAGCATCCATAGGAACCACATCACAATATACAGCATCACGATAATGGGAACCAATGGAAAAATTAACAAGTACGCGCTTGGAAATTGTAACATCCGTACCTTGACTCAGCCAGGACAAGCGATAAGGCTTGGGGTGAGGTTCAGTGGACAGACCCAGCTTCGAAACTGCAACCTCAGAAATCACATTCTCACAACTCCCAGCATCAATGATGAAGGTGCAAACTTTGCCACCGATGGTACAAGTGGAATGGAACAGATTATTGCGTAACCACTCGTTGTCAGGAGCACGAAGGGTTAAACATGATCGACGAATCACCAAAAGGGGGCCAACATCACCAGAAACATACTCCTCCGCTGCCTCATCATCATAAACATCATACACTGGGGCTGAATCTGAAGGAAGAGCAGAGTCAGGATCATCCACCTCAGTAAAAAGACCACGATTGGTGGACTTTAGGTTGCGACACTCTGCTTGGCGATGGCCAACTTCACCACAATTGAAACAACGCAAGCCACCGGGACGTCCCTGCGGGGGGGCTGTAGTGCTGCGAGGGGGGGCTGGGGTGGGATTGGCCGGCTGGGAAGAAGAACCAATGCCACTAGTGGGGACAACCTGTTTTCCAAAGCTACCCGAACCGCGCCTGGCTAGCTGTTTCTCAGCCTGTGAAGCACGCTGATGTGCCTCAGAAACAGTCAAGGGATCAAACATATTCAAAATATCCTGCAACTGGAGGCGAAGGCCACCAATATAGCGAGAAACCAACTGGAGAGGGGACTCAGACAGGTCAACACGAGCCACAAAGGTGTAAAACTCAGTGGAATAGTCATCCACGGAACGAGAACCCTGACGAAGATTCTGGAACCGCTGGTACAGGTTACGTTCGTAATTATATGGTAGAAACGCAGCCCTAATATGCTTCCTGAATTTGTCCCAATTCGTGAGCTTTGCCTTACCATGACGAACACGTGTCTGTTTCAACTGCTGCCACCATGCTTGTGCACGACCATGTAAGCGGATCGTAACAAGGGGTACACGACGATCTGCAGGAACTTCCTTGAAATCCAGAATCTCTTCAACCTGAGAAAGCCAATCAATAAACTCTTCCGGTGGTAGACTACCATCGAACTTAGGGATGTCCACCCTGAAAGCCTGCTCCCAGCGATGATTGGGGCGTTCAGGGGATCGATTCCGAAGACCACCGAGAGGGTTTTCATCTGTCATCGTAACATCATCTTCAGGGTGGTGCATGTGCATAGATGCATCCATCCGTTGCGTCAACCATTCAACCTGCCGCCTCAAATCGTCGTTATCACGGCGAAACTCAGCGTTTTCACGTCGCAACTCAGCAAGGTCACCATCATCAGCACCAGGGGTAGGGTTGCGCGGCTGTCTTCGGGGCGGCATACCTCAGGGTCGACTAGAAACTGATACCAACTGATGCAGCGTGCGTGGCTAGGATGAACCTTTATCAAGATTCGTTGATTCTTACGAATACTGAAAGTTGATAGATATTGAGGAAACCTCGTTTTCTGATTAATAATCTTCCCCTAACAAAGTGTTTTAAGATTCTTTAAATACTCAAACCCTAGCTTGCAAAAGAAATAAACAACTTTTAATAAATTGCAAAAAACACCCGAAACTAATAAAAATGCGATTTTGAGCCCCTAAACGTCGTCAGATGGCCTTAAACCATCATACCTCATGGCAAAACCATGACTTCTTCACAGCACCACGTTTCCGCCCGAAAAACACTAGGCAATCGTCGAAATCTGACACTTGCGAGATATTTTCGGATGCTGCAACTTTCGCATAAACGCCTCTTCGACTCGCACCGCATCAAAAAGTGCTCTTCTGAATCAACTTTGTTTGTTAAAGTAAATGTAGAAGTAAAAATATTGATTGTTAGCTTGTATGTTGATGATTTGGTTTTAACATGAAGTAGTGAACAAATGATTGATGTCTTCAAAAAGGCTATGATGCAATATTTTGAGATGACAAACCTTGGATTGATGAAATTTTTTCTAGGGGTTAAGGTAAAGCAAGATAGCAGTGGGACTTTCATAAGCCAAAATAAATATGCATGTGAGATGTTGGAAAGATTTGGATTAACTAGTTGTAATCCTGTTCAAAATCCAATTATTCCTAGAGAGCTAAATTTAACAAAGACGAGAGTAGAAATAAAGTTGATTCAACAAGATACAAACAAATGGTTGGTAGCCTGAGATATCTCATAGTCACTAGACCAGACTTGATGTTTTCAGTTGGAATAGCAAGTTGGTACATGAAGTCGCCTACTTAATTGCATATGAATCTTGTAAAAAGGATACTCAGGTATATAAGTGGGATTGTTGGATTGGGTGTACTATATAAAAAAAGAAAACAAGGAGAACTTGTTGGGTACGTATACCGACAGTGACTACGCAGGAGATGATGATGATCGTAGAAGCACATCTAAGTATGTTTTTATGATGGAAGGAGGAGCTATAGCATGGTCATCTAAAAAACAACCAATTGTTACACTTTCCTCTACTGAAGCTGAATTGGTAGCAGCCACTTCTACAGTATGTCAAGTATAATGGATGAGAAGAATTCTGCAAAACTTCATTAGTCACAATCCAAATGCATTACAGTTTTTTGTGATAATATTTCCACTATAAAATTGTCTAAAAATGTTGTTTTGCATGGAATAAGCAAGCTTGACACTCGTTATCATTTCATCAGAGATTTATCCAATGAGAGTTTAATAAACCTTGTTCATTGCAGGACTGAAGAGCAGTTGGTTGATATCATGACAAAGGCTTTGAAATTGGAGACTTTTAAAGATTTGAGAATTTTGATGGGTGTCACTATGAGAGTTTAATAAACTTTGTTCATTGTAGGACTGAAGAACAGTTGGTTGATATCATGACAAAGGCTTTAAAATTAGAGACTTTTAAAGATTTGAGGAGTTTAATGGGTGTCACTAAAGTTCAACTAGAATACAATCTAGTTTAAGTGAGGGATTTATTAGAATTTGTTTGAATAAAATGTTGGTTATTTTTTTAATTAGTTGGTTAGACTAAAGTTGATACTACTATTAACTTATTCTAAGTAATGGGTTAGTGTTTGGCAGTTTATTTAGTAGTAGGTTAATATTTGACAGTTTATTTAATAGTGGGTTAATGTTAGTGTTTTACAATTTTTTATTAGTTAGTGTTTACTGTTTTGTAAGACTAACACTTATTTGTTGTAATATTTAAAATCTACTTTTTTTTATTAATATTATTATAAGTTTAAAAAGGTTACTGATTACTGATTTACATATTTTTCTTATTATTTTAATTATATGGGTAGATATCAAGGATGTCAATTTGAAACCGCCCCGTGAAAATCGAACCGAATTGTCCCGTTTGGGACGGTTTTTCCTCGAAACCGAACGAGGATGGGGCGGGGATGGTATTTGTGTCTCCCGCCCCGACCCGCCCCAATTTCACCCCGTTTTCACCCTGATTCTGCCCCGAATACCATAAACATAATTAAATATATTAAATCACCAATATATTTATTTATTTACTATATTTTATAAGAGTATTAAAATTATTTCTTTATAATAATATAAAATTTTAATATATTACAATATATATTATATTAAAAAATTCGTTTATATAATTTTATTGTATAGTTTTTATTTATTTTTTTAAATAAAAATTATTAACGGTGCTCCGCGGGATTTCTCGAAATCAAAAAAACCAAACGGGATGAAAATGGTATTAAAAAAATCCCCGAAATTAAAATGGGGCGGGGATGGTAATTGCATTCCCTCCCCGTTGACATCCCTAGTAGATAGTAGATAGTAGATATGATCCATTATTATTTGATCAAGCTTGTTCGGTCTTGTTTACCATCAGTTGAAAATTAATTTAATTATTCCTCAAATATATATTTTAGAAATTCTTACTAACATTTAATTGTTTCGAATTATTTTAATTGAACGTTTGTTTTTTGAATGACCTTTAATAAATTACATTATCAATACAATTTTTTTTTATTGAATTTTATTTTTTTTTAAATTGTTTATATAATTTGACATCTCAACTATCAATTATTTATTTTAGTTTTGTAAGTACTTTTTTTATTATTTATTAATTAATTTAATATATGTAATTTTAAATTGAATTAAATGAGAATTAATTCTTTATCAAATAAAAATATATATTATTTATTTAAAATAAAATAAGAATAAACAGGTGAGAAAATTAACTTTTATATTGGTAATACATTTTGTAGTTGGATTTAGGTCTTATTTTGGATTTAAAATGCAATAAATTTAAAAATATTTATTTAATTAAGTGTTTCTTAATTTAATCTTATTTAAATTCATATTTTGAGTGATAATTATAAAATAAATTAAAACATATTTATTAATAATTTATCCTACCAAATTCCGACCAAACAAAAAAAATATTTCTAAATATGCAATTATTAATGTTTTAAAAGAATTATTATATCTCCTCATATTTGAGTTGGTGTTGTATTTTGTTCGGTGCAAATTATTTTTAGTCGGATCGAAACTTTTATCTCGAATTTTTATAATTTAAATAATACTTTCAATGTTTATTGGTAGTTGATTGTCCATATATACCTTTCAATTGTCATGTGATTTTTTTTAAGTTTGTGTATGGTGATTTTTTTTAAGTTTGTGATCGTTTTCTTTTTAACAACAATAAAAATTATGTTATCAGATATAGATTTGTTTTTTATTAATAAAGAGTCTAGAATTTGAAACTAATCTTTTAACCCGAGACCATTTTACATGTATCCTCTTATAATGTATTAAATTTCTTAACTTTTTTTTGCTATATATATAATATTGTTACTTATCACTTAACATGACATATTTTGTGTTGTTTACCGTCTTGGATAAGGAGAATTCAATGTAGTTTAGAATATTTGATTAAAAAAATTTGACATCGTTTAATTTGTTTAATTTGCTTGTTCAACTTGTTCTATTTCATCATTTAACGTTGCAAAACTATAAATGATAATTACATCATTAATATTAAATTTTTTAAATTTATTAAATTATTTAACATTTAAATTCTCGTTTAGTTAGTTTGATTTTACAAATGTTATTTGGTATTATTTACAAAAAAAAATTATAGTAGGTTTTTGTTTAAAATAATAATAAATAATTCTATATTAAAAATATATTATTGACTATTGAGTATTGAATTGAAAATATTTCAATAATATTGTTGTCACATTAAATGAAAGGGGCCAACTAACATTGCTGCTAGAATGAATAAATTATTAGATGGATTGAATAAGTTAAAAAAAAAAATAGTTCAATCTATAAAATAAGTCAATGACATCTCATACCTTTCAATTCAACTTAAAGGGTGAGTGAAATTAAACTTTAAATTTTTTTGTCTATTAAATGAAATAATTTTTTATTTGAATTAATCTAGTGAGTTTTTAAGTGGGAATGAGTAGACAAAATCAAACTATTTCTTAATAATGTATTTTTGCATAATAATATGAAGATTTTATGCTTATCTAAGATAACTATATATGTCTTGCATATTTTCTCTTTTCTTTTAGATTTTCTTATTCTTCTTTTATTTTTTTAAATTTAATTATCATTTTTTTTGTGCATAGTGATAGAACTTTCAAGTGTACACATCACTTACAACAACTAGTAAACTGCCTTTAATGTGATTGAATGAGAAATTCAGACTAAAACCAAACTAAAAATAAATGTAGAAAATTCAGCGTTGAAAATTTTGTAAACAAAATAATGTGTGGGATCCATCATATTGATGATAACTACTAGGTATAAGAGATTATAAAATTCTAAAATTAAAAAAAAATATATATTTACATTGAATGAAAATAGTATAAACTAGGTTTATTATTTAAGGTAAGGAGGTTTCCTTCTCATAAAATATGAGTTTGAAATTAGATTTTAGGGAAGGAAGTTAGTTTTTGATTTGGGTTATTATTATTTGAACAAGACTTGTGTTTGAGTTTAAATTATAAAAAATTAGGTTTTTGATAAAAATATTTAAAAAGTATAATTTAGATAACAGAAAGAAAAAATATTATTTTAATTTAAATGATAAAAATATAATGAGTTATTTAAATAACACAAAATATTAGTTTCAAATATTCTAATTCCAAGAAAAAATATTTAGAAATGATGAACTAATATGCCCTTCTTCCATATTTATATAGTTAATACAAAACAAATAGTTTTAAGGAGAGATTGTACAACGAATGTTTGTCTGGATAAAAATGTTTCAAAATAAATAACAATATTTAGTGATTAGACTAGTAATAAATATATAATTAAAGAGCTAAAGAAAATTAAATGTTATTTTTATATGTAATGTGGCATTGACAAGTTCTCCTCTAACATATTAATAAATTATTTAATAAAAAATAGTTTTAATAAACCTGTCTAGTCACTAAAAATTGGGATAATTTTGTTTATGCAATCTTTTACTTATAAAATATTTTTATTATAGATTGATTGGGATGGTCTAACTTGAGTACCAATTAAATTACCTAATAAAGCCCACTCTTTAGTAAAAAGAAAAAAAAAAAAACAATTTTATCTTGCCACCTCATTAAACTAAAACTTTCAATAAATATAATTTGTTATGTTTGAAAATTGTTAGGTGACTTTTAATCTTTTAAAAATCAATTGTGTCACATAAGTTATATTAGGATTCTTTAAGTTAATTATTTGGATATCTTAAAGTAATATGATTGTATATTTCACAAAATGAGGTAACTATTCTTATTTTAAATTTATTTTGTTAAAACTTTATGTATTTATAAATTATTTTAATTTTAGAAATATAATTAATTTATATTTATAAATTTAAAATATATTTTTTATCTATTTATAAAATAAGTTACTCTTGAAGTGGTCTTAAATATATTTTATAAATAAAAATAATTATTATTTTATTCATTATATATTTGAAGTACACATAAAAAAAAATATAATTAATAGATGAAGGTGATGCAAAAAATATTATATTTTACTTTTTAGAGAAGCAACATTTGGGAGAATTTAGATGAGAATGAGAGAATTATTTGATATAAGTAATGAATGATATAATACAAATTTGGTGTGAAGTGGGAATTACATGTAACAAATAATTAAAAATTAATATTTTTCTTTTCTATTTGATTTTAAGTCACATTATTAATATCACTAAATTTCTTTTACATATATTTAATTATTTTTAAAATTTGATAATTTTAAAATTACATCTAATAAGGAATTTATAAACTACTTAAAATTTCAAATAAATTAAAAGGAGTAACGACAATTATATTTGTTTCTTAGCTAATTCTACAATTTGCTTACAACATTAATAAACACAATTAAATATATAAAATAATTAATATATTTATTTATTCTTCATATTTTATAATAATTTTAAATTTATTTCTTTATAATAATATAAAATTTTAATTTAAACATAGAAAACAATTATTATTTAAAGAATATGATATAAACATTGACCTGCGAAAATTACACAAAATCGAACTGGGACAGCTATGGTAATGCATTTTTCGCCCAAATCTGCCTCATTACAATTATTATTTAAAGAATATGATATAAACATTAACCCGCGGAAATTACACGAAATCGAACTGGAACAACTATGGTAATGCATTTTTCGCACTAATCTGTCTCATTACCTTCCTTCTAATTAAGATAATAATGTCTCAAAGTTGTATCACTTTTTTGAAAATTTAAAATAATATATTTCAAATCAACAACAATAAATTAAATAGAGAAACAATAAATTAAATAGAGAGTATTTTAGTATTTTAATTAATAAATTAAGTTATTCAATAAATGAGAACAAATACCTTAGGTTTTGAAATTTTTACTATCATATTTATTTTTTAAAATTATTTAATATTCAATTCATTAATTAAATATCAAAATATATTTAATTTAATTTTATAAATTTTAAATTTTAAGTATAAAAAAATATTATAACAATTTAATTCATTAAAAATTCAAATACTCTACTTTAATTTTCTTTCTTTAATAATATTTTTTTAATTCAATCAAAACTCAAATAACCCTACATCAACTTACCTGAGATTATTTATTATTATTTTCAAATATATAATAAATATACTTATTCATTTTTATTTAGTTTCATATTCTCTTAAAATAAATGTACAGAGCTATAAACATATGTACAAATCATGATTTTGTTCTCTAAATATTACAGCTATGTTAATAATAGTTAAAATTAAAATATTAATATAAAAATATTTCAGATTTTGTTTGAATATTTCAGATTTTATTTAATATATATGAAATTAGAAAAAATTTGAAGTGATCCCATTTGAGTTATTTAAATAATTTTATTGATTTAGGTTATAAAAAGTTATTTGATTTGATTAAAATACTTAAATAATATTAATATTTAATACAAACATGTTTTTTTAAATATATTAATATTATATATGATAGATTATTTGATTTGATTAATAAATAATAGGCATAATTGTAATAATTTAAATAATAGGAAGATGGAGAAATTAAAATAATAATTAGCCATAATTTTGAAAAAATAATTTTTTATATAAAGAACTTAGAGTATTAAATAAAAATATTTTAATATTTTTATT